>NC_051191.1:42919260-44169260 GCF_015220075.1 Falco rusticolus | reverse complement strand
GTATACTATGCATTTGGTATATCGATGCATTTACCATTTGATAAGAAATTGCAACTGAGTACATTTTGCATCCTGTTTTGTTACAGGAGTAACACTGGAGGGGGAATATGACTGTCTGCTCTGGGCAAGAAAATCCGAACGGAAATACTAAATCATTTCAGAGTGTAGCTGGCTTGCATTATTGTGGGCCTAAAAGAAAACCTGAGGATTTGGGTCTTGATGTAACTTTTGCCTGTGTATATCATATAGCTTTGAGAAAGGTTGTGCAACTTCCAAGTAGACTTTTTAATTAATAGTTCTTTTCCTTTTTAAAGACTTTTGTGTCTTTGTGTACTATTCAGCAGGCAAAAACCATCGAACTTACTCAAATTAACTACACTGTGTTCAGCTCTCTTTTTGAGCCTGAGACAGCTTCAAGGCACTCCATATTTATCATACTCCCAGATCCCACCTTTCATAGCTTTTTTTCACCCAACAGCAAGAAAAAGTAGCATGTATGATACGTATGTATACATATGGATATATATATGTACTATTCTTAGTGTTGTCACATAGTATTATGAAATGCTATAAAATTATCAATGCATTTACCATTTGATAAGTTTGTTACCAACCACACAAAAGCATTTTTCTTTTTCATTTGGGACAGCTTCTTAAAAAGTTGTACTTATCTCTATGCACCTTTGCGTAGTAGAATACCCTCTAATGTCCTCTTATCGTAAAGAAACTAAGCGTGTGCATTTTGTAATGATACCAAAAAAATGCTTGAAAGAGAGCCTTTTCAGTGTTAATGTTTTTGTAACTGTCTTCAAACTATGTGCTATGAGGACAGTCTTGAAATTTTTGGCTAAATACTCTGTGGAAACCTCATTGTATGTAGAAACTTACTTTATTCTACAGTTTGCAAGCACATACATTTTATTTGTCTCTTATTATAAATTATAACATGAGAAGTGGCATATGCAGGACATACCTGTGGAGTTCACAGGGGTTTTTTTTTTGGGGGGAGGGGGGTATTTTATATTTTTGTATTATTTTTTATTTTGTATTATAATTTTATATACTAAGCTGATGCACATTTTAAACCAAACCACTGCAACTCCCTTGAATATATCTATATATCTATATTTTAGTTATTGGCATTCATTTTGAAATCGGTTGACAGGTGACATCAAAAATCACAGTGTCTGGTCTAATTCCTCAGGTATTGTACTGGGTTTGCATGGCAAGGTTCTGGTAGCGGGGGGGCTTTCCAGGGGGGGGGCTTCTCTGAGAAGATGCCAGAACCTTCTCCCATGTCCAATAGAGCCTATGCCAGCCAGCTCCAGGAGGGACCCACCGCTGGCCAAGGCCAAGCCCATCAACGACAGTGGTAGAGCCTCTGTGATAGTGCATTTAAGAAAGGGGGAAAAACCTGTGCAATAAATTGCAGCCAAAAATATAAGGGAGGCTGTGTGAGCGGAGCACCCCTGCAGCCCCCCAGGCCGGTGCAGGCGGAGGGGCAGGGGGGGCTCCAGGCCCGGAGCAGAGGTTCCCCGGCAGCCCCTGGGGAAGCCCCTGGTGAGGCAGGCTGTGCCCCTCAGCCCATGGAGGGTAACGGTGGGGCAGATCCCCACCTGCAGCCCCTGGGGACCCCCCGCCGCAGCAGGGGGTGCCCGAAGGGGGCTGTGACCCCGTGGGCAGCCCGTGCTGGGGCAGGGTCCTGGCAGGGCCTGTGTCCCCGTGGGGAGAGGAGCCCGGGCTGGGGCAGGTTTGCTGGCCGGGCTGGTGACCCCGCGGGGGACCCAGGCTGGAGCCGTCTGTGCCTGAAGGGCTGCGCCCCGTGGGGGGGACCCCGGGCTGGAGCCGGGCAGAGTGTGAGGAGCCTCCCCCTGAGCGGGAAGGGGCGGCAGGGACAGGTGTGAGGGGCTGGGCGCAGCCCCCAGGCCCTGTCCCTGCTGCTGGGGGGGGAGAAGGGAGAGAAAATTGAGAGTAAAGTTCGACTTGGGAAGAAGGGGGGAGTATGGGAAAGGTGGGTTTTTTTCCTCATTGCCCTTCTCTGATCTGATTGTTAATAAGTTAATTTGTCCCTAAGTTGAGTTTGTTTTGCCCATGATGGTATTTGGTGAGTGATCTCCCTGTCCTTATGTCAACCCATGAGCCTTTTGTTACATTTTTTTCTTCCCTGTCTGGCTGAGGATGGGAGGGATGGAGCAGCTTTGGTGAGCATCTGGCATCCAGCCAGGGTCAACCCCCCACAGGTGTGTTGTGACTAAGGGGTCTCATCTGTACAAAGTTTCAGCCTTTTTGAAAAATGCCATACCTGCCAGATTGTGTTCAATGTTACTGTCTGAGTTTTAACAATTTGTCAGCAGTTTATTCCTTCCACAGTCTTAACAGCATTTTCCTGAAGGTCTTGTTTTCCATATTTCAAAATATCACACCTCTATCCCTTTTCCACTAGTTGTGGTGTTTGATCTCAAGAGTGACTTGCTGTTTCTTTATTACTAATGCATGAAATATATGGAAATCTGAGGTCTCTGTCCATCTATAAAATAGAAGCAAATCAAAGTGATGATACTTCTATTTCAAAATGATGAAAACAGGTTTAGGACTGATCTGATCTAGTAATCGATATCCCAGATCTAGTATGTGTGTTCTGTGAACCTGACTTGCTAATAGTTTTCACTGACATATCAAAAACAAACACAGAACCAGACTTTGTTAAGTGACTAGGTTACATGTGTGTGAAATTACTGAATGAATTATCTGATGGTTTTACTACTTTGTGCTTTGCTTTTGCCTTGGAACTGAATGGTTATTACATTTATTTTCTTGATGCTTTCCTTCCTTTTTTTAATACTTCATTACAGAGCACTTCTATGGAACATTTCAGTATAAAGAGAATTTTGGGGCAGAAATCATAAACTGATGAAATTTATCTGAAGTTTGCAAATACTACGTTAACTAAGACTGAATGCTTTTTATTTCTTTTGGCACTTCAGAAATGTCTTTGTCAGTTTACACCATACTCTGTTCTATTAAGTTGGAAAACAGGAAAAACACGCAGATAAACATTATGAGTATTGAAGAAAAATTTGAAGGCTTCTCAATTTGAGTTTGCTTTCTGTCCTCCTGTACTTCCTGATTTTTTCTAGAAATTATTAAAGTAATAGTTTATCACAGGCAAAAGGCAGATCTGATTTCTAGATTTGATTACTATGATGAAAACCACAACCTTTCTCTCTTACGCTCATAAACACTGACATTTTGTTAAAATATTCAGTAGGTATTGAAGATAAATTTTTCCAGGAAGTCATTAATTATCCACTTAATTGGATATTTTCCATTTCTGCTTTGTCACTGTAACAAATAAGAAATGCTAATTTTTGCACTGGCTTTGTGAAACACCTGCTTTTATTTATGAAAATTAATATGAAAGGCATTTCTTTACCTGACTTTGCATTTCTGCCTTTGTACTTTGGGTTCTGTTCTCTGACTGAGACACCTTAAAGGTAGTCATGCTGCAGAATATCACCAGGCTTAATTCCTCTTTATTGGCTTTTTAAAAAGGCATGTAAACATCTGTTAACACTGGTAATGATGGCAAGGCTTTGTTAATACTTAGCTGTGTAGCTGAAGAGCAGTTGAAGAAATTACATTTCAGTAAACTTGAATTTAAAAAAGGGGAAAAGCTTATCTGAACAGTGGTTCATTGTTAGCTATTTTTAATTTTTGTAACAGGATTCTAACCTAATTTCTTTGGCATAATGCTGTCATAGAATCATAGAATGGTTTGGGTTAGAAGGGACCTTAGAGATCATCTAGTTCCAACCCCCCTGCCATGGGCAGGGACACCTTCTACTAGACCAGGTTGCTCAAAGCCCCATCCAACCTGGCCTTGAATGCTTCCAGGGATGGGGCACCCACAGCTTCTCTGGGCAGCCTGTGCCAGTGCCTCAACGCTCTCACAGTAAGGAATTTCTTACTATTATCTAATATAAAATACCCTTTTCCCATATAAAACCTTTACCCCTCGTCCTATCGCTACACTCCCTGATTAAGAGTCCCTCGCTATCTTTCCTGTAAGCCACCTTTAAGTACTGAAGGCTGCTATAAGACCTCCCCAGAGTCTTCTCTTCTTAAGGCTAAAAAACTCCAGCTCTCTCAGCCTGTGCTCAGAGGAGAGGTGCTCCAGCCCTCTGATCACCTGTGTGGCCCTCCTCTGGATATGACTTAAATCTTTTTATGCTGGTGGCCCCAAAGGTGAAAACAGTACTCCACACGGAGTCTCGGGAGAGCTGAGTAGAGGGGGAAAATCACCTCCCCTGACCTGCTGGCCACGCTTCTTTTGATGCAGCCCAGGATACAGTTGGCTTTCTGGGCTGCAAGTGGACATTGCTGGGTCATGTTGAGTTTCTCATCAAGCAATACCTCCAAGTCCTTCTCCTTAGGGCTGCTGTCAATCCACTCATTGCCCAGCCTGTATTTGTATTTGGGATTGCCCCAACCCACATGCGGGATGTTGCACTTGGCCTTGTTGAACTTCATGAGGTTTGTATTGTCATTTGGTAGAAGTTCACAAAAATAGATAACTGGTTTGCAGCCTGACACATGGTCATTCCTCAGCTGCAAACATACATCAGAAACCAAGACTAAACTAATAGTTTAGGTCATTCTTATATAGTTACCCTCCTTATGATATATTTATAAAGGACAGTATTCAACAAATGGAGGGCTATCACCCTGTTGGTAAATTGTAAAATATCACACCTATCCTTATTTTTCTACATCAGCAAAATGAGACTATTTACAGTCACTAACTCAATTACAAAGAAAAGGTATTGAATTTTTTTTTTTATGAAGTGAGTCAGTAACATTTCATTTGCAGTATGAATAAAAAACATTCTAAGTATTTCAATTTACTATCTCAAGTGAAAGAGTGATTACTGAAAAAAAAAAAAAAAGGTGTGACACCCTGGAGGCAAGGTACAAAACTGTGTATTTTTTGTAGCATTCTAGTTGCCTTTGTCACTTCTTTCTGGAATTTTGTATGTGCCTCTTAAATTCTGCTGGCAACCAAAATTAGTTTTAGTTCTTTCATACCCTCCTGATTTAAATGGAAGTAGTAGCATCATGAGCACATTTCTTTTGAAATATAGTAGACTTCTATGAGTTAGGTATGTAAATCCTGGTTTTTAAGTGTTGTGAATTTAGAATACTTGTTGGTGAAAGAATAATAAAATATGAGGCTAGAAATAATCACACTGTTGGTAATAAATTAACAATTTAATGCCACACAAAGAAAGAAATTACCAAGACTTTCTCTGAAATTAAGCATATATGTCAGTTGGACAGCCCATGATGATTCTGAGTTAATATGAGCAAATATTATGACACAGTTCAATAGAAGTATGTGCTTTCTCTATGCTTTCCTTAAATATACTTAAATGTTTGTCAAGTAAATATACTTTAATGCTTGTCAAATAATAAATCTTAGAATATTTCATCGCATGAACAATAAACCCTTTCATAGTTTACAGTAATTTTAATTAGCATTCTATGTGAAGAGGTAATTTAGCTGACTTTTTAGAAGTTTTTCGTGTTTTCTCTGATTTGTCCAATTCTTTGTTTTTTATACATTTGAGCCTGAAATTACTTTTGGTATGTGTTATGATACCAGGATGTTAATCTGGTATATTACTTGAGCTGACCAGGAAGTTTGTATTCATAGAATCTTCCTATAAAAATACTCTGCTGGAGTTTTGAAAATGTAATAAATTAAAATTGTATCATTTGCTATACTTCCCCCCGCCCCCACCCAGGTGGTAATTTGCTATCCATTATTGTGTAATGTATATCGTACTAGTTTAGTTGCCATATTGAAAACTGCTTTATTAGCCATTCCTTAAACAATAGTGTAAATTAAAGTGAAATTGAGACGTAATGTTACTGTGCTATCACAGTAATGTGATCATGTTTTTCCTGCAGTGGGGGATGGACATAAATCTGTCAATAGCAAAACCCACAAAATACAAATACAAATCCACACTATTGTACTGATTTGTTTTTTAAGATCTCAGGTCTATAACCAGCTAGCCTGAATATATTGAATTTACTTTTGCTGTAGCAGTGAAGAAATCAGTTCTGTGGTTTTACGCATGTATCAGGAAAATCAGATTTCGGATGTCATTGTGGTGATTTACAAAGAATTGATTTATTATTTACATTGAAGATAAAAATCCTGTGTGAATGTAAAAGGTGAAGATGATTGTGAATTATAAAAATCCATCTTGGCGTGGTCCTGGGCAACTGGGTATAGATGGCCCTGCTTCAGCAGAGGGGTTGGACCAGATGATCTCCAGAGGTCACTTCCAACAATTCTGTCATTCTGATTCTGTGAAAATAAAATTTAGAAGAAACCAAGTGGCCTCCTATCACTACATGAGTGTTTTCAAGTAATGGAGGATTGATTTATGTTAGTAACAATCTTGCACGTGTTCCAGTGAGAATGTGAGAAACTCATACTATGTAACATCGGTAGACTGGAGAGATTCTGGAGGAACAAAAAAAAAAAGTTTGTTTTTTTTTTTTAAAGCCTTGCAAAGGAAGACAGAAAATCTGAGTTTAATTACTCTAGGAAAAAAAGATGATATGGAGGAAACAGAATTCCTGATATAGAGAGCAAATTGGACAAAGTTCTGCCAGGAATAAATCAAGTATTATTAGTTCCACCTCAGTGTAAGAAGGCTCGACTGGATCATCTCCCTCTTTTCCAGACATAGTGTTGTTTGATCTTAACTCATTGCCTTGCTCGTCTATCCAAAAGAGCTGCATCATTGTCTTAAGATAAAAACTGATTTTTGACAGTAGACACTGAAGTCCTGCTGTTATTAATGATGGTAGTTCTCCTTAGTTAACCTAGAGAATTGAAACAGGGCACAAGTGCATGTTGATTGCTGGTTGATAGGTTTCTGTTACTACAGAGTGGGTCAGAGTGACAGAGTGAATCTTCATTGTCAGATTTTGTGGTTAAAATTATTTTCCAGTAGAAGACATGGCAGATATCATCTTGAATTCTTTGCTTTTAGGAAGAATTTTTAAACCACATAATCTTTGTTGCTTAATGGAAATCTGCTTGCCTGGAGCAGTGTAATAAAGTTAAATGAAAACTAAAATGTTTAGGCTGTATGGTGACTGCAAATGTGCAAAACTGCTCATGTTCAGCTGCGTAACTGTGGAAAGCTGCAGTAATTCAGATAGATAGTACACAAATTTAAAAATCAACTACATATATTAGCCTGGTCTCTGCTGCTTAATTAGCTTAAAGTATTTTACAATGAATGTGAAGAATACATTTATATATTAATACCAGTCGTTGTTCAAATGTTTTACATGTCTTGATGCTTCTTAGTCTGAACTCAGCCTACAGCTTTTCTCACTGTTGGGGGGGAAATTCTTTTAATATTTTATTCACTTGATCTCACATTATTTGTAAATCTAAGATCTATTAGTGTAGCTGACAGAAAAAGAAGGAAAGTTTTCCACCTTCATTAATATTTGAGGCATGTATATAACTCCTAATGGTACCAAAGCAGGAATTGTGTAAGTTCTTTGGCCACAGAAAGAACAAACTATTATCATTTCTATTGAGAAAAATCTGAATTTTCAGTATACATATTTTAGTTAAGTTCTTAGTAGTATGGGCTTTTTTTTAGGTCTGGTTTAAGTTATTATCAAAACAAGATTAATAAATTTGTTCTAGAATTTGTATACTTTAAAGCTCTGTGTGATTTATGTATATGTGAGGAACAGCTCTGTCTAAAAAAGTGATCTAATTGTGTATGACCCAGTGGAATGAATCAGATATTCGTACTGTCTTTGTGGAAATTGCATACAAGTTGGAAATGTTTCTAATTCTTCTAACTCAAACTATTCATAGTTGTTTGTAAACAGCAGAAAACAGAAGTTCAAAAACACAGCAGAAAAAGTGTGTTTCTGTAAAAATATGAATAAAATCTTTAGAAGAGGCATGGAACATTCAACACAGTAGTTTGTCATCTTAATGTGATGTGAACAAAGTATGCTTTTCGAAGACTTGATACAGTATGGCACTAACACAACTTGGCTGTTGCATATACTCATTATACCTGTATTTTCATTCTGAATTCCTTTCCTAAGTACTTTACTGTCTTCTGAACTTTTATTTTCCAGTCAGGAGCATATATTCCTTAAAAAATGATGATACTGACTACACAGCAACAGTTTTCTTTTGTTCCAGACTTCTTTAGTTTTTCTTCTTTAATCTTAAATGTGTTATTGCCAAGAGTGTTCTGTCTTTTGATCACAGACTTATGAGGAGGCAAGAGAAAGCAGTATTTATGAGTTCAGTAGGCATAGCAGAGCATAAGTTTAATACTGTCTTTTCATGCCGTGTTTGCCTGATAAATATCAGGTTTAAATAAAGCTTTTGTTGTTCTTACTATTTTGGTTTAGGCAGATTTGTTTCTGTTTAAAAGATCCAGATATACCTGTTCCAATTGTTATTCTAAGTACATTTGGTAAGAACAAAACCTCTAACGTGAAAACACAAGCAAGTGATCAAGCCAACATCAGAGTCTGTTTTCCTTGCTTTGACTTCAAAATCAAAGATCTTGTATTACAAAGTAAGTTTTTTTGCTATCATCCTACCACACTACCCAGAACTGGGGGATGATGTTTGTGTACAGGTCTAAAATGAAATTTGTTCTAGCACATACTGCTCTTTATTTTATTGTACTTGTTAGAACACTTTGTAATATTTGCTGTGAACTGTTCTTCTAGTTCTCATTTACAGATTAGAAGCTATGAATGCGCAGAATAAGCACTAATATTAAGCAGGATTCTTTTGCATCTCATCGATCATACCAAGCTGTGAACTTTTAAAATATTCAACTAATATATTTATTAATTTGTTGACTCAGATTTCTTATAGTTGCATTCCAGGCCATGCTTGTCAGCTTGTCATATGGAGTTTTGCCAGTGTAGCTGTGCTGGGTCATTATAGGAGAACAGCAAACCAGCTAAAGGTGCTGTGCAGGCAACTCAGTCTGAATTTGGCTCTGTTGACAGCAAATACCTTTTGTCTGTTTAGTCTGTGTCATTTTTAGGAGGTGATGTAACTATACTATCAGAAATAATCCTTTTGTTGACAAGTAATGGCTGGATTATATTTTATTTAAGTGTATCTGTCTAAAAATCAGATTTTTAATAAAACGTAGTCACCTAGACTTCCTTTGTAATTAACCAGGCAAGCAGGTACCCCCCCCAAGAAAGCGGTTCATCTCATTTTGAAAGATGTCTGATATAGGTGAGATGAATTGTCTTCTTTTTGTGCTTGTCTATCCCAATCAATTGGATGGAAGGTCTGGGTGATTAGCTTAGACAAACCTATGTTTTAGAAAGGTGAAGTTAAGCATGAGGAATTTGACATGTAGGGTACCATATGAGCAGGTATTCTTACATTGAGTAACAGCGAGTTATTCTGAGGGATAATTGTGTATAAGGTTTTGTAAACAAAATAATGAATTCTGTTATTAGTCTGAAAATAGGAGTGAGCTGTATGTAGGCAGTTGTATGCAAATTCTGCAAAGACAATCATATGTAAAATAGTTCAGTCATTTCAGATGATTTCACCAAGGTTTAAGAATAACACACTAACCTGAAGGGACCTGCCGATTTCTGTACATAATAAGGCACACGAGGAAGGGACATTTGAATTGCTGGTGTGTAGTAAAGGAAACCTAGCATCTCTCCCGGATCATAGCTTCTAGTTATTTCTAGAACAGTAACTTTAAGTAAGCCTGACTGTTTGCATGAGTATTATTACTATGTAGAATGTAAGTAATTAAAGCTAATGAGGGATTATTAGAGGGAGAATAGAATCAGAAATGGTTTAAGCCCTCATTTAATTTTTAAGAGCAGGGGTGAGAATTTTAAGGGGAGCAGGTCACCTCATGGTAGGTTACATTGTTCTTAGTTGACGCTGAAAAAAATTTGCTGTGAATGAATCACAGAGATAGTTGAGTCTGGCAGTATTACTACAAAAGAACTACAAAAGAACTACAAAAGAACTGTGTGATCAATTTTATTGTCCATTATATTTGCATAGACTTAAGCTAAATACCAATTTACAAACAACTGTAATACTATACAGATCATCTATTTCTGTGTTACTTTCTTCAATGATTAAGTATTTAGCCTGTTTAAGTACTAGCTGATGGGGTTAACAGGTTGGCAAAAATTTCTTTCTCTTTCATAGTGCCCAGTCTTTGGTTGGTTTCATTGATACACTGGTTTGAGCTTTGCGCAATGAGTCAGGTCTATTCAATCTATAGAACCACAGGGCACAAAAGTGATGGAAAGGAGCAGTCGGATGATTTTTTTTCTTGCCTTATTTCAAGCTTATATTATCTTTTATATGTTGCCCCCTGCCATCCATTTTCCTCTTCCAGATAGTTGGTATTTTGCTTCTTTATGTAACACTGGTAAGATCAAGGGGTGAGAGAATGCATGCATTTCCATAAAAATTGATCCATTAATAATTTTGCAGCATTAATAGTCTGTTGGTATCTGCAGACTTTATATTCTCATTAAATCCAAATGATATAATAGTAAAAATGGGTAAAATGAAACAAGGCTGCAGGAGGTTCATTGTTGTGCTGCTTCCTGGTTTCTATCAATATTTCTGTGTTCATTAATCTTTGTATTTTGTGCAGTATTCTGCTTCTACCGCAGTATTGGTTGCTGTTGTGTGCTGGAATGGCTTAGTATCTTCATAGTGGCCTATAAGAAAATAGGTTTCTGCCCCACATGTAACTGTTAAACAGTAAGATGGGAGAGTTGTGCAAGGGAAAAAGAGAAGCAGATGGACAATAAAAGTAGAAGGTGAGAAGGCAAAATAAAGAGAGGTAAAAAAAAGGGTAGTAGAGCTGTATGAGAATGGAACTTGTATTGATGGGAGAAGGCAATAACTACAATCCTCCCATTACACTGATTGTTCCTTGGCAATATGTTTTTAAGCCAAATGCAGAGTGTCTTTTAAGGTTTTCAGTGCTTACTGAAATGATCTCTAAGGTGTGCATAGAGAAGACTTGGTAATTAGTATGTAAAACTATGCCTTGGCTTTATACAAAGGAGTACTAAAAAGGTGAGAAGAAAGTATACACGACTGTCTAGGTTTGTTATATACATACATTTTTTGAAAACCTCACTTGAATGAGGAACACTAAAATGGCCTAATAAAAGTTTGCACTCTGTAAGTTGTTAGTTTACCCTTTACTCATCAGCTATATGACACCTCGGGTTATTTCATAGATTATTAAATAATTTTTGTCTGCAGTGTCCCACACTTAGAAGATATATGGCACTTATTTTTCAGTAACAGATCTATCCAGGGCCTAGAATTTGAACATATGAGACCTGTCATTCCCTTCTGTGTATTTTACTTAGCATTCTGTCATCTTAAATGTTTCACTACTATCTCATGTTGGTCCCACTGTGCATATTTATGGTCAGAAAACCTGCATGCTTTCACAGTTACCTGCTTCTTGTTGCATTTTCAGAAACACCATCAGAAAGAGCAGAGTAGTCTGCAGGTGGTGTCCATTTTTCAGACTTTGACTACATTTAGAGTCTTTAAGCTTCTCTTAGATTTTATATCTAGAGGTATTTTTGTGTTTTGTTTTCATGCTCTGTAATCTTGTTTCTCGGGCTTGAATTTTTCTAGCCTTCTTACTGACCCCCCAGTTTCATGTGCTTTGTTGTCTAAGATCATATATATTTTTCTAATTCAGTTAAAAAGTGTTTTGCATAAATGACTAGAGAGTTTCTGAAGTGTTGCTTTTAATCATTTCTGTGTCACCATCTGTGTGTAAGATCAGGGACACAAGCTGATTTGTTTTTTCTTACCTTTTTGGTTATCCCCAGTTTAGATTCCTAAGGCTCATAAAGCACAGTGGCTCATTTCTCAGTGACATGAGAACTATAGGAAGTAAAATAACTTATATTTTATATCTTAGGTTATAAATATTTTAGATTACTTCAGCTGTCTTGCACCTAGACTGTTATGCTTCAACTGCAGAGGTGCATACATGTTACACGCTTCTGTCTATTCTGTTTTTTTTTAATAAAAAATTCTTCCAATTCCATGCTTTAATTTAGATTTAGTTCTGTTGATGATGTACCCTTTAATCCTGATAGTAGCCTAGTTTTCTATTCCTCTGTTTCCCCTGAGAAAATCCCCACACCTCATGGGTGAAATAAATGTCTTTCAGTCATATTTTGCCCATAGATTTCTGTTCATATTCTTTTTCTTTGTTTCCCGTTGATTTTTAATAAAGGAGTTAAGAACTTCAGGGAAATCGCTTATATTTGCAAAAGTAGTCAAGTAGATGAGTCTTCATTTGGATTTACAAGTCACAATTTAAAACATGATGTGTCGATTCTGTATTGTCTGTCTCTCTTCACTGTTGTACATGTTATTCTATTATTTTTGTATTAGGACTGGCTATTAAGGTCCGTGAAATCCAGTAGTATCTGTAGTGTAATGTGAAATGACTAACTTTGTGAGAAAGGTGTTAACCTTCAAAGTATACATAATAAAACAATATTATGTAGGATTGCTGAAAATTATAAACATAGAAATATTTCTGGTAGATTAAATATTTTCTTTATAAATCATTGCTTATAGAATTATAGAATTATTGCTTATAGAATTATAGAAAAGATTACACATTATTTTCTTGTACTTAAAAAGCTACATGTCATTCACTTACAAGTTTGTAAACTTTAGCTTAGTTCACTAAAACAGTATTCTTCTGTTGAATTCTTTGTAAAGCTACCATAATTTTTTTTTGCTTGAAGTTTGAGTGAGAGAGATGTATCAGCCTTTCATGCGTGTGACATCAGAACACCTATTACATTGAACCTCTTCAACCTTAAAATGGCATTGGGCTGTCTGCATATTCCATTTTACAAGGTCTTGCCAATTAAACCAGACATACTGGTTCTGTTTTTTTCATCCAGAGTACTTCTTTCTGTGGACTTTAACACTGGTAACAATAAATGTTATCAGAATCTCCCTCCAGCAGCTGTTCTTGTGCCCTTTTTTTGAAAATCATTTATGATAGTGTTGGCTTCAGAGAGGAGTGAATCTCATTTCTGCTGCCAGGGAATGTGAGAGGTGGAAGGCTTTAGGAAGGGGACTGTGCTCTTCAGCTGCACACCTGGGTAGGATAACAGATAGAGTTTGAATACCAAACTCTCCTTGTCTGTTGTTCTAACCAAAAACTTGACCATCTTGGTGCAGTTGGAATGTTCTGCTGACGTGACAGCCATGTTTAGATGCTTGTTGTTTAAAGCAGTGTTTGATTCTTAGATTGTAGCTTCCAAACATTGTGATACTTTCAAAGATGATGCTTGTCTTTTGTCAGTTTTCTCCTCCCCTCTTTACCAAGAGTGTATAGTCCAGATCTTATGCCTCATTTAAGAGGGATGTGGGGAGAAGGGGTGCTCCTGCTCAGACTTCACAGTCTCTGAGGCTCCACTGGGAGATTTATGCATATATGTGTGTGTGTGTATATAGACATATATATATACTTACAGACAGAGGAAGGGAATCAACAGTGCCAGTTTTCCGTGTGATTAAAATCACTATAATTCATGACCATCAGATCTACTTTTCAGGCAGTCCATGATATTGAAGATACTCTCCAGAGCCCACTCGCCTTCCTTTTATTGTGTAAGCCTTCATGCTGTATATTGTTGCTGCTGTGTAATGGTAAGAGTCGTAGAGGTCTAGAAGAACCAGTGTAGGAGACATTTATACTGGGATATATGCATTTACTGTCTGAAAGCTAATATGAACTGCATAAACTTTAAACTGCACAGCTTTCTGAGCTGTGTATATGGAAATGATACCACAAGATACATTGCAGTGTTTTTATACTTTCATTGGCAACATCCTTTCAAAGTGACACAAATTTAAGGTGATAATTGAATTAAGGAGAAACAGGATGCAGGACTATAGGGGAGAAATGCAGGTGTTTTTCGGAAGACTTATAAGTTTATTTAGGCAAAGCAGGGTGCAAAAATAGGTAGAAGTGGCCTACCTTCATATAAAGCTTTCCTCAAATGTGGTTTGTTTTTTTCTTTTTTTTCCTCCCACATAGTCATCCGTGTCACTATAAGAAAAAAAGTCAGCTTTTATAATTGCATGGGATTGTTTCTTTATATTCTGGATACTTGTTCTTGCAAAATTATTAATCGTAACTGCTGCTAAAATAAAATTGTTACACATATTGCTTCAGGAACTGGTCTCTAGGCCTCTCTAATTTCCATTCTGTGTTGATTTATCATTCAGATGAACTCACTGAAGTGCCTGTTGTACTGTAACAGTGGCAATGAGAGTCAGGACAAATAATAAATAAGGTTAGACAAATCAGAGTTTTCTGGTGGTTGTCCATATTGTACATCTTATGAAATTCCTAGCGTAACTTCAGAGAAATCCTCAAGTATCTTCCTTTTAAGGATTTTGTTGCAGAGTTACTGCAGGTGCCATAATACAGTAAAAAATATAGCTGCCAGTTTTTGTTGCTGCATATATTTTTTAAAAAGTCTGTTCTCTGCTGGCAATCATTCGTAGCTTAGGTAAAACCTGGTTTTGTTCAGTAGTTAAAGGTTAGAATTCTGCTGGGAGATTGATGGTTATATGTAAGTATGTGCTTGTGGGTATCTGGGAAATCAGCTGTTTGAAGTCCTGTGATGTACAGTGGAGATCTAATAGGGACCATCAGTAGAGGCTAGAACGCAGAGGGATGCTTACTTTTAAACACCTGAATTTGGCTTTCTGAACTCAGAACTGAAGGGTCTCAGTCTTTCAAAAAAGGCCTGTGCCAAACGTCATTATTCTTTTGTTGGAAAGTCATGTAGGTATGTAGTTGAATTTGTGTTTGAGAGAGGCTGTTGAACTTCCTACTCTTACTGGGTTACCTTAAATGTAATTTGGCAACTTTGTTTCAAGAGGGATTGTTTGACTTTGCTGTAACACCCTCTCTTTAGGCAGCTGTAATCCAAAATGACCACTCAATAAGTGGAAAAGAGAACATCTGTGGTTACTTAGTCAATTTTCATTTATATCTATAGAGCTCAACATCAATGAAAGGACTCTTGCTTCAGAATGTGAAGAACACAGGAATGGGAATTATATCAAATATAAGGACTGTTTAATGGTGATTGAATTATGTGGTTCTCTGGGATGTGCTTCTGAAATTTGGTAATCTGACAGAATCTTCACGTTCAAAACACTGTTCCAGGATTTTCATTCAAGTGGGTTAACTCAGTAAAAGCTAAAATATTTTTTCTTGCTTTGTTGAGAGTAGAGAAAACTTCTGTGTAGCTTTCAGTTTTCTCACTTGTCCTGCAAGGGATCCATACCATTTTTGAAAGACGTATATTTGTATCATTGATACTGGTTTCTTAATTTGCATTGTTGCTAGTAGTTTTTTATATACAAATAGATGTGATTTTTTTTTTTTTTCAAAACCATCTAAAACTTTTTTTTCACTTAAAATCTTTTAAAGATTCATACACTTACCTTCAAACATTTTTATTCAGTATCAATTTTTCTTTCTGTTTTAGTGTGTTTTAGACTTCTGTATGTCTGATTTCCCCATATACATCTGCAATAGTTTGCAGATTGGACTTCTAAAAATGTTATGCATTTTATGTGAGACGTGGTGAGTGACTCAGGGGCTGCTAGCACATGATACACAGTCATATCATAGCTGTGCAGTACATCAGGACTTTCCAGAAGTGTCAGCTGTCGCATGTGCGGGAGCTCTCTACATACATATAACATGGCATTTTCCCAGAAAGTCACATTGCAGCTTCAAGAAGCATCCTCCTTGCTTGGCTCACTGTACATGTAACTGCCCAGTAAATCATATTGATAACCTGGATAACTGGCAGCCATTTGGAATAGTTTTGTTTATTTGGGTTTCTGTTTGTTTGTTTTGTTTTGGTGGTTTTTTTTTTTTTTTTTTTTTTTGAGAACATTGTAAACCAGATCAATTCCATGGTTCAGGTCTTTGGGGAGCTCTACAAATGCTCTATCACAGTTGGAATGGGGTGTTGGAGGAGGAGAAGGTGAAGGCAAGGAGCTGCAGGGTGAGGAGAATACTTTCTTCATTTGACATAGTGCTGGGTGATGTTAGTTTGGTCTGTCCTTGAAGTCACCATAGATGTCTGCTGCATTTCATATGGACTAGACATTTGGCACTTATGCGTATATACGTACATGTGTGTGTATGTAGGGGCTTTAGTACTTGCTGAGAATATGGAGTTTGCTGTGCACATGCTATGCAATATAAGCACATGCATTTCTGTATAGGCTTTTCCAACACAATGGGAAAGGATTTTAATTTTGTAGTGAAATCTTCAGCTTGATGTATTTTTTTAGGTTTGAATCTTAAGTCATGGCTCTGCTAGGCATTGGTTACACATAAGTCTACTGACAAAAGGTTTTGGTATAATTGATACTGGATTTCTTGCTCAAGATTTGTTGATGCTCATTACAAGAAATGCAATGGATTATTTTCAAGGAATTGTTGCTCATTCTTTTTTTCCCCATCCAATTAACTTTGATTGGTATTTAATCTTTCTTCTAGAGAATACATTCTGCAGTTTAGACGTGGTTCACGTGAATCAGTAGCTAAAAATTTCCACCTTGATTTATGTTTCAAATAAAGTTTTTGAATGTTTTTCCTTTTAAAAACAGTGGATTACTGTATATCTCAATTAGAAACCCTTTCCTTTTTGAGTTTCTATGATTTACATAATATTAAAAAAATGATAAAATGAACTGTAAAAATATTTTCACCTATTATTAACATAGAAATGATAAGTGCACTAACAAGATTCATACAGAATCTTCAATGCTTTCTGCAAACTATTCATTCCAGAAAAGTTGGAAACTCTATTTCTGATATTTTGAACTTTATTATCTTATGGATTTCTTCCAGCTGATTTATTTAATTTCCTGTTTTATCTTACAATTTATAAGAGCAATTTGATCCTTTGAAATGTATGTCTCCTGCTGAAATGTCAAGGGTTTTCTGCTCTCAGCGTAGTTCTTTAGATTTGCTGAATTTGGTTTCCACTTTAGAGTCATGTTACATTCAGTTTTTGAAACTTCTGTTGTCAGAAAAGCTGCTTGTATTTTTTTGGCAATAATTTTTTTTTTTTCTTTGTTGTCGCTTGAGGGTTTTTTCAGTTTTTCATGGAGATAATTTTTTTTTTCACATTAATGAACTGAAGAGCCTATGCACTTAGCTTCTCTTTCTCTCAGATCATGACTAATCACCCAGTATCATGGCCAGTAACAATCAGCATAAATTTCTAGTGGCCATGATATTTTCTTTGGAAAAGAGAAGACATATACATGCTTTTTACAATCTGCAGTACATACTCCTCATTTTCATTCGGAACATTTCTGCTCTTTGTGTCAATGTAACAGGAAAGTAAAGGTAAAGTTATTATCTTGCTTTGAAATGGAAAAATAAGAGTTGAAAAATAATGTTATCTGGTAAAAGAAAAAAGATGGGATGGGTTATTTGTAAAATCTGGGTATGCAAGAAGGGGCCAAGTATCTCATGCACTTCATCTCTCACAAAAAAAATGTTTTGTTAGAATACCCTGTATGAAACTGCTGATGGTGGTGAGTATAACAATACTAACTTAAACTGTCATTCCCTTTATTACCAATGTTAGCATAAACTATGTGTCTTTATCATATATTTGGGAGCTGTATATAAAAACATTAGGACAAACAGTACTGAAATAAAACTAAGAATTGATTAAGATTTAAAATAGTGCAAAGTGATGAAAACATCTACAGTTATAAGCAAATAGAATTCATCTGAGATTTCTCATGCTTTTTTGTCTGAATGCCTGGTACTAATCGCAGTCTGGAAAAGGATTTGGGCTGGACATGGCACAGCTACTTAAGTGCTGCCTATAAAACACTCTTCACATAAATGTATAAACACTTGTATATTTTAAGATACATATTGACACTAAATCAAGGCTAATAAAATGGTTGTTATGCAGAAGTATGATGGCTTTGTAAGATGCATTTATGATCATTCCCAATTCAGTGGAGCAGTTTAAAGTCCTCTGTCAGAACTCTAAATTTTATCTAGCATTACTGTGCTGAGTTTATTCATCACAATAGCTCAAGGGTAAACTAAAAGAAAAGACTTGATTCATCTTGGTGGCGAACACTTGGTAGAACTTGATTATGCTAATTGATTTAAATTTTGTAGGGCAAGTATACAAATGAGCCTCCGGTACCAAATAGTTTAACTGTTTTACGGATAAAGCAAAGTTGAAAAACATGTTTTGAGAAAATGGGATTAAACAGGCAAGTTGTTATTTTCCTGTTCTGCAGTCCAAACTGAGTGCATTTTACTGTTCTAATGTTGCAATTAAACATGGTTAGAAGCTGCACAAATTAGCAAGTCTTTAATGGCACTTATGGTCATCAGATTTCCATATGGATGACTGAGTTTCACTATGAGTTATGGATAGATAGTTCTGTATTGTTGGTTACTATGAAGTGATGCTTCATGCTGTGTCAGTTTTTGCTGAAATGAATGGTAGAATTCACTAAAGGTGCTGTAAACCAATGTCAGAGCTTCTTCAAAGAAAGCGTCCCAAGTAGTCTCTGTGCAGGACAGAGTTAAAAAAATATGTAGAACTTACTTGTCACAAATCAGTTTTTCACAAATTTTAAATATTTCTAGTAATTTCCAGTGTTCTGGCAAGGTGATACATACTAATCCTCAGAATTTAGTAATTTTCTAGCATGTTTTTGCATTATTTTAACAAATGTGTGATGCATTTGCTTATACTTGGTATGTTTTCCCATTTCTATTATTTGCTAGGTGTACATCTTATCCCTTATTAAGATATATTATTTTATCCTGTACTTTAATGCAGAAAATTAGAAAATAAGTGTATTCAAGTGCGTATCATATTATCTTTAGGTTATATACCAAAATTCAGTGAATTTAGTCCTTTCTTCAAAAAGCATCTCTTCACAGTAGTATGCTTAACCATACACGTTAGCTGAGTTTGCAGTAGCAGTTCAAAAGCGAAGACTTTAGTGAAAACATTGTGCTTCGTCCTCTCTATTTTGAAACAGTCATAGTTCAATTGTATAAAAGCATCACAACTTACAAAGTACTATGTGAAGATGGATCTCTCTCAAAGTAGCCAAGAACAAAACTCTTTTTGCAGTAGTCACAGTTACCAGTGTGAGAATCTTCTATTAGGGTAGATTGCGGTGGATTTTCTGTTGTTTTTTGTTTTGTTTTGTTTTTTACTTGTTTTTAATGCTGCTGAGTTATTGTTTCTTTCTCAAAAAACTGTATGTGGTGTCTGCAGAATAAATCAATAGCAAATGCAAAGAGCTAGTAGGAGCCTTAGGTAAACCTCAGAGGGCACACACTGTATTATGTTCTACCTCAGGGTGTGCTTAGTACGAGGCTCTCCCAAGATAGTGAACTGCTGCAAATTTGGGAGACTACTTTATACACATGACTGGGAGCCCTAGGAACGGAGGATTTATTAAGGGTATCTGAGTTTCATTAGAATTAAGAGAAGTACCTTTTCCTGAGAAAAGTGAAACATGCTATGCTGACCTGAAAATATGCAAACAAGGAATTTATTTCATCAATGTAGGACAGCTGAATTGCCCGGAGATGTGCAGTCTCCATCCTTGGAAGTTCCTTACTAAATAAAGTCCTGAATAACCTGACCTTTCTGGCTGATCCTACTTTGAACAGAGATCTCTTGATGTCCCTTCTAACTGATATAATTCTGTGATTCTAATACCTTGAGTTCTATGCCTTCGAAGACTACAAGGAGACAATTTAAATATGAATGTATATGAAACTGCTGTTAGTCTAATACTTCTACCATAAGACCTGTACTGTGAAAATGTTGGTGTAGAGTTTAAACTCAAATGTACTTACTCCTGATGATTTTCTTACTATGTTTCTATGAGAAATACATATTGTGCTTGTGTCCTGGATGAAGCATCAGATCAGGGCAAATGATTCCTAGTTACTAAGGATGGGCTGCCCTAGTCTAGGCTAAGGAAACCAGCAACAAATTGGGATGTGACTTGATCAGGGGAAAGGTAATTAACACTTGTTAAAATACAGTCAAGCAGAAAGCCTTGGAAGGAGTTGAATAGCAAATAGATAATCAATGTAACTTCTAATCGTGCAATTTTTTTGATAACTGAAGGACGATCTATATAAAAGATGTGTCCTAGAAAAGACAGAGAGGAATAGTCTACCTAAACAGAAGCATAGTGTTTAATACAAGAAATTTTCTACTTAACCATTTTAGTAATACAACCCACTCCCTTTCTTCCAGTCCAGAGAAGTCTGTTGTAATGTTTCCATTATGGTGCACGTAATTAATTTATGTCTGTATTTTTTTCTCTTTTGTGGTTTTATTTAAATCAGGGGTCCTCAAACTTTTTAACCAGGGGGCCGGCGCGC
The DNA here is from genome assembly GCF_015220075.1 of Falco rusticolus. Taxonomy (NCBI): domain Eukaryota; kingdom Metazoa; phylum Chordata; class Aves; order Falconiformes; family Falconidae; genus Falco; species Falco rusticolus. The sequence goes on along the minus strand of NC_051191.1, from coordinate 44,148,669 downwards.
GGATGCAGTGGCAGGCAGTCACCTGCGGCTGCTTGGTTTCCCCCTCAACCCCCAGTGGGGGCGGGGGGGGGTTCTGTAAATACCGGGGGCCGGATTGAGGACCCTGGGGGGCCGTATCTGGCCTGCGGGCCATAGTTTGAGGACCCTTGGTTTAAATTAATATCCTGAACTGTTAGCAGCCTTTTGAATACTTTGGAATGCTGGTAATAAGTCAGAAACAGCCCATGACTGGGATTTCTCATCAGATGAGGATTAGAGGTCCCATTTGATGACACAGTTGCAGCAGGTGGCTCTGGTTGGACTAAAATCATAAAAGCCCTAGAGGGTTATCTGAAAGCAGTTCAGAAGGACAAATTTAACCATCAGTTTAAAGCAATAATTTGCCCTTAGTCAGAAAATCAGTTAACAGCATTTAATGTGTGTTCTGTAGTCTGTAAGTTAGTGCAAATTCTTCATAGCTCTAAAATACGCACAGTGCAACCTCGAGGTGATAAAGAGGATGGGTGGGTGAAATTGTTCATATCTGATTTTCAGTTGCATTCTTCCATGGAAATAGTTAAACCAGTTTTTTCCTGAATACTTACGGGAGAGCCAGAAGATAGCTTGGATACAGAAAGACATCTGCATTGGCGAGAGTGACAAGGAACAGGCCTACAGATGTCAGAACTGCCATTTTATCTAATTAGTTTTGCCAGTGTATAAATACTCTTTTGCTCTTTTTCAGAACCTGAAACTAAAGTTTTCCCAACTAAATGAAGTGTCTTGTGTTCTTATCTAGACAGTGAATCTAATAGACTGCAGTCTATAATGGCAAATCTGAAGGCAAAACAACTTTTTTCCCTGTAGATGGTTATTGGGACTTCACTGAATAGACTGAATATCAGTCTATTCTTTCCCTGTCGGGGAGGCCTCGATGTAAATTTTGAATTGTAGTTAGAGGTAAGTAGGCAAGTGTCCTCATTTCAATTTTAGTTCCCCACTGAAATCGTGCACTCTGGTTTACAACTTAATTATGACACTGTTTCCTAAACTCCCATTGCAGGATATTTGTATTACAGTAGTCCTTATTGTTTTGGACATTGTGAAGTTTCTGAGTATTATCTAGGTGAAGAAATGCTAAATAAGTTTGGATTTTAACACAGACTTTCTGAATTCAAATCTAATCACAGCATCGTTGGAGATGTAAAATAGAGAGTGATATACCAGTAACAACACTGGCACACAAGTGACTGTAGTCAGCCTTGCATACTGCATTCACATTAATCACACTTGCTAAGCTTAGATCCATGCAGAAAAGTCATACAGAGAGTGCTTTACAGATGCAGTAGGCAAGAGCGTAAAACAGTAATATGTATGGATATGAAAGACATTTTTTGACATGATGGAAGGAAAGCTGTCATGTCAACTTTCATTTTATTGAAATGAAATTAGTGCTGGTGTGCCTGAACATTATTTAGCTGAGATGTGGTGGTCTAATCACATTCTGCTTAATATTAATAAATCAAATGGGATATACTGAGGAGCTTTGTAAGAGCTTTCTCAAAACACATAAGACTGCAAAGCACAAAATGGTGTAAAATGGATATATGATACATTCTGACAAATACGAGGTAGAGTTCTCATTCTTCACTGCTTAGACTATAAAGCAAAAAATGTAATAAAATAATGAATCAGACAGCTAAAATATTGTTGACATAACTATATATTAGACTTTAACATGCTTTTATTCTATATGTATAGAAATCACTTTAATATTTGAATTTTATAAAACCATTTAATGAAGAATTTATAGGTTCTGTAAATGACATTTTTATCTGGAAGCCCAAAGTTGAAAAAGTTTTATTTTTGTGATGCTGGATGCTAGTTATGTTTTCTGGATCTATGGTACAGTCTGTATATGTATATTATTCTCATTCATACTTACCTGTTGTTTGCAGTTAAGAAGTGTTTCATGTTATTCTAAAGTCATGTGTTTAGCAGTGTGGCTTTGAAGAAAATTGTTTATAAATCTTAATAACATTAAATTCCTGCACTAATTATAATTTGGATAAACAAAACCTAAAACTGGCATTCAAACTGTTGGGGAAAACCCATAAAACTCTCCAAATCCTATTTTAAGATGCATGCAAAACCACACAAAAAAATAACTTCTGGTTACATCCCTAATTTTGTACACTGGAAAAAGGCTGAGGGACTGCTTGAGCAGGATGTTGAGGAAGGCCAGATTAAACTTTGCTGTGTCTTGTCAGTGGCTCAGGTGGGCTGTGAACATTACTCCAAGCTCAGATATTCACTTACTTCTTTACAATATATAGTCTAAGAGGAGCCTGTTCTCATCTATTTCTGCTGAAAAGCTTATTCTTATTCCTGATCCTCTTACCTATATTGAATTTTAACTTTATGACCATAAAGTGAATTTCATGTATAATCTAAAATACTTTATCTGAAGAAAATAAACAATTTTAGAGTAGCCACCATATTTTATCTTTTCCTTTATACATATACTTGCCTTATACGTATACTAGTGCTCCACAATGCATAACAGCGAGACACACATACTGTGTAATACTTGCTTCTTAGTATAGTTTTAGTCCACAGTAAATGTTAAGTATAGTTAAAGATGCATGGATAATCATAGTCTTTTGCATTATTTTCTGTGTGTTATCTCCCACATTCTGTATTTTGCCATAGTATTAAATCTGCTCATTAGGAACCAATTTCCTGTAAAACCCAGGAGGCAAATTTAATGTTACCTGTAGCATAGGGTGTATTCAAACATCTGTTTATTGCAGAGCAGTGGACCACAGAATATGCTTCTTATGTCCAGATATAAAATGACCCTGTATGGGCTGTGAAATGTGCTTCAGTCTAGACTTGACTTTAAATGAAGTGCAACCAGCTACTTTAATAGTGTATCTCATCAGTGCTTTCTTTATGTGCCTATATACACAAATTATTTATGTTATGGTTACAATTACTGTCAGCAGGACTGCAAAGGAGACGATTAATTCCTGAGTGATCCTTAATTTTTGTATTTATTTTGATCACCTATTGAAAAGTATAACTGCTTCAGATTTTATTTTCAGATGGAATCTGCTAATTTTCTGTCAAGTTAATGCTAAATAAAGCTGTTAATTCCACCAACTAAAATCCTCTCTCATTACATGAAAACTGCTGTTGTGAATACATGGAAAATGTACCAGTAAATGGCTTTTCTTTTCCTTTGGCTGGTTGGTGGCTTAAGACAGTGAAAGTATCCCACTTTCTGAGATCAAGGATGAAATTGATATGACGACATCAGTGTGATGGAACACCACACTTGGTTTATGTTTTACAAGTTGAATGGAGCTTTAGGAAAACAACACCTGGCTCTGAAATTCACTGAGATATTAACAGTTGGAAGCTGGGAGAATATAGAGTTAAGAGGGATGGAAGCATCATATAGGCTTTTCCTGTCTTAAGCACTTTTGAAGGCAGCCCTTTCTCTGACTGCTGTCAGAGGTGAGATACCAAGATAGTAAGATCTTTGGACAGGTTTGGTTTAGCTATTCATGTGTTTTAAAGTATTTAAGAGAAAAATGGTGTAAAATTGTTGTTTGCAGAGTCATACCTTCCTCATTTTGTTTAGTTGCAAAAAAGGTTTTAGTTTTCTATTGTGTATTTTAAACATACTTGACAACTGATGCACTGAAACAGTTATGCTCTAGATATGAAAATTTCTTAGCTAACTTTATGTTTGCAGTGCCTGCTTGCACAACTTGGCTGTGTAACTGAGTTTCTACTTCTGATTGGGTCTTGGAAAAAAATCTCTGTTGCTACTGCTATTTGGTATTTTGTTTTGTTCACTGGAGCATGGCAAGACATGGGTTCAGTGGGGTGCCGTTGTTCTAGTGGGTAATTCCTGTCAGAGGAAATGCAAATGAAAAGGGTCAGAAAATGGCTTGTGTTCACTTCCTGATTTGAAATGTAAATGTACTGCTGAAAGTCTACCACCGGCACTCCTGGAGATAGGAATCAAACAGCTTTATGATGTGCAGGCTAACAGCACAAAGTATCTTTTGAGAGACCAATTTGTAAACTGAAAACGCTGTTTGAGATTTACAGGCTAAGTGCAGTCCGTCTTCTCTAGAGCTGTATGGCATGGTAAGCCAGAAGAAAAGTGATCTACAAAACTTGTAAAGAAGTGCAAAAGTTATTGTTAAGTATCATCTAGTATCTTAACCCTTTTTTTCTTTGCTGTGTTAGAAAATACAGAAGTTTTTTAAGCCACAACCTGTACTTTGTCATAGCAATTTGAAAGCATTGATGTGCCCTGGAGTGGAAACCTCTAGCAGAATGTGAAATGCAGTTGGATCTACTAAGAGCTCATTTAGTGAACAAGGGATTTCAAACTTTGTGCAAGGGGGGGATGGAGCAAAATTGTTCACATGGAAAGAATGAATGGAGGGTTGGGTGTATGGGTTGCTTTGGAACTGTAACATCTGTGAACTCAGAAGGAAAGCCCAGGACTGACTGGGCACTATGTTCCTTCCCCTTCTTTCAGCCACCCATTGGCCAAGTTTCAGACTTCAATTTCAAATGAATTATAATGTAAAACATGGTATCTCTTGCTGTAAGCATACCTTGACATTATAGGTTTAGAAATCAATAAGAGATTGGCTAAGAAGTACTTAGAAAGTAATTTTTATTAGTACAGTGCAGTAACATAGGAGTTCAGAACTTGAAATTCAACCAGAATGCTTTGTTTCAAGTTAAGTGATTTATATGCAGCCTGTATACCAGCATACAATATCTGTATACCTCTTTGAAAGATGTATACACGACATGCTGTTTTAAAAGGTCAGATATAAAGAGACAGGAAGAAAAAAAATTTAATATAATGAATGTGTATTCATGAGCCATCAGTCACTCTGACTGATAGAAGTGAAAAAATATTGTAAACTATAAGTATTTTTTTTTATTTTTCTTTACTGCTTTTCAATTTAATTTGATACACCTGTAATGTGGTCATATTTATACTAACACTGACTGTAACTACTGAGATCTCATTATGCTTGTAGCTGCTTCTTAGATTGGTGACCATGTACTGGTTTGGGATTTGCCTTTTGTACTCTTTAGGAGCTGACAGTGACTGTGATCTTTTGCCCCTCCATCCTATCCAGCTTCTTTGAATCCTTAGGATGTACTCGCTGTCTTGTCTCCTTACCCACGTGACTCCAACCCCACTGTTTACCTTCCATCATCATATTTTAATGGTTTGAATCTGTAGATCTTTGGTCTAATCTACAGTAGACTGTCCCTTGGTTTAGCCTGTTCTTTGTTTTCTTGATTGTTGTGTATTATGGAGTTATGTGTGTGGAGTCTTTAAGGCTTATTAATGTAATTTTCACTAATATGTGCATTCATATAGACCTTCTTTTGCATTCCTTTTTGTTATTTCCTTCCACTCCCCTGCACGCTCATTAATTCTCCATTCATGTCAGTATTAACATTTCTATTACAAATCTCTATGGCTGTATGCTTCTCTTAGTATGTGCTTACTTTAACTTTTTTGTACCTCTGTACATGCAAAACAACCAGGATACTAAAGCTTAGAGAATGACATTGCAGCTAGTGGTAAATGTCTTACCTGTTAATATAAGTGAAATGCTGCCATACTGGGTCAATCAATGTGGTATTTTATCCAAAGCCAATGTTTTGATCATTGGTACTTACAAAATTAATGGAAGGGTGAGGGAAAAAAAGATAACAGAAAAATACTCCCCCATCCCCCCAGAAAGGTATGTAATATAATGGCACATCGATTTAAGAATGTTACTAAAACTGTCCTATTTTTTAACTGTAATGAACTTTTTGACCTGTTATGAGACTTTGGGTCTCCATTGGGATGAAAACATACACTGAATCTATGAATCTCCCCCTCCTCCCCCCGTAGCTTCTGTCAAGGTATGGAACTAGTCCTCCAGGATCAGTAAGACTGTTGGAAAGACAAAATTAGTTTGGTTATTAATGGCCCCGGGAGGCAGCAGGCACACACGGGGATTCCTGAAGCATGGATAAATCTCAAAACCATCTCCCTCTCTCAGTGAGCATTGAATGGAACTTCACAGGAATAGCTGTGCTTTGCAGCATTGTTTCACGGTAAACTTACGCAGCTGGCTGAGTTGCCTGAATACAGAAACAACAGGCTAGGATAGAGGGCAAGGCAGCAGTTCTGTACCTGAAGGTATGGTCCTGGGTTTTTCTGTTTGAGTGTGCTAACACAGGCATATGCTTAATGTGTGCAGAACTTTCGTATCCTGATAGATACTATGGATGTGGAAGGTAGGGGAATGTATTTTCAGGTCAATTTTCATCTTTTAGACAAAACAAAAATAGTGTCAAGTCAGAACAGCAATTGCTGCTAATTTTTTTTTGAATAAGTGAATCATAGTCTATCCTCTTTTCTAAAAGATACCATAAATTATTAACTGTGTAAAGTATCAAACCTCTGTGCTTTAGTGTATCTTTTTAATATTAACTGTATCACATATGTCTCTTTGTGTTACTTAATTTTAAATAGAGGCAAGAAGTTGAAAAAAATTTACATCTGTGTTTTCAACTCGATTGAACACACTGCTTGATGAAATGTCTGTATGAAAAAGTGCATGCTTCTGTGACTTGACTTCAGCAGGGGGATGACATTTCCCCCTCCCCTCCTTTTTCCAATCCACTAGTTGAATTGTGTCCACAAAGAGCAACTTTTTTGTTTGTGTTTTCCATCTCAGTTTATAGTTTAGCTGCTAATCTGTGGTTGGCGATCATCAGGTCTTAAGATTCTGTTTGCTAACCTACCTGGAAGCACTTAACACTTAACACTTAACTGCTTGCCTTGAAGACAGTTGCACAAGTGCAGGGAAAATAAGCAATTTTATGATTACTGAACTGGAACAAAGTAGAACTGTTTGAAGATACAGGAAGTTCTTGAATTTTTGATTCTAGGTGGAGGAAGTTTTCAATCTGAGGGGTGATTACTGCATGAACTGTTACCACTTCTTGACTGCAACAAATCTCCAAGAAAATGAATTAATTACTAGGTATCATCGCAGTACACTACAGAAATGAGATGCAGTGATAAAACCTCTGTATCAGTTCTTTGCAGCAGGAGTCTTATTTTCTTCTATGTTTAAGCCATGTGTAGCACGTGAGTGGCATTATGTAAAGCTCAATCTGCAATAAGAAGTAGGCAATGTTGTGAATATATAGCATACAGTAATTCAGTTTTCAGGAAAGAAGCATTTTTATATATACAACAGATTAGTAAGATCATTTGTTTTGTCATCATTACCTGCTAAGAATGGATAAGGGTGACAAATCTTCTGAGCTGTTTGGTAAGATTTCACTTGACCAGTCTCACGAGGTGTCTTTCAGCTTGGAAACTATATGATAGCTTACATTAATGTCACAAGTTTATACCTCAGTGTTTTTGTATTTTAGAGCTAATCTATCTCAAAAATGCACTGTTAGATTTTGGTGAATCTTGAATTGATTAATGTACAGTGATTGTATCTATTTCTTGCAACTAAAATTTTCCATACAACTAATCCTAAGTAATTTTGGAAATTCAGAGTAATGACACATGTTATTACTGCATTATAAAAGTAATGGACTTATTTGTGTAACTGTAACATTCCTCTTTCCATGTGCTTGGTTTGAGAAAATAGCGGCATTTCTATAATACATTTTCACATAAGTTATCAATTTGTCTTTTCAGACTTAATCAAACTAAGTCTCAGAGTTCCATGAACTTTTAAATTCGTGCTTCTATGTGTGAAGAATAAACACAGAAATTGAAGAGACAGGAATTACAGGAGTTTAGTAATATGCTTATACTTGATATCTTCATTCTGTTAAAAAATAAAATACGTTGCCTGTTGCATTGGTATTCTACTGGGGCAAAGAGATAAGAGCTCATTGGTGGCCAAAAATCCTGAGGCAGGATTAGGCACTAAATTTGGGAAATCATGTGCAAATCATCTTAGAGAAAAAGGAAAAGCTTAATTCTAATCATTAGTTACTTCCCTAGGTCTATATTCTCCAAAGGAAAATTGCATTTTTCACTGTTAAAACATTTTATGTTTTTTCTCATAATACCTAGAAGAATGTCTTGCTAAAACTCCATCTGATTTTTATCTGAACAATGTTACTAGCATTGTGTGTTATTTGGAATGAATTACATCTGCCACTGGTTGAGTAATGAAGTTCCCCAACTAAACAATCTTAAGGTAAAGTGAACTATAAATATGGCTACCTAGATGTTTCTGGAGTTAGGTATTTGCTTCATATAATCAGTTGGTTCACAATTAAGGATATGCATCAGTGAAGACAAGCACGTAATGAAGATAAAGAATGGCTGGGAAGGCTTCCTGATCTTAATATGAAAGAATTAATTCAATTAATCCAAATATAGGAAGCTCTGGCAGTTATTAAAAGGCTAAAAAATCTAAACAAACTCTTGTATACTGATGGCCTTAAGAGGTCTGCAATTTTGTGTGACGTGTTACAGATGCTTTCAGATTTTGTACGGAAGGTTTGGATATAAAATTCAGTAGATTAGCTGCTATTAATCAAATATATTGATGCATGTTTCAGGAAAATTTGTTTCCTTCAACTTCCAGTCACAAGGAAGCTTTGGAAAGAAAGGTCACCCCTTCAGTGGAATTGCATTCATAGATTTTTAGCAAAATATGTCTGGAAAGACTGTGAGAGAACATATAATTAAGGATTACTTAAACTGTGAGATGTGCCTCACGAGGTTCAAAAGACTCTTCATGTGTTGAGTATTACTGCTGAGGCATAAGGGACACTAGTTCTTTTTGAATGAGAGATAGGATGTGGTGGGTTGACCTTGGCTGGATGCCAGATGCCCACCAAGCCACTGTATCACTCCCTTTCTCACCAGAACTTGGGGGGGGGTGGGGGGGAGGAGGGAAAGAAAGTAAGATGAAAAAAACCTTGGTGGGTCAAGATAAAGGTAGTTTAATGAAGCGATAGCAAAGGTCATGTGCATGGAAGCGAAGGAAAACAAAAGATGTTGTTCTCTACTTCCTATCAGCAGGCGATGTTTGGCCAGTTCCCCGGAAGCAGGGCTTCAGTACATCATAAGTAATGAATGCCCTGGCTTCCTCAACCTTTCTCTGAGCTTTTATATCTGAGCAGAGGTCATATGGTATGGAATATCTCCTTGGTCACTTTGGGTCAGCTGTCCTGGTTACATCCTCTCACAAAATCTTGCCCACCTCAGCCTGCTGGTGATGGGGCGAAGGTTGCAGAGACAGCCCTGATGCTGTGCAATCACTGCTCAGCAGTAGCCAAAACCCTGGTGTGTTGTCACCACCTTTGTAGCTGCCAATACAAGCACAGCACTGTGAGGGCAGCTGGGGGGCTCAGGCAGACCCAGTCCGTAGGAGACAAAATTTCCCCAGGAAACTAGGGACAGAGGGGGCTCTAGAAGCTCTGGTGCCTATCACAGTATCTGGAGAAAAGATCTGGAGTGAAACTGGAGAAATAGAAGGTGATGATGTGAGGTGATGGGATGATACAACAGGGCATGTTGCCTCAGCCAGGGTGGGGCACACAATTTGTACAGCAGTTCGTGCAGAGAGGGCACAGTCACCCCAACAGCTCAAAGAGGTGAGCTCACATTGTGGTAATCACTCTCCCAGAAGAAACCTAGCTATGGTTTCTGCTGGCACGAAAGCCAGCACCTGAAGGCATGTGGTAGCCCAGATGGAGCTCCCACGTAAGCATGCAGCTGCCCAGGCCGGGGGCTGCAGGGGGTGCCCAAGCCTGTTGCTGCTACGGGAGAGAACACCTGTGTGAGGTGTGAGCGGGCGGGCGATCTGCTCAGCCTGGCGGCAGAGCTGAGGGGGGAAGCAGAAGGGTCAAGGAGTATCAGGGCATGTGAGAGTGAGTGCTGGAGCCGCTCTCTACCATCACTGAGACAAATGCACCGGCTGGACACATCACAAGGAGTGGAGGCTCCCCTAGCTACTCACCACCAGGCAGAAGGAGGAGACCTAAAAGGTGAGGAGGACTGGAAACATGTCCCTGCTCGGGGCAGCAGGCAAATCACCTCCCTTCCCAGGTACCCCGTACAATGGGTGTGCGGCTCTGCGACCTGAGGGCCAGCAAAATGGTGATGTGGGTGGAGGCCTGTCCAGGTTGGAGGAGCTGCCTAGGGAGAGTGGGTCGACCCCACATGTCATGAGCACCTCTGCTAAGAAAAAAAGAAAGGTGGTTGTCACTGGTGACTCCACTCAGAGGGAGGGAGGGCCTGATGTGCTGACTGGACCCAACCCATAGGGAAGCCCGCTGCCTCCCTGGGGCCCGGGTGAGGGACGGTACTAGGAAATGCCCTTGTCTGGTATGGCCCTCTGATTATTATCCATTACTGGTTTTCTGGGTGGGCAGCAATGAAGTCCAAACAAGTCTGAGGGCAGTCAAGAGAGACCTCAGGGCCTTGGGGTGACTGGTTGAGGGATCAGGAGCTGAAGCAGCGTTTTCTTCTATCCTGCCAGGTGCAGGGAACGATGGGGCATGCAACTGGAAGATCACACAGATCAGTACCTGGCTCCAGGCCTGGTGTCAGCAGCTGAATTTTGAGGGTTTTGATCATGAGTCAGTTTACACAGCAGCAGGCCTGCTAGCAACAGACAGGGTTGACCTGTCTCAAGGGGGGAAAAGCATCCTAGGTCAGCAGTTAGCAGGGCTTACTGAGAGAGCTTTAAACTAGATTTGAAGGGGGAAGGGAATTAAACCAGACTCGCTAGAGATGAGCCTGGGGGCAGCATGCCAGTGTTGGAGACGAGATCTATAACCCTACTGAAGTGTATCTATAGTAATGCCCGAAACATGGACAGGAAGCAGGAGGAGCTGGGTGTTATCGTACAGCAGGAAAACTGTGATATAGTTGCCATCATGGAAATACGGTGGGATGACTCGCACAACTGGAGTGCTGCAATGGGTGGCTATGAACTCTTTAGAAGGGATAGGCAAAGAGGAGAGGTGGTGGGGTAGCTTTGTATGTCAGGGCATGTTTTGGCTGCCTAGAGCTTTTGGTGGTGGTAACAAAAAGGTTGAATGTTTATCAACAATCTGGACGAGGGGATTGAGTGCGCACTCAGTAAGTTTGCAGATGACATCAAGTTGCAGGGGAGTGTTGATTTGCTTGAGGGTAGGAGGGCTCTACAGAGGGATCTGGACAGGCTGGATCAGTGGGACAAGGCCAACTGTATGAGGTTCAAGGAGGAGAAGCACCGGGTCCTGCACTTGGGTCACAACAGCCCCACGCAGCGCTACAGGCTTGGGGCAGAGTGGTTGGAAAGCTGCCTGGTGGAAAAGGACCTGGGGGTGCTGGCTGACAGCTGGCTGGACATGAGCCAGCAGGGTGCCCAGGTGGCCAAGAGGGCCAATAGCATCCTGGCTTGCATCCAAAACAGTGTGGCCAGCAGGACGAGGGAAGTGATCATCCCCCTGTACTTGGCACTGGTGAGGCCTCACCTTGAATACTGTGTTACATTTTGGGTCCCTCACTTCAAGAGGGACGTAGAGGTGCTGGAGCATGTCCAAAAGAGAGCAACAAAGCTGGTGAAGGGTCTGGAGCACAGGTCTCATGAGGATCAGCTGAGGGAACTGGGGCTCTTTAGTCTGGAGAAAAGGAGGCTCATGGGGGACCTTATTGCTCTCTACAACTACCTGGAAGGAGGTTGTAGGCAGGTGGGAGTAGGTCTCTTCTCCAAGATAACTAGCAACAGGACAAGAGGAAACAGCCTCAAGTTGTGCCGGGGAGGTGTAGACTGAATATTATGAAATATTTCTTCACTGATTTGTTGCTTGACAAACACTGGTTTGTCAAGCAACAGGCTGTCTAGGGAGGTGGTGGAATCACCATCCCTGGAGGTATTTAAAAGATGTGTAGATGTGGTGCTTCAGGACATGGTTTATTGGTGGACTTAGCAGTGCTTGGTTACTGGTTTGACTTGATGATCTTAAAGGTCTTTTCCAGTCTAAGTAATTCTATGATTCTAAAGTGGTCTGACCTAGTCAGAGTTTATGCTGGTTTGTAAACTACTGTTTTAAATTACTTTGGAAAATAGGCCCTTTTGATGATCCCTTAGCTTCCTAGGCACAGTGTTTCAAACCTCACTTATCATTATAAACACAATTTTTTATTCCTCACTTTCTTGTCTTAATGTCCACTGGTACCATTTCAGCCTGTTGCTTTTTATCCCATCTGCAGTGGAAGTCAAGAACTGTTTATTGCCTTTGTGTTTATTTGAAGACTTCAAGTCTTCAGTCATCTTGTTATATGAAACAAAGTCAAATAATTCTGTATTTTTTTCTGTTGATCATATTTATAGACCTCTTATTCTTACTGCTCATCTCTGGGCTTCAGGATTCTCTGCACTTTGTCCAAATTTTTCCAGAATTTTAGTGTCCAAAATAGGACACAATATTTCACCCAAGAGCTTGCTAGTACTGAATACAGTGGGAAAATTGCTCTGTGCATTATAGAATGGTTTGGGTTGGAAGCGACCTTAAAGATCATCTGGTTCCAACCCCCCTGCCTTGGGCAAGGACGCCTTCCACTAGACCAAGTTGCTTAAAGCCTCATCCAGCCTGGCCTTGAACAGATTACATGTAATCTAGAAAGAGATTGTCCATTGCTATTGATAAAACAAATAATTGATGGTCATATCCAGGTTTACTATTGATAGGAATAGTGGTTTTTAGTAATATATTACTTCCCTGAGTTTAAACAAGGATGGTACCTTCATTCTAACAAGCACGACATGATGTCTAACAGGAATACTACAGTGTAGTACATTCTGGAGAGCTTACTTCACTTCTTTCTTTTATTGTCACTATCTTGATATTTCACATGGTTTACCCTTTTTATTTATGATGTCTGTTGACCCTGTATCCAATTAGATCCCAAGATCTTGTTGTTTTTCTTCAGTATGTCCCAAAGTATCCCTGTTAAGGGGTCAAACATATTTCTTTTTAAAATGACGTTATGCTGCTTACTTGTGTTTGGTTTGTAAAACTCTTTGCCCCAAATACTTTGATTTCCCTATTGTAAAGAGAATAGTATCTACTCAAATGGAAGATGGCAATTCTAATCTCTGATGGTAGGCACCCACTCCTTTGTAAAAGAGAATTTATACTTTAGCATTTGTGCAATATAATATGGAAGAAGAGACTGTAGATATCAAAGATCTTGAAAGTATGGTCTGAAAGAAACAAAGACATAAACATATTTCTTACAATATAAATTGTGTGTTTCCAGGCATTATTGGAGCACAAGATAAATCATTCTATGTGATTTTATTTGCTAGAGCCTTTTCAGACCAAGTTTTGCCAGTGGCAATTAGTATTCAAATAATTAAAAGGTTTTTTGTTGATGTATTAGAGGCAATGACATTCAGATCATTGAAGGTGGGATCCATCTTAAGTAGCTCTAGATACCTAGAAGTAGTCATCTAGGCTCCTGTAATACTCAACAGAGAGGAAATACCACCTTCAGGGATTAAGTCATCACCTTGCAAAGTTGTTAAGTAAAGCTGCATGAATCGTTTCAAAGGTATTTCTCTTTTTCTTCACTGACTGAAGAGGGGGTTTAGATCTCTAGTATAAACCCTATTTCAACTTCAGATGCTTAAGGTCAGTTGAGGTAAATCCCTGTGTGTTTTAGAAATTGTTGTTTACAAAACATCTATGAAGCCAGAGTACCTATAGTATAAACATCTCCATTGTGATTATTTTTTTAAAGAAGTATTATGGATTTATATGTATATAATAATGTCACATGCAAACATTCTCTAAATATTTTTGTTTACTAATAATATGAAAGTATAAACTTCTAAAGACTGTGCCATGTCATGTGTGCCAGTTTAAGGACATTTTCAGTATCTTCTCTACATATTTGGGGAATATGCTGATTGTGAGAGCTTTGAGTATTTGCTCAGAAAGTTCACACAGTTAAAGAACATTACTACCTCCAGTTTTAAATTCACAGTAGTTGGTACTATTTTTCAGAAATTCATTGTGGTGAACAAGAAATGATGATAGATCCTAACTAATCTGTTGTCTAAGTGTACTTTTAACAATTAAAACAGCACATAGGTTATTAAAAGAAACTTTTCTTTTATTCAGTCAGGCTAATTTTGCAGCCAGTGCTTGCTCATTACTGAGAGCTTCTTATACATAATGAAGAAGGAAAGGAATAGGAACTTGAACTCAAGAGAATTTCTGAGGAGGTGGTACTTGTTTACTATTGCTCCTGGCACAATCATATCTTTTATCTTCTGCTGCTGCTTTGCTTGCCAGTAAGGAGAAATAATGAAGGCTGATGTTTTTTAAGGGCTTACTGCATACCCTGAAAGGTGTGAGGATAAAAGATTTCAAACACAACAAGTACATTAGTCCTTTTATAAATGCACTGACTTCGTTATCTTATGAGTATATTGAAGTGGAAATCACAGAAAATGAAATGGCATAGCTAAACATTTACTTGAGACTGGATGTGAATCAGTGTGTTTTGGAGTTCTGTTTCCAACACATCAGATCCTTCCTGTGATTCTATAACCCAGGTGTCACTTCCAATAGTTTTGACTGGATTTGTGCTGCCTCATAAGCAGGACATAAAACAAATTATGCATATCAAATTATTAAAAAAATTAAGTTTCTGTTGGTTAGAACAGACACTAAAAGTGTAATGTGCCTTATTGCCACAGGAAATTTGTAACTGCTGACTCCCTTTGATAATGATCTCTGATTTCTATCTGTTTATAAAATATGTAACTGGGTAATTTCTAAACTTAATTCTGCTGTCTAGTTGAGGCATAGCATATGCTACCAGTTTGGACATCTCTGAATCTGTCAGGCAGAATCAGTGGTTATGCTTTTGCACATTATTATTTTCATTATGGAAAGTTCATCTTGGATAAATATATAAGTAAAGCAAGTTGAAAGGCATGTTAAAGTTGCATATGAAATAGTTATGTGGGATTTCATTGCAGAAATGTCTCCATTTAATGATAAATAGTTATGCACATTACTTCCCAAGCTATACATCTTGTTCTGGCCTTTTAGTATTATATAGAACCCACCCACAGACATGCACATTAATTCTGTCCAAAATCCAACTGTTATCTGATCCAAGAAGTAGTATACTTTTAATTTATCTGTATCAGTTCAAGACACAGGTCATAGATACATGCAATAATGCTTTTAGTTTTCTTTGGGGGCTTTTGGTTTGCTTGGGGTTTTCAGGGGTGGTCTGGGGTGTTGGAAAGGCTTTGCCTTGGCTTTGAGTCTTGAGTTTCTAATTACTTTTAAGACATGTAAATGCTTCAGCAATTTTCCAATTCCTGCCTGAGATAGGAGGCTCAATCTGGGATTCTAACATGTCAGAAAAGCTGTGAGGTATTGCTTTCTGATTAATATTTTATGTTAATAATCTCATCAGCAGTGTAAGGCATATAAATGTGCATTGTGATTAAAATCTGTTTCAATAGAAAAATTTAGATAACTGTTTTTTAAAAAAGTCAGGGGAGCATGTCAATGAAAAAAACCAATATATTGCAGAATGTTCAAGTCTATATTCAGGTCTTTGCAAGACTTAACTTAGGTTCAGACAATGACTGAAGCGTTATAATGTGCATTTAAATTATAATCTTTAGATACCCTTTGCCAAGTGAAATTAAATATCCAACTTTTTTATACAGTGTTGTGAAGAAGGAGCAGGATTAACATACGAAATTCTGGCACAGTAGGTAGGCAAGGATTTAAATTGCTCAGTAATGGCATAAGCCTGTAACTTCTGGGAATTTGGGTATCTAGTCTAAACAGCAAGGTAGCATCTGGATCTTCTAAAATTTAGCCTTAAACTTTTCATTTTTTTAAAGAAAAGTCCGCCTTTCAAAAATGGGAGAAGGGTGGGTAAAGAGGGAGTGAAGTAGTACTGCTTCCTCTTTCACTAATGGCTCCCTGTCTTGTGGGGGGCTGCAGCTCATGCTTTCTCTGATGAAGATTTAACACCCAGGAGCATGCCATGACTATGGTGTCATAGGGTATTCTGGAATAAAGGTTTCTTTTCTTCTGCAAGTTTTAGCAACATAATTTTTGGCACTGAGGTGCCTGCAGGGTTTTGTGAACCTTTGTGAATATTTAAATGTTGGGCTTAAAATCAATAAAGTGCCTTGTCTCCCATGTTCTTACTTTAATTTTCTCCCCCTGAGTACACAAGGAAATATGAAGTTATGTATGTACAAATTGCTGTTAGTTTAAAAAAATACAATTTTTTTTTTACCTTCTTTGATTTTGTTGGTGTTTTTTTTGTATTTTATGAATGGTTAGTGTATTCTCTTTAAGTTGTAGATTTTAGAACCTTAACACTCAAACTGATTTTTCATATCTGTATATTTTTAATGGATGTCTACCATTACAAATGCTATGTTTGAGTCAACTCACATGTCATTTCTTCTCAGAGCTAGTCATATGTCAAAAAGTAAAGCTTGAAAAACTCTTTAACAGTTTTGTGCCAGTTTTTCAGGTAATGAAAATTGGTCTGTTATTACTGAAATTAATGTAGCTGTACTGATTCATGCAAACTGTAGATTTGGTTTCTTCCTTCCAGGTGTATTGAGGATGATGATAACTATGTCCAAAAAGGCTTACTTTCTCTTGTCGAAATTGCTGATGCAGTAGGTAGTACTCTCTGAACTATATTCCTGAATATGACTTTTCTTTTTAATTTGCTGCATGTTCTCTTTAAATTACCTTTAGAGACAGAAAGTCACAGGTAAAATACCATGTCACACACACTATTGAGATCACCACTAGCTACAAAGGGTTAGTGCTACCTCTGATTAGAGTGAAGAGATCTTTTTGTTCTCTCTATTCAAGAAAAATAAGTTCTGTCTGAAAAGCCTTTCAAATAATAGTTCCTTCATTTTCTTTCTCTTGCTTTAGCCAGGAGTTACCTGAAAGAGGTGATCATATTAAATATCATGCAAAAAAGAAAATATAATCTGAATATTCCTTATTCCTAACCTTTAAACTTGTCCTGTAGTTTACTCTAAATATGTGTGGGGTTTTTTGTTGTTGTTGTTTTGGTTTGGTTTTTTTTCCCCCTTCTCTATTAGAAATAAAAATCTTTTTATAATGAATGTAACACTTTGGAGGAAAAGAAGAAATATAAAAAGATATAATATTTTAAAGATAAAGATAAAATTTAAAATAACATAAGGGGCTTTATTTTAGATGTAGCTTGTTTTAGATATATTTGGTTGAAGTAGCTAAAGGAAGTGACTGAGAGATGAGAAAGTCCAACAGTTTTTTGTTTTGGGGTATTGATCAGTACTTGAAAATGCTCCATTCACTTGGTATATTTTTGGGTGGTTGAGAAAATACACTTAAGAAATATATATTATATTACTTTTATTCCTGTTGAAAATGGTGTAATTTTTATATTTAAATATTGTATTTACTGAGAAAAAATTCTTTTTTATCCACATACTTAGAAAAGCATTGTATACCTTTGAAAATGCATAGTATCTTGTAATATGGTAATGCTATACATAATTAATACAATTTACTGCAATTTAATTTGTAGGCCACCTAAAGAAAAAAATCCACATTAAATTGTATTGTCCCTGATAGATTTATTATTTTTCTTTAAAAATGTGTAATCTAACTAAAATGCGTATGGTTACGTGGAGTTAAATAGTAGTTTTAAAATAATGCTGCTGGAAGAGTATTTCTCTTGGAAGAGCAGATTATTTTTTTTTTACTTGGTAAATGTATTGTGACAAAGAACAAAATGTTGCTGGATTTAATTATTCAGCATACATGTAATGGTTAAAAGCTGAAGTACAGCTAAACATTTTTATATCCTGTGAAATAATTTGGATTTTCAGAGTCCTTTTTACCACAGCCTTGGATAGATACTGGTATTGTAATCTCTGCCAAGAAACTATTTTGACATATGCAAAGCATCTGCTACTTATTTACAGAGAAGAAAAGGGCTGTGCAAAGGATGTGTGAGGTATGATGCTGTGTAGACAGCGTGTTTAATTTGAAGAGATCAAGTAGGGAGTTGTTCGAGAATGATAGAGCCTTAACTGCCCTTTGCAGCTGTGAATGTCTGTTGCAGTATAGGATGATGCAATGCTTCCAGAAGCTACAATTTATAATTTTTGCCTCTGCTGTTCTAACTTTGATGGGCTTAGGTCCAGTCTTTATCCAGGTGTTATAATTAGAAATTACATTGCATCTATTCTGTTAATTTATAAGAGTAAACCCAAACTACCTGAAACTTCTGTCTTTTCAAGAAAACCCAAATTGTTTTAATGAAATGCCTTTAATTTTTTGAGGACAAGATAAATTGTGGTTTAATAACTTGTGGTACAAGTTACCAACCCTGGCCACTTTGATATAGATGCACAGTGTGTGAGGTATTTATGGTTACACGGTTGGTAATGTTTGAGACTGGCCAGCCCGTCTGCCAGGTGGGCTCCTGTTTTGGCTAGAACATAGTGTGAGACTGAGCAGAACATAAGCATGTGTGAGAACAATTAGATTTTCCAAAGTTGTACAAAAACATTTCAACACCCACCCACAATAGTTTTTCCAAGTATTTTAGCAAATGAACATGTTTACTTTTGCTTTGGAAAGCCTCATTTAATAGAGTAGCTCCATTTCTGGGTAATGTCTTTGTACCTTTCCTTTGAAAATCTGTGTATCAACACTATCTTTCTTTTTAGGGCATTTATACTATATTTCTCTGTGTTTGTGGATTTTCCCCTGTTGAATTTAACAAATAATAATGAGTTGCATTCCATTAAATCAGTATGTTCCATTTCATGGATTATTATTGAAGTACTGGAGTGTGATGGCTATCTCTGGGCTGTTAAGTTTATCAGAATAATCTAGCTATTTAAGAAAAATATTAAAACGACACACCAAAATCTTCATTGAAGAAAATCAGTGTGAGTTCTGTCTTGGTAAATAAGATAGCATTTTTTAATATTTTGATTTTAATACCCAAAGACAATAATCCACGTTATGGACTTAATGACCTGTGAAGAATTCTGGAAGGCATAACAAGACTTTAAAAACAATAAGGGTTTTTTTTATTTTTAAATTAAATGTGCGTAAAAATTAACCTGATTCCTCTTCTTCAAGCTTCAATTTGCTATAGCTCTTCAAGATTATGGTTTTGAACAATATACAAAACATCAGCCTGAAGATAGTTGTTATGTCCAAAACATGGAAAGTAAAACGAGGAAATTATAGTGGCTAGTAACTGATGACTAAAATATCTAAGGTTGGCTTTGGGTTTTTTGATTTTTTTTTTTGTTTGTTTTTTATATTCTGGTTTAAGCAATGAACAATTTATCTGAAGAGGTAGTCCAATATTAGATGATGTCTCAATTTCTCCACTTTAAACAATTTTGACTTTTAGTATTATATAGATAAAGCTACACTTTTTAAAACTTTAAGTAGGTTTTTTTATATTTAAATGAAATCTTTGTATCACTTCTTAGTGCCACACTTTATGTGTAGCACACAAGCACTTCATACAAGAGCTGTCGTGATTGAATTAATGTTCCTTGTTTTATTTTTTGGGGAAAAAAGCAGTATTTGAAATGATGTGGTGGGTGTGTAGGTCACATGTCTCATATAGTAGTATACAAGTCAGCTAGTATTGCCTGTATACTTTGGACTTTCTCATGTGGTTGACATCCCTCACATGAAAACCGGACGGTTTAGTAAAATTGTTTTGTAATTGGTTCTCTCCGTGTAAACAATCAAATGAAAATTATTAAAGTATAAGAAACATTGTTTACTTGCATAATAAAATAAATACAATATAAGTTTAATAGTCTTATTTAAAACTAAAAGCATTATTAAGAAGCTAATCTCAATAGTTTGTTACCATACTTGCAATATCTTTGGCTTAATGAAAGCAAGTATAGGAACTTATAACAGATCACATTTCAAAAAAGCCATTCTTCCTCTAACCAAATCATTATATAGATTGCTTTTATACCTCTATACAATGTAATTTACATGCATATGTAAATTATACCTAATAATTGCATAGATGGTAATATAATTCTTAGTATACCAACTGTACCTATTACATGCTGGTTAACATCATTTCTGTACAGTGGTACCTGTAAACTTTTGTAGCATGTTAAAATTTAAATCTGCAGATGCATAAAAGGGATACTGCTTGAATTTTTTATAGCGCAAACTGTTGCTAAAACATTATTATGCTTAGTTTGAAAACATCCCAAATCTAATATTTAACTTACCACAAAAGTAATTGCTCTTGTTACTGCAGTAAGAGGCCTATATGCTCTTCCTTAAATTAAACTACTAGATAATTACCTTAATTTTATGTGCAGTGCAGAAATACTTTTTCTGCTGTAGACAAAAGAACATTGTAATCAGGCTTGTTGAAACCCTACATGGTTTTGTTTTATTTATCTCCCTAGACATTAGCACTTAAAAGTCTTTATACTAACAACAAATACTTTAATGCATTCATGGCATTGCAACTATGATTTTCTAAGAATAAAAGCTTTACAGGTTTTGCAAGGAGGTGGTAATGTCCTAGACTAATTGCAATAACTGGAAAATAGGCCTCCTTTTGAGGATGTGAGCCTCTTTAAATCTGAAATAGCAGGAAAGGTCTTGAAGTGCAACTGTAAGTTGTTACAAATTTAATCTGTTTACTGAGCTGTATCATCTGAAAGAAAAAATAGTGGATATCTGTGGAGCAGGGGTGGAGGAAGGATATTATCCAGAAAAGAGACAGCAGAGTCGTTAAGTCCGTTCAGGCAGGGAGATAGAGATGAATATGAAACATTGCATTAAGGATGAGTGAGAATTATAAAGCACTAGAATCCTAATGTTCCCTGTTATGTTTTTTTAGCATCTTTGGAGTTTATGTTTTAGCTCTCAGAATCGGCTGGGTTTTCAGAGTCTTCCTCAGAGGCAGAACTGAGAGGTTTGGAAGACTCCGTGAAAGATTTGACATATTTCTCTAGTGGCGTGTTTGTTTAGTTAAGGGTCTGAGATTGCTGAGCTGGGCATTGTGAGAGTGCAATATACAGTGAATGTTAGTGGTGTCTGAGGGCTTCCTGTATTTTATAGCTTTCTTGGGGTGTTTCAAGAAGCACCTGGTTTTATAATGATGGATAAGATGGTTTGCACATTTTTTATGTGTAGTAGCTTGTATCTTTTCCTTTTTATGTTGAGTACAGTGGCTAAGAAACTGATACTGCTGTAGGTGTAGTTGAGATTCAGTTTACTACAGAGTAGTGGTTATTGAATCTTCAATTCTTCCTTTCATAAAAATCTTCAAAGTGGTTATTGAAATTTCAGGGAGTTTAGGAGATATGAATATTATCTGTGTATTTTGTGTGAATAATAAAATGGTACTACGTTTAGGGTCGTTTTTGTAACTTGTCAGGCTGTGGATCAGTCAGTGTTGGCAGGTGATGTTGTGGGTGAGAATGAAATGAATTTATGTTTAGGCAGGAAATCTGAGTATTGGTCTTGTTCTTACTGAATATAGACCATGACTTGCTGTTGTGGGATTGGCCAAGGTGGTGTTGGTGTTACTTTTCTTTTTTTTTTTCTTTTTTTTTTCTTTAGTGTGTATGGGAGAAATCTGTTGTGTTTCCCAGAAAACTAAACTGTTGAGGATTGGAGGTTTGATGCTGGTTCCTCTGAATTCTCATGATTCTTCAGTGAGAGTGTTCTCTTGCATGTAATACAACTGTGGTAGGATTTTCTTCCTTGTGGATTTTAAATATGCTGGATCTGTGAGTGACAGTACAGATTGTGGTTTTTCTAGGAGCTGGTAAGGATGGGATTTGATGTCATTGTTAATAATGTGAAGCAGGATGCAGAGTCTCTGTTAAGACCTAGTAGCAGGTGGGGTCAATTGGTTGTTGCTGCAGTTTATAATTTTCATGTGACATATTTCTGCTGACACCAGTGGAAGAATGAGTGATGGAGTCATGGAAAAAACTAGTCATCACCACAACTTTTCTCCATCTGAAGAAGATCTATGAAGTCCTTGGCTGTAGTTCTTAAATTAGCAGACAAAAGATGATCTTAGGAGGAGAGGCATCAGATATCAAGATGGACTTGTGTATCTGAAAGATTAGCTGTGCAGTTGTTCACATTGTAAGATTTCAACTGAGATGAAACTGTGAGACATAGACAAAATAAGTAATTCCTGGGACTGATTTTACTTTCTTTCCTCATCCCTTTACTTTCTGGGAACAAGAATAACTTTTGAAGTACATTTCAGGCAATTATAGCAGAAACTTTAACAAGCTGTGATACTTTAAATGAAAGGTATATACAGATTGCCAAGAGCAAAATTGGGTGGTGACTACAGAATGAGGATTATAAGGGTACTTGAGAAAGAGCTGACATTAAACATCCATCTGCTTGATCACTTTGTACTGAAATAACTCCACTGTGGAGCCTGTACCAAGGTATCCCTGCTAGGTCAGTGCTTGAGACCCAACAGAGATAGCAGTGGCAACAAGACTTCAGATGCCACTTTCCAGAGGTCTACCTGGAACGCATCTTAGAGTCACAGCAGCAAATACCTACAATGATTGGTCCTCTGTAAGGACTTTCAGTATATGTACTCTTAATAACTCTGACTGGTATTGAGTATCAGTAGTTAAACAGCCTAGACTTACTGAACTGCTAGCCAATGCTATAAAACAGTCAAAAGTCCACAAAATGCATATGGAAGGTTTAGCAGATATGTATGTTTGGGGTATCTTTGGCTGTGTTTTGATTGAGACTAGCATGCACGTGTTTATTTCTTTTTCAGCAGAAAAATACTTGTATTTGCATATGCAGAACCAGGCAATGCTTACAGAAATTCAAAGAAGATGGTTTTACAAGATCCATGACAGGTGGATGAGTGAAGTGACGATTTTTGCACTGATTTCTGCAGTGACAATTGGAATTTTTCCATGAAGGACAGCAGTGGCATCAGTATTCCTCTGATCATTTGTAGAGTTAAATCATTCCCCTTAGCTTTTTTGACCTATGAAATATGTTACTCCATTTGTGCATAGGAGGAAAGAACAATTTAATGTGAGATAGCAGAAAGGAAATGTTTCTCTGGAAGATCTGAGTGTAGGAAGAGGTGGCTGGTAAGTAGGTTGAGTGCTGCTGAGGAATGTGTGTCTCCTGACAATTGCTTGTGATGTTTTGCAAAACCTAGGATAGAAAATGAGAGTTACAGACATGAAGAGAATGTTTCAATCTCAGAACAACTGAAGGAGAGGATTCTAATAAAAGTTACAGTTACTCAGGGGAACAGAACATCTTAATGCCAAGGTCAAGTCAAAACGGAGACACCTGTTGTAGTTCTTAACTGCTCTTCTAATTTACACTTGAGTGCAGGTCTGTGGACATGTAATGGTTGTTTAATTTATATGTATATTCAATATTAGGAAATACAACATTTTTTTTAAGACTCTGCAGTATTTACAAAGAAATAGTAGCTTCCTAAATAGCAAGTAGGTGGAAGTGTTTTAGGAGGCAAAAACCGTGATGTTTTAACTATAAAATATTACCTCAATTAAAAAAAAATATTCCTTTAGTAGGAAATCAGTGGAATGAAACATATTAAAATGTGATCTCCATATAATTGATATAATTAAATGAACTGTAGCCATTGTATCTAACAGACATGTGTCTATACATGCTCCTTTGTGTCACATCTGTGCACGCTTCTTTGTCATCCCAACAAACTAATTCAAGTTTCTGATTTATAAGAACATACTCGTTCTCAAAGTATAATTACCTAGTAATGAATTATAAGTAAAATGACAGAGATATCAGAATCCCCTGCAAGATGATGCTGAAATCTGAATTGTGTGTGAGCATGTTCACTGGAAGGTGACATTGAATCAGAGTGACCTTGGAGCAGACAGGTGTTCCTGGTAGTCAGCAGAGCTGTAGGGGATACTGACAGGAGGATTTGACAAGTGCAAAACATTTGCTCCTGGCTGGGAATATATTCCTCATTATGTCATGGTTAAACAATATGATAAAAAAATCCTCCATTTCCTCACCCTCAGAAACCCTGTTTCAAAATGGTTTTCTATGTTCAAAGGCTAGATAATACCTAAAAGAAATTTTGTTTATGGATACAAGTCTCAATTTGAAAAAGACTGAAGTGTCTAGGTGTAAAACCGCACATAGACACTTCTAGATAAACACTTTGATGAGGCATATTGATGAAACAATCCTGTTGCTTAACAAAATTGTGTATTCGCAAAATAATCAACCCAGTGGCACATCCCACTAGCAAATAGGTCATGTCAAAACATTTAGGATCACAATGGGAAAAAAAACCACTTTACAATGTTTTGCAATACAAAAAATAAAAATAAAACTCTTGGATCATAAAAATATTTTTGAGCCCTGAAATTTTCATACTTCTAAAATTGTATTTTTATTAAGTTTTATAACTTCTAGCATTTACTGTATTTTCTTCAGAAAGCAACGTTTTATTTGCAGTATTTGCTTCAGAAACATTTTGATAGTACCATGTTATTTGAGTACTCCATTTTACATCTAGGAAACTAGAGGATATTAAAGCCAAGATTATGCAAAGCGTTTACTATCTTTATGTCCAGATGGTAGTTAAAGAAAAGTGTTGAATGGTAAAGAATTTAATAATTTCTTTTCTTGCTGGCTTTTTCCAAACTTCGTTTCGAAGCTTTAACCTTCAAGCTGGCCTATGTATTGATAAAGCTTCTTCAAATTTAGGTGCTTCTTAGACTGTGCTTTTTTTCTTAAACTGTGATGGGTGACACAAGAAGTTCTGTGCATCATAAAGTGCTTATATTAACAAGAAGAAGATTTGCATTTGTTTCAACAAAATATTTATGAGCAATATTTACTTTACTGAGAACTTCCAAACCTGCCTTTTTTCCCTTCTTCCAATAATTTGTTTTCATTGCTGTCTAAAAATCTTTTAGAACAAAATATCTACATGCATTTTTTTGCACTGTAGGTTATATGCCTTCTCACAGGCAAAATGCCTGGTATATATTATATATATTAAATTCAGAGCCATTCATGTACATTACTGCCATGCAAATATTATTTAATACATAAAATACTTCTAAAGCAAAATTCAATAAATGCAGAATTCTCCATGGAGTGGCAGTTGAAAAACTCATAAATTTAGATTACATGGTCATGTCAGTGATTTCAAATTAATGAAATGGCACCCCACACAAGCACTACAGTAATTTACATATTAATTTCCGCTAATGTTTTTTATGGCTGTAACAGATTTGTACTAGTCATATTCAATAAAATACAACAGATTGTGGAACAACAAACAGTGAGCAGTTGGGTATGATTTATCTGTTGTTCCATTGGCTCCTCATTTTCCCAGGAAAATGCTCTGTCTACATTATTAATGTCTGACAATTTTCTTTATTCATACCCTGAAGCAGAATATGTCTGTTAATTCTGTATAACGGGTGCTTTCTTAACAAATGGTATTTATTTTTCATATTATGACAATACCAATAAATGGAAAAGTAAAGCAAGCTTTGTGGAGTTGGATGCTAATATGAAACACATTGCTGTTTCATATTAGTGGACATGCATGATGTACTTATTTTAGATTACAGAGATGTAAATACAATTTTCTCTGGATTTTGTATGCTCTCACTCTATGCCATAGTCCCTACTTTGATATTGAATGTTCCTTTTTTTTCTTTTTTTTTAATGAGTCCTAAAAATGTGGGCAAAGAACATGCTGTCAGAATGTGCTAGCAAGCTGCTGCCCTTCAGAAGATAGCCCATGTCAACACAGTTGTAGTAACCTCCCCCAGAACCCAGGTCTCTTTTCAAAAGGCTTTTCTTATATTAGTTGTCTTAGCTTCCCCTCTGATTAAGTGGTAGTGTAGAACAGAATACAGTGGATGAAGGAAATACTGTTTTTTTGGAAGCTCTAGTACTGCACCAGCTAAATGTGAGTAAAGTCACGTAGAAGATCTTCAGAAAATCTCAGAAACTTCTTAAAAAACTAACAAATGCTGTTAATTTAAATGGTACCTAAATATCAGATACCTTTGAAAGCAGTATTTATTTCTGTCTTTAATGGGAGTATTAGCATTACATGACTAGTCAAATACTTAATGTCATGTAATCCTAGATCCTAGAAAAGAAGTGTTCTTCTCAAGAGTTGTGAGCCTTTGTGGGAGAAACATTCTGTAAAATGTCTACTGTTGACAGGGTAAGTAGGGATGGTGAGAATGTGTTTACATCAGTGTTTTCAAGGAAGAACCTGATGTCTGTATCTATATACTTGTATACAAAATATCATGCTTGCCTTTTTTCTTTTCTTTCTTTTAATTCTGGCAACAAACATCTCCCCCTGAAACCTCAGAAGACTTAATTTCCCGTTTCTTTTTACTACATATCATTTGCATTATTCTGTGATATATTTATTATTGACTTTGACTTTAGAACTTGAAAAAAGAAATATCAGATAATTTTCATGTCTAGGTTGAAATAAAAATAAATGAAAAGCTAAATGTTTTTTAATTGTTTTAGGGAAAGAGTATATTAGACAAACTTCAGTGTGACTAATAATGCTGTAATACTAATAGAAACAAAAGTGCTTCATTAAAGTTGTTAAATGTAATGCTTCAGGATATGTTTTGGAAACAAAGCGTATCTGCTGTCTACTCCAACCCCTACCTTTGCTAATTATTTACAGGTATTACCCATTCCTTACTACCCAGAAGGCATGGTCTCAACTTCTCAACTGGTGCCAACCGGAATATATTAGAGTGGGATGGTTGTTAATTGATTGTTGTGTCTTTCAGTCTTTCACTAGCTGTAATTGCTTACACTTCTGAACATTTTTAGTAATTTCCAAGCTAAACAAAACCTTGGTTCTGTGCCACATGTGTGTTAATGTAAATTAGACTAATTTTAGGTAAGAGCCTTTCCAAGTTAGCTTTCTTTCTTTTTCTGCATGGATAGAATGAAACATTGAGATGGCTCTTTCCATATTTTTTCTGACCTCTTTGATTTCATGGTAATAAATTCCTGTTCTGGTTTTGTAGCTCAGCCTGTGCCTAGCCTTGTGCTTCATGGATCCTTGGACCAGTCCCGCAGGAGGTAAAATAAGTCTTTAAATACTCCTGCATCCTCTTCAGCACAGCATGTGCTCATCCAACTGATCCTTGTGTCTTAGTAATGCCTGCATTTTCTTGGTTTTGGAAATGAGGAATCAGAGGCTCACTGAATCTAAAGACACTTCATATATTTCAGTGTTTTTTACCAGAGTAGAATGCTTTTAGAAGTCTCTTCTGAATGCTCAGAATGATTCACTGCTAAGAACAGTGGCAGTGGGACCAGAAAGTAAAATCTTGTGACGGTACACCTACAAAAGCTTTTCCCTGAGTATGCCATTCTTCAGGGGTGCTAGGTTTGCGAAGTGGTGAGTGGTGTAGCATCCTAATGTGACTGTAATCTGATAATAGTATTTAAATTATCACAGAATCACAGAACAGTTTGGGTTGGAATTATTGCAGCCTTTGTCAAAATCTGTCGTTTATTTAGGGAATGTTATGTACAGGATTATTTGTAATGAACTTGGAAATGGCTGTGAGACTAGTGACAGAGAAAGGAAGATAAAATTCAGGCTTCATACTTCTGTTTTCCCTTTGTGCTGCACGTAGCTTGCATTATTAAATGTTTTGTGTTTTTTTTTTTTTTTTCTTTCCAAGCATGCTTTCTTACTTAATCTTTACTGTACTTTTTCCACATACTTAGGGAACTGACCTTTTTCCAAATCAGCATTAACTAAGAGTACAGGACTGCCTATGCTGGCTCAGACCAAGGTCTGTTTTGTTCAGCATCCCCTTCCCAGAAGTATTATCTAGTCTTTGTATTGTTTTTCTTTCTATAGTTCTTTCCATTATTATAGGCAGAGAATATCTTTCTTCTTGTATAATAATTATATATACTTCAGTGCTGAGACACAAACTGTACCAAAATCTGTATTTTCTGCTGTAAAATGATTGACTTTATCCATACTAGTTGATTCTATATATCAGCTGTTTGGAAACTTCCCCTTCTTTTACCAGATAACATCAGTATACGTGAAGCTGTGCAAACAAATCAAATAAAATGAGCAAGATTACTTGTCCACAGAAGGCTGTCTGAATTAATCAAACTTGATAGAACTTTGTGGATGTAGAAGTTTCAAGTGTTTTGGGGAAAAGTTAAGGGCAAATTTTAGTAAAATGGACCATAACAGAAGAAAATAGCAGTCAGAAATGTTTTCGCTCATAAACAAAGCAAGTTTTGAAGGACTTCGTTTTTCCTACTGCATTAAAAGTAGATTCTGAGGAAAAGATATCAATAATGAAATGGTGTATTTATATGGCTCTTCTCACCTTAGTCATGCAATTGTGCATTTCTCTATGCAAATGTGTGTTATGTAGCTCTTATGATATCATAACATTACTCTTGCAGGAAAGAGAGAATGCCTTGGGTGGTACAGATTACACGTGTTAGCAATATCATGCATAGTAAATTAATATTAATAACATTTTACAATAGTATTATGGGGCTTCTGGTTAAGTGGTGGAGAGAATTGCTAAGTGACTTATTGTTTCTAAAACCTTTATTAGGAATATCAGTTGAATTACTGTGAAATGGTAAAAAGTACTTCCTTATCTTGTAAATAGTTAAATAACAAATCTGTATTCGGTGATAGATTTTCTTAAAAATCAGGGATTCAATTTGCACATGGAATAAAACAAGAACCTTACCATGAACTTTGTGAGAGACAATACAATGTTAAAGGAAAACATTTCTTTGAAGTTACCTTAGTTTTGTAATAATAGAAAAATAATTGTTTTGAAATACTTCTTTTAGTTGCCTCAAACAATTTTCATAATCAGTTCGTTCCCATGTTCATTCGGTACATGTTGTTGAATAGCAAAAGTGGTCAAGAAATAGAACCTTAAGGGGTCTGTAATGTTGGTTTTCCCTTGCATCTGGTTGCCCAGAAATAGGTTGTTTTATGGGATATTTAGAAGTCTTTGAACCCTAATACCAGTTAAGTGTGTGGCTAGTTGTTTTGATTATCAAAGTTATTCTGATGTTGTTAATATGAGGTATGAAAATCTTATTTTCTTTAAATATTCTCAGAAAAAAATAAAGTAGTTTTAACCATTACAGGTTCTTCTGCAGCTGTGTAAACAATTCACAATATATATTTGTAAAAAGGTTATATTAGATTTACAGAAGTATCAGTAAACAGAGCATGTTGTTTTTATACAAGTGTGTTGCTGTTCAGTCTTTAATACATCTTTGAAATGAGTGGTTTCTCGTGTAAATGATTTGCTAACTATTCTGATATGAGTATTTGCTGTTCGTTACTTGCAGGTTTTACCTAGTGGTTTCTTCCTTGCATGAAAAAACTAAGCTTTCCAAAGTGGAGATGCACCTGAAAAATTTAAATAGTACTTATATCCTTCTGATCAACTTAATGAAGCACTTTCATTGTCTGTTTTTTTCCTAGAAGAACAGACAGATGGAGGCAGGGAGTGGAGGAATAAGGAAGGGGTGGAAGAAGGAAAGAGAAAGAGAGCAGGGGCAGAGACCAGAAATCAAGCAGGGTTAGAAATGTCTCAGACTCTTAAAACTGTACCTATTTGTATTTTGGGATTTTTTGGCTTGTTGTGTGGTTTTTTGGGTTTGTTTTTTTTTTTTGTGTGTGTGTGTGGTTGTTTTTTTTTTTAAATCTGTACTGTATTTCACTGTGCAGTGTACATAGTAGCCCTTAATCAGTGCATGTGTGTTCATTATAATTTTTATGAGGTTTACTTATTTATGCATTTCACTCAGCTGAGATGTTTTTCTCCTCTCTAGTCTCCTATGTTGTGATTTGCAGAAGAACTTTTGGCAGAACTGGAACTAGAGTAAAATCTTTCTTTTCTTTCAGTCCAGCTCAGATCACCTGGATTTATATCCCCTAACTTGCACAATGTTTTCTCACAGGATCTTTCTGTGGCATCATGCTTATTATGTGCCATGTCGTAGATCAAAATCCTTCCCTTTATTGCAATTATTAATCTTTTTGTTTTGTCTGTGGAAGGGGTAGAAGAGAGAAGGTAGAATAGTATCTTCTCTCCCCTTATTCTTTGGATAGAACATGCAGGTAAGAGAGACAGAAATCTCTGAGGAAGTAAAGGCTAAGTAAAAAAATATACTTTTTCTTTAAGTTCTTTCTTGATCTCTAATATGCATTCTGGAGTGGGTTTGGTATTGGATGAACAACTGAAATGGACAACAGTAACTTTTTTAGTCCAAAAGCGTAGACCAGGACAAATGTACCCTGACATGATACACTTAAGACTTTCCAGTAATGCCTATATTCGCAGAAAGTTCGAAGTATGCGTAGGGACATCAAGTATGAGGCAGCGTATTACTTAATGTTGTTTTCTATGGATCAAGGAAGATGGAGAATTATTGGTACGGAAATCAGCTCCTGTAAAGGCTGTTCTGCAGCCTGAGGCAAAATTCTGTTTGAAGCTTTCAAGTTGTATGTGTTTCGCAAAGTGAGTTTTACCTTTCAGTCTTTCCCCCCGCCTCTACATTGCTCTGTTCCTTCCTTTTCATTTCTTTGTACTTCAGTGATTTACTACTAAACAAAACAAAACTCTTAAAAGTGAAGGTAACTTAGAAGAATGTACTTAACACTTTTATTAGAACAACAGTGACCGCCACATAATAAGGGAAACTGCAAAGTGCAAAACCTGGTGTTTTTTGGGGGGTGGGGGGTGGAGGGGGAAAGCTTTTTAATAGGTTCAAATATATTCACTTTGATAATTCTTTTTCCCTGTGAAGGAGCCACGTTTGACACTCTGTAACACTTGTAATCTGTTTATAAAGGGGTAGATAAATGCGTTCAAGATACTGATTACTTTTTTTCAGAGGCTATTGAGGATTCAAACCTCATTTTTATTTAGTGGAAGCTAATTATTCTAACTTCACTAAAAATACAACATAGGAAAAGTATGTATTCCTGTTTTGGAAGAGTTGGTACAATTTTGGGCTATTTCAAGTCTATCAGTATTCATTTTATAAATTGTTTTTCTGATGCTAAAAATTATTCATTCTCTTCTTGACTAATTTATTCAAATGTGTAATACAATCACTGATTTTCAAATACGATAGAAAAAAATAAACAGCTTCTAAATTTGGAACAAGATTTGATGTGTAGCAGTGCTGTGTGTGGTGATCTGTAGTGAGGTGGATAGGGAGACACTCTCCAGTGTTTATTATGAGCTTTGTTGCTTTGAAGAGAAAACTTTTTAATTGAAGCATTAAGTACAGGTTCTAGTGTACCGTGTGAGATTGGTAGTAGGTTTATTTTATGTACAGTTGGCTAGGACAACACATGACAAAACTTCAGCACAAAAGTGTGCCTGTGATCATAAGTTTGATTCTCATTCGGTAGCAATCTGCTGTCCCGGATAGCAGCAAAGCATTTCTGAAACATTATAAAAGGTATTGCTCTGAAACAGCAATGTTAATTGTAAAAATACTTTATGTTAAAATAGTAGCACCCTCTAGTGTGGATTCAGTTATACTGGTTAAAATCCTTTACAGAAGTGTAGGTGTTTTAAAGGGATGATAAATCCTGGTAGGAGAAAGAATTTTATACCAGCATAAATATGCTGAAAATAGACGTTGTACTCTAGAAATGTGTCTCAGCTGAGAGGATTGTATAAACACCTGGTGGGTAGTCACATCTTAAATATATTTGCAAAACAGGTCTATGTCTCTGCTTTTCTATAGATACTAACCACTCTAGGTCAGAAAAAAAAATGATTTATTTAAATAATTTTAAAGTTAAGCAATTACATCAATGTTTAAAGCAAAATGACACCATATTATGATAGAATTGAAATGCTTTTTACTTTATTTACAGTGATTTTTTTTCTCATAAAAACTCATTTATTTTTCAAAAGGTTAAGGAAGGATGATAAATTGGCTTGCACTTTCCTGTGTCATTAAGCTGCACTTTTTAACCAGAGAACATATGGGCATTTATGGGAACTCACGGAGATCTGAAAGTAGCGGTGACAGTGCTTCAATAAATGCTCATCCAACTGAATCTGGCAGGAAGTGCCATTCATTAAAAAGTATTTTGTGGTATTTAAAGCTTATTCAAAAGCTTTTGAGAAAAACATTTTTATTCTTGCAAGTTTTTAGATGATTTGAATATACTGTTCTCCTACAGAAGTGAGATGATACTCAAAGCTTTTGTGGCCTCTTTCCAGAAGGTAGAGGAATTGATCAGATTAGTTACACGTCTTGTGTGCCATCATGTTTATTTGAAAATTCTGTAATCCAAGTCTTCATTCTTTGAATATAGTAACAACAGCAAATGTGCTCCTTCTGACATCTAAACATTTTTCATTTTCATCTTTAGCAGGATCTCTGCTTTGCTTTACTCCTCCTTTGCATCAAAGAAACTTAGGTCTGAACTGTACTTAATCTTTTCAGCCTCTTTGCCCTTGTAAGAGATCGTATTATATTCTTTTTTTTTGACCTCCTGTGACCTCCACAAGCTCCAAATTCAGTCCTGTGCTGGTGCCCAAAATGACACAGTGTTTCTAGGAATAACTACCTCACACGAATCCCTTCTTTGCACCCAATATAAGTTTCTCTGTTGATAACTGTGTTAAATTACTTTACAAGTGTTTCTTATATGCTCTTGAGCCACAGAATACATAATTTGGACACTCAGAGCAAGTAAGCTCTGATTGTTTTGGTTTTTTCTTTTTTTTTGTTCTTTTCCCTTTCAAAAGGTTAACTATTCTTCAGTTAACTGTACTTTCTTTAGGAGTTTAATATTTATGCTTTTGTTAAGGAGGTGTTAATTCTGTAATTTTGGTATGTACTGTAGTATTAAATTTAGATATATTAAATATGTATACATACACAGCAAATATTATAACTATGAAATAATTTATGAAATATTTCTTTAATATTTTGGTGCTAAATTTATGAGACTATCACAAAGAACGTTAGAGTTCCTATCTAGGATAAATTGCAGCTAGAACTGCTCAAATCAGCTGTAAAATTAACAATGCACCCATTTATAATTGTTTAACTCTGGCATAATCATCCCAGTTCTGGAATGCTGACTTGCTTTTCAAACTGTATATTTAGATAACAGTGAGGGACTTCTAGGTTGGATATTAAGGAGAAAAAGCAACAACGCAAGACAAGCACTAGTTTATATTGCCTAAGGAAGCTGTAGAACTTCTGACTTTGCCAGTGCATTATAAAAGACCTGAAACCATCTGTCAAGAATGCTGTAGGTAAAGATGCACCTGCTTTGGGAGCAGTAAGGATGAATTTGGAGACCTTTTAAAGTCCCTTATCCACTTTTATTCTGTTTAAGAATTCAGCTTTCTCTGGAATGATGTTCCATAGTCCCTGCAAAACAGTTTGCAGAAATGAAGAATATATGTCTTAAAAATGCTTTGTAGTATTATTGAAGAACTTATATTGTCTGTGTAAAGTTCTTTTATGAAGTTGTATTATAATATGATGTACATTGTTTATGATGTTCTTTTCTCATGAATACTAAGTAATTTTCTCTTTTTTTTGGGATGATATTATAAGAAGATTAGTTGGGAGAAATCAGAAGTAGTTAATTCATTCACTCATTCTCCATGCTGGTAATTCATAATACCATTTTCTTTTGTACAGTGGAATTGATATCAAGAGAGAGAATATTTCAAATTCTTTTCATATGTTCTTTAAGAAATCCTTTGCATTTCTTTGTAGTTTGACATAAACTTCTCAATTTCCTGCCTCTAGTGTTTAATTTTCTATAACGCTTGCTAGATTTTCATGTGTTGGAGTTGAGTTTGGGGAAAAGGAGGTTATAACTGAAGTTTCGTTCCCATAGAATTTATATACATGAGTAATAAAATATTAAAACTTTTTAATGATTTTTAAAATTTTTTTTAATTTATTTTTTCTCTCAAAGGATCCTCCTTATTGTATGAAAAAAATAATGAAACAATTGACTGCTCAAACTTCAGATTGCTTCCAATGAAAAGTGTACCCATCTGAAATTGCACCATTGAGCCCTGTTATAGCCTTTCACTTTTGGCCAAATGGGACAAAGTAAGCTCAAGGAACATTGGTTATGAAAGAGATGAGGAGAGATGCTTCATTTTTACTGCTTTTTCTTTCTTGCCTTTTCTACTAGAATTTTATCCTCTATATAGAGATTCAATCAGGAGTTCTGGTGTTAAGAATCTGCAGAACTCCAGAATGTTCTGGGCAATGTTCCTGCCAAAACCATAATTAGATTGTAGAAAAATATAGTTTCAAATGGAAAGAGAGTGTAAATATAGAAAAGTTGATAATTTGATACCAAAAGGAATTAAGTACATATTTTTTTAAAAAAAATTGACCTATAATCCATTGACTTTACTTTTTGTCTAAATTTGGAAGAGTATTCTGTTGAATGTAAAACTGCCATCAAGAATTTAGAGCCTTAAATATAAGTAATTTTTCTGGCTCTGGAGAGGACATTGACTATCCTATGAGGTACGTTTCAAAATTTTTTTATATATGAGATTTTGCAATGGCAACAGCACCACATTAGGTAGTATAAAACATCATACTAAGTGGTTCATATGTGTGCAAATTGTTCTTGCCGTGAGAAGCAAATTTTTATGTGATCCTATTTAGACTGTGAACTTAGAAAACAGATGTCAAGTCTGCATGCTGCCCTACACCAATTTACTGATTAAGATGCTCTGATAATCAAAAAAATATTCTTGTAGTCAGTAGTCAGAATAGATTGTTGGGTATAGGGTATAGGACCTTGAAAATTATTTTTGCTCTTACTTAACATTTTAAAATACATTTTTTTTCCATTGATACTGAGATGTTTTATTCTGCAAATACGACATAAACATTTCAGAGTGACATATTTCCTCGATGTTTTATGCTGGAGGAATTTATACATTTTAAAATAATTTTGCATTTTGAGTCTCATTAGTTTGGTGTCGATCTAAGGATGGATATGCACTTCCTCAATGAAATAAATATAGCTCATTTCTATATGCACTTCTTCTGTAAGCTGTATTTTTTTTTTTTTTTTGCGTTGACTCAGTTTCCTCCAGGAAAGAAATTGCCACTCTAGTGAAGCTGGAATTTTCTTTGATGTTGCTTTAATTTAGAGAGTACTCCACTTATACTCAATATTTCCAATGCATTTTTTATTTTTTTTTTACTTGAAAGTTGGCTTTATTAAGAAGCTATTAACCTTTTTGTTTTTTAATAGTTCTTATTAAGAATGTGCAATCTTTTTCTTGACTTATCCTGGTGAGATTTAGAATTCAGGGAGTTTTCTCTTAGTTTTCTACTGTAGAATTTAGTTAGTAAGAGAGGAAAGACTAAATAATTCCTACATCACTTCAGTCAGTACCTTCACATTACAAACTATGACACCATATAGTATTTTTTCTAACATTGTGTACCCAGTCCTTTGATTGGAAGATTGTTCCAGAATCTCTTCTTGCAGGATCAGATATTAGCCTAAATGTATTGATGATCAACTGATTATACATACATATGTAGTGTTAATATTAAGTTAATGTCAAGTTTTTATTTATTTGTTTTGCGGTGACTGCAGTCTTTCAGCTGAAATAGTTCTTTCCTAATATTGTCCTTACTAATACATTTTAACGTGATTTAAGTGATATCCTTCCCGGTTTTCATTTTATGTGAACCAAAAAAAAAGCTTTTAGAATTAACATGTAAGACTAACAATGTGATGGGGTTTTACATTTTTGTTTTCCTGAATATCATAGAAGTCTTAAATCAATGAACAGTTGTTAGCCGTATAGAAGCATCAGCCTAGTTTCTTGGGGTTAATGCCTATCTTGAATTTAGCTGAAGTCTGTAAAAACTAAAAATAAAAGTTGTCTTTATCTGCTCACAGGGAAGAGGCTGACTTTCTTCACTTTGATTTTATAAATAGTGGGGAGAAAATTAACGGTATGCATCTATATAATCACCAGAAATAGCTGCCTTTTTGCTTCTGAGAAGGAATCAATTGTGATGGAAAACTTTGCTGAAGAGTTACTTTCCATTTGTTGTTTTGAGCTCAGTCATACCCAAATTTCTACCTGACAGCTAAGTCTGCATTTATCCAGCTGCTTTCTCACATGGACTGTAGGGTGTTTTATTTTTTGGAAAACTGAAGAAAGTAAGGGCAGTTTCTGTGTTAATCTGGTCCCACTGCATTCAATAACTTGTTGGGGTTTTCTGCAAAATGTTACTCAGTTTTTGTTTACATTTCTAAAATAATACTGATATCAAAATATAGTACCTGGTACCTGAAGTGTGTTCATAAAATAATTCAGATGAAATACCAGCGATTGTTATCTTCAGATTTCCAAATGACTTTTTATATGCAGCGTGTGTCTTGCAGAGATGGCAAAATACAGAAATGGTCACACTAATCATGTAGATATCGAAATAAGAAATGCCCTTGTAAAAGTGGAAACACCTTAAGCTGCCTTTGTGGTGGTTTGGGCAAGAGGGGTATAATTCACAGTAACTGCTGCCCAAATTCATTGAAGTTGGTAGAAAAGAGCAGTGCAGGTATGAAAATGCCTCCAGGGTGGTGGGCAGCCTTTTCCTTTGCTCCCTTTTGCTTTCTAAAATACAATTTTGAAATTGCAAGGATCATAATAAGCAGCAAACAAGAGTAGCCTCCGTATGTTTACATCCTTCACCTCCATGTATGCAGATAACAACATGACACTTTATCTTGTCTGTTTCAAAACATCAAACTCTTTATGCAGATTTAACTTCACCCGTTTCTATTAGGTCAATATTTGAAGATTATTCAAAACCAGGATGGGATGATTACTTGTTTATTATTTTCATTCATGCTTTTTTATTTAGTACCCTATAATGCTAGCAGCTCTTGAAATAGGAAAGTATTTTGAGATAGAAAAAATATTCTGTACTTTAATTCAGTTCTTTCTTTTTAATTTAAAACATGATTCAATGAAATTAGCTGCGATTATTCCTAGTGAATTTCTGTGTTCTACACCCTAAAAAGGTAATGGCTAGATTTGTTCTGCAGTTGTTTTCTCTTCATTTGTGGAGCTAATTACTGCCTCTTAAAGTCAGGAGCTAATAGGGAATTTTCTAGGATGACCTGCTGAAGTTCTAGATTTGCAACTTTATTTCTTCTTTCTGGGGGAACTGATTGCAATAAATGGAATAGTAAACAATTACACAACATATTAGATACACAACTAAGGAATAAGTTCCTTTACATGCCAATAAAAATTGAGAAGTCCACTGATTTGCTCCCTGGTGGTTTGAACTTGTTTACCAAGTGCTACTTAAGAAATAACTTATTTTGCTTAT
Source organism: Falco rusticolus (assembly GCF_015220075.1). Classification (NCBI taxonomy): domain Eukaryota; kingdom Metazoa; phylum Chordata; class Aves; order Falconiformes; family Falconidae; genus Falco; species Falco rusticolus. Next base: position 44,111,094 of record NC_051191.1, on the reverse strand, counting down.
GTAGTACCTACTTTATTCTGGCAAAGAATATTTACTAAATGGGTGCTAATGTAGCAGTTGATGTCACTGTTTTCTTTCTGCAAAGGTCTGGTAACTGGTGAAATTAAATTAGAATTAAACATATTAGAAATATGACAATGGTAACGTACACTGGACCTATTCACTGGGAAAGAGTATTGAAAGTAGAGGCAAATGATTATCAGTATCTTGCTCATAACTGCTGTTGCAAAAGACACAGTATTCTGCCCTGGAATTCATATTTTGTTCATATTTGTCCAATGCAAGGTTGAAGTATTAGAGAAAAGGCTGCTGAACTGGGTCCAAGAATAACTGTTTGGAATCAGGGATCTTCATGTTCTCATTAGAGCTGTGAGGGAGACAAACTACCACACAGTTATTGTTTGCTTTTTTGATAGAAAGATGTTCCATAAATTATTCCCTGGCCCTGGAAGTTATTTATGTTCTGTATATGAGGGGCCAGGAGCAGATCTTTGAGGACAGAAACAGACACGAAGTAGTAGAATGCTTATGTTGTATAAAATGGGAACAAATGAGGGAAGTGTCTCTTATGGATGTCCTTTTCCAAGAATTTTTAAATAACTAGCCATCACAACTTCGTGGCAGCTTAATTTGCAGGAGTACACTGTAGCTCATCCACCAAAAACCAAGGGTAAAATGGAAATAGATTGCTCAGAGAAGAAATATGAGAATGGAGAACAGGACGTATATTTTCCCCAGCTCCATCAGTCATGCCCCAACTATGTGAGTGGTTTTTCACTTCTAAAAGGTAACAGTAAATATGTTCCATCTTCATGAAATTACTTCCATCAACTTAACTTCTCTCATGCATTATCTTAAGTGAGCTCAGTCATTTTTCTATGATCTGAACCAACATTATTTTCAGAAAGGCCTGATCATCACATGTCCTGCCATTTCAGTAGTGAATAGGTTTTGCTTTTGCTTCCTGAGGTGTTTCTACTGCATGTTCATCTTGCTATGCGTACTTTCACTTTTATTTAAAATGTTGCATCATGCTACATAACCAAGATGTTACTTGCTAAGTGAGTGCTATACTTGCTGTATATTCATAGACTGGGATGGGAACATGCCCAGAAAACTTGGCATAAGAGATAGGAAGATTATAAGACAAGTTGCCAAAAAACATATTTCTTCTTAGGGATTTTATTTATTTTGATTATCTATTGAAAAATAAACTCCGTTAACACTTTGCCTCTTGTCATTTTAGAACACATGAATAAAAGTTTGTATGTCCTGATTAACTGAGCTTTTAAATGCAACATTGAATATGATTCACCACTACTGCATTTTAATCATCTACAAAACCAGAAGAACCAAAGAAGTTACAAACCACATATGTATGGCCAAAACAAATGTGTAACTACAAAATGCAGTTACACAAAAAAGTGTTGCAGTCAAACACTATTCTCAAGAACAGTATTAATATACAATATCTTAGGATTACGTTATTTTTAAAAATAGAAGAACTATAGTTATTAAAAGTGATTTAGCTTTTGACAACAATTTGAAGTAAACTCTGCAATAAGATATAGACAGTAACAAAACAGAAGTTGGCAGGTAGTAATTACCTTATTGTTACCTTTTAACAATGACAGGAAAAACTACAACATTGTGACTTGCTCAGTTTGGGACTAAATTTTCAAACACGTAGGATGATTGTGGCCTCATATGACAGATCTCTGATTAAAAAGGGAAATTACTTTTTAATCTTACCATTTCATTCACTCTTATCCATAAACATAGATCATGCTAAGTGCTTGGCAGTCCTTCTAATTTTTTAATTTAATTATTACACTTCTGCAGTGCTTCTCAGTATAAAAGATACTCAGATATTTCACCAAGCTAGAACGATTCTATTGATCTCAGAGGAGCTATTGTATTGTATAATTAATACCAGTATAAACAAAGTAAGAATTTCTTTCATATGTCACTAGAGCCCATTCCTACTCTTCTTACTGTAATGGGACATGACTGCTTACAATACTGTAGAAACCAGATCTGTAAAACAGTTTTGTCAGGTTTTACTCATCTATTTACTTGGCACTAGAGTTAAGCACCCATAATAAAGTTTTTTTATAGTTAAGTACGCTCCTTCTTGTAATAAATAAAAAAACCCCACAGGTATTCAAAATGTATGAAATTACAAAATAATTACTATTAAAATGTAATTTTTCCAGCAGTAAATTATACTGAGTGGTAAAGTGCCATGGGTATATTGTATCTGAAAAATGCATTGCCTCAGACAATTTTTAATTATTTTGTTCTTTTTTTCTTCTGTGTCTGCAAAAATATTTCATACCAGTTTCTTTATTTCAGTTACATGTCCTCCATTTTGTTTTGTAGTTTATCTTTTAGCAAAGGCAAGCAGCCCTTAATACTAGCTTTTCTGAGTGCCATCATTTTCTCGGCATTCGCTCTTAAGGTTAGCATTTATTAGTCCTGATGTTACATATCTTCTCTCCAGCTCCCTTGTATGTACCTTTTTCAGTCTATCTGCAAGCATTTCTGTTTTGTACTTTCAGATCCCTACTGCATTTTTTGATGCACATAAATATTTTACTAAATTGTCATCTATGGGTATAAATTTTAAGTCCATTTGCACATCTAAGTTAAAATACCTCTTTATTCTCTTTTCCCCCCACTCTGTCTGTTGTTAGACTGGCAGTTTCTTGAGGTCTTTTTCAGCCTGCAAAATATCTAGTAGCATACCAATCATATTTTAAAAAGATAATTATTTTATAAGTTTATGTGGTGAAGTGTTGAAAGATTTTCTGCTTCCACCATGATTTGTCAAAAAGGCAACCAAGGGTCCTGATTTTCTGTGTTCATTTAACAAGGAAGTACTGTTTCATTCCTTCCAAGCAACGGCCAAGAGACACAGTCAGATGTGTGCTGCTAGTTTGCTGAGATTTCAAAAACTAAGCTCTTCTTCAGAACTGTGCTGCAAGTCTTGTTTTGATTTTTTTTTTCCCCTGTTGGGAAGGCAAAACTTATAGGAGGGGTAGTGATTTTTGTCAGTTAGGAAAAAAAGGCAGCCTTTTGGGTGCACAAACCCAGATCTTAAATGCAAGCAGTCCAACTGTATTTAATAAAAGATAGAACTTCTCCCTGCAAGTCCTGACTTACTTATATCCTTAAATCCTCACAGCTATAACCATACTATGACTTTTGACTATTGGCATTAATTTGGCGTTTATTGGCATAAATTGGCATATGCCTCCATAAAGGCAGTGGTGCACATTATTGTATTTATCAGATTCTGTTTTGAACTCTGAAACCTAGAAGTAGAAAATAATAAAAAATATATTAACAATTATTAATAGTACTAACATAATATCCCTGCCTGGGGAGGACAAATGTTAAGTTTCCGTTTTCATAGTTTATGAAGCATTGTTACAAATATTCACCCTTTCCTTAAATTCTGGAACATTAGGAAGATTCTGAAACTTCCAGGCATTTCTTGAACTTTTTTTCTGGTTTTAAACCTGTGTACTGTATCTTAGCATTGTAGGAACAGTCAAAGCAGGAGAATTTTTTTACTCTAAGCAGGCTCAAGTGCTAAGAAAGGCTGTGGTAAGCAGAAAGGCTTATCTTAACAGCTATTCCAAGAAAAATCAAGCTGTTCTGTAATAATTAAGCTGTCAATGGTATTTCTCATATTTAGTGCTACAGTAGGTTGAAAAAATATCAGAAAGAAAACATTTAATCTGTTCCAAAATGAACTGGAAAGGAGATGAGGGAATTTACACAAAGGTTGTCTGTTACTTTCCTTTAGTATTTTTCCAGCTTTTCTGTAGAAAAGCCTAGGCAGAGCCAAAGATGTTATGGAAGAAGCAAAGTTTCTCGAATGGACAGCCCCTGACAGAAGGGAAGTAGGCAGTAGGAGTGTATGTTCAAGTTTTATATTAGTAGTGCAATGTACTTCAGCTCTTTGCTAAGACCTGTGTTACTTAATGTGCTGATATTAGCTAGAAAATGAAAGATGAAGGGGAGGGATAGACAATTTTGCAGAAAACACAACACTATTTCAGGAACTTAAATTGGTACAGTTGTAAAGTACTGTGAGTGGCATGATTGCCATAGAAATTCATCTGGATAACTGCAAGGCAAGATATCCTAAAAAATTATTAGAAATAGCTCTTAAGTCATAGAATTATATCCACTCAAACAAAATACCGTTGAATCAGGCTAGCATTAGGAGTAATACATAAACTTAGCTAGCTGTAAAATTTACTGTGTTGTATAGTGGAATTCATCTTGTTGCAGTTTTTTCTCTTATGCTTCTATGGGTCAATGTCCAGTTCTAAAATAATAATAATAATAATAAAAAAATGCAATATAGCATTCACTGAGGGTGAACAACAAGGAATACTAAAATAAATCAAAACTGGCACCACAGCACTGACAACAAGTTTTAAAAAGTTACTTATCATAAGAAAGGCAGAGACTTTAGAGAGTGGCATGAAAATACAGAAGGCTTTTGAACTATTTGAAATGTTGAGCATGTTTACTTGATGTGGAGGTCATCATAACTCGATGATGTAACTTTACTTTGCAAGGATCGTTAAATCTGTGATAGTATATAGCTGGAGTTTTAGCTGCATATGCTTCAGCACAGTAGCTTATCAGTTAACACAGTTGCCCAGGAGGCAAACTCGGCTTTATTTTAGCCAAAGTGGCTTTGGGTAGATCACCCCAGTGTTCTAACCACCATTCTGGGGAGAAGAATCCTTCATCTAACCTGTGAAATGAGCCATTGGTACTCAGTGCAAGATTCCTGCCTACAGAAGGAAGGACAGGCAGTCTGCAGCTTTGTGGCCAGGTAGGATAAGCAGGAAAATCAAGACTTCTTTGGGTGTTTCTGGACTTCAGTCAATCATATGGATTAAGCCCATGTGTGCGTGCACACACACACACACACACACACACATTAATGGTGTTATAGAAGCATCTACTTCTAGGTGCCAGATTCTGACTTCTTGCCTACAACGATTACCTCTCACCCTCATGTCTATCAGATGTTTTTCCAAGCAGAATTAGCACACTGTCAGGAACGGTGGAACCTGCCCTCAAAAAGCTTCCAGTAAAGAAGGACTTGTAAGCTTCAAAGTGATGCATTATGTTTTTCTTTTTGATGATTGTCATACGATATAGTATTGGTTAAAGCAGATGCATTTCAATAATTTCTTGCCGGAACAGTGGAAACACTGAAATGCTCTGGTCTGATCACACCATCACAGTGACAGCCAACTTTTCTTCTCAAATTTCTGGAACACTACCAAATGAAGTGCCTTTTATATGAGCAGTGGTTGTTCTTAGTTTGAGATCTGATTACTGTTTTCTGTATAAAAGCAAACAACATTCCATCAATCAAACCTGCAAGCAAGAAAGTGTGATCTTTTCAAAAGATAACAAAATCCTTTGCAGATGATGTGTGTACTTAGTATAATGGCTCTGGATTAATCTTGACATGCCATCATCCTGTACAGATACATCTTGAAAATGTAGGTCTGAAAATAGCCTAGGAATGAATGTTAAGGGAAATGGTTAGAGATGAGGGAAAACTCCCTCAAAACAGAATGAAACTACCAGGGCACTGTATTTTTCAATAATCAGGAACCTCTGAATTGATGGAAAGATGTAAGATATTTTGAAAAGACATAAGCTGCAGATTGGTCTGGGCAAGAAAGGAAGATGAAGTCTGGTCCAGAAACTGACATTTCAGCAAAAGTGGGTAGTATCTACGATTAAAATAAACTGAACACGGTTAAGAAAGTAACTCAGAATAACTATGTTTTCATTATTTGACACATAGGAACAATACATTCTTGTAAAATAATTATATTGATACAGTATTTGTTGAAACAATTGGGCTAATCAGTTAAACAAATCAACATTGGTGTTTGAAATAATAGGGAGATACAGTGACGTCTCTATCGTATCTTACAGACCACAGTTAAATATCGAGGAAAGCAAAATAACCATTGAAATGAAACTAACTGACTTTTCTCACCAAAGAAAAGTTATTGTGTATGAAAGGATTATGCAAAAATAGGAAGTACATGCAAATACAAGCCTGTGTTTTAGTTACTTTTTTTTATTGTGTTGAAAGAGTATCAAAGTATTTAGTAAGAGCAAGCTAGTATTAGGCTTTATATAAGCAACATCAGAGAGAGATGAGACACCAACTTTGCTAGTGACTTTTGCTGGTAGTTAGCAACATTAGACTGGTTTTTGTACTTGGCAAACACAAGTTCTATTCCAAAAAAGAATATGTAGAGTTGTGAAGACAATTTTCTGTGTGTTTGTCTCATCCTGTTTTTCTGTTGTCTCCCCTCCTTTGCCCTAGGTTATTATCTAGTCTGCTTCTGGTTTCAGCTCTCAGCTAGTGTTATTTTCTTTGACTTCCCTAGATGCCTTTGGTGGAGCTATTGCAAGTACAAGAGAGACTTTCTGCTCAGTTTTAGTTCTCATGCTGAACCTCTGCTTCGTCTAATACCAGGCATGGGGAGCAATTGCAGAAAGAAGCTTGCATGCTTGATAGCCTGAAGCAGATCTTGTTACTACTAATTGCTTCGCATGACACACACAGTTTTCAGTGTAGGATTCACAGAAAATGTTGAATCCAGGACTAGAAGTTCAGTTTGTGGCATGATTAGTTTAATTGGGAGAATGAGTAAAGCTGGTAAACATGTCCAGTTTTCCTTTGGGGGTAGATGAAGCATGCTAGCTCTATGGGGGGATTGAATATGCTCAGTATAAACAAGATTGTTGTAAAGCAGGTGACCTCGACAGAGTACAAGCAAAAAGCAGTCTTCAAAGATTTGTCACTTTGCAGGATTTAAATAGGTTTTTGTGGGCTCAGAAGACACGAACTTCATAGAAATTTAATCTCTGGACAGATGCGATGATCCTGGTTCAAAAGAAAAGGTCATTAAAATCTCTGAATGAAATAATTGTAAGAACTTGATAGTATTGGCAGAATAATATATTCTACCTCTACCTGGTTTCCAATAATAGTTGAACAATTTTAAATGGAGAATTTAGAAAAATGCTCAGCTTTTAATAGACACCCAGCATGGAAAATTCTAGTCTGAATAGCAGACACTATAAAAGCTGGATCTTACAATTAAGCAATAGGTGTCACTGTACATGCTGTCAGTAATGATCCTAAGGAGAACGTAATTTAAGTATTAAAGCAGGGAAGAAATATTTCAGATGACCTGCTTTTTGTTGAGGCTAATCAAACAAATTAAAACAATTTACAAGCTAATTATAGTCCCTTTGCAGAGGCAAATGGTACTGTAGTAGTGCTTCAGATAACTTTTGTCATTGGTTTGGAGTAGGATATTTAGAAGAGACAGTGACAAATCTAGATTGATAACTTCAGTTAATCACCCATGTGCTGCTTGCCAGGCTTGAAGAGTACAAAGCTATCAACCACACATGTGTGGACATAATTTGGGACACAGTTCAAACAAATATTTGAATCATTGTAATCTGTTTACAGACTCATTTAGGAGTCAAATATCTTCACTGACAGGTGCTACATTGAATGAATTTGAGTTTAGCTGTTCTGGAAACTACCACAGGGCATTTAAAGCATCTTTAGCCAAGAGTGCTTCTTAGCAATCTTAATATTTTTTTTCTATTTTCTTTTGGTTTTCCCCTTCTCTACATTTCATTTGCAAAGAATAATAGCATTTGCATTGTAAGCTTTCTGGGTAAGGGCAGATCTGCCATTGTAGAAGGCTTTGCACAGTGACCCTTTTGGGGCCTGGTCCTGCTCATTATAATTATCCTTCTATTCATGTAATTTGACATATTGAGAAAAGCTATCATAAATAAATCAAGTCTATTTGAGTCCCTTCTCTTAAAATATAACATTATAAATTGCATGTGATACTAATTGGCACTTGACCTTTTTTTTGTTTTTTTTTAAAATATAGATTATTTTCTGAAATGGTTTGGAGTGACTACTTTTTCTAAATGAAATATTTTGAGTCATCATCCTTCTGAATTGCATTTGGGTTTGCTGGCCAAATGGATAAAGATAGATGATGTGGAAGTAGTTTTAATGTGGCCTTGTCTGTTGACCTATTTAAGGCCCCTGAAATAGGTATAGGCCCAGTTTAGAAATATGTTGTACAGTATTCATTTCATAAACATGGGAAGAGAGCTCTGTTCAGGACAGTATGGTGCCTTAAAAACCTGCCTCAAATGTGTAATCTTTTTTGGCATGGCTGTATAGCTGTGCAATGAAAACTAAGACTTTCATATTTTTTAGAAATAAAATTTTTAAACCTGTTGATTGTACCATAGGCTAATACTGTTAATTGAAAAAGAGAAATAGATGAACATAAACTCAGTGTTTGCAATTGCTTATTTTTTCACCTGGCACTGATACAATTGAAACTGTATCTGTAAAGTCCAAGTTCGGTATTTTAAGATGTCAGCACTTTTTACCCTTGCCCAACTGATAACCATTAGGTGACTTTTGTCATGAAATTCTCTCTGCTCATAATGGCAAATGTGCAGTTTGCTGTCAAAATATGTTGATGTGTTGGATAAGAAACTCTTTCCTGTTTACTAGATTTAACTCCCTTTTTTCTTTTCCAAAACCAGGGCAAAATGTGAAAGTGACAAGCACTTTTGTTTCTTTCCAAGTAACAATCAGAATTCAAATCTTGTCTTTTTACACAATGTCTTAAGAAAAGCAATAACATACCAAGTACAATGTTCTTTCTTCTAAGCATAATTTGCCTTATTTACTGTGGTTTTATCGTCTTCATTTGTGACTTGCTTATGTAGCATATCTTGTCATAGTCCAGAAATAAATTATTTGAAGCATAGGCTTCTTTTTTCTGATGTAGTATCTTGATTTATGGTGTTAAAAATAATGTTTTCTTTTCCAAAACTAAAAGATTTTCTTTACTGTGAAAAGTTAGGATAAACCTAGGTGCTAGCAGTCCAAAGTGTCTGCTTGCCAGTCATCATCATCTCCAGATTTTCTTGGTGAGCTGCATAGTGTACTATTAATTGAATATTCCGCTGCATGTTTGTGGGTATGTAAACTAATCTCTAATTCACCTTTAAAATTAAATGCAAGGTGGGAGATCGTACGGTATCCTTAAAACTAATTGAAGTAGTCTTGATGGTAGTAGATCTTCTGCCAAATAACTGCATAAGTTATACATAGATATGTACAGTACACGGTGCTTTGATAAGGATGTAAAATTGGCCAAATCAACAATTACTGGTCGGTTAATATTGTGCATAGAATGAATTTGTAGCATGTGGTTCCTGCACAACAAATGTTTACATTACAAAAAGAATCAGCATAAATGGTGTTAATTGCACACCTATAGGAGAGGATTTAGGAAATCAGTCAATGATTAAGCATCCATCTTACTATTTGGCAATTCACTGATTAACAGAGGTTTGAAACAAAATGGCAAGAGTGTAATAGGAAGAATAACGTTCAGTTGATGGTTTTAATGCATACCTGTTCTGTACATTTTTTTATCAACAAGTTTTTATCACTTAATAAGGCCAAAACCCAAAGCTGAATTTTGAAAGGCAGTTGCTGAAAGTACCTGCAATATATTAGCAGAAAATATAATCATATCAACAGCAGAATTTTTAGAAAAATATCAATACTGAGTATAGGCCACCATAATGGAGAAATTTAATTTTGGAAATGGGTTGGAAAAAAGTGCTGTGATGTATTTCAGGGTTATTTTCCATTCTTAAAATTTGTTTCTGTACTTTTTGTCTCCATCAAATTAATTCTAGTGTGAAAAACTAATATCTGATCCCATGACTGAAATAGTAGTTTTGCATTTAAGGAAAATTCCTAATTCTGTTAACATTATCTTCATCCTCTCAATATGTTAATTTAGGGTAATCATCCAAACAGGTTTTGATAATTAAATTCATTTTAGTAGCTGTATTTCCTAAATGCCAATTACTATTTTTGATTTATTGTTTTTATATGGCACGTAACAGAATGTGTGAGTCCTTATCCTTTATGTCTTTTTATTGACCTTTTTGTTGTGTGCGTTTTCTGTGTTCTGTAAAACTAACTATGAGGTTGTGGAGGAGCTTTCTACATCTTAAGATGGTTTTTCGTAACTTTGAGTTTCAAGAGTTGTTTGTTTTTCTCCAGTGGATACTCAGAAAATGAGGACATCTCTCCAGGAAGACTTTGCAAAATCCCACAGATCACCAAGTAAAGTTGCTAAGATTGATTTTACTTTTTTTTTTGTTTGGTGGTCTGTTTTGGTTTTTTTTTGTTGTTGGGGATACACACATACACCTTCTACATAGTTTTTTTTAAAGAGAACAGGTCACTTCTCCTGAGTATCCACATTTGATTAACATATTTTCAAAAATTATGAGCTGGACATACTGTTTGCATGTGGGTCAGATAAATTACTATTCTAAAGAATAAGATAACTTGCACATGTATTACAATTTAAGCATTATTTCTAATAATGATTTTTTATGTCAATTTAGCTCATTTGTTTATACACATTCTATTTTAGAAAGTAATTTTCCTGTTAGATATGCTTATCATTTTGTTGTTTTGTAATTCAAAAATTAAGTTGGTATGAAATTTGAGAATCCGTCAGAAGCAATACCAAATATCACAAATTTTAATAAACACTGAAAGCTGTTTTTTTCATCCAAAGACAGAGAATTTCCATCATGCCTTTTTATATTTGTATGATCTCTAAATGTGACTTTGATATTATATTTTCCTGCTTTCTAATCTGTAGCTGCTTGGGTTCATTTATTTGGCTAAGTGTACTGTGCTGAAATCTATGTTTCTGACAAATATAACCAGTGTTTAACAAATGCTTATGTCCATATATAGGTCTCTGCTTAGTTTGCTATATTTCTACCATATGTCTTGCTCTTCAGTTAAAAATGACTTCACTGTTGATTTTTTTTTTTTTTTAACAGATAATACACTAATAACTTTGATAACTCTTACATGAAGAATGAGCTACCTTTCAATTAGCTTTCTGGTTCCCGCTTATCTTTCAACTTTTGTATATTCAAGAAATTTTGTATTTCTCCAATTTTTTCGTCTGTAACCACAATTTTTATAACCTCAGAATACTTAATTTGAAGTGAGTCAAGTCTTTTGAGACAGATAAAATTCAGATTCATAATGATTACAGAGTGCATTCTGAACAGGAGAGAGGGAGCTAGGAAGGATCATTTAAGGGTATTCAGGGGGCAAGAGAAGCTGTGGTTTCTAAAGGGCTGGGATGACAGGAGCTCTCTTTTTTCCTCACTGCCTCTCTTCCCTGCTGCTCAAATCCCTTTGTCTTTCTCCATCATTTTGGTGATTAGAATTCATGAGGCTCCTTATGTTTATTTATATCTGTATCCAGTAAGTAATAGCACTTTAATATTACTTCCAAAGATGTAGCTTGTTCTGCTAGTCTGCTGCAGTGGGTGATGGGAAGGAGAAGGAAATAGCGAGGCCAAAACTGACTCTATCCGTAGGGGAACTTGGTCAGAATAGCCACTGAGCTAATGGAGTAGCGATGATTATCTTGTCCACTTTGTTAAGTAGGTGTTTTCAGAAGAAGACAGACTCTCAATTATGGTAATACAAGCTTAAAGGTGACTGACTCTAGATGTATACAGAACTGCACCATTTCTAGTGATCAAGTGCTTCTTTCTGCCCCTAATGACAATAATTTTTTTACTGTAAACCTGACTGTATTTGGCATGCTTTTGAGCAGATATGTTAGTGAGATTAATGTGAACAGATGGCAAGGTGAGCATCACAGCAGTGCCTAAAATATGGACCATGGCTTGAAGGACTGTTTTGTTCCTGTAAAGGACAATACTGGTTCTGTATAACTGTGATACAAAATGCAATGGTATGCAGATTTCTTTAGAAAAGGGAAAATCCCAGTTTGTGCAGCTGTTTGAAGTCAAATAGCTGCCATAAAAATTAGTTTAATTTACATAATGATTTCATAGGCTAAAATATTAGGAGTCCTATAAATGGCTGAAATGTCTGTTCATTAATGCAGAGCATTTATGCAGTTGCTACAAATGTCTGACATAATCTTTATGCAGACATATAGATTGAGGAAACTGAGTGTGAAAATAAAACACTTCTTGGATATATCTGTGCTGTTTCTGTTATTCTAAGGAAAACATTCAATCGTGTCCGTCATCTTGTGTAATTGATGATTGCAAAACAAAAACTCTTCCTATTACCATATGAATGAATTTGAAGTTGGTATTAGAATGCACTGAACTCATTTTTCTGGTGGCCTTCAGTGAGGATTATTCTTCCTCAAAACTAATCTAGAATTTGAGGGCTAGAAGTGGCAAATATGATTGCAATTTAGAAAAAAACCAGGTGTTTCAGAGGCAACTAGGAGAAGTACAGACATGGCCAAATTAGTGAAAACTGGATGGATGACAGAATTAATGAATAAATGGATAAATATGATATGCTTTTGAAAGAGCAAGCATGGCTGTTGTGAAAGGAAATCTTGCCTTTCCGATATACAGTGCTGCTTTGAGAGAACTGGTGGTTATGTGGATCCTGTTAGTTACTGCATTTGGCTAGGATTTCTAAAAGGTATTCACTCTGGTCCTTTACTGGAGGCTGTAAAGGAAATGAAATTGTTCTTGTGTAAGTGGAAAGGTTTGCAAGGATGCATGATGCTTTGTTCAGTGAAGGGTGGTTTCCAGTGAAGTTTGCAAGACCTTTATTGAACACAATTTTTCAATCTATTTGTAAATAAATAAGGGGGGTGGGGGTGGGTAGGGCAGGGCAGGGGGTAAGTAAGCAGTGATATGAGTCAATTTGCTGTTGACTTGCTAACTTATTCAGAGTAGTTAAGTAGCACCAACACCAACAATGAAAATTTACCAGGAAACTTTATTGAATTGAGTGTCTGGCAAGTAAAATGGCAAATGAAAATTAGTATAAATAAATGTAAGGTGGTGTACATGGGGGAAAAAAGAATCTTAGCTCCATATATAAAATTATGGGTTCTGAGTTGACCATTATCACATGGTAATGAAAGCCTAGGATTAGTACATGTAATTATTTTAAAACTAGATAGTCAACAGCAGACAAAAAATAAAGCAAGTACTATGAATTCTCAGTAAAGGAACAGAGAACAAAACAATATAATTATGAGATTGTATAAATCCAAGGTTTTCCTACATCTTGATGACTACCTGCAGTTTTAGGTACTGTATTTCAAAAGGATGTAGTAAAACATGTAAAAATGCTCATATTGGGTTAGATCAGTGGCAAAAAGCATATTGGCATGAATTGTGTTTCCCCTGTTCTTACAATTTTCTATAAGCATCTGGGAAACTAGATGCTGTAGATATCTTTTTACATAAGTCAAGCTGTGTGAAGAGAGTGAGATCTGCCAGGAAATTTTCAGGCTTAGGCTGTTAGCAAACTGTACTAATTAAGTTGTCTAAAAGGAGTGAAGGTTTTTAGAAGGCTGTTGGAAGTTAAGGAAAAGTTTTGGGAGTAGGATAGTCTTTGCTGTCTACAAAAACTGCAAGGACTACACATTTTGCAAAGATTAGTCTTTGTATCTAATACAGTTGTGTATTTCTTGTGCCTAATACGATTGTTTAAAAGACCCAAATATACATGGAACACTGAAATTACATGAGATTTGACAGGACTGGGAACACTGTTCTAAGTATGGTAGTATGATTTGCATCTAATGGCAAGGAGCTTCTTGGCCACCTTTTACTGTAAACTTGGTTTCTGTCACATATCTAAATTATTCAGAACGTCACAGTCTTAGGCTTTAAATCATATTGCTTCAAAACAAAGTTTACTAATGGACAAGTAATTTATTCATTAGAACTACGTCTTTTAAGAAAATGATATGTGTGAATCTTTATTTGTCTAACAGTTTATAACAAAACAGTAAGAGGTTCTAAAACTCCTAAACATTTTGAAAATTAAACATTCAGATTTCTGTGTCAAAACAATTTAGCTAAATTTACTTTAAATTTGAGTAAAAACAAGTCCAAATTAAACCCATCAACCAGTCTCCATTCAGCCCTGCTAGATGCCAGACATAAGCATTCATTCATTCTAATTTCTTCATTATGCTATTTACTATCCAAAGAAAAGAAATAATGGATAGAAATCCTGTTTCTAATTGTGAATAGTCTTGAGCTCGACATTACTGTAGATTTTTGTCTGTTAATCTGGGTGTGAGACAATAAAAAGATCCATTCTAAAGTTTTCTATCTTGCCAGACAATTTCAAATTAGAGCAGAATCTTTTGGTCCCTGATGGCTCTGTTCCTGGAATATTCTGTATGTCTAAAATACATAGTTAGCAACACATGCCTAAAATATTTTGCTGTGTCATATTTGATTCTGGGAGATAAGGGGATGCATTCTGTCAATGTGACTAATGACTAATTCAGTAGTCTTATAAGTGAGAAGAGTACAATTATAGTTACACACTGACAAGGACTTTTAATACTACATATGTTAGTTTCTGAGAAACTGAAATTTAAGTTTCTCATTAGGCACATTGCACTGTAGCCTAGAAATATTCATGATGATTTTTCCATCCTGTTGAATTTTCCACAGCATATGAAGCAACTAAATTATGGAGGGGTGTAAAGAAATTGAACTAGAGAATAGAACATCATGTATTAACTCACAGAATCTAAATTAAGTAAAGAAGATGAGCCTAAAATGCATGACCAAATAGGAATCAGCCATCAGAACAGGTCATGAGGTACTGTTAAGATCAAGTGACATCAGTTAATGTAACATAAGACACTGTATAGTCTTTAGATTCTCTTGGAAGGCCTTCTCAGTGTTAAATGAGAAGAGATATTGTTCTCCAGCAACAGCCTTCTACATATTTTGCTCGCTGGATAGTTGCATTACTTATGCAAAAGTGAGCTTCTGCTGCTTTATCAAAACATTGCCATCCCAGTAGTGCTGGGACCGTAAGTTTACTTTTTAGAAGATAACTTAGCAGGACTGTATGGCCATTGGCAAATCTTTGTTCCCTGGAAAATAAAGTGTGATGTTCCTTGAATACTCTTGCATGTACTGCTAGTTTCTGAAACATCTCTGGCAGTTCTGGAAACAAAACCACAGGTAACCTCAATTAGCTTCTCAAGAAGGTACGGTAGCACGGGGAGTACTGCATACACACTTTTTTCTATGACCGCCAATGGGTAAGTGGGAAGTTACAGCTTCCAGTACCAGCTTTATTTTGATGCCTGTAATTTACCAGTGGTTTGGCTAATGGATGCAGTACAGCCCACATACCCTTCTTCTGTCTCATCATTTCCATTCTCATCAATCTGTAAGCATGGTTGATTCTGGATGTACCTGTGTCACCTTGCTTTCCATCTGAACGCACATACAGCACACATCATTACAGTAAGATGAGTTTAAATTCACTAAAATTGTGACTGTTTTCCGAACAACTTTTTTAAATAATGAAGCAGATAATGAAGTGATGCTGAGGCCGAGGGGGAGATGGCAGACTCAGAGGGAGGCTTTTCCTAGGTTACAAGGGAGGCAAGTTTGAGAGTCCTCAAACTCCCCCTGGAACCCTAGCATACCTGGACCTTTACTCATGGGCTTTAATTCTCTCGTTTCAAAATTGCGTATGACAGAAGAACTATCATTTTATAAATACCCACGTTCTTCTATCTAACCTCTGTTTAGAAGAAACCCCAAAAGTTTTATGTGTAAATTGAAGGTTTAGAGATGGGTAATAATGGGAGTTAATGTTGCTGAAAGTATACCACCATGAATAGGTCATCATTGTAATTCTGTTAGGCTTATTTCTGCATGCAAGGTTTATGTGTATTCTGAGTCTGTAGTGTTGAGTGTCTCTACAGTGAAGCTGGGCTTTCTTTCCAGGGTATCTAAGGGTTATCTCCAGAAAACTTCATGATAGGAATTAGTAAGGAAGAAAATAGTGTAGGCCCTTCCTTGTCACTTATTGTCACTGCACACTCAAGAAAGTGATAACGCTAGAATTGGAAAAGATAAATTAGGCTTGAAATTATAATGGCATAGGCATAGAAAGAAACTATCAGATCATTTGCTCCATACAGCTTGGATGAAATCAATGCAGTTTGTGTAGTATATATGTCTTAGTGTGTAGACAATATAATTTTAAATACTGTCTTCCAAAAGGGATTTCTCAAAGCAGGTAAGTGAAAAATGCCAAGGTTACTGTCTTTGTTCATCAGCTTCCTTACAAAGTTTTCACATGCAGCCAGCAATGTTTTTTGACATTGCACAGTGAGTTTTGTTGCTAACAATTCATTTTGAGAGATATCTTTGATTCTGCTGAAAATTATTAGGATGCCAAAAACCATGCACATTTTCCCTAGTGTCATCAGATTGAAATAAACTGGAAGAATGCCATGTTTATTTCTGATGCCCCTCAAATTTAGAGTATCAGTGCGAATGAAGAACAATTTTGTCCCTCAGTTTTGTGGTTTTGGTGTATGAAACTAGATGTCAAGCAGACAAAGCTGCAAATAATAGAGTGCAAGTGCTTTACATATTGATGGGGAGGAGTTGGTGTCTTTAATGTCTATGAAGCATTAATACATTAAACAATAATAGCTGTTTCTATTGGGAATCAAGGAAGAAAATATTTTCTATTTTTGTTCCTAGACCATTGAAGAAATGTTTGTTTGCTCTAAAAATGTTTTTTGAGTCCATTGTTGTCAAAGAGCTGTTAAGAAAACAAGAGTTGTGGTGTATTTAAACATCCTCGTCTCTGGTTCTTGGGATTTAGCTATATCAGTGATTTATTTCTGTTTGTTAATTGCAAAATAAGAACAATTTTAATTTGAAATGCTTGTTAGTAAGAGTCTGTCAGTCCTTTGAGGGATAGTAGATAACCTTCTGTGTCCTGCAAAGGGATTAGCAAATGCTACTCTGGGAATTAAATAATTATTTTAGTGTAAATGAGTCCAAAAGCAGCCTGTCCAAAGAACAAAATAGGTTAGAAATTTGGAAGGAAATATAAAGCTATTGCTTTTGGCTGTTAGCTCTGCTCATCAACCTAATGTTTAAACTCATAAGCTCATCTGTAAAGGTTTTTAACATTTTGTGGAGGGAACATTGTGTGAAGGACTGTTCCAAATAAAGGGCACCTATGTAAGAGAGAGTGACCTCATCTAAACGGTAAGGAAACCAAGCTGTTGCGACTTAACATCAAGAAGATTGCAAGGAAGTTTTTAAATTGAGGAGCTATAAGAGAGCTGCAAGGTACAGAAGAGAATGTGGTTCAGGATGACATTCCCACAGTTGATGATACTAAAATTATCCTAAGTGCGGTATAGCTCAGAGGATGTAACTAATTAAAAGGGAAATAAAACCAAACAGGTTGTCCTTTAAAAAGGATGTCAAAAAAAGACACCAAATCAATGGTACACTTTTCATACAAATACTGCAGGCTGAAAAATTAAGCAAAGTGCTAGCCCTTAGGTCTGTCTGAATTTTGGTAGAAGTTAAGGTACGTACTGTAATATCAGAAACAAAAACATAAGACAAGACAAAGCAAACCATGCCACTGTTGGAATAATACCATATTTTACAGAGTTCAGAAGCAAATTACCATAGTATCCAGCTCAGGGAGTAGCACAGTGGAACTGTCTGGAAATGGGGTTCTGTTATACAGGATTAAACCCCCTCACAAACAAACCAAAAACCCCCCCCACCCAACCACCAAAACCTGTTGGGCATGTGAATTAGAGATTGTATCTGGAAGGACTGGAAGCCTGGGATTCATCTGGCCAAATGGAGGTGTCTAAATCTAAACTTACTTGACTTCTTAACTTACTTAACTTCTCTTACAGTCAGTGGAAAGGATTGGGCACTCCCAGGTGAGTAAACTAACTCATTTTGAATCAGACATTTGAAGTATGTCATAGGAATTGGGTCCTAAAAGTGACCATTTTCTATGTGCAATAGAGCATAAGGGGACTAGCTGAGATACAGACATCTCCAAAGTACATGACATGAATCCTGACTGAAATGACAGTGAAAGTAGGCAATGCAGATTTCAGTTTTTAGATTGACAGAAGAAAACCCAAGGAAAACAAATCATGCAAATCGACAGGAGACAACTGAATTTGTTTTGATTTACATGTCTTGTTTTTGTTTTAGGGTTTATTCTGCTTTATTGTGGTTTTAAGTTTATAAAGAGCCTGATGAGCAACTAAAGAATTTTTAAGAAGCTGAAGTCTTAGAGATCTAGTGTTCTTTTTATTTTTTTTTTTTAACAGTAAAAATCTGTCTAATCCTGCCTACAAAGCAGAAGGGGAAACAACAGAGTAGTGGTTTCTGTTCCACATTACAAAAGGATGCTTCTGTTCAGTTGCTTGGATTTTATGTATATTACAGCTGAAGCAATGCTTTTATCCACATTCGGTTAAAAATTCGAAGCATATTTAAAGTGTCCACAAAATGGAGGGGAAGTGTGGTTTCGTTAGCAGGAAGATGATCTTAAAAAAAAAAAATATCAGTATTTATGCTTTTTTTTCCTCACTGTAATTATTCACTGTTTTGTGGAAATATATAAACTGGTAAAAAAAAAGACATAACGAGGTTTTCATTTAGGAAGAAGTAAATCAGTGAGGTGAAAAAGAGATACAAATCTTAAAAGAATCTTCCTCATAGAATAAATTCAGAATTGCTTCAATAAAATCCTAAAAGAACAAGGCTTTGTTGGACACAAGATTGTGATTGTATTAATATTGAATATTTCTGCCCCATTTGAAATCTGTGCTGCCTGAACTATTGTGAATCAAATTAGGTTGCTAGAAACAATAATGAAATGGATGACTGTTCCAATAAAGAGGCTGGGTTATTTAAATTTTCATTATCATATGTAGTGAGACACTGTGCAAGTGGCAATTTGTAATTTATACACTACCCGTAAGTTCAAAGTGTAAGGTTTTATCATTTGAAGATTTTTTTTTTTCTTTTAGAAGATTTGAACTTTGAAATTCTTGGAGGAATAATTGCCAATCTTACAGTATTTTTTTCCACTTAAGGGACTCTTGATCAATGTGTTAGGCAATTTCTCATTCTAGATCATTTAAGTCTTTGATTTTTATTTTGAGAGTTCGTAGGTTAATTGCAAACAAGTTCCAAGAAAACACAAAGTACTATATATATCAATAACTCATTTTTAAATATTTAAAATCAATTTTATCTTACTGTTGTCTATGCTTTCTGTTCTGTAATTTTCAGCAGTGTATATTTACTTTACCCTTTGGAATTAGCTTTGTACGTTTGACTACTAATAGGTTATCATAATACCTTGTGAGAAAATAAAAAGGAAAAATATCTCTCACAGCTTGACTGGAAGGATGAAAGTTAATGTTATTGTTAGCATTTGTTTCATTAATTACTATTTAAGTACCAAATGCTGATGATTCAGAGGATATAAAGAAAAGTTAAATCAAGAAGATAATGCATATTTTTTTCCTCAAGGCTGTAAAAGCGGTGACTAACTTACGCTTTTAGGTGGTAGCATAGCATCTCAGAGACTTGTTGAGGTATGCTTGCCAGAGATACTTCCTACAGTTGTCCAACAGCTGTCAAACTTACTCCAAATCAGAGGACTGCTTAACACAGGACAGACTGTGTCTGCTCTGTCTCCTTTTTATTCTAGTAACTTTTATCTCCTCCTGGGTTAAGCAGACCAGGTTATTAGTATTCTGATTGTTAGAGCAGCAGTGGTATTGTATTGTCCTTGGCCAGGAGTTCTGGAAGGAACATATTTGAGGTAATTCCTGAATTTGTCAGAAGACCCATAATCGTAGCCATAGAGATCTTTTAGTACTCAGATCACTCAGCACTCTCCTCATTCATTGATGCCCGCTTTACAATGTGGGGCTACAGTTCTGGCCAGAATGAAACTATTTTCTTACACTGTAACTACTTTTGTTAGTTCTTGTACACAAGAGGAACTGTCTAGGGAAGAACTGTTCAAGGAAGAGGTAGTCTTAGGAAAGGCACATGTATTGAATATTTTAAACCTTTATATGTTTGTAGATAATTGAAGCATATTTGTTTTCTAAAACTGTTGAAAAAATGCCTCTTAGGTTATTTTTACTTTTCATTGAATGGAAGATGTACCTTATTTGAGGAATCCACAACTAATTTAGAAAACACCAGATGAGATGAGAACTCTTCATTGATACGGAACTAGCCAATTTCTAGATGAGCACAGTAAGTGATTTGCGTGGTTGCTACAAAATGTCAATGTTAGACTCATCAGTTATCTAATCAGTAAGTTGTTGTGTATTCTGACAGTTCTCCATGAAGACAGATTTGTTTTACTTTGCATACAATAGTTGTTTCTATAACTGTTTCTTCAAAGAATTTTGTCATCTGTGAAATAGATTTTTCATGTAGTTTTTGCTGTATATTTCCTTACTCAAGCTGCATAGAACAGATGATTAGTAAGAGTAATTAAAACTGAATATATATCAAGAAGAAAATCAAGTGATTAAAAGTCTTTTAAGTTGTGGCTTCCAAAAAGAATATTTTATATCCTGTAGTTGAATGTTATGAGCCCTTTAAATGCTGCAACCTGAAAAGACATTAAAAGCAGTCTGTCATAAAGTTCAGTGAAATACTGATTCTACGCTATCCTGCTTAATGCTGTCCTGCAGTGCATTTCATCTGTACATGCATTTGCTTCTGCAGTAATGAATACAAATGCAAACTAAAGCAAAAAGATTTAGAATTAACCTTTAACACCCCCCCCCCCTTTTTAAAGTATTATTTCAGGTTAAATGTATTTGTTGTTGATGTGAAATAACAATCCTACAAGAAAATATAGCTTTTTAGTTAGAGAGAAAGAGGTAGGAGATACAAATCTTGCAAGGAAGTATATTTTATCATATCTGTGTAAATTATTCCAGGTCCGTTAAATACTGCTGTGCTTTGAATATGAAGAAATACTAAAAAAAGCTCTTTGTGTGAGCTAGTTGTGGGTTTTTGTTTAAAGCTATGGTCTTCTGTGTTTTTTCTAAGTTAAGGTCTCTGAAAGATGTTGTGTACTGTAAATTATTATATAACAGAAATTTTATCTGTGATATCCTTCAGATTCTTCTGTCATATTATGTTAGCCATAAGAGTGCTACCAAAACTAAAACAAATCTTGGTATTAGCAGTCCAGAGACTGACTACAGTCTGCGCAGCTTATGGCTTGAAATGAAGTCTCTTGGGAGACACCTCAGAACTGGACATGTGAGGCACCAAGAAAAAAAACAAGTGAAAAGGACAATGAATTAGGTGTGTCATAAATGCAGCCAAAAAGCAAAGAATCTTGGTGAAGAGCAAGTGACAAGTGGAGTGAAAGGATGTTCTGAGTTAGATAAAGTTGGGTCAAAAGCAGAATAGAGTGACTGTAGAGGAAGGAAGTAATTGGAGGACATGCACACTCCTGGGGAGGATGCATTCAGACGGAAAGACATTTGGGAATCCCTTGGACAAGTTACTAGCAGAGGTCAAAATCTTCTTTGGAATTTTCAGTACTTGAAAGGTAAATTTGATTGAGGTGGGCTGGGGGGGAGGTGGGGGGAAGGAAATAATATACAACTTCTTAACAACTGAAGGAAAACATGCAAAATCATTAATTCTATAGGTCTTTTTCAAGACCAACCACTAGTTAGCTCAGATCCTGCAAACTTTAAGAACCTACATACATGTAAGACTGAATAATTGAGAGGATCTTGGTAACAGTATGTGTTAAAAAAAATGTGTATAGTAGGAAACGTCAAACCAATATGCATTAACTTCCTACATGTTACAAAAGAGCTTTTTTGAAACATTGTCCTAATATGGATAAATCTGTAAACAGGGTTAAGTAACAGCAAAACAGTATGTAATATTGCTATTCTTTGTTTCAAAAAATTCTTATATGTTCATGAATTCTGTGCATGTGACTGTAAGCATGTGTTGATAATGCAATATGGTGCAAAACTATCTTAAATCTTCTAGGATGTTCATTATTAAATTCACTTTCTGTTATTGATATAGGCAAGATCCTATTTAGTTTTCCTTCATTAATAGGTTTTAGATTTTTAAGGGAGTTGTAAAGCCTTAGTTGTTTCTGAAAAGACATCTGCACTAGAAACATGTAGGGACACCACCACCACTTCCTCAGGCATCATTTTCCTGGTATAATCCTACACTATGATGATATAAAAAACCATAAGCTTCAGGTGGACTAGCAGGGGAAGTAAGATACTATAGAAATCTTAGGTCATAACTATATTTAAAACTGAGTTTCAGTGGGCAGATTTTGGAATTACTTGTAATTGCAATGGGGAAGTAATAGATTCCTTGTAGAGTTACTCCATTTTGAAGATACTTGCTACTGCAAACTTGAATTATGATGACATTGAAATTTAACAATGTAATGTTAATAGCATTAGGGCTAGAAAAACACAGAGCAACACTGCATATGTATAGCTGGTTAGTCAGCTGAATTTTCTTAGGGGTGTATGATGCACTTTTCCAAAGATGCCAAATGTGCATCTTGACAAAGAAGTCATCAGCTAATTTTTTTTTTAAGTAGCCATTAGATTTTGATCTATTTTGGCAAGCATATCCCAGACTACATTCAATTTTTATTTTGTGTTTTGTTTGGTTGGTTGGGGGTTTTTTTTTGGGTTTTTTGTTTTTTTTTTTTTTACTCAGAAAAGGTAAGATGTGAATAAGAAAATGCCATAGTTTAGCCAACAAACTATAACTGAAATAACTCTCACCAGAAGCACTAATACTGCAGAGTTGCCCATGTCAGTTGAACCATAGACCCAAACCAGAAAGTGGATAAGCCCTTCACTGATGTAAATGTAGAGTGGATAATCCCTATACCAACCAGTAAAGCGAGTGAATTTATTGACTGTTTTCCTTCCCATCCTGTTTAGGCATATTCTTTTCTAGTTTGTTCCTTAAATGGCTGTCAGGCTGCCTGCACTGCTCCCATACTTTCAAAAGTGTTATTACTCGGCAAATTTGGGTGAGTTAGTGATGGAAGCACATTAATGTGTCTTGTATTTTCCAGAGAAAGTTGGACTCATAAACAACTTAACCATGACCCTTAGTATACAAAATAAAATCAATCCTTAATTTAGAGGAAATGTAAGAGAAAAAGTAATCTTGGAAGGGGAAGAACTAAGAAAAGGAGAATATAAGAGAACATGCAGAAAGTCTGTTTGTAGCAGATCTTCAAAGAACTGGCACTTTTGATAGGAGTCCCTTAAGCATGGAAATTTTCAGCATTGACCAGAGAGACAGAAGTTGTGATCCCTTTGAAATACATGCACTAATGATACCTAATATGTTAACACAAACCCCACTCCCACCCCCAATCAAGTGTATAATATTTTTGTGACAAAGTTAAAAGATAATGTATTTGTTAGAGTATAGGTGGGGACATAGCAGGAGAAAAACATATAAAGTCAGGTAAAGTGATTACCTTGCATCATTTGAAGTAAAATATTAAATCATAGATTTAATGCAAGGGCCATGCTATTTCCTTACATTATTAAGTACGGGTTTTTTTCATAGTACAAAATATTTTCTTGGCTAAGATTGTTACTTGCTTCTAAATTAATATATTGCTGCTTCGTGAAGAACATGACATTTGCATGTGACTTTTTCAGTGAGATAGTCACAGATGTTGTAGGATGACAACTAATGGCACTCACAATGGCTCTTCATTTTCTGCCATTGAGGTAGATGTCATCTATACAGTGAACACAAAGTCTCAAAATATTTCTGTTTACCTTTTCTGAAGCCAAAGAAAACCTCCAAGAACTCCCATTTATCAACAAGTATGGATTCCTTTTTATAGTAACTTTTGTAAAGTAAGATTACAGTAATATTCAGAAATAAATAGTAAGAGATTCTCTTTATGTGCTATCTAGAGTAGTCTTTGATAGCATCAAATCCTGAAAGCCTCTACCCCAACAGTAAGATTTTCAAACATATATTCAAAATGAGAAGTTACTCAGAACAACTCTGTCACCTTCAAAAGAAATGAAGTTTCCCAACTTGAGCTCACAGACAGTGAGCTTCACAGAGCTTTATACAAAAACATGTAAAGAATATTGTCATGGTTTAACCCAGGCCAGCAACCAAGCCCCACACAGCTGCTTGCTCACTCCCCCCTCAGTGGGACAGGGGAGAGGATCAGAAGAATAAAAGTGAGAAAACACGTGGGTTGAGATAAAGACAGTTTAATAGGTTAAGCAACAGCTGTGCATGCAAGCAAAGCAAAACAAGGAATTCATTCACCACTTCCCATGGGCAGGAGGTGTCCAGCCACCTCCAAGACAGCAGGGCTGCATCACATGTAATGGTTACTTGGGAAGACAAAGGCCATAACACCGAACGTCTCCCCCTTTCTTCTTCTTCCCCCAGTTTATGTGCTCAACATGACGTTCCACAGTATGGAATACCTTTTTGGCTAGTTCGGGTCATCTGCCCTGCCTGTGTCCTCTCCCAATTTCTTGTGCCCCTCCAGCCCTCTGGCTGGCAGGGCCTGAGAAACTGAAAAGTCCTTACCTTAGTATAAACATTACCCAGCAACAACTAAAACCATCAGTGTGCCACCAACATTGTTCTCACACCAAATCCAAAACATGGCACTGCACCAGCCTTTAAGAAGAAAATTAAATCTATGCCAGCTGAAACCAGGACAAATATGTATATGTATTCATCCAGCCTCCTGCTCAGGACAGTATGCAGCATTCAAATTTATACCTTTCCTTAGTATTTATGACATATCCAAAATATTCCAAATTTTATCGCCTGTTGTAAATGCCCCTCTCTTAATGACTTTATATTGGAGTTATGTTCATTGTTAATTGCCAATGTTTTTATTTTATTGCTAGTTTTTATTTAGTAATGTTTCATTTGTTCTATGGTCATGTAACTTATATTCTGTAATTTGGTTATATGACAACTTTTAAGTTTCATTCTTTGACCAAAATCCTCCAGTGAGTCTCAGATTATTAAATAGACATATATATTTAAACCAAAGGCAATTGTACACATCTTTGGCAAATATATTCCTCAGTTTAAACTGTTCTGTCACATCTATTGATATTTTCCCTACAGCTAACATATATTGCTTATCAGTTTATGGTGTGTCTAGGAAATCCCATTTCACACATCACTTGTCACAATATTTCATAATCACACACTCAAAAGATTTTGCATAATTGGCAAAACAAGGAAGTATTAAGTTAAACCATTTTTCATAGTGTTGCTTAAATTGATGGTCAGGTTCTTTGCTTCTTTATCTTTTCTGACATCCACTGCTCTGTTTTTACTTATTTTTGCGCTGTTTTAAATTTAGCGGTGTTAATAATAATTTTATTTGCATTGTGTATAAAGCAGATATTTTGATAAGCATTGCAATATTAAAAATAAGATATTGGGGAGCTAGTTACAAACACAGATACACACTTCCCGTATTCAGGTCAATCTTGGGAGTCCCCTCTCTACTTTGGCTTCATTTGACTCTATGTTCCTTCCATACAGCTTTCCAGTTCCATTGTTGTATCATTAGCACAGAAGATTCCCTTCCTTATTGCCAAAGTTCAGTTATCATTGTATGTCTTTGAAAGTTTGGAGGTTCTCAGTTAAAAATACTATGCGCCTCTTCTGCTGTATAACACATTTGAGGAGCTGAGAGAAGCATCTCTCCTTTATATTTTTGCTTTCATTCAGCAGGAGAGTAAACCCATTTTTTATGCTTAATAAAGGTTCTTCTTTTTGTGTTCAGCTTTTGGACAAGCAGAGTCTGATTACTAGGGGTTTTTTTGTATATTTTTTTGTGTAAATCATTCTGCACTACTCTTCAGTAGGTGCTAATTTATCCCATTTCAAATAGAGATTCTGTAAATTGTCTAGTTCTCTGGTTTTGTCCTTTTGCCTTTCTTCTATTTTAATTTTTGGCATAACTGTTGTCTCTCCTGTGTGGAATTATATATTGAATTGTATTTTCAGTAAGTATTTTTATTTCAGAAGTATTTTTTCAGTACTTCTTTTGATAAGCAGATCTCATATGCACTGCTGCTTTGCCATTTTTAGTAGTTTTTACCACCTAGAATCTGAGAATTCATTTGATGTTCATGTAAAATTAGAGCTTTGCTTTTAATTGGTGAACACTGACTCTCTACCCTTTTTCTGTGGACCTGTGGGCTTTTTATGGACCCACTGATTACCATTTCTGAATAATTTCAGATTTTTCCTAGTCTAATTTTAAGACTGCAGCAGTGCCTCCCTTGTAATGTTGCCCAGTCTGTCCCTGAAGACCTTTGTTTACTATTTGATGTGTCATCATTTTCAGTGACTGGGGTAACGCTCATATGAGCTTTGGCATTAAGAAATGAAAAGTCTTGCTGTGGATGACAAGGATGAGAAAAGGAGTGGTAATAGACCCAAAACTGTAATTGGTGATCAAAATTCCTTTTCAGTTTTTAATTTTCAGTGAATGTACTTAAAGTTAATTTTGAATAAAATCAAGCCAAGTGATAAAGCGTTGATTGATATGTTAGGTGGTGTTACACGGTTTCAATCTTTTCCCAGGAAATCCAATGTAAAATGTGAGCTCTTTCAATTAGAGTGCTTTCAAACACGATATGTAATAAAATTTAAATATGGGTAATTAGAGAAGTGCCTTCCCACGTAGGTCCCTGATCCCTGGGGCTGCTCCCAGCTGCCCTGCTCCCTTGCTGGGAGCAGTGGGAAGAGACCTGGCTATGAGGCTGTGCACTGGGGAGCCCCCACTGTTCCCAGTGCCCCTGCCCACTGGGAGCTGCCAGCCCACACCGCACCCTGACTTTATTTTTTCCTTGTAAAAATTTAATATTACACTATGTTTTACTTTTATATAAAAAAGAAATTATGTTAATTGTCTTAGTTTGACAAAACTTGCAATTTAATCATGTAAAGTAAATTGAGGCACAGTAAAATAATGAAGCAAAGTATGAATTTTAAGGCAATGAGTATACATTAATAAATCTGAAATAAAAGCTCACTCTATAGAGGAAAAAATATAGAAGTGATTCAGAAGCCTTCTTTTTCAGATAGTTCTCTGCTTCCAAAAAACTGCTTTATCAATCATTTCTGTAAGTAAGCCTGTAAATTGGTGTGTAAATGAAGTGTTGTATCTGTTCTCTCCCTTGTTTTCTTTTATACCCTGAACCAATCCTCTGCAAGGCAGATTCATTTATTGTTTAGTTGAAATGGAATGACTGCAATTCCACAAACAAATTTGGCCTCAGTTAGGTACACTTTGTCATAAATAATCTCTGAGGAGATTGGATTTCTCTCCTTGCTGATGTACTTCAGCTGTACATTAAACTCATAGCTTCTTAAAGGCACTGAGTTATTGCTCAGCTGAATGATCACTGAGCAGCATGCACCTGTCCTTGTTCTCCTGCATTGTAGCCATCTCTATTTCTCTAAAGCATATTCAGCAAAGATTATGGTAAAAGAAACTACCTGTCCATTTTATTTTTTTTTTTTATTTTTGTCCCAATTTTTTCTTATTCAGCTCCATGATACACAGCTCTTTTGACACATATTTCTTCATGATCTGGAGAGAAAAGCCATTTCATAGATTGGTTAAGGGCATTTTCCATGGTCCAGTCATCTAATACTCATATTTCACATTCAGCAGTAGGCCACTTTGAAATTTAACAGCATGTCTTTATCAGCTGCAGGAAATGTCCTTTAAATTTTCATTTATAGATTTTACAGTTATTTCTTTCGCTTTGTCGTAGACATTTACTCTCCATTTGAGTGTACCCTTTTCCCTTTCTCAAAAGCAAACTGAAACTTCTTAGCTCTGTGGCTGAGATGGCTGGGGTGCTGGCGGTGTGATAATGTCTCTGCCTTTTCCCAAGCTACCTTCCGCAGGTAGTGTAATGGGCTGAGCAACATCTGCAAAGGTATGATAGTTCTGATCTGACCATTTTTGCACATGGCCAGTCATGCTGAGGAGTCTGAATTATACTTTGTTTAGATGGGATTACATAACTATCTCAATGATTAAAATTGAACTGAATGACTCCTACAATATAGCAAGCCATAACTCTTTACATATAAATAGGGGATTGTGCATGTTTGATAAATGGCATGCTCATATTTTGAGCATCTTTGCATTTGATCTATTTCTCATGTGAAAAAAACCCAACAGTATATATATAAAGATAGTGAATAGTAGACTGTCTAATTCTTATGTAAAGTGCTAAAATAACAGAAGAGCAGAACCATTTATTGGTGAATGAGATAATGTTTGATGCATACAAAGTATCCAGTGGGGCTCATTTAGAAAGCTAATGAGACACCATTTCTCTCTGTCTCAAATCTGATCAGGTGTGTGATGTGTTGTTGAAGGGATGCAAGCGTGGGCTTTTAATTGAGAATATCAAGTCTCTTCACTGCAAAATAACATTTAGGAAAAAATAACCAAGAAAGTCATTAATATAAATCCAATTGATAAGCTGAGGATGAGTACCAGATGTAACAAGCAGAGTAGCAGCTAGTCAGATGAAGTGGTGCTTTTCCCACATTATCCAGTGATCACATATATTACATAGCAGCTCTACCTCATTTATAATACAGTATTTCAGTACTTCAGAAGCAGTGAAATTCTGTCATGCATCATATAGGAACATGTGAACATGGGTGCAAGAATGGACGAACATTACTACAAACAGTATGAATGTACTGTAAATGAGCTAAAGGAGCAGTATATGTTAAAATTTTTCTTCTGCCATGTTGCACTTTCTATATATCAGGTTGCATTTCTGGTATAAACCACCTCACCAGCTGTGTCAGGTTACACATGGGTGTAAGTAAGTAGAGTTGGAAGTAAGTGCATATACTTGTCAGAATTCATCAGCTGGCTGTTTTGTATGTAGGCTGAAGGTAGGTATTAATAGAAGAGCAACTTGAAGGCAAAAATAAGGCCTTTGATGGAGGAACTTAAAACGGATTTGAAGGATCTGTGGCCAATTTGTGGTGGAGTGAATGGGGAGGAACTGAGTACAGCAAAGTAGGCTAAATGTGTTTTAAAAAATTTTAGGACATCGTTATAAATTTAAATTTTGAAATGGCAGAAGAGAGGGACGCACCAGACAGAGTCAAAGCCATGTGGTTTAACAACAATGTTGTTGCACAAAAACTGTCATTGGGACAAGAAAGGATTGGTGAGAGAATAGCTGAGGGCCCGAACAAGTCCCTGTTAATAGAAGTGATGAGCTGCTGATCTTGCTGAAATGTGTGTGGGAATCAAATGATAAGTACTAGAGAGATATTTTGGATAACTGATGAGGGGATAGAGAAGAAGGAACAAGGAAAAAAAATATAGCCCATAGTCCTGAAAGATTAAAAGAATAATAGTCGTAACAGTGATGGAAAAAGGGGCAAAAAGAGTTTGAAGGTGAAGATGGGAGAATCATCTGTTTGAAGTGATACTGGCATGCCTAAGAAGAGATACTAACCAGGCATACAAGATAAATTGGTGTGACAGGTAGGTTTTTGAGTCATCAGCAGGTAGATTTATAAGCTGTGTGAGTGGAGGAAAATGTTCACAGTCACTGCAAAGTGTCAAGAACAGGGCTTGAGGACCAAGCTCAGTTTTATCATTATCATCATCATCCTATCAGAAGAAAAAATATTTTTTGTAGCAGAGTACCAATAACTTTCTTCTATTTATGGCTCCTTTACTAAAGCTGCTGTCTTGTTTGAAGCATGAGAGGAAACAGGTGGGAACTGCTTTTTTATCTAACTGAAGTTCACACAGTTCTGTTTCTTCAGTTGTAGTATAACAAATTTTGTGAATAAAGTTTATTTCTTCCTAACTGAGGGAATAATGCCTTTTAAAACTGTTCTTATTACATGTTTGAGTTGATCCAGAGGTCTACAAAATATAAAATGATTGGATTATTCTTCCCTGAAAAGTGGACTTAAAGTAATGATGGGTTCCAGTCAGGGCGCTTTACTGTAATTTGTAAGCAGCCATCGTTTTGCTCACATTGTGATGTTAAATGTAAATGGAAAATATAGAATCCAAGATAGAGGATTTCAGAGGAATTGTGTAGTGGATTTTTCATAGGCTCACAAAATACTCCACAGTATATATTAATTAGGTAAATACATTACATAGAGAATTTGTTTCCCATTATTCTGAAAAAAGAAATGAGATGGTTTTAAAAAGTTCACTGTGAGCTTTTTAAAAGGGATTGCTGTGTTATTCATGTGGTACAAAAAGCGTGTTTCCCTATTTTGATTATACATTACAGACATTATTTTAATTTTATTAATTATTACTGCCTTGCAAAAGTGTTATATGTGGTTATGACTAATCATTCTGTATACTGACAAGAAACCAGAAATTTGTTCTGAACATTATATACTCTTACTTTCTTAATGCAGCCTGTGATTCTTATGGTGCTCATTGAAGGTAACAATTGCTTACTTTGTACTGAATGTTATCGATACAGAATATCCATGATATTTAGTTATCAGACTTCTTATGTGCATAATTGTAAAATGCATTTTAATACACAGTAAAGGTCTTTGACTGTTCTGTGTGGTAGAATGAGATGGATAGAATGCTCTGGGGCTGTAGGGCTTGAAGTCAGCAAGTTATGAGTGTTGGTTTTCCTTTCTTCCTTAATATTGCTATGAAGCTCCATAGACACCTAATATTTTGCTTCAGTTTCTTCACCTGTACAATATGGGTAGTGACAGCTGACTAAGAGCGACTTAATTTTAATAGGCCTTTGAGTCAATTGATGTGGGAAGCTTACTGTCATTTCTCAGATAGGTTCATATTGGTATATTTTATGCGGATTTCATGAGGTTTAAAAAAGGACAGTGGTGTACTCATTTATCCTGCTGTGATATAGGGCTCTGGTATGGTTACCGCTCTCTGTTATATTGTATGTCTTGCTTTTGGGAAGTACCTGGAAACAGATAAAACCTTTATTTTTAGGGGTGGGGAAGAACTGCCATTGCTGCTTTCAGTTTCACCTATTTAGTGCGTGAGAAGATTGCCTTATGAGTCAGACCATAAGATACATTATTTAATTTATTCACAGCAAAACTCTGAAAATTCCTTTGTTTGTGCTCATCATACCATCACTGTGAGAATGTGCTATTTTTCCCTCAAATTGCCTGGATGTCTTGCAAGAATTTCCTGAAATTTCTCAACCCTCTTGAGCAGAACAAATAGCTTCAGAAATTATGCTTTACTTGTTCTAACAACATTTCTTCATCCATAGTAAAGCAAGATTACTCTGCCTGCATTTCTTCACCTCTGTCATATGCAACTAGTATAATGTAAATATTGCCCTGTTAAGGACCAAGTTTTTCTGATCTAATGCCATTACTTTTATGTTTCTGTGTGTTATCTATTAATCTTTTCCTGCCACTATTCTACAATGCAATTCATACCTATATATACTTCTGTGCTTTAGAGAAAGTCTGTGTAGACTATATATGCTGTAATATTTTTAATCCTCTTCTCTATAAACAGTTGCATCAATTTCACTTTTGCTCAATCAAAACTCCTTGAACACAGATCTTTAAAAGATTAATGGCCAGCTACCCCAAAAAGAGCAATACGTTACAAGGAGATGTATTTTTGATTGAGTCTGTCTTCTGTTGTTTTCTAGCCATGTAGTGTTGTATCGATGAAAGTTTAGGTTTATTGGAACATTCTACAAATATAAATTTCTAACTTTACAGGTAAGATGTGTAGAGTTCAAGTATGAAGTAAAATGAATAAATGCAAAATTTAATTCTGAAGATGTTTAGAGTGATTTCTTTAGAAGTGTATTTTCCTTGTACCATGAAGCATAACTTGCATGTTGGCTGGCTGCCCTAATTTTCTGCTGTATAGTTCTCTGGCCATTTTGTGTTAGGTAAGCTTCAACGTCTTTTCAAAATCCTCTGTGCTTTTCCCATCATTTTAGTTTTTCTATTTTTTCCTAGGCCTCTATAGGTTGTTGAAATACATAATAACTCGGTAAGATGAAAGCTTCATATTGTGTGTATATATATATATTTTAATGGAGATTGAGTATTCTAATAATTTTATAAGGATATGAAGGGTAGAGACCTGTGATCCTTTAAGTAATACTGTTATATTTATGGTAGGATTTTTCTTCTCAATGTAGCTGAGTTAAGAAATATGGAAATAGTAGCAATAATTTTGTTGGTACCTCACACTGAATATGTGTTAGTGAATAGGCTTGTGTTGACATTAATAGCATTCCCATATTTATTTACTGGCATAAATACATTCTTGAACTGTAATGTAGTGTATTACATTATATTTTAGACATGTTTATGTTGTAAAACAATGTTCTTTACATAGTGATCTGCATTCTTTACTTTAGTACCAATTTAAAGTCAGATTTTTTAAATTGTTTAATATCCACAATGGGGCCACAATTACAGAAACCTCATCATCCATCTAATTTCCTAAACCCAGTTACAAAGCCAGTCAGTCCTGGACAGTTTCTACTGAGAAATCACCTTTATGAAGGCTTCTCACTGCCCTAGTAACCAAACCTCTCAATACACTGACTGTTGCTCGTCAGCTAAACTCAACATCAGCACTGAAAGCGCTTCAGCTGTTGAGCCTTTTGGAGGCTACCATGGTATATAACAGACCTGTCAAAACAGTCGTGGCATATTTTACAGGGCATGGCAAGCAAGAGTTTCTGCAAACATGTATTTGTATAGCAATTTAACTTTGGATATGGCTGAATTAAATCTTACACTCTCACTTGGCCATTTAAAGCCTTTCATACCTAGTTCTGAATTAGGCACCTAACCTAGTTACATTATTCAAACGTGCTGAAAGTTAAGAGCTTTTTGCTTATTCCCCTTCGTTATTGCAAAACTTTATGCAGGGTCAGCATTATTAGCACAGTAGAAATCGATCTATGAGGCCTTTTGCTAGCATGTTGACAATTTCTTATCTCCATTGAATCCCATGATACTGTATCTAAAGTAATCTCCTGGATCCCATATTTGTAAAGCTTAAAGATTACACCAATACTATATTTATGTTGGGAAACTCTCTATTCAGCTTTCTGGCTGAGCCTCCATATATGGCTCCTCATCTTGTGTAACTTCAGTTAGTGCTTATTTCTGCTGTCCATGGGGGACCAGCTTGTCTTGCTATTTTTTTAATCTAGAGCTCTCAGAGCTGATCACATGTGGTTTCTGTTTCTAACAGAAAGTACTATGTGAATGTCATGCATGCACAATTAGTTGAGTTCATGTCTTTTGATGACATTATTAAAGTCATTATTAAACAGAAAATAAAATTTTCTGGTTGTGCCTCTAGTCACATGGATTTCTGAATTTATTTTTATTACTTTATTTTTATAAACTTTAGGATTTAAATTGAAGTAAGAGAAAGATGTCACATAGTGGAACAGCTATTGCAGAAGTAATAGCTATTCAGATACAAAGATAACGAAATGTCTACATCTTGAAGAATTTCTCTTTATGAATTATTGTTTTGGAAGAATATAACTTATATATAGAAATATATTTAAGAGTTCCGATTTCAGATTTTTATTTTGAGTTTTCATAGACATTTTTCCTTTTCAATAACTTTTGCATGTTGGGAAACTTAACATGAATTTAGGGGATACATTTCAAGATAGAAAAAAATACAAGAAACTTTTTTCTTGTGTGTGTTTTTATCACTTTTAGTTTTGAATAATAGAAGTGAACTCCTTTCTAGGCTTTACAAGTGGGTTGAGTCTTCTCTGCTGAGTGGGTGTTATTAGTATTTTTAACAGCCTCAACAGTTAATAGAGATGTTTTAATGCCATTGAACAGTGATTGCTTCTTAAGACTCCTACGGTTATTATGAAACAAGCTGTAAAATGATCTGGATTACTTAGAAAAATTACAAATGCATCAGCAGGGCTTAACATTTTTTTGCCTGCAGTCTTTCTGGTTTTGATAGAATTAGCAGCCTGACTTTTAAAGTCTAAATTATGCCAATGAAGCCTGTGATAGTAATGTAGTACAAGGCAACATCTTACTGGGAACATTCTCTAGCATTTCAGTTTCTAAAACTTAATTTTTGCTGAGTACTTCTTTATGAAGTGTACATCTGTCTCTCTGTGCTACTTGTCACTGTGTGAGGAGAACGTACTGCAAGTTTGCCATCTTCTGCTGTAACTGTACCGTCTTCAGGGCAATGCTGTTTGGTCATTGTGTTCACTTTTAAAGTTCTTCCTGTTCTCCCTCAACACCCATGTAAGGGTCAAATACATTAGGTTTCATAATAAATGTGATTGCACTGCTTAAAGACAGAAGCAACTGTGCTTCAATGGCTATATAGGAAGCCTGGGATATATATGCAAGTGAAGCACATAAAGTAGTTAGTGTGAATAATCCCCAAGTAATTTGAAATACTCTGTTTCCAAAGGTCAAAACGTTAATACATTACTACCTTCAATTAAAGTAGTTGGGGTGGGTTGAAACAGCATGCTATTGTTTTCAGAGGTAAAATACAGCAGTTCATGGTTCTTTAAGTATTGAGTGAATCCACCAGGCCTTCATGGGCATTTTCTTTTCTGGTGCACACTCGGAGAAACATAGTCTTTGTATCTGAAGGGAAGTCTCTGATTTTCAAGATTCTGCTGGAAATCAATTGCTGCTGATATTTATCTGTCAGCTTGCCCTTGGCTCTCTGAAGGAGATCCCAAATGATCCATCAGGACAATCCATTCAGAAAGTGTTAGTGATGGTTGTCATTGTTAACTTGTGGTGCCCTGGTGACATGAACAGCCCATAGCTTATGGATAATCACAGTGAGGCAGATAAGGACAACCTCCACTTCATGAGATGTAAAGTTTCCAAAACCACACACATCCTCGAAAAAAGCTGTTGATTAGTTGGGACTACTTTGAGTAATAGTTTGGAGTCGGGTAGTTGGATGATTCATATGGATTTAATGAAAATAGAGCAAATCACTGAAGTAATGGCAGGTTTGTATGAAAATCTTAACACTGAAAATGGTTAAAGGAAGAACATTGATAAAAGTATTATAAAAGCCAATTGTTTTGCAGTTTAATTAGTTGTAGGTTATGCTGTGACCTCAAACCTTGCTTGAACATGGTTAGAGAGCGCATACCTAGTGTAATTCTTAGGATATGCATAAAGATAAGCATGTGAGGAAAAGCAAATACTGTTGTGGTGATTAAAGACCAGAGGAGGCTGCTTCAGCTGTCTACAGAGAGCCCCATGGGGCTGGACAAGTTGGTAGCTGTGAGGCACAAGGCTGAGCTGTAACCAGCTCCCAGCAAAAGCAGATGAGGCGGACCCTACAAGGCTTCCTACAGCTGCGGGACTCATGGTGACACAGCTACACTCCATCAGAGCTGGCCATGTCCACAGACGTTTCTGGGCAGCCAAACCCATACGAAGGAGAAAGAGGTAGAAGAGCCCGTGGGTCTGCTCAGAACCCTGATGTTTGTTTTTGTGTTTTTAAAATTATATAAACACTAAAAAATAGTGGGTTTCATTAGCAGCCAAATAATTCTGACATATCTATTCCTTACCAAGCTGAATATGTATTTGTCACCAGAGTAGTCTGAAACATCACCCAGGTTTGGTTTTTAAGGAGGAAGGACTCACCCAAAGGGCTATTTGTCCTATCGTGCAATAGATATCTAAGACAGATGGTGTTAAACCCCCTCCAAGGTACTGTCTTTCCCACTTCAATTAATCAAGAAGAAAGCCATGCTTAGCTGTAAAGAGTTGGCTTTCAGTCACAAGAAGCTTTTCAGTCCAGGAAAACCTGTGATAAATTACAGCATTTGTGTTCTCTCCAGCTGTTTCAGTTATGTGTATTTGACCTTTAGCAACAAAATAATCCCTTAAGTATGCATCGCATGGACATCATGCAGTTTTAAAAAATTAATTCAGGAAATTATTTTCTGTATCTATGTATATTTTAAATACTTAATTAAAAATAAGAATTTAAAAAATATTTCTTAATCTTCAATATACGTTCTGTCTCTATATGTACGACAGCTACCTAGAACATGAAATGAAAATGGACACATCTAATCTTGCATCCACATCTCATACAGCCAAAACAAGGACTTTTATTCTCTGTTCCATGCACCTTGGCCAGGCAAGCTTGACAGTTTTCAGACATCTCTGTGTTGCAGATTTTAAATCCCAAATTAACTTATTTTATTAGATATTTGTCCTTAGTCATGGGTTGAGATGTGTATCAGAAGTCTAGCTGAGTAGAGATACAGTGTTTTGTAAAATTCTTGTAAGACATTGCAGAAATACATTTCTATGTTGTTTTCAAATGGGAGTTACTTTTCAAGTTTTGATATCTATACATTTCTTGATGGAAGAATCACCTTTCTGTTGTTTTTCAGAATTTAGTAAACACAGTACAGCATGTAAGACTTACAGCCTCAACAGATTTATGTTTCTCTCATGAGAAATACATTTATTTGCCTGAAGTACTTTCAGAGGTATATGGATTGAATGTAAATGGATGTGCATATAAGCTTTTCTCTCTCTGCTGGGTAATTAAAGCGTAAGACATAATATTGGATTTTTAAAAAATTCTTTATTAAAATAAAGAAGCGACAGAATATTAATGAATGTTTGCTTTTGGACATTTATTTCATTAATAGATGTAACTATGGAGATCAAAACTTTAAGAATACTTGATTTACTTACATATCCTTATAGCAGTCTTCCAGTACCTAAGGCGGGGGTGCGGGGTGGGGTGGGGAGCGGGGGGGAAGGGAGATACAAGAAAGCTGGAGAGGGAGTTTTGACAAGGGCCTGAAGTGATGGGACAAGAGGTAATGGCTTTAACCTGAAAGAGGGTAGATTAATATAAGACATTAGAAAGAAATTCTTTACTGTGAGGGTGGTGAGACACTGGAACAGGTTTCCCAGAGAAGCTGTGGATGCTCCGTCCCTGGAAGTGTTCAAGGCCAGGTTGGATGGGGCTTTGAGCAACCTGGTCTAATGGAAGGTGTCCCTGCCCATGGCAGGGGGGTTGGAACTTTATGACCTTTAAGGTCCCTTTCAACCCAAACCATTCTATAATTCTATGATCTGAATCAAATAGCACCTGAATATAGTTAAAGTAAATAAAATAAAAATCAACTGCAGATGCTAGTATATGATTTTGATCATTGGTTTGGTTTTATAAATCCTTTAGAATGAAATTCAATTGTATATGAGTAATTTCCTCTTTTTTTTTTCTAGCAATATTGCCTACAACCTGGGCTCTTGAACAAAATGCAGTTTATTATTGATTTTATTTTGTTATTCTATTTGAAAATCCAGAGATAGAACATGTCAACATGTTCCTGTTACATCCAAACTACTTTATTTTCAGTTATTGTCAAACTGAATCAAGAGCAGACTTGTATATTCATGGAATAGATCCACACCAGTTTTTTTGGTGCTATGGTAAATTGGTGAGAAATGTTTGCATCAATCTATTGATGTAATAATTTTAAATGCTCTGCACATTTGTCGACCTTATTGCTCTAACTCAATAGAGAAATTACTTAATTATCATGGAAGAATCACATCTGGTAGTTATCTTTTGTAGTTTTGACTTGCTTTACTTGCCTCTCAAATGCAATTTCTGCACACTTTTTTATCAATATTGTAAAGATATAAATAATAATGGCAGAAGATTGTTCTCTAGTAAAAAAAAAAAAATTTCTCTATAAAAATAACAAATCAGAAATCTGCATTACTTGATGGATTCCATATGTACTTTCACATTTCTTAAGTGGCTGGGTATCAGATGTTTAAATTAAGCATTCTGAAGCGGAATGATCTCTCTTTTGAGTAACTTTTTTCTGAAAGGCCTTTTTTTAAATGGAGATGTGCATTGGTTACAATGAAGTGTTCACCCACCTTCCTTTATGTAGAATACATGTAATGAATAAAATTGTATTAGGCAGAAAAGACATTTGTAGTAAAGACATTTTTAATGGTTTGGTTTTTTTTTTTATATTAACCGTATTAAAAGCTGTCTGATCACAAATCACAATTCTCTTCTTTCTAGAGCTGTTATACAGCAGCTAATAAAACTAGGATTATTTTTTTGTCCTCAGTGTTAAATTTCAGGATGATAGTAGGTAAAGCATTAATAGACTAATTTTAGCTTATGGTCTTCCAAACCTGATAGTGCTGAGATTTTCAGAATGTACCTTTTGAAACAGACTTTTCCAAGGGAGGGCTTTCTGATAGAACAGCCAGTAAGAAGAAGTCATTATCTCGTGTTGATTACCAGCATGCTGGAGTTGTGAGGTGTAACTGGTACCCTATATAGTTCTTAAAACATGCTGTTAACATTAAGATACAAGAGTGGTAGCTGTAGAAAATGCAGATGAGGCAGTTTGGTTGCAAATGAATGTGGATTTTGGAAGTCTGAATGAATTCTGCCAAAACTCTAGGAGTGGGGAAGGAATATCCATTAGCAGGATCTTGGTGAAAAGTAAAGAAGTAAAAAAAAAAACCAAACCAAACAAGTATTTTCTTAGTAAAGTTGAAGTCTGCTATAATGAAAGTGATCTGAGAACAAGAAAATATACATCCTAGTACATCTGTTATTTAGGAAGATTTGCCTTGTTTTACTGACCAGTTAGGAAGAAAGTATGTTTTAAACTGAAGCTAGTTCTTCTATTTAGATGACATTTTAATCAAAAATAGTGATAGTGGATCTAATGATTATCTTAAACCAGAATATTTAAATGATTTTAACATCTACCGGCATCTCAATTCCAGGAGTTTTTTATATGTGTGAAAGAGTACAAAAGATAGAGAATATTATATTTCACATAGAAAAGTGTTTATGCTATGTTACATTGCAAGTTCATAAAGATATTATGAGATGTAGTCTTTAAAAACATACACTGAGTACTAAAATCTTATTTGGATAAACTTTTTTGTGTTATTAATTTCAAATATGTATCAGTTGCATGTTAATCCGTGCTAATCCATGTTACATACCTAAAACGTTGAGCCTTCATTAAGTGAAATGAGACTATGTAAAATTTGACCTCTTAGGGGATGTAAATAGCAACCTGAAGGTATTATTGCTGCACCGATGAATAGATCCTATTCAGCTTTTCGTGAAATCTGCTAAAATTAGCAGTACTAATAAAAACATACTGGCACATGCTTTGTTATTGGCCAGCATACCCAAGCCGTACTGAGTCTGCAGCAGGCTTGCTGCTAATGTGTGCCTCTGCATTTTAACTATTAGTACCCCCTCTAGCTAGGTTGTGTTTTCCCATGCTGCAGTCCAACATTGCTTTTGCTGAGGAGATTCACCAACAGTTCTTAAAATTTGTTAAGAGGCTTTTTCAGAAGTTGTTTTGCTGAAAGACTAGTTTATTAAATATAAGACAGGTGTATATGAAAATCTTAAAGACTACTTACTAACAGCTGTGTAGCTCAATCATTTAAGTGGCATTATTCCAGGCTTTTGAGGACAAAGCAGGTATAAGCAGTGTAAATGACATAAACAGAAAACCAAAGCTATTTTTTTTTCAATATTTAATTTAAATGGATAAGTTTGTTTATTTCTTTAAGGCTTGGAAAGTCTTGAAAGAAAACCAT
The DNA here is from genome assembly GCF_015220075.1 of Falco rusticolus. NCBI lineage: Eukaryota > Metazoa > Chordata > Aves > Falconiformes > Falconidae > Falco > Falco rusticolus. The sequence goes on along the minus strand of NC_051191.1, from coordinate 44,071,320 downwards.
ACTTAAAAATGCAGCATTCAGCATTCTGACATTTTCTGTTCACACATGTTCTTCAGTGCGTAACACTTAATTTTATTTTCTTGTAGAGTATATAAACTGAGGCATAGCCCCCAGTAGTAAGGCAGTGAATGTTTAAAGCATTTATGCATAAAGCTGCCTCAAAGGATAATTAGATGATTATAATCGTATTTGCTTTGAGATAGCTAATTAAAAAAAATCTAGTGCTCCCAAGTTTAATTATTTGAGTAATGATAACATATTAGCAACCTCCAAATTTGTTACAGACAGCTACAACTTAAAAAAAAAAGTGTATATGAAATGTGGGATTTCCTTGTGAGGTCAAACAGGTTGAAGCTTTACTAAATTTTTATTTTAATAATTTTCTGTCTTCTGTACTTTTTTGCTCATAACCACCTAATGAGTGCTTTATAAATGATCTTCTGCTCTTACATCATAAACGAATGCCAGAGTATTCTGATATGTTGTAGGGAAGTTGCACATGCAGCTGCTCACCATTATTTCAGAGGTGGCAGGCATCGATGCTCGTCTTCCATGCCAGCTCTAGTTAGAACTTGCATAGTTGTGAATGCTGCTCTAATTTATGTCTTTAAGTAGCCAGTCTATTGCCACTTCAGTGTTGCAAAAATAGCAGGATGCGTGCAGCTGTTGCATATTGCTGTTTCTTTGTGTTATGCCCCCTTTAGTTATAACATAATGAAAAAAAGATCTTTTAATTTAGTTTTTTAAAGCTAAAGCTGTTTGGAAACATTTCTTCAGCTTATTATAAAGAGTTTACTGACATCATGTCACTCAGATATACAGAAAAGAGCAAAGGGAAAAATAAGTTTTCATGGTTTCTATACAAGGAGACTACCTGACAGCTTTGACACCTTTGACTTCTGAAATGAATTATACTAATTTCAGATTGCCAGTGTACTTCAGTCAATTGTTTACTAGGACATGTCTGGTGATTCCAGAATTTCACTGCTTATTAAAGATTTCTCACAATTTTAAGAACAGACTGTACAAATATGTTGTTCTTTTCCCATTTCCTCTGTAACAAATAAAATCAGAGAAGAACAAAACACGCTTTTGTAATATCAGAACATATCTTTCATGTCTATTCCAAAACTCTAAAAAAAAATTAGACATTACTTTAGGAGCAGTATTTTTAAATTTCTATTGCCTAACTATTTAAACCACAGGGATAGGAAAAAAGAATAGAAGAGAAATTAATTTCTTTCTTCCCCTTGAAATCAATATCAGTGTCCTGATTCACTTTATACAAAAATGGTGAAGTCCCATCTTGCTATTTTGTGATCTAAGAAACTGATGGTAAAGTTCTCACTGATGTCAATAAGGGCCATGACGTTAGTATATGGAAAATATATTCAAATTCTTTTGCCAATAAAATTTGAAAAGCAAGAGAAACACTGAATTCAATGTATAACAGTACGTTACCTAACTCAGTGTGATCACTGATGACCATTTTGTAAAGCTTCTATTCTTATATTCTCAAAAATGGTGTTAGCTATATTAGCCTTTTAAAGTGATTAAATCTTTTCTCCTTTTCCCATGATTTTCGAAATCTTTTATTGTGCGTATCAGTGAAAAGAACTTCATACCTTTACTAAAACCCCAGTATCTGTATTTATAATATTAGAAACACAACATTGAAACCTGCAATTTGTGAGGGATAAAAAGTCATGTTTAAATTGAGAAGCTGAATTACTCCTTCCAAGAGCCAACAACCCCAGAAAGCATTCATTGTAAAGTAATAAAAACTTATGAGTCCCCTTTTATTAAAACTACTATCTAGTTTCCTGATGTAACTCGATTACTTAGAGGATAAACTAGTGACATTTTGTTTCTTGCAATGGGGTTTATGTCTAGGGTGAGTTCTCCTGAAATTAATATAATCATTAATATGACTAGCTGAACTACTCAATTGAATATTTTTAACCCTTTGAGTATCCACAGACCTTGACTGAGCTATAATGAAGTTATAATGACAGACAAGTAAAGAAATAAAACAGAGCATAGTGATGGAGACTGATTTAGATGGAACAGTTAATGAGTCAGCCACTGTGTACAAATTGCCCTATATTTGTATGAAAGAAAGAAGAATGAGATCCAGAGGACAATTTTTTTCTTGCTTTGAAAGACAGAAAAGCACAAAAAATTAAGAACAGAAGTACGTATCACCCAACAGTAGTAAAAGTTCTTTTTCAGGCCAGTGGTTGAACATCTACTGCTGTACTGGGTTTGCATGGCAAGGTTTTGGTAGTGGGGGGTGTCCTGGATTCAGCTGCAATGGGGTTAATTTTCTTCTTACTAGCTGGTGCAGTGCTGTGTTTCGGATTTGGTGTGAGAACAATGTTGGTGGCACACTGATGGTTTTAGTTGTTTCTGGGTAATGTTTATACTAAGGTAAGGACTTTTCAGTTTCTCAGGCCCTGCCAGCCAGAGGGCTGGAGGGGCACAAGAAATTGGGAGGGGACACAGGCAGGGCAGCTGACCCAAACTAGCCAAAGGGATATTCCATACCATAGAACATCATGCGGACTATATAAAGCTGGGGGAAGAAGAAAGGGTGGGGACATTTGGAGTGATGGTGTTTGTCTTCTCATGTAACTGTTAATCGTGATGAAGCCCTGCTGTCCTGTGGACGGCTGAACACCCGCCTGCCCATAGGAATTAGTGAATGAATTCCTTGTTTTGCTTTGCTTGTGCATGTGGCTTTTGCTGTACCTATTAAACTGTCTTTATCTCAACCCACAAGTTTTCTCTTTTACCCTTCTGATTCTCTCCCCCATCCCACTGAGGGGGAGTGAGCAAGTGGCTGTGCAGGGCATAGTCGCCGGCTGGCATTAAACCATGACAGGGGTCTAAAGGGGGGGCTTCTGTGAGAAGCTGCCAGAATCTTCCTCTGTGTCCAACAGAGCCAATGCCAGCTGGCTCCAAAATGGACCACCACTGGCCAAGGCCGACCTCATCAGCAACAGTGGTAGCACCTCTGGGATAACATATATAAGAAGGGCAAAAAGTTACTGCATGACAGCAACTGCAGCAGGCGAGAGGCGTGAGGCTGTGTGAGCGGAGCACCCCTGCAGCCCCCCAGGCCGGTGCAGGCGGAGGGGCAGGGGGGGCTCCAGGCCCGGAGCAGAGGTTCCCCGGCAGCCCCTGGGGAAGCCCCCGGTGAGGCAGGCTGTGCCCCTCAGCCCATGGAGGGTAACGGTGGGGCAGATCCCCACCTGCAGCCCCTGGGGACCCCCCGCCGCAGCAGGGGGTGCCCGAAGGGGGCTGTGACCCCGTGGGCAGCCCGTGCTGGGGCAGGGTCCTGGCAGGGCCTGTGTCCCCGTGGGGAGAGGAGCCCGGGCTGGGGCAGGTTTGCTGGCCGGGCTGGTGACCCCGCGGGGGACCCAGGCTGGAGCCGTCTGTGCCTGAAGGGCTGCGCCCCGTGGGGGGGACCCCGGGCTGGAGCCGGGCAGAGTGTGAGGAGCCTCCCCCTGAGCGGGAAGGGGCGGCAGGGACAGGTGTGAGGGGCTGGGCGCAGCCCCCAGGCCCCATCCCTGCTGCTGGCGGGGGGAGGTGGGGAAGCTGGGGGTGAAGTTAAACTCAGGAAGAAGGGAAGATTGGGGGAAAGGTGTTTTAAGATGTGGGTTGTATTCCTGATTATCCTACTCTGATTTGAATGGTAATAAGTTAAGCTAATATCCCCAAGTTGAGTCTGGTTTGCTCATGACAATAATTGTGGAGTGATCTCCCTGTCCTTATCTCGGCCCACGAGCTTTTCATTAAATTTACTCTCCCCCTGTCTAGCTGAGGAGGGGAGCAGTAGAGTGGCTTTGATGGGCACTTGGTATTCAGCCATGGTCAACCCACCAGAACCGCTTAAATAGTCAGAAGTCTTCCCTTTAAAAGGTGTTCAAGTAATGTCATTTAAAGCTGCACGTTATAAACTATTTTGATGTATATAAAATGACCAAAGAAAAAAGTTATTTAAGAAAAAGTGCAAAATTCATTTTGGTTTGGTCATTTACCATGTAACATGAAAAGCAGAAAGAGTCCGTTTCTCCAATAAGTAGAATGGCACCATCAGCTGAAGTGCATTGAGACCTTCTTCTTTGGTTTTTGTACTTGTGACTGTAAAGCTTACAACAAGCACATTCTTTTAAAGACTCTTCCTATCTATAAAGAGCAGTATAGGAGTACAATTCCAAAGAAAACTGTGTGTCACAAATATGCTACAGTTACCCAGAAACTGGAAGTTTGGACTATTAATCACCCTATATTGGATTTCATTGCTCTTTCTAATGAGATTTAGCAACTAACTGCATATGTTCTACATGCTGTTTTTGAATAAAATTGCTTTGCTTTCAACATGATATAAACAAGCAAGCATAAACCACGTAACTATAATTTAAAACCATTTAAATAATGGGTTGAATAATGTAAAGGTACATTTTCGTGTGACCAAAGGTGAAGAAAATTTGATCAAAAATCTTGTAAGTTGTTGAGTCTGTTATAATTAATTAGTATAGTACTTTGTTTTTGTCATGAGATCTTAGAAACTGTCTGCTGTGTCTTTTAACATGTATAGAAACTTGACGTCATTAAATAAGTCTTCAGAATCAGTTGGGTTTCTGTCAGCCCAGTTTGTACAAGATGAGCAGTAGCAGCCTCAGATAAAATAGTGTTCCAAAATACATCAGATATTGCATAGGTAGTAATTGGATTTCAGTTCCTCCTGTCTGTATCACTTAAAATCACAGTAAATAAGCTCAAATAGACAGTAGTGACAAAAGCACCTTTGATATGTACATCATAGTAAATGTAAAGAGTAAAACTTCAAATTATTTACCTAAGTAGGTTTAAAAACATTCTAACATATGATAAATACTAAATACTGATTTGTTTTAACAAGTACTGGAAGGGAAAATAGCCTCTTTCAGATAAAAGAAAATTTATGTTTAGATCATTTCAGTACACAAATACTTACGGTTCATTAAAGAGAAAAGGAAGATATCTAAGATTTATCAGCTGTATCTGTTAAACCTCAAAAAATTTTTGACTAAATTTTTCTCAGTTTTCATTTCCTAATATGGCTTATTAGCTTGCTTCAGCATGAAAGCAGTGATAATATTTAGTGTTAGTATGTGGAATTCTCTACTGTTTTAAATAGCCGATATTCCAAATTTGAGTCACTTCTTACTGGAATACACAGTTTTGTGACTACACCTAACTTTCATTAGTTAATTGAGTACAACATCATTAATATGTTAAAATATAGTTTATTAGATGTTAAAAGCACAGTAAGTATACTTTTTAGTTATTTTTTTTATGATTTCATGTACATAGATTATTATTGTCATATAAACCAGCACAGTAACTCAGGAAAATGAGACAGATAGCCTTATCACATTGTTTTAGTTTCCTCATATATCAGAAAAAAAACTTGGAAATAATTTTGAGTATTATTTATGAAGAGAGAAATTTGTGACAATGTTTTCAAGAGGTGAATAATTATGGAGAAACTTCACTATAGAATTAGCTCTTTCTGAAAATCAAACATCTTTAAGCTGAGTCAGATTGTACGCTTAAAATTCTGACTATCTTGGCTTTTGGATATATGCTGCTAAAGGCAGAAAACCAGCATAATTTAAAGAGTTGCACACAATTATGTGTTAAAAAGAACAGTGCAGTGTCTTGTGGTTTAATACTGGATTTGTTCTCTTGAGGACCTAAAGGTTAAAACAGGTTGACATAAAATAAAACAGGACTCTGAAAACGATGGATAATATTTAAAATCCTATTGAGCAGTTTGGCCTATGAGGTCTGGAATCAATTGTTGGCTAAGGAACTACAGTAAAAATAGCATCAGGACTACGTATAGTATTTACAGCTGTGAAAAAATAATAGGAGGAGTAATTTAGTTATTAGTGGAGTTTAAAAAGCTAGTAAATAATTGCACAATTATTGCACAATCCTTCGTATCTAAGGGACAAGACCTCCTACAGTAATGATAGCAAAGTGTGATTCTCAGTGTCTTGAGAGACAGGATGCATATCCTTTTCTCCAAGTTCCTTTTTCTAGTAATTGATTGTCTATTCCTTAGCCTGTTTTTCTGAATGCTCTAGGAGAAGCACTGTGACATGCATGGCTTTCTGTGTGTCAGGGCAGAGGATTTGAGCTCTCTATTTCAGCTGCAAACCTTTCATGCCTTTGACAGGCAATGCCCATCAAGGAGTTTCTATCCAAATTTTACCTTTTACTCTGTATAGCATTTCTTGCCTCCACTTCAATCTTGTCCTTTCCAGGTTCTCTATAGTACTGAAACCTGGCAATAAATATGTTCCAGCGTGGTCTGGCAATATGTAGGAGCCATGCAGAGTTTTAAGGAGCAGGCAGGGGAGCAAGTTAGGCAACAAGATTGAGTTATCGCTTGTCTTGGCAGTCCAAGACTCTTCCTCTGGCCAAACACTTTGTTTACCCATGATAAGCAGTGGTTCAGGAGACTTCTGGTGTATCTGCAAATATCTGCAGTATGGAAGCTTGACAAGTGCAGCACAGATGTAAAGAAAGCATACATTTTTGTACATATTTGTACAAATGTAAATTTTGTACTGTGTTCTTTAATGAAAAGGGTTAACATCTCTATGCAGTGAAATGACTTTATTCATAAAAAAACCTATTGGCATAGAGTATCTGGAGGCTCTTAGAACTCCCCATGTAGCCCTCATGTTGTACAGATCTAAGGTTATTTTCTAAAACCTAGGAGAAGGTTTAAAAAAATGAAAAATGCAATTTATATCAAAAATAGCAGTTTCAGGTTAGTATCAATTTGCTGATCCTATCTCATTCTGGTCTAATTTTATTTATTAGAGTAATTAAAAATTGCTAAGTTTTTATATTTCTAACTCAAACATTTTTTTAATTTATTTTCTGTGAGAATTTTTATTCTTTCTTGTTTGAATAAAAAAAAAGAAATGTTAGAAATGTCTTTTAAATTAAAATTATTTTTTTATAAAAAATTCTGATAGTAAATTGGAAGTTGATCCCGATACATTTTAGCTTTTATCATCATCTGTGCTATGGCTCTATCGTTGCATTTTATGCTGGGGAAGCCATTTATACAGGCAGGTGTTGAACAATAAAATGTGAGGAAGGATTGTTATTTTAGCTGGTATTTTAGGGTTTTTTGGTTGTTATTCTAAAAATTGTCACAAAGCAGCGCTAAAGCCTTTCAATAGGCAGAAAATCCTAACCAGAAGAATTTGGCTTTTAAATACTTTTCCATCCACTTAAATTTGCAGATTTTTTGTTCAAATAGAAGAGAAATGCATCTCTGGAACTCTCTTACTGTACAGACTGCTTGCCCTCTCCATTATGCCACTACTATGTTTCATTTTGCTTTCCTTCGATTTTCCTTTCAACACTGATGTTTTCTACTCTTTCCACTGTACACTGAGTGGAAGACCTTTTCCTTTGTTGCACTCAGGTGTCACACAGAGCTAGAAGCAGGTTTCCTGCAAAGTTATGATATGTTCCTGTAGAGCTCTCAGCTTCTTCCCCATTTCCCCACATTATCCTTCCCACTGTGGTGTGCTCCGTTGTTTCCTCTGCTGTCTCCCACAACAATAACTCCATGTCTTCCCCAGATTGCCAGTGCTTTTTTACCCCATAGTACTTCTAGTTTTCATCTAACACATTGTATAATACCTACCACTGTGGTGTGAATTCCTGCCTGGGCTTGTGGAAGGAGAGGAACTATGCCATTGATCCTTTGGCCCCAGCACAAGCTATGTGGAACAGAGAATGATTATGGTCAATCTGTAGTCTTTTTCCCATGAGGGTGATTAAATGTCTCCTTTCCCCTGCTGCTGATTTTCTTTACATTTGCAAAAACTTAACACCATGAAGCTTAATACATTTGCACTTAATACTCCTTTGCTAAATTAGGAGAAAATTGTTGAACAAATTAAAATGAAGTTTTCAAAGAGGTGGCTCTGTGGAGGTAGGCTGTGCAATCACATCGAAGTCTATTCCTTTTTTACTTCATGAAGAAAATCCAAGATGTTTATATCTCACCTTTGGCCCAGGATTCTCCTGACTGAAGATTGCTCAAACCTAGAAAGATGTTCTGGGGTAGTATGAATGCACAGCTACCCTGTTATTATGCTTTTCCCTAAACATCCATTTTTGGCCATTGTCAGACAGGATACCAGTTTAGGTGGACTATCTATACCTTCGTAAACTAAATTACAATAAGATTAATAAGTCAGAGCGGTGGTTTTTTGGTGTTTTTTTTTTTTTGCGGGGGGGGGGAGGCGGTTGGTTGGTTACAGATTGGAGAGGAGGCTGGTGGACATGCGGGAAAAATTATGTAATTGTATGGCAACTTTGTTAAAGCTGGGCCCCAAATCAGCAGAATTAAAGAACTATTAGGGAAATAGAAGGGCAAGAGGGATGGAAACATAACAGGAGTAGATTGTACATAAACTAGTACCAAAACCTATGGATAAATACACGACTGAACTTTGAGACTGACCCCAGAACTAGGAGGTCTGGTTATTTGACTTGAGAGTCTTCAAAACTGTTTTGTTATTTCAGTCTGTTAGAAGCATTTTAATAGCAATATGAGTGTCTGAGCAGCTCTTTTTGACTTTGGAGCACTTTGTGAACAGTAAGCACAGTTCATAAAACTCCAGTGTGATAGGTAAACTATTCCCTTTTTTAACGCTTTCTATCAATAATGGAAATGATGGGAAAACCCCTATTATATTATTTGTCCTTCTAACTTGTGGGATATTTTTTCTGTTATGGGAATATTTTTTTTAGAGCTTTTTTGATCTTTGTAGCTCTCAGTCATTTCACATACTGGTGAAAACATTTATTATATCTGTGTGTTTGGTGTCTTTATTTTATTTTTTTGACATTGCTTGCTCTCTGTTGGGATTCACATGTACATATATTCTCTAGATTTCCTTTGTGGCTAAAAATAGTAATACTGCCTGTTCCTAACCTATTTTCCCACATTATGCCCTTGTAGATTCAGATTCACTTTGAAGATTCCTTGAGCATTGAAACTCTTCCTCTAGAGCTAGAAAGTTGACCTGCACTCATACTTTGTTCTAGTTATTCAATGAACACCAGATATAGCTCACTCTATATAAGTTTGTCATTTTTAGAGGCTGTATGTTGGCGATGTATTTTTGAGTGGTATGTGTAGACTATTGTTGCCCCTCTCTTTAGCTTTCAGGTGGCATTCATGTTAGTTCTTCTCTATATGAGTGGTATTTTGTCTAGAAATAATAATCAGAATCTTAATCATAATCATAACTTTTAAATATTATCACATTTGAATATAATAGAAATTTGGGTGACTATATAGTTTCTTTCTTGTAATTCAGCATTGATCCATTAAATCAGATACAGACATAAGGCCCTACAGGACAAATTCTGCACAAAGAGAAAATTTAATATAAACTGAAATTCATTCTTTCTGGTAAGTGTAGGTGGCATAAGTGTTAGGTAGCAAATAAATAAAAAGAGTCTTTTCTCATTTACCTCAATAAGATTTGTCTGTAAAATTTATAGATCTGTAAAATTATCTTTATAAATTTTCTAAGTCTTTATGTAAAGCACATATCCATAAATTGTGTAAATCTATACAATTTAAATCTACAAAACATATAAAAATATAATCTTGAAATGTTAATGAAATGAGATTTGATAGCAGAATTCTAGCAAACATTTGTTTTTCCCTGAGAAGGCCAGAGCTTTGAAGAGAATCTGCCTTGACCTCCTCTTTATAGGGGGCTCCTGAAAATGACCAAAAGGGTTTTTAAACTCATAAAACCAGTTTATACCGCATAGTTATTTTTAAATAGAGAAAAGATCCCTACATGGCTGGCTTAAGCAAAACAGAATAAACCAGATTTCATTATGACTGTTTTCATGTACAGTGATTCCTTGCAAGTAGGTCCTTCATTCATCCTATGTTTGGTCTCAACTGCTACATGGCTTTCTGAGCTGAAGAAAATTCTGAATCATCCCCTCTTATCCTTATTGATTTTCTTTCTCTGATGTCTGGTTGCATGTGCCCTGCTTCCCTTGGCACTCTCTGCTCTGCCATGCCTTGCTGCCTTTGGGACCTTCTGTCCCTTGGTGCTCAGCTGGTTACTGTGAAGGCACAATCTGCTCGTGGTCCAGATGGTTTTACCTGACTTAGTCTAGTTGAAGAGACAAAATAGGCAGTTGAGAACACACAATAATGTAGGTCACGCCCATCACAGAAGTCATAACTTAAGTGAAAAGTAATCTCTGATCTATAAACTTTATATTCTATACCTGTGAATGAAGGAGATTAAACACATATTGCTACTGGTGGTCCTTTTAAGACTGAAGTCCTGAGAAACTCATCCCAATATGGTTTTTTTGGAACACAAGAAATATAGTTCCATGGTTTGCAGGCATTAAATGGATGTACAATTTAGCATAAATTTGCTGTTTCTAGTGTCATTCTTTATTTTGACAAATTAGTAATAAATGATTTCAAATAAATTCAGTGGGTAATTACAGAGGGAAAAAAATTATCAGCACAGACCTCACTGAAAGCTGGTATTTAGAAATGTCCACTAAGTAAAACCTAATGATTCCTGTATATAACTTGATATGTTGAGGTTAATCTACCATAGCAGTTTATATCTGCAAATTTTTGGGTTGAGAAAAACAACTTACGATATTTGAGTATAATTCTTTGAAACAATGTTAGAACAGATGAAGAGCACAAGTGCTTTTGGTGTCACGATATGTGGAACATTATTTACTGAATCTGTTATGAGGGAAAAAAAGTCGTCTACTAGCAAAATGCCCCATTTATTTGTGCCATATCACTAACAGTCAATGAAAAAAATTTGACATAACTAAAAAAGAAGGCATCACAAATGTTACATTTTATGGGATTCACATTTAGTTTTGTCAGTCTTGGTTACTTTTATTTTTTCACTGCAGTAAGTGGGTTTTAAGAAATAAGGAATTTTCTTGACAGAATGAAGACATAAACAGTGTTTAAAAGCAAAACAAACTCCCATCAATCTGCCCAAATGATAACATATGGAGGAAGAATCATGTGCTTTTCCCCTGGTGAATCTCACTTCCAACTGATAGGATTTAAGAGTCTGTCTGAGCCACAGTTGCAATTGTATTGTTTTGTTTAATACTTCTGATCTAGTTGAATATCCACCCTCTTAATTCTGGTGACCCTTTTGTACCTCCAGACTTCTGCTCTGTAAAACATCCTGTCGCAATGAGCTTCCTGTGGTAATAACAGTTGTACCACTGATGTTGACTGTAATTCAAAGTTGCTTTGAAATGGGAGTTTGTAGCAGACATCTAAATTTAAATGTGTTGAGATATTTTTCCTTGACTTTGCTATGCTCTGGATCAGCCCATTTTGAACTTTGCTTATTTATTGGTTTAGTCAAATGTCTATGCAGCAGAGTAGAAAAGCAATAAGAAAACCTCAGAAAATAGCTATGCTCTTTTTAGTGGGTGTTGGTGCAATTTTACTTGTCCTTAATGTTGAGCTAATTTCCTGTCTGTCTGGCACTAGCAGTATTTCACTTTTTCATTAAAAATAGAGGGGCAAAGAGAGGAAAAAAAGGAGTGAGGAAGATGTACCAGATGACGTAGATTACAACAGTAATTGACACAGTGGTTTAACAGGCCACTGGGATAGTGTATAAAGCCTTCTGCCTTTGAAAACTGCAGTTCACCTACTGCTGTTTGGGAACATGAGCAGTGGTGGAATTTACTTTTTTCTAAGTTATTTGATGGAATCCAGATGAGAGGAAATGATATTTCACTTATATGAACCATTCACTGAAACTACCAAATATCAGTATGAGACTCCTTGCCGGTGATCCTCAAGTCTAAAACTGGGAGCGAAAGAGATTTTAGTCTTAGATGAAAATGGCTGCTGTCATGGTGCCCCCTGTTCTAGCAAGTCACATTTATAGATCACTTACCTCAAATAAATTACCATTCTGAAGTTTGTCCATCATCATGTTTTGGTTCTATGAAGAGCTGTTAATGAGGTGCATTTCTTACTTTCAGTTATGTGTGTGCATAATGAGTATTTCTGAAATCATATTTTATATAAGGATGAAAATTGCATGTACAGCAACAGTGATTCTTCACTTCTATGAAACTAAAATGCACTCAGAAAATGCATTTCATTGTGTAAAAAAATATGTCGTAGTAGCTAAGCCCCTTAATCTGCTGGCTGCCATCTTCCTTCACCCTATTAATTTACTACTCTCTTTCAAACGCTTCAGTTCACATCAGATGCTGACTGAGCTCTTGCAGCACACTAACCATCAGGAAGCCAAGCTGGCCACCAAAATAAAAGTGCCTTTGATAACTGAGCATGGTGAAATTACTCAGTAATGGGCATCAAAGCTGGAAAAAGGGTAGGGAAGGGCCCGAAGTAACCTCTAGCAAAGCTTGCTTTGAGGGATGTGTTTGGTATGTTCAGCTTAGAACTGCAGCTCAAATTACGTGCTTAGGCTCATCCAGCAGGTAGTACTATTGAAAAAAATTTTTTTACCTGGCAGTGTATAACACTGTACCAAAAAGGGCTTCACTGATGTAGGACATCCTGCCTGAATCAGTTATTGGTAATGAGAACTGCGGGAAACCCAAGGGTTAATTTATGTCATCAGAAGCAGAAATGCAGCTGAGAAAGGGTGACCTACAGCAAGCTTTTACCACAACTCAGTGTTTGTTTTGTGGAAAAGGTGGATCTTTTTTAAAAAAATGCATGTCATTTTGGGTATGTGTTCAAATCAAGTGGAAATTTGCCAGTAAGAGGAACAGAGAAATCACTCTGAGCCCAGACCAGAGTGCTAGATAGCTACGAGGCATGTTGTTTCATGTTTTTATTACTGAGTATAGCAAGTCATCTTCTAAGCTGTGCATTTTTGGCAGATTAAACTAATATTATTTCACTTTAAAATTTGTCAGGTATTAGGGACTGACAGACCAGACACATGATTTTGCCCAGGAAGCTGGCACTTCAGAAATGGAATAGAGATAAGGGACTTTGCACCAAAAGCTTGAGGTCCTTCACAGGTTGGTGGAGATGTCTTTGGCTGAAGTCCAGCGCCTGGTTTGGAAACTTGCTCATGTGAGGTACTGGTTAGGGACAATTGCCTCATGTTGGCGACTGTTATTCAGAACTTTCATGGCATCCATGTGGAAAATCTGGATTCCATTCCCCCCCTTTCATTTAAGTAAATGTTACAAAAGATAAACCACAACTTGAAAGTAAACTGTATAAAATTTGTGAGTTTTCTTCATGCCAAATTACTGTCATTGAGTTTGGTCAGATACCCATTCTGTTCTAAGTACCTAAGTATCTTGAATCCAGCCAGTTTTAGCTAATTAGTATTTCCTGCAAGTATGTTTTCTTCTGTCAGGAAAACCATATGTTTAGGGACAATTTTGTAGTCTTCAAAAACCTACATGTTCTCCAAGTGCTTCTGGGTTCTGTGCTTGATTATTGAAGAATTTCTGTATTGCAGTAACTTTTCTGTTGACAACCCCTTCCTGGCTAATGGTTGCGTATCAGTAAATGAGGAAGGTATTTGCATGATGCTTCCTATTTTGCTTCCAGTTACTAAATTCAAGAAGTACAGATTTGAAAAGGTGAGTTATAGGTGATTGCTTTTATGTATTAATGGTGCCTATGGAGGGTCTCATTAACACTCACAGCATGGAAAATTCCTGCAGCTACCCTACAGAGCACTGGAAAACATGACTGCTGAGCAGGCTTTATTGTTTATGCTTCATTTTTCTAATTTATTCTCTAAAAGGGTAGTTTTGCAGCCTCCATATGACAAATAAGATACCATATGGGAAAAAGAAAACCTGGACAAGGCAGCAGGAATAGTTCTTTTCATTTATTTGTCTCACAGACACACACACACACACACACACACATATATATATATATATATATAAAATAAATGTTGGGAGTGGGGGGGTAATTTTAATTGTATTCTTGTGAATGTTTAATTTCCAAGCTGGTATTTGGTACATTATTAGAGCAGCAATCAGTGATAAAACATCTTGTTGTGATATTTACACTTTGAAAACTGAATTATATATGTACAGTGAATATATATATATTATAGCAGAGTTATTTTTCAACTATAGCATGAATAATGTATGTCCATATTAAGCTATTAATCCAAATCTAATGCTACTACTTCTTGTTGATATGTGAGGGTGATTTTGTAACTTTTAAGTATTTTAATTTACTTTAAAATTATTCCTTTATAGAACAACAAGGAAAAATATTTTTACACTCAAAAAAAGGAGTTCCTTGCTTTTCCTACCAGTAAAAAGCAGGAGATACCCTGCAGTTCAGTGGTTCAATATGCATATAGTAAAGGGCAAGGGGACCATATTTTTCATTGCATACCATAATGCTTTGGATTGCTATCTACTATATACTGTCTGCCCCTTTCTGTCTTGCAGTTGCATTCCTTAATGTTTACCTGGAAGAGCAAAATGACCTGTGCTGCCACTTCTTATGCTACTTGTGATAGTGTTGTTGCTCTATAAAATTGCAGCGGTACAACAATATTTGGACACACATTACCCTGAAGGCATCAGTCTTCTGTGATGGATGCCCAATGTATCCATTCATGAACTCAGAAGTTGTAGCTGGCAGCTGAGCCTGTAGCTGTCATGTCACTACACCAGCCAAAACTTTTTACATAGGTTGCTGAAAACCCCTGCTGTGTAACATACACTGATTTCAGACATAATCCTGCATTTTAAAAAGATTACTAGCAGAATGTATTTGATGTTTTGGGGTAGGTTGTGTGGGTTTTATTTTTGTGAGAGAAGAAAAGGGACAGAAGGAAGGGAGCAGACTGTGATGTGCTTGGAGATCGTTGTATTTCTTCTCAGGGAAGCTGGAAAGTCTTATGTTGACTCCCTTTAGCTTAAATCCAAGGTCTTAAAGAAGATGGCTCAGTTTGATTTCCTGCCCTTCTGGGGCTCTTTTGTTTTCATGTTGGTATTTCCTGTTTCAAATTCTAATGATGTCTGCATGAATGGTTCAGGAATGTTCATGTCTCTCTCAAATGTAGCCTCTTTTCCTGCTTGTGAAATATATAAATTGTTTAATCAATTATTTTTCCTACATGTATTTAATAAAACAACATAATCAAATTGTTTGTGAATAGTTCCTTGTGAAGGCTGAATATTCAGTGTTCAATATTTGTGCTGAGCTACTAAATCATGGTTTTGCAGATGCATCATGACTAGATAAAGTTATAGGTCCTTTATTGATTGGATGTATGTGTATTTCTGTAAATAATTATGTATGTTTATACATTTATATGTAATATTCTCAAATTATTTTAAAATACGAGTTATTTGGCTTAAAAAAAATAATTCCTCAGTTGTAATATAAGTGAGAGTTTTGAAGCTTGAAGTTGCCATCTGTCAATACTGTAAAGATGTATGTGAGGAGCCTTTTGATTCCAGGTATTCCCTTTGCACAAACTCTTAATGGTCTGTCTTGTATGTCCTGAATATTTTAATGGAGACAGCATATCAAAGGTCTGCCAGAATTTCAAAATTTTGTAGCTTGTGACTGTGATACAATGAAGATGGGTCCATAGACTTGACATCCTCTGGGAAATTAGAACATCTGTCTGCATCTGTTCAAGAAAAGTATGAAACCAAAGGTTTTCTGTGCCCTGATCACAAAAAGACTCAGTCAGGTTTCCTAAGTCCTCCATTCCTCTTTGTTATTACTAATTTATATCTAGCAGCGGTCCGTGTGTATCATTATGCTTGTCATAAGGCCTTTTTTCTTGGTATACAGTGATTAAAAGACCAAATTCCAAGGTCTCTAAAGCAGAAGAGACTGAGAAAGATGTGACACTCACAAATGAACCCTGTCAATTATCAGGACTTTCCAGGAACCATATAAGTATTTATTGCTTTAGGAATCAGCCATTCCAGCGCTTCTCATTTAGAGAAGTCTTTTTAGAATCAAAATTTTTCTGGATAGATAAAAAGTAGAAAATAATTCTGAAGGGAAATTCTAATCCACTATAAAAAGTGGATGATATATTTTATGGGCCTTTTTTTGCTGGTTTTACTTTCTAGCCTACATTGGAATCCATAAGGCAATGACTGTACTTTCTCTCTTTGTATCCCACAGTTCCTGATGTAAAACTAGCGAGCTCATAAAACCCAAGGAAATAGGCACTAAAATGAAGGTGGGGTGCTGCCACCTAAAATACATTTGTTTAATATATTTTTAATTGATTCTGCCATAAATTTTCCTTCATCGGTGTGAGGCAATTAAGCACTCCGCTACTTTGATTCTTGTGGAATTACGACTTTTTTGTAATCTAGTCTACTGAATATATTTCTAATATCTGTGATAAATGCTGAGAATAGCATACATCAACATGCTTTATTTCACTCAGTTCAAAGAAATGTTTACTGGTGTGAATTTAATGGAGATTTTATAGGTTTGTAATTATACAGTGATACAAAGTATCGCTGAATAGGATATTAGCCAACTGTAGATAATGTATGTTTTAAAATGCAACAGTTTTCTTGACTTCATTAGTCTAGGTGCGCCACATCTTAGTGCTACTCAGCAGTGTTGGAAAAATTGAATTTTGTCCCCTTGAGAGTGAAGGTAAAATGCTTTCTTTTGCCTTTGTCTAACAAACTAAAATTTTGCTGATGCAGAACAGCTGCTGTTCTCTGCCCTCCCTCCCCTACCCACTGGCATGATGGCCTCTTTTAAGTGAACTCACTGCCCCAGCAACAGGCCAGCTGTGCTTTTGCCTGTATCCCAGTCTCTGCAAATGTCAGATGTTTGTACTCCATGCCTTTGAATGGCGTGGGGACATTGATTAGAAGAGGACGTAAGAGGTGCTTCACTGTCCCTGTGACCACCAGGCAACTCGCTGTATGCTCAGCATCTCTCTCCATGGGCTATGGAATGACTAGAGGAAAGCAACCACACAAATATGTGCCCCATAAGCTGCCAGCTGGTTTCATTACAGTCAGCACTGTGCCCTCCTTAGGGAGGCTGGTGCTTCAGATCTGCTCTCCTCCTCCATATTTTGTTGCCTTTACTAGCCTGACAGCTTGAGTAATGGCCTTCTTTGATGATAACTAAATATAACTCGGGTCAGACATATGTGAAAATACAGCAGTTTAAGCATCCAGTTCAAATATTAAGTGGATGTTTTAGGAATAAATTACACTAAGTGGGGAAAAACCACCATACAGCTAGATTGCTGGTATTCATTGTAAATAGGTATGTGCATGTTTATTGCTGCATGATTGTCTAACATTTTGTACTACTAGGGAGCCAAAAGTGTGAGTAATGAGCAAATGGCAATTGGATTTTCAGCCAATACTGAGTCATCCAGATACTTAAGTTGGCGTGAAATCTTTATATCGGTTTGCATTTTTTCCGTAGTTGTTTCTGTCCTTCTGTTTTCTTAACCTTGTCAAGTTTTTTTACTGACTTGTATGTTCCTTTTTCCTGAATTTCCGTAATGAGAGGTTGCAGATGTATTTAAGTTCTAATGGATGGAAGAGACCATTACTTTGGAGATAAAGACAGGGAAATAATAACCTTTTTTCAGCTCTGCTTTTCAAAAGCTGGTTCATCCTTGGTAACAAGACTTTTTATTTAAAAAGAAAAAAAAAATTCTCTGAAATAATTTGCCTAGTTGTATATAAGAATAAACAAAAATTGTTTCATTACCTCATTACATTGGTAGTGTTCTTAGCTTTGCAAATGTCCACTTTGTATTTCTTGAAACAACTGTATTTGCAGGGCAGACATACTACTGTGCAGACAGAGGGAGAAGCTGGTCCGTGCTCTTTCTGCTCTAGCTCATACCTGCTTTACATCACAAGGCAGGAAGAGGTGTCCTAGCCTTCTCTCTCTCAGACAGCACAGTGCCTATAGTATATAGTAAAGTGTTTTCTTCAACAACTTTTAGGTAGCAAATCTGGATGGTAATTCAAATAACAGATACAAACCAGCTGGAAATCCTGTGGATGCTGATTTAATTAAAGAAAAAAGAAAAAAAAAAAAAAAAAAAGGGAAGAAACCCAGCAATAATCTGGTGATAAGAAATCATCAAATGTCCTTTTTAAAAAAGATTTTAGGGAGTTTTAATGCTTTGGATTATTGGACTATTTTGTCTTTAGCAGATCTCTGACGTACAGAGATTAAACATCTATACATTATGTTTATACAGGTGGTTATTTCATTTTCTATTTATTAGAGTCCATTCAAACAGTAATAACAAGCTATAAATCAAAATCTGTTGTGCCTTTCTGCTGACTGTATGCCCCAGACATTCAAAAATCACAAGAAAGCTTGTGGAGAATTATGAAATTAACTTTCTGAAGGATACAGAATGTCTTTTTTCCCCTGCAAAGTTTGTTTTTTGTGTTTTGTGGTTTTTTCAGTGAGGAGGAATGGAATTTGTTTGAATTAAAGCTGAGATTCTTGTTTCATTATTTAATTTAAATAGTTTGCTTTATAAAAAATTGGATTATACACAAATTAAATATTAAATGATCAATGCTGTACATAGAAAGATATATTAACTCTGAATGTAAAATTATCTGGTTTTTATATTGGCTAATCTAAGAAGCACCTGTGTATCCTATATTTTCTTTCCCCAACCCACCAAAATCAGGACATATTGGAAGGCTGATGGATCATCCTGTATTATTTGTGTGAATACTGATATTGTACTGATGCCTATTATCCCAGTCTTGAAGCAAAATTCCTTTTTGCTGAGTTCTAAACCAAAGTAGTTTCTTTCTAAGGGATGTTATACTATTCAGTGTAAAAGAACAGATACGTATGGTAGCCTAAGGGAACCAACACCTTAAATTGTTTATTGTATTTATTTACATTTATTTATTTATTTAAATTTTGTATTCTACAAATGTGAAACACATACTGAAAAATTGCCTGTTCTTTCCTGAATAAACCTTTCCCCAATAACTCCAGTTTAATTATTTAATATTTTTCTTTGATATTTTTTCCAGGAAGATCTTTGAAAACAAAAAAAATTCTTCGTAAGAAGGGCTTGACTTAACTGTATTTAGCATGCTTTCTTCACAGTGTTTTGATATTTGGGTTCTCCTTCTCCCAAAGAATAACAATTGCTAGGAAAAAAATTCAGAAACACAATGATCATCATTGAATATTTAATCTTATCCTTTTTCCCTTGCTACCAAGTCGATTCCTGCTATTGGTGAAGCAGTATTGTTTTAAGGTGTCATCTTTCTCTAGATTAGATAATATCAGTGATATTCATATAAAGGCTTTGTCACCTGACCTCCAGTTAGTGTAGTCAGGTTAGAAAAGAATTTGCATATATTCCCTAGATATATTTGAAATCTTAGGCTCCTCACCTTTTGCTATCTGACTTTGTTAGCTTTATCATTAATACAAAGTAAAATTAACTATCTTGATCTATGTCAGGAAGGACTGTTGGGCTTTATCTTCCTATCTTTCATGAAAGAACATGAAGCTCACCTGAAATTTAACATGCCAGAGCTATTTCACAACTGTTTTCTGCTCTTGGGAACCTGATAGTATACACTTCCCAAAACCTATCCTGATTTATTATAAAAGTTGCTTCAAAAAATCTTTCATTGAAAGCTGCAGTACATTTTAATATTAATAGCATGATATCTGAATCAGAGCAGAAACCATAAGAGGACTTTAAACAATTTGGAGAAAGTCGTTTATTCTGGGGATCTTCATTTGTGTCCTTTGTTCCAGAGTTTACTTCACACTAGAAGGCCCCATTTAAAAGAAAGAAAAATCTTATAGACAACAGCTCTTTACTGATGCAGAGGTGGAATAGGCAGCTTCACCAAGTATGCTGCATCTCAAATACCAAAATATTTTTTTTGAGGTGGTGGTTTCATTTGTTTCTGAGTGCTTGTCTTTAGTCAAATAGAGTAATAAGAATCATATTGGAGCACTGTATAGAAAAGTGAAAATCGTTTATATCATATATGCTTTTCCTTCATGTGGGCTAGTATTAAAAATCCTCAAATCTGCTAATTCAGTCACAGGGAGGGAATATTGACTGACAGTAGTAAAGAGGTATCATGAGAAAATTTCACTTGGGGACCCTCAGTTTCCTATTTTATTTTGATGTTGTAGTGCCAGGGCACTACAGAATACAAGAAGAGGTAACTTAAAAAAAAAAATTCTTAATTTGATAGCCTTAACTGTTACTCTGATTGTAGTCTTTCTTGCTTCTACTACTGTGACTTCATACAGCCGCTTTAACATATTTTCGTAAAATTAGCTGCACTGGTCAAGAATCATTATAAGGTTAGAAAATATAGGCTTAGGGTGTTTTGCTTGAATGCAAAACGTTAAGAAGTTATTTTTGACTGTATAAAATATTCTCTTTGATTACAATTTTATAGATAGCATATACTGCAAATTTTCTCTTTACTGGTGACCCCTGGAGTCTCATTTCTGTCAGCAAGTGTATTGCAGTACTTGATACAGTACATAGTATCTCACAAGATAATATTAAAATATTTCTGTTGCTCTTCAGTTTTAAGAAGATTAAAGCATTGGAGATAAAATTTTAAAGCCAAATATATAGTATGTTTTGTTCTTTATTAATTATTTTTAATTATTAAGTATTTCAATAATTTTAATTAATTATTGATTTTTTCATATTTATATTTATTTCAGATGGGAAAATGAAAACAGTTTATTTTCCTGGCTATGAGGCTTGAATTTCATAATCCTTTTTTCTTGCCATGCAAGGATTGCGTTTGAAACACTAGGAGAATGGTTTGAAACTCATGGAATTTACTGAAAACATAGCAACTGTGTATCCTTGTTGGTAGAGTATTTGGAAAGAAGAACAACAACAAAGATATTTTAAGATTGCCAGGTCAATGATGTTCATGGCTACATGGATAATCTTCTGGTACCTTAAATCAGTTAAGTTTCACTCTGAATTTCTATTTTACTTTTTCTATACGTAGATTTAGATCAGAATCAATTTTGTAGTCTTTAATGCAGAAATACTCAGTATGTTTAATAATTTTCTGAAAAAATTAACCTTGTAATCTGAACTCACATCTGTCTTCATAGGAAGTTTATGAAGACCCAGCTTCCTAGAAAATCAGTTGGCTTCCTGCTCAGTGTAACCACAGAAAAAATCTTAGTGAGTGAACAGAGTAAGAATACACTATCTCATCGCTAGCAGTTTTCCTGTATGCATGCCCGTGTAGCAACAGTTTTTGAAGTCTTGCTTGAAAACTGGTTTCTGGTAGTCATAGCAAGCATATGTCAAGCAGAATAGACTTTTCTTACTGTGCTGCCAATACCTACTACCAAAGGTTAAACAGTTCATTTTTCATATGATCTAAGGTTTATGTGAAATCAGCTTTTTAAATACAAATGTAAATGTATTTGGTATGGATTGGCTGGATTGGGAGGCTGAGGCCTGTTAGGGCTGGGAAGAGTGAGGCTGGAGACTGTGAAGAATTGGACAGGTTGGGGAAGAGAGATTCAGTTTTGAATTATTTTGGCAAAGGAAATGAAATGTTTCTGACAGTTTTACTGATGAGTTGGCTAGGAGGCATGACTAACAGGGAATGGTAGCCAAGGGGAAATGGATACGTGTCTAGAACTTGGGCTGCTTAACCAGGGAACTGTATATTCCTCTATTATTAATTTTTCAGGATGAAATGCTATCCCACTGAAGTCAATGAAAATGTTGACCTAGTAGATTTTTCTTCTTACATAATGTAAAGATCTTTTATAGAAGACTGTGATCTAACCTGAGTGTACCTTTGATATTTTACTGTTTCCATCTAGCTGCTTAGTTTCCATCTGTGTGTTTCTGACTTTCTCAACCATGCAAGAATTGAATAGTATAAGTGCATAGAGAGGATCCTGAATAAAATTGCGTGCTATCCTCCTTCTCATCAATGGTGAAAAAAAAATAATCAACTTTTGTGAAATCCAAGCCTCAGTCATATGTAACTAACCCTGAATTTAGTGTAGTGAAACACACCCTCGTCCATGTAGCATGTTTCTGCCTAGGTGAATTGTTACTTACTGCTCTGTTTCCCAGCATTAGTTTTGACTAGGTGGAACAAATGAGTAGGAGAAAGGTCAATATCCAGAAATGAAGGCATATATTTTATACTGTTAATTAAATTAAAAACATTCTTAAATATTTTTAGTAGTTTACTTATGGACTACTTTTTTTGAATGTGTTTTCAGTCTTAATCCAGAGAGTTTTAAAGGAACCTTATAAATTCTTGGATTTAGTAATCATTCATTACTACTCATTAAGTTTTCAGTCAGTGATTACAGTTTCTTGATTTTTTTAACATTCTGTGGCAGGCATGTTTTACCTGTAGGCTGCTTGCTCATGTGAAAGCAAGCATGTTTTACATTTAAAAGCACTTCAGTTTTTGCTTGGATTAAGTTTCTCTTGCAGCTGGCAAAGTCAGGATGATCTCAAGGCTTTACAAATAAATACGTTTGCTATCTTTTGATTTTACTAAATATGGAAATAGGTAAACATCAAAATGAACTTTTAAAAAATAAAACAAAACACCCAATATGTCCCCAAATGAAAACAACCACAGATTACAACTAACTTCTGTCTGGTATGCCAACATCATAATTTCATGTAGCAAAATATTTGGTTTTGAATCTCATTTATGGTAGGATTTAGTATTTATAAAACATGGATACAAATCTCCAACTTTTAACTGAGCTTAATCTCTGTGATCTTCAGGGCTGCATCTCTAAGTGAAAGCACTGTGATGGGCTTATCCCCTCATATTATCACATGGTCAGCATTTGTGAGATGAAGATGTTAATTTGTCCTGTTAATGAAGAGGAGCAAGATAAAATGTAACTGATCAGCAGTAAGTAGTGTGTATGTAGTGAAGTTTACTGTTTTTGTGGGCAGACAGTAAACAAATCTGTGCTTTTTCTTGATTTGATTTTGATTGACGGAGGACATATCTCAAAATGCAATTAAGGAAGAGAGATTGTTATATTCTTTAGAATATGAAGCACAATGTTAATGTAGTTCTTAACTTCCGACAAAAGTGTGTATGGTATAGGATTATTTTTCTTTAAATTTCCATTAAATTTCTTTGTAGCATCTTTACAGAATTTTTAATAATGATAGTGCTATTGATGTAATTGTGTAGTATAAACTGTTGTGTTTGAACATTTTGAGTGCATTGGTTTTGTTTCAATGCATCTTCAGTCTTCCCGTCAATTACCAAAATATTTTTTAAAAATACTGGGTTGCAGTTTGATTTAGAATGCATAGTAAACTTTCAGAAAGACCATTATAGAAATATGAGGTGCATGGTAAATTCATTAGGTAAGTGTGTGTGTTTGTTGTTAGAAAGCTGTTTTTTCTCTGAAATCTATTGATTTAGGCAGCATACACTAGCCAGTAGCAGTGTATTGCATTTACTGTTGCAGTATGCAAAGGTTCTCATCTATTATGCTTTATTAAAGTATGTTTTACTTACTATCCTTTTTGTCTAGAGAAGATGTGGTTATTTCTTTACACGACTCCAAATCATGTTCCTTTCATGTTGTGTTCCAAAATGAGATTGCCTTTCTGAGACAACCGAGATTCTTTAGGTTCCTATAGCTTATCAAAATATTTTCTAAATATACCACTGTTTTTAAAAACATATTACAATGAATGGTATGAGTTTATGCGGTGTCTGTGCTAACATGACTATGCTATCTCAGCAGTCGAGCTAGCCCATTTAGAACTACTTCAGGCATCTCTGTGACAACTGACAGCAGAAAATCACTTGCAAAAAAATAATAATATGGGTTTTGTCTATGTGTATTAAGTGTGTACAAAAAAAAAGTGGACTGCATATCTGCAGAGATGAGTTGCTTAATTCCTTAGTTATTGGTACGATTTTCAATGAGGACATAATTCACAGATTGCTCAGGCTGTTTAAGTTCTGGCACAATGGACTGCCTCATTACAACTTCTAACTTCTGTTCATGAATTCATGAAAATTTTTGGTTTGTTTGTTTGTTTTTTTCTTGATGCAACAACATTGGAGATAAGAATATTAATGAAACAAGAAAATATCTCTCTGAACTTAAAAAAATATATATCAGGAAAACAGCCAAATAGAGTGTTTAGTGTTACTTAGTCAGTTAAAGCCCATGAATTAGCAAATAATTGATGGCCACGTTTAAGAACATATTTTGACATGTAAATGCATGCATAAGAAATTAACATCTGGTTCAGTTCAAGACAGGCACCTGTTTGGTGTTTGCATATATACTTTCTAAGCTTCCACTGTGACTAGGGAAGCTCTACCCCAGGCGTCCTCAAACCTTTTAACCAGGGGGCCGGCGCGCGGATGCAGTGGCAGGCAGTCACCTGCGGCTGCTTGGTTTCCCCCCCCAACCCCTGGCGGGGGGCGGGCAGGGAGGTTCTGTAAATACCGGGGGCCGGATTGAGGACCCTGGGGGGCCGTACCCGGCCTGCGGGCCGTAGTTTGAGGACCCCTGCTCTACCCTCTGTCCAGGCTTAAGAGCAAAGCCTTCATCGTTCGTGTAAAGTCATGAATTAACACAAGCATGTTCCTGTACCTGCTGTCAGAGCAAGAGCAAGGCAGTTCTGCCTGGGGGATGAGCCAAGGAGACCCCGTGCCCTCACTGAGGGGTGCAGACATGGGAGCAGAGTCAGGATCTGGTGTCAGCCGCACACAGAGCAAGTGATGAGCTAGGGCCAGGGGCCATCACAGGAGTCCTGTCAGCAGCAAAAGCTGGTGGGACCAGAAACAGGGCTGGACATAGGCTACAATAGAGATCCAAAGTCCACCCATGAGCATCGCTGGGGCAGGGACTGATGGTCCCAGACTGAGGTGAAATGGGGCTCTTGGGTGGTGGGCAGGGTGGGGGGAAGCCCCAGTGGGGGCAAGCAGGGACATTAAGGCTGCCGGATGCTCTCAGGGCCCAGACATCTGTCTACAAAACCAACCCAATGCACCACTAAGAGTATGATGGCTGTTAAAGTGCACATTAAGAGACAGATGCCATGTTGCTTTTTCATCACAATGTGTAAATCAAGTTTCTTAACAGCATTCCCATAAAACTAACAAATGTCGGGTACCAGGCTTTGTCCTGTAGTTTAACAATTTGGTAGTAGTTCTGAGGTTTATATAAAAAAATGGTTTGCTAGTATCTGGTACCTAATCTTTGTCTTTTGAAAGCAAATTATAATGCCAAGTTTTTAAGAGCAGTTCAAAAACATGATGTTAGTGCCAGCAGGCTTTTTTAAGCACTCAGGGATTTGTAAAAGCTGGTTCTTTAATGAACCCTTCTGGCATCTTTGTTTAGGTACATAGATGAGATAGATTTAAGAATTTACTGAAGTAGAATCAATGAGAGGTCATGAGTTACTTCTGTGAATTTTGCTTCAGAAAAAGCCCAGATAACACAAGGAAGTTGTTGTTTTTTAAACTAGAAGGATAAGTTACCATCTTGCCTGTTCAAGCTCAAACTTATATGCATCAGAGAATTTAAATTAACAACACTGATAGCTTTGTCTGATGATATTTTTCCTCAAGAATGACGGGATAAGTAGACAAATTCTAAACCTTTCAAGATTGTAGTAATGTTATAAAAATCAGTTTCTTTGCTTGAAATTTTTTTGCACTTTCGTAGAAGTAAATATATACAGAGTATCATGTTAAGACTGAAAAATATCATACAAGGACCAATAAATTAGGGAGTACAGAAGATTATCTAGGGCTTAATTGGGAAAAATGTTACCACTATTTTCCCCGCACTTGATAGTGATGAGAAATGGCATTACTGTCATTGCTTAAATCTCTGTACTTTTGACAGTGGTGATCTTTCAGTTTATGCATTTCTATTCCTTACATCCAAACCCATTTTTCCTTTTCTTGTACTTGAAAACATAAAGGGTGGAGATTACTAGTGCACTTCTACTGCCGTAGAAAGTTACTGGTAATGAACAAACAAGGACAGAGAAACTTAGAGAACTAGTTGATATCATGACTCCTTTGCTTTCTGACTGACTTTTGTTTCATGATGATACAGTTACAATAATATATATTTTCACACATTTTTTTTCCCCTTAAATGTATAAACTTCACAGAGGAAGTGTTTTTATTTTGCTGTGCTTGACATTGTTTCTTCAGCTCAGAATTGTGCCAATGTCAAACTAATAAGAAACCTTAACATATAGATGTCCAAGCCATACAGTTTTCTTGTGGATCTACTTGATTTTTCACTGTTGCTGCTTTCACTGCTGCATTTCCAGCTTCTAAGAACAATGATACTGAAATCTTCTCATTTCTGGGACCATATTTATTTGTTTGTGAGCTTACTAACTGGAGCAGCAGTTCCTATACATGACAATGCAGTGTGGTCCCATCAGCAGGACTCTGCAGTTTGCTATTCTCAGATCGTGTTCTCTGTTTGAAATAATATAAAGATCACTCTGAAGTTTATGTGCTCTGTTTCAAGGTAATGATACATTACAGCAAAGAAACAATACGTCAGTCTAAGAGATGGAATGTTCCTGAATCAGATTGTGGTATTTGGCTAATTTTGTGTGAATAGGTCTGCTTTGAATTATTGTTATTAGAAAAAAGAAAGAAAACACAATACATACTGCTTATTAGGGTTAAGTCCTCTGTTACATTGTATATGCTCTTCAAGTTAGTAAGATAGAAGTCCGTTGCATGGTAATTGTACATGTTTAACATGCCTATGGCTTATTTCTAAACACTTGATAGATGGTATTAAAACATTCAGTAAATAGAGAATTATACTCTTCTAGTATATGGAAATATTACTTATTGATACCTTTGATTTAGAAATACCCATTAATGAAAACTTAGTGTGATATGGATGACTCTCGGTCTTTTCAGAGAAATGAAAGAATACCCATCCTAATAACTGCAGTTAGCAAGACTAGTTTCCTCTCTAATGATGTGAAGGTTTACAGTGTAGTGACCTATAAAACTGGCCTCTATCCAAACCTCCTGTTTTACAGTTGCTACTGGACTGTTTGCCTAGCAACATACTTAATGGACACACAGGGAATGAGTGTAAATGCTGAAGGGGAAGACCAGCAGTTCAGATAGAGGAAAAATGAAGAGAAGAAAGCATCTTCTGACAGAAACCTGAAATGGTGTGGGTTTTACACAGAAACAGCTCCTTTCTACTTTTCATTTCACTTGCTTTCTAGATACATTTAATAAAAAGTTCTTATTATACAGGTAAGGAGGTAAACTTCAGTTGATTTTACTATGCTAAAGTATAAACATTTTTTCTTTTTGTTCCACCCTCAGGTTTTTGTTTAATGAAGTTGTCTTGGATGAAAAGAACATTAGAAAGCAAGACTGAGATAAAA
This sequence comes from Falco rusticolus, assembly GCF_015220075.1. NCBI lineage: Eukaryota > Metazoa > Chordata > Aves > Falconiformes > Falconidae > Falco > Falco rusticolus. The sequence goes on along the minus strand of NC_051191.1, from coordinate 44,043,784 downwards.
AAAAAAAAAAACACCACACAAAACACGCCTGGCAGAAATTGGCAATGGAATTTCTGCTGACAATGGATGTCCTTGATTCTGTTTGTCAGACTTTCAAGGAAACTGCTATCTAATAAAGGTTTTCTATCAGCTTCCCCACTAAATTAAAAAAAAAGGAAAAATGTCTTTCAACATTTTATGTGATGTCTTAGGTATAAATCAAAACACAATTCAATTCTTTATCTATGGTGAGGTAATACTTTAAGACAGTTTAAATCTAAATTAGGTGTTGATTAGTCTTTTTTCTAAATCTTCCTCCTAGAAACAAATCTCAATTTGTTTTCTTTAAAAGATATGCTGGTTCTTTTTAAAAATTTGTTCAATGGAAGGTTTTGCTGAGGTTCAAGTCACAGATAGTGGTAGACATTGTTTGGAGGTCATATTCATTAGTTTTTTCTTCGTAACATATACACCTATAAGTTAAGCTAAAAATACAAGCCCTTTTTGTATTTTGGCCTTTTGACTCTGCACTATAACATTGAAAAAGGAAGTTCTCTGTATTTTAATTTTTTAATTAAAAAAACTGTTTGAAATGTGGCCTCTAGTTCAACAGTAAATTGAGCTTAAGGACTGAAGTGGTGTGATTTGTAGGAGGTTAGACAAGATGATGTCAGTAACTTATCACTTTGACTATCTATTAGTAGTGTTGTAAGATAATCATCAAACTCATTCCATGTGCAAACAACTCAGGATTGTAGGGCAATATTACCTTATATGCAGTGCTGCAAAAACATGTCGATACTACTTCAAAGTTCTGCTTCAAAATGGATGCTTTCATTTGGCATAGAGTCAAGAGGCAAAGTGTCTGTCCCTTGTGCATCCTGCAGTGTCCTTGCTGCAGGTTGTGGTCTTTACCCTCTTCAATGCCTAGATTTCTTTGTGAGGAAGCCAAAACAAAGATTTGGGGAACCCTAGCAGATTATCCAGATTAGGTTATAGATTATACAGGTTGCTTCTTATTTCCCCATGGATGACTGAGAACTGACTATGCTTGAGAAGGTCTTGTCTCTTAAGACTTATTCCCAACACTTTTGGATCACAGGCATTATAGATGTGGAAGTTATGTCTTAGATTTTGCTTGTTTTATTCCCCCCCCCAACATTTCCTTCTTTGTCACTAATGGCTTGTGTTCACCTATGAAGCAGAAGTACAGCACATAAACATTATGTTGGCTTTAGTGTTTTAATTACTACTATCTGAGAAGGTTTACCTAATACAGTAACAAAACCACCTTTACTAGAGCTGAATCTATTTAGCTAAAAAGGCTTTCTTTAAGAGAAAACTTTCCCTGAGATAATAGAATCATAGAATTGTTTAAGGTTGGAAAAGACCTCTGAGATCATCAAGTGTAACTGTTAGACTAGCACTGCCAAGTCCACCACTAAACCATGTCCCTGAGCACCACATCTACCTGTCTTGTAAATACCGTCAGGAATGGTGATTCCACCACCTCCCTGGGCAGCCTGTTCCAATGCTTGACAAACTTTTTGGTGAAGAAATGTTTCCTAACAGCCAACCTAAACCTCCTCTGGTACAACTGGAGGCCATTTCCTCTTGTCTTGTGTCTCATTATCTGGGAGACCTGTCCCCACCTGCCTACAACCTCCTTCCAAGTAGTTGCAGAGAGCAGTAAGATCCCCTATGAGATTCCTTTTCTCCAGACTAAACAGCCCCAGTTCCCTCAGCTGATCCTCATGAGACTTGTGCTCCAGACCCTTCACCAGTTTTACTGCTCTTCTGTGGACATGCTCCAGCACCTCTACGTCCCTCTGGTAGTGAAAGGCCCAAAATGTAACACAGTATTCAAGGTGAGGCCTCACCAGTGCCGAGTGCAGGGGGACAATCACTTCCCTAGTCCTGCTGGCCTGTACTCTGCGTGGGGTTGTTGTGACCCAAGTGCGGGACCCAGTGCTTCTCCTCCTTGAACCTCATACAGTTGGCCTTGTCCCATTGATCCAGTCTGTCCAGATCCCTCTCTAAGTCTGCCTATCCTCAAGCAGATCCATGTTCCTAATAAAATAGCTACATTGCTATTTAGTTTTCACCACTTGATGACATAAATAAATAAATAAATAAATCTACAGCTTTTTTTAAGATAGGCAATGCTTTGTATTCTTTTTATACTCAGCATTGTGGAGAAGAACTCTTTTTTTTGCTTTCTGTAAAAAATAGCAACCATCAGTACAATTTGAAATGTATGAAATGGAAGCTGAATTCTGAATTTTCTGGTACTTTCAAATAGAAGGAGTCTCTTTATCCAATGCACAAAAAAATAAATTGGTGTGACTAACAGTTTATCTATAATAGTTTCCTTCAGAATGATATATATAAAAAAAAGCAAGCTGTGCACCAGTATGATAGAGGTCAGTCCTATGACTAATGATCCAAGGTATCCTGAGGAATCTAAAAATTAGAATAAAGGATTCAAAGATGATGTGTGATATAACAAATTCATAATTTTTTTCAGTTTGTCAGGGTAAGGCCGTGAGCAGTCTGATCGAACTATGAATGTAGCAATGATTTCAGCAGGATGATCTCCACAGGTGCCTACCAATCAGAATTATTCCATGATTCATTTCCAGTAAATTTAGATCAAATTAATGTATTAATTTTTTCCCCACTGAGACAACATATTAATTTTAGTGATTGAATTAAAATATTTATATTAGGGTTAATTTAACCATAGATAAGCCCATAATAAAAATGGGTGATTCAAGAAAATTTTGCAGGAAATTGAGCTAGAAAATATTTACTATAGTTGAGATCTAATAGCACCTAGAAAGGATTTTTCTCATATTTTGGCTTAATCAGGATGTGACAGCTGTAAACTGGGGTCACCTTTTCCTTCTGTAATTGGTTAGGCTGCTTACATAACATACATTATGGAAGCAAGTAGATTGTTTTCTCACAGGAATTTCACAGATGATTTATTTCTTTCATCAGATGCTTTTTCTCATTTAGCTGTTCTATACAATAAAAGAGATATATATATCATCTGCAATTTTAAAATTTATCGCCCTAATCATGACATGGGTATATGACATATTGCATCTTATTTGGTATTATAAATTGCTGTGCAGAGTAGAGACAGAGTAGAACAATAATGATGGCTTTAGTTTATGATCAGAGTACTAATTTCATGTTAGTTACTGTTGCAGAATAGTTTCTGTTAGAATTCTGTGTTTCTTTGTCAAAGTCTTCCTTGTTCAAAAAAAATAGATTACTTGAATAACTATAGCTGGAGCAGAAAAACAAGATTTGGCCTTTTGTTAAATGCTGCTAGCAGGCCAACACAAATTGTATGAATACATACATTTCAAATCATAAAACATTATGAAATTTTGATGATTATGAGTTTACTACAAATTAAGAAAAATGTAGTAATGCAGATTTTAATCTTCCAGAAGAGACAGAGTGGATCTGAATGTTGGCATTATTTAAGAAAAATAAATGACTCATCTTTATAGTAAGGCTTTCTTGAAACTAAGTGGTACCTTAAGTATTCCCAAGTAAATGTGACAGACTCCATTCAAATTGCCTTATTGTTATTGATTTTGTACAGGTGGTACTGATACTGTGGTAGTATTTCTAAGATGAGTCTGGAGAGATTGGATAAATGAAGGAGTCAAGTTGAGGGGTCCTTTTTTTAGTATGACAATTTTGTAAATTAATATCTTGTTCTAATGTTTGGGCTGTTTAGGAATGGTGCTACTGAAGAGGAGACAAATCTTATATGTAATATCAAATTATTTGAATGAGCTAGTACCATGGAAGACTGAGGAACTCCAGAAAAACAGCCAAGGTGAATAGGCAGTCTAATGGAATGTAAAATTAGCGTTCCTAAGTGAATTCATTAAATTTACTATTACCATATAGTCAGGTAGAGTGTTGAATACAGGGAGAGATTTTCTTGAGATGAGAGGGTTTAAAAACTGCAACTATTTCATTTGGTCAGTAGATGAATAAAAATGCTCTCTGGAGAAGTCTTAAAAAATAATGTTTGGTACAAGGAAGGTAATTGAATTGTGCTGATTGCTACTTCTGGAAACACAAGAGCAAAGATTTCAAAGAAATTGAAAAGTCACAAAATTGTAAGCACCATAGGGATTTAATTTGTCTTTCTTTTCACATTATGTGTACTTAACTTCTGGAACACAGGGCATCACTGATAGTGAGGAGAATTACTCAGATATAAAATACTGTCTTTATTTGCTTATCCTTCCTGCCTTCTTTTCCAGGACAAATTGCATCAATTTCAGATATACTGGCAGTTGTAAACTAAGGGGCCTTTAGCAGATGTATTATGCCTGTGTAGCTCCCTTGTTAATTGAAGCTGCATCTCAGTCTGTGTTCTTAAACATACATAGATAGAATTAATAAAAATACATTTGATATGACATAAATGCCAATCTTCAGAGGAAAGGAAGAATAAATTGTGTACTAGGTGGTAAATATGGGGGTGTTTTCTCAGCACATCAGCTGTGTAAATAGATGTGCTTTTTATTAATATAAAGTCCTAAGCAAGTGTTTGAATGATTTTCTTTAACAAACTGACTGAAAGTAAAAGCTAAACTCTGATTAGCAGGAAATTCCCATTAATTTTCCTTATTATGTAACAGGTAGTAATCTGGTTTCATGATGAGTGGTTTCTGTATAGTGATTCTGCAATAAAGTAGTCATTTTATGAAAAGAAAGAAATAAGACACATCCTAAAGATGCAGACGGATAATTGAGACCCATCCCCAAGAACAAACAAGTATTATCTTTTTGTGTCATCTTGATAATAGACACTGTGGTTTTTGCAACAGTATTCTAAACCTGTTGTGTTATGCAGCCATTGTATGCCACTATATCAGAAAAACAGAGAAAAGATTTAGGGATATTTGTAAAACTGTGTTGGGTTTGAACCTCACTCTTTGGTAATCAAAATAACATCTGCCTCTGGCTTAATTTTAATTCTAAGCCTGAAGAAGTTTCATGAAATTGCTTCTTTTGTGGATTTCTTTTTTTAATGTGTTGTTTAGCTTTCATATTGATAGTTAAACTGATACCATTGAATTCATACCTTTTTGGAGTTACATTTCAGTGAAACGGTTTCCAAAGGCTAGTTCAGTTTTTGTAGCATCCCTATAAGTGCTACAGAAGGTAGGGGTTTTTTTTGAACATTCAATTTTAGACTAGTAATTAAGGCAGTTAATTTTATAGTCATTGTTAGCCATTTTACTAACCTTTTCAAACTCTCTAATATAGAAAGAAAACTCTATTCTCTCATGTAATTACATTTAATTAATTTCTAATATGGACATTTCCCCCTTCTGTTTTTTTGTCCTTTTCTTATACAGAAATTTTATATCATGCTATGATATTGATATTTAGGAAAAATAGTTGTTTCATAGTAGCTCAACTGACTATAAATGTAAGAGCTATTATTTCTTTGATGTTAATGTTGAATCTAGCAATACATGTGGAATAAGTAATTGCAGTATTACTCAGAATGCTTTTCCAAGTTGCATATAGTTCATAAGAAGCTTTTATGTAAAGTAAATTGCGGGGGTTTAGTGTGCATGAAATAGAGCATTTCCTAATTTTTAGGAATGAGAAATTTATTTGGTAAGGTTTCATAACACTGCATGTGCATGTATGAACTCAGAATCTTTTGAACACTTGAATATCTCATATTGAATATAGTGGTGCTTGATTTCTGCTCTGACCAGAAGTTGGTAAAGCAGGTGATGCAACTACCACAGCACTCTGGGTCTGAGTTTATAGGCACTCACATGCCTAAGTATATGCTAAATTTTATGCGAGATTAGAAAATTATGAAGAAGTGCTAACATGAATTAGCAATGTAGCAGTAACCTACATGCTGAGTTTTGTTGGTTTTGTTGTTTTTCAGATGGGAATCAATCTTGTAATTTCTGCCATTTGTAGCAGTTACTGGTTATTACATGTAACAATAACATATGCTATAAGACATATGCATCTAGAATTTTTTATATGTAATAAGTAGGCTAGAGATTATGAAGGACTCATTCTACTATGAAATTACTGGGAATCCTTTGGTTTTAAATAAAAGGAAGAAAGCGAGGGTGCCTAAGCTAACTAGTAGCTCATAAAAATTGGGAGAATTGTCAGTATAACATCTTGAGAATTAGAAAAATGAGATTTCTAGTACACAAAATTTGAATAGGCAGTAGAAAGTATGAATCTTTCCTTTTTCTAACTAGATACAGTATATTGTGTTGTACACAAGGGAAAAATATCCATGTGCTTTATAGACGAGTAATTCATGCTGAGTAGATATGAGCAGTCATTCAGAGAACAATTGATTTTACAGTATTGTAGACTTGGTTGGAAACTTGTGCATTCATTTCACTATATGCTATTAAAATTTATATATAAAGTTCACATTAAAGTGGCTGTTTTAATAGGAAAATATTTTAAAAGTGAAACTCGGCCATCTTAACTGCAGAAGAGGATTTTTTACCAGTATCTCCAAATCAATTGAAGTGTGAAATCTCTATAAAGATGAAGTAAATAGGATAAAATATTAAATATTACTGATTATTTTGCCTTACTGTATTTAAACAAATTGTTAACAACTATGAACAATCTTTGAGACTTTTGATATTCCCTAGAGTAATGTGAAGTGTTAGTACTTGTTAGTACATTTTATAGATATTATTTTGACTATAATATCAAAATCTCAAGCTTTCACAGTATTAAAAAAAATAATCATAGAATCATGGAATATTTGGGTTGGAAGGGATCTTTAAAGATTGTCTAGTCCAACCCACTCTGTGATGAGCAGAGGCATCTTCAACTAGATTAGATTGTTCAGAGCCCTGTTCAGCCTGACCTTGAACGTTTCCAGGGATGGGGCATCTACCACCTCTCTGGACAACCTGTTCCAGTGTTTCACCACCCTCACTGTAAAAAATTTCTTCCTTAGTTCTAATCTAAATCTACCTTTTTCATTTTAAAACCACTACACCTTGACCTATCACTACAGACTCTGGTAAATAGTTTGTCTCCATCTTTCTTACCAGCCCCCTTTATATATTGAAAGGCTGCTATAAGGTCTCCCTGGAGCGTTCTCTTCTCCAGGCTGAACACCAACTCTTTTGGCCTTTCTTCATTGGAGACACGTTCCAGCCCTCTGATCATTTGCACAACCCTCCTCTAGACCTGCTTGAGTAGGTCTATGTCTTACTTGTGCTGGGGGCCCCAGAGCTGAACACAGTACTCCAGATGAGGTCTCACCAGAGCAAAGATGCAGAATCAACTCCTTTGACCTGCTGGCCAGGCTTCTTTTTATGCAGCCCAGGATGTGACTGGCTTTCTGGGCTGCGAGCACACGTTGCCAGTTCTTGTCCAGCCACCAAATCCTACCAAATCTGGCTTGATTCTCTCCTCCTGCCTTTCCTCCTTCTGGTTAAAACATCCCATAATAAATTTTACACAATCCTGAAATTCTTTTTCCTCTCTATCCCTGAATAAATCTTAACACCTCTTTAGATCATAATCACCTTTAGATTGCAAAGTGTTTAGAGAGATGGTTTCTTTCCTTGAGTCACCTTTAGTGGGTTTCAGACCAGGGACAACATTACAAATTAATTCTGTAATGGTGTCAAGAGTGTTGATTTAGTGCACTTTGTTTTCACTGCTTAGGATTCCTCCACCTACCCCTATTAGGATGTTAGCTGCATTAGAATGCTAACATAAGTTTTACCAAATATTTGAGAAAGTTGATTCTTTAGTTAAAAGGAAAAATGTTTTGATCCATCTGTGTTTACTAAAAAATAAAAGCTTCTTTAATTGCATCTGGCTGCAAAGAAATCACATACCTCCTTAGCATGTTTTAAAACATCATTAGAGCTCATTGGCACGTCAGGAAGATGCTTTGAATGCTAAACGCTTATATAGATTAAAAAACTGCTGAGAGTTTTTCAAGTGTCCATGACAGGCTGGTAAACATGAATGTACATGAAAGTTCCCCTGGGCAAGGAAGTTTCTGAGGTCTAGAAATTCAAGGAGATGGTAGGGTGTATTATGGAAAAAGTGTCATGGATAGTCACCCTGCTCCTGCGCTGTTCACCAGGCATCTTCTGTTGAACATTGTCAGAGACAGGATACCAAGATAGGCAAGCTTGTGATTTCAACATAATTATCATTGTATTATACTTGATTGTTAATTGATTGCTTAATAATAATAACTTTATATATATGTAGCTTTAGCTTACCAGAAAATTTATTTTCTGTTGTGTTCCTTGTTCCCAATAGACAATCATATTATCTCATAGCCATTTATAAGCTTTACTTATTACCAGCTTTCTCCTTTGTGATGGAATGTCTTGATTTCTCCTGCACTTTCTATGGCATTATTTCTGGCAGTTTTCCTGAAGGAATAGATGGATTCTGTCTCGGTTTTTTGTATCTTCTTTTTTTTTTTCTTTTTCCACCTACTCTTTCCACTTGTCCATTTTATTATTTTAATTACAGCATTTCCAGTGAACTATATAAAGCTCTGAGCAAGGCATTGTTTGGGCTGAATTTTTCCTCAGGCACACTTTGAAAATATTTTGATATGTAAAGTAGTCTGTGCTTTTCTAAGTTCTTAAATTTCATGGTGCTGTCATCATAGTGGTGAAACTGCATGTTAAGGCATACAGTCTGGGACATTGCTTATAAAAGAATTATCCTTGATCAAAATGAAATTTCAAGCCTGTAGACAGAGTGAAATATTAAGAAGGAATGACTGAACTACTTTCAATCATTTATCAGCAGTCCTGGCTAGCTGGAGAGATCCCAGTTGACTGGAGGTTAGCCAAAGTGACCCCCATCTACAAGAAGGGGCCAGAAGGAGGATCTGGGCAACTACAGGCCTGTCAGTCTGACCTCAATGCCAGGGGAGGTTATGGAGCAGATCATCTTCAGTGCCATCACACAGCACATACAGCACAACCAGGTGATCAGGCACAGCCAGCGTGGGTTTATGAAAGACAGGTCAGCTTGACTAACCTGATGTTCTTCTATGACAAGGTGACTTGCTTAGTAGATGAGGGAAAGGCTGTGAGTGCTGTCTACCTAGACTTTAGTTAAGCCTTTGACACAGTTTCCCACAGCATTCTCCTGGAGAAACTGGCTGCTCATGGCTTGGATGAGCATACATTTTTCTGGGTAAAAAAACTGGCTGGCTGGCCAAGCCCAAAGAGTGGTGGTGAGTGGAGTTACATCCAGTTGGCAGCTGGTCACAAGTGGTCCACAGGCCTCGATATTGGGGCCAGTTCTGTTCAACATCTTTATCAATGATCTGGATGAGGGGATTGGGTGCACCCTCAGTAAGTTTGCAGATGGCACCAAATTGGGCAGGATCACGGATCTGCTTGAGGATAGGAAGGCTCTAGAGAGGGATCTGGACAGGCTGGATCAATGGGACAAGGCCAACTGTATGAGGTTCAAGGAGGAGAAGCACTGGGTCCCGCACTTGGGTCACAACAACCCCACGCAGTGCTACAGGCTTGGGGCAGAGTGGCTGGAAAGCTGCCTGGTGGAAAAGGACCTGGGGGTGCTGGCTGACAGCTGGCTGGACATGAGCCAGCAGGGTGCCCAGGTGGCCAAGAAGGCCAACAGCATCCTGGCTTGTATCCAAAACAGTGTGGCCAGCAGGACAAGGGAAGTGATTGTCCCCCTGTACCCGGCACTGGTGAGGCCTCACCTTGAATACTGTGTTACATTTTGGGCCTTTCACTACCAGAGGGACGTAGAGGTGCTGGAGCATGTCCACAGAAGAGCAGTAAAACTGGTGAAGGGTCTGGAGCACAAGTCTCATGAGGATCAGCTGAGGGAACTGGGGCTGTTTAGTCTGGAGAAAAGGAGGCCCATAGGGGATCTTACTGCTCTCTGCAACTACTTGGAAGGAGGTTGTAGGCAGGTGGGGACAGGTCTCCCAGATAATGAGACACAAGACAAGAGGAAATGGCCTCCAGTTGTACCAGAGGAGGTTTAGGTTGGCTGTTAGGAAACATTTCTTCACCAAAAAGTTTGTCAAGCATTGGAACAGGCTGCCCAGGGAGGTGGTGGAATCACCATTCCTGACGGTATTTACAAGACAGGTAGATGTGGTGCTCAGGGACATGGTTTAGTGGTGGACTTGGCAGTGCTAGTCTAACAGTTACACTTGATGATCTCAGAGGTCTTTTCCAACCCTAAAGTCTTCTATGGTTTTGTGAACGTATAGAACAAAATCATGCCCCAAAGAAATGAAATCTGAAAATAATTAAAGTACAAGGAAGGTTTTCTGGATCATCGTATTCATACTCTTTTCTGAAGGAGATAGGAAATTTGAGTCCTTTGTTTTTTCCGTGTTGATGGATTTATTCTGAAGTTTTTATATTCCAGAAAAACAGTTGCTAGTTATACCTAGTTACTCATGTCTGCATTGGAAAAAAAAGGAAGAAACATTCTTACATTCAGATTCACAGTCTGTTGCTCTACATTTATGCAAAATCATGCTATTTAGATATGTAGAAGGAGCATCACAATGAAAATGGTAGAATATGAAAAAAGGCATGTGAAAATTTCCTAAGAATTTAGTCCAAAAGAGTAGACTAAATAATTTGAAATATAGTATGCCCATATATTAAAAAGGTATGAAAATAGCAATCTGCATTATGAATGCAGTTTTAAAATTTAGACATTTAAGAGGCTCAACAACCTACCCAAAGTATAGCGTCTCTGCATGAAGAACTCTTCGAATTGCTGAAAAAGGAATAAAAGCATATTGCTAATTAAAAAACTTTGGAGTCATTTCAGCTACAATATTAATGCTTCCCTGAGCAGGTTACATTGCGTGTATAATCTCTGGGGATATAATTCCTCTGTGTAATTATTCAGGGTGGAAGATAATTCATCTAGTTCAACCTCCTGATCAAAACAGCATTAATTATGAATCAGGTGGTGTTGCTTATGGGTTTTTCCAGTTGGATCTTGAAAACCTCCAAAAATGGAAATTTCATAGTATCTTTGTGCATACTGTTCCTGAGATTATTGTCCTCATAATTTATTATTTTTCCTCTATCTAGTTAAAGCCCCTCTCCCCTAATTACAATTTATGATTGTCATCGCTCATTCTTCTGCTGTGCACCTCAGTAACATGCCTGGCTCTTTTTAGTAGTCACCTCTTAGATACTGAAAGGCTGCTGGTTATTCCTCCCAGTCCTTCTTTTTGCAGGCTGAACAAGTCCAGCTGCTTCAGACTTTCTTCTTAGGGCAAGTGCTCCAGCCCCTGGCAGCTTGGGAGCCTCCACTAAGCTCAGTCCAGTTGATCAATGTCTTGTATGAGGGGACATGTGGGGAGCCAGAATTAGAAGCACTATGGTGGTCTAACAGGTGGTCTAGCAAGTGCTGAGTAAAGGAAGAATAATTGTTTTCCTCAATCTACTGGCTACTCTCATGTTAATACAGCCCAGTATACTGTTAGCCTGTTGTCCTTAGGACACCCCATATCTTTTTCAGCAGAGCTGCTCCCCAGTGAGGCACTTAGAGGTTTTAATCATTCAAGGGTTAGGCCATCCTAGACGCAGGACTTGACACCTCTTCTTGCTGAATTTCATGATAGCCTATTGGCCTAATTCACCAGCCTTTCTAGATCTCTATAAATGGCAGCCTGCCCTATCCGCAAGTATCTTGACTACATGCTCCAAATTAATGTTGTAAGATTGATAAGGATTTTGTCTCCTCCTCCAGGTCATTGATAAAGATGGCAAGCAGGGTAATTCCCAGAATAGACCCCTGAGGAACACCATTTGTGATTGGCCTCTAAACAGTACAAATCATTAACCATTACCCTTTGAGCATGGAGTGGTGTTGCCCAAGCTACCATGGCTAGTACTGTGTATTTTAGCACCTTTGTGTATACAATTTAGGTATATGAACGTGGGATATTTCCAAGATAATCAGGTTGGTGAGAGCAACATTAAGCTAATGTGCCTTTCTGTCAGACTAAAAACGTTCAAAGGCACTTGGACCCAAGCTAGTAAAAGCCTTTAAGTGATGCACAGCACTTTATGGACTTGCTAATTCAGATCTCTCCAAATTGTATCTGAGAGGAATCTTTATTTGTAGATATATCCTTGGGGGCTCAGCAGATCAGCTGTTTTTACATACAGACACTTTACTCAGTCTCTCTTACTTTCAACTTTTCACTGAGTTTTCACTGAGTTTTCAGTTATACTAACACTTTTAAAAATGGGTTTTAAAAAAATCCTTTTTTACAAAATGTTTCTGTTACTCTGTTCTGCATGCCTCTTTTACATTAGTATTTTCATATATAACTTAAATATATTAACTTTTCTAACAATGTTGAATGGAATCATTCCTGTCTTCCGTCTTTCCTCTTAATTTTATTGCTTGTGTTTTCTTTGTTCTCCTCTCTGCTCCTGCTCTTCCTTTTTTTTTTTCTTCAAAGTTTTAATCTATGTGACAATGATTGGCTTCTTTCTTAGTGGAATACAGTTGCTTTGCATATGATTTAGAACAAACTTGAATACATTCCAGTGTCTTTTGTTATTGCCTTTACATGGATTTTTTTTTTAGTTAATCCTTTAGAATTAATTAGTTTTAAAGCATTTTGAGGCTTCTTAAAAGTAACAGTAAAAATTGCTGTGGCTCTGGTAAAGTTTAGAAAAACCACAAACCTTAATTGGTTATTAGTGGCAATATAATTGATACTGTTAAGCAGCTCCTGGACGCTGAACATTGTCTTTAATGAGAGGTATGTCTCTAGTAGTGTCTCCTTCCCTCTGAGATTTCTTTGCTTAATAACAGTGTTATTAGCTTTCAATTGTCTTCTGGATGAAACCCCCCAAACGACACTACCTGTTTTATCTGCCTTCCTCATTTTAGCCAGAATTTCCAAGCATGCTCTTCATTGCTTAAGCACTTACTTCTTTTCAGTTTCTAATAAGTATTTTTGTACTTATTTTTCAATTAGTTTTGTGACTTTTTGCTTGACAACTGGTGAATTATGAATCATAAGGTATGGAAATTATAATTTGTCTCCTAAGCATGGTTGTTTCCTGTTGATTTTAAAATAGTCAGAAGGTCAGGCTTGTTAACAGTTTTTTTCTGTACTAAATATTTTGGACAAATCAAAGCAGATACTGCTGCTGTCTTGTCCTTCTCCCCCATTCTTGTTAAGTCTTGTCTTCATTTGAAACTTCTGGACATGTATATCTCATGGTATCTTCGAGATCACTTGTTTTCACTGGCTGTTTCTTCATCTCTTTATCATTAATTTTTCTCAGTTTTTGTTAATACTGTAACTTTCTCTTGTTCCAAATTTGCTTCCAACTACTGACTCATCTTTTGATGCCTTTAATACTTGTGTTACCAGGATGGGCTATTACACTTGAGTGTCTTAACTTGTTCCTTTCCGACAGTCTTTCCTATAACTGTCCTCTACCCTGCTTTTCTCTTTTACCATCATTAAGACTACTTGTAGCACCTTCTTGTTCATTCATCTTCTTTTTCCTTATATTTATTGATTTGATGCTGTTGTGAACTTGATCTTTTAGCAATTTTGTCCTCTTTGGCCACATTTTTTCAGCTCTCTTATTTTCTGGCGGTTTTTTGTTTGTTTGTTTGTTTTTGTTTGTTTTTTTTTTCCCCGTGAAATATTTCTATCATCCTATGTAATAATTTGTTTTTACCACTGACTTATCTATCATTGAGTATCTTGTTTCTGATATTTCCTCACTTTTATTAGCAATACTTACATAGTCTGCACTTGATCTATTAGGAATGGTAAAGTTTGTAATCTACCATATTTTGGTTTAGGTATTCTGTTTTTCTTCCTTAGAGTTTCCATTTTCTCAATACTTATGAGACAGTTTCCACACTCTTGATTAAAGTAAACCCCTACTCACTGAAAAGTCATCTCATTATACATAGTTTGGCATATTTAATGTAAGTGTTCTAGCAAGAAGAATTTAGATTATTTTATACACATCCAATGTGATAGAATATTAATTTTGGGAAGGGAAAAGTAGAGTTCTGTGCCAGGTTGATAAGCAAAAGAAGATGTTAAAAAAAGATGATGGTAGTGGGAGAATGATGTTGCATGTCATACAAAGGCAGGGAGCTTTCCCATGTAAGATATTTCAAATGAAGAAGACAAAAAGAGGAAGAAGACAAGCCGAAACCTAAGACATCCTGTAGGAAGATGATTGATAGTTAGAGATTAATAACAGGAGCAAGCTCTTGCAAACTTTTTAGGTCAGGAGCAATAAGAATCTGAGGGAAACCTTTATTATTTGTGGTATCTTAACGTAATGTGATTTAGAATATGTATAGCATATTACTTTTGTTTGTAATTAGATAATATCTGAACACAGAAAACATTCCTTTGCTGGTACTTAAAGTTCTAGACTATCCAATATTTCTTTGCTGGATATTGAATTATTTAATAATCCTGAAACAGATGCTCTGCACACATTCTATTCTAAGCATTTTAAATAAATAATACTGTTCTTTTCCCATTTTGTCTTAATTAAAAATATATGTAATGTTTCAATTAAATGAATTATGTACATTGCTTTTATATTTGCTTCACTAGAGACATGCATATGCAAATTTTTGAGGGCCATCAGTCAGATAGATAGGTTAATGGGGCAAGGCGTTTTTTATCATCCAGGGGCATGCTTCAAAATGTCCAAAACACCTGAACAGGCAGAGTCTAGTATCTGTTAAATTCAGTGGAAGTTATGGACCTAACTGCTTTTGCTGTATGAGGAAGTACTGGTGGGCACTTACCTACCTTTTGATGTGGTAAAGAAAAAACCCACAACTCTTTGACAATACATTTTTGTTTCTTTTATGCTGAAGTATTATTTAACTGATATTCAGGGCAGCGGGGAGCTTTCCTTTTTGGTGTATGTGCCTTGGTGTAATGTCTTTATTGGTATATGCTTATAAATAGTAATATGCTTTTGATAGCCTGGATGAATAATAAGATTATTTTCTTTCTGTTTTCTTTCTAATAATCCAGACATTACACGAGCTAGAAATAACTTAAATGACTCTAGCTGCAGTGGACATCCTTCATTTTAATCAGGTTTTCTAAGACCAAGGGAGAGAAAGTGAGCTTTAGTTAAACATGATATCATTTAGGAAGAGCTGACCGCTGAAGTAGGTGGGGGAACAGACTGCAGAGTTCTCACAGATTGTTTTTCTTTGGCTACACTTGAAATTTGTGCTCAAATCCACAGAACCATTCAGCTTTTTTTTCTGTTCTTCTTTTGATGTAATTGAAAATTAGAAAATAAAACAAATAGCTTAGAGAAGGATATTCTGGTAATACCTTTCATAGGAGACTGGGAAAAAGATGAAACATTAATGAAGTAGAAAGTAGTTAAAAAGGAGTGCTGCATGCCCACACTGATTAATGCTAAATGAATGGAAGAAATGTGAAGGGTGAGAGAGAGGCTGAAGCTCCTTGAAGGAGGAAAAAGAAGTAATTTTGAATTGGAAAGTAGTAGCCTGAAAGGCAACAAAGTGATTTGGATATGATAATATAAATATATATTTATAAGTGCTGTTACAGTGGACAGTAATATTCTGGACTTGTCAAACGAAGAGACTGGAACTCTTGGGGATACAGTTCATCCTAGCCTGAGTATTGAAATCCTCTTACATGGCTGTAGAAGAAATGGAATTGAGGTAGTGGTGTGCCTATGTTATATAACCTAGGTAACGGTAGGTGAATTTGTGTAAGCAGATATTTTAGGGGAAAGCATTGTTCCATATTTTGGAATACATTGTGTGGCACATGAATATTCAATATAGCATTTAGTTTGCTTGTACTTCTCTTAAATACCTGCAGAGAATTTATGAAATAAATTATGTAATACTTTAACACTTAAGATTGGTAAACAATTTAATTTTTGTAAAGCGCAAAGCCAGTAGTGAATTGATAAAATGCAAATGACTGCAGTTTAGTGTGTTGTGTCAAGGTAATATAGAATGGATTTATATAAATATTTCTCTGAAGTTTTCATTGTATTGCTGATTACACAGTAGTCTAACTAGACAAAAATGCTTTTTTTAAATAGCTACCTAAGTAATATACATTCACCTATCCCATTTTATAGTAAATGTTAAGGTGAGATTAAATTAATCTAAGAGTATAGATGATAGTAACAGTTGGATTTAATTTAATCCTTTTATTACCTGATATGTAAAGAAAGACATAGCTGACTACCTCTAGTTTAATGATGCAGTTGCTTCATTATAGCGAGAATAACTTTAGATGTTTGTGTTTTATTTTGCATAGTTATGGGACACTTTGCATTCAATTTAAAAGTGTTAATTCTAACTCTATTTGTACCTCTTTTATCTTCCATTTAAATGTTTAAATATATCGAAACAGATGATCTTCATCATACAGTTCTGTGTCCTAAAAAAATCATTCCACCATTATGTCAAAGCACTGTCTTTTAGCTGTCTTCAGCCAGTAACCCAGTTTCTTCAGTGCTATAAAGTATTTAGCTGTATGTTTTTAAGTCTAGCTAAAATCCATGCTGGAGCCAGAAACAAAAAGGCATCATAAATGTTAACAACATAAAGTACAATTTCATACAAAAAAATAAGATTTTCTGACAAGTTTCTGCCCTCAAATGTTATTCCCAACAGCCATCTCAAGGAATCTGACTTGTGCTCACATGCTAAGTGACAAAACTGTAAACCCTTTGACCTGTAAAGTGTAGTATATGAATGCCAAAATGCTTTCTTTATAGAATCTAGGTTAGGATGGGAAGAAATGCTTATAGATGAAGAGTATTATCACTGCTTTTTCAAAATTAGTTTTAGATATCTTTTCTTTGAGGTTTCTCTGTCTTTGACCAGTGCAAAGCCCATGTTTATTCTACTTCTAAAAGCAGGGTGTTCCTTCTTCTCTGTTGAGGTTCTGAAGCACAGCTAACCAATTATCAGGAAAGTTTTGAGTTTTGTTTTTGTGTTTCTTTATTATTCAGTTAGCTTGAAAAACATCATTCAGTTTCTACTCAGTTTTGTGTTGTTGATGCTGTTGCACACCTTGGTTCAGGCATGCCTCACTTGTTTTTGTTTTTGTTTTTTTTTTTTGTCTTGCAGAGATAATCTTCTCATTTATTTATCTATCCTTCGAGGTCTAGTGATCCAGGTGGTGTAATTGGTAGACTTAAAAAGATGAACAAAGTAATTTTTCTACTGTTGTGATGTCATTAGACTCCATATTTAGTGAGATTAGTCCTTTAAAAAATAATATAAATAGGTTCATTTTTGTATCTTGATTTCTTCCTTGTCCTCTGTCTTCTGTTGATAAAAGAGACTTTTATTGCCTTGCTGGCCCTTGTGGTGGTACCTAGCTCTCAGGTCATCTTAAGTGCTGGAGAGTGAAATAAGTGCATGCTTCCATAACAACCCAATTTTTATTTGCTTTTTCATCTGCAGCAATAGTTTGAACTGAAGGGATCACCTATGAATAACTTGTAATTAACATGGGACTCTTCATGTTTGCTTACTTAGCTGTGTGAACCTGAGAGCTGTCTATATGGCTATTAGCAACGTTGTCTGATGAATTCCACACTGTGCAAGTACTGACAGGCAGTCTCAGGGTGATATATTATGCCAAACATCACAGTGGGATCCTATACTTGCATTGGTCCTGGGAAAGAGTGTAAATCTGCATGACATATGGAGATAAAGAGGAAAGCTGGATTGGACTGTCAAAAGGAATCAACCAGTATATTTCACGATGATGGCCTGGAAAGTAATTTTGTCTCATGTGTAGGCATTTTGAAGCAGGAAGCAGTATTGAGGACAGGAGGAGCTATAGCCTTCCTTGACCCGTAATTTAGCACTGAGCTATGGTACACTATATCCTGTATGTACAGCTGTTGTCAGCATTTCTGTTTTCACCTGAGCTCTAGCCAGGACACACAATGAGAATAGTCCTGTATTCAGAGTAATGCTTAGAACTCAGTATTATCTGTAGGTTTTGTAGTCTCTTCATGGATAATCATTGGAAGGAAGAATACGATCATTTACCGTGTCTGTTACATTCTTAGAAGTTATTTCTGTATGCAAATATTCTTCCATTTACTTTCCTTACTTTCCCTATTTTAGTAGAGAATTCCTACTAAAGGAAATACTGATCTTTGACTGAGGTGTTAATGTGACTGTATACTTTGAATGAGTAGGAGAAAACTGGTGTATTCAACTTGTGAGGAAATCCCAAATTTTAGCCCTGTGCCTTGTGTGGAAAAAACAACCTTCCTGTAAATGCAGAGATTATTAAAAAGTATACTATACCACTATTATGCAGTTCTTCTTATACTTTTTTTTAACGGATTCTTGTTGTTAGATTTTTTCATCATATATCTGTGAAGTGATGTGTGTTAAATATACACTAAGCTATTAAAGCTAAAAGGTGGATTTATTACTTCCTAAGGACCCTCAGGTTTATAGAGTAGTATATCTGTCGAAGAAACAGCTATCCATTTTTACACACAGCTACACAAGTATCCCACTGCTCGCCTGCAGCTTCTATGGGGATTTTAACATGAAGAATGTCTTTGGTCATGGAGAAATAATGAATCTTCTTAGAGATTTGTTAGGCTAATAGAATGGAGATGTTTCTGTGTAGATATTAAGGATGTTATGTTTATATGGATAGTAGGTGGTTCACAGTATTGCCATTGTTAGCATTGCCGTGTGTTCTACCAGATATACTTTTGTATAGTAGATAAAATAATGCAATACAGATATAATGAAATAAAGGTCTGCAGACAGGCTAACGTGTTGCTAACAGAAGTACTTCACACACAGAGAGAGAAGTGTATATAACAAAAGGATCAAACAAACATTCATTAATCAATATACATGTTGAAATCTATTTTTAAGTGGATTTAAATGGCCTCACCTTCAACATACTTCTGCCTTTTACATGTTCTTACAGTAAACAGAAACTGATCAAAAAAATAGCACTAAACTTACGTTTCTATTAGCAATGTGTAAAATATAAATGTAAAGGTATTTAGAACCTTAGTATAATACTGAAGAATTGTAATGCTGTTGATATATAAGTTCATGAATAAATTGATCTTCATGTTAACTTGAATGTGCTAGTAAGTATGTATTTTTAAAGCTGTAATTAAATCTGTAAGCATTTCTTTCTGCAGATCCTTTGGTAAGAGTGAGAACTCTTTGACGGATTATCTCCATTCTTATTATTGCGGTTGTATGCCTTCTTTGTACCCCATCAGTTAAGCACCCCTACCAAATCACAAAGTTTTTTTCTATGAATCACTAAAAATTTCATAATCTCATAACTTACTGTGGTGGCAATTTTGACCCTCTTCTTAAGGACATTTTCTAGTATTTCTTAAAGTTTCACTTATGCATGATAGCAGTGAAGCATATTTGGACAAATAATATTACTCAGTGATAGTTACAGAAGATGCATCTTGTTGGTATGTTGAAAACAAAAGCTGAGCATATTCTTTCAGAGATACTTTCAGAGAAAGGAAGGTATAAAGTTGGAAAATGGCTTAATCAAGGTAATGTGAGGAGAGGGTTGAAAGCTACTTTAAGCAAATGCAGTTATATTTATCTTCTTTGGGATATAAAGGAAATAATTCACATCTTAGCAATTAACAGGATAATCCATTTCTTAAAATGTATGGTATATTTTAATGTGATATCAGTATAAAAGTGTAGAACAATTCAAATATTTGTGAGATATATCTAGTTATGTTTCAGCTCTCAAAAGTTTAGTATGAGAATTCTTCTACATAAAAATGCATATTATCCATCAACAAAAACTTTTAGTGAGATATTTAAATAAAGTAAATAAAGCCTATACTTACTCTGGGAGGGGGAAAAAGTCTCCTTATCAGTGTTCACCATTAGACTTGTATTCATTTGCTGTTTTACAATACCGTGCAGAGATGTTTTGGACTGGAAAAAAAGTTAGATTCTCATTTCTAAGCTCCAAGAGTTGTAAAGTCTAAATGTAGCTCGATTCCAAAGTTAAACCTGCAAGATATACCTACAGGTTCTTGCTGACAGCTGCGGTGTCTGCTCGGTGGCGGGTCCCGCCTGGGCGACGGCGCCTCGAGGCACGCGCCGCTGCGGGAGCTGTCCCCGGTGCTGAGACCGGTCCCTCATTGCAGCGCCCGCGGCCCCTTTCAATGGGCCTTTAAGTGCGACAGCGATTTGTCGGGTTGGTAAACTTCCTCGTTCAGCGAAACGTACCGACTCTATGAGTATCCCAAGTCTGGTGGTTTCAAATTAGTATCAGGTTCTTCTTTCTGCCTTTAACAACTTTGAAAATTACCTTTACATAATTTAAAAATCCTGGGATTTAACTAGGAAAAGGGCATCTTTAACATGAAAGCAAGCTATTCATTGGTACTAGGTAAAATGAAACTATTTTTGTATGTTATAAGTGCTTGTAGACCAATAACATTTTAAAAATATGGAGCAAACAGTGAATAAGTAGAAAAGTTAATGTCTATTACAAGAAATAGCTCTCCTTTTTCTATCTACGGAAATACTGTCAGTGATTCCACAGAAACGTTTCCTTCAACCAAGTCTAGGAAGATAAAATGTATTATTATTATTATAGAGTTAAAAAAATGTTAAAATCAGCTAAAGACTTAAAGGAAATGTTTGTTACTCCTACTTTTACTCTGTAATTCAAGCCACCTATGCATTCTGTGAATATTTACTTCCGTAAGCAAAATACTCAGTGATATTTTCTTTCTTCATATTTGTTTTCATATATATGAACCAAAATAACAATTTTGCTGTTGCTTTCTTTATCAGGAGGTGCCACTTATTTTCATCAGATATCTTAATGGTCAGATGTCTCTACTGGATAGTAGTCACTTCTTCCATCCTAACAGAACAGGGTTTAGTTTGTAATCAACATTCTGATCAGCAGCTTCTCACGCGCATTTGCTGCTTATGGGCACAGTCCTACTCCCATGAGAACTTTAGCTTCAATATAAGTAGTCAGGTATTCAGTGTTCTCTTTTCATTTTGTTTCATTTCATTTCTACTAATAATCATTCTGTCAGTCATTTATTACTTGTTACATTGTTACATTGAAAGCTGAGGAGCTTTATAAACTAGTCAGTCTTTATTGCTGAATGAAAGTCTGCAGGTCCAGAAAGAAAACCTTAATATCATTTAAACTGTTCAAGCTATCAGAATTCCCTGTATGGCCAGCCTTTAGACGTTACTAATAACTGAATTGGCCTTTTGACTGAAGACAAAATATTGGATTTATATGATTTGAGTCTAAACATTGCATTCAGTTTTCAGGCTCCTGGGAAAATACCAAAGCAGCTAAAAACTTGCTGTTATCAATAGCTAACATTCCTTTTCCCTGTCAGTCTGGTGTCTCCTTCCCACCCTCCTCCTTTCTTCTTCCTCCCACAATAAGCAATGTGTAAAATATGGTTGTTACTATTATTATGGGTAAGTAATTTACTAAAATATTTGTTGTGTGATTTGTTGCAGTTATACAGCCTAAAACCAGCAAAAATGTCCTATGTGCTCAGACTGGTATTTTAGCAGAAGAATATTTAAGGAGATATCTTACCAGACATTAGAATGAGTTACTTTATTGTCAGACAAAAGCTCCCAGAATGTTTTTTTTTTTTTTTAGAAACAAACAAGGCAAAAACTGTTTTGATTTTAATCAAAAATGTATTTTCCTCATAAAAAAAATTCACATACTCACTGTGTCTACTCTACAGAATTTGCCCATTTCATTACACCATGTGTCAATCCTAGTATATCTGTTCACTGCAAAAACTCGTGGCTAGTGTGTGTAATACAGCACAGGAGGAGGTATTGCTCAGTTCCACTACTTTTATGTAATAATTAAAAAAAAAAAATACAGAAAACGTTCTTGGCTACTTGCACTGTATTCCAGACTTAAAAGTCCTGTGAAAGTTCTAGAAAATGAATTTAATTGTATTTGGTTGGTAAATACCCTTAGAAGCCAGTTAAAATTCTTCTCTTTTGCTGAGTCAGTACATATTCCCATTTGTCAGCAGCAGCGAAGTCCAGGCATCCAATTCCTAAAAGAAATATTTTTTCCTGTTGCCTTTTTGTTCAGCACAAATGCAGTCATGTGCTTTTTATTTCAGAAGTTAAGTGATATACTGATGTATTTATGACATATTGGTTGGTACACCTATTACAGTTGCTTTTACTTCCATTGCTGTGCTTTTTCCTTTGCCCATATCCCAAAGACTGATTAGAGGAGGATAAAGCTCATTGAGTGAAAAGGATTGTTTCTTCAGGTAATTCTTTAGATAGCTGTGTCCAGTGTCATAGTTCATCTCTTGTGAGATGCAGCTGTAGAGATATATCACAGAGATGATTCCCAAAAGAGCACCAAGGCAAGCAATGAAACCTATTACATTGTTCTTTCCATAGCCTTTCACTGCCAAGTCCAGTCCTTTTGTGGTTACATTGACACATTGTTTCTTATTCTGTGAATGGATAGTGGGAATATCTATACAAATTTTATATTCAGTTGATGGATTTAGATGTGTAAGATTATATACCTTTATATCAGATGGTATTCGAGCGCTCTGTGCAGCCTGAGAGTTTTCAGCTTTCAGAAAGGCTGTCCATCTAACACTGGACTTCAGAATTTTAGAACTTGCTTTCCATGAAAGCAAAACAGAATTAGATTTTATATCCTTTATTTTGATATTCAAAGATCCATTGCTGTCCTGAGGGAATGAGCCATCCACTTTGATCATGACTGACTTTAGGTCTGCCCCAACTAAATTTGTTGCTATACATGTGTATAAGCCGCTCTCATTTTCTGTTACATCACTTATGTCTAATGTTCCTTCAGAATGAATGTAGTATTTATTCGAAACAGTGTTAGGCAAAAGTTTGTGTCCTGATGGTGTTATCCAGTAGATTTCAGGTTCTGGTTCTGCTGTTGCTCTGCAGTGCAAGGAAATATGGCTGCCAGTTTTTAAATCCAGAGTAGATGGAAAACTTTCAGGAGCTATCAGGGGGAGACAGATTTCCATCATTTCCCGGAAATGTATTTCTCTCACATTCTGGCCTTGGAATTCGGGAGGGTCTACACAAAATAGTGACTCTGGCTCCATGAAGCGGATGTTTGTTTTATTCATGTTAATCCAACGGATTACACAATCACATCTAATGGGATTGCTGTGTATACTGACTTCTTTGAGGTTAGGCAAGGATTCTATTGTGCTGCGGTACAGGGCACTGAGCGCGTTGCTGTTTAGCATGAGGGATTCCAGCTTGGGAAGTCTGTAGAATGCGTTTGGATGAATGTATGATAATCTGGGGTTATTGGTAGCTTCTATTTTTCTTAAATCTGGCAAATTATCAACAGCAAGACTATCTATAGAGATCAGTTCAGGCATGTTGTTAATTCCTAACTCTTTTAGGTGCAGCATATTGCTAAAATCTCCTCGTCGTATTCTGTTAATGGGATTCTTGTTTAGATCCAGAAATTTAAGATTTGTAGCCTTTTGAAGAGCAATGTGGGGCACTCTAACAAATCTGTTGTCGTAAAAGGAGATGCTTTCTAAATTGTCAAGGCCAACCAAAGCATTATCTGGTATTTCAGTGAGATTTATTCCTGCTAAAACTAGGCTGCGCAGATTGATAAGAGGCTTAAAGTTCATGTCTTCTATTCTGATTATTGGGTTTTCTCCAATCATGAGAATTTCAAGATTAGGAGTAGCTTCAAACCACTTCTTGTTGATCATTTGAAGACCATTCGAATTGAGATGAAGTCTGAGAAGATTATTGAGGCCTATGAAAGCTCCCGGTGCAATCACAGAAAGCAGATTATGATTAATATAAAGCTCTTGTAAATTGTGGAGTCCGGAGAGACATTCTTCAGGGAGTTCAGTAAGTTTGTTTTCTTCAAGGTAAACTGAAAGCAGCTGTGGTATCTTTCTAAGATTAATGCCAGTCACTGAGGATAAATTGTTCTGAGATAAATCTAGACCAGTTAAATTCACTGGGAAGTCTACTGAATGTTCAATTTTTGCAATATTATTTGTCTGTAGAAGTAGAACTTGGGTGTCAGCAGGCAGTCTGGCTGGAAAATGAAAAAGGCCTAAATCATTACAGTCCACTGTTGGAGCCTCCATATACACAGACCTGGGGGTGAACCATGGTCTGATCTCACATATACATGACTCTGGGCAGTCTGCTTTTTTTTCTACAGCTTGTACTAGTGCAGTGATAAATATGCCAAGTAGAAAATTAATTTTGAGTTGCATGTCCTTCATCTTAGCTCAAAAGTTCAGAAAAGTAACAGGCCCTCTAGTATTCCACAATTACAGTTTTGGAAATTAGTATGACCTGGTCAATTGATAAAACACACACTTGCATTTGTCAAATGATGATCGTGAAGGACTTTCTTCGTGAGGATGAGTGATAAATTTGTAACCAACTTGTCCGGTAGTAAGAGGCATTTTGTGGAAATGAAGGTCACTCTGTCCTTGATGACATAAAATTGATAAGCTTTGTGAAGATGAAGTATGTATAGATGGTCATAGGAGATTAAGCAATTCATTTATTTAGTAGTATTAACTTCAAATCCCATGATTGATTAGTGTTTGCAGGAGTGACAGGATGACCTAAAATATAAGAACAGGAAATAATGAGTATAAGGAACTATAAAGTTATAAATTAATTTAGTTATCTTTTGCTCTCTAATGTTAATTATTGCAAGTAAGAAAAGAAAATTACTGTGGTGCCTAGAGTATTGTAGTGGTATCCAGATAGCATAAATGAAGTTAATATAGTAATATATCTTTAGACTTGTAGCTTGTCATACATCCAGTGGAGCATTGCTCTACAGAAAGATAAAGATCCACAAAGTCTAACACAAAATACATCAGTGAGGTTTTTCTATATATTTTGTGATCCTTTAAAATATTTTCTTTTTTTCTTTCAGTTATCAGTAGAAGCAAACTGAGGTCTGTTGGCTTTGAAAATGTAAACACTGAGCAAAATCCTACAGAGCATGAATATTTAACTTTTGAATGTGAAGTTTATAAATATAAAGAATATAATTTATGTGTAATCAAAGGAAAATGGAATGGCTAGATTAATACACATTCCTAATGATGACATTCTTAGGCAAGCCTGAGATATTTATACAGAAATATAAAAAACTGACAATCCATAAGTTTCATCATTTTCTAATTCTTTTTGTAGCTGCTGTTTAGGAACAAAACTTGGTTGTTGTTGTTTTTTTTTTTCTTTAAAGTGATAATTAGAAAGAAATATGTACCTCACAATAAATAGCTTGTCATCTTAGGAAATTCAGGCTAATTACTGTCTTGTTTATTTTGACTTCAACAACTTGAATTGCAAGGAATAACGACAATAATAACAGAAAAGTGTCTTTAGAGTGATAAGAAAAAGAAAAAATCTACACTAGCAATTTCTTCTTTGGTTTGTAGTTCTGCGAGATTCTGAAATTTGCTATGAAGTTGCAGATTGTCTTCATGTCCCAAATTATAGTAAAGACTGAAACCTTAGCATCCTGAAGCAGCAAATGTGCTCTCCCCAGATCTTTGGTATGTGATAGTTTTATTGTGGAGAAAAATAATATCCTATTTTGGGTGTACATTTTGTTCAAGCCACATAATTCAAAAGTTTCTGTGTTTTCATATATGAAGCAGTACACATTAACTGCTTCATTTACTTCAGAATATAGACTTCACACTAACTTTAACCAGACTTTGTCTCAGAAGACTGTCATGCCCTTTCTTACCTTGCCTCTAGTGTTAAAATTCAGTGACCTTGTTTACAAACTTTAAGGCAAGATCAATGCTTTATTGACATTGATAAATAACTTTTGAGGTGTTGCTGGTATAGATAGACTTGCAAAAGTCAAGTGTCAAGGATTTGGACTTTAGGTTTCCTTTCCAAGACCAGGAGGCTTAGGCATATTGACCATAGATGCATTCCGTATCAGCTCAGAGGAAAGGTGTTGGACCACGTTGAGTGACATGAGCACTGGGCCAGTTTGAAGTATATTTGGCAAGACTTTGAGGTGGCTGTTTGTTATATATGCATTTAAGGACATTTAATATTTTATTTTAACATATAAGTGTATTAATAGAGTGAACAGACAATGTGTGAGATAAACATACAGAAAACATTCTGCTGTTTTGAGGATTAATAATATGTTTTTCTGCAAATGGCCCACATTATACTGAAATGCAAACACATACGGACTGAAATAGTAAAATTGTAATCTGTTCCTTTGTTCTGGGAAATGAGATGAGCTTAAGGCTTGCAGAAAAAGAAAGGTTTGCATTGGACAGTTAAAGCCTATGACTTGCTCTTAATTTTGGCACCAGAAGGTGGCACCTATATGGAGGACTGTCCCCTTTACTAAAGTAGAAATCATTCTATGCCATGCTGTGCCAAGCACACAGATGTAGTTTACTATATAGGGAGAATGGAGGATGGCCGTTGGAGGAATTTTTTGAGTTGTATTCTTGATGAACTTTTTAAAGTATGTCCCATTGACTTCTGGAATTCTATTTCAATTGTATATTAAAAATGTATCTGTAAGTGTGGCAAATACAAAATGTAAGCTTCTAATAATCAGAACATCATTGAAAATCTTACCTGAATACTAAATTAATTGAGATTCAACAAACTGCTACTGCAGATATCTAATCTCAGCATTTTGATCCCACTGTGATGTTTAGGGATATTCTGCTCAGAGAGGTAGTGGGAAAGTATTCGAGGGAAGCATAAATATATAGCTGACCTGTTTTTCTGCTCCTCCCTGGGCATTTGCTCTTGGCCACTGTGTAAGATAGGATGCGGACCAAGATGGACTTTTCATGTGTGTTCCAAGTAACTGAGAGGCTGTACCAGTTAAAGCATGTAAACTACTACATTTTTGTGTACATAGAGCCAACATCCTCCTGGGTTTGAGTTTATACTCCTCCTGAGTTTATACTTCAGTTTCTATGGGTTTCTCAAGCCAAAAACAAGGGCACCAGTGGACATTTTAATGTCATATATATGAGTGTTTTTTCCACAAAAGGCAGCAAAGAAAAAGAGGCGAGAGATCCAGGTCGAATTTTTTCTTCTTTATAAAAAAATATCTGATGTCTTTTCTCTTTCTGGTGAATGCTCCAGCTAATAAGCCACCAGCTCAAGCTCATATGGTGTTCTAGCATAAATCTTTCTTATTTCTCCGGTTAAAGTGCTTCTGCCTTGTGTAAAATATTCGCTGGGGTTGAGTGCCTTGAATAACAGATTGTAGAATAATTTTTACACTCTCTCTCAGCCTGCAGAGTCATTGTTATAAAATGCATTGTTTCACTTCAGAAAGATTTTTGGTTTAAATAGTGGCATACCTATGTATTGTTTTACATGAAAATTATTTGGTATTAACTTTTATCCCAGGTGTAGAATAAAAGAATATTTCTGCAGTAGTATGAACATCCATGATGGCTTACAAGATCATAGAACAGAATATCTCAAGTTGGAAGGAGCCCAAAAGGTTCATCAAGTCTAACTCCCTGCTTCTTGCAGGACAGCCTAAAACTAAATCATATGACTGTCTTACACATCGTTTGATACAGTACACAAAAGAGGCAAAGTAGTGAAATGCACAGGAAAAAAGTTATAGAATCATGTGAGTTGCAAAACATTTTTGTTGGTCATTTTATTTATAATAATATTATTGTGTGACTCTGATATATAATGTTGACAAAGAAGGTAAGAAAGTACGGATTGCTGATGTATTCTGGTCCCGCTTGAAAACAGCAAAACCTAGAATCAAGTTATGCAGTATGACTTTGCTTATGCCAGCTGGTTGTATTGATTATATGTGTGTCTGTGTTTATGTAATTAATTTCTAACCTTGAGGTGTGTACGAACCATTCTGAACTGAGACGTGAGCTGCAATTTACTGTAACAAAATAAACCTCGTGTAAATTGATATCTTGCACTCAACGCTATAAACTGTAATTGAAGATCAGTTTCCTTGAAGAATGTAGCATCACAGAGATAAATGTGTTGGAAAATAAGCGTTTAACTTGGTGATACTTTGAACTTTGGGAATGCATTGATTCCCTTTCTTCATTAATGTACTGATAATAGTAAAGATGTACTGAAAACACTAAATAAAGACTAAATTAAAATACTTTTACTAACAGTGATTTTCAGAATTTTTATTAATGTGTTCCAGTGCTTTAAAGCTAAGTGCTTTGTACCATCTGGATTTTATGTGAAAGTTTTGCATTTCAAATGTTCAGTTTTAAAGGCACTAATACGAAGGACAAAGAGAGCCTGAAGGTTATTTGGCCTGTTCCTTTGAGTGGTATTTAAAGTATCTGAGTTTTACATACACAGAGGTTTTCATGCAAATGTAGGTATCTTTCTTAAAAATAAAGTTATTTCAAATAATGTAGTCAGCATTATCTGTTAAGCAAAAATACTTTTTTAGTTTAGCTCTTTTGTAGTGGGTTTTGGTGACCTCTCAAGATTTTTGATGTGATGTAAGAGATTCTTAAAACTTGTACATATCGTGATGCACAATAGAAAAGCTTGTAGAGATGAGGTTCAGCAGCAAATTACCACCAGTAAGCTAAGCTGTGGGACAAGTGATTTCTCATAGGCAGCAGCAGGAGCTGTGCACCGTAGTTTTGAGTGTAATTCTTTACTCAGCTGCATTTATAAATCTTTGTGTACACTCTGATTGTACGTGTATTTCCTCATCCAGATAGAATGGTATGGAATGCTTCCTAATGTCTGCAATTAAAAAGTCTAAACAGAGCCTGCATCTAAAAAGTTAGTATTGCTTAGTATTTATTATTGTTTTCCCATACTAAAATTCTGTCCTAAAACTGTTTAAATCTTTGTAGACAGATTATTTAACTTCTTCTGGAAGTCCATCCCTGTTGCAATCCACACTTACTAAATATGGTCTGCCTCTTGCTTTTAATGTGTTATCTCTTGCTTTTAGAAAAATGCACCCTGATGTATGTGACTTTTTGCAGCCTAATTATCCCTTGTGTAGACAATGATTGGTATGTCTTAATTAAGTTTGTTTCATTTACTGCTGTTGACAGCTGGAGCCTTGGTTTACAAGAGGGTATTACCATTATTTGAGCTGGAAAAGACATTCAGTGAATGAATAAACTGAGCAACGTTTCTCATCACTGGAGCAACAGACAGCTAAGAACCAAGTCAGAGTGGGCAGAAAGGAAAAGAAACACGTCAGGTTTTGGCAATCTTTCGTTTCCACTTCAGCAGTTAGAGAGACAGTGATAAAAACTAAAAATGCAGCAGCTACACTGCAATGTGCCCTGCTGGCAATAAGGCAAACAGTTCACTTCACAAGGACCAATTTAGAGGTGGCAAGCATTTTGAAAACACAGCTGTTCATACAAAGCTACCTTTCAAACACATCAAATGAAAGAGCCTCTTCTCAATTCTAGTCATTATAACCACGTTGAGAAGTTCTATGGACAGGAATCTGGAAATGTCACTAACCAAAAATTGGGCATGAGGCATTTCATACCTCACTTGATAGCAGCTACATCACTTAGGTTTTTTTTTTGTTTTTTAAACTGTTAGGGAAGTATACAGACCTGTTTAAACATTTAATATCTCTCTGATAATTTTATAAGGCATTTTTTCTTTGTTTGTTCTATGATCAAAATAAAAAAAAGAATTGTTTCCTTGGGCAATTTTTAAATACAGCACAATTGATTGATTTTTCGAACTTCAGGCTGGCTCTGAATAGCACTAGATATAAGATGTAAAGGAAATTGCAGAACAACTTGTATTTAATCCTAGAAGCAATTTGCAGTGTCTTAATAATTATTCCAGCATATTATATTTATTTTGTGAACTTGTTACACCTCCTTTTCATCTTTTTTTCTCCTTACTTGGAATAACATTGCCTGAGGAAAAGCCACAAGCTTCAAATGTTTAGTATGGCTGTAAATTCTCGCACCTTAGACCACTAAAAGTAAGAATGCCAAAGATTTTATACATCATTAAAAGTTCTTCATATCCAAGGACATCATGTGCTTTGAGGTTACTTTAATTTACAAATAAAGATAGATTCAGAAAAACATTATGATACCAGACTTGTATGAGATTTACCCGTTCTCTTTCACTAATTGAGTCTGGTCTACTATCCTTGTGCTCTTGTTTACTGTATCTTAATGGAATTTAACAGACGTCAGCGGAATTACCACCATGTACAATGCATTAAGAACTTACTGTAGTTCTATTTCTTGTATCAATCAAAAATTACATTACAGTATTTTGGAAAACACTACAATATAATAAATCATAAAGCTTTGAAAATACAGTGTTTAAAACAGATGTGATGAAACCAAAAATTAAAATGGAAACCAAAGGAATATTTACATATAGTATATAATCATTTATTACATATGATATTTTAGAATAACTTTTCAATGGACTCAATGAACATTTGGTAAAACCTGCCTTCAAAAGTGGGAGGATGGCAAGATATAGCACTTGTTTCCTAGCTTATTTTAAACTGCATAACCATGACTGACCATGGAATAGCAGGTAACTATGGGACCACCTGCATGTGAAGTAAGGTATGTGTCAATCATAATCACAGCACTTAATAGAAATGCTATATCATTTTATTGCTATTATTAATTTGGTGGCAGCAGCAGCATTGTGCATCGGAGCCAGTGCAGTGGCTGAGGATCACACCGTCTTAAGTGGTAACTTGCTGCAAAAACACCCTGTGAGCTTTACTCCATAAAGTTTAAATATAAGAAGAGGAACAACTGATGATTCAGATAGGGCAAGAATAACAAGAAGCTATGACAGTTTCTGGATATCTTTGATTTTATTCTTTTCCTCTAACCATAGTCTAGTGGTTTACTATTATGATGCTGGATTAGTTGTCCAGGCTTTGATTTTAGATTTTCTGTCTGTATATCTCTCTCTCATCTGCTTTTAACTTTTAATTGTGCACTCCCTGGCCATTGAATACACATGACCTTTTCACAAATGCTATAGCAAAAGAAGACAAAAAGTTCGTTTGATGATACTTGGCAAAGGAGTTAATAATTTCAGTAATTAGTTACCTAATTTTTTTTTTACTACTTCTCCTAGTATGAAGTGCACAAAATAATTTTTAAGTATTATTTTATAGTGAGCAGAGATGTTTGTTAGAAGTTTATACTTACATGACAAGAGGATGAATTTCAGTGGAAGTTGCACATTTCTTTACCATCTGTGTTCTAATCTGTCATTTATGTCCTAATTTCTAATATGGCATTCCACATCTTCTTTTAATATTTTTAATGTGCGGCAGTTAGACTACATCTACTAATTTTATATATTTGGATAAATTCAAAAAGAAACTTTGAAAAGAATTTGAGCTGATTTCTTACTTTATTCTTCTTCTTAAATCAGATATTGAATGTATAATTCTGATTGTTTTATCTAAAAATTTAACTCATTGCTAGAATTGTTTTGACCTTTTCTGAAATATTTACTGCACACAGTTTCACTGTGTGACTTATTTATCATTGCCTTTATCAAGCAATTATGTCAAAAAATATTTCTGTAACTTGGGAAAGTAATGTGTTAGTTTAATTTAGATTTCTTCGTACATGTTCAACTTCTTTTTGACAGTTGTCATGTTA
Source organism: Falco rusticolus (assembly GCF_015220075.1). Classification (NCBI taxonomy): domain Eukaryota; kingdom Metazoa; phylum Chordata; class Aves; order Falconiformes; family Falconidae; genus Falco; species Falco rusticolus. The sequence continues at coordinate 44,011,991 of NC_051191.1, read as the reverse complement.
GTAGTGGAGAAGCACATATTGGCAGTTACCTAGGCACATAGTTGGCAAGAGAGCAGTCACGTTCTGGATGTGGGTGCATGTACCCTGTTACCAGATGCTTCAAGCAGATGGCCAGAACTAAAGATGAGTGAGACCAGTTTTGGCTTGATTTTCTACAAATCTACCATACTGATTCTGCAGGTCTGTAGTACATTTGACTACTAAAAGAGCCGAGCCAAAATCCAGCAGAGCTGTTGGCAAAATCCGCAGTTTGTGATTTTTTTTCTTTGGAGCTCTTAAAATGCAAATATTAAACATGCCTAAAACATAGAAATAGGTGTGTTCAGGTAGCTGTAATAAAGACAGACAAAGACAGTGGCTGTACTTAGGACATAGTATTCTCCTTGGAACTGTATTAATTTATCTTTTTTTGTTTTATCATGGGAAAAAGGTCACTGTAAAGAACCAGCATAATAATAAACATGGTAATTTTGGGAGCTAAAACTTCTATTCTAAATTTTTCAATAACAAAGATTGAGGCTTGAATGACTTAAAGACTGACAATTTAAATTAATTTAATGGCAGACTCCTAATTAGTGAATTCACCTTTTAGTTTTTGCTATATTTATGATTTGTTTGGGGAAATGGTCATATCAAGGTAAATTCCCTTATAATAATTTTTAAAAAATATAATTTCTAGTGTACACTGTATTGATTATCAACTATAATAATCTAAATATATAAAAGGGCTTAGTGAATGCAGTTACATCAGGAACATCCTGCTACAATCCCAACCAGTACTTGATGTATATTTACATTACATGAAATGTAGTGTGAGATCCCTGAAGGGAAAAAAATAATTGCTTGTCATTAGAGTAAGGAAAAATTTCTTACTAAAAACCAAAAATAATTCATATTTGAGTTTCTAGTAGTGGATGAGATATTTTCTATGTCATGAATTTTCCTACCAAATTAAGCTGAATTCCTTTATAATTGTGAATATATTGGGTGAATACTTTCATTCTGAGCCGCCTGGGGATCCAGGTTCACAATGTATTGTTCAACAGGAATGGGTAATTTTTTCTTAATCTTGCTTGCAGCAGTGTAGAGAAATAAATTGATGAAAAAACAATTTCAGGATACAAAAACTGGCAATGCATAAAATAGTATATTATTGTAAAGATTAGGAAGTAAAAGTTCTGTTTTCTGCTGTGTTTTGTATCAGTTGGACTGATTTATGCGTACTCCTAAAGAGCTCATAGAGATACTGTCATTTCTGTTTGTAGAAAGTATTTTAGTTTGTATTTAGTTTTAATTACAGTTTTTGATCAGCTTAGCATCTCAAGAATAACAGTATGTTAAGGTTTTTTATACAATTTGCAAAACTAATGTTATTTTTAGACCTCTATTGCTTTTTGTGCTTTTGCGACCCCTTTAATCCACACTACAGGATTATCATGGTTCATTTCTTATTTCCCCAGAAATGAATATATTAAAATGTTGATCTTGTTTACTGTTTGTGATTTGTTTTTTTAAAATAAGACCAGAAGAGAGTGTATAAATAAAAAATATGTAAATATCAACACATATAGTTAAGTACAGTATCCCTTCTACTGTGTGTGACACTACAGCCGGATAATCATAGAGTTCTTGGAACAGTAACTGAATCCTCTTTCAAATGTTCTTCTTTTCCATTCAAAATTGCAAGTTTCTTTTGAATATTGTACCTCTCCAGCATGTATAGATTCATAGCTGCCTTCCCCACTCCATTTTTTCCTAATCCTTCTGATGTTTCCTGTTATTTTAAAATATTTTTTTGCATTTTGTCTAAAGTGAAAAATTCACTCAGTCCCTTAATGTTGGATGATTTGGCTCATCAGCATGTAACTGAATAGGATTATTTTGATGATTAAATTTACATGATATAGCCACTTCTTGAATTTGTATTTCTTCCTTAGCTCTCCAGCATCTATCATCCTTTTACATCACCTTTCTGCAATTTGGGTGCCAAATCTGACAGCAGTGTTAAAATAGTTCTGATCTCCCACAGAATTGTGACCAGTATTTACTGTTCAAGTATTCAAGTCAATCAACCAGATTGTGATCACTGTACTCAAATCTGGCACTAGATTTTTGTTGACAAGCATAATTTCTCTTGCCTTTTGTTGTGATTCCTACTTATGATTCAAAGACTATGGATAGACATATCTGCTCTAGGTGCACATGTAAAGACATGTAGGAAAACTACCTCACAGAAGGCTGTTAGAGATACAGAGATGTATTTGTGCAATGAAACACATCTTCCTATGGGAAAATGGCTCTTCAAACTGAACAAATGGTAAATTTGAATTAAGATACTGAAAAGATCCTATTAGTGGTGATTATGGAATGATAGAATGAACAGTTTTGTTCATCACCGATGTTGAAGTGGGGTAGATGAACCATTTCAAATTGTCCTTCCAGTTTGTCCTTCTAAAGATGGATTAGGTATAATTTTGTAATAATGATAATGTTAAGTTGAAGCAACATGCTTTTTTAATTATAGGACATTTATTTTTAAGTCTGACTTCAGCCTTTCTGCTTTCAGACAATGCTTTTCCAGCAGTAAAACAATTTGAATAAGTAAAAAAAGATAGATAATTCAATAGTGTGACTTTTCAATAGTGTGAAATGATGAATTATGCTTTCAGGGTCTAGTAGTAATTTCTGCTTCAAAGTTTGAAGACATCAGAAATAAGAAGAAAAAAACCCCATGGTATACTTGCTTACTCATAGGAGGATCACTGGCACTAGAATGCCTGTGAAACAGCAAGTATGAACCTAGCATGTGCCAAACCCCATTAGTTTCATTTATCAGCTACAGGTAAGAACTCTCGTTAAATGCTGTATATGATTCTGGTCACCCAGGTTCAGTAAAATAAGTTGGAATTAGGGCGGAATTGGTTAGTATGAGGAAAATTATGATAGATTTTCTGAAAGTAAACTAGGAAAAAGAATGTTGCTTCCTCTGTAAAACAATTTTAGATTTGTTGACAACTGTGTAGAAATGTTTATTTGTACAAATATTAAATATAGTGTTATATCATTTAAAGGTAGATGAGAAGTAGTTATATATGTTGAAAAAACCTGGAGTTGTTTCTCTCCGTGTATGCAGATGATAATTCCTAAGAAAGTATGTCAACTAAGAAGGGTCATATGAAGATTTAATTGCAAAAATGTTATTCCAGTTCTTAAAAATATTCTCAGGAATTGTCCTATCATATTGCTGCCGGGCTTCATTGAATCAATAAAATTTCTCCCTAGTTAACTAGGAGTATGTATGGAAACTAACTGGAGTTAATGGAAAATGCATACAAGCACATATGGAAAATAACTAGGAGTATGTATGGAGAAATTTAACAGGCAAACATAATGGACATAATGGAAGAACACTTTGTGTCCTATGCAAATGCTTGTGAAGCATTTGAAGAAAATAAAATTTCTTGGATGCATACCATAAATTCTATATCCCATAATGTAATAGAAGGAAGTAAAACCAGGATAGAATGATGTCCTTTTTTTTTTTTTTTTTTTTTTGGAGGGATATGGTTATTTCAGTAATCTCTTCAGAAATTGCTTTTGGAGTTTTAGAATTTTCCACTGTTCCCACAAAAAACAAAAACAGTTAGGATACCAAAGCTGCCTCTTTCTGAAAGTTCCCACAAAAAACAAAAGCAGTTGGGATACCAAAGTTGCCTCTCTTTGAAATCATCCAGGTAATTTGCACAATTTAAAGCTGTACACATTGCTGTAGGTCAGAGAAGAAAAGTACACATGTAACACAGAAGAGTTTAAAGCGGGGGACACATATGAACTCTCTGACATGTGGAAGGGTTGATTTACCTCTGGCCCTTCCTCAGGTAGTAGATTAAAACCAGGCAGACAGCGTCTCAAGAGCATTTCATGCACCATCTCAAAACAGAAATTCAAGTGACAAGGTATTTCTCTAAAAATGCAAGTAGGTCTACTTTCTTGCAGTAGTGTGCAATACATAGCACAGATACTTTTGAAGGCAAGTAGCCAATATATGGTAGGGTTAACTAATGCAATACACAAACCAATACCAATAAAAGGGCATTGAGGATTAATTTGGTTAACTGCAATTTAAACAGGTAAACGAGGATAATTTCGCTTTGTGGTGTAGCTTTTTCTGCCACATCTTATAAAGGTGAACTGATTATATAGTTTAGATTCTCTTCTAGTATAATTATCCTTCCTTCAGGCAATAGTTGTCACCTTGTTCAATATTATAATGATGGAAATTATAAACCACCTGTCTGTCTCCTTGCAAATGACTCTGTATCCTCTGTTAATGAGCATGGAAATGTCAGCTTAAATTGCTTTAACATTCTTAATACAAAGAAAACAAAGCATGGAAAGCATTTGAAGTTCAACATCCATACCAGTTGTTAAGCTTGTTTTAGTATGCTTTAAGCTGTCCATATCATGGTATCCTACTGTATGCTGGAAATGCAAATTTTGACAGTAAATTAAGATTTAACTTTTATCATTTGGAACAGGGAATCCAGAACAGTGTGAGCATTGCAATTCTGGTATTTTCAAACCCTGACCAATCAGGTTCAGTTTCCACTACTGCTTGTGGAGAACTACTGTGATGTACTCCTGGAATTCCAATTCTGAAGCTCCAGTGCCATCCAGTAACTTTCAGTTGGTTAAAGGTTGAGAACTTTCTGGAATTAAATGAATAGGCAAAGCAACGCATTTGAATGGCTGAGAACTTGAAAAGTCTTGAAAAAATTTCCCTGAAGGTGGTAGAGTGCTCTTTTCTGTCCCCTGTCATTCAAGAGAGAAAGTGAGCCACATGCAGGAAAGGTGAAGTAGCATTTGAAAGTTTGAGAAGTAATGAGTAGGAACTTACAGCAGTTATGTGGTGAAATAGCTTTGTTTGGCTGTCCTTCAGGAGCAGGCTTTTAGAAATGATCAAGACTTGCATGGCAGGCAGTAAGAAGAACACCCTAAAGGCCATAAAAATGTTTGGCTTGAAAATTGTGTTTTAGTTTCATTGTATTTCCCATTTTGGTGTTAAACATTAGAATCGAATGACTGATAAGTTACAAATAAACTTGCTGGTTAGTTGCACTTTTTCTACAAATAATTAATCATCAAGTATCAACTTTTAAAACATATCAAACATTTTTAGTTAGTTAATAAAATACTATCTTGGAACAAAGTACTGAAGAATTATTGAGATGAGTTCTCTATACAGTCAGGATGTCTAAATCCCTTTTAATGTCCTTGAGGCTTAGAGAGTCATGTGGACACAGAAGACCAATATTCACTAGTCTAACATTTTAATGAAAGATGGAGAATCTACTGCAGGTGGGGACATTGATATTTAGTTACAAAAACCTGGCATTACCTTGAAAGAAATTAAAAATGGAAGACTGCTGTTACATAGTGATGGAGATAAAGGAAAGCTTGGTAGAACTTTGAAAATAGTCATGTAATGACCTGTGCCAGTCCAAAAAAGGTTTCACAACAGGCTGAGCCGGTTGTGTTATTAGTAGCTTGGTTTATTAACAAACTGTTTTGTCAAGGGAATTCCTGCTTTGAAATGGATTGTTGTTATGTTGAGAGTTAACAGATCTTCTGAATGTATCTCCAGCAGGATTGAGAATCCTTTTCCTTATGATTGCTGTCCAGGGTGATGATCTAATAAATAGCACAGTATCGAGGATGTTTTCGGTATTGGCACTGCTCACTTAATGTTTGCAGATCAAATGTTAGCTATTAACTATACTCAGCTGATAAGCACTCATAGTTTTGGTGGTTTTTTCATTTTTTTTGGAGGATGGGGTTTTTTTTCTTTTTTTCTCCTTAGGCTGAATAATCTCATTTTGGTACGGTGTACCTTCCAAACTGATAACCTAGAAAACGTTAAGGTAAAAGAGTCTTGATGAGTTTCATTTGTTCCTCTTTCTGGTCTTCCAAGCTATTTTCAGGGGTTTAATTCTTTCAGGAATTGCTATAGGATGTCCGCTGTGTGCCAGAGAAGTAAGAATTCCTTTCTGTTAAAGCAGAAAGGCTCCTATTGATTACTTCTTCCCTATACATGAACTTAATTTCTAGCACTGTTAGAGAGGCAGCGTTTCTCTCCTCTGAACTTTTTACAGAATGTAAAAGAACAGACTTTTTTTGGTGAATGGGAAGGTTGAAGGTTTGTTTTGATATATTTTGCTTTACTGTATAGATAAAATAGTAGATTATATACAGATATGATCCTTGAAATCTAATGGAAATTTAAATCCACACATTCTAGGAAAAAAATATCTTTCTGCTTCATTTGCTTAGTTGTGAAATAACGTATTTTTCAAGCTGTTATTAAGGTTTGAAACGATTAGCCTTCATTAGTTTGGTAATTAGGCAGATTGTTTTGGAACAGGCTCATTCTTGTGTTACTGCTACTGAGGCTATCATATTTTTGTTATAAAAATCACTCTTGAAGAACTTTTCACTATGGTTTTTGTTGCTTTCTCTTTTAAAAATAACAATAGCTAAGAAACATGAAACAGAATTTGTTTCACTGAAAAAAAAAAATGTTAATTCCAGAGCCTCTATGTACTAGTTTGATATTTTAATGTTTAGAAGTGTTAGGCTTCCATTCTGCATGTTGTAGAAAGAATGTTACAGGGTTATTTACAAATAGGTACCAGACAAATATAATTATTTGGCTCTTATCTGGCAACATACTTTTAAAGCAACAGTTGTAATACAGTCTTCATTACATATCCTTTTCTATGTTCAAAATTATTATCATCAGGTTTCAGTGACTTCTGTCTGATGTGACAATATGCCAGTGTGGACACTGACACTTGTTGCAATACCACATCTATTTCTCCATAAAGTAGACAATGTCAGTAGATTTAAAAATAATGTTACAGAGATTGACTGTAGAAAATGATGATACAGATAGACCATTCTGCAGTTTGGACATGTGTTAGAATCCAGTTGAAGTTTATTGTGGTCTTGTTTAATTTTGCGACTGGAAAATACTCAGAATGGTCTCGTTTAATTTTGTGACTGGAAAATACTCAGAATACTTATTGATTGGAAGTCAACTTCAGGTAGATCCATACATATCTTGCAGCCCTGCATGTCCTGATTTGGGGAATGCTGATATGTAGCATTCATAGTCTTCCTGCCACTCAGCTCCAGATTTTGAAAGAAAAGAATTTGGTAATAAAATTTATCAAACTTTTCAGTGTGACTGTAAACTTTATTTTCTTTTTGTTTTGGGTTTTTTTTTTGATTTGGTCATCTCCATTGCAACTTAGCTTTGTAAAACAGCTGTGGATTTATAAGGTATTGGTTAACTTCCTCCTTGATGGCTAGAATTCTGAGAACAATTAAAGTGAAAATTTTATTATAAATTAAAAGGTTTGTTTCTTCTGAAAGCTATAGATACAGTTATAACATTTTTGTCTGCTAGAGGCAGACAGGAGAGACTAAGATGAGGGGAAAGAGAAAGGTAGGTTTTCCTGCTATTTTGTTATTCTCTTGCTCACCATCTTTGGAAGTTATCTGAGTTAGAAGTAAAACTGAATTGATGTTAACTTAGTTCTACTTCTGCTCTGCTCAGTGAATTCCAGCACTTCTCATTAAAAAAAAAAGAAATATTGCGTTGTCCTGTGAGGCCTCTTTTTTTTCTTGCTCAGGCTAAGCCTATTTGTCTAATGGCTGTTTGGGGACCCATGTGGTAAGAATCAGACTTCTCAGTCTTCTGTAGGCCCAAAAGAGACAAGTGAAACCAGCAATTAGCATGTCATCAACCCACTACAAGAGGTCAGCTTTTATCACACATACTTTGAAAGATCTGAAGTTCTAGCCTAAGCTTCATGTCTGTTTGGGTTATCAATGCTTCCTACTTTCTGCAGTGTGCTGTCGTGTATTAGATTTCACTTACTAGTTCCAGGATACAGAATTTAACTGCATGTTCTTTTTAAGATGACTGAGGTTTTTTTCCGCATTTAACCCATTTAAATAAATACAATAATTCATATTTGTTGTTTTATACTCTACTGTTTGGTCTGTGTGATACTAGCTGTTGGAGCTACTGAGTGAATGACTCACTTTTCATAAACTGTCACTCATAAACTTTGTTGAATCCAAACCAGAATTTGCTTTGCAGCTGACAATTTCAAGTAATAGACCCCAAATTCATTTTGCACAGCATTTTGTGTGAACAGAGATTTAGTCTACAAACAAATTTGAAAAGCAAAAAAAGGATGCAAATATGTCATGAAATACCCTTCAGAATATCTCAGTAACCTTTGCAAATATTTTCTGCATTTTTTTCTCAGGTTTACCTTTTGATATTACAGACGTAAGTTCTAAAAATACTAGAAATACTTCTAGAAATACTTGTAAAATATTTCTTGAATTCCTATGTGCAAGGAACTTGAGCAGAATGGCCCAGTGCACAGTGGTTTTTTTCTGCTGAGAGATGCTTTTTATGCCACTTAGAGAAGTCTATTAATTCCTAAGGGCTCAATTATGTCTTGTTAGGCATAGATTATAGAATAGTGTGGTGATGAGCTTCATTTTCTAAGATAACCACATGGACCCATGGACCTAGAGTGCCTCTGGAGCTTAGACTTGTACAGAGTCACAAAAACCTTATCTTTCTAAGATAACCACATTGACCTAGAATGCCTCTGGCTCTGGAAATGGTGGGTTTGAGGACAGGAACTCAAATATGGTGTTCTCAAATCTCATTTATGATATGAAAATAAAAAATCATCACAAGCTACTCTTTTTCATATAAGCAATAAGATTTCTTGACTGCTTCTTCCTCTCTGCCTACCAACAGAGATCTAGTAACAATCAGGTTAGGTTTGCATCTGTTTGCTTCTGTTGTTAAAAATAAAAATGAAATTTTATTAAACCAAAACATATAATAATAAAGAAGCTACAGTTTAAGACACCAGATTGTGAAGAATAGAAAAGTATTGGGCAGATAAATCATCCGGAAGGTTCATTATACACACCAAATTAATGCTCACTCACTTTGAAACAACACGTCTATGGCCTTGACATTTAATCAGAGCAAGAATGGCATTTATTGAATCTCATATTCAGTAAGTCATCAATTAAAATTAGTTTTGTTAAGGCCAATAAAATGCAAAATGCTTGTTATTTTTATACAGATTTTTCTTTTATTGCTTCATGTGCTTGTGCTTTCCCTTGAAGACATGTAGTTTGGGACTTTAACCATAGAGTGGCTTTTTAAAAATTTCTTTCCCTCTATCTATCTCTCTCATATTTTTCATATATTTCTTTTATCTATTTATTTATTTATACCAATACAAGCCAAACCACAAGCAGGATTTTGTTTAAAGAGGACAATTTTTAGACGTATATATTTATATCATTAAAAAACAGTATTGGTTTCTATTGAATGTGTACTTAGAGCAGGTATTGAGTCTGTATAAGAACTAAAGAAGTAACATGGAGAGCTACCACTGACTTGAATGCTTACATACAGATAGATTGTACAACATGCAACCTCTGTGCTATCGAGTGGCTTTGCATATCTGTACCTAGTGTGCCTAAATGTAATAAAATCATTATTAATTCTCATTAATTGATGAAGGATTTGATACACTCAAATAACTACTCTGAGTATTCCTTGGTAGAAATTGTAGATTATCTAGTATTTTGGTCTAGTTTTACTTTTTTTAATAGAGATGTAGATTGTGGTTTATTGGTATTTACATCCCTGGTAATTGTTTTGCATCTCACTATAAAGAACTAGGCTGAATACATGCATAACATATTAGAAATGCCATTAAGCAAATGATTCTGAATTAATGTTTTGCCTCCCTATGCTGTGCAAAATAAATTTTCCCCAATTAATTTACAATTGATTACTCTATATTGTGCCCCAAGGGAATGCAAAAAAAGTCTGTTTATATGTTCCCTGCTATTCTGTTTCTGTAGTCTGATTAAACCAAGCATCAAAAGAATAATTTATTTTTTGTATTACTAAAGGTAAATTATTTTAAGTTGTAAGAATCTAATCATTTGTGTGTGTGTTTTTATTTTAGACTAGCATAGCATTGCACCTGAATGTATTGTGTTTATTTTTTTATGTCTGTAATATTTTTTTAAAGTATATGTGCTTCCAAAGGGAAGTGTGTGCTTTTGACATTTGGACTGCCCAACATACTTAGGTATATGTGGTATGTATGAAATTAATCTGTTTCTCTTAGTCCAGTTCACAGACATTTCATAAGCCTTCATTAATGTCTGAGGCACTTTTAGTTTGAGTTCTTCCCGAAGCCTAAATACAGAATTAGCCTCTGTTAGCTTACCCTCCCAATCCAAGAGGTTGCTGCTACTAGACCTGTTCACAACTTCTAACCTGTTCAGGACTCCTACAAGTGCTGTTGTTTTTCTTGTCTATCTAATACTGTCATTTGCAGTTTTAGCCAAATGCCATCCTTTCTAAGTTTTCCAAAATCCCTATCCCTGATAACTGCACAAAAATGTATCTGGGGTTGTTTTCTTCTGTCGAGCTGTTCCTCAGTTTTTGTATTTTTTCCCAAGGCACGTGATGGTATCAAAGAAATCCGCAGACAAGTAACATAGGCAGAGCAGCATTTACTGGTTAGAGCTTGTGAAAATAGCTAGCAGGAAGAATATTCAAACATACAAATGCTTATTTAAATACGAGGACTTTTTAAGTTTTGATTATTCTGTTTCAGGTACAAATTTAGAAATATTTTTATTATCTGAAGGGCACAATCATTTATTTCGAATGAGGAGTCAAGATTTAACAAAGTCTTTTCCTCTGTTCTATCCAAAAATATGTTCATGTAGAAACCAGAAAAAAAGGCACTGGGAGATGGGAAAAAAAGCTGAAGATTTTTAAAATAGCTTGATTCCTATCTTGACCTCTAAACTAGGAGTCCTGGCTTGATTCCTGCACTGACTGCTCAGAAAAAGATCTGTCTCTAGGACCTGGGCTGGGGATCTCTGGTGGACAGAAAGGCCTCTTCCAGACTTCAAAAGCTAAAGAATGACAGCGTTTTCCTTCAGGTGTGTTCAGGAATGGCTGACTTCAGATGGCTCCCTTTTCAGCCTGCTGGTTGTTTTGTACTACTATCACAAGATATCTCATAAATTATACAGAGCCTGGGCACATTACAAAGAGTTAATTTCCTTCTGGGGAGGGAGGGCAGATCATGATTAACTGTGAAGTGCCTTAATTCTTACTTTGAACTAAACGTTAACCTTTAACAGATGATAGGAATTGGAGATCTACCTTATTATTATGCTTTGAAAGATGATACCTCCTACATCATTAAAGAAGTTTTGAAAGTTTAGTTTGTTTGGTAAAGAAATCTGCTACAACTGCAATAAAAAGAGAGTGAAGAAAGCAACTGTCAGGTTGGACAGGGTATACATTTTTCTACATACAACTCTTGATCTTTGTTTTTAATTTACACATAAAGCAATAATGAAAATGAAATTGCAAAAAGATACATGCAAAATATATACAACTACTCTTTCTTTAATATGTTTTCTTAAAATTTTGAGAAAATATATGTACATGTTGTGACACGTAGTTCCCAATTCTCTGTGGTGCTGAGAGATCCTGATAAAACTGCACAGCATTATTCTTCTATAGGCTGCACTGGATCTCAGAAATAAACTGAGTAACATGTGGCAGTTGCTAGGGTAACCGTTTTTTGCATTTTGCAGAAAAAGTCCAAGAATAAAGCACATGTTTCCACAGTGTGGAAAGCAGTATCATATACAGTCTCATATTCTCAATTTCTTCTTTCTGGTTTTCGTCTATAGTATTTACATAACAATGAATTAGATCTCTTCAGCTTTTACCTTGAGTCTCCCATACACTTGTATTTTGCATGGCTCAGGAAGTCATTTAAGCATTCAGCTACTAATCTTGAACTGGGTTTTTCCCTGTCAAAATATCTATATTTGCTGTCAATAACATATAGCTGTGGTTGCTGTAAGTGCTGATCATGTTCTCTGGGTGTTATTATCAGGTCACGTAAGCAGAAATGAAATTGAATTTTAAAAGTTGTCCTTTGCACTTAAATACAACTTCCTGTAATTCCATTAAGCATCTATCTTTAATATGAGTATCTGAGTGAAAAGCCAGCATTTAGAAAGATGAGAATTTGTGGTTCACACAAGAGTCCAATTTAGGGCCCCAATAGGAGCTCTTATTAAGGCAAACATTTTTGTGCTTGTTTTGGAAAGAATTCTGCAAGTTGTTGCATAATGAGAAATGCATCTTTTTTATAAGAGGAAATAATTTTATAAGATATAATTAACATTTTGATTTGAATTACATTCAAATGCTTAACCACTGTGCATGGCAACAAGCAGACTTTGTAAATGTAAAGATCATAGCTAAGAAATAGTCTATAATACTATGTTGGTATTATTTTGGTGAACTGCTTGGTACTTCTAAAACTTCTTTGTACTTCATGCTTTTGAGTTAAGAGTATACTTGTGTTGGAATATTGATTTAGAGAGTTGATATAATACCAGTGATTAATATCAGCAATATAATTTATGTTTTCAGAAACATTTTTCTTTAAAAACATTAACAAATTACAGCTTTTACTCATAATAGATAACAGAAATTAAAACCGTCTGTACAAGATGGTTTCTAATATGAAAAAAATACTCCCAGGGCTTCCCAACCCTTCCTCTAAATGTAGTACTAAGTAAATCTCATTACAATGGTTAAATGAACATTTAGAACTTAGAACTGAAAGGGCTGTCTTATGTTATTCACTGATAACATTAGAGCAAATCCTGGAATTTAGTGCTGCAGCTTATTTTTGTCCTGATTTACACTCCATGGCTTCAGTAAAGTTACATATAGTATTATAGCACAGTTCTAGGTTGTCATCCTTTGCACATTGTTGTCTTCTTTCAAAGACTAGGTCTAAAAATGGTGTTCATTTAATCATCTGTAAAAGGGTACTCTAAATTTTAGACGACTTTAATTGACCAGTTCGTGTTTCTTAAATTACTCTGGTAGAAGTAATTACTGAATGAATCTTGATATTGGAGATAACTACGAGAAACTCAGCACAAATAATAGCTGCAAACTAGCAAGATTTCTCGGTGGAATCACTTGTCATGAAACTCATTGGAGTTCACATATCATGTGAAGTTTAAGTTTTTTGCTTAAAAACATGTAAGTATATTCACTACATGCAGTAAAATACCACTCTAGGAAGTGAAAGCCAAAGTTTAGAGCTTAATATGAAGTGGTTATTATGCTAATTCTAATTCACAAATGCTAATACTGTATTTTCAATAATGTATATAAAGCTGTAGTGTATTCAACCCTGGATCTGTAGAATACACTGAACACCTGGCTGAGCAAAACCACACAGACTACAAACTAAGATGGTAATGTTTCAGGGAATTGTTCTCATCTCCTACTAGAAAATGTTGTTTTCTGTTATCTGAGTAAATATAGCATGTTATTTTAAATTTTTTAAACAAGCTAGGAGGGCATTTAAACAGTTTTTAGTATCCTGCTGGGATGTGGTCAAATTACTCTTCTCTTGGTAGGTAACAGCAAAGCAAATATTGCCTCGTGACTAAAGGAGTTTTATTTCCTTTATAGCTGCTAGCAATCTATCAGACTGCCTGCCTTCTCAAAATTTCAACTCCATACTGCTGGCTCAGCTGCTAGACTCAAAACATGTAGCAAGACAGATTGGACAATGCCTTTCATCTTTGGTAACTTCTTAATTGCTCTCATCTGATGCAGTCATACTAAGACATCTAAGCAGGCGCTGATGAGGACAGCGGTGCTGTAGATTGTCACCTAAGACACCTCTGACAAAGGAGCAAACCCGTCTACTGAGAGGATCATAGCATCATGGGATAGTCAAGTTGGAAGGGACTGCAGGAAGTCACTAGTCCAACCTCCTGTTCGAAGCAAAGTCAGCTGCTATGTCAGACCAGTTAATGGAAGGTGAAATCAGACTTTGGAGTTTCTCACTAGTTGCTATGCAGGATTTATTTATCTTGCCCCATGACCATTCCGTTTCACGTAGTTCAATGTTGATTTTTGTCTGTGTGGATTCAATAGTGTACTTTGATATGCCAAGCAAAATTTATTTTTAAGCAATGCTAATGCGAATGTATTTTTTATGGAATTGAACGTTTTCCTCTCCTCAGCCCTGAGTACTGATTACTCTTTATCTCTTCTATTAAAATATCTACATTTCAATTAATGATGGAATAGATGACTTCCAAAAATTTACTCGGAGTTTCTGAAAGTCTGGCAAACCCCCACATGTGAGATTAAACAGCAGTGTACCATATTTATACCACAGGTCTTACAGACTTACCATTGAGTAGTTGTAGATAGATAGTCTACAGTCTCAACATAACTCTTACTGTTTCCCTGCTGTGTTTGTGTAAAGCATGTATAGTGTGTGTTTATATAAACCTTTTATCAATTTGTCTTTATATTTTTGTAGTATTTTCAATGTCTTTGTGCTGTTGCTAGGGCTGATAGAATGACATACCAACACAAGACATTGTTTGAAAAACTGATATATAAAATAATTTTAAAGTAAAGATTACAAAGACTTAATACGCATTCACTCGAGGTAAATGGAAAGACTTTTTTCTTGCTTTCTGTGAACTTTTGGTAAAACTCAGAGACTGTTAGAGCAGTGATGAAGAATAACACTTGAAAACCAGAAAGTTTACAGGTTTTCCAACACTTAAAAGAACAAAAGTTATTTCCATTTGGAACAGAAAGCTAGGACCTGTGTCGGCATAACACCAAGTGTGCCTACTCCAAGTATGTGAATCTATATACTTTGCTTCAATTGATATGACCAAGGATACTAAATGTACTTGAGAATTTGGACTATGTATGGGTAATTTAAAATTTCAGCAATTAAATCTTTGAATTTGCATGTAATTTTACTTCTCTGTTGTAGTTACAGTTTATTGTTAAATGATACCTATTGAAGGCAATGTTTAAATGCCTAAAAAAGGTACCTGGATCAGAGAAGCCTCTGAAGGCAGTGGGAACACTGACAATTATCAACTTTAAAATGTAAACTTTATTAGAGGAAGTTATTTTATGTAAGTACCTAAATATAAATTGAAAAACTTTACTCTGACTTCTACTTTCAAAATCCTTAAGACAAATACATAGTCACAAGGCAATGCTTTATATTCTATTTGAATCAATACTTTTCCAATGAAAGCACAGATTTTTTAATTGGTGAACCATATAAATAATACAGTCCTTTCTAGAGCAGCTTCTTAAATGTAGTTGTGAAGCGATTAGTAACTGGTATAAGAGTAAGAAATTACACCAAATCATAGAAACACATATAGGAATAAGTACTATAACTTCTGTCTTTAAAATGGAGCAACAAATAATATAGCACTACTGTAATTAACAATGAAAATGTCCTTAATGTCCTTTATGTAGACATAAAATGTCCTTTAATGTAGACATTAAAGTTTATCTTCTTCTTTCAAATATCTTTTTGAAAAATTTAGTAGAAAACGCTATATTTTTTCCACAACATCAATGGCTAGTAGCTTGAGAGCACAGGTCAAAATATGTAAATGAAATAATTGAGGGGTTTTGGGGTTTTGTTTGTTCGGTTTCTTTTTTTCCCCATTTCTTTTTTATTCCCCAGTATGATAATAATGATCATGAACAGAACAGAATTCTTGAGACATGCTAGTTATAGGTGAATGGAGCACTCTTTAAGGTTAGCCACACTATAGTGTTAGACAACTTTTTGATAGTCTGGAAAGGATGCAGCAATCATGTGAAGCTCTGAGTATCTGAGGATCACATTATGTTTTCTTTTCCAAGGGATATAACTCATTAACGGGCAAGAGAAAGGTACATGGGTCTAGACTAGAACTGGAGAAAATAGAACACAAATCATGAACAGTTTTGCATTTAATTCTAAGTTGCAGGTTAGTCCCTCCTCTGAATGTTCGGGAGAATTAAGTTAAACTCTTACTGGTAATAATGTCAGGAATAGGAATACATATTTGATGTCCATGCTGTTCAGACAAAGCTTTTTATTTTCCTCATTTGTCATGTAGACATAGAAATACAAAATAAATTTAGTTGCATATATATATATATATATTCTAAATAAATTAATTATGGCAACTCTTAGAAATAAAATACACACAATCTTTTCCCATTTACTCATAGGTGATAAAATGGCAATGTAAACATTGACATCTTTCATGGCAAAATGTTTATTACAGGCAAGTGAAATATAAATAGGAGGAAAAAGTTACATTGAGAACCAAATGTTTCCCTTTTGAAAGATTATTTTAATACCTGTGGGTTATATTTCAAGGTAAGGTGCATATTAAAAATTGATTATTACATTTATTAAAATTATTGAAGATTTAATAGTACATATTAAATTTTTGCTTCTCCTCATCAAGACTGATGATACGCTATTCGTTGTTTCTGAACATTACTGTTTCCTCACACAGGCAAACTAGAATGCACACTTGCCAAATGTTTGGCATAATTCTGCTTAATTAAACTCTATTTGACCAGAAATTGAAAACTAGGTTTGTTTCCAGTGTCCTTCAGAGTGTAGTACTTGAAAAATTACCTAACCAACTTTTCTAGGCAATATGGACTGTGATTTCAAGGCTTTTTGTAACTGGCTAGGTAGATTTCCTTTTACTGGAAATCTTGTTCAGAAAGTTTTGGGTCTCCACCTGTATGTATAGTAATTAAGATTATTTTAAACAAGAAGAAAAGTTCTCAAGGCGATACATTTCCCTTTTACTTTGCGGCATGAGTGGAAATGAAGCAACATGATCAAATTTCTAGATAGAAAAATGATGAAAACACCAAAAAGCAAAGACAAAAAGCATTTATGAATCCTTTCTGCATCTGTTGACATCGATGGGAATTTGGCCATTTACCACAAATGGAAGTAAAATTACACTAAAAGATGGCAATTCTAAGAGCCATCTGTGAAAGGTTTCTGGATTGTTTTATCTAGTATCGAAATTTGAATGGTAACAATTTCATTTGTTTGTTTTTAGCTGATAGTTCTCTTATAATTACTTTTACGCAGAACTCTGTTAAAACAGTGTTAATTGGAAAGTGGAAACAAACACAATAAGCAAAAAATCAAGAAGGAGTAAAAGGTAACTATTTCAATTGAGGCTTCCATAATGGTTTTGACCCAGCCTGGTTTAACTGAGGTATTTGAACACATCAGAAAGCACCAGCAATACACAATATCACCAGCTTTAGAGGTACAAGAGAGGACAATTTATGCTTTAGTACCTGTGGCTAGTGATGCAAAATTATAGATATTCTGTGAGTTGTAGTTAAGATTTTCTTTTATTTATATCTTAAAGTTGTTTTAAAATACCTTTTGCACTTTTTTTTTTTTTTTTTTTGTGGTTAGCAGTAACAGAATGTATGTTATAAAATGAAAGTGTACCTGTTAACAGAATGAAAACTGGTATTTGCTTTTTTTTGTGCTTTGAAGGCATGGAAGCATCTGTACCAGTGTGAACACAAATGCATTGGCTTTCCTGACTGCTGCTGAGATAAAGCAGTGGTGACGGTATGGCCCAGGTATACTAGGACTTGTTCTGAACCATGGGTTCTTGATAGCAAGTTTAGGTACAAAAATGTACTATTTTACAGATAACACCACTGAAATATAGAGGTAAGTTCATTGTATTAAAATTGGTGTATGCACTAATATCTAAGGGGATTGTTTCCTATCAGAGTGAGTATAGGGTTTGTATGATGCGTGTCCAAACATGCCAGTTATTCTTGGGTCTGTGGAAGTGAAAAATGTAGGACTATTGCTGTGCAGTTCCACAGATTGACTAGCTGTTCTTTCTGCCCAGGAAAGGTAGAATTCAGCAGCTCAGCTGCTGCTCTTGGAGAGCAGAGTACTTTTCCTCCTTATGTGATTTTGGAGTTTGGAGTTTAGAGTCACCCTCTCTGCTAAATATCCCTTTTGTCTTTTACTGCACAATAAAAAGGAAATGACTAAAAATGTATTTGTCTGACACAATATTGATGTCTGGATAATCTATATCAAAGCAACATTCAGAAGAATATGTTACCTGAATTATACATGCTGGGTGAAATTGCTATTCAGACAAACATTTCTAGCTTCACAGATTATTATATTCACAATTACTTCATTTTGTCTTCTCTCTCCTCATAAGGATACCTCTATAAACTGGTATAATGGTCATTAATCATTCCATTTCTCTCAAGTGCTCTAGAGTTTTAGCCTTGTATTTGGGCTTACCAGCAAGTCACTGGACAAACAAATTCAGATTGGGTAGTGAAATTACTGTGTTCTGGGAGTGTCATGAAACAGCTGCTGTAGTCTTAGCTACCTTTTTTTAAAGGTAACATGGTGCATCTTGTGTAAAAAGAAATATATATTCAAAAAGGTGTAATGCACTGAATATATCTGGGATAAACTTGTAGTGTTATGCTTAGAGGATAACCTAAGTAACTCTGTTTTGTTATAAACTGGTATTGAATGGTAGTTGTGCAGATAATGTCCCTCAAGCTACAGTGGTAATGGAGCACCACTTGACTGTATTTTTATTTTATTTATAAATTCATTGCATTGTTGCTGAAATATACTTTTTGCAGTGGGGAGGGAGGAAATCTTTTTAAAGCACTGCCTGATTTCTGTATGGCACACGTGAAAAAGAGCAGTTTCATATTGTGCACTAGGTTTGTTGTTACACAGGGAAGAGGTTTTTCTGGAAAGCTCAGCTCCCGTGCGAGCCTTAGCCAGAACAGGCTCTCCTGCCTTGGCGCCTTCTGTGACCTGCAGCACGGAGCCAGCTGGTGTGGGGAACTCAGCAGGTAATCTTGCACTTTGGTGGAAACACTGTGAATTAGCTCACTGTTAAGTGTCATCTGCAAAAATTGCTGATGCTTGACATGACCTCTAGAGAAAGCTGCTTTCCAGAGGGGAGAGAAAGTTCAGGGGCTTGGGCGAACTTGGCAACAGGAATGAGCTTGGGGTGAAGAAACGAATGTCTCTAGTCCTTTGATTTACAGCTACTGTGACACTTGCTAAAATCTGTGAGAAAAGTCTCTCTTTCCACATAAAAATTATTCCTGTCAAGATGAACAATTTTATTAGGACTTTAGGTACAGAATAAATCACATAAATGTGATATAAATAGGGATACGTATAGATCTCTGTTTTCAGCAGAGATGTGCCACTATTGTAAAGCAGGAGACATTTGTGTTTATCCTTATTCAGGGAACAAGTTAAACATTTGCACTTATTTAAGCACCTCCCAAGTCAGGGATATATTTCTCATGCTGTCTTGAATAAGGATGGCTTTTTTTTTAGCACCTTGATGACAGAGCTAACCAACCTGATTGTCAGCTGTGGTTTCCTCTAACCTCTCAAGACTACAGTAGAAAAGTCCTAGTAATGTCTGGCCATCACATTGCCTTTGTAAAGACTGTTAGGAGAGTCATCTGCTGTCATCCAGGATGATGGCTATTCTATGGTGGTTGTAAAAATACCTCAGTGCACAACTGCTCTTCATTGCCTGTTCTATTACCTGGTGTTTATTCATGTTTATGTACTTCATTCAACAGGTAATTTCTGAAATTGTCTGGTCCATAGACAGAGAACTGTATTCAAAATCTCTGAGGGTTTTTTTTGTTTTGGTGGTTTGTTTTTTGTTTTTTTTTTTTCCATACTGGTAGCCAGGGTACACCTAAACTTAAGATTTTTACCATTCTTCTAGAGACTTCATGATATTTCCTGGCAGAGTGGTTGTTTGCATGACAAAACCCATCTAGTAAAAGACTCTAGGGGTAATACTAATAATCAGTAGATATTTTGAAAAAAATATTCCCTGTAGCATTTTATTCAGCTTTGCAGCATTTACCTCTAAATACAGATGCTTATGCAGGGAAGGGACTTCCAAATGATTTCTTTTCTGCCAATGTTGTCAAAAAGCATTTCCCACTTTGAGATTGTGGGAGCTGAGAGCAAAAAAGAGGCAAAATTTCTTTTTTGCTCTAATTCAGAGGTCAGTTAGAGTTAGGCTACTGTTTAAATTTGGGGCAGATATTTTAATGAATTCCAGAAATACAGCAGCCAAATAGAAATGATGGGAACACAGAGATCTTATTTCATATTTCCTTTGAATTAGCCTGTTACTGCTTGTGGCCAAGCAGTTACAGCGAATAGGCAAGCTGAAAGAGAGTGAGTTTTATTGAGATAAATCTTTTTGTGAAGAAGCATTTCTAAAAGAAGGATAATTGTTTCAAGGATACACTGTATAAGTTTGTGTTTATGAAATTAAACTTTCTGTTAATTTTAATGTCTTTACGTTTGTTTGTGCTTTGCAGAAAACCAGTAAGCAGGTTTGGGAATGCTAGGAGTGAGAGCATATCTGTAGTTTGTTCTTCCAAGCAGTTTGTAAATTAAAGCTAAGAAATCATAAAATAGAAGTAAATGAGCATGGTAAATATAATCCTATTTATCAAATGATGTTTCCTTTGGCTCATATGACTAGAACATGTCTTTAAGTATTGAGAGAAGAAAACTTGCACATTGACTATCTTTTTTATTTCTTTGCTGTTTTTTTTCTTATGATTGATTTATTATACAGCACCATCTTCCATGTATAAAGGATAGGAAATCCTGCTGGGAGAGGGTAACTGGATCAAGAAAAATTGTGAAAGTAGTTTGTATTTCACCCTCATGAAAATGCTCTTTCTCACCAGGTGGCACACTCAGTTACTCCACAAAGAACCCAAAGTGGAATAATTTTATTGACATCTATCTGGATATTTCTCTGGTGCAGATGAGTATAGCTCCATGTGCTGTGCTAATAAAACTGTATCAGTTCAGATCAGCTGAGAGTATGAATTTATTGCGGAAACATTGATGATATCATTTACAGACTTTGTGTATGACACTGAAGGTCATACTATTTGTTTAAATAAAGTTCTTGGCATGAAGAATATTAAGGAAAGTTCTTTATGAACAATGTCAGTTCACAATAATGGCGTTTAACAGTTTGTAGACTGGTCAGTTGAATAAGTAAAAGGCACAGTAATTCGTTTTACAGTTACATTACAGTTGTAATGAGAAGTATTGATTTTTCTCTTAATACTAATGACCTTTCTAATGACATCTGTCACTGCTATTACTTCTCAAATTCTACTGGCATTTTCCCTTCAGTAAAGTAAAGGATTTTAATTGCTTCTTGTAATGTTAGAATAAGAATTAATATTCCTTTTAAAGTAATATGAGGTCTTGAGGACTTATTCTGTTAAAAAATAATTAAAAATTTTAGAAGCTCTCCTGTTTTAGGTCTTCAAAAAGAGTTCCTTGAGCCCTATGTGTGAAATCAGTTTCTCATTGTCTGTTTTTGCTAGGTGATGTTACGTGGAGTTTGTGGAATTGAAAGTGGAAGAGTTTACCAACACAGTTTCTGAGGTCTCTCTCAAGAGTTTTGTTTTCCTTCAGCTTTTACTATCTGAAGGAAGGCTATAGGAATGAACTAAAACATTGATGTACTATAACTCACTAAAACCTTATGCCTATAGTTCAAAAATGGCTTAGTTGTTTCTTTGTGGTATTTTTTCTTTCAGAAGTAATATAGAGCTTGTCTTGAAAAACTCTTCTGTTTTCTACTGCTTATCTTCTGTTGCTTTAGGTGCTCTAAAATTTGGCTATTAAACACCAGCCATTTAAAGTTAGAGTGGTTGTCACCAAGCAGCAAAGCTTTAGGTTTACTTGTGGAATTATTATTAATATAAAAAAGATTAGGGGTAAGACTCAAAGAAAGTGGCACCAACACTGCTAAATGGTTTGCTCTCACTTGCAAATGATTTTGTCCTCTAGTCAAGGAACAAGTGATCACAAGTGATTTTCAGGATGTCAGTATGTTCATAAGTTGCTCATTTTTGATCAGTTAACAAGGATTGTACATGGTATTTTTGACTGCATTACAGGTAGCAATGTTGCCTAGCTGATCTTGTCTAATTCTGGTGCAAAAGAGAAATACTCACCTACTTCTGGGTACTCCAAACAGGCATGATGTGATGTCATGGTCAGATCTACCTCCCTGAAAGGCGGTACTTCGGGGTTGCCATAACAACATCAACCAGTCATTGTCTGACACTACAACATTATTGCAGGAGCTTTGAGGGAGTATTAACCAAAATACAGTCACCATACATTTGACTACTTTGCTATTTAAGAATGTCTATGCTGTGTACTCAGACAGTGCATCTACAGCATATTTTCTCTGTACATGTACAATTGGGAAGACCACTTTTTTTGAAACTCTTTGGCATATCTATAAAATATTTTAAAGTAGCGCATTAGAGTATATGTGGCAAAAACCAATATGCATTACTGTAAAGTTATGCATATTTACTTATTTTTTGCATTAAAAATGAGTAGGGATAAAGATTCAGAACAGCTGAGCATGTACTGTGGTATATAGGAAAAGTTTCATCTGAGTAGTCCTTTGCATATAGCATGAAAAGATCAGAATCAGGTTTTCTCTCCTTATTGTATAGTGCATTCTGTAAAAATCCAAGCCAGTAGCTTGAAATTCTTGTTTTAACAGCTAAAATGCACATGCAATGTAGGTGAAAACAAGATATTTAATTGAACCTGAGATTGTGGTTCACACAATAAAATAAGCCAGCTTGCTTTAACTAGATTTCATAGACCATCTGAAATAGAGGAAGCAAGCTTGCCAATAGCAGGAGCTAATGCTTCAATACCTTTCATTTTGTACTCTGAAAAGGAAACCTCTTCTTAAGCTCATTCATTTTCCAGAGGGAATATCGAATGCTGTGGCATATTGTCAGAGCTGCTTTATTGTCACCATTTACAAAGGTCACCTGAATTAATTGACTTCTTACCATACATATTGTTAAGCTACCCGTTTCCTGACATTTATGGAAAGGTGGCAGGCTTACGGCCATTGGCTATCTGTTGATGGTTGTTTCACAGTGTTTGTTTCTCAAAACACAGTCACTCAAAAATTTCAAGCAAATAATTGTGTTGCTGTACAGGAACAGATTATTTATAATGTTCTCCAAGGTATACGGGAGTGAGGGGGTGGGGGAAGAAAAAGGGGTAGGAGAAATAATCTATATACTGAGCTGTTTTTAATACAGGAATAGTACTCTAAAAAGCAAATAAAATCATGCAGGAAGATGCAGGTTGTATTTTTTCACTTTGAAGCAAGCATTAGATAGCTAACCTGTCTTTTTCACGGTGTAAAGTAAAATCTCTCTCTGGCTTTCACTGATGCATGGATCACAGATCCATGCTGATGGACTTTACTGAATGTGTTTTCATCTGAACGGATACTGAGGTACTCTTATACTGCATGAAAGAAATTATATACACATGCATAAACACAAACACATTAGTCAAGAGCAGTGCCAGCATGGAATTTTATGTTGATTAAATTGGTTGAATAGAAAATTACTGTCTGTTTTCTAGCCTTCTGTATTTACTGCCCCCTCCATCTCCCCCTGTGTTGGGTTCTTCTCTTTCTGAATAGCAGTGCTGGGCAAAAACTCCTAGACATGTGAAAACAAAGACATGGAAAGCAAAGGCAAACAGTTCTGAGCCTCCCTGTACTAAAACAGGCAAAGCTTTTGTAGTGATGGATTTGAACAGTCTCCTTACATGAAAATATACTTTAGAGGCACCCTGCTGCGATCCTGTTAATTACCAAAGAAGATTAGAACTCTTCTGCTTAATGTGATCCTTTTTACCTAACGCATCCATTCCAGCTGCACCAGTAATCAGACATTCACACTGTCCCTTCTGACTGGAAAGGGGATGTTTTTAAGTGAAGTCATTTGCCACAATCCTTAAGATGTAGTCTGGCAGAAATTCAATAACTGTTTGTGATATGCTCATTCAGCCTCGCTGCTCAGTGGTTTTTAGGTCCTGACATAAACAGCATTTCCCTTAATCCTAGCACTGGAGAAAAGAAAGGAGGCTGTCCTGTATCTTGTTTTATTGGTTTCAAAACACAGAGCAACTGTGTAATTTGATTTTGCATCTGAAACACCAGGGGAAACGTCCTCCCTTTATAATTTTTTATCCTTTGATGTTCTTTCAGGCTAGCAAATGCACAAATCTGATACTCTTGCAAGCATATTTAGATTATCTCTGGCACAAACAGCAAATTACATTTGCGTTTCCGTTCAGAAAGTAAAACGTGAAAATACGCTAATAAAATAACTTTACAGAAAGAAGAAAGGGGAAAGAGTTTACAGGTTGAGATAAAAATCAGGATAAAAGATCAAAAATAAAGAGGAACTTACCGTATAAGAGTAGTTTCAGAGCTGGAGTTCTTGCATCTCAGTAATTTTGATTCTGTACTTCAGGTAACCACATACTTGTATTAAACCCAGAGTCTGAATAGATGTGCATACACGTATGTCTGTGAGTCGGTGTGCGTGTGTGCGCCTAATGGTATATCATACAAAGATGTATCTATTGATATCCTACAACATGCGAGACTCTCTGTGCTGCCAGCTGAGATCACTTACATTTGCCAGAGCGCTGTTGCTGCCTGGCTGGCTGAGGCTCGCAATCCAGTGGAGGGCGGGGAGGGGGGAGAGAGCAAGAGATGCTCGCTAGCCGTTCCTATTTCTCCTTGTTTCCATGGTGGTTAGTGGTGCATCAGTCACCCGCTCGGCTGTCACACTGACATGGTGCTGCCTGCTCGGCGGTCATTAATAACAGAGCCCCTTCCACTCCCCAGAGAGCAGCCAATGCCTCGTCGTGCCCAGATGCCGCGCAGCGTGCGTGGCTGCGCCAGCCTGGTTGGCGTGGGAAGCTGTCTGTTACGTGACACTGCTGCCTCGGCTATGGGTACATGAAACAAGCCTTTGCACGCTTCCACATCTCTTCCCATTTGTGGGAGTTACAGGGCATGCTTTGTGTTTGTACGGAGCAGCTCAGGAGGTTGAACACCCACCCCACGCCCACCCCCACCCCCCACCCCCCTTTTTTTTAAGGCTATATAAGGATGCCTTCTGTGCTCTAGAACAACTTATTAGATACCACTGAAGTTCGGCAAAGGCTGCTGTAGTTCAGAGGATACTGCATGTTGAAACCACTCAGGAAACATATGTCATGCCCGCCCCACCCCCCACCCCCAGTTTTGGTGCTTTTTTATTAAGCTTAAGAAAGAAAATATTTTTCATGCTCCTTCTTTTCCAATTTCTATCAAATATTAAATTTTATTGTATATGTTTATCTGTAAATGTAAGAGCAATAATACATCTTACTGAGAAATAAAAATTCAGAATAAACTGAGGAAGGGGTTGCTTAAATAAAGTCAGTTTCTTTCAGTCTCTGTCTACTTGACTCTCTCTTCTGTGGCCATCTAATTATATAAACAATGGGCTGCACAGATTTTTCCTTCCCTTCCCTCCTTCTTCCTTTCTTTCTCCCTTCTCCCTTTGTGCCATACCCTTTTGTGAAGAATCTTTTTTCCTGTTTATTCTGTATCTGTGAACAAGTGGTATACAAACTATGATGGTTTTAAAAATTGTAAAATGCTTTGTGATTTTCTTTTGAATTTAAGGGAAGTATACACTGAAATACATCATCCTTTTCCCCAGATATACAAAACAACAAATGAGATAGATGTTGTTAGTAAAAGGTTTTTTTTTTTTTCATACATACTGTTTTATATAAAGGAAGTTGCTCTGTAATAGAAAATGAACAATAGTGAAATACAAGGAGTTGATTATCAACAGGTCAAAACGAAAATGTTGGATATCTTACAGGAATTCAGCCCTGACTGAGGCAGCCCACCCTCTAGTGGATCGAAGTGAGATGCGGTTCTCTTTTCATGCTTCTGCTTTGAAGGCTCAAAGTCCTGTCTAATAATAGTATGAAAAAATTCTGAAGATTAGCAAACAGTGTAAATTAATGTACTTTTTGTAACAGCAATAGCACCAGAATTCTGTTATGAAAAGGTTACTATTTTATGAACATCATATATAATTTCTATTCAATTTGAGTCGGAAAGCATGTGCTACAATATTTTTTTTTTATCCTGTAAGAAAATTAATTTACACTTCAAAAAAATCACTTTTTATGAAAAGTGAATTAAACTAATACCAACTTCTTGAATAAATTTGTTTGTTATAATTGGTTAGGGCAAATTTTGCAAAATCAGTCCTGTTTGACTCACTGATACATTGTTGTGGCTGTAATAAAACAGTTTTCTGTTTTATTTATAAGAAGCTTCCTCAAATTTTTAAATAGTGTATTTAAACTAAGTATAGGGAACAACATTTTAATTTTTTTAAAGATATCTGCTGTTCTGTTTTCACACAGCTGAGTGGGACTGTCTCATACAGGAAGTAATGACACGTAAGTGACAGACTGCAAATAGGTAAGATACTGTAGGGTGGGAGGAAGGCCAAGTGCCGCTTTCATTTTCTCCCATTTGCTTATTATAGGCATTACATTTTTTTCTAATGTGCGTTAAAGAGGTATAGCAGAAACAGTTGGGGCCAACCCATATTTGGTTACCTTTCAAGTCTGCTTGCCTGGGGTTGAGACAGGGAATGCCTCAGGCCAGGAAGATGTCATGTCACCTTTCTGTATCTTCAGGGCTCATTGGTGAAGCCGTGAGTCTCCCTTACTCCCGCAAGGTAGCTCTTTGAGACTCTGATAGCACTTAATGTTCACCACCAGTAGCTGCAAATACAAACCATTGTACATCTCCCAAAGAGAACCTGTGAGCCTTCCTTCCCTGCTGCACGTGACAACCACTGTCTGATGGAACAGTGCTCAGGGTGTGTTAAGAAGCACAACCCAAAGCTGGATTAGTAAGACTTCTTGCCACGCTACCCCCCCACCCCCCCACCCCCCCCACCCCCCCCCCCGCAAAAATGGGAATCCTTCCTGATCTCATGATCTCAGCCATGTGGCTAGTCACACCTATCCCAAACAAAAGATGTAAACCTGTGCTACAGGGGTGCTACGGTGCGTAGAGTAAGAGAGAAGAAAACTTTAAAAAAATTTGGAAAAATTAAAAAAAAAGGAAAATGTTCTCTTAAAACCAAATAAATACTGCTATTTCTCTTATCTCAACCAATGGAGATACAGAAGTTCTGGGGAAAAGGGAATAGGTAGGGTCTACCATTGCCCTACATGGCAATGTACTCACTGTTGTTCATTCAAAATCTGACTTTCTAGTTAACACGCGAATCATGTGAAAATATATTCAATGATTTAACATGTGAAATTAAGATTATAGAAGTGCTTCATTTTGGTTGATTGGTATGGACTATGTAATTAGAGGGCTAAATAATTAAATCAGCTAAAGTATACTTGCATAAAGAAAGTGAGTTCTTATGATAGGCTATATATGCAATTAAAGTACCTCCTTGATAGGCATACATTTACATATTAGTTAAAATGTTATTATATCATAATAAAGTTCTGTTTCATAAAAAGTGAAATAATTCAGTTTTTTAATTTAGCTAATGCTAAAGAGTATGTGTTTTTTCAAACTATCTGCAAAAGAAAAATATCTTTTATAACCAATACAATTATCATGATTAAGTTTCATTAAGTTATTTTCCTGCTGATTTCAGTGTGATGTTTGGTGGTTTTAAAATAGCAATGTAATCTATTTCACTAGAATTATATATATATAGCTTAATGGGTTACAGGATAGAAAAAAAAATCTCAGACTGGTATAGAGATGATGAAAGTAATGTAGGCTAACTCCAGGTATTTATTTAGCATGCGTTTTATCTTTTTACTGTGGGCACATGAAAATAAACTAGGTAATTATTTGTTTGTAGTGGACAATTAATGGGATGTATAAAAAACTTAGTTATAAAAATACAGTGGTTGGTTCTGGGTCTGCATTTTACTTAAAACTGGAAGAGGATTTCAAAACTTTTTCCTTTTTTCGTTGCATAGAAAGGTGGAGCATCCTTGGGCTTTAATATCCTGTGGGCTTGTGGCTCAGGGAATTAATGGTGACCATTTCTAGTGTTTTTAGGCTTTGAGAACACAGCTGTGTTTAGAATGCAGCAAGTATAGTTAAAAACTGAAATAAATACTATGCAATTAAAGAAAAAAAACACACCAGTATTTGATTTAAATTCAAAGATAACACACGTTATATCAGAAATGGGCAATTAAAAAAAATCTTTTTAAGTGCATATCCGTACAGATTATGTCCAAGTGTAAAAGAGCCAACACTTTTTGAATATCTTTATCGCTTATGACTACACGTGCCCCAGTCTTGGTTTCTGAGGCACTGTAACTACAAGGAAGAGGGCTGCGTGGTGGCTCTTTGCAGTTGCTTCTTGTAACCCTTAGAGTAAAAAAGAGAGGAGCTGGTGAGCTGGTGTTTGACAGATTATTTCTCACCCGTTCTGTAATGCATACCCTTAGTGTATCTTCTGTGTGAGGTGCGGGACGTATTCCTTTCCGAGTGAAGGTCTGGATTTGCTCAGATTCAAAGAAATCTGTCTTGTGGCATCATCAGTTAACTTATTGACTTATTAATTATTAGCAGGTTTCATTGCGTGATTTGCCCGGAAGAGAGAAAAAGTGCCACTGCTTCATGTAACCCTGTTCTGCCAGCATTTTCAGTGCAATGTCATCAGCCTGACACTGTCATGGACATTTTTAGATATGATGGCCACTGTTGATATTTTACTAAGGGCTATGCTTCCATACAGATAAGGAGTAACTTTTATTAACGTGTATCCCTCTGAAACTGAGTCATGTTTTCAATGATAAGCAAAAGCAATACTTCTAGCTCTATTTCTTGTCTTTTTTGAAGATGCAAGTCTTATTGCCAATGAGTTCAGTTTCTAAGTACAGTTGTACTTTATAATGGAAAGCATTATGCACAGATTACTTAACCTGCTACCAGCTTTCTTTTATCAGATCTCAGAGTTAGTGGTAGGATAGAGGTAAAGCAGATGGAAACAAATGTAGGCCATGAACCTGTAAAGAATTTCACATAAGGAAAAGTTCACATCTACACAAAGCACCAGCTACTTCATTGAAAGCTATGTAGGTAGTAGGTGCTGTATGACTTAGCAAAATCTGGAACTGTGTAGTAAAAAGAGCCATACAGCACAGGCCAATTCAGTCATGTGCGATGGGGATGAATTAAAGTAGTGGCTATAAGTTTGTGCTTATCTTGGTGATCAAGGGGATTTTGCATATTCCAGCAAACTTGCCTTTTCACATAGTAACTATGTTCTATGAAACAAAGGACAAGATTCCAGGGAAGAGCTGTAACTTCTTTCCTCATAGGTTCTAGAGCTGTAGTCAGCCTTTTTCAGGAATCACCTGAGGTCTGACAAATCTTAACATGTTTTATACCTATTGGGTTCAACTCAGAGTTCTGTCTGGGTTCTTATAATTTTCATCCCTGGCTCTATTTTAATAGGAAAGAATCTCTGGCATACCTTCAGCATCTGGTGAAAGCTGGAAGTGAGTCACACATAGCAACCACAACCTCGCTATGCTGTGTGGGAATCTTAATGAAGACAGAGTAGTGAAAAGCAGCTAGAGAATCCTTATCTGCAGCTGGATTAGGTAGATGAAATATGGGATCTGTAAAGAGGCTTTCAAGCTCAGTGTATGCATTTCATTTTAAAAATTGTTTCATTTCAGTATGTTTCTGTCCTACTTGTGACATTTCAGGTTTTTTGTAATCTACAGTAATTGAATATAACTTACTGGAAACTTCTCAATGGTGTATCTTTAAGACTGGGATCACATAATCACAGAATGGTTCAGAGTTCAAAGGGACCTTTGAAAATTATCTAGTCCACCCCCCCCTGCTAAAGCAGGTTCACCCAGATCAGGTTGCACATAGTCATGTCCAGATGGTTTTTAATATCTCCAGGAAAGGAGACTGCACAACCTCTCTCGGCAGCCTGTTCCAGTGATCTGTCACCCTCAAAATAAAGTTTGTTCTTATATTCAGGTGGAACTTCTTGTGTTGCAGTTTGTGCCCGTTGCTTCTTGTCCTGTCACTGGGCACTACTGACAAATCTGGCCCCATTGTCTTAACACTTGCCCCTAAGATATTTGTATGTATTGATAAGATATCTTCTCAGTCTTCTCTTCTCCAAGCTAAACAGACCCGGCTCTCTCAGCCTTTCCTCATAAGGAAGATACCCCAGTCGCCTAATCATCTTCATAGCCCTCTGCTGGACCCTCTCCAGTGGTTCCCTGTCTCTTGAACTGGGGAGCCCAGAACTGGACACAGCACTCCAGATTTGGCCTCACCGGGGCAGGGTAGAGGGGGAGGATAACCTCCCTTGACCTGCTGGCCGTGCTTCTCCTAATGCACCCCAGGATCCCATTGGCCTTCTTGGCCACAAGGGAACGCTGCTGGCTCATGGGCAACGTGCTGCCCACCAGAACACCCAGGTCCTTCTCTGCAGAGCTGTCTTCCAGTAGGTCAGTCTGTGCTGTGATTGGGGTTGTTCCTCCCTGTGTGCAGGACCCTACACTTGCCTTTGTTGAACTCCATTATGTTCCTCCCTGCGCAACTCTCCAGCATGTCCATGTCTCGCTGAACGGCAGCACAGCCTTCTGGTGAATCAGCCACTCCTCGAAGTTTTGTATCATCAGCAAACCTGCTGAGGGTACGCTCTGTCCCTTCATCCAGGTCATTGACAAATGAGTTGAACAAGACTGGATGCAGTACTGATTCAGCTGGCTATGAGCCTCCAGCTAGATTCTGTGCCTCTGATCACAACGCTCTGAGCTCTGCAATCCAGCCAGTTCTCAGTCCACCTCACTGCCCATCTTACCCACACTTCTTGAGCTTACCTATGAGGATGTTATGGGAGACAGTGGCAAAAGCCCTGATGCAGTCAAGGCAGAGAACAATCCACCACTCTCCTCTCATCTACCCAGCCAGTCATTCCATTGTAGAAGGCTATCAGATTGGTCAAGCACAATTTCCCCTTGGTGAATCCATGTTGAATGTTATTGATGACCTTCTTTTCCTCCACAGGCGTAGAGATGACACCCAGCACGAGCTGTTCTATCACCTTCACAGGGACAGAGGTGAGGCTGACTGGCCTGTATTTTCCTGGGTCTTCCTTCTCACTCTTTTTGAAGACTGGAGTGACATTGGCTTTCCTCCAGTCCTCAGACACCTCTCCTGTTCTCCATGACCTTTCAAAGATGATGGAGAGAGGCTTGGCAATAACATCTGCCAGCTCATTCAACACTTGGGGGTGCATCCCATCAGGGCCCATGGATCTGTGGGTGTCAGGTTTGCTTAAGTGATCTCTAACATGATCCTCCTCGACCAAAGGAAAATCTGCCTTTCTACAGACTTCCTCTCTTGCCTCCAGGGTCTGGGACTCCTGAGGGCTGGCCTTAACAGCAAAGACTGAGGCAAAGAAGGCATTCAGTAGCTCCACCTTCTCTGTGTCCTTCGTCACCAGGGCACCAACCTCACGCAGCAGCAGGCCCCCATTTTCCTTAGTCTTTCTATTCCTACTGATCTCCTTGAAGAAGGCCTTCTTGTTGACCTTGACATCCCTCACCAGATTTAATTCCAAACAGACTTAGCCTTCCTTGTCACCTCCCTGCATGCTTTGACAGCACACCTGTATTCCTCCCAAGTGGCCTGTTCCTTTTTCCACATCCTGTAAAGTTCCTTCTTCTGTTTGAGTTTTGCCAGAAGCTCCTTGTTTATCCATGCCTATCTCCTGCCTTCTTTGCATAATTTTTTACTCATGGGGATGCATCACTTTTGAGCTTGGAGGAATTGATGTTTGAATATTAGCCAGCTCCCTTGGACTCTCCTACCTTCTGGAGCCATAACACATGGGATTCCTCCAAGCAGGTCCTTGAAGAGGCCAAATTTAGCTCTCCTGAAACCCAGGGTTGCAATCCTACTTATTACCCTGCTCCCTTGATGCAGGATCCTCACCTCCAGCATCTCATGGTCACTGCAGCTAAGGCTGCCCCCAGACTTCATATCCCCAACTAGTCCTCCTTTCTGAAACACAAAGTCTAAGCACACCTCCCCTTGTTTGCTTCTCGACTACCTGCATCAAGATGCCCTTGTTGAATTCATAATGATCTGTCTGTTGCTCGTGGGACCTAGTATGTGCATGGAATATACCTTTTAGTCTCATGGCAATTTTAGCTATTCCATATCTGAGGTTGATGAAGAAAAAGGTGGCAGCAATTATATGAATATAAGGTCTAGAATTTTCACCCTGGTTGGACTTGTTGTAGTTCTTATGGGTGGTGGTAAATCTTGAAGTTTCTGTTCGTATAGAGAAGACTTTCTACATTTCTTTGCTCATATCTGTTTTTGTTTCTATGGAGAATTAACTAATATTTTATCTGAAACATGTTTACCCTTTTTTTTGTTAACACTGCTCAGTGTGGCAAATAGTATATGATCAGGGAGAGAGAATTCCTTCTCCAACTAATCAATTTTTTTAACTTACCCACTTTCCCTGGTAATGTCACTTCTATTATTTTAGGTATATATGCCAAGCCTCCATGTGCTTCTCAAGGGTAGAACTTCAGACTTGATATTTTTTACCTTTTTTGATGAAACTAAACAAACACTATGTTTGTTACATTTTATTCTGTTTTAATATTAAAAATAGATAAACAGCAATTGCAGTTCTAGATTATTTGCTTTTAACTTTGCACAAGAGCTATATTGCTGGTTTTGAAATCTGTACAGCCATTAAGCTAAATATTAGAACTAGAATGTCATGTTGCTTTTTGGTGCTTTTAGTCTGAGACTGAGTATTGCGGTAATTTTTCCATGCCATGAATAGCATGAAGTTATCTTGGTGATGATAAGGAATAGCATGGATATGTGCAGTGTGTTCAGAATATCATTACCACATGACAGTTTAAATCAAATACACTAAACTATTGGAATGTGATGGGTACTGAAGTCAAGTTCTTAGTAGTTTAGTTACACAATTTCATTTTTTTCAACTTGCAAATCTAGATAATTAATTAAAAGGTCACTGGAACATACAACATCCTTTCTGATTAAAACCCAAACTATTTAATTAGGAATGCAGTAAATGTTTCCCCTTTCCTCTGTAATTTGACTGCCAAAACCTGTGGGTGCACATTAGGTATTTTTCTTTAAATACAAAGTTATCTTTACATTAATAAGTTTGGGGTAGAAAGAATCATATACATAATGACTTACTGGAGGAGGACCTGTTTCAGAAGCTTTTACACAGTTCCCATTACTAAGGAAACCACTTATTTTGTCTGTGCATGTTTTGAATAGATATCTCATTTGAAGTCTGGTGCTCAAACACCGAGGATTGCATTATAGCACTGAGAGAGGCAAAGGAAACAAAAGAGGCATAAACCCACTCCATCTTTAAGGAATACAGTCTAAGAGTATTGTATTAGATGCTTGTGAAAGTGTACATATCTGCTTATATTTGAGAGATGTATATATATGCATTTTGATTGTTTTGTTCCTACTAAAAACAAAATGAAAGTATTGAA
This sequence comes from Falco rusticolus, assembly GCF_015220075.1. Classification (NCBI taxonomy): domain Eukaryota; kingdom Metazoa; phylum Chordata; class Aves; order Falconiformes; family Falconidae; genus Falco; species Falco rusticolus. The sequence goes on along the minus strand of NC_051191.1, from coordinate 43,978,380 downwards.
AGTAAAACAGGGAAAGCAGATGATGTTTTGTCCTGCACTTTGCATGCCTCTATTGTAAGGACACTTGTGAAATCTGGTGTATGCCATTTAGGTAGCATCAAACATGAGTTCTGATTTTCGTTTGCTGAAATGAAACATGGTATTAGATTGAAGTAGGAAGAAGTGCCTATCCAATGATAATAGCTAAAACAAGGCTGAAGCATGGCTATGCATTCAACAGTTGATCAAACCTTTGCTTGGAAGGTGAGTCTATTTTGGCTAAATTTCTCACTTAAGTTTAAGACATGAATGCAAATGCATACCCAAACATACTTAGATTATAGTGGAACCAGCACATTTCCCCCACATGAATAACACATGTATTCTGTGCTGACCAAAAACCTACATTATGAACTGAATTTAAAACCCCTCTGTTGGCAATTGTGTATGCTCAACTGATATGCTCAGAAACAAAAGGTTTTCTTAGTACAGCAGATTAATCTGGTTTGACAGGATATGATTTTAAAGTATAAGTATTTAAGTAACTCGGAACTGATTCCAAACTATTTCTTACAGATCAGAATTGTTCCTAAATAAGCTGGAAGTTTCAGAGAGATGTAGAAATCTAACAGACTGCCAGAGAGCTGTAGGGAAATTAAATATGTGGCCAATAAGTGTTCTTATTCATCATGTCCAATATATGAATTAGTTTATCAGTTAGTTTTACTGTCAAACAGGATAGAAAACCAAAGACAAATATGGAAATTCCCATTTTTAAGGCCTACAAACCCCATGATCCTGTAGGGCCATGTGACAGCAAAACCAGTACTACAGAAAGTTAATTTCCTTTGAAAATAGGAATACATTCTATATTTTGATTGTCTGTTAATGCAAGTTTATTTTGAAACGAAGAACCTTAAATCATCAGCAGTTGATATCTGATATGTCTGATGAATAATTATTCTTAATATATATTGCATAGTTCACATGTCATTTTAGGTGGCAAGGGATTACTTTTAAAGCTAATATGCTTCGAAGGGATTTGTTTGGTTTTGTGTGCACAATTAATAAGCAGCCAGTCCCATATAAATTTTCTTCTTTAACTCCTTGACTTAAATGAGAGGGAGAATGACAGCTGTGGTAAAGCTGACATGTCCTTGGCTTGACTTAGTTGTATAATTTTTGATGAAATAAAATAAATGTTCTTAGATTACACAGAGATAACAGAACTCATTTGTCTCAGCTAAGAAATATCAATTTTTTAATATTCCAGAGTATTTGTGTTGTTTCAGTCCTTTACTGGTTGTGTTTGCTTTCTACTGTCTTACTGCAAGGATTCATAACATGTCTTAAGGTATACTAAAAGCATTGCTATTCATTATCCTTAAATTTATGCTTGCAGCAAGAAATAAGATCTTCACTGTTTGGTAATAGTGACAATTTCCTTTACAATGCAGCTGGTATGTTTCCAGAAGAGTGCATTCAGCCTCCAACTCCCATCAGTATTATCAGAAAAGAGATTAAATCAATATTTTTTATAAAATAACTGGGACTCTCAGAAAAAATGAACATCTGTTTTGGTACAAGAGTGTCAATTTACCTGGTGAGGATCAGGACCATTTAATACTGAGAGACTGAAGAGTTAATGACTGAATTTGTAATTCTTGTTGACAGAGAAGAGGAACCAACATTTTTTAATAACTTAATTTAAATATTTGGGTTAAAATATAATATAAAATTAAGTAGATAATATAAATAATAATTATAGTGACATCACTGTGAGGAGGAGGCAAAGGACAGGGAGAATAGAACAAGAAAGGAGGTTTTCCCACAATATGCAGCTCAGAGGAACACAGGAATATCATTCAGAAAGGCTGCTTGAACTTTAATAATAGGAATGGGATTACACTCTAAATAGTCCACGATGAAAGGTCATTTGGAGCCAATAATGTAATTTTGCTGTAGGTTGTGGGCTTATTACTTAGAAATAACTGAGGAGGAGAACATATCTCTGTATTACTGGTCGATCAAGAAGTATGAGCTGACAGCATGGCACAGCTGTGAAAAAGGCAAATATGGTCCTAGGATGTACCAGGAAAATTATTTCAGTAGCAGTACGGAAGCAGTAGCACGTTGGACACCCCATTTAGAATAATTCATTCAGTTGTGGTTTTGTGCTTGAAAAAAAAAAAAAAAGTGAACTCAAACTGGAACACACGCAATTAAATACTATTCAGATGACAGTGGAGCCCACATTACAGAGGGGTTTATAAAACCTTGCCTTTTATAGTGTAGGAGAGTTGGGGAGAAAATAAGATTCCTGCTGATAAGTACATCCTGCTGGTACACAATGAGGTAAAGCTAGCAGAAGAACAAAATATGTAAGTAACTGTGATTAAATTTAAGTCTGCAAATTAGAAAAGATTTGCTTTTTTCTTCATGTTTGAGTCATCACATCCTGGAACAAGTTTCCAGTGAAATAATTTGGGTAGAAAAACAAAACCAAGACCAAAACAAAACAACCACAACTCAGATGAAATCAAACAAAAAACCCCAATCCAACCCAACCCAAACCACAAAACTCTGTAGAGTTACTGATTAGTAGAATTATAAAATAAGATGTTTACAGAAAGCTGACTTCATGCCTACAGAAGGAGGAGCTAGGCTTAACATTTTAGGAAGATCTTTCCAGTCCTTTTTTGCTTATCAAAGATAAACTGTACTTGGCAGATTTCTGTATAAATCCAGTTCCCATCTCTATGTTCTAAATTTTATCACACTGTTTTTGATAATCTTGAGTATTTGCAAGCATGGGAATTTCTAACTCTCCAACTGGTGTGAATACTCATTTTTCAGTGGTAAAACAGCTTTTCTCAATATTTACCCCGGTAAGTGTATATAAGCAAATATAAGTTTAGTATTTATGTTTACTTGACATTATAAAATAGTGGTTTACTTATCTCTACATGCTGATAGTTGAGTGGCATTACAAAAAGTTCAGAAGAAAAAAGGGAATGAATATCCATATTACAATCTTTGATTTCTTCTTCTCTAGATAGTTCTGGAAAGAGTAATCCCCTTGATAATATTCTTTAAAACAAGTTGTCATCCCAAGGCCTTAGAATTTACCCAGAGTTTTGTTCCCCCCCATCTGTGACGCTGATCACTAAACAGAAAACTCACTCTGTTGTTCAGGTACTGTTTTTCTGCTGGTTTTGTTTTGTTACTGTGACAGATAATCTAAGCTCAGCTACAAGGAAGTCACAAAAAGCTTCATATGCACAAAAAATGCATATAAGTCATTATATGCAAAATCCAGATGCCCCAAAATTGCCCAACTTTTTTTTGTGTGATCTTATAGCACTCTTCATTTTGCTGACAGCTACTTTTTCTATGAGTAGCTGTAAGAAATATCTGTAATAAATACACTTTTTAGATACATCTGTATTTCTTCCTTGGGCCTTAGGTTGAATTTCTCTTTAGCTAATAGGCCACCTATATGTTCAGCCATCTCCTGAAATGGCTTTTAATAGGCAGGTACATTAACTCATTTAATATTTTCCTACAGAGAGATATTCATCAAGGTAACAAACTTGATGATGGAAGAGCATATTTTTCTCATTACTGCTAATTTGAATGTTATGCCAAACAGGCTTTCAGGAACCAGAACACAGTAGTTATGGCCTTAATGAAACACTAATAACATTCAAACTGGAAACCCTACAAGTTAAAATGTATGGGTCGAAGAGGGAGAATTCAAACTGCTGATTCAGTCTCATATTTCCCTAACTGTACTCTCAGGCCACATATTTTTATCATGGCTGCTGTTATGTCAAATGGAGAATATTGAACTGAACATAAAGAAGACTCAATATTGCCATTTACAAATGTGCCTCTAGAGTAACCTAAATGGGGAATAATTTGGTATGTCAGGCAGGAGCACTAACTTTTGACCAGGAGAGGAGATTCTAGTAATTCCATTAATTCCACTAACTCCTCCTGAGACCATCCCAGTCCTGGGTGTGAGTGCAGCTACTTTTGGAGAGAAGCCAAACTCTTCATTGCTGCCTACACTGCTTTTCAAAGCCTTTAATTGAATATTCCTAACTGAGATAACTATAAATTACCTTAGGCTTTGAATCCGACTTTCCACAGATTATCTTCCCTGTGCCCAGTCTTTCCCTCCTTTTTGTGGCTGTGCAAAGAACATGCAATTGCTGTCTCCCACCTCATTCCTAATTTTGAGAAAAAGCTGTTCACCTTTCTTTTCCCTGAAGTCTTCCCTGCTGACTGCTCAGATCTTTGTCCTTGCTAGCTTCTGTCCAGAGGGATGGAGATTTCAGTCCTCTGCTTCCTCTTCAAGGTGTCTTACGTATCAGACGCTTTCACAGATGTCAGAGGGAGGGCCGGCCCGCACTGTTTGTGTAGGATATATTCCTTCCTCTGGCTGTTGTAGAAAGGCTCCTGTATTCTTGGTTTAAAGACCCGTCCGAAGAGATCTGCTTTAGTGGGACTCAATGCCTGGCCAGTCTGACCCCAGGACACAGCTATCAGTCCAAGACCTGGTTCATAGACTCTGCTTGTGTAGATTCCCCTTCTTTCCAATACCAGCAGAAAATACCATGGGGCAAGCAGGAGGAACACTTATGGATAGGATAAGTGCTGCCTGGTCAACATGTGCCCCTGCCCCGTCCCCCCCCCCCACCCCCCCGCTCCCCCCTCACCCCCCACAATGCTCCTGGAGTCAGCTGTGGCACCCCCATTCCTCACCAACTGTGGGAAGGTGAAATCATGGGTGAAGTCCATTTTTCTTCTTTTTGGTGGAAAGAAGGGGCAGAAAGAGATGCAGCAAAGCGTATATTTCATGGGTAAATGCTTTGAAAGCTCGTAAGGCAAATAAATTGAAAGGTCAATATTCTGGCTTGGATGAAGTGGTGAGAGAAGCTTTTACTTGGCATATACCAGTATGACCTTTTCCTTGTCCATGATTAGCACAACTGTACTCCACGGGTTCTAGGGTGTCGATGGCACCAAATATCCAGTGTCTCTCTATGCAAATTTTCATATTGTTCTGCCCTGAGTAATTTTTGGCTCTATAAAGCTTGGAGATCTATGTTCAGAATTTACTAAAGCCCATTTAAATATTTATTTCTAAATTAGCTTGACATCTTTGGTATATTTATGGTCAACACCTCTTTCTGTATTTTAAAGAAATGCTCTGCAGATTGCAGATTGCTTTTTTTTTTTTTTTAGAAGTAAGTCTAAAATTTTATGGTCTTGGCTAAGGAGAAGTACAATATGAATTATTATCCTTATTCCTTGCAGGTTTTATGGTTCTTCTGAGCCAACCTAAGTGACAAAGGCTTTTCAAAGCAAATCCAAATAACAACAAATTAAGCTTTTTTTTTTCTTTATGCACAAATCACTAAAGACTTAAGATGTGCTAATTAACTGGCTTCAACACAAAGCAACAGGCAGGGTTCAAAAAGGTCCAGAATTTAAAACCAAGTGTCCCAACATGCAAGCTGTCTCTTGCACAGGTTTGTAACTGTGAATTACTAGCTTTGCCTGTATTAGTCTGAGCATAAATGTGTCACAACCTTTAAATAGTATGATTAATCAACCCTTTCAGAAGAGCTCTAGTATTAGAGCGCTCTATAATACATAGCAAATCTTTTTGTTCTGAGAACCATACTTCTATTATTTTACCTGTGTGTAAATCCTGTGAATATTAAAATCTTCATAGGCTTTTTAAAGGGTTTAAAGAAAGAGAGAAACTGCTTTTAAACAATGAAAGGCTATAGGTCTTTATTTTTGAAAGCATTCAATAGGCTGTATAAACACATACCTCACCTTTAATACTACGTAATTCCATATTTCAGTAGTTCAGTGGGATAATGCACTGGCTCTCTAAAGAGCTTGTGGAAATGAAACATTTAGCAACAGCAACATGGGGCTTATTTGGTAGCTAATTTTCAGTAATTTATTGGTAACATCTCAAGGAAGCATGGAATCATTCTCACTTTCTTTGACAAATCATTCCCAAACATACTTGTAGGGGATGAGATAGATGTTTGTAATAAAACGTTTTACATTATGGGGTTCAGAATTAAAGTTTTATAAAGAGAAATTTGCCACTGGTTTTATTGAAGCCATGAAAAGTGAAATGGTGGCTTTCATGACAGTGATTACTGCATATGCCACGGTTACTTTTCCAAGGCCTATAGTAAACGTTACTTTTATGCACTTGGGAAGCAAATTACCCATAAGCTAAAATAAGTAATAGTAAGCAACATATGTAAGTGAAAACCTGGGTAAAGTGTTGGTTTTGTTGAAGAGAGTTTTGTGAATTACTGGTTTCAGTGTGATCGGAATTTTATGTCTTCGTTTTAGCAGTATTAGTACAAAGCTTTTCTAGAAGGAGGAAGAGAGAAAATAAGTTATTTTTGAGATATGCAGCTCATTAGCAGTTAATCTCTTCCTGGGTGTAATTTGCCATAATGCTGGTTTTGCATCCCCTCTGTCCTGCTTTTTGTGTACATGCGTGCATATATGTGTGTGCATATGCATTTCTGGTGAATTTGTTTTTAGATACACAAGTGTATCTGCAGATGGAATGATCCCATCTTCCATCTGCTTTTAGCTTGTGTTGGGTAAAAGACATTAGATGAACCTTTGGCCTGATTCTAGTTGCAAATCCTTTTTTCCATCTGCATTTATTCCACCTTAAGAATTTAGTTCCTTATGGCTAAGATGTTCTGCTGTTTACTGTTTCTGCTTCCACGGTGTATTTGGTTATGACACAAGCTTGTTTCCAGTGACTTGGGAACTTGAGCCAGATACTAGACTTTATTTGTCATCCTCACAGTTTTTATCTATCTATCTATCTATCTATCTATCTATCTATCTATCTATCTATCTATCTATCTATCTATCTATCTATCTATCTATCTATCTATCTATCTACCTATCTACCTATCTAATCTATCTATCTATCTATATTTATGTATGCATGTATATAAATAGCATTTACATAGTATAATACATATACATGTATATAAATGAATATAAGTAAATTGTAGATGTATGCATATTAGAGCATATCTTAATTCCCCAAAAGGCAGGTGTCTAAGTTGGTTCCAAGCAGTGGTAAATGTATATGACACAGTTGAAACAGGTGAAAATAAAACCTTGCATCCAAAAGAGACTTTTGAAAACACTTAATTAGCCTAATTCTATTTAGCTTAAAAAGAAGACCAAACTGATCCAGCAGTACGCCTCTGAGTTTCAATCCTGGCTCTTTACATTTCAAATTAAGCTCCAGTAAACTCTTTCCCAGGCATATAAACTCACAAGTTTTCCAGCTGTTTTATGTTGCTGTTCACTTATCAGATTATGAAAAGAGCCATTGACTAATGGGCAAAAGAAAGAAAATTATATTGTTTTGCATGACAGATGATTATTTCTCTTGATTCTTGGTCTTTTTATTTTAAAAATTGGCTGATTAGATTGCTTTAGGTTTAGAATTCTAGTCAATCTGTAGTGCTGCTTATATTGTTGGGTAATGATTTTTCAGATTTGTTTTTAAATATATTATGGAACAAAAGACACTATGTCATAAATAGAGCACAAATAAGCCACCTTTGCACAAAACCAAGTAGCTTAAGTATCAGGCTTATGACCATGGGCATCAACCTGCTTATGTATTTAATATCCATGTTTAGTTCCTGTCATGTAATATTTTATAGTTTTCACCCTGTTTATAAAGTATCTCTTCAAGCAATTACAGTTTTTTCTTTACTTTGGTGAATTTTCTTTCAAAATACAAAATTCCTTTTCAAAGAATTTCAAAATTCTTGGGGCAGATATGTTCTAGCTGTCTTTCCATTTCTAACCTTTTATGTCAGAATACTGAGATGCTCTCTATATTCAGTGTGGTGGAAAGGCTGTTCTTCAGATGTGTAAGATTTATTGGAAAAGGGTGATTTTGGGGGGGGAGCATTCTTTGCTAATGTGGTCATTTAAACCTTCCCGTAATTTTTAGTGCAGTGAAATCTGCCTTCATCTAATGCGGACCATGTTGAAACTGTCCTCATTTCACTTACATTTGTTATTGCAGTTCATTTCCTTATGTAAAATTTGATACTATATTAACCTATATCTGATTCTCAAGTTTTCTGGATTATGAGAGTAATCTTTCTGTGTCTTTTCTGGTTTGTTCATCTATTTGAAACTTAGCCATATTTTTTTAATATGCATTACAAAATTTTGTCCAAAAAATTAAATAAATGCGGCAAAACTTATGTAGAAAATATTATTTCCAGTACTATACTGAAGATTTCTTACAGTGCACATTGTTTTGCTTTAAAGAGATTGATATTATTTATCTTCCTATCTCTCTTTGTTCCTCTATACCTTGTGCACAAAAAGTAAATACTACATTCAGAGTCATGGATTTACTGAAGGTCTAGTGAATGTCTTGTTAAAATAATGCAGTTAAAAGTGAGATATACAAAGTACGACTACAGGGCAAAGTATTCAGGTAGGTTGTGTAGTGTTGTATATTGTATACTAATGGATATAACACAAAATCTTTAAGCATAGAAAGTCAATTTTTAATGTAAAATTGCAGTATTTTATAATGATAAGATAGTCACTGCATATCAGATATTTAATTCCTAACATTTATATTTCTAATCCTACAATAGTCTTTTCGTTAAGATGTCAACATGTGACCTACAGCACTGGTTTCAGTACTACATTTTTGGTGCCTTAAAAATTGACTTTGTCGCAAACCTGAAATAATAAGTTGTGATAAAGTATTCAAAGGATTAAATTGCATATTAATGTCTGAATTATTTACAAAAATGTGAAAAAACTGGTAAAAAATGGCAAGATGGAGAAAGGCAACAAGACTATGTGATATATTTTCTAGCTGATGCTAGGGTTTATTCTAGAATTCTTTTTTTTTTTAATGAAATTAAAGATGACGCTATAGTTTGAGCTGAGACTGCTAGCTGAGTAAGATAGATAGATGTATATATATGTAAAAGAGAATCTGATTTCTAAATCAGGAGCAGATTCTGTGTAGACAAATAATTTGGAATTTACAGAATCAAGTGGTGAAAGTATGCAATTCTATTAGAGAACAGCCCTGTGCTTATTTTCCTAGAACAATGGACAAATAAATAGGATAGCAAAACTTTTGTTTCTGATTCTACTTGGAGTTCACAACCAAGATGAACAATAGATAGCACTGCTGAGAATACGTAAAGCAGGTGAGTAGTTAGGGAATGTAAAAGATGAAAAGTGTACAGAGGCACATAAAGTTACCCTAGCTGAGATATTTAGTATGTGTAAATTGACTTCTGTCTTCAGACAGCATTTTTACATTTTCAGCACCTAAACTTCAGGTCTGAAACTTTGCTTGCTTGATTTCCTCCCCATAATGAGTTATTTTTTAAGGTGAATAAAATTATTTTGTTTATTTTCATAGAACAGTGAAGTAACTGTGAGCAGAAAGCACTTTGGAATAGAACAGAAAAGTTGCAGTACTTAACTGGAGTTCCAAATTACTAGAACTGCTGAAAATATTTTAAATTGCAATGGAAAACCACCAACTTTTTCATTGTCAAAATTTCTCGTGATTGCTATATGCACAATTACCTGCAGCAGCGATTGTAGTGCGTATGCTCCGCAAAGGTAGAGTGCTGCCATTAAAACAGAAATAAAAATATATTTTCTCATAAGGATGTTAGGTGGCTCAGGAGGAGATAGATTTGTTAAGTCTTAATCCTGTAATTAATTTCATAGCTTCGCAAAGATACTTTGCATGTAACAGAAGACTCAGTTAAGAGCACAAAAAATGTGTCTGCCAGGTTGACTAAACTGTTACTTCTGGAAGGACTGTCCCTTACCTTCCCTTTTATTACTGTTTATCTGTCATCTGCTCCTGTATTAGTATTTGGCATATATTTTCTGTTCTTGTCATTTCTTCCAAATAAAGACAATGTACGTGCAGGCAAAGAATATGTTTTGGTGCTTCTTATACTTATTTTGAAAAGAAAAGTCAATTGCAAATACTCTTCTTTGTGTGTTTATCACTTTTGAAGATGTGTTGATTGGAATGGAGTTTGCAAGGTGAACAAATTCTAGCCTTCAGAGAAGCACCACTTACTTTTAAAAATAACTTTTCTATATGGCCAAAAGGCTAATTGTGTCAGAACCTCTTCTCCATTCTCAAGGCATGTAATAACTGTGGGACATTTTCTCAGCTGCTACCCTGGAGTTAAATATAGAGTTCATTTCACAAGCCTTCTCTCTCTACTGCCTTCTGTCCTCATTAAAGTTTCATGAGTTTTTAAAGCAGAAGTTTGTCTTTAAGTCATAAATATTTGGACAAGACACCTTATTTAATGATATGTTTCTATATCAGCTGGTATGCCTGCACTCTAATATGACAAGATGGTGAATGTCAATTTCAGTTCTGCAGCGTGGCGTCCCAGTATATTTCTTCTTGTCTTTCGGGCTTCTTCTGAAGGAAAGGCATAATTTTCCCCAAACTTCTCTAATTGCCCCACTAGGTAATCAAAAGTAACATGAGCTCATGTTGTGGCATTTGGCTGAGTTAGTGATTTAAATCTTCCCAACTTATAAATACCTTTCAAGCATTAATTTAAATGCTTGTTTTTATTTTGCATATTGTTTTTAACACTGAGTAGCATTACACTTGGTTTATAGCCAGCAAGTCAAATACATTCCTTAGTTATTATTACTACTACTAATTATTAGTTTGTATTAGAAGTCTATAGATAAAACAGTTGAAAAGGAGAAGAGCTGCCTTCATGCCTCTCTCCCCCTTGCTATGTGTCATGACACAGCATCGGTACATACCGTCACTCAGCGGGTTTCAGGCAGTTCTTTGCTCTGAGGTGGGTGCAGGCAGTTCACAAAGGGGCTGAGCAATGCCCAGATTAGAAGCACATGACGGGAAGTGGGGAAGAGGAAGGGGAGGAAGGGGGTCAAGGAGGAAAGGATCTGGTCCTCTGAGAGCAGCAAGCTCTCACCAGTCTGATACTGGGCTGTAAAATGACCTTTGCAAACTCACTTGCTGGCTGCAGTTTTTCCAGCCTTCTGCCATCAGCAGCTGCATTCTCCACCCCCTCCATGGGCTTTTCTCCCACTCTGACCCTTTGCTCAGCCCTGTCAGCATGCTGACGTTGGATACTGGCAAGAGGTGAATGGTGGTCTCCTCTCTTAGCATCCTGAAGCAATGCAATGAGTGATGGATCCAACAAGTGCTGGGGCCAGGAAAAGGTAAAGGCCAATAGTGAAGAGAAGATCATGGCAATCAGCTGTTAGGCAGGCTGAGGCTGGTGAAGATCTACAGGGTAATGCCTCTGGAGCAGGCTGATGTGTCTGCTGAAAGGAGCACATCCTCCTTTCCCAGGCTTGTTTTCACCCTGATGTTGACTGTTGACGGAAGAACTTGCATGATAAACTGGATAGGGGAGCCAATATGGCTGAGGAAAAAGTATTTTTCCCCCCTCTTGGATTCGTTTAATTGAGATCAGTACTACTCCTGACAGAAATCTGTCTTGAACTGTGGCTTAACTTGGAGGCAATAGGAAATATTTCTCTGAGTATTAAGGCTGTGAAACTGGCTGATAGAAGATGGGAGAGTCAGATCAGGAAAGAGAAGCAAGGGTGAGTGAAACAAAATTGTGTAGTACAAAGTCTAATTAGGAACTAATAAGATTTTTTTGTTATAAGCTGGGAGTTATAATTGAAAGTGTCAGAGGAAGAGAGAGATCTGGCTTTATTAGTCTCAGGGTGGCTAAAGCCATAAATGTGACATGGCAATAAAAAAAGACAAGTGTAAAGTTCTATCAGGATGCATTATAGCATTTTTAGGAGTGAAAAGAAAATATTATAGGCAATGTACACGGTACTAACAGGATTTCATCTGAAATTCTGTTTGCAGTTTTGGTCACTTATGATTGAAACATAAATTCTAAAAGAAGAGGTGCAAGATGGGTAGCTAAAGTTGGGGAAATAGAGACATTGTCTTATACATGAATTATAAAATAATGTCATTATTTGTCCTTGGAATAAAGAAATTGTACTGTCTTTCCATTCTCTTCAAAGGGAAAAGTGCTGGCAGAGCAAGAATGTCTGTTTAAGCTGTAGAGCAATGTTAGCAGAAGAACAAATGTGTATATGCCGGCAGTGAGGACTTATTTTGTAGAAACGAGAGACAGTAACCATCTGAGAGTAAGATTCTAGATTAGTCAGTAAATGTGCTGGCTTGGTTCTTTGTCCTAGTACTAGGAAACAACTGGACCATTTTGTCACATGGAATATGTAAAATATGTAATTTTAAATGCTGGACACTAGACTTAGAAATCAAAAGGCTCTTTCTTTCTAAATTAAAATTTGGAAATGTTTTTTCCCTCCAGTACCAGAAGTGTTGGAGGGTAGAGGTACAGTGGGAGGAAGTAGGAGCATGCCTCTTTCATTAGAGGAAAGCAATTGATTATACTTCTAATTATTTTATTTAATGAAGCTTACATTTATTTCCTAAGACATGAAAGATTTTCTGAGCAGAAGTTGTATATTGCAGTACTTCTTCCCTTAAGGCTTCAAATCACAAAGTCAGGACATATGAGGGTATCTGTAACGAGAAGTGTAGTGTTCTTTAAGGACTGTAAACAAATAGAAAGATTCAATTTGTTCAGTAGCTTATAGCATCTATAAAACTGATAAGAAACAATATCTCTGTTTTCAATTAATAATTGTTACACTAAAAAAAATGGAAATGCTTGTTCCCTTTGATATCTTCTGATTTTATTTGATTACACCTCTACTCACAAAAAAAAGTCTTTTCTATTGTTTATTACAAAATATTTTCGCATTGGTGATAGAGTTGCTTATTTTTGTATTTGAAGATGAGATTGTAATAATGACTGAACAGCTTCCTCCCTAAGACAGGTATTTCAGACAAGTGACCAGCATAAAGAACATAATCTATGAAATACATAAATTTCTCTGAAAACTTCCTTTAAAAAGCAAAGATACTTTTGCATGGTTTTCTGCATGTCAGTTTCCAACAAACTGTACATACTTACTTTACTTATAATAAAAATATGCTTCTTACATTCATTGTTATAAATATACACTAATTCCAACATGCATCACTGCATCTTCATCACTCCAGCTTTGCAGAGAATGGTTTGTACCAAGTAAGTTCATAGTCAGCTTCAGGTGTGAGTGTCGATGCATATGAAAATAATGAATTCCTAGAGTTGGTAAGTACATCCTGTTCTTTTTTCTCTTAAATGATAGATAAATTGAATGTATCAGTTCTCTAAGAACTCTCTATTTGAACATTGTTGTGCACAAGAAGGAATAATGCATGTTATCTGGCCTTAACTCCACAAAGCACTTAGGCTCAATTCAAGAAAGTATTCATAGCCAAGAGAGGCCTTTAGCATGTGCTTAAATGCTTTGCTGAAGCATGGCCAGTTAGAGCAGTTTGCCAACATCTTCTGTCATGAGCAGTAGTCTACTCTTACATTCATCTACCCTCACTGCAGTTGATAGGTTTGCTTAATGCAGTTACTGCCACAAATCTAGCATGCATTTAAGAGTCTTTTACAAAGCAGTTCCTTTGACTCATAAGATGCTTAGAGCACTGTGTGCTTTCTCTGTTTAGTTCAGGGGCCCCAGTCCTCATTTTGGACCCTATGGTTGCATGGTAATAGTCATCTAGCTAGCTAATAATTTAAAATGCCTATAAAGTCTGTAGGTATAATGTGGCTGGGTGACCAAGGCTGTTTAATTTTTCTCCTTTGTTACAGTGCATTTAAATTTGTAAAATTAATATTTTATTGAAGCTGTCTTTCTGTATTTAAAATGCATTTTGGCAGCACAGTGAAGTCAGTTTATGATGAGCATTAGTTCATGATAAGCATTCAAAACCTCTGAGCTAATCATTTAATTAAACATCAATGCTGGCCAATATTGTGCCTCCAGAGGTTAGACAGAGAGGTAGGTCCGTTCCAAAGCAAGGTGTGACTCACAATTCCATAGTGGGAATGAAAGATAATATTGACTATAACGTTTGTGTATAGTATAATAAACCTTTTTATGCATTTTAAGTTTTTTTTTTATAAGCACAGAAGTAAAAATATAACTCTCTGCAGACAGAGACCTAAGGCCTGGTCTTGGTAAAAATTTGATCTGAATAATATTTGTGTAGTGTTCATCCTTTGTTTTGTAAGTGTTGTCAGTACTGGGCCTGTCACAATTGTTAAAGAGATTTTGGTTCATTAGATTAAAAAGCTAAAGCTATGTTTTTAGTTCTCTTTCTCACTTGTGAACATTCTCTTGCTTGTTTCTCTGAAAAAATAGTATTATACCGGAATAAGTGAAAAAGCGCGTGTTCACGATAGTATGGGTTTCTTACCTTATATATTTTCTAACTGTGGTATATTTTCTAACTGTGGTCAAGAATGCTGTACAATATTTAAGTGGCACTTAATTCTAACTACAGTGTTCTCATTAACATTAGGTAAGGAATAAAGATAATTATATCCATTTCAAGATGATCTAATAATATGGACTTGACTAGGACATGTGGGTTCAGTCTCTTGATGGTGGATTTTCTACGTAGTCTCTATTCTTTTCCTTTAGTTCTCATCTGTTGAAGCACTATAGATATAAGCTTATTGACTGTGATGTGCCAGACAAGAACAATAAAATAATTGAATCTTGTCCTTATTTGTCAGAAACAGAGCACAAAACTAATCTACACACTGAAGAGAAAAAAAAAGTTGGACTCGTGCAGGAGCCACAGTTTGTGTATATTACATGGCAGTCTTCAGAGCTGCTTACTACTGTAAATCTCTTTTCCTCATTCCTCCTTTCATTCTCCTCCCAGACACTCAGCTTTCTATGACCTTGCTGCTGCAGTCCTTGGCCTACCTTGTATAAATATTTCCTATCTAAGAGTCTTCTAATTTTACTAATTTTCACTCTTCTAATGTTACTATTACTCTTCAGTTTGAGGACTTTTCTTTCTCAGTCTCCCGTAAAACACCAGAAAGGGCCTTTTGGCCATCACATTAACCCATTCACTGTGTTCCATAAATTCATGTGGTACTTTCCATATGATATGTTGCCATAAAATATTCTGCTAGTACTGATCAGCCCTTTCAGAAAAAGTAAACCCCCAATGATTTGGCTCATTCTTAAGCGTTACACTGTCAAATAATTTTGTTACTTGTATGTGAGAAAACAATAATCTAATAGAAATAAAAGCTGAAGCACTCAGCTTATGTTATAATATCTGCCTATTTTATTGGAACTGAAGTTTGATTTGGCTTCAGGAATTCTGGCCTATATATCTTTTCCCAGCAGTGTGAGAAAGGGATCTCGAATACTAAATATTTTGTAGAGTGTCTGCACAACTTACACATGTAAAGTTTTATACTGATGTTTTCATTAGTCGTCTTTCTTTTCAAGTATAACTACTGGAAATTGCTTGTGACTGGGGTGACATCATGAATTAGAAAGGACATGAATTTAATCTCTCATAGAGGCAGCGGTGTCTGGCATTTTAATATGGTTTTGAAGATAAACAAAAGAAGGCCAATTAACGTGTTTATGTAAATTCTACAGATTACAGTGTTTAGCCACAGCCAGTTCTTCTTTGCCATGGAAGGAAATGATGGTTGTCCTGTCTATGTTTGTTGCAGTCATTTAGGGACTACCCAAACAAATAATTAAAAAAGTGTGAATGCTCTGGTTGCTAAAGACAAAAACAATTAAACAGCAGGCTGATGAGAAGAAGCTTCTGACAAAATAATTTTATACTAAAAGAAGAAAGAAAGACTTCAGCTCAGATGTTACTAAGTATTTGAATTTCAAAACATAGTGCCACATTGCTGTGGCCATAGAACAATAAAGTTTGTTCTGTGGTAACTGAAAAAACTTCTAAGGTTGATAACACTGGCAAATACAGATGTACCACTGAGAAATATACTTAGCTTTATGAAAGCAGTGAAAAGCCTTGTCTATTTGTTTAAAGGTCTTGTCCTACTGTTTTAATTTTGTATTTCCAGCAGTGACAGTAAGGGAGGCTGAGCCATTGGGAGTAAGACTTCAGTGACCACCTGAATTATTGCTACCATGCTCAGCAGACTTGGAACATTGGTCAAATGTCCTTATGCACATGTGAGGCGTCAGCTGTTGTTCATGTCTTAATCAGTTTGAACCTTTAAATTTTTAATCTGTAACATAGAAATAATCTTTTCTCCCAGTTTTATTTATCTACAAGTTGTCTTCTAAGAGGTGTATAATTTTAAGAATGTAGTAATTTTAAATTATATTATTAGTGATCAAACTTATGTTAAAATCAATGCTAAAGGAATTGTCATAAACATTTACAATTATATAGAGGAAAGAAAATATGAAATGTAAACAATTTACTTCTGAGATTCACCTTTCACTAAGATTCAAATGGAAAAAACAGGACACAGAAACTCTGTAGAATCCAAGCAAACATTCTAAAAGTGAAGTATGGCAAAGATGGTAATAGAAATTATATTGTGGATTTCTGAAGACAAAATATTTATACCAGAACAAGTAACTATATAAGAGAGACAGAGGAAATAATTTTTAACACTTCCTTTGCGTCAAATTTGGCAAATAGATTTGGCCAAATATGGTAAAATTCAAACCAGCGAAACAGTTTTTTACATTTGTATATAGTGCCTGAGTTTCATTACAAACTAGCTATTAGTTAGCTTGCATTTGAAAATACCAAAGTGGAGTCGGTAATCCTCCACGTCTCTTACAGTAGAGACAGAGATCACTATATTTTATTTTGTTTGTAGATATTCCCTGCATTGCAGAAATCTCTCTAAGCATGATCTTAATGCTTATGTTTAATGATGGGATGTCTCTAGGCAGAATTTCTGTGTTTACTGTAGTTATTTGATCTCTTTGCTTATACTCCAAGCTTAACATCCCATTTTTACTGTCTTATCCTGTTTTACGTTCCAAAATTCTCCAAAACACATACAATAATTCAGTATTGTCAAAATGCAGAAAACTGACACAAACTAGCTCTTCTATCTGGGTAAGTTACAATTTCTTCCTTTTCAATAGGTATTTGAAAATCATTGGTGTTAAACTTGAGTGGGGAATCCCAGGCTTAAAGCTGTTTTACTGTACCCCAGTGAAGCTATCCATTGTATTTTGTTAAACAAGCATTCAGATTGACTTCATGTTACTAAAAGTAGGAGATTTGCTGTTGGGTTTTGCATATGACAATAACATGGCAGTTGCGATACATTATCTGGAAAAAGGGATCTGTGACATTGGGACAGCATTAGGAATGGGGCATTTTGGCTGTCAGTTGAAATTAGGCCAAAGAAAGACAAATACAAAAACTTGCAATGATATGAAATTTTCTTTTGCAGAGTGTTACATTTTTATGAAGTGAAAAATCAATATGTAGAGGAACATTAATTTTATTGCATGTTCCGACTTTAAGGGAGTGAGTGAGCTTGACTTAATGTAGCCTTTGTTGGAATAGAGACAGTTGGGCTGAGTGTGCTGTAGTTCTGAGAGCTGCTTCTTTCCCAGGTGTGTCATATTTAGGTTTTGCCTATTACTGCAAATTGCCACTTCATTGATTCTCACTGATACTAGAGATCCATAGAAGACATCTCATTTCACTCTAAAATTGAAATACCATTAGATCACTTTACATCAGAAACTGTGAAGGCTTTGTTTTGGATACCAAATGTGACATTATAAAGTAGAATTTATGTGTTGTAAGCCTCCATAGATTTTGATAATGTAATTATTCACTTTCCTCATTGCTTGAAATTCAGAAATATTTAACTACACATAGGATCAGTGGTAATTGTCATATTTGAGTAAACCATGTGTTTACACAAAGATTTTGTTATTTGGGCCTTGCTTTGTAGCAGGTAATTTGCAATTTACCTACTATCAAGCTAATGCTGTACAGGGTCTGTTCCACAGGTAATTGCTGTTGTGCGGTTTTTACTCCTACAAGCTATGAGGCATCTCCAGAATTCTGCACAGGATTGGAAATGTATCTGACACTGTCTTCTAGCAGGCTTGAGCTATTAAATAGAACTCTGAAATGGCAATTGTAAGAGTTTGATTGACAAACAATGTTGATAGAATATTTTTTTAAGGAAAGAAAAAAATACCCTAATTTTGTCTAATGTAACCATCAATAGTAAATGCTTCTTGAGGAGGAAAAAAAATAGTTAAAATATTAGATGTCTCTGAGAATTTTTACCTACTTATTTTCTATGAATTCACATGGTCTGGGTTTGGCCGAGACAAAGTAAGAATACATAGAAACTACATAAAAAGTTTGTCTTGTATTATTGCCAAAGCAAATATTGCTGTGTCACTTTGTATGTGTTTATGGCAATTGTGGATCTTAATTTCTGTGTTTGAATGTCTGGTCATTCTGTATTTATCCTTTATATTAGCAGGTATATATTTGCTGATACTTAATGAGACAGTCATCAACTTTTTAATGATTTAAGAATAATTGCTACAGTTGTTATAATTTCATTAAATGAACCATAGAAAACAGGACTACCTGACCCCTGAGGTTGCTTCTAATATAGCTACCTTTCTTCAGTGTAGAATCAGCTTTGTCCAAATTATATCTGACAGTTTTCTGCCTAACTCACTCTTAATAGCTTTCAGTTTCTGAGTGGTTTAAGCTAGACTATATTTCCTGAATTAACTTACGTGATAGCACAGGAGTCAGTAACAAAAGTCTAAATTCATTAAGTTGTGGAATCTTTTTTTTTTTTTTTAATGATGCTATCTTTTGTTTTTTAATGATGCTATTAACATTTAAAAGTGCGATTACACTTGTTCTATAATGAGAATAAAAGAAAAAAAAGTTGACTTTTGTGGCAAAATCTGTTATGATTCCAAGCAACTATATAGTGGAGACAGTTTATAATTTAGTATTTTGAAGATGCTGCATTGTTGTGTAGGTCTATTAAACAGAAATTTTCAGTGTTGCATGGTAGAAGTCAAGATATTTCGTCTCAGACTGTAGATGCAGTGGCATCTAAACATACATAAATCAATATCCCAAAATGTTGTTGAGGATGATTCTATGATGAACAAAAATGAGGACGATGGAAGTTTTGTGTTAAGAGGAAAACATTAAATACACGTTTATATTATAAGTATTTATGTTTATGTGTGTGTGTTTATATATGTGTATATATATATAATGTTCAAATTATATTTATATATTATCTCTTTTTGTGTGTATGTGTGTGTGTTAATAAACTAAATGTTTATATATCAGGTAAGAGATTAGGAGAAGGCTGAGGAAGATGACCTCTGAAATATCTGGTGTATGTAAAGACCAAAGACAGGAAGGAATATGTAGGGTATTCACATATAGGACATTATATGGTAAAATTAAAAAACAGAAGATGTAGGTAGAAGGTTGGAAAAACTTTCTTCAGGAATATATGTTAAGTGGAAAAAATCTCCCAAGAGGAATTGTTAAAAGTCCTCTTGTTTAGCACATTAAAAACTTCACTGCTAAAATACTACAAAATGTACCATGGATAAAATCTTGCTGTAGTGCAGAGACAGAATACCTGGCCTACTGGGTATTTTTTTTATCTGTAATATGTATGATTCTATTTTTTCTATTCAGATTTTAAGCACCTCTTTTCAAAAAGACCTTTTCTATAGACACTGTCCTAAAAGGGTGTACTAGGAAAAAGAACTAAAAAAAAGGGTATTCATTTCATGTGCATTAATCAAATATGCACCCAGTATGCTAGTACTTTCCAACAGTGAAAAACACTTGCCTCCCTACAAAGAGGCAGAGATTATAAAATGGGGAATAGGAAAAAACAATTTATGTACAGAGTGCATTGCTTTGCTTTAAATGGAGTTAGATACTTAGGAAGAATTTTCATGTAGCTTTTATACTGATATTTTAATATGAGCTAATGGAAGTCACTGGGACTGCACATGAAAAAAGACACTAAGGGGATTGTATAAAGAATATCTTGAAGTTATGATTTGGTAAGAGATTAAACCAATTTATCGACCTTTAAGCACATGAGAATTTTAATTGACTTCAGTAGATCAATAAGTTGTTGATATAAGGCAAGTGTTTGGGAACATTGGGGCTCAGTAGCTATTGTTCAGATCTAGTAAGATGTTTGCCTAACAGCATAATACAGTACTGGTACCTTCTGGAGTATGAGCACTATTCCTCTTTGTTACATTTACCCTGACAAATCAGTTGAACCTTTGCCTTTTGGTGTTTTTTTTTGTTTGTTTGTTTGTTTGTTTTGGTTTGGCTTTTCTTCAATATCCAGCTGGTACATTAGTAAGTTAAGTATCTGGTGCATTATAGGTGAGAGGGAAAAATAAAGCTTCAAGACAGAGTACAGGTAGTTTCAACAGAAATATAGTCCAATTATGTTTGCCACATAATTTGATTTATCCATAATGCAATCTCTGTAGAGAAGGGCTCTGTGATGTATTTTAGAATGGCTGGTCAGTGACCAAGTGCCTTAGAAAATGAAAGAAGAATCACACTGGGAAGTTTTAGGTGTCTTCCGCTCCTAATAGAATTGCATATGACCAACTGTGTTAGGTTCAGCTTCTGAACCTCAGAGGGTATTTCTCTAAGCTGGTAAACAAAGCTGATGCTGTGTCTACTGCAGAGTTTCATCTAGAACTAACACTTAACTAAAACCTGGGTTTGTTTGGTGGGTGGTCCTCCTTAATTCAGCAATAATATCCAATCAAATCTTTGCTGAGAAATCACAAAGGCACTGTTAAACTTGAATCTCTGAGTTTAAGAATTTATCTGGCTTTTTAAAAAAACTGTTTCATTTTGCTCACTTACTACAGCTTAGTTAACAGAAGTAGTAATTAACAGTAGATGAGGAACTACAAATAAGAAGATTACCACTGAGTTTCATCCTTTCTTCTTTTGCATAAACAGAACAGCAGAGGAGGTTATCATATTCTTTTCTGATTAGTGACTGTTCTGTCATTGATGAGTTGCCTTTTTTTTTAAGTTTGGGCTTAATTGTATTACGCTGAAACATAAGTGGTTTAACAAGTGGATAACATATGTGAGCCCTTGAATGTTAAGAATTGTAAATGCAACTAACCTGATTCAAAAATGTATTTGACTAGCCATAATTCCACATTAGCACATGTGGCTATTCTTGCCAGTGCTGCCTTTGGATTGCCCCCCCAGGCTTAAAAAAGCAGTAGCGAAAACTTTACTGGGAATTACCATGTGTTTTCCTAGAGCCAAGTGAAATGACTTTGAGAATTCCAGAGCATAAATTCTGGGCATGCATAGCTATGTAGTCCTGAAAGCAAAACATTAAAAAAGAAGAATGTAATGCTCCTGAGAAGAGGGAGCTTTTTAAGGTAGTGTATATATTCTATTAAAAATATAGTTTAAAAATATAAAGAGTTCTTTCTGATATTTGGGTGGTTTGAAGGAGTAATGATTTCTAAATGCAAATTAAAACTGGACTAGAGTAGAATTTTCACTTCAAAATCTACAGTGGAAACATTGGAAAAGTATTATAACCCAGTGAAATAGTTAAGCATCACATAGAGAACTGGAAAGATTAAAGAGTCTTTCGGGTAACATTAAGATATAATTGGACTATTTAAAATGAAGACATATAAACATGACTACAGACACATGGAGAAAACAAGTTGCCTTAAAGCAGGAAACATGAATGCTTATTTTAAAATTCAGTAATACGTTTGAAGAAAATAAAGACTTCAGAGCTAGAGCATGCTAATAACTTGATCCAGACTAGCCACAATAATCTTGAAGCGTAAATGGTCATTATATATGGAATATAGTTGAAGTTGTTTATAATACAGATTGTTCTTTCCTTGGGGGAAAAGCACTGATTATGCATAGTTCCTTATGGCTTAAGGGAAGAGGTGGTGAAGATATGTAAATATTATCAGACATAAGAAATTGAAATACTGTTAGTGACATATGCTCAAGTCTATGGAAAGTTTAATTAAAATCTAAACATATTTACCATTATTGCTAGTCTTGTGATAGAAGCACAATAGCTGATCTACATACTGCAGTGTTAAGCCGCCACCAAAAGTTTCAGGGTAAATGGCCCTTTGGTCTTCTTTGCCAAACTAAAAATAACATATTAACTAAGTCTTGTGTTTACAGTATTTTACTTTTACTTTTCTCACCTGGATAGTAACTGACTGCTGTTGTCCAGAACTATTCCTTCTCAACTGCAAAATAAATGTATGTGTTGTTCTGTTAGTTGTAAGTACTTGTGGTAACAGCAAAATCTATTTAACCTCATTCCTACAATCTGCTGTTCTTCTGGTAGACAAATCTGTCCCTTAGTCAGTGGTGGTTTGGCACTGAGGGTGAGGTGTGAATGAGTCTATGACTAGAGATGAGGTGACTTGGATTCAGGATTTTCTGTTCAGCCAACTTGTGTGTCTCAGAGTTGTAGTGCGTTAGGTTTGAACTGACAGATGCCAAATTTGCATTTCATTTAATGTTTATGTATTTTCCTGAAGGTATTTTTGGTAGCATGTAAATAAAATTATCAAGATGTTTCTTGCTAAGTACATTCAGAACTGTTAAGCTGCTGGCATACAGCGTAGTGTCTCAGCACATACTCATGCATTAATAGATAATCTTTTGTGAGAGGTGTTCCATGTACTTGGCCAAGACCTTAAAATAAAAACAACAGAGTGTTTTATGCATTGAGGTTTTCAGCAAAATTTCTAGGAAGTGTAACAAGCGCCAAAAATGTCTCAGATCAGTATCCTAGTGCAGAGTAGTGGGGTTGTAGCTGGAGAGGGATGGAGCCTTACTGATGCTAAGCCATTAGAGTACACGCTGATTTCTATCATTATCATCATCAGAAAAAGCTGGGAGTTTTCCCATTTGAAAAAGCTGTGTATTGTCTTCAGGTGAATTATAGATTTACAGGCAGGAACTCAAGAGTCTTGAGAGAAAAGTGACTCAGTTTCATTTTGCTTGAGTATGAATAAAAATCACTTGATCGTCCCAAAAAATTCATAAAAAAGCCTGGATGTAACACACAATTTAGCCATAATGAGAGTATCATCAACACGCACTTCACATTTTCTCTGAATAAATGCTAGTTTAGTTGAACTGAAGCTGTGTGTTAATTTACAGTTTAATCAATGTACAAGCTGTGTGTTAATTTACAGTTTAGCCAACCTTGTTAACACTTTATAGAGCTGTGTAAAATTCTATTTCAGGGAAAAAAAAAGTAAATATAAAATTAAAGTTTTTTTAGTAAAATTATAATATTTAAGCTAGATCTTCACTGATGTAGATTAATACAGACCTTGCAATTCAGCTACATCACAGACATGCTCAGATTTCCACTAGATTAAACTTGGCTTTTCATTTAATTTTTAAGGTATCTATCTATTTAAAGAAAATATTTTTTTAAAAAAACGTAGGCCTTGGTTAATCAGACAGATAGCTGATACCCAATGGGTTTATAACTGAGAAGAACAGTATTTCAACCAGCCTGTAAGGAGAAGAAAGGAGGGGTGATGCTGATTATTTGTCATTTAATGCCTGAATATTTGCTGGTGGTACAGGCTTTTTTCACCAGTTCAAGCAGGTCTTGCATTAAAAAAAGCTTTTTTCTTATAATAGAAATAGTACAAGTAACTGTTGCCCTTGAAACATTTAATGTCTATTAGTTTAATTTGATGTCCTTGGCAAAAAAAGAACTCTGAAAAATAAACTGAAGCAGTATCAACTTCTGTTAAAGGAATATGCCTTCATAAACCAGACCAGCTAGTATCTTTGAGCTCTTCAGAGTCTTTGCACATTATAAACACTAAAGCATCCGTGTTTACTGAAACCACCTTTGTAGATGTATTAGTATAAGTTGCATTTTAAGTCAAACCTACTTGCCTGGTTTTTGGAAACACTTCTGAAAGTATCGAGCTCTCTTTCTGCTGTCAGTTGATCCTCTGAAGGCTGGTAAGAAGTATAGTTTCCTATTTTGAGTAATTTTTTCTGTAACTGAAATGCCTATCATTTTCTACTTTCTTGCTTTGACTTACAACAATATTTTGTTCTAGAAAAAGGCTTCCAGGGGTAAGAAAAAAGTAATGTGTTTATCACAAACAGGTTCATTCTTGGTCAGGAGCTTTGAACCCCAGAAACTATTAAATCATCACAGCCTTAAAAAAGTTAATTTGATAATTAGTGCAAAATTAAGCAGTGGCAGAAGATTTAGCAATAGTACAGTCTTCATATAAATATTTTGAAGTTGTGCAAAAGTATTTGAAAGATCAGCATAATTCCTGCAAACACAAAACCAAAAAGACTTCTGTAGTGTCTAAATGCATTAAAGAGAGGATATCAGAATTTATTTATGTTGTAAATGTTATTTCACAGTTCAATCATTTATCTTGCTGTGTAATAAAAGACCCTGAAATGAAAATGACCCCTCTTTGGAGAGTGTAACTGTAGGATTCCTTTTACTATAAGGCTGCCTTGATTTGATCTTACTCTTACTGAAATGGAAAGTGATATCCAACTAATGCATCTGAAGTGGGTTTTTATGCCATCCAAAGCTCTCTTGTGAAATTAATGGCTTCTGCTTCTGGTCTCAGTTACATCTTATGATTCTCCAATTTCATATGGTTTTCCGTTTCTTTCTTCTGTGATTTTTCAGTATCCTTCTAGTGATATTCTAAATCAATCTGAAGCACACACATCTGATACAGCACATATTTACAAAACAAAAAAGACCCACCCAGATTTGAAAAGGTCAGGAATATGATTAATGTTCTGTGCTGTGTGTAGTAGTTGAGGCTATCTTAGTCTTTGAAAGCAGCTAACAGCTTGATCAAGAAAATCAACTTACAGCCGAACAGTATAATGACTGCAAAATGTTAATTAAATTTTCCAATGTTTAAAAAAATATTTTTCAGTCTGACTCAACCTATACAACGGTTATTAGCTGAAAGCTAAATATCTGCTTCCTACCTGTAAGCACAAATTAATGGTTCCTTTTACTTAATCTACTTGCATACTTTTTCTACTGCAAATGAGTGTCACGCAAGGTAAAAGAAATAGGTGTTTCTTTCTAACTGCAAAATCCACACAGTATATTTCTTATTTGAGGGTATATACGTATATATAATGCAGACTGTTCATTTATATAGATTGTAAATTAATCACAAGCTTCATTTTGATTCTTATTATGAAAAAAACGTTCTATTTCTCCTGAATTTATTGGTTTTAATAATTGGGAAAAAAATTGAGGGGGTGATATTTATAGTGTAATTTCATTCACTAAACACACAAAAATTTTGCAGCTGCCAACATTATAGATGTCTGATTATGACATTGTAACAAAAAGGCATTTTATATTTAAAAAATCCCTGCAAATCTTGTGTATGCAGTGTTCATATTTGCAACTCCTTCCTGAGGAGACTGAGCTCTTGTGATCTTGGACTTAAAAATCCCTAAACTTTATTGTTCTGTCAGATTTCATAATCAAGTCTGAACTCTTGTATTTAGTTGGGTGTATTTACTTCCAAAGTGTTCATGTCTTTACCCAACGATATTTTTTTACTTTTTACCCTGAAGACTAAAAGAAAGTGGAGATTTAGGCCTCTAGTTGATTATTCAGTGGAGTCCGTGATTCTGGGTTTCCTAAGACTGAAAAAAATGTTTCATTTTGCCTTGGTTATGTCAGTTGTGTTATCACCACTAATTTGTATATGGACAACCTGTGATAAAGAACCAGGAAGGAACAAGGAAGAGATATGAAGGTGAAAAATTAATAGTGAATCTGAATGATTGCTCCATAAAGAATTTTTCTGCTTTTACTATGGATTTAAGGGAGATAAATAGTGTTGTCTTTCTTTCAGTATAACATCTACCTGCTTCTGATGAAAAGAAACATAACCATTTTTAAAGTGTTGGGGTTTTTTTGTTGGTTTTTTTTTAAATTATATGTTAGATTAATCTGATTCAGCTCAGTTGACAACTTAATAGAAAAGATGTTTCTTGTGCACAGATGCTCCTCGCTGAAGTTTTAGAACTCAACTCTTCTTCATTGCCTTATTCTTGATTTGGACACTAGTCTGTTATTTATAAAGATTGATTGTACTCTACTGCATATAGCAGAAAAAAGAAGTCTCCCCAGATATTCACACTTGAATCCCAACTGCACTTCCCACTCAATTCTTGCTTTCAAGTTTACCAATGGCCTTAATTCCCTAACTTTCTTAGGAGGTGGAACGATTGTAAAGATCGTCAAGATGGTCATGATTCTAGCCCACATCTTTAAATCAATTTGACCAGTGTTAAGAGTTGAGCTGTCTCTTGCCTTTGGCACAAACTGAGTTGGTCATTTGCTTGCAATTGACTGTTTTAGTGACAACTGATGGAAAAGTTTGGCCCTTTCTCAGCGCTCTCTCTGTCAATAGCATTACCTCTCTATTGAGTAGCAGGTCAATACTTTCTTTGTCTTTCTCTCATTGCTAGTGTATTTACAGGGTGTTATTTTTTTCATGTTAATCTTGTTTCCTTTTCTTATTTGTATTCCATAATGTGTGTTGGCTTTTCTTCTTTTGTCACTGTATGTTCTTTTCTACTTGTCCTACCTTATTGTTTAAGATCAATGAAAGCTCTGATTTAGTGGAATTCCAGCCCTTCTGTCCGTTGGAAGAAATTGTTCTTTGATCCTCTTTTCTTAACTTCTTTTTCCTGTCTTTCCACTGATTCATCCAAATTTGTTTGCCTTCTTGAAGTTCATGATATTATTTTGTTGTTTATCTCTTCCCTTTTAAAGGACTGTGAATGTGCAAATTAATTATGAGTCCCACCCAAGTTACCTTTCACCTGCCGTCACATTCTCAACCAGCCTGTTCCCTGGGGTTAATCTCCAGTCTAGAGGAGCCCATCTTCCAGTTCCTCTTCCTAGCTCAAATATGGTTACAAAAGATATGTGATACTATATGTTCTTTAAAAAATATGTATATATATTTGGTTTTTTTTTAAAGTTACCAATGATTTTGAAGACTTTGCTGGCCATTATGCCTTTTCCTATATTCCTTTCCCAACATCTTTCCTGTTAGTTAGCATGTGGCCTTTCCAGCAAACCTTGTGCTTTGCTCGGTTTGGCTGGCTGGCAAAAGTCTTCACCCACTTCATCACATCAGTGCTTATGTTAATTTCTCTTTTTAAATTTTTATTATCACGACTGGTTCAAAGTGTATGGCTGTATCCTGAGAGCAGGGGCAGACAGTTTCCTCTCAAGGTTTCTCCTAATTAGGGATTTATTGTCATTGAAAATGGCAGCAGTTAACAACTTTAGCAGCAGTGGTGGTAACAACAGCTGTCAGGTGTGTGCTGGATTATGAATCCTATTTTATGAAACTCTGGCCCGTATAACTATGTTTAGAAACTGCCAGAAATGATTTTTCAAGAATTCTGATAGTTTTGGAAAAAGTTATTTTCTTTGGCATATATAACATTTTATAGAGGTCTCGCTAGCAGATAAACACTTCTTTCTATTGCCTCTCAGGAGCATACTTTAGTGTTGAAATCAGTAGACACTTTTGTGAAAATTCTCTGTACTAAGCCATACTCTAGCAGCAGCAAAAATGAGCAGCTTTCCCCCTCTAATTTGAATGTGAAGGTAGCATGCCTGTAACCACATGCACTGATTGACATGCCGGGATATCGCAATAGTGTTATCTTTAGTGATAGTGCATTTTCCTGTTCTGTATTTCAGTAACATCTCTCAACTCTTAGGTGCTATGATAAAGACAGCATTTTTCGTTCTTTTTGGTTTACTGCCAGGGTTACTGATTTCCATGGCTATTACTTCTTATCCATCCACCAGAAACCAGAAAAAAGTGTGTCAAGTGCACATTTCACATGGCCACTAGGTAGCCGTCAGATGTCCTGGGTGAATCTACATTCCTCTTTTCAGTAGCAGTTTCATACCTGCTCAAGCATTTATAGTTTGTGCCTGTACCATTAGCTTGTGGTTGGTTTTCAAACATGATAGAAACCATTTGGCTTGCACTGTGAGTTACTGACTATGCTATGAGAAGTGAAAATGGTGAGTTTTATTACACAATGTTCCTCATGTGCCTTTAACCAGAAACTCTGACGTTTGCATATGCAAACAGAGGATTATTGCATAAAAGAGGAATGAGCTGAGCTTCGTGCCATGCTGTGACCTAGAAGCTGAAGAGCACAGTATGCCATTATCTTTCCCTGGAGCTATATAGTCCTGCTCAGGAATTTACTTTGACATTTGTGCTGTCTCTATAGATTAAGCGGTTTGCTGTTGGCTGCAGTCTCACCATCAGGGAGTAATGTGCTTTGTTTTTTTGCTTCCTTGCCTTCAACCTTTATTGCTATCTAGTAATGTAATAATAATTTATTTATGATATGTTTCCTCATATGCTTTTTATGTCACAGAATATAAACACAATTGAAAATACACTTTAAATTATGATGTTGCCGTACAAAGAGAAAAATAAGTAGTTTTGGTGTCTAAAAGTATTGAGGCAGCTGATTTAATACAACACAAGTCTTTACTGGGATCATATTGTACGGTAAGCCTCATGGTGTCAAAAAATAATCAAATACATGATAAATATATTGAAAACATAACTATCATATGCATTCAAATGTGAAAATACATACACTGAAATCTGGTTTATTTCCATGACAAATAACGTTCGTATGGGTGCAGAATCATAACTACAAAATGGGTCTTACCTGTGAATTCAGGTGTTTTCATAATATAATTAACACCTCTGTTTCACAGGTGTATTGCCTGAGTAGCTGTAGACCGTTATTTAAATACTGACATTTACCATGACAGTCTTTTTTCAAGCCATGTATTCATTGCATGTGGACTCTCTTTCACATATTCATCTCACATATTCACATTACTGTATTTAAAAAAAAGAGTTGGGCTAATCCCTGAAACTCTCAGGTATGACAATTTAAACTTTTCTATATAATTCCCTTTGAAATGTTGAAATTTACCAAAATACCTGGGCCTGTAAATGGCTTTCAATTCATAAGCTGTTATTTCCTGATCTAAAGTTGTGATACGATATCTGTGTAACATCATACCCTACGTTTTGGCTTTATTTTCTTCATTATCACTTGCTGAATATATTTTACATATAATTATTTCCTGGTTAAACAGGTACAGAAGAAACAGTCTTCAGATCCACTGAGTATGTATAGAATAGGGAAAAAAGGGGACAAATGCTTTTTTTTCAAGCAGATTGCTATTTCAGTTGAACTTGAGAGTCTTTGTGAAGGTCTTCATTATCTGTAGTAAGATTCTTTAAGTGTCCCACCTGTTCTTTCTCAGGTCAAGGGAAAAATACATCCATACTTCCCTGCCTCAACCCAAAGTTATTTTTTACTGAGTCAAACTATTGTCATTGACTTCCCATTTTAGACCATTCTTTGTCTTTCATGTTGGGCATGCCTTTTACAACCTTTCTGTGCACAGCTTTTTGCCACAGCAGTGTGTCAAATGACAGGTGCAGTTCAAACGTAAAGAAAAAAATATTTCTAAACTGAGAAAAAGAAAGAATTATATTAGTGATACACATGGTCTTTCTATCCTTAAACAGGAAAAAACAATTGAGGATAAATACCCAAGAGAATTAGATGCATGTGGGGCAATTGAGATAATAGAAACTCTTTCAAAAGGCAAAAAGCATTAAATACTTCAGTCAGTAGTTGCAATGCTAGCAGAATACTGTAGATCCATTTTGAAATGCTCTCTTTACGTGGAGATTTTATGGTTAATTACTGGTGTTGGTTTATTTGTGTATTCTTTAGAGGATAATTATTAAGCAGATTCAAAGGTGGTGACAGCTGCAGTGCCTCTGTGCTGATTGCAACAGCTAGTTTGTGAAATTGTAGACCAGATATGTCCTAAAAATATTGTGACTGCATGCTGTAATATTATTTGCTGCTAGTGTTTGTTATTTCAGAATTGTATGCAAAGTAGGGAGTGTCTATAAAGCAACTATTATAATAGTAGAAATAACACATGTATTATACCTGGAAAACTATTTTTTTGTATTTACAAGGTGTACTTCAAAAGTTGCATTCAGTAATTTGTTATTGAACAATATTAAACTTTTTTTTTCCCCTTTTGGGAGTGTTTGTACAATTGTGCAGGAAAGAAGATTATAGGAGATTAGAGAGTGGTTGTATTTTATCAGCATTTTAGCTACCTGTCACACGTTTTGTCAAAGCTTTTAAATTCCTGATCTTTTAAGTTTTTTTCACTTTAAATTTCATTAGATATTAAAGCATTAAAGTCTTTAACCATTCTATTGACTGCAGATACTGTACTTTTCCTGTTTATTGTATGTCTGTTATTTGACACTGTTAATTTTAGTGTAATCTAAATAAGCATTCTCAATGCTTTCAAAAAAGCTGATTCCTTTAAATCATTTCATACTGGGACAAAAAATAAGGCTGATAAATTCAGAAGTTGCACTTGAAAATCTGTGCTATTCTAGTCTCTGAAATAACAATCTCATGTTTGGGATTTTGTCATTTGGTAGTAGAGCCAGTACTTACCATTCCTTTTGTCTGCCTAGGTATTTATAATTTACGGAAGGAAAAAAGGGCATAAATTTTCTGTTCTTCACTGTGGGTTTTGAATTTTCTTCTTGTTCTTGGTCAGTGGAAAAAGAATGCCTGTGACCTTAGGCCTGCAGTAGTAATACAGCTCTCTAAAAGAAGTGCAAAATTGTCCTTTTTGACTGGAATCCCTATTGGTCACCTTTCTTCCACTGCCTTTTAGTGACTTAAATTTTGCCTTTCTGGGACAATCTGTATGAAATTTTCCTTATAAAAGTCTGGGACTCAAGTGGTCTAATTAAAAACAGGATTTATTAACAGCACAGAAGCTGTTCAACATTAGAAGAAATGTTTTGCATAGCATATCTAGCCTGACACTCTGTGAAGCTCATCTAGATAGATCTCCCTAGAGTTTAGTTATAGTGAATAAAAATACCTTATTTTTATAGAAAATCTTTCTTTTTCTTTTCTTTGTTTTTAGCTAGTTGCAGAAATCTTTCCTTTCAAGAGACTAAGGTTTTCCTTTTCTTTCTTATATTCCAGTCCTTTACATTTGTGACCTTTTCTGTTTTCATTTTCAAATTGTTATATGAAGTCACTGTTAGCGTATTTATGCCTTGCAAAGGCAGGTCACCCCGTTCCTAATGACAGAATTCAGCATTACTTTAGAGACTCTTGTCAAAGTAATTAAACAACAGATACGAGTTGACATCTGGTCATGTCTGCAGTCTGTGTTGTCTGCAAAGCCTGCATGTCTCTGACAACTGAGTGGTCCTGATCAACGAGGGAGGGAATGATTTAGCAGAGACAACTGTTGATCAAACCCTTGCTGCTACATGATAGCATTTTTGATGACATTATTCACTATTGCAAATAAGACTCATTTGCTTTGCCAGCAGGATGTCACTGAAAATAACATTTCCATAAGAGTTGTTGCTATTTTATGCATTCCAGAAGTGGGTTAAAGATATCCAGATATAGTGGGATGTTACAGAACTTTTCAATATTTTTTTCTGGTTTCCTATTTCTACTACAATGGCTTCAGGAAGAGCATGGAGTGATGTTATTTGACTTAAAGCCATGGTAGAGCTATGACCTGTATGAAACCAGAGAACAGGGTATGAAATGTTTACTCCACATTCACTCACCTTGAAAATATCTTCCTTCCTGGCTTTGAGGGGAAATATTCAATCTGGGTGTTTACAGAACATATGCCCAAAATGCTTTTTCCTTATCTCAGGCTTGTTTCTTAAAGGAAGGAAGTGTTATTCTTTAAGCCACAACTCTCAGGACTTACTAAATAAAACAAAACAAATAATACAATTTCTATCTTGAAAACTTAGTCCAATTTTAATAAAATTAAAAGAAAATAGGGAAACAGAAATACCGTAATGGCGGCATTAGTGATTTATTTCTGATTGAGTATCTTTTAGTTGTCTGTCATGTGTAGAGCAAGATATGGTCTCTTTGCCTTCCTTCACATAGCCTTGTTAAATATGTTTAGCATTTACATACAGTACATACAGCTCAGTAGTTCATAATGTGTGAACTCTTCTCAATGGCGTGGAATAAATATATAAAACAATGTGGAATCCACACGTGTAAATACTGCTGGATCTGCCCTGGCTCTGTGCACTGTGCTTCTTGGGCTGGCACAGAGACGGAGGCAGCAGCAGCAACAGTATCAAGACAGAGTGAAGAAGTTGAACTTCAAGGATAAAAATGCCATCTTTCTCAAGCGAATCTACAAAAAGTTAGGGACCACTGACTTAACTCATAGGTATCATGTCCAGCTGACTGAGCCCTGGGCTGTAATTAAGGTATTCCTAGGCAGGAGAAGAGATGCAGTGTACTGAAAATATATTCTCAATATTGTTCTCTATATAAGCATGATTGGCTGATACTAGGACTGCACCTTTCTGAAAACAGTTGAATGGGAAGTCAGTCATTCATGGCAGTGGGCCTCTGATAGTTGTGGGAGCACTTTTAAAAAATATCCATGGTTCTTTCTCTTCCAGTAACAATTTTATAATGGCTTTCTATCTATGTTTTCTTCGTTAGATGCATGGTTGTTGTAATTGCCTCACCAAGCACTGAGATGCACCTAAGCCTTGCTTTACTGGACTACTGATTTTGTCTTCAGAAACATTTTCTGTTGAAATTTTTTAGCTATTTATATGTAAATAAGTAAGTTTTCTATAATTGCTACCAGTATAGCCTTTCATCCCAGTAATGTAATTTAAGTTGCACTTTTTTTTTTTTTTCATTATCCACTCATAATGGCATTTGAGGGCAAACAATCTGATCCATCTGACAACATTACTTTCGTACGTAATAATAGAGAAGAAAATAAACTTTGTTTTGAGGATGAAATACTGCTATTTCTTAATAACATACAGTGTTAGACATGGCACAACAACCTGAGTAGGGAACAAAAAATAAGCTTTTAAATGCAAAGAAAAAAGGATTTGAATTGTTAGCTTTAAACAGGCATAAGAAGAGGAAAGAATGATAATTGGAATTTAAGATGAGAGACCAAGAGCAGTATATTGTACATGAGACAGATGGAATGTAGTATTTAGTTCATAAAGGCATATCTTCCACCACAGAACTAATTCAAAGCTATTCAGAGTCACTGGAGAGCTTTTTCTCACTTTGGTGGAGTTAAATCAAACTTATGTAAAAGATATCTGTGCTGCTACAATCAGGAGTCATGTGTTAACATCTAGGGAATGCTTACACTGATGGGAAGAAATGCCTATTTAGGCACAGTGTCACACAAAGAGGTGACGCTGATCTAAATTACATTTATTTATTTGAATCAATTTAGTTAGATCAGCACAAAGCACAAGTTTCTCCATGTATGAATTTGAAGCTATTGCAATTGATCTATAGCAAATGAGTTTACAATGTGGTCAGTGGCCTAATTTGTGCGATTTATCTATAGATACCACAATGCGATTTTGTGTGTACAGTTGTGAAGTTATGGTCAAGTCAATTATATTCCTCATTGGGTGTAGAAGGCCTGAAAGTAATTTGAAGAGGATAGATGGAGGAAATATCAGTGTAACAAGAAAACAATTTCAAGTTTCAGAACAGACATAAAAGTGGACCAATTAAGGAGACCTCTGTTTCCAGATGGTACCATGCAAAGAGACATTTTATTGAGTTACTGCAAGCTGTCTTATTGTTCAGGTCTAAGCACTCCCTTTTAGAACTGTTAGTGGATTTGGCGCCTTTCAGTGTCTTAAGAGGAGGGTGTGCTGGGTTTAAAGAGGAATTCTAAGAACAGTCTGCGAAGTCAGCAGCAAGGATGAGGCCGAGTTATTTGTAAATACTTTGTGTGTATGCTACAAAAAGCTGGGAATGCTGTGTTAGTGCTGATAGTGGAGCCTTACATTTTGAAAAGTGGGAAAGTTGAGTTTTGCCCAGAATATATTGAGAGTATTCTTTGACGAAAAAGCATGGAAATTTTTTGAGAAATGATTGCCTGTACGTTGATTGCAAGGATGATACCTTTTGCTGATGTATGTAGATTCATGCATGTTTATGTTAACCTGTCGCAAGCTTGTAACTTGAGCGTTGCATGTTGTCTCTGCATTCTGTTAAGACAATGCAGATTCCTGCAAAGGGTAATTCAGAGCTTCTAAGCTAGATATTGAAGAGTCTGACAGTGAGATAGTATCCCTGAAGGTCTAGATGTCACATATCAAAAAGTGATACAAAATGTCTCATTTGATGTTCATTGTCATTCATGCAGTTTTCATGAACTCTTACATATTTTAGTGGATGTTCATGTAGTGTGGTCAGTGGAGAAGTGTGAAGTATTCATGAATATACATGCATATTTAATAGCTACTCCCAAGGGTATTTTCCTGTTCTGGTAATTGGTGTTTCACATTCCAGCTCCTGTACTTGTGAAACAAATTGTGTCAGATCTGACAGTCAGAGAGGCTTCACAAAAGATAGTTCTGGAGGCTAGAGGGATGCTTGGTGTTTCAAACACAGAAACATGTATGCTCCTCTTCAAGTAGTGTATGGCCAAAATTTCAGTAGACTTTTATACATGGGAGATATTTTTCTATTCTGTCATCAATCTGGTACCTAGGTTCTGTTCTTTCTCCCACAGAATCCTTCTTAGCTACATCCTGTGGAGTAGCTGTTTTGTGCCAAACACCTGTACAATTTGGTCTTAAAGCTACTTTAATCAGTCCAAGGAGACTTCTTTTAGGTCAAGAAGTGAGTTTCCCATAGTATAAAGCCAGCCTGTTGCCCTGACAGTGTCACTATTTTTGATTTAATGAGAAAGCAATGTCATGAAGAAGACTAGAAAGTGGGGTTTTTGACACCAATTTTGACTTTGCGTATTCTTGTAATATAAAATAAATTAAAGCTGCCTTCAAGCAGTGGCAGATGAAAAGAATGCAAAGATAATTTTGTGCTTTTCAGTTTCCTCATATTGTAGCCTACCCTTTCCACAAGCAAGGAAGGAACTAACTGATCTTACACATGGATTATTGCTGTGGGATTGTTATGAGAATCTACCAAAATCACTTGTCTCAAAGATGCTTCGCTATAGCAGCAGTTCACATGCAACTATTTAGCAAAACAAACTCAAAAACATTATTCTGACTAGGAGAGTGTTGTTCATTAGAGCAGCAGTAGGAGCCATTTTCTGTAATTACTTATCCTACAACGATTTTTAGGTTCCAAAGGGAGACTTGCAATGCTTGATAAACCTTAAAGAGAAATGACAACGTGGCTTCAAATGGTACCTTGGAGGAAAAGTTGCAAGAACGTGGCTTTGAAACATGGATCAGGAATATTTTGCTTTTCCTTCACCAAGTTTCTGATGAGAGCTAGAAAATGGACAAAAATCATTACAAAATTCTACTGATTGTATTAAATGCTTGGGAAGGTTAAGCATGAATATATATTAAAAAAAATATCAGAAGCAGGACTTCCCATCAAACACTTGATATTTAGTGATTTTTTTTTCTCTGTCAAGTCTATGTATGAGACAAAAAGAAATGAGACTAATATTTTTCCTTTTGTATGATGTGCTCATTTACTAGGACAAATCCTCTTTTTTCTACAGAAGCACATATGGCAGAAGGAAGCAAAATAAATCTGGTTCCTCTTTGTAGAATGGAACAGGATGTG
The DNA here is from genome assembly GCF_015220075.1 of Falco rusticolus. Lineage (NCBI taxonomy): Eukaryota > Metazoa > Chordata > Aves > Falconiformes > Falconidae > Falco > Falco rusticolus. The sequence goes on along the minus strand of NC_051191.1, from coordinate 43,942,514 downwards.
GAAAGCTTATGTTAGAGTATAAGAGGACTGCAGCCTTTCACATTAGGGACATATGCTTAAATGGGATCCATCTGTACTGCCATGCAAACGTGTTACCAGGGCTCTGTGACTGCACTGGGCAGGAGCCAAGGCTGCTGCTGCTGTCAGGGACTCCGGCCACCTCCCAGCCAGTGCTTGGAGTGTATGAAGGTTCTGCACCCCACTGAGGGCTCCTGTGTCAGATTGACCTTCTTCAAATCAATGCTTACTTCACTCTGTTTTCAGAGATGATTTTTAAAATTTGTCCTCAGATAATTCCTGTGAAAAAAATCAAAAAATCCATTCTTGATGTGGGACCCAGTGCCTCCCAGGAATATATATTCAGGGTGAATTTTGAGCCTCTACATAGTAGAGAATCTTAATGGAAACTCAGAACAGAACTGGTAGTTTAGTACACAGTTGTGATACATTATCTGAGTTGAATAGCATGCACAATGCAGAGCTTAAGTGCCAGATAAATAGGAAGCAGGAACATTTCTTACTCTTGAACTTCTCTGGCCTTAAGCCAGTTTACTTAGCATGATATCATTAGCACTTTATTTTAGTATAGAATTATTGGACTCTGGGTGAATAGAAAAGAGTGATTCAAATTCAAAAATACTAAACAGCATAAAAGAAGTGCCATTCACTGACTATAATTTTCTTTGGTCAAGGGCCTTTCAAGGTGGTTTGACTCAAATTCAAAGCAAACAGTTGTGGAAAAAATATCATCTTTTAGGCACAGGGAGAAGGAGGTTTATGTTTCTTGTTACCAGGTCATCCTGCTTTTATTTAATTTTCTTTCCATTTTTCTTGCCCATGTTGTCATTATGAGACCCAAGCAATTGCTGTAGCAGAGCAGTTATAATAACATAGGAAAAGAAATTCAATCATATTTATATGTAAACTGCAGAACTGACATGCTTTACTTTGACTAGCTGCTTCCCTGCTGTTTTCCAGGCATTGATAACATACTTCTATGTATTATCGGAACTGCCACAGTTGAGGATGGTATGGATTAAACTTTACTACAGGACTGTAATAGTATGAGATTGCTCTTTCAGTGCACTGAAATAGATGTTTTCATTACTGCCTTAAAATAAATGCATTTGGTGCCTTGAAGGTTACAATGGAAGAAAACACCTAAAACTATCTTTAGAAGCCTTAACTGCATGGAAATATTTTCTTCTTCTTTCTGGTGAAATATTTTTACCCTTTCATTTGCCAGTTTCTGTCCTATGCCACTCTTAATGCCAATAAGCACTGTTTTTCTCAGGGCCAAAATCATCCTTCAACGTCGGTTTCTTGCTGAAGACTCAACAGTTTACTATTTGCGTAGTCCCAATCTGTTCTGCTTTCAATGCACTGTGCGGCTTAGTCCAATCTCGTTCTTAAAGTAGAGTCATGGGGACTATCTCCAACTGTGGAACGCAGGCTCACACTCCAGCCACATCCCTGTCTATTTTAGACATGTCCTAATTTCCCTGGAAAGGAATCCTGGGAGCCTCTGTCAGAGAGGACATCTTAGTGTCACCAGCTGTAGGTGTTCAAGAGACCAGAACTTCGGGACCATTGCGGAGGGCGCCTCTCCTGCTCCAGATTTTGTGGTCAGGACCTGTCAGTCTTGATCAGAATACCAGAAGGTGTAATGAGCATGCCAAATATGCCTGTCTATGTGTCTGGTAATAAACCAGATAATAATAAACTCTCCAAATCTGAAGAGAAGAAAGATACATATGGATTTACATCTGTAGTGTAGGCTGAGAAGATTGTTTCCTTGTCAGATTTTAGGAAAAAAAAAAAAAAGCAGATTCATCTGCTCAAAAAATGCTTTCAATTCCTTCTTCCAGCATTGTTTAAAATCCTGTATTGGAGTAGGTGTAGCTACGCTGCCTGCGGCAGAAAGTGTTTTCCCAGTGGTACCTTTATAAAACCAGAGTCTATCCTTTTCCTGCATCAGTGGCTTTAAAAAATTTGGTTTTGCAGTGTCCACAGTTAATGTGTCTGTGTCAGGGTGGTGGTGGTACTAACCATTGTTCAGGTTTCCTTTCATGGCCTTCATAGTCAAATCATCCTAGTTCTTCTGAGACTACAAGCCCTCCAAGCAAGTAAAAGCCTTTGTTTTGTGTGTTGAATGGTTTACAGAGTATTGGCAAAAGTTACAAATAAGTACTAACTGTACATTATACAAAACAAATGGATTGTGGGGGTAATTTCATTTTACATGGACAATACAGGACTGGCTAACTGGATGTATGTAATTCAATTAGAGAAAATATAGAAAAAGTGTGTCAGTAAAGACAGTAAAATGATTTTCTCTTCAGAATAATATTAAAGAAGTAAAAATATATAGGTTGTTTAAACGTAACAAAATGGTAACCCACAGAAGTGATAGAAACCAAATCCTAATAACTTATTTTCAAGCTCTTTGATGAAAAAGATTTCTTCTATTTTAGTCCTATGAATTCCTTGATGTGTCTTTGGAACACTGCAATTAAAGTCAAACAAAACATTCAGTCACTAACTATAATGCTCTTATTATAAATTATTAGTAGTATGTTAAAACTTAACTCTTATTCATAAGTAAGATAAGAGGAGAAAAGCCCACCCATTTTGGGCTTGTGAGATTTGAAGCTGTCATCTCTAGTTTGGATCACTTGCATGAGCTGATCTTCATGAATCATCAGCTTTTCAGCTGCTAGTCTGTTTACATGTCTGCAGCAAACTCCTAGTTTTCTTTTCTTTTTTCTTTTCTTTCTTATTTTTTCTTTTTTTTTTCTCCTTTTTAATCTTTTCTCTCCCTTTCCTTTTCCTTGTCATGTGAGACTCTCAAAGCATCTTTAAGCTTAGAGTATTATGTATTTTTTTACATGCAAGCTATTCAGTTTAGACTTCAAGATTTAATAAAAGCTTTACATAAGCCTGAGGAGCTTCTGCTTTATATACAAGTTTGCCGTCTCACAAGGAAATCACACAGAAACTCTGAAATGCAATAGTCATTATCTCTGTATCTATATATTTCTTTAAATTTAATGAAATGTATACATATATATAACATAATACAGCATGCACACATTTACTGAACATTTTTAGTAATAGTGGGGTTGATCTCTCAGCTGACTCTGTGGTTTTGCACAGTGCAGATTAAAGCTGTCCAAAGTCTTTTAAGAGCTGACTGGAGAGCTTTTTTTTTTTTTTTTTTTTTTTTTTTTTTTTTTTTTTCCCCCCCCCCCCCGCCACACTAATTGACATCTACAGCCCACTTAGAAATCTCTGTAAGTTAGAAAAGCAGTCAGGTTGACTTCTTATATCAGCAAGCTGGTTGGATCCATTACTTCCTGAATGTTTAGACAAAAGGGGAATGTGGCAGTAAATAATTGATTTAAATATAATTAGGTATTGACTCTATCATGTCAAATAAAAATTCCTGCAAGTCCTCTACAAGATCTGCTTATAAATAGGGGAATAATTCTGGGAAAAACTCAAATGCTGTCAAAACTGGAATATGTTATTTTTACCTTAATACTTAAGGCCACTAAATTTATTGTAGTGCTATAATGATGCTATGGGGTAATATCATGCTTTAGCCATATTTCCTAAAGCTTTGGAAAGAGTAGTTAGCATGTGAACGTCTCAAGTTTTTTATTGCCTTTTCTTTACAATCTGGGAAAATTTAAATAAGTTTAAGTGAGATGATTTTATTTTTATCGTATATATAGGCATTCATCTAGAAATACATAAGGGGTTATTCCAAGAAAAGAGCTTAGTGTTCTGCATTAGTATGGTGAATATAATTAATAGAACTAAGCAAGTGAAATAAATTAACATTTCAATAACTGTCCAATGGACCATGGATTTACTAGTCTTTTGTCTGCAGCAATTTTGGTCAAACTTGGATCTGACAAACATAAAAATAAATTAAATCTATACCTGGGAAAGGTTGTCTGTTATTTTATATTCTGATGCAAAGTAGCCTTGTAATAATTGTAGTCACTTTTATGAGATTGGCTAGCCTTTCAATTTCTTGTATTAGTCTAGTTGAAAGGAGCAACTCAAATTGTGCACTTAACTGTCTATACATGCATTTTTTCATAATTTCTAAGTGTGTAATATTTTTAAAAGAATATTGATGTTACTGGAGGCTGTATTTCTCTGTTCACAGCATCACTAATGCTAGATTGTGTGTATGTTGGCTTTGATCAGTTGGCTTCATCCCTGCGGGCTCTTTAGTTTTTGCAAGTACTTTATTGGTAACCTCTCTGATAGAGCAAAGTGCATCAAATACTGCTTTGTTATATGAACTTGTCGTAGAGGAACCGTATGCTTAAATACCAGCTTTTCTCCCTTATGCTATCAGGAAACATCTTTCAGTAAGTAATAAATTGAAAAAGTGACCATAATTGCAAACATTGTGTTTGTGTGGCATCCCACTACTGTTGTGGGTGTTTTGACCCTGGGGGGACACCAAAGCTGCTCTATACCTCCCCTCCTCAGCTGGGCAGGGGAGAGTAAATGTATTGAAAAGCTTGTGGGCCGAGATAAGGACAGGGAGATCACTCCACAATTATTGTCATGAGCAAACCAGACTCAACTTGGGGATATTAGCTTAGCTTATTACCATTCAAATCAGAGTAGGATAATGAGAAATAAACCCAAATACTAAAAGCACTTTCCCCCTAATCTTCCCTTCTTCCTAAACTCAACTGCACAATCAATTTTCTCTCCCTCCTCCCCGCCAGCAGCAGGGATGGGGCCTGGGGGCTGCGCCCAGCCCCTCACACCTGTCCCTGCCGCCCCTTCCCCCTCAGGGGGAGGCTCCTCACACTCTGCCCGGCTCCAGCCCGGGGTCCCCCCCACGGGGCGCAGCCCTTCAGGCACAGACGGCTCCAGCCTGGGTCCCCCGCGGGGTCACCAGCCCGGCCAGCAAACCTGCCCCAGCCCGGGCTCCTCTCCCCACGGGGACACAGGCCCTGCCAGGACCCTGCCCCAGCACGGGCTGCCCACGGGGTCACAGCCCCCTTCGGGCACCCCCTGCTGCGGCGGGGGGTCCCCAGGGGCTGCAGGTGGGGATCTGCCCCACCGTTACCCTCCATGGGCTGAGGGGCACAGCCTGCCTCACCAGGGGCTTCCCCAGGGGCTGCCGGGGAACCTCTGCTCCGGGCCTGGAGCCCCCCCTGCCCCTCCGCCTGCACCAGCCTGGGGGGCTGCAGGGGTGCTCCGCTCACACAGCCTCCCTTATATTTTTGGCTGCAATTTATTGCACAGGTTTTTCCCCCTTTCTTAAATACACTATCTCAGAGGCTCTATGACTGTCGCTGATGGCCTTGGCCTTGGCCAGTGGTGGGTCCCTCTTGGAGCTGGCTGGCATGGGCTCTATTGGACATGGGGGAAGCTTCTGGCAGCTTCTCACAGAAGCCCTCCCTGAAAGCCCCCCCAGCTACCACAACCTTGCCATGCATACTCAACACACTTTTGTAATCCCTGTGTGACTGTAGCCAGAGAATAAAATTGCTGTCGGTCTTGCATGTCACATTCATTTGTGATAGACTGAATTAAAATATCTGACCCATTGTAGCAGCAGTCATATTTTTTATGTGACCCCATACGACATAATGCTACATGTTCCTAATCCTGGAAATAAAATGGTATTAATCAGGTTATATACTGTGGGAAAAGAGCAAGGATGTAATCAAGAGGTGGGTGGAGTAGGGTGGAAGCTGGTTAAAAAAGAGCCATGCTGACAAGTGTGGGCATTTAACTAGGTGACATTGATTAAAATAAACAATCTGTGTTGTGAGATTGATGTCTGCATATATTGCATTTGTATAATTAATGTCCTTTGCCTTCAGATTTCAAACTGAAATGGCAGATGATAAAATATAGGTGTTTAAGCACAAATATTGAAAAGTAACAACACTGATATCCAGTCAAATCACACTAAAGATAGTTTTGGTACAAACTGGTAACCTCAAGGTCATTTTTGTGTAGAAATTACTGCTGTTAGGCTCCTAAAAAGCATTATTTTAAACAATGTCATTGATTTCTTTTAGTAGGGCCGTATTAATCATAAATGCCTACTTGCTAAGAAACAGGTACAAATAATGACTTCCCTTAATAAACTCCCAGGGATGTTCTCACATATTTAAAAATGACTGCTTGGGAGAGGAAATGTTCAATAATGAAAGTAGCGGGTTAATAATCTGTTTTCACAATATATATTACAATATACTACTTTTTTCCCCCGAAGTCAGGACCAGAAGAGCACCACTGTTGTCACACACCACATTTTTCACTTTTAATTTAGTTGATGTTAACTAAAAGTAGGAGGAAAAAACATGAAAGTTTGATTAAAATGATTACAGGGTTATGTTATATTGCTGTTTGCTCAAAAGCACATGACAGATCAGTGGTGCAGTTGCAGGACTACGTTCAGCTATATAGTGCTTGTGCCACTGGTGGGTGTTTATTCTCAGGGGAGATTGATTTCACTGGGCAGACAAGTATAATTGCTCATCAGCATTGCTAAAGGTTTTGCAGTTTGCCAGTGTGATTAGATTACAGGAAGATACTACAGCTACCTCTGTGATTTGTAGTATGTTAGTCTACCATATCATAAGTCAGTGGTGTCTAAAAATATGTGGGAAGTATACAGTGGTGACTCAGGAGTGACAGTTGTATCTAGTTCATTATTTGTGTGTTTGCTACGTGAGATGCCAGCTGTATAAAACTTGCTTCCACTTCTTAAAAGGAAGAATATTTCAGCTGATTTTCACTTATCTGAGAATCCAGCAGATGAATTACTATTTGATGAAATAACCGGATATTCTTCCTTAAGTTCCTGTCTGAATAGAGCATTTAGGGAAGCTGAAATTGTGCTCATCAAATAACATAGTATCTGCATTTCCAAGGAAGTGATGAGAATGAATGCAAATTGGTACTATCGCAAAGTGTGTGATCAGTAATGTACTGGCATTTCTAGGGCAATAGTACCAAGTTCTCTCCCCACACATTTGGGAAAAGGAGACTAAAATAGACCCTTTGCCTCATGAAGGTCTGTCTCTGGCTATCTCTCATATCAACATCATACACCTTAAAAAGTCTCAACTTTTATCCTGTAAGTGGTTTGTGTGTTTTGTTTCTGCTTTTTCCTGCCTGAGCCCTCTTCTTTGGGAATGATTATAGCATTTGGATAATCCCAGGCTAAGTTTATTCATGGTAACTTTATGGTCATCAGTCCAGTGTCAACTTTTTCTATCCTCACAGTATTTAAAAAAAAAACCCCAGCAGTTCTTTCCACTTTTTGCTCCAATTTCTGCCCCCTAGTATACATAAAGAAATACCATATAGTCTTCTGTCTTTGCTTTGTCAGACAAACCAAATTCTGTTAGTTGTTTTTGTGAAATAGAGTATGAATTTTGGTCTTACTATTACCTCTTCTTGTTGTTTGTGCTGAATTGCCTCAGAATGGATGGCTGGATCTGTATGTGGGATCAAAGGGATACCTTCTGTTCTTTACTGAAAATAGGTTACATGGGTCTCTTTCACAGCTGCATCATGGAGATGCCTTGTAGTCACCTTGACAGACAATTACGCACATTTTATTCTGCTGGTTTGCACTTTTGGGATGTATGTTCATCATACATAGGTGTGAAATATCTTTGCTGCGTTTTATAGGATAAGACTGTAAATGTGTGTAATTTATGAACTGCAGTAGAAAAGTCTGTGCATCTGTAAGTGCAAACAAACTGGTGATTATTGATAAGTTTTTAAAACCAACAGTATGTATAGTCTGTATAATGTTATTAAGGATATCTTTTTTAACAGCGTGGACTTTTAACAGTAGTAATATTTCTATTGAAAAATCCTTAAAAGCACACCTGTAAGATTTTTTGTTCTGTTGAAAGAGACTGTTAATAAACTAAGAAACAATAATTGCATGATTTGTGGTAGGCTTTTGTTTTTATGTGAATTGAGATATTTTATGCTGTGCTGGATCTAGCCTTCATCAAAATTACATACAGCTCTTCTCTCTTTTTGCCAGTCACACCTGTGGAAAATGTCTGGAATGCTCATCTGCAGCTGCTAGATACATGATGATACGGTTAAATCTGTAACTGTCCAATTAGTGGTAAATTGCCAGTCAGCCTACGGCTAGGTTGGTTTAATAAAGGGTATGATGATCTAGATATTTTATTTCTTAATTTCCTATGCAAGTGAAAGAATATTTTTTAAAAAATGTATTGCCTTAAAGCAGTGACAAAGTGCACAAATGAAGTTCAGGACTTATTTTGAATTTCTCTTCAGTGCCTGTTACATTGCTTACAAACCACATAATTTTCAATTTGCACTGAGAGTCCTATGTGTATGTAAAATAGATTTTCCTTAAGTTATTTTTGCTGTTTTCCAGACTTTCACTGAACAATGATATGTACCTTCTAATGTTCATTTGGACTCTGTTAGACTCTTCAGTAACTGCAACCAAGAGACTGAGATGTGTCCTGGAACCCATAATGCTCATCTTGCAATTGGTTAGGCTTGATGATTTCCAGCTTTTTAAAAACTTCAAAGCCTTTTACAATTTTCTGATGAAGCGTAGGCCTTGGAACAGTGCTTCTGGTCTGTTGAAAACAGGCCTGCATTTCACCATCACCTTGCACAGACTCCTTAAAATAGTCTGCAGCACACACTCCTTTCCCTCTCCCCATCTGTTCCCCCACTCCTATCGCTGCCCCAGTTAAGCTCCAAGGTTTCAGAAATTACTTGCATGTACCATCTGTATCTTTAAAAGGTTTCATCTGTTATTTTTTCATATCTGATGTCTGTGTGTAAGAGAGACCTGCTGCAGGAAGGACCCCATCCGACACTCCAGAAGTTTCCCTCTCCTAGTATACCCAGTTGTTTTTAGGGAGGGAAAATCTTCTCCTTTCAGGGAGTTAAAACTGGGTCAGCGTGCAGCGACCAGGACTGCAAAACCCAGCAGTTTTTTCTGCTGCTGTCCAGCCATAACCATTTAATAGTACATACATGCTAAACTGAAAACATATAGTTCTTGTATCTGTTTTGGAGACCTATAAAATGTAGAGCAATAGCTTGGTTGATGTGATACAGCAGGGGCAGTATTGACATGATCTAAGTGACAAATGAGTAGAATCATTTTTGTAGCAGCACTCTCTGAGTGGGTATGAGTAGAACAAGATTGCATTTGCTAAGGGCAGAGAAACTGCTGTTGCAGCAAATGAGCTATGTGATGCTGAGTGTGCAGTTGGGAGTTTTAAATGTGTGAATTTCCAGAGATAACAGAAATAAAGATGAAGGGGGAAAAATCTCTTAAAAGGAGGAGGAGATTTTTGAAGATGAGAGAGACCCAAACTTTATCTTATTTCAGGGTGAAGGAGGTAAATGTAAAGGCCAGACAATCTTGTGTTGAAGCAAGCAAACAGGGTACAGTAATGGAATAACTGGAGAAGGAAGAGTGTTTTGAGAAGATCAAGTCTGTTGAACTTTTTCTGGGAAGTGCGGGGTTTGGAGAAGAGCTAAAATAGGTTAGCAAGGAAATGAGGAGGTTAGGGAGAAGATGATTCATTGACATAGAAATTAAAGGAAAGACATGAGTTCCTGGTAGTGAACAGCTGAACATAAGTACATGGCAGAGATAGGGAGGAAAAGAAGAGAGGTCACCGTTTGCTGTACAGTTCTAGAAGAAGAGATAATGGAGGCAAGAGCTGATTTGGAGAAGTAGTTCAACATATCTTCCTCACAGTCTGTTTCAGGAGGGAGGCCTCTAAGCTAAGGCAAGTAAATCACACTGTAAGGTCCAGGTATCTGGAATGGGCAAGAATTTGGAAAGCATGAGGTGTATAGTCTTTGGATAGGTTCAGCTGGCACACCCACAGCAGAAATATTATCAAGAGCAGACTTATGTTATCAGGAAAATGTTTTGAGCAGAAAGGCATGTTTGGAGGAGATACTACCAGAGTCTGAAGGATGACAAGAGATCTAGATGTGTTCTGAAAGAAGATTAAGAGAATGGGTCAGGATGAAAAGGATTAAAAAAAGTGGTGGAAACTGGTGGACATGTGAAGGTATTTTAGGGAGAAATGGGGTGAATGGGGAGAAAGGAGAGTATAAAGGACATAGTGAGAGTAAAGTGAACCTCAGCAAAGGAGTGTGATGAGTGTTATTGCTGAGTGGTTACATTTTCTGTTGTTTACCAATAAACCTGTAGATATTTAGAAGTTTCCAGAAAGCAGTGATATTTCATCATGTTTTCATACATGATTGGACATAATAATGTAAGGTATGAAAAAACTTAGTTGAGAGCTATGCATTGATTGGTTTTAATTATGCCAGCCTTTTCACTGCCCTATGAAAACTCTCGAAATGCAATAAACATTGCCTTTACTTTGAGCCCTGGAAATAAGTTAGTTTTGCTAAAGATAGTCGATATTACTTCAAACTAGTTTGGGTAAATTCATTAAGAAGTCAAGTCCTTCTGAAAAAAGTTTTCCAAAACTGATAAAAGAAGTTTAGTGTTTGCTTCATTTTAAGCAAACCTAATTTCAATATCCTGGTTATATAATTTCATTTTTACATTTGATCAGTAGTAAGTTTTCCACTTTTGTATCCATTCAGATACCTCTGCAAAATCCTACAAAAGCAAGACCTATAACAAATTTGTGTGTCAATATTTATGAATGCCACCATCTTTCAATTTTCATCCTTTTAAAAAATGTGTATCCTGAGAAATGTAGGGTGTTGTGGGGAATAAGATGGAAGATTCTCCTCCATCATAATTTTTTTATCAGTGCAAGCAGAATAATTAAATTCTGGTCAACAGAAAGGTATGCATTTAAGTATAATGTGGGGTTTACATTGAGCTATGTAAAAAAGTTATTTTTTGTGTGATATAAATCGGTATAACCTAACTTCTGGCCTGCCTCTGACAGAGAGTCAAATGGATGCTCAGGCTAGCTCCCAGCCCTGCAGGTGGCGTGGAAACGACAGCTGGCCATATCCATGTGAGATATCTTTTCATTCGCATAAGAAGTTAGAATGAAAGAGTTAGATAAGAGGATTTTAGATATTGGAATAAAATGCAATTTCTATGTAAATAAATAGACTGAAGACTCACTAACATGTGAAGCCAAGCTGACTGAACTGAAATGAGATGTGGCCAACCCATTTATTTAATTAGCCATCAGATACATTAACAAAAATATATTTAAACCTGTAATCTGTTAGTCAGTTACACTTAACAAATGTTAAAACAAAAAGAAATTGTTAGAAATAGATATATTTTAGTACATTTTGGACTCTCTTTATGAAGGCTAAATAGTACTTCTAAAATAGCCTAAATAGTACTGCTAATATCACTTTGTAAACAATGTGATTTCCACTTCTGAATGCCCTGTGATTTGACAGTTCTAGTGTATGAAATGTGTAGTATTAAATGATAAGCTTGTATCAGAACTGGAGTAGGCAAATGCTGCCATTGTGAAATGATGTATCTACTTATTGTGGTGTGCACTTCAGGTAGTAAATGATATTGTAATAGCTAATATGGAGGGATGTTATTAATGATGAAAATCAGTAAAGAATCACAAATGAAAGAAAAAATAATAAATGAGCAAAGCAAGGTGAAAAGAGTCACAATAATTCTTTCTTTACAAAACTATAACAATGACAAATGCTGATTCTCTAGCCGAGCAGATTTTTATTGTCAGAAAAGCTCATGACAGAACAAGTTTGGATAATATCTTTGTTTCCTTGAAAATCGCAATATTACAAGTATGGGATGTCTGATTTTTAAATTAAAATGTTAGAGTTTTGAAATGACAAATCTAATGCTTTTTGGAATTTTTTCAGTATATATTGAGTTTCTGTTTGCAAGCATTTCCTGATGTAGCACTTCATAATACCCCGTCCACAATATCTGTATCGAATAATGGCTTGCAAGAAGGACAGAAATATTTAAAATGGTGAGATTTAATCTATGTATCAACAAGATTCTGCAAGAGCCATAGAATTTTAGCTTTGTTAATTTTGACAGGTTTGGTTTATCCTCATCACCTTTGTAACCCATATAATATCTTCCTTTGGCAAAGATCTGAATTCATTGTCAGGCTAATTATTTTCTACATGTTTTGCTAACATTTTTAGATAGCTCCTTCAATTCAGACAACACTTCCAGAGCTGGTATTTAGGACTTAAGCTTTTCTTCTTCTTTTGCAAGGAAAAGAGATGTAGATGCTAAGAAAGAGAAGGGGAAGAATAGTACCTAGATGTAATTACTTGATAAAATTAATTTAAATTGTGTGGGAGTTAAACCTTGAGTCATCACTGGCTTGTTTTGATGACAATGTTGGTGCTTTGCATAGATACTGCCATTTAAAATTTTTCATTTATTTTCACTATATTAAACATGAGCCTTTGAAAACTTCTCCAGAAATATCCACCCTGTGGTGAAAGATTTAGAATTTTTTTTCTTTATTTGTTATCTTTAAGTCTTTAATCCAAAATGACCAGTATGATCAGTACAGAGACCTACATTAAATTCATTATCAGAAAATAGATGTGTAAACTGAAAATAAGTCATATATTTTCCTCAATCCTTCAGAAATATATACCATTTTTAAAATAATAAAAAGTAAAAAAAAAACCCAACCAAACAAAAAAAACAAACAACAAACCCAACACAACCAAAACCCCACAGTTAGTAACTATAACCAATAAAGGAATACCCATAGGATTTTTATATGCTAAAGATGAACCCTTGAATTTGGTGAAATGTACAGTGGCACCGTTTCTTAGTTATGGTCATTACTCATAGCAGTCCTTAAATGTCTTTCACCAGAATAGTGCTGCATATAAAAGTAACCAGATTTTTTTCACGATAAAAATGGTTTTTGAACCCTTTGTTTAAGATGGTTAAATATAGCTAAAATTATTTAAAAATTGGTAACAGTTTCTTTCACTGGGATGTATTGCCTAGTGTTAAAGGAAAATTTACACAGACGTGGTTACCACTAGGTTTGCCATAATCACAAGTCAGAGTTGGACCACCACCTCACTGAGTGGCAGAGAACAAAGGACTATAACACAGTTTATATACACTTACTAAATCATTAGTTAGTGTCGAAAGTTTTTAGAAGTTTCCTTTGGTCTTCGTCAGTTCTACAAATCCATCACCTGACTTTGTCCCAGCAGATTCATCTATTCGGTTCCAGTCTCTGCCTCAGTTCCAAGGTCATCCTCAGATCATGATCTCCTTTCTGCCTGCTTTAACTCACACAGTCCTCCAAGCATACTTAGTCTTTGAACAAGCAATTCCTATTCAAATATACTAATTTTTCTAAAAACACCTGCATTTCTGAGAGCACCTGTGTACACAAATTGATCATCTTTTTTTTTTTTTTTTTTTTCTATTCCCCTACTGATTAACCTGACTGGGTTGTAAACCAGCCTTGGATTAGGGCTATACAAGGACCAAGGTCTAGTTATGCCAGTTAGCAGCTTCAGCACTTTAAATTTCTTAATTCAAAATACATTTTCTTTAACGTCTAGGACATGGTTTTAAGCCTGGATCTGAAGAAGCCTCACATTAATGTGTTGCAAGAATCAAATGTCTTACCAGTAGAGGTGGTAGTATTCCATTCTACCCATTCATCAATTTTATCTGAAATAAACAGTATATTTGATGTTCTTTTATTCAGAATTGTAGCACATGGCCTCTGTAATTGTACCCTCTCTCAGGGGCATCCAAAGGACAAATATGAAGCTAAATTTCTTTTACTACCCTTCCTGAATGTCACTAACTTTTTGAGAAAAATAGAATATATGATTTAGTAAGTTCAGAAATGAAGACACTTCAACAATCTGAATTAAGGACAGAGTAGGCTGACAGCTTACTGTTGTTTTCTTCAGTTGCTATTACATGGATTACACATTTAAATGATGAAGTCCTTACTAAAAAGGTGGTTTTTTTTTTTCCTCGAGAGTTGTATGAGAGACTGTTACTTTCTCCTCACTTTCTTCTTGCTAGTCACAGTTTTCAGCTATTTTTTGGATTGTTTTGAAAATTCATTCAATGCATTTTCACTGAATTAATTTTGAAAATTGGTGCACAGCTCTTAGTGGATGTGGCCTGCAAAGCATCATTCAGTAGTCATTTGGTTTACGTAGAATGTTTATTTATACATTAATTACTAATACTGCAGAAAGTATTGCCCATTAACCAGTCATTTGTGGTTAACAACAAGACTCGGTTAAAGCTCAAGTAGCAGCAAGTTGCTTATAATTATATTTCATTTTATATTTCTTTTTTTAATCCAATGAATTTTCATCAAGGGAATGATAATTTTAACTAAGTGATTTGTAGCTGGATGTTAGCCAGATTAGTTTAACTCCAGGGATTGAATGCAAGTGACATACAAGAAGAACACTAATATATTTGCTGTGAAGTTGGCAACCTGAATAAATACAAAAAGTGGTAGTATGCCTGAATGTGTGCCTTAGTCATAAGTCTCTTCATATTGGCTTAGAATTTTGATGCTTTTGGATGAACTTTACATATGAACAAATGCTTGAAGGATCTTATTAAAGCTGCCTAATGAATCTGCTGTATAGTATGAAATTCTTGCCAAGACATTTAGAAATGCAATTAACTATAAGAAAGGTGTAATGACAGAAGTTATTTTCATAGAAAAGTAATATATTTGTTTTATTCAAATTTCATTCTTAAAGGCATTGGTGGTGGCTGGTTGCCTTAAAGATGCTTTACTGTGATATGTTGTTGGATGACAATAAAACATCTGCATTATACTTAAAATAATAGTGAAGGAATAATTCCTCTGCTTATTACTGACTAGCAAGTCTGGTTTCAAATGCTGTAACATGTCGCTCTATTCCCATTCTGTTGCCAAAGTTAATCAAGTGTAATTTGCTTGTCTGGGAATTGTTCAGGTAGATCCCCAGGAGGTCTAAAACTCTTCTTTTGAAATGGCAGCAATTAAAAGTATCTTTACTTCCTTTCAAAGAAATCTACTTCAGGACTCATATGACTTATTTTTGTCAAAGTTTGTCTTGAAAATCACCTTTCAGCTTCTGAATGCAAAGGTAAGCATCCTAGGACAAAAACCCCTAGACCATACTCTTTAAAATTCATGACGTGGTTGGTTAAACTTTAAATCTCAAGTTGCATTTGAAGGCAAGGTTATAGTTATCTACAGGTTTCTTTGTTCTAGTCCTAAGGATTTCCAATGAGAATTACAGCCTTGGCTTAACTTCGTCAGGGGAAGTTTTTCTCTCATTATTTTTATGGGAACTAAACCAAGTATTGTAACTTAGTTTGTATTAGCTTAATCTATCCTAGAAAAGAATACCATATTGGCTTGATTTCTTTGTGGAAGCAAGTAAATTGACCTTGACTTTTAGCATCAACAGCAGAAATCTGCTGATTTGGAGTTGAGCAGCCAAAGTTCACATGGGTAATGGGCCTGTGTAATTTCATTTTTGATTATTATTTTTTAAAGAGCAGCTAATTTCTCAGGAATAGAGACATAACTCCTATTGACAGTTTTCTCCATCCCTTTATAATTAACAAAACAAAAGACTTGTTCAATTTTTTTGTATCATTGCTAATTAGATTTTTCTGTGTATCCTGGTGATTTCATATGCTGTTGAAATTCTTTGAGTTGGAAATTCAATTTCAAGTATTTTCAGTATTAGAAAATATTTTTTTTAGTGTCTGTCGGTTTCTAGTATGTCCTCTTGTTTCACATTCTACCTAGCAAAATCCCACTGTTCCTCAAAATTAGAAACAAGCTGATTTAAATGCGAACTCTTAATGAGTAGCATCTTTAGAAGAGGAAAAAGTACAGGCAGTGGCTGGTATGTGGGAAAAAAAGATATTTACTGCAGTGAAACTACGGAAACAAAAATTGCATGGCAAAAGAATATATTTTCATCAGAATCCTTGTAATAAGACCCAGTAAGAAAGTACAGTCTTAAATGTTTCAAGCAAAGCTATGTAGCATGACTTCTTTTGAGACATCATTTTACCTTTTCACATTAAAGACTTGGTTAGAATTCAGTATTTTCACATGCTCAATCCTTTTACTAAATGTAGGCAAGCTGTTATTATTTATCAAGAATTTTATTTAGAAATCAAGTGCATGTTTTCAGCCGCAATTAAATTGTGTGGAGTTCTTGCTAAAATGCTTGATATTGGATGTTACCAAATAGCTTGGAGTCATGAAGAAGGTGATGCAGGGAGTAGCAGACAGAGGCTTCTGAAAGGAGTCACAACTGAGTTTTTTGAGAGATAGTAGTCAGCAGATATTAGTGTCAGAAAACTGTGTAGGTAAATAAGTAAATAGGTTTTGAATAATGTATTTTGTCAGGAATAAAATAAGAACAAGAGAGAACAGAAACCTTCTTACACTGTTTTTATTCTAGAAGATATAAAATACTTGGTCATGTTCCATGTACGTGAGCTTCTACTTGATGAAGAAAAGTCGCAGCCCCTGCTAACATCCTCCCTACTTTTTGTCCATCTTTGGAGATAGTTTGTGTGTACCAACGGATAGAAAGCCTATAGGGATTGCCTTCTGCCTGAGGAAAAGCAGAACATATTGCATTTAAGCTCTTCTCCTTGCTACAGAGAAGAGGTGGGTTGGTGTGTTGTTATGCTTTGTGGGTCACATGAGAAATTCTCAGAAAGACAACTGGCAGGACAGGATCGTTTATGCCGTCTTTTGTGCAAGGGGAATGGAGCTGGGCACATAATTTGCTTGTAAATACAGATGTCATTCCTCAGCCCTAGATGTCAGTGGACCTGTTTATGTGATTATACCTTTACTGGAAGAGACAGAGTTATTAGCATTTGCAAAGTTGGATATATTGTGAAAAATATACTTGGTCTATAATACCTGGCGAGTCACTTGGAAAAGTGAGCTTATATATCAATAGTGGCTAATTGCAGATATCTCTGAAATTTCCATTTCAATGAAACCTACTATTATGCCAACCCTTGCTTTTACTAGGTTATTTATTTTAAAATTTTAATGATATGATTACTTTGTGTCTTTAAGTATTTAAATGTAGCTTGATATTCTCTATTTTACAAAAACTTGAAAACAATCAATATCTTAATGTGATTTTTCAACTGGCAAAAAATCCAGTTATGCATGTGTAAACAATAGGAATGTGTGGCAGGATATTGTATATATGTTGCCTGTCAAATCTTTTTATGCCAACAGGATTTGACTTCAGCAAGTATTATTCAAAGTGAGAAAACCTATTTAGAACTGTCTCATTGCCTTGTGTAATCTGCTAGATCACCTGTGGCCACACTGGCCATTTATTGCTACAGTAAATAGCATAAAATTATACCCACTCCCACGTTTAGGGGCAGAGAGAACTCTCAGACCAAATCTCTACCCAAGTTAAAGAAATCAAGAATTACCCTTCCTCACAGGAAAAAGTAAACTGAAATGAAGCTACTTTGGAAGTGTGAGAGTAAGACTCTAAAAACTTCCTTGTATTAATTACAGAGAAGAAAAAAAATGCATAACCACTTCCCAGCTGTGGCCTGCAGTCAGAGTCCTTTTAAAGTTTAATGAAGCAAAGTACATGAAAAAAGCAGGAATGTAGCTGGGAGAGCGAATGGGTTGGTGATCTGAGACAGAGTGTTGGTAAGCTCTACACAAATGGTGATGAACACAGAGGCATTGATGCAGGAGGCTGTTAGGACCCATTCCTTCCCCTGTTGTTACCATAATTATCATGCCTCATCATGGCCAAATAGGAAACTACACTTGGTAGGTAACAGGCTCTGGTTTTTAGTAAAGTTGTTCACTTTTAACTTTGCTCACCAACTAGGGAAACACAAACCTCTGATTTGCTTGAACTGATTTAATCAAGTACTGTGTTTGTCTGAGTGCAGTCAGGAAGTTACAAGGTATTGAATTATAGCAGTTTAAGAAGTTACTATCATTTTGCAGAAGCTGTTGCTCTCAGTAGTAATTAAAAATACCACTCAAAATTCTGCATAATTTACATAAGAGTGTTCTTATCATTATCTGGTTTTTATCTGCCAAGATTGACTCCTTTGATTGGAAGTCCTTTCATTCATCAGTTTGGGTGACTTGAGATGGTGGGTATGTGAGAGGGTGGGTCAGCTCGACCTGAACTTTGTACACGTTCCTGTTTAACTAAATCAGTTTGGTAATTTGGGACTTTAGGCAACACTTCTGTTCATCTATCTCTTCCATCCCACAGTTTACTGAAGCTTAGTCTCTTGCCCACTGAAGGGTTAGATTGTACAGCTTTTAGCCTGGGGTTGCTCATTGTCTGGCACAGGTGTCAAAACCTGTGATGCTTCCTCTTTCCTGCTCGAAGTAGCAATTTCCTTTCTTGTTCTGAGCTGCTCATCTAGTTTTTGGAATGACCTTAGAGATGCAATTGTTTTACTCAACACACAGAAGCCTTCATTTATTTGCCATCCTCAAGGGACACCTGTTTCTGTGGCACAGAGAAGAATCAAGAACATGCATGGAAATGAACTAGAGCTTTGTTAAACTGGTTTTAATTCTTCTACATTTGGAAATTTGCATTTGTTTAATTAAAGTAATTAAAAATAATTTTAGTTATGTTGAAGACGCTTTGTCAATGTTAATCAGGTCTTTGTAGTGCTTTAGTGCTATATGAATTAAGACAAAGGCATTCTGGCTTAGTGGGTGGCCTGACAGCTTAAAGAGTTGCAACTGAAAACCCTCAGGGAGTAACAGGAGCAGGCAAGAAGAGAAGGGACACAGGGAGGAGCAGGGGACAGTGGGGTGGCACGGAAGTCCCTCACCCCCTAGGGGACAGGCCTGCAGCCCCTGGAAAAAATATTTTGTGTCATTAATAGTTCTTTTAAACGAATATGTGAAGGCCCTGCTCACTCTTCTCAAATGATTTTATGCATTTCTTGTATGGGAATGTAGTCCTGCAACTTGGAGGAGCTGTGAACTCCCTCAAGGGTAGAGGGGCCTTATGGAGACATCTGGATAGACTAGAGAGCTGGGCAATCATCAGCTGTATGAAACACAACAGCAAGTGCAGGATTCTCCAACTGTGATGGGGTGATCTTGGTTATACATACAAATTGGGGGACAAGAGGCTGGAAAGCAGTCCCATGGAAAGAGTTCTGGGGGTTTGGGTTGATGGCAAGTTGAATATGAGTCAACAATGGGCCCTGGCAGCCAAAAGGGCCAACCATGTCATGGGGTGCATCAAGCACAGCATAGCTGGCTGATTAGCAGGTGACTGTCCCACTCTACACTGGACTGGTTTGGCCCCACCTTGAGTGCTGTGTGCAGTTTTGGGCACATAAATATAAGAAGGTCATCAACCTATTAAGAGTGTGCCCAGAGGAGGGCAACCAAGATGGTGAAAGGCCTTGAGGGCAAGACCACGAGGAGTAGCTGAGGTCACTTGTGGTCTTCAGCTTGGAGAAAAGAAGGCTGAGGGGTGAACTTATTGCAGTCTACAGCTTCCTCAAAGGGGGCAGTGGAGGGGGAGAGGCTGATCTCCTCTCTGTGGTGAACAGCAATAAGGCACAATGAAATGGAATGAAGCTGCTTCACAGGAAGTTCAGATTTGATATTAGGAGAAGGTTCTTCACTGGGAGGGTTGTCGGTCACTGGAACAGGCTCCCCAGGGAAGTGGTCATGGCACCAAGCACATCAGATTTCAAGGAGTATCCAGATGATGCTCTTAGTTATATTGTTTAGTTTTAGGTAGTCCTGCAAGGAGCAGGGAGTTCGTCTTGACAATCCTTATGGGTCCCTTCCAACTTGAGATGTTCTATGATTCTATGAAAAGCAGTGTGGTACCAGGCCACGGACAGCTGAGAGTCCAGCCTGCTAGACAAGTCTCCATGGGTGAGGCAGGTACAAGGTGAAGCCAAGGAGTAAAATTTGTGGGTTGGGACTAGCAGCATCCTTTAAGAAAGCAAATAATGTATTTGCTTGTAAAACATTCCAGAAAGGTCCTATAGCATTTTCTGAGGGCAAAGGAGATGATCTCTTTGGCTAAACAAAGACCTAATAATTATCTCATTCTTCTCATTGCTGTTCATTGTACACTTCAGAGATCACAAATGCAAGACTGAGAGATATAAGCATCTACAGCTTATGTACAGCTCACCATTAAGGGTTCTTCACATAGATATAAGTTGACAAGCGCAAAATTTTTCTATATACTGAATGACTTTTGTACCTACTTTGAAATAGGTAGAAAAGGACCTCTTAACCAAGGAAATAATAAGGCCCTCAGGTGTCTAAAGTTGGGTATCCAGTACCACTGCTCATTTTATAAAATTGAATTTGAACTATGTTAGTACTTTCTAAATTATGTATGATTATAAACACATCAGTTAAGTACAGGGCTGCATTTCCAGGCATAATAAAAAACATTAAATACAAAGTACACACTAGTGTTTATATAGCTAATTTTATTTCCAGAATTTATTATGCTTTTTAGGGCTTGTTGTACTGAAATGGAGAAGTTCTTTCTAATTTCATTCTTACATTTTTCTACTCCACTACATGAATGATGAAACTGTGATTCAGCAGTTGTGGAGAACACTCTGTCTCATGAAGATACTTACAGTCTAAAATTTTTCTGGAAGGTACGTGATGTCTCATTGAACTGCTGCCAGCAATCTAAAACTCATTTATTCATGAATGAACTTGGCAGTAAAAAATCTAGTTTATACAAGTTTTTATTCTCTCTTTCCACCTTATCTCCAAAGCCAATGTCTTCATGTCATTAATATTTTAGAGAAAAGAAAAAATAGAGTTGTGTTCATAATACAATTATGAGCTGTTACTGTAGCTTACAAAATTGTTCTTGAGTGAACACTGTTGCAAGTACTCTTAAATATAATGTATATACTTTCTTCTTACTTATATTTAGCATTTTATGAAGGTAGGTTGGGATTTTCCATAAGCTGTGAAATACTTTTTACTTTTATGAATATAGCTACAATACTCTTGACTTTGGCAATGACTGGACTACAGACCATCTTGTCAAAGTTGAGAATATTTAAAAGAACAAATGTGGTTTGAGATCTGCCAACCAAGACTGTTAGAAATTTATTTACTCAGCCAACTGCCAGCTGGATGGACCAGCCCTGAGCTATTAGGGGTCTGAAAATTTTTTTATGTGTTTCCTTTCTTGTGACTGTTCAAATGAATTCATAGTTCTTGGTTTATGATTATTTACTTTATAAGCTTTGTTGTTTATTTGGGTCTTATGCTATTAAACAGGCTTCCTGCCTAGTCTGACCTTTTTAAAATTTTCTACTTAGACTCTTATGTTTTAAAATCAAACATGTTACCCATTTCAATGCACCAAAACAAGAGTCAGTAAGAGAGAAATCTCTCACAATTTCCTAATTTCACACTCTCACAAACAATAGTTATACCACTTCTTTAGGTTACATTGTGATTATATTTTTTTACATTTTTGCCTTTTTTTAAATTTTATTTTAAAGTCAGTTTTCCCTCTGGCTAAAACAATCATTTCTTCCAGTTCATCCAAGGTTTAGGCCAGCAAATATAAGCTAGTGGAGCAGAAGAGGAAAGTTTAAAGAAATGGTGAATGACTACTGGAGATGATGTGAGGGGAGTGGAAGGTGTTTTTTCCCCCTGTTTAATATTTTGTCAAACAGACAGCATTAAATTATTCAGAAAGCGGTCATGGTGACAGCAGTACGTAAGTGTATAAAAGAAAAAAGATCTTGCATCTGTCTTTGGCTTGGCTAACGATTTTCAGGATGTAAAATGAATTTAAGTCTTTGTCATCCATGTCTTGAGAGAGGAGAGCTTTTCCACAGTCATACACAGAATTTTTCATGCATAAACATGGGCAGTGCAAGTTTTTCCATTTGGCCCTATTCTGTACATCAAACTTGGTCTTGAGGAAAAATTTAAAGGGTGTTGCACAACTTCAAATGTGAAAATATTATTAACACTTTAAGAATAAATTGTGATTACCTGGTGAAAAAAAAATTACAACAAAGGACCATTCATTAGAATCTTGAAATGAAGATTCTTGAACTGAAGAATCTTGAAATGAAGGTAGAAAGTTGTCTTTTAATCAATCACAACTTACTAGACTCAATATCAAGTTAACTAAGTGAAATGTTATGACCTGAAATATCAGGTCTACATGTGCATTACCAAATATAGTTGTTTCATGGCAGCTGCCCATGTTTTCCTTTTTAGCTTCTGATAGAGAAAAAATAATTTGGTCCATCTTTTACTGGAAGTTAGAGTAACTTTAATTGTCTCATGTTTGGTTCTCACTAATAGCAACCATAAGGATAATTCTCATCAACCGGCGAATGTATCTTGCAATTTTTTAGAGCTGTAAGGAGAAACCCCCTGTGGTGGAGGCATTGCTAGCATATACATACAAAGCCTGTCATGTGTGGGAAGTCAGACTCAAAATTACTGCCCCTCCTCATTGACCCTAAAGTATATCAAACAAACAAAGAATGAACTCTGGTGAATAAGCTATGAATTCACCCAATAGTGCGAAGACAATACATACGTCACTAAAAACTTGCTTGCATTACAGAAATTCAGTCCAGACTGTGTCAAGTTTCTCTGAGATGCCTAGCCTTGAATCTACTTTAGATTCTTGCCTTGACATTCAGGACAGGTATGCAGGCTACATTGTTTTTATGGTAGTGACCAGAGTGTCCTGGTCTCAGCTGGGATGGAGTTAATTTTCTTCTTAGCAGCTGATGCAGTGCTGTTTGGATTTGGTGTGAGAACAATGTTGGTGGCACACTGATGGTTTTAGTTGTTGCTGGGTGATGTTTATACTAAGTCAAGGACTTTTCAGTTTCTTGGGCCCTGCTAGCGAGAGTGCCACAGCCATGGCAGTTAACCTGAACTGGCCAAAGGGATATTCCATACCATGGGGTGTCATGCTGAGTACATAAACTGGTGGAAGAAGAAAGGGGGGGGGGGGAGCAGGGGAGATGTTCAGAGTGATGGTGTTTCTCTTCCCGAAATGTGTGTTGGAGCCCTGCTGTCCTGGGGATGGCTGAACACCTGCCTGCCCACGGGAAGCAGTGAATGGATTCCTTGTTTTGCTTTGCTTGTGTGTGTGGGTTTTGCTTTACCTACTAAACTGTCTTTATCTCCAGCCATGAGTTTTCTCACTTTTACTCTTCTGATCCTCTCCCCCATCCCACTGTGGGGGAAGTGAGTGAGCAGCTGTGTGGGGCTTAGTTGCCAGCTGAGGTTAGACCACAACACACATGAAGAAAATCCTGAAATGATGCAGTTATCTTTTTAAAACAGGAATTGAAAAAGAGCACAAATTAGCCACAGCGTTCTCCAAGGTTTTTCAATCAGCAGTGACTTTGTTGAAGTCATACTCAATGTATAAACTAATTAACAATGGGTTAAAGAGGTCTGTATAAAATGTGTAGTGTACATGTCTCTCTCAGTTGAAGACAACATATAATGATATTTGGGAGGTATTTCAACTATTCCTTTTATGTATAATTTCCCATACTTTCTTTATGAAGTAAAAGTACAAAAAATAACATTAAAAAACTCCCCATTATTTCACATAGTGAATGTGTTGGCTGGACTAACCCAGCTGTGAAG
Organism: Falco rusticolus; assembly: GCF_015220075.1. Taxonomy (NCBI): domain Eukaryota; kingdom Metazoa; phylum Chordata; class Aves; order Falconiformes; family Falconidae; genus Falco; species Falco rusticolus. The sequence goes on along the minus strand of NC_051191.1, from coordinate 43,918,821 downwards.
GCTGCAAGTGTTGTTCTTTGTGAGGACACATCTGCAGACCTTCCTCACCCCTGTGAATGAACTGAGATGCCTCATGTGTGGATTTAAGGGCCAGGGGTACTTGCTATTCACTGTATTCAAAGAGTTAATGCTGCCTGATCCTAGCAAAGACATGCTTGTGAAAATCCTCAGAACAGCTTTCGTTTTTCGGCTTCAGAACTGACAAACAGGCAGGAATTTGAGGGATTCCCAGTTTGTTCCTATATGACAGATTTATATCACAAACATCCTTACCTGCTGAGCACTCTTTGCCTGTTGCTAGTTGTTTTGCTGCTGTTGACTCATCTTGACAACTTGAACTGATCACAGCTTAAAGCAGGGAAATACCTTCTGTTCCAAATGTGACAACTATTTTTTTTTTAAATAACATTTGATTATGCTCCAATTATCCTTTTGTAAAGACTAGTTCCATTGCATAATGTCTGCACAGCAGACTTGAATAGCAGAGATGAGTGCATGGGTAGCTTTTTATCAAACACTATAAATCATGAGTGTTGGTAGACTTGTCGGTGCTTTGAATGTACAGAGAGTTACATAAGTGCTAAGTCTTAGTATTGCTGTTTCTCAGTTAAAAAAAAAAAAAAAAGGCTAATCCTGAAGTTTCTGAATTATACAGTCCTTTATCCAAAACTCATAGTACCTTTCTATACTCTTGCAGTTTCCTTCGGAGAAGTAAGGTTATACTTGCACCATGGCTCCAACAGCCCTACTACTATACCACTTCCTAAAGATATTGCCAGCTTGAGTTTTAAGGAGCCATGTTAGTAACTGTTTCTGTAGTGATGCATCATTTGGAGCATATATGCAAAAGCTATCTTTAGATTTTGAGCCAGAAGTATACAGTTAGTATCTCAAAACACTACATTATACAGCTTGAATATATTCTAGTATATATTTTATGGTCTTTTTCTGCAACAAATACTTATGGATAGTAGAATATTACTAAGAGAATAAAAATAAAAAGGTTAGATTTTTCTAAGTGATTAAATCTGTGATACAGTAGGCACCAGTGCTGCAAAGATCTGTATGATTTCTCACAATTTTTGCTCTTGATATTGGGCTTTGTATAACCCCAATAATTTGCAGTGGTGTTCTTGCTTTCTTAAGGTAAAGGTGTGAAAGGGCTTCTCTCAAACCTGCTGCATTAAAGTTTGTGTTTCAAACCTGTTTTGCATATGCATTTCTCATGACAATATAAAAGCTTAAGTTTGGAATGGCAAAAACAATAATACCAAGTTTGAATTAGCTCAGTTAATCTTTTTGTGCTTCTAATTGGTATTCTGTGTCAACAAGGCCCAATACATTCATTGAGTGTCAATGCATTTCACAGTTTGTCAGTACTGTCCAAAATATACAGAATAATTTATGAATGACATATTTAAAAGATTCAATAGTAAAGCAAATAGGATTTCTGAAAGTTTGGTTAATCCCACACCATATCTTGCATTTCTTGACTCCCAGGTTTTCATGCTGCTAATACTGCAAACATTTCCAGCCATTAAAAACTTGAGAATTACTTTCTTCCCTATTAGCTTCTGGCACAAACCTGAATCATCAGTTCTTCTGGCTTGCATTTTCTTTTTGCTATCCTTCTGACTGTTTTCAGTGAGGGGACTTTCTTTTTTCCTAGAAAATTTTCAAAAAAAGAAAGCTTTTTTATAATAAAGCAGTGGATCAATGGGTTAAAAGACATATAAGACTGGCACAAAAATTTTGAGATTTAGTAAAACTAGAATTGATCTTGTTCTAACATGGATCCACTCTGAAAAATATAATAAAGATACAAATATGATAATTAACTTGTTTGAACTTTTGCCTCATGGGTAGAGGAAGGAGAGCAAGGAATGCATCTTCAAGAGTGTAAAAAGTATCTATGAAGTTTAATTCATCCTTTCCCCCTCCCTTCACACCTCTTCTGCCAGTCTCTCCCTTTTCCAGCAATATTCTGAGCAGCATATCATTTACTTGGAGAAAAAGGTGACAGGGCCCTTCTGCAGGAAACTGTCACACAGGGTTGGGTTTGGCAGGCTGGATGGGGCTAGGACTGGTTTTGCTGCTGCCTGAGGCTGAAGAATGCATTTTGGGTGGAATAACCAGAACGGATTGTAGCGTGGGAAGAGCTGGGAAGCAAGTGTGCAGACCAAGCCCTGAGGCTGTGTGTACAGTTGGGGAAGAGAGGGAGAGCAGATTGGCCTTTGCAGAGAAGGGGAGTGCTATGTAAAAAGCTTGTAAGCTACTCTGTGTGAAGGGAAAAATAATGTGTAAGTAGAGGTATTTTACTCATTTGTGCTGTTCACTGTTGGTGGCACCTGATTTATTTCATCTTTCTGTTTAATTTTTTAAATAAATGTATTTGTCATCATACAAGACAGGAAGTGTCTTGCAGCTTAGAATCCTGAAAATCTCATGGCAAAAACCAACACAGGACACTGTTTTGTCCTTGACAGACCCCTTGAAATTCTTTCAAGCCTGCTGAAGTGATCAAAGTCTCTTAGAGCAATAGCCTCAGTTATCGTGCAGGGTCCCTTCTGCTATCTGTGAACACAAACAAGTAGAGGATAATGCAATTAATATCAAATGGAGCACAATGCTTGATGACCTGCTGACATAGAAGATTGGGTTTTGAAGAAATAATATGTTGTGGAAAAATACTCCCTATTAAATTTCCCATTGCTGCTCTTTGCCAAATCTTCGTAAGCAGGTCATAACTCCTAGTATTACAAAGATTTCTGTCACAGTAGCCAATCTATGGTTAATTCAGCCTGGCTTCATCTGCAGGTGGACACCTGCAGTTAATTGTGGGCTTTTTTCCCCATACTCTGTCTAAGGTAAAAGCAGAAGTTGTGGGGGAACAAAAACACCACCCCCACCCCACCCCCCTTAGGTTTGTTTCTTTTCATTGTGAGAGATTATAGATGTGTCCAATTGTCTTACTACTGATGGCTTTTTTTAAGCATATCTTGTAACTTTTGCAAATGGCATCTCCTAACTGTTGGTTTAAAATATGTAGGTAACTTTCTTACTTTTTGTCTTGCTAATGTTAGTTCTGAATTTGTTTTCTTTATTCTATTCTAACAAATGCTAAGTTTTCGATTTCATAAATAAGTTATCCTCAGCATCAGTCTCTATTTCTGATAAATGTTATTTTATCATATAACTGTATACAAGTTCCAGTGAATATAATGTTATACAGTGTGGGAATAATTTTTTTCTTTATGTGCCTACTGAACACATAGAGATCTTTAGGATTATGTCCTAGAGTTTTTTTAATAGCTATGAATAGAGATACAAAATTGTTTCTTAGTTAAGCCTCTGTCTTTACCTTTTGTTAGCTGTAAATTAATTGATTTTAATTTTCCCTGTCATAAATATGGAAAAAAGTATTTCTAGTGCATGCAGCACTATTTTACAAAAAATATTACAGTTAATTCCAAAGTTAAGACTTCTATTGGCATCTGTAGAAATATTTTAAATTGTTGGCTTGGCTGTTTGTTTGCAGTTTGTTTTTCTGTGAATTTACACTGACGTAATGTTTCTATTCTTAAATGATTTTTTACTAAAAAAGTTTATTACAGCTATTGTAAATGTATACATTATATTGTTATTGCTCTTCTCTTTACCTTACCATTAATACTTTACTTCCTTTCCTGTGTTATTAAAAAAAAATTCTCCTACAGATACTTACAAGGTAGATGAAACAATATTTTTATGCAGTTTGTCTTTAGTCATTTAATATGAAGATGGCTAGACTAAGCTGATGTCTGGCTTCCTTTGTAGTCAAAGAGGAGGGAGACTCTCCTCCAAAAGGTGATTCATTCCACTTTAATTGCCTGTTACATTCTGTGCACTGACTACAATCGACTTAGCTGGTCCAAAAGGCTTATCAAGCTAATCAGAAATATCAAGAAAGCGATTTTCTCAACACGTGCTTGAAGTAAGATTTAAAAAAAAATTGAAAAACAATGTGCTTGTGGACTTTAGGTGATCTCAAAGAGAGACAAAACTTCAGATACTTCAGAATCACAATTTTATTTCCTAAATATCGTATTCATCCTATCTGAGATGCTAAACTTGGTCTCCAGTAAAGAAAATGTGAGAACCAGGCTTCTTCTAAATTTCTTTTGAGATAATATTTTGGTTCCTAAGTCACTGATATTTTTAGCACGTAAATACGCATCCATTAATTTTTTTCAATAATTGTGGTGGTATTAGATAACTAAAAAAGTTTTCTGGAACCCCATCAGAAAGCAATAATTATTGAAAATTTCTGCACAAAATGTGTAGTGTGTAGTCACAATTAGTAACTTGGAACAGCGACTGATTGTTTAATTTTGTATGCTTAGAAGAGTTGCCGCTGCACACAGGTCTTATCCCAGAATCAAAGAAAGTATAGAAGTCCCATCCTGCAGTGTTTAAGCTTCTTAAAAAATTAGCATAATTTAAAGAATCATACTAATAGTTTATGTATAGAGTAAATAGATTTCTACCTAGTATCTCATATGGCAACCTGAGAATGATTTTCAAGCAGTTGTTTACATTTTGCAGTTTTCTGTGTCTTTCCCTCTGTTGTCTGTTGCAACAGAAGTCGGTCATATTTTATTTCCATTACAGAGTAGACTATTTGGGCAGCTACAGTAAAAATGAAATATGGTTCCTATGCTACAACATAATAGTTAATGAAACAATGAATATATTACTGTTGTTGACTTAAGCATAGAAGCCCAGATACCCTCATTCCTAGATCATGCTAGCTTCCTATTCGGTAGATAAATATTTCTATGTATGCTCTCAAAGCCAAAGGTTAAGGTATGGAGTTTTTCCACTCTTTTGGAAAAGGTGAAGATAAGGTGAAATGGCCAGTTAAAACAGCAAGCAATTAATTGAGTCTCTCTGTTAACAGGAAGAAGGTCAACTGCACATAACCATTCTGATTACATAGTTTCTGTTACAAGTGGCTGAGTCATTTAACCTCAAAGTGGTTAGATTGGAAGGCTGAGAACCAATTAAATGGAATTTTACTTCAAAATACTAGCTATGCTTCTGAGTTACTGTAGTATTTTGAGGTTTTTGAGAGTGGCTTGGCAAATAGTTTTACCGTACCAATTAGTTTTATTGCCATGAAGCATTTTAATTAGTTTTCAATTTTCCTCTTCTATTTATTTATTCATTCATTCATTCATTTATTTATTTATTTATTTATATTACCTTTTTCCTTGCCTTACTTTAGCTAACTGGCTGAAATTTTTAATGGTAAATTCTAATGGAGATGTATTTGTTTTTGTTTTTGTTTTTTTTCCTTTCTGTCTTTTTAATGACTTTGTCTTGTACGTAATTGTGAAAGTTTTCCAGATGCACAGTTTTGATTGGTGGATCCAAAGCGTAGAAAGGGTTGCTTAATTTTGTCACATAGGAATTATATGTCTAGTTTGCACCAGGGAGAATCCATAGTTATCCACTGCCAAAAATCCAAATTATTTGTGATAGCCTTTCACCATTTATGAAAAATGCTGAAAATCTGCTACTACTACTGTCTCATCTAACAATGAGGCCACAGCTATATAGCATGCTGTAGATATACCAGGGAAAGCTCAGTTGCTTTGAAAGTGTGCAGATCTTTATTTTTTTCCCTCCAACTCCTGCTTCATCTTAGTGTAGGACATTTCCGCTAAATAGCATCTGGTGCCAGGAGATACATTATGGGTGGGTATTTACCATGGAAGCTATTTTTTTTTTCCTAAATGTATTATCCTTGGAGAGGTACTTTCCTGCTCTGTTTGTAAATTCAGGATGAAATCAGAATGTAGAGAGGAGCTAAGGAATGGGGGCCTGTGAGAAAGAGAAAGAAGAAATAAGCGTGGATATGCAAGAACTGCAGAGCCTGAGAGAATTTTTTGCATGTTCTAATTATTACATGGCTGTATGGCAAAGTGTGTGACTCCTTTCTGGAGGCATTGTGCAGGTTATATATTCAGATTGTTATTTTTGTTTAGAAATTACTCAGGATTCACCATGAAGTTTCAAAGAAGCAATGTTTTAGGTAATGTGCAAACACTTTAAAATTTAATAAAAATTAAATAGTACATTTCCAACAGTGCATGATCCTGATTTGTAGTTATTATAAAACACTAGTTTCAGTAAAAACAAAATAGTTTTTTGGCAGTGAGTGATTTTGCTTTTTAACAGCGGTTTGACTAAAAAATGCTAATGTAACATGGAGTTAAATTAAGAATTACAGGATGTTATGAGAAGTACCGTTTTCCCCATATTTTTAATTATATCTTTGTACAATTTTCCACTGGAGCTGCAGAGCAAATCAAGCATCACTGGAACTTATGCCTAACCAGTTGGTTCAACTGCTGTCTTGAAGTACTTATTTTGTAAATTATGGATGAAAAATGGTGCATGTTCAAAATAGTTCACTAAACCAGTATTTATTAGGACTGTGGCCTGCTTTCTAAAATTTAGCCCAGAGGGAATCCAGAAGCGATTGAATGTTTTCCATTGCCCTCATTATCTACTGACATTGTCAAAATTACGTATAATTTCTGCGTAATATTTCTGTTTGTAAAAACTGCTAATCTGTTTCATTCCTTTAAACTTATAATACTGTTTAGGGTCAAAACTGATTCAAAGATTGCTGGCAGGTGAGCATGGATTCAAACAGTTTTTGTAGTGTGGAATACCATTTGGAAAATGCCTCTTTAGCAGTTGAAAGGGAAGAAAGACAAAGGAGAAACTGCAAATGACTTCAAGACTTGCAATAACTTTCCAGTATTTAAAACAAAGATAAGGGCCTTAAAAATGTCTTATCCGAGGAAAATGATCACATGGAATTTCTCGTTCTATCAGTCAGAGCTAAAATGTGGTTGAGGTCAATTGATTCAGAAATAGGTCTTGTCAGCAAACCTCATATGTTTTATCAATATAATTTCAAAACAACTAGATAAATATAGTTTTTATAAAGGCCATAATATAATATATTTGGTTTCTTCAAGAATTCTTTTTACTACCACATAATATCCTGATCAGCAAACTTGCCTTTTATGGGATTATTGTGGGCCACATTAGACATTATAAACAGGCTCAGTTCAACTGTGAATATGTAGATATGGTTGGATAGACATCTGTGAATGGGAACAGTTCCAGCAGATTGCTTTGTGATCCAAAGCAAGGTACTAGTTTTGTCGACTGTCTTCATAATCGTTGGCTAAGCTTGCAAGCAATATAGATGCAGATAGGGCAATGAATAATAAGGTAGCCATGTCATTGCAGCATGACCTGTCCAAAAACATGCTTTACAGAATGTGAAGTACAAGTAGTAATCAAAACCTTATGGGTTAACTGCTAGCAAGCAGTTTTGGCATCAGCCTCTAGGATGAAAAGGATGAGCTTTTTGCCTGAATATACAAAATAAATGGAATATTAAGAAACAGGAAAGAGATTTTACATTGAGCCAGCATAATAAAACCAGGTTGCTCTACTTTTTATCATTAATTATAGTAATAATTCAAGCTGAGTAGTACTAGGTTCTCATGTCTGTGTGCCAAGAAAAGAATGGAAATGTTGGAGGAAGTTTGAAGTATGGTCACAAAAGTGGTCCTGGAACTGGAAAACCAACTGTATTCTAAGAAGTTTAAGGATTTCTAGCTGATGAATCCAGTGGAAATTTAAGAACTGTTGTGCTTAAATCTTTGTGCATGAATAAGAAATAAGACATTGAAGATTTTCTGTCTTGTAGAAGGCATGAAATTTAAATTTAAGTTGGATAAATTCAATTTTGAAAGCAGATGCAATTTCCTAATAGCAAGGATAATTAAACTTTGGAGTATTTTCTCTGGATATTAGTCTCATTGTCACTCAGAATATTTGAGACATGATATCATCATAACCTTCTCTAAAAACACTATCCAAAAAGACAGAAAGCATAAAAAAAGTAGCTGTGGGCTACAGAAGTTAATTAACGTGATCAGTATCTTCTGGCATCAGAGCCTGCATCCCAGAAAAATACATTGTTTTTTAAGGTATCAGCATCATGCTTCTTCATATATTTGAGTAAGACTAAAGGCTGTACATAGAAATTACAAATAATTTATGTTGTAAGGCACCTCTCATGATTACCTACTTCTACCAACCACTCAAGGCAGGTTCAACTCTGAAGTTGGGTCAGGCAGCTCAGAGACTTGTCCCGCTGAGCTCTGAGTACTTCTGTGATTCCCAGCCTGTTAGTGCAACCTGCACCCCCGCTTAACTACATGCAGTGCGAAAATTTTTTTGGTATCCATCTGGAACTTCCCCTGCTGCAACTCTGCAACTCATGCTGTTTCCTCACTTTCTTCTGCTGTGCACCTCTCTGAAAAGTCTGAATTTTTAATCACCACTTAGATGACAATAGCAATTAAACTCTTTGTCTCCTCTCTGATCTGCACAAACCAAATTTCCTTAGCCACACTGCTGTTACATTACTCTTCTGTTGCTAATATTTTGGTGTTCTGTCACTTTTTCCAGTTGTGAGTATCTTTCTTGTCCTGGTGGGTCCAAACTGAACACAGGTATTGGACCTGGTTACTGGATACATTTAATGCAGTGATTCCATATAGTAGAAATTGATGACAGGAATGACAGCAAAAAAGAATAAAAGACGTGTGGTCATTTTTTTTCCTCCCCTATTATACTGTGTGTTATTTTCCACAAGATAGAAATTGTCTCAGAACCTGTGATGTAATTAGTTAAATATTACTTTTATTATGAGATTCACTATCTGCATAAGGTAGTATGGAATTCAGGTAAAAGTTAGGGACTGGGAAAAAGTGAAATGAACAGATTAAAAATGTTTTGGTTTAAAAAATAGGTGCATATATTAACTGAATTTGCATTCTTGCACGACATTTTGAGTTGGCTATGTTGCATCTGTTTTATCCTACCTATAGTACTGGGAGGAATGAAAGAATGGCTATGACTGCATAGTTCCTACTGAACAGAGTTTGAGCATCAACTACCATGCTGGCAACAGGAAGCTCCTTTGTCCACGGACTAGGGGCACTAAACTTTTTTGAGGGTCAACATCTTTATCTAGTATATGATGCATCCATGTAAAACTCGCTGCTTATCTTATTAAGCAAGACCAGAAAATAAGGATGAGATAGATCCACTGTTTTTCCATTTCCTCTCCCTCTAAGCATGTTTTAAAAGTAAAGCCACTGCAACTGTACTTTGAGGTTCCCAATTTCATAGGTATATTTATGCCATTTACTCTGAGCTCCATCTACATTTTAGTTACTGCTCTAGCTATTTTCTGGATCCCCAAAAGGCTCGAGAAGGAGTTAAACAACTAATTTTTCATCCTGCAGCAATTCTGGAAATTCCCAGAAGTGTAAACCATAACTATGCTGGAATTTTTGATCAGACAATAATTAGTTTTGGGAAATGAAGAGGTCACTGAGTGAACGGCTTTGGATCACAGTGTTACAAATCTCAAAAGCTCCCCTTCACCCTGTTTTATGGATTTAAATCCTTCTCAGTATCTGGCATTAGCAACCTAAATAAAAGCAGAAATAATGTTTCTGAAGAAGGTGGCCTTCATTATATCAGTCTGTTGGCGCTCTAACAACACAGCGTTCATTGTTTCTATTGCCTCCATGTACTTGATGATCAAATCACATAAATCTCAATCTGAAGTAAACTGAGAATAATCAGAAGGCAAACTTCCAGCTACTGCCTATCTATCTCATAAAAAGTGAAGCCATGTGCTAACAGTAATATACATATATCTGCATATACATAGATACACTGTGAAAACTTCAGGCACTTTTCACTGCAACTTTTTAATTAATTCCTGTTATTTTTCCTGCTCTAGAAAATGCTCAGTTAGTATCAAAATTCCAATGATTTTCAAAAGTGAGTACAAAATCCATCCAGGTAGACTAGGTTAATGGATAGGTAATATTAAATGTACATAGATCATCAAAGTATCTAATTCAAGCTATCTGTTTGAAATAATTACCTCCTTTTCAATTATGAGTTCAAAGTGGAAGATCTTACCTTCTTTTTCTAGTGCATGCACCCAGAAAATATGATTGCTCATCCAAGGAAAAAAAAATTGTATGTGGCAACACTCCTTTAGTTGGGCTTTACTGTTATTCAAGTCTAATTTCTTACTTTTTGTATTAACTATTGCACTAATCTCTTGAAAAATAGTACTTCTTTTGATGTGGTTGCTGTGTGTCTGAGCATCAAACATTGTATTTGATCATTGTTCAGGATTGGTAGATTACTTTTTTTTAATTTATTACAAAGACTGCATGCTCAGCAGGGAATGATATCACATAGCATTTGGGGATACGTACTAATGTAGCCCTTTGGAGATATGAATGAATCCATTTGGAGATATGAATCAACTATCTTCTTTCATGGGATCTTAGGATATAGCCTATAAAGCACTGTCTCTCTAGAAAAGCCTGCAGAAACTTCAGTTTCAAGCTCTTAAACACAATTTTCTGTGGGCACTCTTGAGAAGAATGTAGTTAGACAACTCAATGAAAAAAAGGGTCAAATAGCACATAACAAGTGGAAATGTTATGAAAATTTAGTGATTGATCAAATGTTAATTAGCTTATGGAACAATTATTTAAAACTGTGCTACACAGTATCTACCAGAGTAAATAAATAATTGAAATGATGGAAAGGGAAAAGTTTAGGAGAAACATTGTGACTGAAGTACTCAGCTGCTCAGTCAGGAAAGGAGATATCTTTCAGATAATTGTCAGCATTTTTGTCTGACAATCACTTGCTAAAGAGTGGATTTTCCTTCTGGCTGTATCATTCCTCCTGTCTTTCCTGGAAAACATGTTTTGTAGTACTGCAATCCCATGCTGTTCAATACAGGGTTGAAGATAGAAGAATGGATGCTTGTATATATTTATGTGTGTGTATATAAATATGTGTGTCTGTCTGTCTGTTTTTCATAAGAGTATATAATTAAAAATAAAAACATAAATAAATGTTTCATTTTTATTGGAGAAGCAATATTGAGGTAGTAAGTAGGAAAAGTTGTCAGTGCTCTCCTGAAATAGAACCCAGTGTCACTTTCTAACAGAGATTCCACTATTCTATCCCTCCTCAAGAAGTTACCTTTTCTTATGAATTTGTCAATTACTAGTTTCTTTCAAACTGTGGTTTTGGGGATACATCACTGATAAAACCCAGATGAAGATATCTAGCCAGTCTTCATCCTAATCAATATTTTCTCTCCATGATGATATGCAGTGTCTTCAGCTCTAAAAAGCATTTAAATAAAGGAAACTGAACTCTTTACAGCTCTTCTGCTAATGCATATCTTTTAACTTTAGGACTAAATGTGTGTGTAGGGAGAGGCAGGGTTCCTATGTATTCTGCATTTTTTTTTTTTCAGCACTATCGATTGGATAGTTAGAGGGATACCTGCCCCAGAATAGTGTGTAGGCTGGAGGTCAGAATACTGCATTTTGAGGTACTTGCTCTGGGTGAGTAAGGAATGTGAATCTGCTCTGGTCACCCTCAGGGGTGATCTACCTTCACATTTACTTAACCTTTCTGTCTTAATCCCTTTTCAAACAAATGACCGAATTTGAGAGGCTTTAATCCAAAATTAGTGATGTCCTGATGGCATGAGCATTTGTTTATCTGTTTTTACTATGGTGGAATTGTGCGTTAGTTTTTAATGAAAGCTGGGTGTGGATGAGGACTATACAGCTGAAAGTCAATACACAGTAAGACGAACATTGGTTTAGGAGAAGGAACTGGGTTTATTACCAGAAGCTAATTGTGGCAGGTTCTTTATGCTGAGTCGCTAAGACTGCATCTGGAAAACCACAAACAAATACATACCAAAAGTCTAATTTTCCCTTGGTAAATTGTTTATCTTAAAACTCTGAATCTGGGTTTCGGTGTCATGATTCATGTCTTTGTGCATGAGCCTGAGATTTCTGCATTGCAGTGTGCATAAGCTTAAAGTTTGGAACAAACCACAGATTGTTACTAAGGCCAAGTGGATTGTCCCATTGTCAGAAGGTGTTTCAGAGAATATGTTGGTCTTTTGTCCTATTAATTGCAGCTAGCTCTCAGGTGACCTGTAGGCAAAGTTCAAATAATTGTTTTGACAGATGAACTAAAAAATATTTATCAGCCTTGGATGCTACACAGGCCATTACTTTCTTTTTATATCATATAGTGGTCATTTTCCTGAAGTGCTTGAACAAAGAATACCGCTGTTTAAAGAGAAACTGGCAACAACGAGTTATCTTCAAATTTGATGGTTTGAGGGACACACTGCTAGACTTGCCTGTTTTCCACTTTTCTTCATGGAAAAGGAAAAGTGGCTGTAAGTGGAGTAGAACTGAATCTGCATTTAAGAAGTGGATTTATTTGCCAGAGGTGGTTTTCCCAGTGCATTGCTGATGTGCTGCTGACAGCTACTTGTGCATTAATATTTGTAATGAGCTTGAGATTTTCATAGTAAATTTGACTGTTTCTATTCACAGTGCTGTCCCTAATTCATGCCTAGTAAAAAACGGTTGCATGTAGATCAGGAAATATTTTACTGAGGAAAATGTAAGCTTAACTTTTTGGGAGGCTGATTTAGAAAATGGTCAAGGAATGGTGACTTCCCTATGAAACATCAGATATGGATCTGGTTGGTAAATGTACAGATAGTTGGTATTAAATCATATTAATTCATATTAATGGTATTTATATCTTCTGAGTGCCATCTTTGGGAGACAAAATATGTTCACTGTGTGTAAGAAATCTCATCTCTTCCCACACAATATCACTTGAAAGGAACATGCCTGAATACGAGCTTTTATATAAGGAGAATGAAAAAGTACAGCATACTTTAGGAGAGGTGCAAACAGGTAAAACAGTTTCTATTCCCTTCTGTTTTGAATGACTTGCAATTTCAAAGATTATTGCTTGTTACCTCACCCAGATATCAGTGACAGAGCAGGACTAAACTATTACTGGTTTTAGTAATTTTTTTCCGAAGGAAGTAAAATTAAGTGAGAGGTCAGTAATTACAGTACAGTATATATGTACTAATCAAGTGAAAATGCTTACATGAGAAATTTCAAAGAACCTTTGAAAGTAAGGTGTTAAACCAGAACAGAATTTTGAAAGAACAAACTTAAAATTTATTTTCATTCAGTCTTTAAGAAATGCACGGTTCATCACATACTTTATGTATTATTTCCATTACTTAATTTTTACATGAAAATACTGCAATCTGAGCCTAAATGAATAAAAATTTAAATAAATTAGAAGTATTTTTTGCAAATATTTTAAATTTATAATAGTTTGTAATAATAAAAGTGTGCTGTTTTTACTTAGACTGCTCTGATTCAGAATAAGAGGTGGTCAGTGCTCAATTGAGTGTGAATTGAAGCCTGCTAGGGTGCAGCATCAGAAAGCACTGTGGATACTCTGTATCTTTAAATCAGCATCTAAAACTTGATTAATTCCTCCCAAGACTGACAAGTAGAATACTACTAAAGTGTGTATTCTCAGCCTGATAAAGAACATGAAAGATAAGACTGAGGTGAAATATACAAATCTTTGGGTAAAATTAATGCTAAATAAAATATTATCATAAATTATATCATGATTTGAAAATTCCAGTGATGACTAGGGAATAAAAGTATGGTCCTTATTGATGTCCACAGCTCCACACTGCTTTGTAAAAATAGGATTTTCAGGCTTGGTAAAATGTAAAGTGAAACTATTTGGTATTTTGCAATTCAAAATTATGCTTCTTGAATTTTGTATCATTACATTGAAATAGAAATATGTCTCAAATATATTGACACACACAAAAAAATCCAAATCACTTTTCAAATGTTTGGAATACTTTTTTCACTTCCTATAAAAAAAAATAAATTGAAAAGTCTGAAAATATTTTTCTTTTTAGCTTTTGGAACTGAAAGTGAACTGCAAATGCCTTTAGTCATGCAGCAGTGTGAGCAAGTTTTTCATCCAGATTCATCTCAGCTTTGCTTTTTAAGGACATGTAATCTTAGTGTGCTATCAGTTGACTAGAGATGAGCTTAAAGGTACTGGTCTATTGTAAGGGTGTCATGGCCAATGTATTTAGGCGTGAAAACTGTAATATAAAGCTCTTGCAACTTCATGTCTAGCAGGCTGTACTTGGAGTCTAATAGACAGAACCTAAACATCAGCGGAAAGTCAAAATGATTTGTTCCTTCACTGACTTTCTTATATAAAAGCAGCAGATAGAAAGATTTTTTTAAGTAACATGAAAACACTCTACTAAATTTGCATAGTTAAATAATTAAAAGTGAAAAATTGAAAAAAAAAAAAGGTAAAGTATATAGAAAAGAAAGAAATCTTGTGGTGCACATATGTCTACATTAACCTGTCAAAACTATTTGTTTTCTGATTGTCCTGTCTATTAATATACATACAGCCAGTTGGAGTATTCAGGCCGGGCATGCGAGTTCAGCTTTGGTTTCTCATAATACTACATAATGCATGATCAGAATCCACTCAATAAAACATGCTTATCAGAAAATAACTTGAAGTGAAAACATGTTATTTCATTAAGAAGCTCTGGATAAGGATGAAACCTTCAGAAAATTTTACAACTTTTTTTAAACTTCCATAATTTCCTAGGCAAGTTTTACCTAAATTAGTGATTGATATATGAATATAACATAGGGAGCATTTTTTTTTTCCCCAAGTGAGTGAATGACATGAATGTTTGAACACAATATGATGGGAAATTCAGGTTTCAATATGTTAATCTATTTGCAAAAGTACCCTCTTCACTGGTAGTGGGACGTTCTACTTTTAATGTTGTAGAGTGTAATTTTCATGATAAAAGGTATGTTGATTATTGTGGTGTCTGTAAGCCGGTCCATTTTTCAGCATTTACTTTTCAGTGATGGTTTGCAATAGGAATGATTACAGTAGCTTCACGTCAGTGTGGAACATCGTGATTGATGCTATATCAAGGAGAACATGGAATCTCCTAATGACTTTTAATAGTGTCTATTTCTTTGTGGAATTTCTTTTCATTTTCTTAAAACAACAGGAACATTACTGATTGTATAACCTTATTCCCTGTCTCAGGTCTCCTAGAAACCCTGAACAGAAGATCATTAAACGAGTGATTGCTCTTGAAGGAGACATTATCAAGTAAGTATTTTAAGCCTTAGTCTCTAAGTCTTTATAGGAATAGTGCAGCTTTTCAGTGGATTTTAAATCAGTATCCTAGACAACGAGAACTTTCTAGTATTTTCTTTCTATCTGTTCTTAACAGGGATGTCAGCATTGTACCTGTCTCTTTTTTAATGAGAGGAGAAATGCTACACAAAACTGCTCATTCTCTCATGAAAGGTACATGGGTGCAAATAATACTTGTTTCTTAGAATATCTCTGCCACATGTCAAGGCAGGTAATTGTACAGCATTTGTTCAATAAGATTATATGGCTGTGATTTTTCAGTTAGAGACTCCAGCTGCTGTTTCATACTGTGGTTGGTAAATAAAAGTAGGGTGGTTTTTAAAGTTCGTTTGTTTGTTTCATTTTTTTTAGGGGATTAATTTATTTTATTTTATTTTTGAGGCAAAGAACCCTCACAGACTACTGTCTTCACTGTAGTGTGTAGGAGTCTATAGGGAATACGCTGGAACTGATATGGAGTAAATTATTCTATCGGAAAAAAAATGTGTAGCAAGAGTAGACTCTAGAGTACTTCAAGACTTGGTTTACTCTGACAGATAGACCTTCCTACTGGGGCTAGGTGGAAATAAATTACTAGTAGATGTAAATCAAAAGTTTTTGTGAGAACAGTATTATTTTGATGAAAATGCTTGTTTGAAAAGGTTTCTTTTTCCCAGGTACAGAATACAATTGGCATAGAGCTGGAAGTGTATATCCCTAGTTTCCCACACTATAATATGAATGACCCTGGGAGCTCTCAGACAATATGGCAGACTGAGACTCAATTCATTTAGATAATAACTCTTGCACTGGTGTGGTGAATACTTAACAAGTACTTGGCAGCTGCAATTCAAATCAAGTATTTGAGTGTGATCTCAATGAGTCCTAGTGAATAGCAGCACTGGTGGGCTTTTGGGTGCTTGGAATATGTCTGTTGAAGCAAAATATCTGAAATAACACACACTAAGAAGATAATTTGATGTCAAAACCTATGGGCATTACAGCTAAAACTAGCTATCACTTTAAAGAACTAAAAACAGGGGTAGTGTGCATTACTGAGTGATGCCTTTTATAGACCTACATCCCTAAGAAGGTACTTATTCCTTGATGTAGTTGATATTAGTGCTGTAATTCATATAAGTATAAAACTGGTGTGTTCATGATTCAGTATTCCTCATTCATTTCTGTAGTAATGTCAGAAAGAGATCGCAATATAAGGCAATTTCAAGTGTTACTTTTCACTGTTCTATAATATTCACATAGTTGTCTGAATTTTTGAAACTGAATATCGTTTTTAATAATACAAGACATTTAATAAATTAAACTCCAGATGTAGGAAATTAATTATGCTGTACATTCAAATGCCTTAAGACTCTGAAGTTTTCATTAACTTCTGTGGGTGTTCTTGGCCAAATGGACAAAGGTATGGGGCGTAATAGCTCTCAGATTGTTAGCAGAATACTGATGAGCCTGTAGGTTAGTGAATCACTCATGGACACAAAAGTGAGAGAGACATTCTACAATGATCCTCATTTGTCTGTGGTAAAAGAGGTTAGATTAATTTATTGATAGAAATATTAATCTCAGTAATTCAGATGGGCATTTTTTCTATTTAAATGCATGAAAATTGTCCCACGGCTGTTTGCTTTAACTGTAGAAACTAGTTTTTAGCTAAAGAATAAATTATCAGACTACTATAACTTATTAAGTTTTTATTACGTATTTGTACATTACATAAATGTAAGTAATACTTGCTGCTCTTCATAGCACTAGGGTAAAGCAAAAGCTTAGATAATAAGATAAAACAGCAAAGCTGGCAAGGTTGTTCTAAAATGTATTATTTTTGTTGTGATACTGCAAGCAGGTATGTGAGTAGGATATTTGTGAGTGAAACAGACAACAGGTAACTGAAAACATGTATAGAAAACATAAATAGATTTTGATTCCTATTTGATGTCTGAAGAGATTCTTTATTACAAACCAAAAAGAATTGGGTTTTATATCTTAAGATTTTGTATCTATATATTTTTATATACTGAATTATTCCTGATCTGCATGCAGTGATGCTGTGAATGAAACTAAAAGTAACAAGGACAATGTACAAAAATGTATCTGAAAGTATGGGACTTTTCCCTCTTGTTCTGACTCTTTTTTGGTATGGGTGAAACATGATGCACAACTAATACATACTGACCTTGGAGGAATATTTGAACGTCCTCGTTCCTAATATCAAGTCTTTGAAAGGGAGTATATATATATGCCTGTATGCTAAAAAAACAGGCACTTCTTTAAGCCTTTTGCTGCTCCAGTAATCAACCAGAATTCCTTCTTGCTGAGAAAACATCTAGTCTCACTACAGAGCAGTTGTTTCAGTTCCAAGGTACAGAAAAAGGGGAATCATCAGTTAGATTTGTTGGGGCCCTAGCACATATGGGGCTGTTTGTGGGTACAATGGTTTTGCAGAGGTAGTGGTTATACAGAGAGTTGTGTTTTGTGGGACATTTTATGTGGAAGGTCAGTGCAATGTACAAAGCCTATCTGTTGCTCTGCAAATTTTGCTTGGTGTCATGTGACAGAATTAATTAATACACACTTTCAATGGTGAGTCTTCCAGTCTCCCATTGTAAAGAAAGGATTCCAAATAACTGTGATTTGGAAGGTATTTTCATGTAGTGCTCCATGAGATAGATAATAAGACAATATGATCTGTGAGTCTGTAATTATGCTTTCATAGATGAATGAATTACCTGTATTTATCTATTTGGTGCCTGATTAGGGATAATTTGTCACAAGAATACTGTGTTTTCTCATATTATCAATTAAAATAAGTTAGTTAGCATTTTACTATTTGTTAATTACCAAAAGTAATGAAAGATCAAGTAGGCAGAGCCATCAGTACTGTAGGAAAGGT
The DNA here is from genome assembly GCF_015220075.1 of Falco rusticolus. Lineage (NCBI taxonomy): Eukaryota > Metazoa > Chordata > Aves > Falconiformes > Falconidae > Falco > Falco rusticolus. The sequence continues at coordinate 43,900,661 of NC_051191.1, read as the reverse complement.
TCTTTGTATTTTGACCTGAGTTGAGGTGTCATGGCAGAAAAAATCTGTTTTTCAGTTCTTCCTTTCTAAAAGCATTAAATAAGTTTTAAAAAGTTACATTTTGCAAAGAATAATGTCTGTCTTCTAGTTTTTGAAGAGGAATGTAGTTAAGAGATCTGCAATGGGTCCGTTTTGACCTTTCATTTTGTATTTTTCAGGTAATCAGGTGTTATGGGCTACATAGTACTTCACCTTTTGAAATATGCTTTGAGGGACTGAAAAATGCTACAGACTTACTGCATAAGAATTCTGGCACTTTGATTTTCTGTTCTGGTTTCCAGTCAGTTGGTAGTCCTGGTGAAGTGGGTTCAGTAGTGTTCTGTAAATCCCCAGGAGCATATAGTACATGCCACAGACCTGTAACAGATAATTTAATTTGGATAAGCTAGTAGAGCTTCCTCTTCAGAACAATTTCAAGAATAGACAGAAAATCACCATTTAGCCCTTGAGAATGAATCTATAGGTCAGCTTGTATATAGACAATATTGCAAAGCATAGCTCCCATCGATCAGCCTTTCTTTTGTCTTCCATGGATTCACAGGAGAATTAACTTTAAGTAGGAAATTATTACAGTGGTTCCTGAAGACTGTTTACATGATAGTTCTTCCAAAGGAAGCCTTATTTTAAAAGTCAATATAATCCAGTCTGTTAAAAATTAATATTGGTGTTATAAAACACTTTGAATAACTTGAAATTAAACTTATAGAAACTCATTTATCTTAAATGCAGTGGTGGAAATTAAAAAAATCTATAGTAATCTATCACAGATGAGTTATGGTACGATTCAGTAACGCAAAGAAATGAAGATTTATGCAAAGTGAACCAAAACTGAGTTTAAACTTGCCTCTCTCAGTAGGCAAGGGGGCAGCGGCGGCGGCGCCGGGCCGAGGGCCGGGGCGCACCGGGACCCGCGGGGCCGAGCGCGGAGCCCCACCGCGGCCGGCAGCTCTAGCGGGCCCGGCCGGACCGCGGCGGGTGTCGGGGGCCCGCGGCAGCGCCGGGCCCGGGCCGCGGGGCGGCACTTGGCGGGCGCGGGAGGCCGCGGGGAGCGCCCCGCACCGGGCGTGTGTGCCCGCGGCCCCGGGCAGCGCCGCGGGGCTCTGCCGCAGCGCCGGGCACTCGCCTCCGCTGCAGCCGCTGCTTCTGCGCCCAGCTGCCGGCCCGGCAGGAGCCCTGAGAGCGGTGCTGCCTTCCGAAGGTGCGGCCGAGGGAGGCCACAACTCGTCAGGAGCACAGACGGCTGCCCGCTGCGGCTGCTGCACCGGGGCACGAATGGCACTGCAAACCAGAACCGGGGCGGAATCAAGGAAGACTATAGAGCCCTGGTGATGCTAGTGAAAAATGTCGGTGCCCAAGTTATCTTGTCTTCCATTTTACCAGCAGGAGGAAAGGGTGCAGTCAGAAGTAGATGCGTAATGCAAATCAGCTTCTGGCTTCATAGATGGTGCCCTTGTGAGGGTTTTGGCTTCTATGTCAACTGGTCATTCTATGCCGACTGTAGCCCGTTAGGGAGGAATGGGATCCACCTGCCTAGAAGAGACAAGGGAATTTTTGGCAGCAGGCTGGCCAGCTTGGTGAGGCAGGCTTTAAACCAGGGGTCCTCAAACTTTTTAACCAGGGGGCCGGCGTGCGGATGCAGTGGCAGGCAGTCACCTGCGGCTTTTTGGTTTCCCGCCCCAATCCCGGCAGGGGGGTCCGTAAATACCGGGGGCCGGATTGAGGACCCTGGGGGCTGTATCCAGCCCGCAGGCCGTAGTTTGAGGACCCCTGGTTTTAACTGAAGGAATTGGCTGGGGGGTGAGGGATGTCCAAAGTCACGACGCTAACACCATCACATCCAACTGGGGAATAAGCCAGGCCAACAGCAGTGGCAACAAATCTTCCACAGCTGCCTCTCAAGATACAAACCAGAAGGCCGACCACCTCCAGGGTGCGTGTGGCTGTGGTGGATCCTTTTGGCCCCTTTTGGGAAAACTGCACGCTCTGTTGCCTCTCTGAAATACCTGTACACCAAGGCATGCAGTGTGGGGGATACACAGCAAGTGTTAACGATCCATGTGTGGTCACAGGGCCACAATCTCATTACGATTGCAGAGACATGGTGGGATAGCTTGCATGACTGGAGTGCTGTCTTGGATGGCTTTGTACTTTTTAGGAAAGACAAGCCAGCAAGGCAAGGTGGTCGAGTTGCTGTTTATGTGAGAGAGCAAGTGGAATGTATCATGCATCGAGCTCTGCCTATGGGTGGGTGAAGAAGGAGCTGAGAGCTTATGGGTGAGGGTTCAGGCACAGGCTAAAATGGGTGACACATTGTGGATGTTTACTACAGGCCACCTGATCAGGAAGAGCAAGTTGATGAGGCCTTCTACAGAGAGCTGGAGGTGGCCTCACGATCACAGGCCCTAGTTTTCATGGGGGACTTCAACCACCCTGATAGCTGCTGGAAAGACAACACAGCCAGGCACACATGGTCCAGGAGGTTCCTGCAGAGACTGATGATAAGTTTTTGACACAGCTGATGGAGGAGCCAGTGAGGCAAGGTTGCTGTTGTACCTTGAACTAACAAACAAAGGACTGGTTGGGAACATGAATGTTGGTGGCAGCCTTGGCTGCAGTGACCATGAGATGCTGGAGGTGAAGATCCTGTGTTGAGGGAGCAGGGCAATAAGTAGGATTGCAACCCTGGGTTTCAGGAGAGCTAAATTTGGCCTCTTCAAGGACCTGCTTGGAGGCATCCCATCTGTCAGGGCTCCAGAAGGCAGGGGAGTCCAAGGGAGCTGGCTAATATTCAAACATCAGTTCCTCCAAGCTCAAGAGTGATGCATCCCCATGAGTAAAAAATTATGCAAAGAAGGCAGGAGATAGGCATGGATGAGCAAGGAGCTTCTGGCAAAATTCTGGCCAAAAAAAACCCCAGAAGGAGGAATTTTACAGGACGTGGGAAAAGGGACAGGCCACTTGGGAGGAATACAGGTGTGCTGTCAAAGCATGCAGGGAGGTGACAAGGAAGGCTAAGGTCTGTTTGGAATTAAATCTGGTGAGGGATGTCAAGGACAACAAGAAGGCCTTCTTCAAGGAGATCAGTAGGAGTAGAAAGACCAGGGAAAATGGGGGCTGCTGCTGCATGAGGTTGGTGCCCTGGTGACGAAGGACACAGAGAAGGTGGAGCTACTGAATGCCTTCTTTGCCTCAGTCTTTGCTGTTAAGGCCAGCCCTCAGGAGTCCCAGACCCTGGAGGCAAGAGAGGAAGTCTGTAGAAAGCAGACTTCCCTTTGGTCGAGGAGGATCATGTTAGAGATCACTTAAGCAAACCTGACACCCACAAATCCATGGGCCCTGATGGGATGCACCCCCAAGTGTTGAGTGAGCTGGCAGTTGTTATTGCCAAGCCTCTCTCCATCATCCAGGCCTTCACCATTTAATCACAGAGAAATAATTCTATGTTCACTAGTGCTGTAGCAAGAGTCATCTTGTTTCCTTTCCATCCTGACATACACACAAAGACCTCTGGTAATTATTCTGAGGTACTGGTGATGTGGTAAGGTACTGCTTGCACTGGCTCAATGTTGGAATAGAAAAAATGGATTATCAGTAGAAGACATCAAAAGGCTAGGAATCACAGTTGATCATGATACATGGGGTATGTTTGTGGCTGTATCCTATTCCCTTCTTCCACAAAGCTCACTGTCTCTTTCTTTGGGTTGTGAGTATAGATTTGTGAGTGTGAGGATCCGCACTGGGAAGATTGCCATCAGAACTGACAAAAATGAGAACTGGTTGTGCTCTATGGAGATGCAGCATTGTCCTCAGATTACAGATTTTAGAAGATCTTTCCTTTTGAGTAATTGCAGGTCTCCTATTGTTGTGTCTTTGTACTTTATGTATCTAAAGGATGTAGTAGCAGTCAAACTGCCCCTTAGATTAAAAACTCTTTGCCTTCCAAAATATTTTTGTTTTGTGGCCATGTGTACAGCATGCATATCTCGTAGGTTTTATGCAGTTTATTTTGAAGTGCTTATTGTTAGGTACAGACAGGATTTTTTTTGAAGTGCTTATTGTTAGGTACAGGCAGGATTTTTTTTTAAGCCAAAGAAAGCTTTTATTATGTTCCAGCTATACTGCTCTGTCATGGCTCCCCAGCATTGATTGTATCCTTTCAAGTATCCTAAATGGAGTTTGCATTGATTTTGACTCCATTTCCATATGCAGAGTCCTTGCATGACTGGACTCCATTTCTGTAAATGCAAATGATGGGAATATATATTGGTACAGCATCTTTGAGCTATAAAAACTATCTGACAAACCCAAGATGAAGAGTTTTTCTGTATCCATAATGAATTTCTAAGTTTCTATAGATCTTTAGGCCCAGTAATGAAGACCTGCAAAGCTGGATTTCTAAAATTTGGCATTCTTCATACTATTATAAAATACGGAGAAATGTTTTTGCTTTGCATTAGATTTTGGTTGTAATAGTTGAGGAAAATGCATGAAGAGATAGAAAGAATAAGAACAGAAAGTTCAAGTTCAGGAGAAAAATGTACAAATGTGCTATCTTTTGTTTTCAGAAAATAAAAGGTAAAATAATTTTTCACAAAGGCACAATATATGAACATACAAAAAATAGAAAGACATAGTTTTCCAGAATAATTTTTTACTTTTTTTTTCACATTGGAAAGTGTGAGTGTTAATATTATAGCCATATTTACTCATTGTTCCACTCAATAAGGAATTCATTCCTTTAATGTCCGTAACATTTTAAAGACATATATTCTTCCTAACAGTAGATAGCAGCAGTAAAATTGCTAAAATATTGTGTATATCATCAATACCATTTCTTCGATATTTCAGTTGGTTTCATTTGTCAAAATTCACTGAAAGTAATGGAGTTACAATGCAGAGCCAGTGTGACCTCTGGAACTCTTAATATTAAAGGAAAAAACCCAGGGTAATATGATTCTCTGAGATTGTACAGAATTTGCAGTGTTAGCTTATAGATAAAAGAAACAACATATCCTATTACCTCTGAAGTAAGGAGGTTTGATTTGGACAACACTATGAGACAATAAAAAAGAGACCATCAATAACATGAGTTTTCAGAGTTACTATTCAGACTAAACCCAAAAGTACTAAAAATTGAGTATGCAATTGCAATTGCAATATATAGTCAGCTACTCTCCATTACTGTGTGTCTGAATCAAGCCACAAATGACAGCTGCATTTATAACAGGGAGAAAGGGGTTTTTTATTATTTCTTCCTTTTTTCTTCCTCTTTTTTGTTTTGGGCTTTTTGTTTGTTTTTGGTTTTGTTTAATTAGAGGAGCAGCGCTTTAAAATGTGAAAAGCAGCATCTCTTTTAAGATAGCGTATCTGTGAACACTGCGCATAACAGGTCTCAGTAGTGCTCAAAGACTATTTTAATCTGCCAAAGTAGTAAACAGTGGGGGAGTCTTTTAAATGCTCTGTAGGCACCTTGGAGTAACATTTCTCATAGCTTTCAATAAATCCCTGTAGTTATGCAGCCATGGTTATTGTGAAGTATACTTCAGTATATGCAGAAAGTGTATCTGCAGACACTTAATTGCCAGCATTAGCTGTAGCTGTGTGAAGTACCATTCTGTCTTGTGGTCATATGTGTTATAGAATTAAGAGAAAAGAGGCAGACAAGCACTTTGTCTTTAGCCTTGAAAACTACAAGAATGGAGAACAAAAATCTGGAAGAGATGGGAAAAGTACTGTTGAAGTATCATGGCCTGTCTGGACTGTGCTCACACCAGCAGCTGAGAGCATGTAACTTTTGCTGTTTTATGCCATTGGTCAATTGTGACGTTTCAAATGTGCAAATATCCAGCAGAGTTATGATCACCAGTTTGCTTCCCCTGACTGGTTTCCATGTGCTGGACGCTAAGCAGAGACCAATGTTAGAGCAGATAATACTACTAATAGGCAGATTTTTATTTTCTATGAAATTATCTTCTAGGATGTTGAGGCCTTTTGATAGGTTTTAAACACAAACATTATGAACAGGGCTGTGATATACACAAATGCTGTTTCAGGAAGAGAAAAATACCTTTGTGTCATAGACCACACATAGACTTCTGTGTCCAGATTTGGGCAGGAAGGACATTGGTAATCTGGAACAAATCCAGCAAAGGGCCTCAAGCCTTCAGGCTGGTCAGGGGCTGCAGCACTTGCCCTGTCAGGAGAGACTGGGGAGATGGGACTGCTCAGCCTGGAGAAGAGAAGGCTCTGGGGTCACCTAAAGCAATCCCCCAGTACCTGTGGGGAGGTTAGCAAGAAGGTGGAGCCAGGCATAGTGGTGCAATGGGCATAACTTGAGAGGTTCAGATTGGATAAGAGAAGCATTTTCTCCATGAGGTCAGGCAGTGGGTCAGTTGCCGGAGAAGGTGTGGTCTCCATCCTTGGAGGTGTTCAAGACATGACTGGATAAAGCCCTCAACAACCTTACCTTATCTTGTAGCTAACCCTGGTTTGGGCAGAAGGTTGAACTAGAAACCTCCTGAGGGACCTTCCAGCCTGAATTATCATATGATTCTATAATCTCAAATATTAATTTTCAAATGTGTTGCATCTTTTAGAGGAATGTTTTCTTTGTTAGAAGCTTAAACAAGTACCGTGTATTAATCTGGCTTAAGAGAGCATGTCTTTTGTAGGCATTTTTCTTTAAAGAAATACATTTGATTTCTGTTTCGCTGAAAGTTGATTTGCTGCCAAGACATCAGATGGTTAGAAAAGACATGCATACAAGTATAATCATCTCAATGGGAAGCTCAATAGATTGTCTTTATGAAGATTTTAAAAAAGTGAGCAGTGAGTAAAATGCACTAACACTTAGAAAATGCAATAGTTAATAAAATGCTTTCATTTATTTTGATTTCCACAAGTTATTTCCCCTTTGCTTTCTAAGCTACGAATACAAATGTCATTCGTGGTCTGAAATTTGGGACTCAAATCCATACTTAGGCATTAGAATAAAGGGTGTTTTTAGTAAAAATGGTCTGTCCTGAGCAGTTCAGGGCTTCATCTTCTCAACATTTGAACGTCTGCTTAAGTACTTTCTGGATAGAATTTGAGCTCCATTGCAACTCTGATGCTCATCTGTATATACTAAATTAAAAGCTCAGTGTGACAAGACCAAAGATGGGGGTAGGAGGCAGGAGATAGTATTAAAACCCATTTTATAGAAGAGGAAGTCAGTATGAAAGCGGTTGTTGTAGGCTTATGCTCACATAAGAGGTTTGTGGAACAGCCATTAACTGAACTCCCTGGGTTCCTCATCCTAGAAAATGAACAACAAGTTCATGTATTTTTCAGCAGCAGATTTTTCTAAGTGTGCTGGAAGGCAAACAAGGTTCAGAACCTGGTAATTCAGGCACGCACTTGCCTCCTGTAAATCAAAAGGATAATTTTTATTAGCTTGTGCAGTATTAGGATCAAGGATATTTTTATGTTTGCAAATTGAGGGAAAACACGCTTAAACAGAAGAGTCTACTCTGAATATTGTAAATGAATCTTATGGGTTATTTCATTTTACAGCAGTGCAAAAGTCCTCTCTGTCTTGCTTGAATATATCTAGGGTGCTGAACTCAGCCAGTGACACAGTGAAAGGATAGTATTCACCTACCAATAATGAGTAGAAAATTATCTTGTGAACTAGACTCAGTATGGGGTTGTTTCATTATCTGGATCATTATCATGGTTGCAGAGTCCCAAATAATGACTTTTTGTTTGGTTTTGTTATTTTTGGGTTTTTTTGGTGTTTTTTGGGGGGGGTTGTTTTGTTTGGTTTTTGGTCTGAATTCCTTTGTCTCCTTTGAAGGAAGAATTAAGCAGACGTTCTGTTCATTTCAAATCGAGTAGTGATAGGGTAATTACAAATTACGGAATTGGTGGTTTTTAAAAGGTACTGCTTTAGTGTGCACACATGCACACACACACACATATTCATTCACACTCTCTTCCCCCACCCCACCCCTTCCTTCTGTCCCCCGCAGCTGGAGATACTGCTCCCTCATGTGCTTCATTTAAGCTGACTACATGCATGATACTGCTCCAGTCTAATGAAGATTAATTTCCATCTCCACTCATATGTAGGGAAACAACAGCAGTTGAATCACTTTTGATACTGTATACAAAAATAGCATAGCTCCTCTCCAAAGTGTTCTTCCTAAATGCTCATCTTTCCAATGCTTTCCTCTGGGCTCCCTTTTGGAACTGCTGAAGGCAGCTTGAGTGAACACCATGTACTTGGCATTGCAATGAGCTGACAGGGACCACATGTCTGCTTACCAACTCCAGCTGAAGCACAATAACTTCTTAAAATGCATCAACACTGCCATTTGTGATGATCTGAACATACTCTCTCATAAGATCAGAGTCTCAGCTGGTATGAACCATCTTAGCTTTGTTAATGTTAAGGGAAATAGGCCAATTTAGTCTAAATAAAAATCTGGTTAAAACATTTCTTGGGATAAGAGCATATGTAAAGAAAACATTTTTTGTTGTAAGAACATATGTAAAGAATACAAAATATTACACCTCTTTAAAGACTTATAATTCATTTTGTACATTTCATATTTTTCTATTGAGTGGAGTAATGAATACAGAATTCTACACAGAATGAACTGATGATGCTTTATATCTTTTTATTTTTTTTTTTAGTAAAATAGTGTAAAGTTTTCCATTTGTTTATTTTTTTTTCTTCACTGGATTTACAGCTTGACAAAGTTTTTTCGTACCAGTGCATATCTTATAGCACTGTTGGTCAGCCATATGCAATAATTGCCCTTGTTTTAATTCAAAAAATTTGAAATTACTGTGTTTGCTATTACGTAAAACTTGCAAATATATGTTGGCAGAAATATTAATTGTAAATTGTTCATTTAAAAAGATTGCCTTCATAGTTTTGTGCTGCAAACTGATCTTGAAATGAGGTCCTGAATAGTTCACAGCAGCAGAACTAATAAGGTTTTGAAATTGATCACCCCAGTACTTATGAGATTCAAATGAGAATAAGAGGGAAAATGACTATTATCTTTTTTCATTATTATCAGACTGACTATTGTTGACATTCTGCTTCTGTGGAGTAAATTGTGTGATGAAACTGTAGTGTATTTTGGGTATAATGGGTAACAAGTCATTAAGCAGGGTCTCCAGCATCTGTGCATGGGGGAGCCAAAAATATTTTCTGCTTTACTTTAGTCTGTAGGCAGTGATTGCACAAATAATTTCTGCTCACTGACCATTATGCCACAAGCTTTTTAATATGCAGCCAAAAATATGTTATGATAAACTGTATGTCATGTATTTCTAGAACTTCAGGTATAGCATTTCTAATGACTGGGTTTCAATTTTGTATATATAGCAAAAATAAATTAGTATTTAAACATTTATTATAGCATGAAGGGGAGCAAGTGATAAATGCTGAAAATGATTGTGATAGGATTTGCTATAATTGAAAATCAAAGCATAGTGCCCTACAAGTAGAGGTGGGAGTATAATAAGTGATGGACCTCTAAAAGAGATAGAATAGAATAATGAATGAGGAAATCAATGAACAGATTAGAAATAGGTACGTACCTAAAAAAGAAAGGTGACCTTTAATGGATTTCAGAGGGCTGACTTGGTGACTGGGTAAATTAATCACAGTTCCACTACTAGTGCAACTTTCTGTACAAAATCCAAAATTGCCTGCATGCAATATTGTGGAAATGGATAACGTGTAATTAAAAGTAGCAGAATCATGTGTCTTTTCAGGAGTATTATTGAGCATGTCTTGTCATATTTCAGATAAAGTATATGTAGGTTTGATCATATTTAAAATAAGGATGTAGATTTCTAGTAATAAAAGTCATTCTACTGTTTCTAAAGCTTATACAGTAGTTAAAACTTTAATTAAACAGGCTTTCAAGAATGGGGAATAGAGACTAAGTTCATAAACCAGACAGATATGCTTTGTAAATGAAGAAGAAAACTAATTAAGCCAAGCATAGCAGCATAATATTAATTTTTAAAAACACTTCAAGCATACTTACAGTAAATCTTGCCACAGCTATTGCATATTTCCTAATGAGTTATTCTACAGTTTAGGTTCAGTATCTATGCTGCCAGCACTCCATAGCCAGGTAAAAAATTATATCCTTAGGTGTTATGCTAATGTTTATTTCAACACAATTAACTCTTTGAGCGTAATTTATGAAAAGGGTAAAATAACAGAAAGAACTTTTAGGTATCAGAATAGTTTTCATTCCTCTAAGTTTTATTCAGCTGGTGTTAATTCTAGTTTCTTTCCAATGAGACAGAGGTCAATATGGAGCGCTTGCTGGTCTCTATCAAGAACTCTCACACATGGGACAGAAGAGGGCTCACGTTTGTCATACGTATGGAAGGCAATTAAGGGAATCAGTGAACTTCTACCTTTGATTCCATATGAATACAAAATCCAACAACATGTTTTTGCATTGTCAGATTTAGATAGTTAAGTTGAAAGCATTTCTGATGTTTGGCTGCAGTGTTTGTGCTTCTGTGTTTCCTCAAACTATTTATCTAAAAAATCTTGAACATTTTTAATTATTTGAGAGATGTGATAACACTGTTAGGATGTTGCTTCTCTGGTTGGATTTCTGTATTTCTGTAAAGAAAGCTTTAGTTTCCTGACAGATTACTGAGAAATCCCTAATTCTTGTCATCGTCTGCTGGGCAATATTGATGTTGTTTGAACAGGTTCAGTTGGATCAGCTTTAGGTATGTTCTTTTGGGATCTCTACTACACAGAAACTGAAAATTTGGGTCAATTTTTGAAGTAATAACAAATGCCTGAGCACTTTTAAATCAAACTGTTCCACTCTGTCAATTCAAATATGCCTTTTTTTCAGAGAATATAGAAGTATATTTAATATTGAATTTTCATAATTACTTTCCTTCTGGCTTGGCCACATAGACAAACAGTTTCATTGCCCAAATGTGGGCAAAAGTAGCAGATATATCAGGAATATTATATACAAGTCTACTGATTTTTGTAGAAGACTTCTTAAAATCTGGAGTATTCTCTGTGTTACTCAAAGACTGAGCAGACAGGCTTACCTGTGAGGTCCATAGCTGATAGTATACATACTCGTAATGAAAAAAAAGAAAATTATTTGAAAATTAAAAAATAAAAATAAAAAGAGAGTGAGACAAAGAGAAGAGAAAGCTACACTAGTGGCCAGCTGGAAAGGAAGAGACTGGGATATCTCCAGGCAAGACTCCTCTTCCCATAATTTTCTCCAGTGGTACAGATATTCCCCTGAACACTTCCCACAGTGACTATACAGTTACAGAAGGACCATCTTGGTGTCCCAGCTGGTTTCTCTCACATGTTACTGTTGATGGTGCTGACTGCAGCACACAGATCAGGTGCAGATATTGCACTCATTTAACATGTTGCAAAGTTCTGTGCAAATATTTCTGGGTACTGCTTCTGTGCTATTTAAATAATAATTATCTACTAATGTTACCTACTAAGCTCTACATATTCCTGCCCATAAAGTTATAGAGCAAAAGCTACAAAGTGAGAGGTGAAAGAGAAGCAGGAGGATAAAGGGTGAATTAAAAATCAGTCATAATCTGTTGCCACAAGAAACCCATCAGAAACATATCAAAGTCTTGCAATTTGATGACGCAAGGCCATGAAGGCAAGAGCATTTGGGAGTGTAAAGTAAGAAAGTATTGCCACAGCAGCCTTGGGGTATGTCAGTGAAAGACAAAAGCAGACTTTAATGCTACAAGTTAAAGGTTACAGGGCTGTAAAGGAAAAGCCCCTAATGTTACTAACCTTAAAGCACAGGGCAACAGCTGTACCTTTCATTTCTCTGTGCATAATGTGAATCATTATGATGATGATCTTTGTGGTTTAACCTCAGCTGGCAACTAAGTACCATGCAGCTGCTTGCTCACTCCCCTTGCTCACTCCGTGCCTCCCGCAATGAGATGGGAAGAATAATCGGGGAAAATGGTAAAAGTCAAGGATTGAGATAAGAACAATTTCGTAATTGAAAGATAATAATAATAACAAAACCAACAACAACAAAACCACCACCACCACTAATAATAATAATAATAATAATAATAATAACAGGGAGAGAATGGGAGAGGAATAAAATTCAAAGGTAAGGCCGGGGAGGGGTGGGAAGTGATGCACAGTACAATTGCCTACCACCTGCTGATGCCCAGCCTGCCCCTGAGCAGTGACTGGCAGGCCCCAGCCAACTCCCCTCAATTCCTGTACTTAGTATGATGTTCTATGGTATGGAATATCCCTTTGGCTAGTTCAGGTCACCTGCCCTGGCTGTGTCCCCTCCCAATTTCTTGTGCCCCTTGAGCCATCTCACTGGCAGGGTCTGTGAAAATGAAAAATCCTTGACTTAGTATAAACATTACCCAGCAACAACTAAAACCATCAGTGTGCCACCAACATTATTCTCACACCAAATCCAAAACACAGCACTGCACCAGCTACTAAGAAGAAAATTAACTCTATGCCAGCTGAAACCAGGACAGTGATGTAAAAGAAAAGCCATTTTGTAGGTAATTTGAGACTCTATTTAATGTGAAGATTTAAAAAATTTTCATGGACAGAACTAACCATTTACAGTAGAAATACTCACGTAACAGTTAATCAGCTTCTGTAGTGCAACGTAGTGTAACTCATCCTCTAACCCCCCTTTCTTTTCTTTTAAGTTTTAAGGAACATTTTAGGAAATTATGTTTCTGTTCACCCCCTCTTCCCTCACCCCTTATGCTCATGTATCCTCTATACATACTGTACCACTGCTAAAGTCAGTCTGTAAGAGCCTCTACATAGGTAATTGTGTTCTGTTCCCGTGCATCCTTTGATATACATAACAGAGTTTGAGGACTCTTTTAAAAATATTTACATATCTGTATGCACTATCCTTTCATACACTGGCATGTGAGGATAATTTTGATCATACTAGGATATGTTGAACATCTACTCTTTGGCCCACAGTTGTTTTTCACCAGAGTTTAAAAAGTTTCTGGCAAGTTTCATCTTTTAGGTGCTCAATTCTCTTCTGCTGTACTTAACTGTTAGATACTAACTGTTGCCAGGACAAGGGCAAGAAATTAGCATCTTTTGCTGAAAGATGGGGTTTTTTTTCCCTTTTTCTCTTAGTGGCTAACTGCTGAAAGAAAATAATGTAATTTGTATTTGAAATTTTTGAATCCAAGGTCTTACCATTGAAAGTTGAGTGATGAATTAAAAATGTATTTTTGTACAACCTTTAATTTCCAAAAGGAAACCACAAGTTTTACAGGCCTTATAGGTGGGATTCAGTTGCTTAAACATACCTGTCTAGTGGCATTTTAGATGTCCTAGTTATCCTGTCTGGGCTTATGAGCTACAGTTTCAGAAAGGCACAATTCTCTTGAACATTGTGTTATAGCTGCCCTTGTCATGAGGATGTCTCAGCAGACTACCTAAAATAGCACCAGTCACTTATGTGTAGGCACACGAGTCACTCTTCATAACAAATTAGAAGGTTTATGAGAAGCAATTAAAAATTTCATGCTGAAGTTTTGGCAAACATCCAGCAACCTTTTGGGGCTTAAATCTTCGAGTCATTTACTGTATAGGAATTGTTCTTTGAATTTTCTTCTGTGTATGTGAAGTTAGCTTAAGGATGGTGTACATCTTTGGAGTGTAACAGCAAGTGAAAACCATTTGTATTTGACTCATTCCTTGTATCCTAAGTATCCTCACTGGCTGATATTTGAATAATGGTCACTAATAGAAGAGTGTCCCTCATGTTAAGGTGTCTGACCAGCTTCCAGTGTAATTGTTTTGTAGACATTATTTAACATATGATTGCTGGGACAGCTGCTCTGTTCTGGAGAAGAAATTTGTATAGACCACTGGCAGCGACAGCTTACAGTAAGGGCAGAAAGTGACAAGGCACTCTTTGTGCTAAATTTGTAAGCCCTTTAAATATTTTGTATAGTGTACCTGGATTTTCAATGTGAATATAGAAAACATATATATAAATATATCTACTCATATAAATGTATTTTTATAAATATGTGTAGCTGATATATACATGAATGAGAAAAAAAAAACTTGCCAAACTTATCAAAAATCAAGAGGTGGAAGATAGGTCTGCTGGGAACAGAACTGATAAATAGATTGAAATGAACCATGATGCAGCTATTCAAACCTAGAATCTGTGTTGTCACTTTACAAGCAACTGAAGCTTTCAGTCTAAATATAAATGAAGTATATAATATATGCTTAAACACACTGACTTTAATTGCAAGATATTCAAAACATCCGTTACTCACTGGAGACAAATTCTGCTTAAATTAAATAGAACCAGATCGGAGGAATAAAATTCATGTCTCTTAAAAGAAGGAAAAATTGCTAAGCTGGTGTTCTCAAGTACCTGAAACTCTCCACCTGACAGTCACAGCGGCTGGCAATAAATGCAAATTTGAAAACAAATTAAGTTGAACAACTTAAATTGTTTTGCTTTCCCTCTTGTTGGGAATCATTTGGAAAAGTTATTCAACAAAGGTATTGTCATGAACAGGACATCTCTGAAAACAGGATTTGCATCCTTGTAGATCTGCAGAGAGAATGAACTGTTTCACTTATTCTGAAAATGATAAATTTGCCAGAAATTGCCCTTTAAATTCGGATTAAATTGAACGTAGCTATTTTATTTTGGGTTTACCTTCATTTTAAAGCACTGCACAGATACAAGTGTGATTTGCTACAATAGTTATTTCTAGTGTCAGACATATAAACATCATCAGTTGTGATCACCCTGCAAGGTTTTGTGCAGAGAGATTCTTGGATAGGTCAGCAGTTGAGAGATAATCAGAATCATTAGTCATGTTTATTCCCTGCCAGCTTTTCAGATACTCTAATTGAGTTAGATATAAAGATCTTATTGCCAAGTGGAGTCTGTAGTCCACATTGGAAGATGCAATACAGAGTGAATCTTGAATTCCAAAATAAAACCTGTGATTCAAATTGGAGCTTCACAAAAGAAATCATGTTTGCAAAACAGAATGGAGTTCCAGATTCACACAGATATACCTCCATTCCATCTCAGCCATTGTGATTATACTCGTCTTCTTCAATACCTAAAATAAATAATGAAATTAAAATGTCTCAATTTCTGACCAAATCAGTATCAGTTACTTTTAATGTTGTTTTAAATGCTTCTTTAAGTCGACTACATGAGTCACCAAACCAAACTCACATCAGGCTAATATCAGAATCCCTTTGGTATCACATTGTTGGCTACAGCAGATCAAGGCTCTGGGTAAGTTTAAAACTAGCTGATTTCAAACATAAAATCCAGTTAAAAACTGCATTATCTTGAAACTCTGTCTGGCTGTGCTGCAACACAGACATTCAGACTGTTGAAAGAAAGCAAAGGACCCATCTTCCTTAATTAAGAAAGGCCAAATGTATATAGACATAAATACCAGTTAATTATTGTTAAGTTGCAATATTTAATGTGCATTAAAGCTGATGAGAATTTCTGAGAACATTGGATGATAGAAAATTAATAACCTTGTGTTTTTTAATTTTTTTCAAGCTTTTTTAATAGTAACACACTGATTTTCAATGAATGCATGATGTTGATTATTTTTTTTTTTAAACCTTCAGTGGATTTCTGATTACCCAGTCAGGATTTTTTACAAGTACTCTGACCCACAAAGTTATGAAAGCAAATAAGCTGTCAAATTTTGCAGAAGACAGTCTCTCCCCAGTCAGCAAAGAAATAATTAATTCTTCCTTTTATTTGTCAGTTCTGGAAAAACAAAAAACCTAATAAAACTCTTTCAAGCTCTTCAGTGCTGTTGTCATCGATGTGTCTGAAAAGAAGCTCCACAAAACTAAGAATGTGTTTATGCACAGGAGATCACAGGAAGCCAAGGAGTGTGACATCTCTAAGGATACCCTTCAGTGCTGTTAATATAACTGTTAACCAAAAGCTGATCTGAAATCCCTTACATCAGTGGAAATCTTTCCATTGTGTTTAGTGAATTGTGGATCAGATTTCTGTGTTATGGGAAGCACTGGAATTTCTATGTCACACTTACTGAACAGGTACATGAATGTGACGTGTCATTGGCCAAGCTTTCATAGATTATTTGATCAAGGCATGTCAGTACAGGTTTGAGAAATCTCACTTTTGGCTTTTAGAAATCGTGGCTTAGTTATCTTACAAATGATGACACACATTATACTGACATAAGGCTATTCTACGACACAAAAATTTAAGAAAGTACTGCATCCAGTCAGTAAAATCTAAGTGAAAAGAATGTACTGTTGTTGTCTCAGTTCTGCTGCAAACACAGTTTCTTCTCTGCTCCCAGGAACAGTACTTGTAATTTTGTCCTTGTGAAAATGGAAAAGCTGAACAACAGTGACAGTATGAGGGATGGAAAACCTGACATATTTCCACAACTCACTAAAAATAATAGGTGCAGATGTCATTTTTCTGCTCCTCTTTGGAAGAGGCTCTGGAGATCTGTCACAGTACAGAACGTTTCCACAACTGCTGTATTACATCTTTTGGGCAATGCCTGTAGCAGAAGCAATAGCAAATACAATTTTCTCTTGAGTCTTGACAAAATACTTTGATTTATACAGATATTATGAAACAGTAGTTTCAGGATTTTGATATGGTACTGAATATATGATTGTATAATATATAGTTAATAGAGCTGTAAATAATTCATAGCTAGTGTTTTAATACTTTCTGGTTTCTGTGGTCATTTCTTTAAAAAAATGTTGAGCTCTAATCTTGAAAACCCCATAGCAAATCTGCAAATATATCAGTGACTCTTCCCTGATATAATATTCAAGTTAAGTAATTTTTTTACATGTCTATTATATGACAGTGGAACTGCACAAAAATAAATTAAACTGGAGAGTTCTAGAGTTTCTAGCCTGGGGAAAGTATATGTTGAATAGTTAATTTATGTTTATTTCACTTCATTTAGAGCTACACTTTTTTTCTGAAATTTATACTGCATTGTACTGGGAGATAGAATTTATGTTTAAGAGGCTAGTAGTAGTATCTGTCTGAGATTGCTCTTCCATGAGCATCTACTGACTTCTAGATGTGAATTACTGTCATAGCTAATATGCTATAGCCTATGACAAGAAGTGTAAGAACATATTTGACCAAACGTACTGAAGTTTTGAGTTCCACACATCTCTCAATCACCTGTATTCTTTCAAGAACTAGATCAGTCTTACTTTGTATGACTGATATATTCCATACATTTGTTGGTATAATCAATGTGAATCAGCCTTCTCAAATGTAAGTTCAATAGGAGACTATGAATCTGTATTTGGTTGCACACATTATTTGTCTAAATGAAATATCCAGATGCAAGATTTTGCACTAGGAACATTAAGGAGATTTGATCTCCAAACTAGGGGACTTCTTGTCAGTAAGCTGATGAATGTATGGCACTGATATCGGTATAAGCTGCAGCTTTTTTTCCCTTGCAGCGCAGATATGTTAACGGTAATCCTCTTGGAACTGGAGATGCTAAATTCAATATAATCCCAATGTATATAAACAAATTATAATAGTATGTGACAATACAAAAAGAAGGAAAATATTTTTTTCCCTAGACCATAGCATGGGATAGGGCAAATCTTTTCTCCAAGGAACCTCCATAAAACAAAATAAAAAAAATAATCCAGTCAAAGAAACCAACTTATCTTAAAACAAACAAAGAAATGAAAATTCAGAGTAGACCATATCTTTCCTGTACAGATGCATCAATATAGGTATTCTGACAGAAATGATAAGGTAGTTTGTCATGTGCTTTTTACTTCACAGAGAAGCATTGTTCTTGTCATCACATTTGTCATGAAAATTTCAAGGTATAAAATAATTGGCCAGGTGTTGTTATAAAAGAAAAGAGATTGGAATGGGGGGAATTTGTGCAACAATGTAAATAGCAAGCAGCAATATGATAGTTTTATAGAAACTAAATTTAATTACTTAACAGAAACATCATTTTAGGACATAGTAGATAATTATTCTGTTCAGTGCAGAAATGAAGAAGCCTCAGCAAGAACAGCAGGTTGATTTTTCAGTGCACCTAAAAGGTGCAAACAAAGTGGATAGCTTAGGGAAGGCTGAAGGAACAGGAACATTTAGAAAATATAAGATCGATAGAGGAGACCTGATAACAATTTTCAATATGTAAAGCTTTGCTACATGATTGATACGATTAACTACTCCCCATAGCTTTAGAAAATATATGAGATTAGAAGTGGTTGGATTAAACTGTTAACAGTTATGCATTAAATTTTAGAAATTATTTGCTAATTAAAGGATTGTTATGTACTACATATTATTTTACGTAAGGAAGTTTTATTTCTGCCACTGGAAGATTGTAATGACAGGTTAAACAAACTTTTGAAGAGATGGTTAAATTTCATTATACTTTTATTTGTTAGTTTAAGTGTGAATGTCCATAGAGTAGAAATTTAATGTGGTGCGATTAGTCCTATTCTGTCATTTTGGGGTGAGAAAACAAAATGTGGCTGTGTTGCTTGTGACTGTATTTTCAAGATGGATTGGCCTAGAAATTTTTCTCTAGAATGAAACTCCTGACTCCATTAAAATCATCGGCGCTCTGGAAATTTATATAGAGTTAGAAAAGAAATGGTGTCTAATCTACATAGGATGTACACACCATGATGCACCAGTTGTCTTTACTTCTGCATAGCTCATGCTGTGCCTCCTTTCTAGCTTCTGTTACTTGGTTTTCCTTTCCAATGGAAGAAGGGAAGGAGACAATAGGATGTACCTGTGGGTCTAGTACTAACATAGGATTCGGATAGAACAGGGGTGAACTGGAAGCCAGGAAGCGTTTCTGAGATCTACAGTGTGGCAGTAGGCTGATTCTCTTAATTTTAAGACTAATGGGTTAGTTAGAAGCCCAGAACTTAAAATACTCTGTACCACAGAGGAAACTGAAACTTAGAGATACAGAGCTGGATCAGTTCTAAGCTCCCATAGTAAGGTAATAAAGTGAAAACAGAAGGCTTGAATATAAGGTAGTTTCTTTTCACAATCACAGCCTTTCAAAATGTCGTCATTTTGAAATCAAAATTTTTAAGAAATTTTCATCAGTTTTCAGTGATTGCAGGTGGCAATGCAGAGAGAGTCACTTAAAGAAGGTCTAGAGATGATCTTAGGAAGAAAATTACTAACTTAAATTCCAGTTCCCCTTATTTATTTTGTCCTCAAAACATATGGAGATTTTGGTGTATAAAAGTATATGTATATACACAGAGACATGCATTCAGTGCGCAAGTATAAAAGAATATAATATATAAATATAAAAATAATATATATTGCATTATTATATATGCTTTTATATGTGTATAATTACACGTATATATTTGTATATATGTGTGCACGTATATGTACATAATGTTGTGTTCACAATTGCCTGGCAGTAGCCGTGGTTGGAAGATCAGGGCTCTCTACAGCCATTGCTGACACTTTAAGCATAGAGTTCAAAAGGAGTCCAGTCATTGGAGACAAAGCTGCAGCAACTAGTACAGTCAAAATGACAAGACAGAATGCAAATAAAGTCTGCTGCAGCCAATAAATTTTATTTTCTCTTCCTACCTGGGAAAAGGAGAAGGAGGGAGTACAGCTATTTAGAAGAGTTTCAGTGCTTTTACATGCATACATGAAAAGCACTTCTCCAGGCAAGAGACAGAACAGAAAAATTTAAGTTATTTGAACTTGTTCTGAGCCTGCTTATCTCTTACTTTCCCTTGGTTTCCCTAGAGATGTTGTGTGCCAGTTGTTTCTTCAGGCACTGCCCCTTTTCTTCCTTTGTCCTGGATCCTGTTGGAGGAGGTGTCCAGGGAAAATTACTTCTGGACAATAATTATTGTAATAAGTAATAGTGTTAATGGGAAAGGACACATTGTACATTGAACAGAAAGCCTAATTGAACATACAATTGCATCGCGTCTCTCTGTCTAGTAACTTCCCTTCTTTTGTGCTGTTATTAACTGCTAGCAGCTACACACTCCCCTCAATCTTACATCACTTTTAAGAGAGACAATGATAAACAAAGACAACTGCATTTCAAGATTTTTCTGCCATTAAAGATTTCACTGAATAAAATATAAACATTTCCATATATTCTGTTAATGATATAATGATTGTTCTCTCAACTTTATTAGGATTTATGCAAATACAGTAATTTCCATGGGATTAAGGTGATTCCTTGTTCCTCCCTTTTACCTCTTATTGCTTCCTATTCTTCTACAATTTGCTGTCCTTCCTCTAGTCACAGATGTAACAGTTTATTCTTCATCCTCTTTTATTTAATCTTCTGAATTTTTAATCCTGTTTATCTGGCTCTTTACCCTCACTCTGACTCATTATTCTTGTCTGTCTTAAACTTGTCCTTGATCCCAATGATCTTTTTAGCATGTTTCTCATTTCACCTGATTTCTTTTTCCATCTATAGAATACCCAAACGTTTGTGTTTGGTTTTTTTTTATGATCAGTGTCTCATGTTCCTGGACTACTCTTCTGTCACAGGCACTGTCCAGTTTGATTTCCCTTTCACCTGAAACTTTTCTCACTAAAGTCTTTCTAGCCAAATTTCAAGACCATTATTCTGTTCTTATCTTGTTGATCTATCAGCTATAGTTTAATTTCTTCCTTGCATTCAAAGCTTGTTTCTAGTGCAAAATGCAAGGTTTTTTTGGGGGGGGATTTGTTATTTTGTTCCCCCATCACTGAACCAGGTTTAAGTCGTGATCTGATACCCTAAGTTATTTGCTTGAACATATATTGTGCTGTCACCATCATTAAATATGCCTTACGTATCTATACTCCAGATCTGCTTCCAACTGTCCCAAGTAAAATCTTGCTGTGCCTTCCTGACACCTTCTTGTGGAAGTGCAATTGCCAGCTCCCATGTGACATCTATTCTAGGGCTCTTCTTTGCCCTACATCCAGGCTGGTCTCACTGTTTCCTTTCTCAGTCTGTGTGACACTGTCTCTGTGTTTCAGCTCACTTGGGTCAACTTGCCAAAATCCACTGCATGATTTTGTTGGTCCTCAAATCAGGCTGAAATTATACCTTCTAGGTTGTCTTCATAAAGAATATTTCATAGTTCTAATATGTGTGTATGTGTTCTGCGTCTCTTCAGAAGAAAGTGTAGTAAAAGCTGAGTATCTTTAGACTTGATTAGATCTGATTTCTCTGGTCTTTACAAACACAAATACTTTTTCTTTTTGGAGGGTGGGGGTGTTAGGGGACTTTGAGACTATTCTTGCTCATATATTTATCTTGTTACCTCTGTTTCTTTGTGTCCACCCATAAATCATCTTGTCATGCACAAGTAATAAATCATTCTCAAGACTCAGTTCTTTCTTAATTTTCAGTTCTTCTGCATTGTCTTGTAGTACAGAGAACTTGGCCTCTGTCTCTTTGCAGCCTGAGGAAGAACTTCCTCTGACCACTGATTTAATAATTAAAATAAATACTGTCTAGTTTCTTTGATGTTTTTTAAAAAAGGTAAACCTCTGTGATTCCATTTGCTTAGTCACTTGTGACAATCTTTATAATACTTGCAATTTAACAGAAGATGCTTTTGTGTTGCTCTTTCTGGTGATCTCCTTGTTTCTTTGCATGTCTGTATACTGATTTGCATTCGGTGCAACTTTTATGTTTTTGGGACATTATGATAGAAAAGCTGTGAAATTCCAGATCTGTCGGTAGATATTCTAGATGCTAGTATGACACAAATGATAAATACCAATAAATAAGGGCTTTATTTAGTGACAAATACCTGCCTGCATGACATTTACAACATGGATCTGACTATAATTGGTGCTCTGTTTATATAGAAAGCTTAAAGAGTCTTTTAACACATAACTGTTAGGATTTAGATATACTGTAGTTTGAAATAATTAAAAATGTTTTAGAAAAAAAGAAAGAAGGGTATGTTTCTGAAAGTCTCAATAGCACTAATGGTATATTACACTATAGTGGTATCTTTTATTTAATGCCTTTCTTCATTTTATGTATTTGGCTCTGTTGTTTTTGAAAATCAGATCTATCCTTTGGGTAATGTGATTTGCAGGAAATGAAGAATAAATCATTACAAATGAAGTGCTTTTAAACAAACTGTAATTAATTACATGTGCAAATGCATTGACTAAGTTTGGGTTTGCAATTAGATAACTAATTATGTTGAAAATGGCATAGCATATTTAAATAGATTTTGGTGACTCTGGCTCATCCAGTTCTTTCTAGGCTGTTATTTAAGTATGCAACTATTCTCTTGCCCTTAGATATCACCTGTTATAGTTTAAAAGCATGGTTGCATGCCTAATTAGACATATAAATCGTGATGTTTACATATGCAAAATATAAAATATTTGTATTAGTTCAAGGTATATTATTCTGTTTTACAGAAAAGCTGTCCATGAAATGATGTACAGAAGATCCATTTATTATTGCAGCATTTCTTAAAAAAATATATATAAAAACCACCTTACTATAAACTACAGAATTCAAACTGTGTTTCCTTGTATAATGTCTAGCAGCTATCTAGTTAGTACCTCTATAATTTTTCTTTCAGCTGTTTAAACCTGGTTCCAACCTCATACTATCTTTCAAGGTAATTGTTCATAGAAAGGAGTTTAACCTCCCTATAATAGGAATACATAGAGGTTTTTAAGAAGGGATAGACAGTTATCTATCAGAAATAATGTAGATCCAGCCTAATTGCAAAAAGTACAATGAGATGAATCATGTCACCATTTTCTTAGATCTTTTTCAAATGACTAGATACATTTTTGCATGAGATGATAATAATTATTTCTGTATTTAATTGTTGGCTTATAAGTCATTAAGTCCATATTTCTGGTAGAATATCATAGTTGTCAGAAAATCAGAATTAAAGGTAGCTTCATAGATATTTTTTTAGCAGAATTTTTGTATATTAGTGGCCAGATAAATTAGATTCTAAATAACAAATATCCCTTTTGATAGCCATTTCTTTGATCAGTATTCCAAAAGAGAATACTACTTGCTTATGTTCACATTAGCAGAAAATACTTGTAGTGTTCAAGTCAAAGTATATAATTTTAAGATACTGCATATGCAGGTGTGCATTTTTTCTATTAAGATACATGGTATTGATTCCTGGTGCAGTAGATGGTATTTTCATTGTTTTAAAAAGACAAGTATTCATTTAACATTTTGTTTATTTTAGTATTACATTTCATAGAGAAGCCGAGGACAATATTTTGAATTTGAAGTGCGTCTGTGGATGACATAGGAACATCTTTTATATAAACAGAATAAAAATATTTAAAGAGCTAGCATTACCTTTATCAATTCACAGGCAGTGCTAGAATAGTAGACAACAGCTAGATCTGATGCAGATTCCTGTATATAAAACCCAGACTTTTTTATGTTGTGAAACCACTTGCTTAGTTAACAAGCTCGCTGAAAATTCTTTGCTCTCATATTTATTGGTCTTGTGAAACATCAAAAACTAGTGAAGATAATGTTGGGCAGAACATAAACACTTCACTAAGTATGAATAATGACATCATACTATTTCAATTAAGATGCAATGAAAAAAACCTAATATTTTTACATAGTTTTGTTGTTAAGTGCAGCCCGAGAGTCTTAAAATTGAACTTGTTCTGCATACATTTCCCCACCTGGTTCCAGAGCAGTTCTTTTGTTTGCTGGTGTACAGCATAACGCAAACAAAATTCATAAATCATACTGTCTGAAAACATCAGTCCTGGTTGCTACTTAATGAGGCTTTAATCCATTTTGAACAGTGGTGGGGTTTTTTTGTTGGTTTTGTTTTGTCTAATATAATTTCCTTTTCCTAAAATTCCTAGGGGAGAAGAAGAGGGAATATGGTTAGAACAGCAGCATTGTCTTCTGTCTGGTCTTTCAGGGAAGCAGAGACTAGGAATTTTTTTCAAATCTGAATATTTTTAATAAATCTCATCTGAGCCCATTCATAACCTCATAGAACTACATTATCACAGAATCACAATGATGGGTGCAGTTAGAAGGGAGCTCTGGAGATCATCTGGTCCGTCTTCCTTGCTCAGGCAGGGTCAGCTACAGCAGGTTGCCCATCCCCATAATCAGAGAAGTATTTGTGGAGCAGCCACTGTATCCTATGAGAATGAACAATTCTATGAAATCTCTACAAAAATTATCAGGTGCCAGGACTAGGCACAGTCCTTTGGAGTATGAAATGTGAAGTAGAAATCCCAGCGTGAGATGTGTTATGGAGGGAGAGGGCTTTGCCCCGATAAAGCTCAGGTGTCTGGGTTTAAGTAATTACTGTTTGAAACAATGTTAACTTTTTATTTGTATTATATTTGTTGAATATTTGTTGTATTATACAAGGCAGCAGCATAGAGAAGAGTAGTCATCAAACTTCTGTGTCTTTTTCCAACAAATTTCATAACATGGTTATGACTGAACTGTGTAAATAACAGATTATCAAGCCACTTCTCCCAGAACAAGTTCAGTGCTGCTTAATGCTACTTTTTTTTAAAAAAAAAAAAATAAAATGGAGTGTTGTATACGTGTGTGTGTATATATATGTATATATATCTTCCATAAAATAAATGTGTTGTCTTCAACATGGTCAGGATAAAGTAAACATGATGGAAATTTATTGAATTTAGAAAATGGTTAACAAAGACCTTTTTTTGATTACTGTTTTCTATGGGACATTTTGTTCAATAGTACTTTCCGAAGATGATTCTTTTTTAACTCTCAATTTACTAGAAGCCTTCTTCCAATTACATTTTAGAGGGAAAGCAATTACCTTCCTTCTTTTCATTCTTCCTTTCCCCATCTTCTGTTAAAAACCTATGCTGGAAAAAAGTCCCTAACTTAGGCCTTCGTGATAGATTATTTTAGTATTTATGAATATTGTTGCTAGATATCCGCTGTTAATTATATGTGACAAGTTTGCTAGAAATGGTAAAACATATTTGTACAGGGAAAAATCACATAAACGTCAGTATGTTGTAATGAATTTTCTTCTAAAAAAACTTAATTGGTTCGGTGTCATGCATCTCTTGTGGTGGACTAGCTTAATACTCAGTCAGCTGCAATTCAAAGGTTATTAAGCCTGACCTAGATTTCATTGGTGTACAGGTTAATCACTCAGTAATTTTTTGTGTGTGTGTGTGTATGTGTTTTAGCTCTCACAAATTTCTACTTTTAAGTTAGTGATTTGGAAACTCTAAAACCAACTCAATAATGATGAGAGAATTACTCTTTGTAAAAGTTAATTGTGTACACTTTTTTTCCTTTGCACTGCATCCTTTTAAAAAAGTTATCCAAAGATAAATGGGAGAAAAGTAGTGATTTAACATATCCTGGCATTATGCTTTGCTAGTCTGCTACAGCAGCAGCCACCTGAGGAAGTCAGATCTGTATCCCTTGTCCCACTCTATACAGAGAAGACAAAGTGAGCTTAAGAGGGAAAATAAAGAGGGAGTCAGTTAATTGACAAACCTTCCAGTAACCATTGGGTGACAAAAGGAAGTTGTTGGAAGTGCATCTATTCCCACTCTGAAAAAAGAGCAGCGCTTCTTCTGGAGGGACCTGCCTCCTGTTTTGGAGCTTTATTCTAAACAAAATGGAAGATTCTGAACTTTTTCAGAAAGTAGTTTTTTGTTTTCTCTCATTAAAACCGGTATTTCTTTGTTTTCTCTCATTAAAAATTTAGATTTGATTAATACTGAAAAATGCTTCCTCATTTAATTTTTTGGTGTTGGTTGGAGTTCTTTTCAACTGAAAAGCACTGCCTGGGTAGTCCTGGAGTCTAAAGTACACTATATTTATCCACAAAACTGACTTTGTACAAGATAACAGGAGTTTATATATGGGCTCATTCTGTCTTTATTCAAGAGGTGACCTTCTGCTAATACTCATCCACTGAGGCTCAGTTCTCTGCTCATATTTAACTTTCTACCACTCAGGCTTCCTTTCTCTTCCTAGGTAATAGATTTGAAATGATAAAAAAGTGCCAGAACATTTTTCTTATAAATCCTTCAGTTCTGTTCATCACTTTCTTTGAAAGAATGAAACACCATATGTGTTGTCTAAAACCTTTACTTAATTAATTTAATTAACTTTGAAGTGTTTTTTAGTTAAGGGGGCACCTTTTATTGAAATACATCTTTAATTTTTTCATCTGCTTTAGTGGTTATAAGATAGAAATAAAGCTTGAAGAATAGGATAATTCTAATCAGTTTTCCTGCAAAGAAGAAAGATCAACTTTATTCTAACAAATGGTTATCTTATTCTTCTAAACCTTGCTGAAAGCTATCCTACAACCTCTATGTAGCCAGATTTTTTTTCATAATAATTCATAATAGTAAATTACGTTAGTGACAATTAAGCAATTATTTTCTTTTGCTTCTCAAGTTACTGAAAAAAATTGATCATTGTTCCTTCTAAGGAAATTCATATGGCTCTGCAGTTGTTATGTGCTGCTTCTTGCACATACTAGTCTAATTTTTGCAAACTGAAAAAGCTAACAGCCTTCTGTTTTTCCTGACAGATCTTATTTATCACAGGATTACCCTACCACATCAGAGGGGAACCTGAAGAGAAGGCAGGTGCATAGGGACACTTCTCCAGAATATTCTCCTAGCTTTGAGCAATGTCTTAAAGGTTGATGAAGTCTTTGAATAAACTTTTCACGAGACTTTTCCTCCATAAGCTTGATCACTTTTCAAACCCTTTGAAACTTGTAGCACCCACAACACCCTGTGCAAGCAGTTCTGAAGCTTCCTTGTGCGCTGTTTAAAGAACAGTTTTGAACTCACTAACCACTTTTCATGTGATATTCCTTACATTGTCTGTTGGAAATGTATTTCACTTTTTACCTTCTCTGTGCTGCTCACAGTTATTTTTTTTAGTTCTTCATTACTCTCTTCTGCCCAATTATCTCTTTCTTGGACTGAATAATCCAAGTCTGCTTAACAAATATATTGCTTATCTCAAAACCTTTGTCAGTTTTACTATACCATTTAAAATCTCTATCAAGATACATCATATTTGGCATGTATATTAAAACTGCACATACTATTCTGTTTTTTCTCCTCTGTTCCTTACAGTGAGTGACATTGGATTTGACTGCTAATAGACATTGAGCTGATCTTTGTTCAAACTACCAATAATTTTTCCAATTATACCTTTACTGTGTGGTAACAGTTAGATCAGAGCCCATGCCTGTGTGCATAAAATTAAGACAGCTTTCCCCCCACCCTCCTGGAAGCATTACTTTACCTGCACTGAGGTCTATATCTATTTTTGAAACCTAGGATTACTTGTTTGCCCTTTCCTGGATTCTCACCAGTAGATGTGTCTTCTTCTTAAGTTTAATGTAGTACTCCAGCTGGGACCTCAGCAACTGATAGAAGAACAAATAACTTTCCCATTTCCCTCACTTTTTGTAAGCAACATGTCTCAATATAGCTCTGCATTATATCTCTCAGATACACTTGTCTTTTTTCTTCTCATCAACATTATCTCATAATTTGTTTGTGATCAGCTATAGTCACCAAAATATTTACTGTAAAATAGTTGCAGAAATATTATTCAGTTACTTCTTCCTAAAGACAGTATTTTGCACATCTTCAGTTAATGGCATGACGGTGGTTTTTAGACCATCTTTAAAATGTAATAGAATAATTTAAAATTCTGATACTTCTCTTCAAAGTGTTTGCAACCCATCAAAATTTTATTTCTTCCATCATTATAGTACTCTAATCCATCTCCTGTTTCCACAATGAAAATGCTAAATTAAGCTTGAACTTAGAGTCTCTTACCCATACAGATTATGTTGGATAAGCATAACTCTAAAGAGTACTTTTCATTAACTGAAATATTAAAGATACTGGGAAAATATAATACAGATACTATGGAATGCACCTGGGGGCTTTAGCTAACTGTACAACATGCCCAGGTATGCCTACAATTTAGTGATCATCCACCTGGGACTAAGCTAATTTCTGCAGAACCATCCCAGAGAATATAAACTGTAGTTTTTGGTGCTCTGGAAGGGTTAGTAATCTCAGTGCAGCCCCATTTTCATGGCCTGTCACAGAATCTAGATAAGGGTATGGCATCGTATAGCATGCTGTAATAAACTGTAACCTATCCCTACCCTTCTTAACTTGGTGCTTTACAGTCAGCACTGCTGCATACCTGCTACACACATGCAGATTTATTCCCATGTCTGCAAAAAACTCACGCCAAAACCCAAAAGTTCCATGTTCCTTTAGAAATTCTACTGATGAATGGATAAATTGCTTTGGGAGAATGCATCTGACTCATGGATTGCCAATCAGACATCTCTGGTGTAGACTGAGTGTCAAAAGCATCTGTAAAATGAAGATGTAATACTTCTATTGCTTTTCCCATGTCTTGTAGATCAGGTGTTTTGTCAAAAAAAAAAAAAAAAAAAGAAAAAAAAAAAAAAGAAAATTGGACCAATTTAACACAAGTTACTAATTACAGACCTGGCTGAATGTTTATCATTTCATCAGGTATATATTGTTTCAAAATGAATCTATCATAATTTCCTCTGGCATAGTTTTGGCTGCAGAAATTAGACCAACTACTCAATAATCACTGGATCCTCCTTTTTATCTGATGTAAACATAGGTGGTGTGCTTACTTTTCCAAGGCTTCTGAGATACCTTCCACCCTGCATGAGTTCATGAAGATAAACACTATTGTTTCATGGACTGTCTTAGTCTAAGGGAACTTCATTCTACTTTATCTTCTTGCATACATCCAGATCTATATCTTGTATAATTATGTTCGCTCTGTATTCTGGTTTACCATCTTATTCCATCACTAAAATCCCATTAATTAAGTGTTTGGTCATGATTCTTTTTTGTGTGAAGGCTGATGCAAATAAGGAATTGAGCCCTTCAGCCTTCTTTCTGCCCAATGACAAAAAACAGTTTTTTGTTCTATGTAAAGATAGTGATTGTTAAGTAACTGAAGTACCTTTTGCTTTCTTTTCCCATTTTTTTGATTGAACTGTTTGGTTTTACATTTTAAGCTCCCTTCTTTCAACTTATTTCATTCTTTACACTTACTGATTTTGAGCCTACCAATTTATGTTATCCTTTTGTAATTATTCTTTTTTCTACACCTTTCTTTCCACTTTTTTTAAGTAATGCTTTCCACCCATCTTTAAAGCATGTTCTGTTGTTTTTGATTGCTTTCAAAAATACACATTTCATTTTAAATTTTATCATGAGTTGCTCCTTAAAAGACAGAATTTAATGGACAGTATTGTGCCTCCTTCCTAATTTTTTCTATGCAACAAAAAATATATTATGAGACTTTGGTAGAATGTGCGTGAGATAACCTGTTCCTGTCACAACCATTAATTGAGGAGTTAAAATTGCCTTCTCCAATTACCCTTCCTATTGGGAATTGCTTTTAAAAATCATGTATACCTCATATTTTTGATATGTAAAATTATACTACATAAATAGGTTGATGACAGATGCAGTGAATGATAATTCATCTGAATGTGCCTCCTTTGATAGTAATGAGTTTAGAATAGGTTTGTAACCTTTAAATTTAGCTAAGTGGAGTCCCAGTTAATGGGCTTACACAGTATCTAACAATGGGACTCCAGTCGTGATTGCTGCTTTTAACATCTTAGAGAACAAGAACTGTAAAACGCATAAAATTTATTTTAACATACAGGGGATAGAAAATCTTGGCTTTAAGGGTCATCGACTATGAGTCTGAGCAGATAATTGGTAAAAGGTATCACCATTTATAATCTTAGAAGGAAAATTCCTCTTTCATACAGCTATTTCAAATACAGCCTTATTTAATTTCATAGTACAATAAGTTTAAACTAATCACAGTGGAATCTAATCATTGTGAGGGTGATGACCCTTCCTGTAAGATGTTACCTAATAATAATCTTTGCAATAATAAAGGTTTTTGGTGAAGAATATTTACACAAGCCTTTTAAAATAATTTAAAAGTTTAAAAATTTATTATAAAGCTATAATCTTTATTAAATACACAGAAATGGGAAAAGGTTCCATTAGTATTTGATCCGCTGGCTAGCAATTGATGCTACTCCTAGTACTATGAGCATAATGAAGGAAATAACCCTGACAAAATGCTGATCAAAATTTTAAAAAATAATTATTGTGGATTTTTATTAAATTAAATGCATGTCAAGCACTATGGTGTAGTGAAATGTAAATGTGTTAACATATATTTTGTATATGCCAAATATATACTATTCACCTTTCAGTCAGTTGTTACAAAATTTGCTGGCATATGAAGTGGGATAGTGTCTGAGAAAAAGGCAGGCAAAAAATCAGAGATACAGGTGCAACGTGACAAGATGAGTTGGACTGTAATAGAATAAATTGTATAAGTAGAGACTTTAGCCAGCCTACACCACTCATCTGCAGTTTGCCAAGATAAAATAGAAATTCAGAAAAGGTCATTATTTTGAAAAACCTTGAACAGAGACAGTATGAGTGTGCTCTCTTACAGCAAATTTGAGTGATATGCAGAAAACAGTAGTCTGAATACCTGCAGAATTTCTAAGAGTCATATGTAAATCCCTAAACAGTGTTACACAATTAAACATTGACTTCCTATTTGTGAGAACTTTATAACTCAGACACAAATTATACACAAATATATTTCTACTGAAAGCTGTACTATTGGCATCAACCCACCGGCTCATACACTGGGTTTCAGAACACAGTTCTCCCTGCTGTAGAACCCAGCCTGCCTTTCAGTAAAGGGTGGAGAAGACCAGGTTATCCTAGACAGGGATTTGGAGTCCACAGAGTGTGATCTGGGTGGCTGAAGTGACTCAAGAAGTACCATTAAAAAACTTTTGTCTGTTTCCCTTTTGTTTTACTATCTGGCTGGAGGATTTGAGCCCAGAGAAGGAGGAACAGAATTGGTGCAGGGTCAAAGCACAGCAAAGAGGATCAGCACAGGCTCTGGGGTGCTGGCTGGTGTGAGGCAACTCAGCATCTGCTTTGCTGATGTGTAAGATACAAGGACCAAAAGTGTCATGGATGGGTAAGCGCAGATTGTGTAATGAAGTGGAGTTTTGGTCTGAGAAAGTTGTATGGATGTGTCTATACGGATGATTAGACAAAGTGGGGTGGGGGGCAAACTCAGAAACAAAAAAGTAAAGAAAAATCTAACATTCAATGGTTATGAAAACTGAGTTTAATGTATCAATCAGGGCATCAGGAAAGTGAGATGTTGGTATGCTGTAGTTTGCTTAGAAGTAGGTATATCTCACTGTTGTATACTATATCTTAATTAGTTCTTAGCACATTGACCTAGAGTTGCATTAAATATCATATGAATGTAATCAAAAGAAGACCATATAATATGGACTTTTAATTTCAGACAGCAGGCACAAAAGTCAGTTTGTGTGAGAAGTCAGGCAAATAAAGAATCCATGACTGTACACCAGGAGTAAAGGTTTAATGGAACAATAAATTAAGTTTTAAAATTAAGTTTTAAAGAATTTTAATAAAGAATCATCTGAGTTTATCTAGAAAGGAAAAGCAGTGTGATCTAAGAAAAGTCAGCTGAAACTGTGCTAAGAGCTGTGCCTGTCCAGTTTATTGGGTGTACAATGCAAAACTACAGATGCTGAGATTTAAAAATACCAGTAAGTATGACATATGTTTGATAATGTAGACTTGTCAGCTTTTTAAACCTTTGATGTGTTTATCTGATTTTTTTTCAAGCAGTTTAAATGTTAGTGATTTATGGGTAAAAGGAGTGGATATTTGAAGGCTGAGATTTGTGTTACTGTCAGGAAGCACAAAGTTAAAAAAAATAAGTTGACTTTCATTATAGATTTTACAACAGAATTAATTTTTAACGTTTGAGTATTTTTGATCTGTTTTGTTTTCCAAAGGCTTTATGCCTTGTAAACATTTCCAAAGAGTAAGTTTAATGTATAAACCTAATTCCTTGAAACTGTTCCAGTTTTATTTTTATTCTTTTACTGTATGCATTTCACTGACTGTTCCAGGAATATAAAAATATCTCTTTTGTTGAAGAGTCCACCACCTAAGGTCCTTTGCTGTACTGTGTGTTTCGCAGGCACACCTGTCTTCCAGGAGGGTGTTTCCTGAAAGACTATAATGTAAATCAGATAAGGCTGAGAGAATAAGAGTTTTATCATTGTCATTTATCCATGACTTTAAGCCCAACACTCATCTTCCTTCTCTTAGAAGATATATAAAAAACAAATCAATGAAAAAGTAGCCTGGCATTGGAGATTGACATAGTCCTCAGTTTTCAAAGGTGATAAATATCTAGAGCTCTTGCTGATTGTGAAGTGTGCATAGTCAGGTCTTTTGAGAGCCACTTAGAAGAGCCTGCAAATGAAATGTTACTATTTGTGTGTTAAAAAACTTGCTGTTTTTTCAAAAAACATACCAATTCTGAGACCTCTATCCTCTTACTTATCATGTAGGCAACTGTTAGTTGGGCTTATTTTGGACTGGGACAGCCAAGGAATACATACTTCTTGTGCATCACACAGGAGTGCATAAATAGGAATACATGTGTATGCACACACACACATTTATAGGTCCAGATAGAGAATTTGTACTAGGGCTGAGCAGGCCTTCATGAAGCTTGAGTGCAGGTCCATTTGTACAGCACTCACAGATAATTGGAAGGTGACTAAGCACCTTAAAATGTTCAATTGAAGTCAAGAAATTCCATTTCAGACTCTGTAAATGTCAAAGTAAAGCAGACAGGCCCATAAATTTTTATGTCAAAATGTTTGCCATTAATGGTCTCTCTTTGGGCACTATTTCCTCTAGATATGCCCAGCTATCACATCACATATGAACTTACATTTAGAGCTTTAATAAATGCCTGACTTCATTTTTAAAAAGAACAGACAAGGGTTCATTGACAGAAACCAGCCCAGTTAGTTTTTGAGACATAAGAACTATCTTGATTATATTACATTTAGATTTATATTGTTAAGATGAATGATGGGAAAATCGCCAAAGAAATTATATAAAGCATAAAATCTGAAATGTAATAGAAGACTTACTTGCTTTCTTGATTTCTTGCTTTGTGGCTTTGTCTTGCTTTCTTGCATTCATGCTTTTTCTATATCTCCCCTTTTCTGTTCAGCATAAGTGAGATCAGAATCAGATCTTCAGGGCATATTCCTAAGCAACTGTATTTGGTGCAGAGGTCTGGGATGAAATGATGACTCCCACTGAAGCTGATCGTAGAACTCGCATTGACTTAAAAAAGTTTGCTCAAGGAGAGCAAGCTACCTCTTGTGAGGAAGTAGTCCGTAGAAGACTGGTGGGGAAAGATAAAATTTATTACAAAATATTATGAGTGCAGCATTATATCTGAATTAGAAAGTTTAATATTATAGTTCCCATAGCAACAATAACTGTGCCACATTACACATTTCTAATAAGGTGTCCGTTCTTTAAAAGCATGTAAATGTAATAAAAATGTATTCAGTATGTAATGTGTGAGAAGAAGGAGCTATGTGGTCTATAACTTTGAATTTCTTTATTTTGCTGTATTTAAATCCTTAAACATTTTTAAAACATTTTTCTTCAGGTTGAGTAATCACAATCTTGTTTACTTTTTATATCCCATATCCCATGACCATTAGTGCCCTGAAGATGAGACAATAATATAAAGAATGTTTTAAACATTATGCTTATTCAGGTTTTGATAGCTGATAAGACTCTTGATAAGAGTCCATGTCATAGCAGTAACATTTTTGAGGGGAAAAAATTATCCAGAAAATATTTCCTGACCAGTAGTAAGCCACATGTAAATTTTAAGGTCTGGACGAATTTGCACCAGTGATTTAGAAATGAGAAGATTCTCTATTCTAGGCCATCCAGCTTTTTAAGGAAGTTAATATTATTGTACAAGAATTAAGCCCTCTGCAGTAAAGATACTGTCTTCATATTTGTGCATTGCTGAGAATGTACTGACAGTACTGAAAGTAAATATAATATCTAGCTGAACAAGTGAGTGTCCTGATAGTATTCTTGGCATTTCTTCAGTTTATCTTTTTATCCTTTTCTGTCATTTCTAATACCCTTTGATTAATAATATGCATCAAACAAGCATTGAAGTGTAGACCTGATATGAGGTGATAGAATATGAAAATCATACTTTTCCTAAGTTTTTTTCACTGAAGATGCATTAGCTAATAGTCAGACTAGTCAAATGTTTGTCTAATGGTGTTTTAATGAATTCAGTATTCTTGAACTCCAAATTTGTTCATAAAGGGGTAGCTGTAATAACACCATGGTTCATAGGAACGCACCTATTGGGACTCCTACCTGTAGCAGCAGTAACAGAACATAGTTTGCTTTTTTGTTTGCTGGCTTGTAAGGAAGGAGTGGAGGTAAAGTTTCCAAATGTTTACTGGTTATTATAGAGCAAATTGTTTTCCTTTTCTTTTAATTCCATATTTTTTGCAAAGCTAAAGCAATTTATAGTCTTCATTCCATATGTTGTATTTTCTGAATAGGAACTGAAGACTTTTATATGATCCATCTTCAAAACCTATAGCAGTCAGTCTCACAGACTGAGTATTGAGTTTTGTAACTGCCATAAATGCTTTAAATTGAATTATGAGACTGAAGTGATTTGTTATATTGAGAAAACGATGTCGTGGAAATCTACAGAAGACTAAGAATTGTACCTTGTGTATCATCTAAGTATCAACAGAATGCAAATGTTCTGTACATCAGAATAGTATGTATTTGTCCATTCCTATTACTGACCCGTCTATAAAATATCACGTCTCTTACAATTAATCTAGAGCTAGAAAGTTCACTCTTAAGTGATTTTCTTTGCTGCTGTCTGTCTTCCTTATGTTTTGTACTTTCTTTTTTTGTGCGATATACTAGTGGTAATAAATGCTAATGTTATGGATACATGAAATGTTCCCTTACTGGTAGTTTATGCTGTGGATTACTTAATCCAGGTTTTTAATAGCGTTTGCATTATTTTTTTCACTGTGTTCAAAAGCTGCCATCATTTCTTTGCACTTTAAGTCTATTTATGGTATGTGCATCATGTACACTTGTGTATTGTATTGTTTCCTAACAGTCTCTAACTACAGAAACATCAAGCCAGTCTGGAGTTGTACCTTCCTGCCACCCCCTCAATTTTCAGTTTCCTAATATCTTCAGCCTGAAAAATCCAATGCTCTTGCCAATTTAATGGCTTATCACTTTCCTGTTAGCTGTTGGTACCTCTAATAATGGCCTCTCAGAGCTACTATATTTATTATCTGCAAGGTTGTCATTCTGGAGAAGCAGGTGTGCACAGCAGCAGAGAGCTGTGTTGACAGAGGAATTTGCAGATAAAGAATATACTTTAAGGTGCTTTTCACAAAGCAAATCTTTGCAACCCAATGTATGGAATGGCTGCATCACTGAGCCACGGAGGAATGTTTTGCTGGCTGTTTTAAGTGACCTTTGAGAAAAGAGAAGAGATGACGTGGAGCTTATGTAGAGTATGGCTGTACAGAAGGGCTATATCACAGCAAAACTGTGCTCAGTGTTTTGTGGTGTGTTGAATCTGAATGGGCACTAAGAATTTATTGGACTGACTCCACTTACCCCTTATTAGATGTCTACTATTTCTAAAAGTATTGCTGGGGGTTGTTGAGAAACCTAAAAGCCATTATGGAGCAGGTCTTAACATATATTAGCCTTTCCCTTAAGGAAATACAAAAGAAGGGGAGAAGCATATAAAGGCCTGGAAAATAAGTTAAAAAAAAAAAAAAAAAAAAAAAAAAGAACTAAAGGATTCCTGAAAAGCAATAATAGTCTGGAATAGAAATCACTGGCTTGACTGCTGTGAATATAATCTGGTTTATTTCCAGGCTTCCCAATAACTGTTTTTAAGCTGTTAGTGGTAAAACTGGGAAAAGTCCCTTTGCACTAGCAGTGCAAAAGCCTGGGGTAGAAATCCTGCTTACTTCTTCCTCCTCAGTAACTCTGCAGTTAGATACTTTTGATGTTGCTAATACTTTGCTCTGCCTCGGTACAGCAAGCGTTGTAGTATTTCCACAGTGATATAGCAGGTAGCTTTTCAGATATGAGGATTATTTCAGACATACCAGCTGTACTGCTGGTTATTGCTTTCTACTGACTTTCCATAGCGAGGCGCTTGCTGCAGTTCATGAGGTGAGAAACTGAAGAACGAACTGGGTATGCACTGCAGGGGAAAAGTACATAACGTGCTTTTATGTCTTAGGAATTTTCCCAGTAGGAGATAACAAAGTATGATTGTCCCTCTTGAAAAATAGATATTAACTAATTCATTGACTAGGAAGAAGAGCTGGCAATCACCAGGTGGCAACTACCCTATTTGCTCTCTCTCAAAGGCCAGTGCAATATATAATAGAGCTCTAACTCTGTCTGCTAAAGACATTCACATGTACATTTTTCTGCTTTGAAGCAAATGTTTACAGGGTTTTTTTAGCTGTCACGTGTCTGTCAGATTATTTCTTTCTCTTAAAAAAGATTCTCTGCTATGACAGGGAGAATGACTCACTGGGGATTATACAGTGCCACTGCCTTGCATAGCTAGGCATGAGGAATTAATTACAGTCTTAATGCTCAGGGGAAGTGACAGATTATGACTGATGGGGAGATGTGCTGGAGCAGCTCATCAGAAAGAAAGGGTAGGGAAGGTTGGCTTCCCTCTCACTGTTGGGAAGTAGAGCTTTTTTAAACGGCAGCTGAGCGAGGAGGCCCCCCATCCCAGCCCTCCCATCCAGCAACATATGCAGACTCCTGGTATATGTCAGTACTATGTCCTTCACCCAGATACATCCCCAGTGGCCATAATGCATCTCTGGCTAGGCAATGAAGAGGAGAGCAAGGGCCAACATCCAAGGCAGAAGTTAGTGGTGATGATACTTGTGACTGGCTTCGGCTGTGTGGCACCAAAACTAAATTATTATTATTCTACCACCTGTTCTGTTGTGATATACCTTCATAACTCTGACTCATCTATGGCCTTGAAAAAAGGTGGCTGTGGAAAGATGTTAATATTAGTGTTTCTGTTTTTTCTGTTCATGGTCCATTGCCCTGGGTTCTGACAAAACTGATTTTTTCCAGTGTTGAAGAACAAGCATGAACAGATGGGACTGGGTATTGTACAACTGAGTTATTAGAACAGCGTATACACATTATTTAGTCTTAATGTATTATAGTAATAGCTACTGATAAAAAAAACTCAAGGGAAAAATTACACTTAAAAGCTAGCTTTATAAATAAAGCCATACAAGTGGTCAAATAAGGAAGATATGGTCTTGTCTGTCACTTAAACCTGAGGTTTTTTAACAACCTTGCACAAACCAATCATTCTTCATTTCAGATCAGTCTTTTAAATGTGGATAGTAGTGCTCAGTCTTCCATATCTTTTGCCAGTTCCTATGTAAGGATAGTAAAGTCTTCTATGCAGAAGTTATTTTATAGTTAATTACATATAGTTTCCAGACAATATGGCAATCATAAAAGGACCTCATTTTGGTTAGGACCACTCTACTCTGTGAACAAGTGTTATCATTCTTGTTGCATGAGGAACAAAATGAACGAGTAATCCAAACTTCCAAGTGATTTTCCAATTTCACATCAAGGCCCTTTCAAAAACTTTCCAAGAAAAGTACCAGGGGAAATATATACCATAGTAAAATGGGTAGCTGGGACTTACTGAACTCACTGCTTTGCCAGTATTAGTTTTATACATCTCCCTGTATAGCCAATATGTTTATTCTTGTCTATCAGCTTTACCTGGTAGGTGTTTGTGGCTAATGGACATTTTCTCCTAACCCAAGAACTGGTTCATCTGAGTGCTTTTTGTAACATCACTTTTTTCTACTCTATCATGGTTGACTGGCACAGTGCTAGCCCAAAATAAAGGGTTCAAAGCTTCTCCCTGAATGATCCTAGAAACCTGTCAGGGGAAAGTATTTTTTCTTGTCCCAGACTATTTTTTTTTTGTTGCACAAAAAGATCCATTTGAAGTGCAGACTATTCAGACTGAATGGGTCTCCATTTTTTTTCCTCTCTGAAATCACTGGGGGTACTCAGGCTATTTTTAGATATTTTTTTTTTTAAACAGAAAATACAGAGTTACTATGTGATTTTAAATTAGAAAAGTATATTTGCTTTGGTGAAATTTTGATTATGGGTGTTATTCATAGCTAACATTCTCTCCTGGGGTGGTGAATAGCATCTATTTCATCTGTATACAAATGGGAAGGCAGTCAAAAAAGTATACTTTTTGTGGCGACATGAAAATATTTTCCACTGGGTTGAGTCACCAATCTATGGAATCTGATAATAATAATAATAATCCAAAATTGGAATTTGTAATGTTTAAATTTACAAGTAATTAGACTGGAAGTTTTATTTTTTGATCCTTTTGCTTTGCATGATGCCTATAAAATTGCAATTTTAAAGTATATATTGACAAAAGGTGATGTCAACATTCAAAGTAATGTTCAAGGAGTGATACGTTCCATGTTGATCCTTTTTTCTTCTTTCATGTACCTCAGATTCAGCTTTTGGTGATAACTGACTGTTTATACTTTGCTAAAGCAGGCAGAGGCTGATCTCCGGCATGTTTAGGAACATACACTTTGTTGGGTTTTGATCATAAATTACACATTTATTCTGGCCATTATAAAGAGAAACAGTTTTGATTTTTATTCTTCTTTTCTGTAGTTTGTAAATAACGATTTGGAGTTTTGTGTCTGTCTCACTATTATGACTAGAAATCTGTGGCTTCCTGTCACTGCACTGTCACTTCTTAGAACCAGCTTATTATGCTGATTGTACTTTTCTTTCCAGAGATACCAGCACACTGGGATTCTCCTTTGTTATAGAAAAATATATCTATTTTTTCATACTCGTTTTGCAAGATTATGTAGAGCAAAATCAGAAATAATCCCTGTGTAGCACTTTGTGGCTCAAAAAAGAAATACAAAAATTCCCCTACTTGCCAAGTATTTCTTAAAAATACCAGACCCATTAAAGTGTTTAGTGTACTTGTGTTCCCACTAACATACAGGGGAATGACAAGGAAGTTGCTGATATGACCAGACACTGGGTTAGGTTCTCTGTTGGTATTTTAAATGGTCAAACATGATTCTGAAGGCTTTTTCAAGAATTAATATCAAGTGATCATTTTCTTGGTTTATTAATATTAAATGGAAAAAAATACTTGGGGAGAAAGAGAATGGGATAAATACACCAGTTTGAGGCATCAATTGATGCAATTCTGTGAGGTTACTGAATGCTGTGGAAGAATTAATTGTTTTGTAGGTGATCCTGATTATTTCTTTGAGGATCTTTGGTTTGAAATTTTTATTGCTTTGCAGGGTTTTCCTCCTAACAAAGCAATATGAAATTCCAGTGTTGTGAGAAAAAAAGAAGCTGTTATTAATATCTACTCCTAAGAGCAAAGATCAGCTTTCTAAATCTTTTTAGGTTCCATGAAGCACTTCTTTACTGTTGTCCAATACTGGACTGTATGAAATTGAGCTCTTTCAGAAAAAAAATGCTTAAGACAGGCTCGTATGGCAAATGCTAGGCTGCTCTGAAAAGTATTAGACTATTCCAAAATTAAGCATTTCTATTTATTAGGTTTCTACTGTTGATCTAAATTGTAATACCAAAGCTAAAAACCAAGCAAAATATTCAGCAAATATAGGTCTGCCTTAACAGGCTAGGAATATAAACCCCCTTAAGGATATTGTCAATTCTTGCTTCTTGAGACATTGTTTTAGATGGACATAGAGGTTAAAGAGAAAAACAACAAAATGTTGATGGAGCAGTTGTCTGACATTGCCAACTGAAAACACAAGAAGTCTTCAGTTTGCAGAGGCTGAGGGGAGGAATACCTAAGGTTTACAAAATTGTGAAGGCAATGTGTGAGCTGAGTTGTTCACCAAATCCCACAATACGGAAACTGGGACAGAGATGAGACTGGTGGGAGATTGGTCTATAGCAGACAAAAGACAGTATTTCTTTACACAGTAGATAGTGAACTTTTGGAATTTGTTGCCCCAGGAGACTGTGGGGGCAGACAGTATTAACAGGTTCAAAAATGTGTTAGACAAATTCATGGAAACAGATCAATAAATGGATACTAAAAGAAGTAGACAACAATGTACGATCGAACATCTCTGACACAGTAAATCTCAATGCTCATGGAGAGCAGCCAGGCTAGCGTGCTTTTCCTGGGCACTGTCTGCTTTTACAATTGTTTGGAGACAGACTATAGGGCTACATGGGCTGCTGCTCAGACACAGAAATAAGGTATTTCTTACACTCTTCATAAAAGTTTAATGATGAGTATGCGTTTTGGATATACTGTAATGCTATCTTAAACTGAAACACCAATAAATACTGGTATCCATGTTTAGATATGAATCTGATACCACGAAAAGTGTTTGCATGATGCTTACTTCAAGTTGTAGTAATTTCAGCAATATTCTTTGTAGAAACCTCCTAGAAGATATCTCCTTTTAAGAATAAAAATACTTAATTATTTGTTTCATTCATGCTTATCACCCCTCGCACCCACCCCCACCCCCCTTAAAGTAATCATGCAGTTGCAGTAAAGGGCAGAAATTACCCTGGCAGAAGTCACTTTGGCTGATTTTATGGGATTGTAGTGCAAGAAAAATATTTTTCTTCAGTAGAAAGAAATATTAGAAAAAACACCCAGCACATAGATTGCTCAAGGTGGCTATGCTAGCCCTGTGAAAAAACATGTATATCTTCAGATTTTTAAGCACACACCTATTTTTAAGTTATAATATCTTGAAATATGAAAAAAGATTTTTCTCTCTTTTTTGTTTTTCAGCTAAGATTAAAAATAGGAGGATGAACCTGAATCTTGCATTAATGTTTAGACAGTTGGCTAGAAATTAAAACCAGCTGTTGTGAGCTATGATCTCTGCATTCTTTGCTTGTACTAGCTGTCAGGCACGAAGGCACCAACATCATTTATTTAATGGGTTTAATCAGAATTGTGAAGAAATTATGAAATTGGGCAGCTGTGACTTTAGTTATAAAAAGTGCTTAGAGATACCTCTTTAAAATTTGTTAACTAAAGTTACTGTATTATTTCAGTCTTTTTATTCAGTACTTTCTGTCTACTGCTTGGAATTATTTCAGGGATCTCTTCGGAGCATTGTGTATCAGACACAAATAAGTTGACAGACTTTCAAGCAAAATTTCTCTTTTATCCACCTTGCCTTGCTTGAGCTTTTGAATAAGATGTCTTGAATAGACACACTTTTAGTTTAACTTGGATAATTCTTGAATGCACGAGTCTTCAACGCTTCAGTTTGCGGGAGGTCATAGGTTTTTATTCTAGACCAAAATTTACCTGGGGTGTGACACCGTGGTGACATTTGGGGACAATAGCGAAGGAAAATCTGATGCCTCACCGCTCTCCAGGTGGACCCAGGTACACATCTACCTGCATGCATTGCGAGCAAGGTGGACACACTAGGGACCAGTAGTTATTATCTAACTTTGGCTTATTGAGATATGGTAGTGGGATACTTCTTGGAAGGTTTGGAGACTCCCTACCCAAGGACAGTTAAGACATCCAGGCAATCAAGGTCAGTCTGCCTTGTGCCCTGTGGGCATTTTCACTGAGAACGTGAGGCATTGTCAGGTTCAGCAGAGACACAAGGATCCATTTTAAATAACACTGTGAGCTGAAGACAGAATGGAGAAGAACAAAGTACACTGTTTTATAATATTTAGTTTAGCAACAATTACACATTTTCAGCTCATGGTTATGGACGGCCAGTAACCCATCCCTGATTAAACTTTCTTCTAATATGCACTTCAGGGTATTTTTTTTTAAATAAGTTAATGTAGCTCTAATGGAGAAGATGCTAAACACTTAGTATTTTGTAAATGTAATCTGTAAACTTCAGTGGATGTTTCCTAATAAAAATGAGAACTAAACTTGCCTCCAGTCACATGACTTTACAGGACTGGTCATGAAAAAAATAACTGAAGTATTTTACAAACCAAAATGCAATTTTTGAGAAGTGTTCCATGATAACCACTCCTGAAAATGACACATATTTTCTCTTGGAAGTTGGTTTTGAGTTGCAATTTGAGTTAAAATGGACAACAAATATTTCAATATACCCATATCAATTAGTTGCGACAGCTCACCTCTCATGGTGTTTGTTATGGGCCGCAGCTTCTCCCACTTGTCTCAGCTACACTGGGCACCAGTTGTAGTCAGAGTCCAACTCAGTCAGCCTCACACAGGGTACCATTGGCACAGCACAGGCAAGCTAGCAGGCTGCAACAAGGCTTTTACCGTTAGTCAGATTCTACTGTCCTTGCTGTTTCTCCTTCCTCCAGAGGCAAGGCAAAGCCAGACCACACCACTCCTCCCCCATCCAACCCCCTTCTCCCACAATCCTCTGTGTTATTTAACTACTTAGCGGAAGGAGCTACAGCTGCACATCATCCATGTCAATCAACCCACTGCCTTCAAGGCAAAGCCACAGCTGCATAGTAACAATGCTAATCAACCCACTGCCTTCATTCCTCTACAGTTTTGGAATTGTTTAAATTCTGCTTTAGAGAAGTCTGTACTGTAATGTTTATTATATTGTGGTTTTCATTTGCATGTTGATTTGTACTACTTTAATCATGTTTTAAGGCATTTCAATAGTAGTAATGTGTACAATGTTACATGCTGATAATGCCTGGAAAATATTAATGCCTGCAAATTTTGGTTGGCAATTGCAGATTGTATTATAGGCCACTTTAAATTTCCATTAATATAAATATCCTTTAAAATAAGTTTGATATATAAACAAAGATTGAATTTCATTGTATCTCTATAAGAGATGGGAAATCTCAAAGGATGAAGAGTCTTTTAAAGGTGTAATTTGAAAGTTTGGTCTGAAAGAACATCACCAGTTCAAAAGCAGACATCTTCTGCAGTCTGATCTACACATATGTGCTCAGATCTTTTAACAAAAGCCACATGAAACCTGTTGGCTTTTAGATATTTTGGAGCAAGGTTAAAATCAGGCAAGTCCAAAGGTAAAACAAGCTTGTATGACAACAGCTATTGTTGCAGGAGGCAAAGACTGAAAAAAAGCCCAAACAAAAAACCCAACCCTCTTCTTTCTTGCATTTAGTCTGTTTCTGAAATTTCACAAAAGCAGAAGTTATATGAATTTTCATATTATTTATTTTCTGTTATATTTCCCAAACTATGACCAGTGACACATTACAATTCTAAATTGTGTTCTGTGTAACTCTTTTTTCCTTGATTTTCCATTGGTTGTTTCAGATTTTTTTACCAGCAGAAAGTGTCATTATTTCTAATACATCTTTATTACTATTAAAAAAGTTTTCTTACATATTTGAGATGAAATATTTTGGAGTTTTAAAACTCATAACTTGTATCACAAAAGTATAAATTTTTTTAATAATACAGAGTTAATATTTTTTATGGCTTGCTTGAAAGCTTCTCCGTTATCTTTTTGATTGTAGTGTCCTTTGAAAAAAGAAAATGCGTTTTTAAAAGAAAAGCAATAAAAGGCATCTTTTCTTATTTTTTCCTTACAAACATTAATAGAAGGAAAGATGTACAATTTCAGGTTTCCATTGTACAAAGAATAACAACTCTTCCCTTTCCATAAATAAAAAAAAAACAACCCACAAACGTCTTGAAAGCACTTATTAAGTTAAGGTCCGCATTTTGTATATGCTGCCTATAGCAGATTAGGAAATTTTAATACCTTTAGTTGGTGCTAAGGTATAAAGAAGTTATAACAATTAGCTTCTGTGTTAGAGGTGTGTGGGTGGGGAATTATTTTTTCCAGCTGGAGCTAGTCAGGAATATTGCCAGACGCTTTTAGCAGTCAAGGTCTACAAGAATCTGATTTTAAGTGAGACAGCTATTCAC
This sequence comes from Falco rusticolus, assembly GCF_015220075.1. NCBI lineage: Eukaryota > Metazoa > Chordata > Aves > Falconiformes > Falconidae > Falco > Falco rusticolus. The sequence continues at coordinate 43,856,480 of NC_051191.1, read as the reverse complement.
AGATCTTCTTACAAGGTTCCAAAAAACAGATGGGGTATTGTTCTTTGCGATGTATTAAAACTTATTTTAGCAGTTGCAAATGCCATTCTGACATGAGAAAATCTACAGAATCTCTCTTCACTATTTATTAAATAAGCCGTAGAGTCATGGATCTTACTTTTTCTCAGTCCTGAGTAAGTTGTTCTAGAGCCTTTGCAGAGCAGATAACTTAAAAGTATTTTGAAAGGCCCTTTTATGTCAGTGACCAAGTATGCTGTCAGTCTTGGAAGAACTGGTTAGATTGTGCTGAATGTTAATATATATATATGGTGCTTCAATAGTACTTTCATTTGTACAGCACAGTGCTCTGTTTCAGGCTTCATGGTCTCAGTAAAATCCAGACCATATGAATCTCAGCTACATGCAGGCTTGTTGCCATCAGCCCCACCACTTCTGTCTCACACAGAGGTCTGGTGCTCCAACAGATCCTTGGTGCTTTATTATAAGGAGCTACATGTGGATGGAAGTGCTCGGTAGTTTAGCAGACTATGCCTAGACACCAAATTTGATGGAATCAAGAGCACAACTAGCATCTTGTAAAGTCTCAGTGGGGTTTGACCCCACTCTTTCTTATGGCTGGAGAATGCCATAATCACCAAGCTGTAAGCATGGTCATAGTGACTTTGTGTCCCCATGCTCACCCCAAGAGTTGAGTCAAGGATTGAAAGAGCTTGTTGAAATGTAATTGGAAGAGATTCAGAAAGAGAGCAGGCAACAAAGAGAGACTGATTTTAGTCCAGTTGTTAGTGCACCCTTGCTGGGAGGAGAAAAGGCCTGATTTGTGATTGTCCAGAAAAGTTTGTGTTTTAATGTAGTAATATCATAAAATGGATACCTACATCAGAAGTATAGAGTGACACCTCTGTGCAAGCAAGTCTTTTTCTCCTTGATTGCATCATTTCCTCTGCTGCACAATAATCTGGCCTCAGCATCTGGGCTTGGCATTTCTCTTCAGCCTCTGCTGATTTGTATTATTTGGGATTCAACCAACCTTATCTACCTTGGACTTCCGGAGGGTAGACTTTGGCCTGTTCAGGAGACTGATTGACAGAGTCCCTGGGGAGATAGTTCTGAAAGTCAAGAGTCCAGGAAAGCTGGACATTCTCCAAGAAGGAAATCTTTAAGACGCAGAAGCAGGCCATCCCCATGTGCTGAAAAATGAGCTGGTTGTGAAGAAGACCTGCCTGGCTGAACGGAGATCTTTGGCTGGAACTCAGGAGAAAAAAGGAGAGATTAGGACCTTTGGAAGAAGGCACAGGCAACTCAGGAGGACTGCAAGGACGTCATGAGGCTGTGCAGGGAGAAAAATCAGAGGGGCCAAAGCCCAGCCAGAACTTAATCTGGCTTCTGCTGTAAAAGACAATGAAAAACGTTTCCATAAATAAATTGGCAACAAAAGGATGGCTAAGGAAAATCTCCATCCTTTTTTGGATGCAGAGTGAAACATAGTGACAAAAGATGAGGAAAAGGCTGAGGTACTTAATACCTTCTTTGCCTTAGTCTTTAATAGTAAGACCAGTTACTCTCTGGGTATCCAGCCCCCGAGCTGAAAAATGGGGACAGGGAGAAGAATGAAGTCCCCATAATCCAAGCAGAAATGGTCAGTTGTAGTGTAATGAAGCTGGGTTAATTAGCATTGATAATATACAACTGTGGGTTGGCTCCAGGGGCAGTAGGTTGGCCGATGTAGATAAGGTGCAGGTGTGGCTGGTTAAGTGGTTGAGAACCAATGAAGAGAGAGCAGTCGAGGAAGAAGCAAGAGGAGAGAGAGCACATGTCCTGGATGAGATGAGGAGAAGGCAGCAGAGGGACTGTATGAAGAGTATGCTGGTATGAGACGGTAAAAAGACCTTGTTACAGCTGGCTAGTCTGGAGAGTGCTGTGATAGTCAGTGACCTGCTACACCACTTAGACACACACAGGTCTATGAAGCTAGATGGGATCTACCTGAGGGTCCTGAGGGAGCTGGCAGATGTGCTCACTGAGCCACTTTCCATCATTTATCAGCAGCCCTGGCTAACCAGGAAGGTCCCAGAAGACTAAATGTTAGCTAATGTGTTGCCCATCTACAAGAAGGTTAGGAAGGAAGATGTGGGAAACTACAAGCCTGTCAGTCTGACCTCAGTGCTGGAGAATATTATGGAGCAGATAACACACAGAACAACCACGCAAGCAGGCACAGCCAGTGTGGGTTTATGGAAGGCAGGTCCTGCTTGACAAACCTGATCTTCTATGACAAGGTGACCCACTTAGTGAATGGGGGAAAGGATGTGGCTGTTACCTACCTAGACCTTAGTAAAGCTTTTGACACCATTTCCCACAGCATTCTCCTGGATAAACTGGCTGCTCGTGGCTTGGATGGGCATACTGTTCTCTGGGTGAAAAACTGCCTGGATAGGGGCGCCCAAAGAGTGATGGTAAATGGAATTACATCCAGTTGGCGGCTGGTCATAAACGGTGTTCCCCAGAGTTCAGTACTGGGGACTGTTCTGTTTAATATCTTTGAGTGTCTGGACGAGGGGATGGAGTGCACCCTCAGTAAGTTTTCAGATGGCACTTAGTTGGGCAGGAGGGTTGATCTACTTGAGGGTAGGAAGGCTTTACAGAGGGATCTGGACAGGGTGGACCAGTGGGCCAAGGCTAACTGTATGATGTTCAACAAGGAGAAGTGCCGGGTCCTGCACTGGGGTCACAACAACCCCACGCAGCGCTATGGCCTTGGGGCAGAGTGTTTGGAAAGCTGCCTGGTGGAAAAAAAAAAAACCAACCCAACAATAAAAAAAAACCCTGGGTGTGCTGGTTGACAGCCAGCTGAAAATGAGCCAGCAGTGTGCCCAGGTGGCCAAGAAGGCCAATAACATCCTGGCTTGTATCAGATACAGTGTGGCCAGCAGGACCAGGGAAGTGTTTGTGTCTGCCCCCACCCTGTACTCAGCACTGGTGAGGCTGCACCTCTAATCCTGGGTTCAGTTTTGGGCCTTTCACTACCATAGGGGTGTAGAGGTTCTGGAGTGTGTCCAGAGAAGGGTAACAAAGCTGGTGAAGGTCTGGAGCGCAAGTCTTGTGAGGAGCGGCTGAGGGAACTGGGGTTGTTTAGTCTAGAGAGAAGAAGGGTCAGGGGGGATCTTACTACACTTTACAACTACCTGGAAGGAGGTTGTGGTGAGGTGGGGATCAGTCTTTTCTCCCTAGTAACAAGGGATAGGACAAGAGGAAATGGCATCAAGTTGCGTGAGGGAAGGTTTAGTTTGTCTGTTAGGAAACATTCACTGAAAGGGTTGTCAAGCACTGGAACAGGCTGCCCAGGGAGGTGGTGGAGTCACCATCCCTGGAGGCATTTAAAAGATGAGTAGATGTGGCACTTAGGGACATAGTTTAGTGGTGGATGTGGTAGTGTTAGGTTAAGGGTTGAACTCAATGGTCGTACAGGTCTTTTCCAATCTAAATCATGCTATGATTAAGATGAGGAGGATCCAGGAATCAGCATACAGGGGCTTTAACCAGCAGCCCAATAACCTCTAGCAGCGATGAAAAGGCTGCTGTGACTGACTGCATCACAGCTTTTTGAAAAAAAGAGAGCTAGTCTCCATTCAGCATTTCCTCAGAAGAGGAATAGGCCAATGGGGTTGTCCAAGCTGGTAGATGCCACGATTTTCCCCTCTGGGATCAAAAGAATTTTTTAAACTTTTTTCTCTCTTCCCCTCCTCCTCCTCTCACAGAGCTCATTTGTTGGAAGGCTGGCACAGCCAGCAACCTCCACCCTAAGGCTAAGAAAATATACAGGATAGTAACCAAAAGTCAGGCTACAGCCTCTCCCTGGACAGCTTCTGTGGCAGGAGAAATGGCAGAGGAACTGCTAAGCGAGAGGAGCTGGGTGAGCAGGAAAAGTGAATTTAAGCAGGAAGAGCTTTATAGAGAGCTTCCTTTAATAGTTGCAGATTCTTCAGGCTGGAGAGTAACTGCTGAGTCACTTTTAAGTTCCATAACTTTTAGTCTAGAAAAAAGGTTGACTATGTCTTTTCTTTAGGCTGGTAAAGGCATTACTGAGAGACAATTTCTACATCCGTTACTGAAAGAGGGAAAAAGGAAGGTATTGCTGTATTATGTCATTAAGCCCAAACCATTAAGTATTTATCAGGTAAAAGCTTGGTCCTGTTTACAGTACTGTAAATCTTAATTGTTCACTTCAAAACAATTGTCTTCAATTCCTTCAAGCATGTCTAAAGCTCAAATTTTGTCCAGTCATTTTCCCAGTAATCAAAAGAAAAGAGGATGTGGGATGCAAGAGTTAATCTTTTTGATAGCAGTAGCTTTTTGGTGTCAATTTATCTTCCCATTCTTACAGGTATAAAATTTCTAATTTGACAATGATGGCAGGGTTTGGTAATTTTATTTAGATGACCTAGAATAACTAGTAAGTTTTTACCTTGGTAAAATTATGAAGCTAATGATAATGATTCTAATAAATGATTCCTGGCTAATATATGTTATAATATGATATTGTTAATAGATGTTAATGATATTAGCAAAAACCTGTCATGTTAATTATCAATGTAATTTCATAGAGAAATTTGAGAAGGTAATGAAATGGTAGGCTTGTTTGGTTAATGGGACTTTTATCAAATGAAGCAAACTGAATAATTTCCATAATCCTAACTTGAAAGGGCACAGTGCTGACAGTTAGAATCAGACAGATTCACAAGTGAAAGCCTGTAGTAGAGAAAAATGAGATATTGTATATTTTCTTTTTGCTGAATCAGTAAGCTGGTTAGCCATTTAAATTGACTGCAACAGATGAAATGTTCCTCTCTTTTTCGACACTAAATTACTCTTTTGTTTTCATTTTAATTTATCCTGAAAGTAATTACGGTTCTTCTGGTTAAGAGAATGTGCTAAGCAAAAGAATGAAGTCACTTCAATGTCTTAAATGGGAGTGACAGATTTGTGTAAAAGTGTGTAGGAAGATTTACATTCACATACATACAGTATATGCAGTTATCTTTAGATATTATCCAATGTTGAACAAATTGCAAAATACATATTGATATCAAATATAGTTTTTTCTAATAGTAACTTTAAGTAATAATACTCTCAATACAACTATAGGCAGTAATGCAAGTTATGTATGGACCTTGAAAGGAATATGGTCCTTGAACAGGTATTCCACAGTATCAGCTAAGCTCTACTTCACAATATATTTAATCAATCTGAAAAAAAACCCACCCATGAACAAAAGATCACATTCTGAAGTTACCTGAACTTACATATAGAGGTTAGCAGAAATCATTCATAGTTTCATTAAAAATTCACCAAAATTATATTTTCCGGAAAGAGTTGTGGAGAGCTGCCATGGAAAGATTGATAAAATAAGAATGCTGGTAGTACTAGAACAGATGAAACACATGCAGGGAAAAGAAAGCGGTACATGATATGAAGGGAATCATGTAGAAGACCCAAAACCAAAACCACACACAGATGATATGGGAAAAAAGGATAAAGTCATCTGTGGGAGAGAAATTACTGTTAGTTCATCGTTCTTAGTAGTGGGAGCAAAATGAGTTCTGCTTTGCAGGACAAGCAATATTAAATGCTTGAGGTAGCCACATGCCTCCTGACTCTGTAAGCAAAACTCTCAGGAACAGAGGGAAATTCCTGTGCTGCTAAGTGTTATGTGCATAGTGATCTGCAGCGGTCTTTATATAGTTTCTGAACGAAGGTAGGATGAGTTGAAAAAATTACAGAAAACCAATGTGGTGCTGGAAATGAGAATCATAAAAAGTGATGGCAAATGAATACAAAGAAATTCTACTGAAAGAGAAATTTGCATTGCTGGTTGGTACTGCTGCTACAGCTCTACTGTTCACAAGACCTAGAAAATAACTTTTGGTAGCTGTAGCGTTTTTAACTCAACTCACAGAATGCTTGCCAGCATCTGTGTAACAGGCCTTTGTGATGTGGATATATATATGTATTGGTAAAAGCATTAAGAGGAGGAAAACCTAGGCCCCAGATATACAGACTATCTTTAAAGCAGAGAGTAGAATATGTAAGGAAAAGACAACCTAGGAAAGTTATCAACTCATATAGTTATTGTTCAAGATTAAATTAAATTAAAGCTTTGGGAAAAATCATTATTGAATGGCAAAATTCATGAAAAACTTCTTCAGAAAAAGATACATGAAAGAGAAGGGCACTAAGATAAAGGTTATATTTTATCATGTACATTGATCATATAGAACAGCAGCAGCTCTGTAGCTGTTTACTCATTAAAAATCTTCAGAGTGTTTTAAGGATACGTTGAAAATTCAGGAAAGAAAGGAAGAAACAAACAGAACAGAAAAATTAATTGCATTGAAAACAGCCTTGAACAGAAACTTGAGGAATTATCTGGGAAATTATGTGATATTAAGACAGTTAAAGACAATCATTCCTCCTTTTTGCAGTTTAAGTCTGGTATGTTTTGGTCAAATATATTTGGATTCAGAGGTATGATTACCATTCTTTGCTGGGACAGTGATCTGTCAAGGATACCTTTGCTCATAGCAATGATCCTATAAATTCTGTGATTTTCATAAGCAATGATCTCTAATCTTTTTTCTCTTACACTTATTTCTAATCTTTTCTCTGCATACAAAATGGGGTGTTATCAAGTGAACTTCAGGCCTGAAATGAGGCTAATATCTCTAGTAGATGAGCTGGCTTGTTATTTGTCCTTTCAATCATTTTATCATTTTAGATAAATATGCACAAATCCAGCAATTTTCCTGAATAGTGTTTTGTTTTAAAAGTGATTAAATGCTATTTTGAAGATGCTGGTGAAGCAAGTAATGGCTAAATAAATACTTTGTTTAAAATGACATGCTTTGTGAGAAATTATCTAATTAATGAAACAGCTATAAACTTCTCAAATACTTTCCATATCAGATTTCTACTTATTCTTAGCATTGCTGAGTCATAGAAATATGCACTGGTGCATCACTTTGGTAGAAATGCTATAGCTGGGAAAAAAGAGATCCTGTTTGCAGTTTGACATCTTGCTTGCTTGAACTGCTTAGCTTATTTGTCACAAAAGTTGTGTCTTTCTCATATTTCTGTTCCGAATGAAGAAACCAGTAAATTACTCTTCACTTTTCCTGAAACTCCAAAATCTTTCATAGCAAAAGGTGAAAGCTACAGGGTTTAGATGCTAAAAAATTTGCCCAAGTATAGGCAGAGGAAATCTCTGCCTTCTTAGTGGCTGCTCCTAATCTCATCAAATTGGCATCTCTTGTTTAAATTTCTGTCATTCTGGCATGTCTTCTTTTGGGGCTTACCTACTCAATATATGTGATCTGGCAATGCTCCAGAAGCAGCATCCCAAGCATGGGGTCTCCTCCAGCAATTTCACAGTTCTGAACTTGGATCCATGTTTTAAAGTCAAGCCTCTCAGTAACTGACTGATCTGCAACTTTTAAGGAAAACACATTTCAGCTCTGAGGCAGAAGTTGATAGCTGCACACGACCAAGAATATTCCCATACCTTTTGATATACTCTCATGGATAGTCTGTTAACGTGGACTTAAAAAAAAAAAAATAGTTGCTTCACATACAGTCTTCTAAAAACAGCTGATTTAAAAAACAGCTTGTGATCAAAGGAGGGTAGTATATGTAAAGGAGCAGTTGGAGTAGGAAGACACAGATGGCTGTATGTGTGTGCTGGAACAAAAGAAGGAGATTTCCTCGTGGCTGGAAGGTGTTTAGTGTCATGTGAAAGATTCCCTGCAGTGATACTAATAAAATTTACATGATATGTTACAATAAGCTTCATGTCTTGGGATCTGGGTGTCACTTGAAATTGAGTATCTTACTAATTTTTCATTCTGTGAATTTGGTGAAGATGCATGTAGGTGGAAAACTTCCATGTTGCGGAGGGTTGGCCCTGTCTGGATGCCAGGTGCCCACCAAAGCTGCTCTGTCCCTCCCATACTTAGCTGGGCAGGGGAGAAAAAATACAATGAAGGGCTCATGGGTTGAGGTAAGGGCAGGGAGAAATCATTTAGCAGGTACCATCACGGGCAAAACAGAGTCAACCTGGGGAAAAATGAACTTAATTTATTACTGTTCAAATCAGAGTAGGGTAATGAGAAATAAAACCAAATCATAAAACCACCTTCCTCCACCCCTCCCTTCTTCCTGGGCTTATTTTCACTCCCAGATTCTCTACCTCACCATCAGTGGTGCAGGGGGATGGGAAATGGGGGTTGTAGTCAGTTCATCACACATTATGTCTGCCCCTCCTCCTCCTCACGGGGCAGGACACCTCACACTTCCCCTGGTCCAGCATGAGGACCCTCCTGGGAGACAGTTGTCCAGGAAATTCTCCAACATGAGCTGAGTCCTTCCCATGGGCTGCAGTTCTTCATATACTGCTCCAGCCTGGGGTCCCCCCCACGGGGCGCAGCCCTTCAGGCACAGACGGCTCCAGCCTGGGTCCCCCGCGGGGTCACCAGCCCGGCCAGCAAACCTGCCCCAGCCCGGGCTCCTCTCCCCACGGGGACACAGGCCCTGCCAGGACCCTGCCCCAGCACGGGCTGCCCACGGGGTCACAGCCCCCTTCGGGCACCCCCTGCTGCGGCGGGGGGTCCCCAGGGGCTGCAGGTGGGGATCTGCCCCACCGTTACCCTCCATGGGCTGAGGGGCACAGCCTGCCTCACCAGGGGCTTCCCCAGGGGCTGCCGGGGAACCTCTGCTCCGGGCCTGGAGCCCCCCCTGCCCCTCCGCCTGCACCGGCCTGGGGGGCTGCAGGGGTGCTCCGCTCACACAGCCTCACGCCTCTCGCCTGCTGCAGTTGCTGTCATGCAGTAACTTTTTGTCCTTCTTATATATGTTATCCCAGAGGTGCTACCACTGTTGCTGATGAGGTCGGCCTTGGCCAGCGGTGGGTCCATTTTGGAGCCGACTGCCATGGGCTGTATCAGATTTAAGGGAAGTTTCTGGCAGCTTCTCACAGCAGCCATCCCTGTAGCCCACCCACTACCATAGCCTTGCTACACAAACCCAATACACATGTACAGCATTTTATGATGTTTGAAAGAAGTTGCTCTGAAGTATGATAGAGACAACCTATTTCACAAAAGAGTTTGTAGGGGTTTTTTATCTCCTGTGCAGAGGAAATTATCTACAGTGTCTCTTCCCTGATGACACCCAGAGGTGTGCAGATTACTGAGAATTCTGATATCTCAAGGTCAAATCTAACTGAAGGCAATCATTCCTCATCCAACTTAGCTGAGCCAAGTTGCTTGCTTTGGCACTGGTACCACATCCTAAAAAAAGCAGATTTTTCTTGCTTGTGGGCAGGTGGTTAGAATACCATATAGAGCTCATTTTTGACTGTCAGGATTGAAATTATTTTTCAGCCAAGGAGAGATATAACTACATCTGTTAACTATTAAATTGTGGAGAAAAAAATTTTGAAAAAGTTCAAAAAGTACCTCAGATGTAAAATAAAATAAAATAAAAACCCCAGAATTTCAGACCAATTTATTAAAAAAAAACTAAAAAGATAAATGTAATTCCATTACATTCTGATCAACAAAATTACTCAACTCTTGCAGACTGTTTTAAAGCCAGTGAGTGTTTAACTACAACTTGAGCAACAGTAGCATAGGTGGTTATTACTAACATGTCAAAGACTTCAGTAAAACCTGAAAGGTTTTTTTGCACACATCAGTATGGTTTTTAACAGATTCTTGAATGCTATGTATAAAAATCTGGGTATTTTAATGTCCTTGCCTGTGCTATTCTTAAATTGAACCTTTAAAATGGGAATGGTAAGAGGTGTTAAACAGTCTTTATTTTTCCTTCAAGTATAGTAGATTTCAGAAAGTGAAAGACTACTCTTTATTGGTAGAGGCTTTCTGAAATTTAAAAGATTTTTCAGTAATTATAACTGATGCTAGATATGAAATTAACAAATACTAAGTTATTACTTACACAAATTGTTCTTCTAAGAATTCATTCAGACATCTCCTAAATTTAATTAAAAATTTCATGTGTGAGAGCTGACAGAGGTCAAGATTACAGGCAAAGTCAGAGAAATAAGTAATACTCAACTAAGAAAGGGAAATAGTTTTTTACATTACTTTCAAAATATACAGTACATTATTGACTGCATTCCCTTTGTAGCAAAGGCCTCTCACAAGGAATTGATGTACAATTCCTGAAGAGCTAATTGTGGTTTTGATATTTGGCTTGAGGGTTTTGCTGTTCAAGAGTGCTACAAGCATTCCAGCGTAACTTTTCACTTTATATTATATTAATTTTTCACCAAAGTATTGATCATTATACTTTTATTTATTTACATGGTCCTGAAACTAAAAAGGACATGGCAGTTGCCTGCAAAGCTATCCTTAAGAAAAAGGTTTGAGTCAAACTCCTCCTTCTCAGAAATTTTGTTGTACAATTTCTGTGAGTAATTTGGCCCTGTAGGATTGCATGGGTAAATAAAATAAAAAAAAAAAAAAAAAGATGGGTGATAGTTTTAATTCAGCATGTGTAACTGAAATGGTTAGCTAGTGCAATGAATGAATGGCAGTTTGTATATTTAGAGCAAGAGCTGTATTGCCAACATAGCACACACATGTGATCTTCTCCTTGCAATTTAGGCCAGAGTGTAATGTGCTTAATTTCTACAAGATTCATGTAAGAGGGGAGCAGTGTTACTAACTGGCTAATTCTGATTATGAAACAATTTGTGCTGTCTTCATAGGAGAAGAAATTACAGGTTTGTGGGTTTTTGTTCTTAAAAAAAGTCAATATTTTCTTTGCAACAGTAATTAAAAATAATCTACTGTCATGAACTGAATATGGCTTCCTGAAGCCTGTAGCCTGGTTCGCTTGCATGAATTGTTTATTGATCTGATGTGAAGTAATTCAGCAATGAAATTATCTTGAAAATTAAAACAAATATTAAGTAATGGATGATCCAATTTACTGTAATGTGAGCTTATTGCTGCATTCATTGCTAATTCATGAAGTGAAAATCTCAAATAAAACTGTTTTCACATTTCACCTACATTCCACAGCATAGTTTTTGCAGGAGGATTGCTAAAGTGGATGCAAAGTCCCTAAATAACTGCCCTATGCAAATATTACACTTACATTTTGAGTGAAATAGTCTTAAGAAAATAGATTTTCTTGCCTCTCTCTAACACAGGTTAAGCGTTTCTATTTTCACAGAGTCTCTGCAAACCTCTGCAAGATGTACCCATGCAGACCAAATTCTTTCCATTTTTGTTTCCAAGTACTTATGGCAAAAGCTTTTTATTTTCCTTCCTATGAAGTGATTTCCTCATCATAATAAAAGAGGAGATTATTTAGGGGTAGGAGACTGTGCCCAGTCTGCAAAGGAGTTACTGACTGTCATTTGCCATATTATTTTCCTGATGTTTAAACGTGGCAGCAGAATTAACTTTCAAATACTTTCACCCTTCTGGATGAAATTCAGTCTTGTGCATGAAGCCTGTAAAGGTACAAAACTTTATCACAATCTACTCTTTCATATTCAGGAAGATGAATGGAAGAGAAAATTAAGTATTTTTTGTGTTATTGTTTGCCTTTATCACTGATGGAAGATATTATTTAATAATTTTCAGCGTGTCTAATCAAACAGAAGAGAATTAATGGCCAACTTCTCTCAGCCTATGTCTTAGAACATGTTTGTAGTAAAATTTATTCTCATATGTACTTTATAAAAGAAATTATCAATGAAAAAAGCATTATGGAATCACCAAACAAAAATAATTGTATTGTCCAGAAAATACGCCATATTTATTAAGAAGAAACAACAAAAAGCCGTCCTAAAAAAAAAAAAGAGGAAGGAATTGCATAGTAATAAATTGCTCTTTTAGCGTAATTAAATTATTACAGAGGTAGTCTCTGTGTTTAAGAAATCATATATTTACCAATTTAGAACATTTTTGCATTTTGTTTTGAATGGTTTAAGAGCTCAATCTTGAATACTGTGTAGTATGAAACTATTTTAAAGAAAGATGAAAATCAGAGTCTTTTTTCTGCAAATAAGCTAATATTTTTTCAACCTTCCAGAAAAAGTACAGGTAGAACTTCCATTAGAATATAGTTTTGGCATGCTCATCCTTTCAGCTGCCAGAGAAAGCCATTTTAAAAAGCATGGGTCAGATTTTGTGACTTGCAAAGTAAATTATTATTATTTTTATTTGAGTAATAAAGTAAAATAAAGTTAATAAAATGTAGTTTTGAAGATTCCTTATTCATGTAATGTTTCATGGTCTCCAGTTTATTAATTAGCTTGTCCTTATAACATCCTCACCTTCCCCCCAAGCAAAATAAACCTCACCAAAACCAGTTTCTCATTTAAACTTCTGAACATCCCTGATCAGTGCTGTTGCACGATTCAGCTGAATCTTCTGGTGAAGTTGATTTTCTCTCTTCAGTTGATTTTCTTTAGTGTTAGAGTGTGTTCCTTCTGCTTCCTGCTTTGGGGGCATATCTTCCACAGTGAAAAGTGATGAGCAGCTAGAGGCAAGAAACTAGATCAAAAGTCTGTTTCTGTCTATGGACAGACTTGGTTATCCAAAACAAAATAAGAAGTATCACCATCCGTAGTCCCATCTGTAAATGCTTCATCATGGTAATAATTCGGTGCATGATAAAATCACTTCTCAGCATGAATAACTGCAGAATAACAGATCCCATCTGAAAGAAAGCAAAAGTGTGTGGTAGGAGGCAGATGGGTATTGTGAAAATGACAGCTACTTGGGAACTAAATACAGGAATTGCATACTCTGCACCTCAGCTTTAGGATTCATCTGCTGTTTGTAATCTTTGTAATATCAGGATGTGCTGAGACAATTCTTCAAGTATGAATTTCCATGGAAAATGGCTTGAATCATCAGTGTAGTTTTTTTTCTCAGCACTTTGCCTTCTCTTAAAGGTTTCCTTTAAGTTTATCCTGTTTAGCTTGCTACAGCTGAATAAATCCTACCCCAGGACATAAGCGTTGCAGGAATCACAGCTCCAAATCTGAGGCCAGTTCAGATATGCCAGACTATTTATGATGAGTACCTACCTCAGAAGAAAAGCATTATCAATACAAAATATTTATGCAACTGCAACATGTGTCCACTGGCATTTACCTGAGATAAAATCTGATGGTTTAAAGAACTGTTAGAGATGGAAATAAGAATCCCTTAATTATATTTAACTGAAAAGTCTCTTATTGCCTGTTGTGATTTGATTTTTGCCAAAACAACATAGTAAACAGGCCCTGATAGTGCAATTAGCTCACACAGAATTGTTATGTATTTTGACTTCAGTAGCACCCTTGAAGTCTAAAGGACTTCAGCACAGGTTTTATTAAGGAAGTGTGGGATGGTATACAAGGTCATTTTTGAAAAATATAAATATGTGAATTTTCCTAACAAAACATTGTAAATATTTTTTTTAAAACTAATTAGCTATTTTTGCAATTCTTTTAGAACCATTGGATACAAAAAGAAGTATGTGAAAGTTCCACATGGGCATATCTGGGTGGAAGGTGATCACCATGGACACAGCTTTGACAGCAATGCTTTTGGCCCGGTAAGTGAATTCTCTGAATATCATTTACGCTTTCCAACTGAAAAGCAGTGCATGTCTCCTGGGTCATATGTGCAACCCGTCAAGTACAAATTGATTGTGATTGTATCTTTATTATTTTTTTTAGAATTATTAGACTTTATAAAATATCTTGGTCAGTGGAGACTGAATTTGCGCCTAACTGTTATAAAAAAAATAAAGGCTCCTTTTAATTCCCCCACATGGAAGGAGAAGTGATAGATTTTAAATCTGGAGAGATGTACTGGATGAGTAGCCAGAGGGCAAGCCAGCTCCCTATGGCTGACAGATGCTCCCTGAGGACCTGTTGCCAGCTGATGTAATTTGGAATGGTTCCCTCCCAGTAGCTCAGTCTTGCTTTAATGCCAATGCTGGGATAAAGAATTAGGAAACCGTAACTGTGCTTAGTAAGTGTTAACTCTTAAATTGGTCTGTGGATGATGGAAAAGACATTTCAAAACTTTCCCAGAAAGAGATAGTTAAGGGTTTTTTTTTGTATAGGGTCATTTTCATATTGAATAAAGACAAAATGTCACCTGAAAAATCTGTTTCTTGACTGGTAAAAGTGTGCATCTGTTACAGTAAATGCTTTTTCTGCACTACAATTTTGGTCTGGTTTTGGTTTTGTTACACTTTGTGTAGATTCCTGTTCTTGTTTTAACTTAATCTAGCATGCAGGGTATAGTTGCATAAGCTGTGCATCCTGCTGTGGAAGTACAAATCCTTTTTGCTCTATTCCATATCCAGGATTTTGACATAGGTTTTTAAGACTTATCTACTTATATTATAAAAGTAGAAGACCTATCTTCTAATATTATTAAAAAACCACTGGTTGTCACAGGGAAGGCTGGATTTTTTGACCCTTATGCATTTCATACTGATTTCATACAGAAGTCACCCTATTGAATTAATGACAATGACCTTACGAGTTTGTCTAGCTTCTGGAAGTTTAGACCATTTATTAACTTGAAATAATTTGTTCTCAGGAAAAAATGCAAAAAAGGCCTGCTTTCTGGTTTGGGGAATGTGATGCCTTTGCCCCTCTTTTGGTTTGTCTCACTTGTTTTGTGCTTCTGTTTCTTGCTATTTTTCATTACTGCTTTCCTTCTACTATCCTCTAAGATTTCTAACATCTAGTTTTAGAGGTTCTTTCCTGCAGGATTGAATTCAGTCTGTCCTGTGCAGTTGTCTCTTTCATTCCTTTAGTAGGCTTTTCCTTTTCTGTCTCACTCTCTGTTCCCAAGGTAAATCTTAGTCATAAAGCCACTAATCTTCTTTTCACTCTCAAATATATTGCCAATGTAGACTCAGAGAATGAGGAAACTTCAGCAGCTGGGCATTGGTTTCTGCTGATTTGCAGCAGCTCACACAGAAATTAATACAAGGTAAAATCCCCAAGGAGGCACCATGCAGCTTTCATGCAAGATAACGTGTTGGGGTAAATTTGAATACCTTCAGATTTTCACTCAATTCAGTGATGCCTGTAAATATTAGAAAATCACCTTCACTAGGCTTTGACCTCACATTAGTCATCATCTGCTAGCTAACACTGGATAGCATGTCACTTTTCTTATAGCAGCGGCACCTTTCAAGAGCTAGTGAGACAGTTTTTAACAGTGAATTCCTTAGCTTTCTGCAGGGAAAATGACCTTTGTATTGTGTTGATGAATACATTATGGGCAAGTCAGCTGTAAATAGGTGTTTCCCTCTGAAATTAAATCAAAAAAGCAATTGTTGAATGCAGGCAAAAGGGGGCAGAAGAGATCACAGGGCTGGAAACTAGCTTGAGAATAATAAAATACAGAAAATTTTAATCTGTAGGAGAGAATAAAAAGTATATTTATGAGAACACACTTGACTCCAGGTTCTTTTGCATTCTAAACACGTTAGATTTTAGGGTACTGGGACATTTTCAACCCCTCTGTCTGCTGTACTCTGGAGATCACTTGCACAAGTGAATTAAAATATTAAAATTACTCTCTTCAAGCCATTCAGAAAGTATGTTCTTGTGAACTTAAACACTTCTTCTCTCATAAGACTGCAACAGTAATAAGGAACAGACTGCACAATGGTAAAACATTTTTCTCAGTTTGTTAGAATATAGGTCACTTAAAAGATTAGGTTAAATATTATGTGTGTCACAATTCTGACTTGCAAAAGCAGATATACTTTCTTGGATCAAAAGATTCAGTAAAACCTGTGTATTTTTATAGTGGATTATGTTGTAGGCTACCATTTTCAATTTTAATGCAATCCTATAATAGAAAGGCATATATAGTGTGGACAGTCAGATACAGTAATGTTTTGTAGATGAGCTTAATGAGTTACATGGGGCATAAAAGGAAATTATGGAAAAACAGATTGAGAACAGATGTTAGAATCTGTTTTTTCTCTTGGAGAATAATAATATGTGTAATGGCCTAATGGGTTAGCTTGATAAAGCAAAAACCCTAATACCAATCAAGTTCTAAATTAGATGCACCTTTGGAGAAATATGAATTTCTAAAATATAAACCCTTGGCAGATTATCTTTAGTTAATAAAAATATTAAATAATAAATTATATTATCTCTTGTTACTCCATGTTTTTCATAGGACTAAAATTCATTAATAAGGCATAGAGAGACATTTTCCTGGAGTGTGTAAATAAAATAAGAGTGTTTTAACAAAGTTTTTTTAAGGGGTCAGTATTTTCTTTCTGCTCAGTCAGTCTTTGAATAAAGTTGGTACCTTAGCTGATACTACAAAAATAACAGGACATTTGTGGTTCGTGCTGAATTAGAAATGCTGTTAAGTCTTTCTGTGATTAAAACTTAGATATCAATTACTTTTCCAGAATTTTGGACTCAAATAGTACACGGTTATTGTACATTGTCCTTAAAAAACAATGGTTTGTGTAATACGGAATGGCAAATGTTATACTATTGCTGTGCTACTGCTGTCTTTCAGGTTTGCAAATATGTCGTGTCAGCCATTCATAATGCTGAAAATAGGTGTTTTGAATAGAAGCCAATAAATATTCAGAGAACTTGCATCTTTTTACTATTATTTAAGGGGATAAAAATTACATATTGCTGGAAATTTATTTTAATTACCTCAACTAGAATAGATATGTCTACTCAACTGTCTTACTGTTTTAAAATTCTTACAGAATGAAGTCAGGATTTTATGATATTAGTTTAGCATTCTTTAGTTAGCATACTTCAGGAATATAAGAATTAATAGCTTATACAGTTATGATACCACTTTTTAAAGTTTCTCTTTTATTTTCGGTTCTGGTAATTTTCCTGTTTTGTGGGGCCTTTTTTTTATGAGGTTGTAGTTTGACAATATAGGAAATATAACATTGCTGTTCCTGGCAATATTTCTGCTTTCTTAGATCAGAAATGAGGAGATGTATTATATAGAATTGATCAAGTATTAAACTCCTCTGCTGTTTCAAATTTCTTAAAGATTTTAAAGTGTTAACTTTATGCCAGATCAGTTCTTGTCATTGCTTGCACAGCCAGGATAATACCTGCATAAAAACAAAATGACAATTTATATTTGGGATCCAACTGGCTAAATCAAGGGAAACATCATTATAAACTGTACTTGTCCAGGTTAAATGTGTGGAGTTGTATCCAGCAGTGAAGAAATGTTTATACAACCAACATGTAAGGGTACCTGTTTCTCAGATAACTGATATATATATATCTTCCTGGATGTACACACATGAAGTGAATAACACTCTCTGAATTAAAAAATAATCAGTTTTGTCTTATGGGGATTTCTTTGGTAAATATAATACTCTTATTACTACATTTCTATGTTTCCACATGCCTCCAAGCTGAGGATGCGAAAAAGCATTATAAAATTAGGGCTTGAAGTCAATGGCAGTCTTTCAGCTGTCATGTAAAGGACCTGAACAAAAGCTCATTAAAGTCAATGAGAGTTTTTTATTGGCTTTAATGGTTTTGGTTAAGGCTCTTTATGAGTTAAGCTTCACAATCCAGTGTAAGAGCAAAAACGCTATTGTCCTTCTTATCTTCCTGGAAAACTGGAGACACCGGTAGGTTGGGTATCTTGTCATAAAATACTTTTTTGGCTCAGCCATGTCCTATCCTAGTCCTTTTACTAAAAATACATCTATCTTGTAATATGTTTACTCTCAAAACTAAATGAACCTGAGCCTGGCTTTTTGTTTAACAGGAGTTTTACATTCATAAGATTCAAATGGGTAAATTGCTTTTGGTCAGAATTACTGTAGAGGCTGGTTTTATGATTGTCCATATAAGCAATTCTGTACTGTAAATTCATGCAATAAACTATCTGAAAAACATTCCTATCTGTTTAACTATTTCTTCTTTCAGTAGCACAAACCTGTAGACTGTAGAAAACTCTATAGAACAACATGCAAAAGAAGTGAATATGCTGAGTGTGTTAGTTATTTTAATTTGCTTTAAAAGGCTATCATCATCTTTTTCAGATAATAAGACAGAAATGGTTTAACTGTTAACACTCAATGGGCAAATTCAATTAATAATAATAGTACTACTAATAATAGTAATATTAACAGTAATAGTAGTAATAACAATAACAGTAACAATAACAATAATATTGGAATGTGGCTTATAATAATTATTTTCTTAAACTTATCCAGTATTTCTCTCTGTAACTACTGTTAGTGAATGCAAGTAGGCAAACCCAGAAAATGTGAAAAAAATCATTAGACAGTAAGGTAAACTGAAATAAGACACTTATAGTGAAGTGCAGTGCACTATAAAGGAGAACTTTGAACCAAGAGGTCTGCAGCCTGTGGGAATAGCCCTGCTTCATATGTTCTGTCTTCTTCTAAGAGAGGTTCAGAGGACAGTCGAAGGAAGAAGCAGATATCTTTCTGCAGTTCTGGATTACTTACATAATAGCAAACAAAGAATGCTACATGTCCTAAAAGTGCACATCGTATCGGTGATGATCTTGCCATCTGCTGAAGCTTTCTTTTATGAACTATAAACTAGCGCAAGAGCCACATATGCCCCTGAAATGGAGCAGCCTCTAAGACAAAAGGTGGGAAGGGTTTAACAGCTCACAGTAGTGTGCTGAACAGCACCATGTTAAAATTGCACAGTAAGGTATGCAGGCAGGGCACGCTCTTCCCACAGAGAATTCTAGCAGGTCTCAAAATACCTGGTGACCCCGTTTGTGTCCCCATACTCCAACCAGCCATTTGGAGAGGCTTAAGACAAATAGTCTCATTAGCAGGGTCCCAAACTTTATTTTTCTTAGTTTAGACCAAAGTCAAGAGGAGACAGTCAAGCATTGCAAAACAAATGTGTGATTTAGGCAAGGAAACACCTTTCTGTGCTTTACACTTAAAAAGTTAATGCACGTGAGGATAACAGTAATGGCAAAGTAGTCAGTGAAGGCTGGAAATGACCTACTGAGGACTTGTCTGCATCAATTTGCTAGCTCTGTTGCAGCTTCTTCTGCTTTCTTTTTGCTACCACTGTGACCAGTACTTGCACCTTCACCTTGTTGTAATAAATGTCTCCTTGGAGGGTAGCATGACTCTTATGGGATGGGTGACATTTCTGCTTTTTCTCTTGGGTATTAAAGAAGAAATTAATTTGTGTTTAAACAGGATGTGTAATGCAAATATTCAATCAATGACATTCCATAATATTTATCCCTGGCCACTGGCAAAAATGAAATAGGTAAAATTGTTCACAATCAGAAAAAAGACTTTGCATATGGACCATGAAGTTACCAGTAGTAAATAGCATGCATGCACAGCTTGAACTTGTAAAAGTCTATGATGAATAAAATGGATAGGACATTATGTGTTATGACTGATGATAAATAAACCTCAAAGGGTAAATATGCTTGTCCCTTTTGAGAGAATATTATATGTGAGATGCAAATTGGGATGGTGGCTTGTCTATTGAGAATGACAGTTCACTCCAGGAGCTGCTGAAGGGGAGCCTTGATAATAAGATTGTGTGGCCCTAACTGTCCATTAAATTCTCATTACTAACTAAATTTGCAGTATAGGGAATAAAAAGTCCTCAATGGTTGTCCTAATTCTCTTGGAAAGTAAAATATTTAGCCTGACTGTGGTCTAAAACAATGCATAAAAATTAAGCTTTCAAACAGCCTGGCTATCATCATGTGACTAAAAGCCTGCAATTAAGCCTACTCTATTTCTTAGAGTATTTATTATATACATTATATATATTAAAATATACAATGCTTTTTATATACCATAGAATTTGCAGTAATATTAATATATTAATACAATACATTGTTATATTTTTTATTAGAGTATTATGTATTTCTTATATTCTTAGCAATAGAATGTTAATGAGAACTTGTAAAGCAGCAGCAAGTTTGTTATTTTGTCTTAGTTATGTCAAAACAAGTATTTTATGCATTCTAGATAATTTTCTCTGGTACCGTACTTGGAAGTGTTACTGTTATTTAGCATTAATAAAACTTCAGTCATCCTGATTATGGAACAGGATTTATGTAATAAACTCAAGCACAGTGAGTTATTAATAAAATTATTTGGTGAATATTTCTGATTGCAAGTACCTTTAAAGGATTTTCCAAGCACATTGAAAAGTATGGTAGGCTGAGCAGCCCACATCTGTTTTTGACATCACTTAATTGAAATAAACGAGGAAAAAAAATGCTGAAACAATATTAGATTGATTTAATGAGATATTAGAAGACATCAGAGAGCTGTCAAATTCGTGCTATCGTTTGTAGTTAAATACATAAAAATATACTAATTTGCTGAACCCTGTATACTTCTTCATCAGTTTTCTTACAATTCTATTTTGCTCAAGTTAAAGCTTGAAATACCCTTATGTTTGATAACCACTCTGCAGAATTTATAGCATTATATTCTTTATATAGGATCTCATAAATTACCTTTTTCAAATGAAATTAGGTACAAAGGAATCTTTACTGACTTCTCTATGGTTTAACTGTATAGGGAATTTTGATTCATACTGGCATTCATTTTAAGGTTTGCCAGGACAGAATTTAAAAATCCATTGAATTTTTTTGTTTCTTTCTATTTTTACTTCCTTGCACAGGGTACATTGTCAAAGCTCAGTCACTGATTACTAAAAAGTGTTCTAAATTTTAGTTTGCAGAACTATAGGAAATTATTATATACCTGGTTGCATTTTTTGATAAAGGCTTTGGTGTAGTAAGTACTCGTCTCATTAAATCTCCCAATCCTAAGGTAAGACCATTTTACTGTAGTACCTTGTTGACCTGATTGCACATCGTGTTTGGAGGTTAGAAGTATATATTTATACGGCAGTGAATGTGCAAACCAATGCATATTTATTTATTTATAAGTGTATGTTTATTTATTTTAGGAGAAAAACATTATTTAAATATATGGGTAGTATTAATAGAAATATCAATATTTCTCTAAATCGTTTCAGGGATGCGATTTTTTCCATCTACTTGTTGCATGTGTGGTCAGGAGTACTGTGCTTTGGGGATTCCCTGCACAACAGCTGCAGGATACAGGGAAAGGACACCTGTGAAAGGCCCCCACGATAGAGCTGGAGCACATGTTGCAGAGGAGAGGCTTCAAGAACAGAGCTTGTTCAGCCTGGAGCAGAGAAGCCTGTGAGGAGAGCTCATGGTTGTCCTCAGCTAAAGTACAATGTACAATGAAGGGAGGGACAGGTGCATCCTGGAGATGCAGAGTAGTAGGACTAGAGACAGCAGGCACAAGTCACAACAGGGGAAATAGATACTAAGATAATTTTAAATTTTGTTTACATTATGGGGAAAGTCATGCACTGATTACCCAAAAAGGGCACGGCCCTGTGCAACTTGAGTTGGCCCTGCTCCAAGTAGGAGGTTGGAATTGGTGCCTCCAGATGTCCCTTCCTACCTATATGATTCTGTGCATCTAGGAAAGCAATTTCTATTTTGTCAGAAAACTGTTCTGTTTAGGACATAGAACAGTAAACTTTTGTAAGTTTGCTGTCCTAAATGTTAACATTGATGGAACCACATTTATCAAGAGTGGAAAAATGGTAATTTTATCTATTATAGTACTACTTTTCTGTTGTTGCACTCTGTCAGAGGATTATAAAGTGTATCAAATTTAATTTCAGATTGGACAAGTGGTTTGCAAACCTTTATCTGTATTCCCTCTGTTCTAGAAGAAAGAGTTTGGAAAGTATACTAGGTAGCATGAGTTTTCCTAACTTGGCCATGTTTAAAGTTCAGCCTGGGCAGAGAAGAAAGGTTTTCCTGGTTTTCCTCAAATACTGTATTAACATATATTAACAGCACACGCTTTTTTTTTTGTTTTTTTTTTTTAACAGCACTCCAAATTCTATAGGTCTGTTATGGAACAAATAGAAATATTTAATTAGAGCTAAATCAGTAGGATCTTGATCTTGCAAACATCTATGTATATATAGCTTTATGTCTACAGGTACTTCTTAATAAAGTCAAGGGGAAGCACTGTTCACACTGCTCCTTTTTGTTTACATTGTTTCTTTTCTCTTTCCCTTATTTTAAAAGTCATAATGAAGAACCCCAGTTTAAACTGAATCATTTAACTTATTTTAGTTGGTTGACAGGACAGCTATTTCAGTGATATCTTAAATTTTTAAATAGTCAAAACTTTTTTTTTTGAATAATTGTATTCCTGATTATCAAAGCCATAAAAACATTTTCTGAATTGTATGTTTTTTTATAAAAATAACAGAAAATGGGCAGATTTCTTTATTTTTTTTAAACAATTCAAACAATAGAAGTACAGAAATGATTTTCTTATTAACATAATCATGGTGTTTCCAGAGGATTTTTCACATTGATAGCAGAATTTAAAAGTTATTTGTTCTCCCTTTCACTGCAGGAAAGACAAGTAAGAACAATTCTTGAGAAGTAAATCCCATAGAATGTTACATTTGCTGAGACAAAAAATGCCAACTAACAGAAGAGTAAATATGTTTACAAAACAAATTGTAAAATATATTTGTTTTCCCTTGATTGTTATTTGAGACAACGTCATTTAATTAAAGTTGGGTGTAGTTATTTCAATTTACTTGCTCTGAGGATTTGAGCACTGTGGGTGCTTTTTACTGGGGTTTGAAATTTTATGTAGGTTTCAATTAAGAGCTACTGCAACTCAATGTCAGATCCAAGAACCAGTAAAATTGTTTTCATTCTCTTGTAAACCTTGAGATTTGGAAAAGATTTGTATGTGATATGAAAACTGGTATTAGTAGAAGCATGAGATAGCAATAACTCTGTCGTACTTTCTGTGTAGTTAGTTAATATATATTGCTTCCTTTTATATTTATGTACCATTTACATAACTACAATATATGTCCTTATGTAATTATTGAAAATATGTTTAACTGCATTTGATGCAGAACAGAAATCTCCTATTAGGTGCCTAACAGCTCTCTGGTCATGAGGGCCAGTCCAGTGTAAATCTTTGAGCACCACTGATACACAACAGTGCTTGCAAGCTGCAAGACCTGTAACTCGATATCACATTTTCTAATTACAGAGTAGCTTTTTTTAGCTCCAGTGCATCTATCCCAACATGATTTTAATGAACGCTGTTCTGAAATATGTATATATTAAAGCTTATACCAATGCTGTCTCTTCTTCCTTGCAATATATTTTCTTGAAGGTGAGAGACCGGATTACAGGTTTTAGGAGATGTTAACTTGTAAACCTAATATTTGTGAGTCATCATTTGCTGAAATGAGGGTGGAAAGAAACCAAGGTAGCAGTTAACACAATGTGATAGTAAGATCTGATATTTCTTTCCTACCAAAGATAGAAATCTGAAGATGAGGAATAATTTGCACTTTATAAGCATGGATCTTGGATCAAGAGTGGATCAATAATCAGAAAGAAAGAGGAAGAAAGAAAGAAAGAAAAATTTACTCTTCTACAAAATAACTCTTCTACTTCTAGTGGAAGTCATACAATTTAAATCTGTATACCATCAGTCAAAGAAATAAGAAAAAAAAAGTATTTTATGATTGTAAAATGAGTTACCAGGTATGTTCTTAACGAGTCACTCCATTGTGCTTCTTAGGAGCATAGTAAATGGTCCCTGCAATCACTGGCTCACAGCTTTTGTATTAATGTATGTTAAGTGGTATTTTCACAATATTACACATTGTTAGAACTTATTAAAATCTTCAGTCAATATGACCAGAATTATTGTTTGTAGAATGTAGCTTTGACTTGGTGCACAATCAAGAAAGGATAATGAAGAGCTACAAGCCTTCCCAATTTTACTTTTGGATCACCTTAGTGGGACTCAGTTTTTTTGTGATTAAGCCAGTCAGAAATTTTAAAGCCAAAACCTCAGCTTCCTCCCACTAAAAATGCACAAAAGAAATAACAAAGTCTGAAAATACTAACTTGCTAGCAATTTAGTATTTTTAATTCTGTATTATGCCTAATCATATTCACATGTTTTCCCATTACAAATAAAAATTCAGGTGTAATGTGCAACTTTTGAAGAAACAGGATTTATATAATTTAGATGCCAAAATAACAGACCCTTGTACTATCCATAACAGATGTGGAACTCATATCCAGCATTGAATTTTGGCCACATACACACTGTATCTAATGAAAGTCAGTGGAAGCCTAAGACCAGAACAAGGTGTAATACACTGAAAAAGGAGAGGGATCAGATGAAGTAACTGCCTACAAAATTCTCCATGACTGCTCCTTGGCAGGTTATGGCTCCACCAATTGTGTAATAGCTGCCTTCACATTTCAAAGTTTGGCAGGAAGAAAGAGCACCAGAGGATGTTTTTACAATTTTAGTGATTAGATAGAGATATTCCATAATCTTTTTTTTTTTTTTTTTAATTTTTTTTTAGACTAATAATTGTGTCAAAACCATGGGCCACTAATTCGAATTTGTTCTTCAAAATGTTGCTAGTGTAGGTTTCCAAATATAGTATAAACCAGAAATACCTGCATTACTGTTCCAGAGTGAACAGTACCAAAGTGGACATGCACTTTGGAGTGAAGGTACGCATGCTCCCCCAAAGGTTCCTGATACATATTGTTTTCTGTTAAGTCCTGTAATACAGGATTTGAGAAACTGCTTCATATACACACGAGATCTATACTCAAATATGCTGTTAGGTCTTATACATTTTCAGTTATTTATTGTTGCAGAGTAATTTTACTTATATCAATGAATGCATAAGGGCACAACTCAAAACATTCCCAGTTAACATTAGATCTGTTTATATTTAGTGAATGGAGTCATGTAGACAGTAAGTCTACTCTTCCTAGTTATTGATAGCTATTAAAGTGTTTGTAATATCAGAGTGGATTTTTGTTCACATCAATTTTCATAGTATCCATTGTATTTTCAGTTAAGGTCAGGAATTGAGTAGTATTACATGCAATTAACTGTTAAATGGCAAATACTTATATTGAACAAGGCAAAAAGTGCTAATGAAGAATACAGTTTTCATGCTTACGTTTAATGATGCAAGTTAGGAAGAAATGTCTTTTATTTACTTTGGATCCCATTCAGAACTGTCATACATCTTTCTATATGCATCTACTGCTAGCTACTCTGAAAGAGAGTTTTCCTGTAAATATTTCATAAGTATTTTTCTGATGTAACAGTATCTCAATTTCAAGTAGCAGCATTGGTAAATATGTTTGTTTAAAATCTACATTAATTCTTTTGTTATACTGCTGAGTGATAGGAATTACTGGTATCGCTGAAGTCAGCAGCACTGTTAGCCCCATTAAGCTGTACGCATACCAGGTATGTTTGTATGATGGAAACTCCTTGTGCAAGAAACAGATGTTAACATGTAAGTTAGAAACAAAAGTTCTGCAATCCTCTAACCCAAAGCAAGTCTAACTTTAAAGTGAAGCAATTTTTTGTGTTCTTAAACAATACATATCTTGTTTGACAGGTACAAAGTCACCTTCCCCATCATGCTGAGCACAGTCCAAGCCTATTAGCCTCATGAGGAATGGCAGTCAGCCCTTGCACAGACTGGGCCCTAGCAGCTTCATGGCTGTGATGTTTGAAATCTATGCTCTTAGAGCTAGGATTCATGTCCCTGTAATCTCTTTAATAGTCCAGCAAGATTTCCAAACTCTGTTACCCTACTGCATTAATTTAAAGCCCCATCTTTAACATTCTGTCATGCATATATGTATTTCTGGTATTAGTGTGTGTTTATGACACTTTTATGTCAATCATGAAGAACTTGATATATCAATATATAGCCTTCAAAAACTTGGTGAGCTAAATGCTCTTGAATGGGCTCTCCAGGCTACAGTTATTCTTTTTAGCACATGATAGTCAGCAGACTTAACTGTGTTTAAGGAGTTTAGGGATGGACTGATTCAAATGTTTGAAAAACACTGTCTTCAAAGCAAAGTGTTATTCACATACTCAGTGGGTCTCTAGGAATAAGACAGAAAAGTTTGTACCATAAAGCTTTATCTCTTTCCTTATCTAATAATCAGTCTTGAAATTAAAATTTGTTCAAAAGTAAACTGCACGTTGGCTGAAGCAGGCTGTAGTGCATCAGTATGCGTTCAGGCTACCTTTTTCTTTCAGAGGTGTCTGCCAGTATATTCCTATGTAACCTTCTTAGTATTTTTAACTCTGTGCAGGCCTTATGGCATCTAAAGTTGGGGGTTTTTTTGTGCAAAAATTAACACCTGGAAAATGTTCCTTTAATAAACCAGGTCTCTTTACTAAGTATTTGTTTTTATGTTCGCTCTCCTGGATTGTTCCCCTTATGTTTATTGAAGTGTCATTCTGTTTTCTTCTGTTTGAGTAAAGCCAAAGAAATCACCCAGGATGGTACTGAATGGATAAACTGAAGTTCTCACATACCTATAAATACAGAAGTAATTATAGTGCCTTTCCTGGTTGACCAAAGGAGGGGTTTATTCATCTTGATAGGAAGGGATTGCTGTGGCTAGGAAAACTAGGCATTAATTTTAAGAAAGATTCTAACATTCTTAATGCCAAATCAAAAAATGTTTTTAAAATAAATTCATCAAGTAGAATAAGGTATGGTTCACATAACAGCAGAAGTAAGCCTTGCGTTTCTGTTGTAGCATTCATCTCGTTTGAACTGTACCTTTAATAAAGAAAATAATAAAGATATTGTTTTAATAATTTTATTAGCATTTACATGCAGTGTGGCTTGTATGGAAAGTCTTATTTCACATCTGTGTTTTAGTCTGTAGTGTTAGAAAATGCAGCAGCCTGAAGTAAGTCATACACTAAAAAAGAAGGAAAATATAATAGGGTATCTATCTTCCCTGGTTTGCTTTCAGAGTTCTCTCCTGACACATTTTGCACAAATTAATTTGACAGTTTCAAAAGCTAAAAAGGTATTTGGATTACTTCAGCAATAAACTAGCAACAGAATCATGTCATTTCAATTTATCACTTGTTGTCTTTAATAGTGTGAAATCTTAGTTCTTCATCACATTGCAATAGATTGCTTAGAAATAGAAAAAAGCTGCAGACTTCACGGGGGGCGGGGTGGGGGTGGGGTGGGGTGGTAATGTATTGACTGCCAGCTGAGCCTTCACGTTCTCCCTGACTTGCAGATTTTTTAGTGAATCTCACACTACCTGAACTAGAACAACACGGTAACCTTAGCTTTGCCCTTGTTGCTGTCTCAAGTTATTAGGGTTTTATCCATCAAAAAGAACTACGGCCCAAACAGCACACTGGGCCTTTGAAATTGTAACCTTAGAGAGAAATCCTGCGAAACCAAAGTTAACCTCTACAGCTAGCTCTTATCCTACTAGCATAAATCTGTGTTTCTTAAGAGGATCGCCTCTTGGTGCTATGAAGAAAAAGAAATCTAACATATTCCTAGGGTTACACAGGAAAAGAGCACATCCACTTACCTTATTAAATGAGGTTTTGCACAAAGATTTTGAAAAAAGGAAAAAAACACCACCAACAAAAAAAATTATAAAATAATTGGAATTTTTAATCTTTTCCTGTGGTTAGTTCTACAGAGACAAAAAAAGCTGAGATAGGCTAGACAGATGATACGTTACAAAGTAATTGTTAAACAAATAGAAAATGATCCTTGAGTAATGTAACCTCCAAGTAGGTCCAGTTATGCAGTGTCTCTTGTTTATAAGCTCAGTAAGAAAGAAGTACAATCTTTTCTAGTTTTGCATATCTTAATTTTTGCCTTTTTTGTCAAAATATGTGATAGCAGAGCAGACATTATTTTACCATAATGCAACATTTGAGGGGGGATGATTGATCTGTTGAAAATCTGAGTTGACTTTATCATACATAATTAAAGAACTAGTACGCTTACCATTTAAAACTACCAGTGAACAAGTTGTTCCAACTCAATGACAAATATCTGAATAAAATAAACTTAGTAAACATCAACATTATAAATCTTTATGTAATTCAAATTATACTGCTTTTTCAACAGGACTTAATAATATGCTGCCTTCTGTAGCACGTGATGGTTTCATTATTGATCATATGATCTTTTGCTCTTGATAGTGTCTTGCTGCAGAAACAAACACTAATGATGCACAGCTAACAAGATACAGTAACTTTAGGTGAAACAAAGCATCGATACATTTGATAAAACTGGGGTTTGATTATTCTTCAGACACTTTTTTTGTCAAAACAGGTGCTTTTTCTGAAAAGAAAACTATGTAATCTAAGGAGAAATGGTTCTGTCTACTAGTAGAAACAGTAGCAGACACCAGTGATATCTGGAAAAGATTGTTATCTTGGGAATAAAAAAATTAAGTTTATTCTTCTGCCAGAATTCCACTTTAAAGCTTCTCTTCCTAGCTCTAGTCAAAGTCCCAACTGGCATTTAAATGCATGTATTTTAAAATGAGTTTCATAAGGGGACTAAAACTATCAAAATTTCACATGAAAAAAGAATACACGGATGCTGCTTATAGGTTTTGAAATAAAAAAAATAAATTATGTCTTTAAAATAGAATGGTGCCATCATTCTGGAGACTAGTTTAAACTTCTCATTGTTACATAGTATTAATGACAGGTAGCTATAGATTTCATATCTGCAACCAAAGAAAAACTCAAGATTTGTTTTCCATTAAATTTGGAAGTTGACAAAAGATACATCTTTTTCACAGTATTGACATCAAGTTGAAATTTCATTAAAACTGCAAATTGAACTCCAACATTAAGTGGACTTTCAGTGACAGCATACTAATGACATTGAAGAAACTTTTAGACAATTTTGCATTGCCTTTTTCTATCCTATATAGATATATTCCACTTTTTAAAGTAACTTGCCTCCATTGAGGTCTGGGACATTTTATTACCTAATTACATAAAATAAAACAGCTTTATTACCTAAGTCAGGGAAAAAAAAAGAAATCCTTTTCTAAGCTAGAATGGGTTGATCTTGTGTCTGGTTTGAACGGTATATTAAAGTAGTAAAAACCTGGGAAAAGTCTCTGTGGGACTAACTTGGGGTTTTGCCAGAGAATTCAGTGAAGTCGGGCCTTCATCCCCCAGCAGGTTTTTCCTGGTGACACTGTGCTGCTGGCTTATAGCACCACAGACTGTCCCCAGCAAGGGATGGCACACGGCTCACCCATGGCACACAGCTCATGCCTTTGTCCAGCCCCTGCCATGCTCCATCTGTCTAGGGCTGGCAGAGACTTCAGACGGAGAGCATCTCCTTGTCAGACAGTCATGCACCACCAGAAGAATCTTGTTCTTTGCTTGATATCTAAATGTTTCCTCTCTTATTCTGATGTTGATTTGTGACACACAAATGCTAAATACATAGATGAAGAACTAATCTTCCTGTTTATGTAGTGAAGAACCTATCCTTCAAACGGCCATAGTCAGAGACATAGCACTTCCCAGTGAGGAATATCTCCCAGTACTTAGGGCTAATTCTAAAACTCCCATTGATTGCACCTGTTTTTACAGTAAGAAAAAGGATTACAGACCACAAGTGGAATTCATTCCCTAGCATCCTTTCAGTTGTGCACATCAGAAATGCTTGTAGTTTGTGAACTCTTCATTGTAATTCACAGCCTCTGTGCATTGGAAGCTAAAAACGAAAACAGCTGGCAAATTGCAAATACGTTTGTGGTTGTTTTAGTTTATTATAGGTACAATGTCAAGCATGAAACAGTAAACCAAAAGTCCCTTAGGGTTCTGGGTAATTAAGCAGAAATACACGTAGTGTGGCATTGCTAATCCAGTTATATAAAGGGAAAAAATATTTACTAATACTAACCACTTATATTAAGCTACCTGAATAAAACTCACAGAGAGCCTCTTAGGATTTTTTAAATTAAGTAATAATTTTTTTTAGAAATTATTATTTTCAGAAGTTTATTTGTCATTATTTAAAAACAAATCCATTACAAGTTTTTGCAGTTTGATTACGGCTCTTTTGTTACATTTTCACTCCTAATTCATTCCTATCTGTATACGCTTTTCCACTCAGTCACAGACTGAGGTAAGGATTACAGAATTGTTTGGTATTAAGTACAAAAGTATCTTTCAGGCCATGTGCAATCTCATCTAGTTTGATGTCTTACTCATCGTAATGTTCTTCTTTTTTGTAATAAGCTGTATGAATGCTTATGGCTGCTTTCTTCCTGAGCATCTGAGCAGCCCTGGATACATTTGAAAGGGTTCACTCTCTTGATGGGTCTCCTGAAAGGCATTTCATCTGTCACACCCAGCAGCCTTTGTTAGTTCACAGCAGACACTATAGATTTCTGTTTACATGGATGAAATAGAAAAGACTGCTTTTCTATAATACCTTCTGTATTTCAAGGTATATCAAAGCACTTTCAAAAACATCCCGACTGAGTTCAGTGCTACTGCAGTGTGTGAGCCGGCAGCTGCAGCAGCCCTTCAGAACTGCATATTTAGTAACAGCACAAAGGCAGACATTTCATCTCGTGTAACGATAGAAGGTATGTTGAAAGGATTGTGAAAATGTGTGCAAGGGATTTCACTGTGGGAAAACAAGTAAACAGACAAAACCATAAAAAAATGTGTGAGAAGCATAGCATGTTTTAAAACGTTTTCCTCATGTATAAAAGATTATATGATTGCAAGATGTTTCATGCTGAAGAATTTTCTTGTCTAAATAACCTCTTCTCTCTCAACTTAGTTCATATGAAACTTTCAAGATCACCAAAAATTTAAAACTGACATCATGTTGTGCTCTTAGCCATCTCTGCAGAGAAGACAAAGAAGTAAAGCACTGCAGATACTGAATTATTTTTCATTACTGAATGTGGCTGTTTCTGTGTGCTCTGAAAAGTATAAACTCCATATAGACTTGGCATTGCAAATGTTCATTCTCTACCTTTTTGTGGAGCCGACATTTAGCAGCTGTCAGATTAGCACCTTTCCTCTGCATTAACCATACATTTAATATATGGCTATCTATATATTAATGATTTTACTTTTGGTTGTTCTGACAAATTTGTCATATTCCTAGTGTTTGCTTTCAAGTGCAGGCTAATAGACTGTCCCAAGGCAAGCACTGTGGTCAGAGGTGCATCTGAAATGTATATGTAATATTTTTGTAGTAGTGATAGAAATCTTGATAAACTAAAATTTTTTAAGAATGCTTATCAAAAAGCTCAAAACTGTAATTTCAAAAAAAATGTTGTGCAAAAAAAAATAATTATAAATTACAGAGAGGTAAGGTAAGGTGCGGATTTAAATCTGTATTTGTAAGAAGGCACTTAATAAGAGGTCTAACTTTCAATAGTGATACCTGATTCTTTCCATTGATAAATATTCTATAGAAAATCAGGACATTTATTGAAGTCCAGTGAACACTGAACCTAAGAACCCTCTTAAATCTTGCATTTATAAAAAACCCTAACCCATTTTTTACTTTTTCCCCTGTGTTTCTGTCTCCCTTCACTTTTTTCTCCCTCCCTTTTTTTCCAGGAAAAATGAAAATAAATTTCCTTACAATGAATTTCATTTATTTATTGCCTTCTTATTCTCTAACTGAGGTCAATCTCAGTTTTTTTGTCAAATCTTATGAATTGCATTAGCTAACTTTTTTATTGGTAAACAGCCTTCTGGATCCATCAGCCATTTTTTTTTTTTTCTTCCTTTTTTTTCTTTTCTTTCTTTTCAGTGCTTTGAATTGCTGAAATGGAAGCACAGCCAGTTTTCAGTCATATGTCTTGAACCACAGGAAGAAAGGCAACTCAGTTGTCTAGCTGTTCCCTGAGGAACACTTCTCATTCTTCCTAATGGAAGAAGCAGCTCTCAGACCTTGAGATTAGGAATCTCATTTGGGCTATTAGAGGTTCAGAGGTCTTCTAGGCTAACTTTCAAATATTGCCTATGGTTCTCAGTTTGTTCCACTAAATTCTCTCTGAAGAGTCACTATTTTGGCTTTACATAGTGACTTCATATTACAGATATTTATACTACATTTTAATTTTCCCTTTTTTGTATCACATTTGATTCTCTGTGTGTTATATTCTCAAATGTGAGTCAGTCTATGAGATATTCAGAACGCAAAGTGTATGTTCACACATCTGCTAAAGCTTCATACAACTTGGGAACTCCGTAGGAATTAAGAAAATACATTTTCTAAAATGATGAAACATGACATTAATATAGAAAATGTCGGTCACTAGTTATATTTTGTCAGATAAATATTTGCTGTGGCAGAGTTCAATGCTTAATAATACATTGTTCTTGTCAGTACTGTTTAAAGTGCACATGATTCATACTGAACCTTTATCTTAGCTGATCGTGTAAGTAGGCACTTAGCATTTTCCTAAACCAAATCTCAGTTCAGAAGTTTAATACACTTCCATATTTACAGCAACAGAGAATAATATTCTGACTTCTCCAGAGATTTATTTATTTCAGTAGTAGTATAGAAAAGGTTTATGCTGCAATTGCTGCAGTTTTACAAGATCTACTGAAACATTATTTAACAATGAACACTGTGATAATGCTGGATTTGCATATATTGGAAAAAGTTTCCTATTGAAATTCAGTTTAGAATTAAAAAGTGTGTTTCCTAGGAGAATGAAAACATGAGAGGCAATGTTGCCTGATATAAATATTAAACTTTGCAAAAATGCTTTTATTTGGAGATATGTAGTGGTAACATTTTAGTAAAATATCAAATGTTAAATTTCCAACTTTTTGCTTTTTCTTTATCTTCTAAAAGTTTTAAAAGAAAGATCTTATAACAATTTTTAAAATGTTATTACAATATTATTAATTTACATGTATTTTAGTTATAAATATCAGCATAAGTAAGTACTGATAGAAAAGATATATTATCTAGGACTGTCTGAATCCCTCCTAAGATTGTTGTGAGATTTGTCCAAACTCAATTAACTTTTCAAATGTTTGCAGAGAACCAGTTTTGTCTAGATTTTCTCACACTTTTTAGTAAGATGAGGTTTCAAAAGAAAAAGTATACTTTACAATCATTTTCTCCATTCTATTTAGCAAGCTTTTAAACATTCCTCCTCTTACACAAATAAAGAGTCAATAGCATGAATTGGAAAAAGTGGCTATGGGAGGTACAGTCTTGTACCTTTAGGTACCTTTACGAATAATTTTTGGCCATATTTTTCAAATGTTAACATTTTCTTATATTTGCAAATTCCCATCAATGTTACTTTATGCACCACTGGTACGGCATCACCTTGAGTATTGCGTGCAGTTTTGGGCTCCACAATATAAGAAAGATATGAAAATATTAGAATGTGTCTGAAGGAGGGAAACAAAAGGTGGTGAAAGGACTAGAGGACATGGCTCATGAGGAGCAGCTGAGGATACTTGGTTTGTACAGCTGAGAGGAGTCTGAAGAGTGACCTCATTGCTGTCTACAACTTCCTCATGATGGGGAGAGGAGGGAGGTGCTGATGTCCTCTTTCTGGTGTTCAGTGATAGGACGTAAGGGAATGGCTTAAAGCTGCATCAGGTGAAGTTCAGATTGGGTACTAGGAAAAAAATCTTCACTAGTAGGATGGTGAAACAGTGGAACATTCTCCCAAAGAAAGTGGTCATGGCCCCAAGCCTGTACCGGTGTTCAAGGAGTGTTTGGACAATACTTTTAGATATATAGTTTAACTTTGAGATTGCCCTGTGTGGAGTCAGGAGTTGGACTCAACGATCCTTGTGGGTCCCTTCCAACTGAAAATGTTCTATGGTTACTTTTGGCATAGAGTGACATTTTGTACGCTGATCTAGTCTGACTGCTGCCACTCCTACTGTATAAAAATTACAAAGATAAGTAAGGTAGGACATCTTAGACTGAGTTTGAAAGTGTGTTGAATAGTGATATATTGATACTTGAAAAAATTCCAAGTCCTTCAGTAAGGTAAACCTGTATGCAACTTTTGCTGCTAAGAACATCAGCATTTAGTTTAGTTAGATTTCCAGATTCAAATACAGGTATGTATGACTATATTTTGCAGGCAATTAGAGATTGCTCTGATGTGAGTATTTTTAAGACTGACACATCAGGCCAGTTTTAAACTTTAAAACAAAATGTTACTAAACTTATTCATTAACAGCGCACTTCATGCTAATTGTTTATTTTTACATGTTATTAATCATCATCACTAATTACACAAAGCTGTTAGTATTTATACTTACACTTACTTATTTGGTTTGTCATCCTTCTCCATCTTTATTCCTTGTGTTTGATATTTTAATGCTATTTTGGGACTACATCTCGCTGGTGACTGGTCACCAGCTGTGTTTCTCAGGGTTCAATTGCGGGACCAGTTCTGTTCAGTATATTTACGAACAATCTGAATACAGGAATTGAACACACCATTAACAACTTTGCTGATGATACCAAACTGTGGTTTGCTGTTGACTCTTGAGGGACAAGATGCCTTGCAGACAGTTGTAGATAGATTGGGGCATTGGGCTATGATTAGTGGGATGAAATGCAACAAGTTGAAATGCCAGATTCTACACCTAGGGTGGAGTAATGCTGGCACAAGTATAAATTGGGAGAGGAGCTGATGGAGAGCAGCCCTGCAGAAAGGCACATCTGGTAGTGCTGGTCAACAGCAGGCTCAGTATGAGTCAGCTGTGTGCCCTGGCAGCCACGATGGCAAACCACATCCTGGGGTGTACCAAACACAGCATAACCAGCCGGTCAAAAGAGGTGATTATCCTGCTGTATTGACTGTTGGTGCGGCCTCAACCTGGAGTACTGTGTGCAGTGCTGGGCCCCGCAGTTTAAGAAGGATGTGAAGGTCCTTGAATGCATCCAGAGGAGGCCAGCTCAGTTGGTGAAAGGGCTGCAGGGAACGTCCTGTGAGGAGTGGCTAAGGACTTTGGACCGGTCTAATTTGGAAAAAAGCAGCCTGAGGGGTGACCTCACTGCTCTCTGCAGCTTCCTGAGGAGGGGAAGTGGAAGGGGAGATGCTGATCTCCTCTCCCTGGTATCCTATGACAGGATGCCTGGGAATGGTTCAGAGTTGCACCAAGGGATGCTTAGACTGGACATTAGAAAGAATTTATTTACCAGGGGGGTGGTCAAGCATTGGAACAGGGTTTGTAGAGAGGTGGTTGATGCCCCAAGCCTGTTTCAGAGGCATTTGGACAATGTCCTTAATAACATGCTTTAACTTTTTGGCAGCCCTGAAGTGGCTGGGCACTTTTACTAGGAGTTGTTGTAGGTCCCTTCCAATTGAAATCGTCTGTTCTGTTCTGTTCTAATTACAATCTTGATTATAATTCAGGTGATATTGCACAGCTTTCTATTAGTCCAAGTAAATATTAACACTAGTTTTAATATTTTTTTTGCTTCCTCTCTGCATGAAACTTTTGTCCTGCTCCCAAAAGGCAGATTCCATCATGCTTGTCTTATTTTTGATTTTGCCATTCATCTTTCTTGTGTATTTCGCAAAGATGTCTATTTGCAGTCCTTTGCTTTTATTTTGTTCTGCCTAGCATCACTTGGGTGTCTCCTATGTCCTGTGTCTGCTGTTTGCCCCTTTGGTAGCCACATTGCTCATGTATTTATGTGAAATGCATGCACATTGTGTCTGGCTATGCATTCACAGAGTTACAAAAGACATTTACTGTTGCTGGTTACACTATTTTAGTTGGATTACTTTTGGGCTCAAGGCAAAGGACATTAGTTATATTCTGATTTATGTTTTATAATTTATAATTTTTAGGTTCCCAGGCTTCTGTTTGGTTATATTACATTACTTTGGCTGTTTAGAGGCTGAGCACTAAGCTCAACTAGTCATCTAAGGTCCCCTTTTCATCTATGACACCTCTAGAAGGTGATTCATCCCATCGAAAAACAGGGATTTTAGATGGATGGGTGAATCATCCTCCAGAAGTGCTATGAACAATAGAGGACACTCAGTGACTAGTATAGTTAGACAGCTCCTGTCAGATGAGAGGAATCCCATCTCTGTGGCACTCTCAGCCTTTCCCTGGCAAGCTGTTTCCATGTGCAGCCAGTTTTCTAGCAGTTCTCATACTAAAGCTAAGTAGGGAAGATCCTTCCCTGTTGAGTGCTGCAAAGGTAGATATTTATGTTTACAAAATTGCAAAATTTTATTGGCATTGTTGCATTTCAGGTAAAAATATAATTTGCTAACAAAACCAAATTCTAGATTCTTTTCTGTATTACCACTTATTAGTTATTCTCAGGAAGTATTTCAGAGAAAATATGATGCACTTTTAAGGCTGGATTCACATTTTCTTATATTGGGCACATTTTCCTAGCTTATGCAGGGTGCTGAAGTATCCCTTTGCCCTTGCAAAACTTAAATCAACTCACTTAGTATTGTTTGCAGTGTCAGTCACAGTTAACCTTTTGAGTGATTGCAAATGTCAAAGGTCAGGGACAAATATCTTATCCTGAGTTTGGTTAAACCACTGCTATGGTTTAACGAAGACTAAAAAATAATAACTGAAGCCTACATCGTATGGAATGAATACTTTTGATCTCCTCTTGTATCTGTTTTATTTCCTTTGTCAAGTTAGAGCTCCTCACCTTTCAGTGCAAAATCCCCTGTACCATCTCTGCTCTTGCTGCATTGCTGCATGCTGCTGAGCTGAAGCTGTCTCTGCTTTTCACAGTTGTGCAGCTCCAGTGTTTGATTTCATTCCTTCCTCTGTACTGCTGTGTCTTCTTTTCTGCCTTGGGATCTCTTTTTACTCTGGCAAAATCTTTGCCTTGTCCGTTCAAACTCCTAATCAAATTATGTTATTTTATGATCAGCCTCACAGAAACAGCATCTATTTTTCTTATGATCAGCCTTACAAAAACAGCATGTTTTTTTTTAACTAGGAATGAACGAAACAGAGAATAAAAAAAGAAGGTGATCGCATCTTTTATAAACTCTACACATCTATGCTTTCTAAAACCTATAATAACTGATACTAGGCATGAATTCTTACAGCAATGTGTGGTTTGGATCACAAAACTTTGGTGCAAGGCCTCTGCCATCTTTTATAAGCAGTGACCACACTTGGGAGTTCTTTGTAATCAGTAAAGCACAAAGTAGTTTGAGAGCTGGTTTTAATCATGACTCTTCAGGCTTTTAGATGTGCTGTGACCAGGGGCTGGAGCTGGGATCTGAGGCATCCTAGTACTCCTGGTGTCCCAGTCACCCAGTGTGGGAAGCGTTGCAGTCTCCTTGAGGTCTGTACACCTATGGCCATATGAACGGCCTTTTGCTTATCTTTGATTTGCCTTGAAATGGTAGGCTGGAAAGTGCCCATATCTCCCAGCTGAGGTATAGACTCACATTTATCTTTCAGTCCCTTGAGTTCACCCGTCCTTTGGCATGGGATTGATAGTACTGTTGGGACACAGAAGCAGCTACTTTGTAACTAACTAGGATTTATTAGTAACAGTTTGTTAGTTTTTAATATTAGCATTACAGCAGCCAAAATGCAGAGATGTGCATGAACCCTGCTCTAACTGTGCTTAGGTTTTCTCAGTAATTTTTAAGTGCTCTCCATTTCTACACTGTATGCAGATGCTTTTTTTTCAGCCTGTGCCTGCCAGTTGCAGCTGACAGCTTCCCCTTTTCTCTTTGAAGGGCAGACCTTTTAAAAGATCAGATGTCCTTTGATCTCAGATTTGGTAATTTTCCATGTTCTCACAAGTCAGCTGAGGGGCTCCTCCTTGGTTAAAATCTTAACTGTTATTTTGGAAGAATGTTCTAATTTGGTATATGATTTATTTTTGCTGAATAATTATTGTTATTATTTATCTAGAGATGATTTTACAAATATGTAAACGATATACACACAAGCAATTGTAGATTACTTTATTACAAATGAAATATTGTAAATGTAAATAGAATGCCAGTGTTTGTACAAGGCGGAGGTCCTCAGTTCTCCACAAGAATTTCACAAGAAGTTCCCAGCAGTAGAAGCCAGAGGACCATCCTGTCGAAGGAAGCCTCTCCTAGCTCCATTAGCACACTCCCCTACTGGGACATGCTGCCATCCTATAATACAGTTTGTCTGTGATTTTTCAGACAGCTTTCAAGTCATGTTTTCAAGACAATCTGAAATAGTTTTAGTGTGATGCTTTACAAACATCTTACAGCTAGCAGTTTCACTTTATTCACCCACTTTTAATTCTGACAGATTGAGCAACATACCTTTATGTCATTACTGTACTATGTGCTGTAGAAATATACAGAAACTTATTGTCCTCTTCAAGAAAATTTCTGTTTAATTGATCATACAGAAATACACTTCAGTATCATATATTGGGATA
Organism: Falco rusticolus; assembly: GCF_015220075.1. NCBI lineage: Eukaryota > Metazoa > Chordata > Aves > Falconiformes > Falconidae > Falco > Falco rusticolus. The sequence continues at coordinate 43,818,049 of NC_051191.1, read as the reverse complement.
AATTTATCCAAATGTTGATAAACAGCTATCCAGAATCCCAGAAAACTTAACATCATCAATGCATTCCTCTTAAGAGTGTTCAAATACTCTACATGCTGTGGTCACCAAAAATGATCCTTATTCTTTAGAAATAAGTACATTCATATGCATCACACACTAAAAATGTACCAACCTGCGGCCATCTATTCTTTAGCTTCTATTCCCCACAGCGGTCTTTTTTATCCAAATATTTCTGTGCCAGTTTGTTTCCTGCTGGGAAACCTTTTATCCTGGTAACAATTACTTGAAAATTGCTTAAAGAAGCTGACCTCTCTGTTTGGAAGAAGAAATGCTGTGATAGTCCCATTAGTCCTGATAAGAAATATGAACAACGCATTAGCAACAATTACTTCACAGGAAATGGGACTTTCATATTTTCTATGTGATATATTCTGAAAAGTTTGTTTGGGGGAGGAGGATGGATAGTCAGCTAGCCGACTAACTGTATAAGTAGGTTTTTTAGACATAGCCAATCTCCAAAAAACAGAAAACAATCAGCTGCAAGATAATCTTGAAAAAGCGATGTGTATATACTGATTAGAATGTTTTTAAAGATAATTTGAAGGGGATTTGTGTTAATTTAGAATTGGAACTGTACAACGCTTGCTGGTGTAGGGCTGACAGTAATTTTTTTACACTTTCCCTTACTGGTTTCTGAAGTGTAGCTGGGGATAAAGGCATATGGGTTGGAAGACTGCATGTTTATGAATAGCCATCTGTTAGAGTATCCGTTGGGGATAATACATCAAAAGGAGATCTCAAAATGGACATGCTATGTCACCATTATAGTGATGTCTTAGTTCACAGAAAGGCTGAAATCATGACGTGAGAAAGTGTGAATTGCTCCTTGTCTTCTCTGAGGTGTTAGTTTTGGAGCCAAATACTCACAGATTAAATGTCAACACTGTAAGATATCATACTCTTTATCAAGGTAGCCAAAATTTCCAAAATGTGTGTATCCCAAAATCCCAAGCAATCTTATTTGCCAGATCCCAAAATGCACTCTGTTCAGCTCCAAAGCTATTAGCTTCTCTTCGATTTCTCTTACAGTTCCCTACTGTGTCTTTGATATGAAAACCTTAGCATCCTGGAAACTGAGCTAGAGTCAAACTAATTTAATAAAATAAATAATGTACATAGTACAGAACTGATTGCATTAGTCAGTTTCATATTTAATTCATAAAATTTTCCATGTTTTAATTTACTACTGCTGCCACTGCTGCTACAGAATTTACATTCTTCTTCACCACAGGTTTGCTGGAGAAAAAACATTTTCAGAGATAGAATACAAAATAGTAGGAAAAGTTAAAGGATTAAATGTGAAAGTAAGTTAAATGATGTCACTGTGTGGAGAACAGATAAAGTACTGCTGTCTACTAGAAAAATCTAATGCTTTAGGAAGAATTTTGGAGTTTTGCAATAGATAAAACAAAGATTGGGCTTGTCCAAAACCATATTGTTATTATTATTGTTGTTGTTATTATTCTTACAGCACCACATGATCACAAGTGTAATAAGCCCTTCACAGACAGACATAGTAAGGCCATTATTTGGTCCAGGTTTATGAAGGGTGCCCCACTATTGTAGCAGTGGGCAGTAGCCCCGTAGGCAGGGGTGCAAAGGTGCATCTGTGTGGACTGCAGTGTAGACTTGGACTTCACCAGCTTCTGGGGGGCACCAGAATTAGACCTGGTCCTGGAGCCACACTGGCTTTCTGTTCAGAATTTTGGTAGGTCATTGCACCACATGTTTTTCCGAACTTATTTTTTTAGATTACATTAAAAAAAGAAACCCTTTGAGATCTCTTTTTTTTTCTAGTTGTCTTAAAAGGTTCACAGTGACTTGGGACAATATGTTTACTGATTTCCATCTGTGATTAAAGGTATGTTTAAATGAGGTGGCATATGTAGGTCTTATGCTACCTTGTATATTTCTGGGTTTGCCAGTTCCCTGCATGCACCTGCTGGCCCAGATCACCCTCATCAGGACGCACTGCCCATGATGCTGCCTTCCTTGGCTTCCAGCTCCCCTGACCTTTGGAAGCAGCTAGCCTTTTTGTTCCCTCATGGAGCTCTCTTACCTTACTTAAAGAAGCAGTTTTATTCCTAACTGCCTTAAAAAATAACATGCAACTTACAAAAGCAGAAAATATTATTAGAAGGATTTTCAAAGAAAATTTCAATCTGACTCAGCCCTCATGATTTAGATTTTCTAATTTCTGGCTGCAGGATCTAAGCTCAGTGTCCTGATTTGGCCAGGAGTTTTAGTTTGCAGGAAAAACAAAATGATTTTCAGTTACAGTTTTGTTCCCCCATCTGCCTCAGTTAAAGCTGCCTTCCCTTAACCACTGCACAGAACCTCAGCTATGAGGCTGCAGAACAATGACATTGCTCACAGAAAGTTTTTCCTTTCTTTAGAAAGCATAGTACAAAATCAAAAATAAACAAATACGCAGTGCAATATATTCTCTTCTGTTTATCTCTGCCAGTTTATGTTAGCAGAAATCCTATGTGTCTTTCCATTTTTTGTGTGTATTGTTTGGTGTACATCTAAGTGAATAGTTCTTCACATAGTGGTTCTTCTCTTGGTTGTCCATAGTAGTACCAGAGAGGTAGACTGGGCATAGGACAGGAAAGAGATGAAGGGAAGGAAGCAAGAGTGGGGAAATTGAAAAAGACAAGAATAATCTACCTGTGATACTCTCCTAATGATCACCTCTGTGAGCTGAGTACAGTTTGACCTGACCCTCTTCTTTTACTGGATGCCTTTGCTTTTGTCTCCTGCCTGACTGCATTCTTCATGTCGTTATAGCTCTTTGCTGTGAGAGAGGCAAGAACTACATGTCTTGTTTAGCAAACCGGCAGTCTTCACTCCCTGCCCTTGGGGGCTTCCTGCACCCTTTCCATCAAATACAGCCATTGCTGTCCCGTGGCCTGTGAACCTGAACTCAGATTTCCCAGTTGGTGAGATATCATGCTGTTTCTCACCATCTGGCAAGCCAGTATTTCCATCCAAAAAAGGTTTGGATTAGTAGTGTAATGGAGCTAATTATGTTCAGTGAGTGTTTCATGACATGCTATTATACCCAAACAAACAAGAAATTAATTGTGGAAATGTTTTCTCCAGTAAGTCCCTATTCATTTGATTCAAAGATACAGGACAATATGCATAGAGTGGTTTAAAAAGCATTGAAAGGACTATTTAGCACATACAGCATAACTGATTTCTCCATATGTCCTGAATTACAATCCTTTTGAGATTATAGATGCGCAAGTAGGCATAATATCTTGGGTATCATTCATTTACAGAGGATTTCACAGCAAGTGCTATAATATAGTCCTGTTGTGGTACAGTTTCAGTTTTGGCTGTGAGGTTTCATAGTGAGTTTCCCAGGGAAAACAGTTCATTTACTATTTTTGTAAATAGTCTATACAAATGCTTGTTTGCAATTTTTATTTTTCTTTCCTTTCAAACCAAACTACACAAAGATAATGTGTTCTTTTAGAAAATACCACAGATAAAGTTGCATACTGCAAACCAGAATTTATATTTGTGAGTCAAAGTTTATTACTTCTTTGAACTGAAGTTACTGTTTCTGTTACCACTTGTGGTTTGTTTTTGATAAGTTCCTTTTTTTTCTTCCCAACCAATATGTAGCTCTCTTTAAAAAGTTGAAATGTAGGTATATATTTCTGCTACAGATTTGTGATATCAAAGAAACACAGAAATGCAGGGCTGTTTAAAAGCTCAGTGGCACCCTAGGCTGCTCCCTGCATGGAGACAGGACCGAGTATTCCCAGACCTCCTTGAATGCCTGTCTAATCCGTTCTTTGAAGGAGACCTAACAACTTCTCTGTGTGTAGTTAGTTTTTCTTCACAAACCAAGATCTTCCTTGCATTCATGTGTTTTCTTGTAGTCCTTTCTCTAGTGGAGATGGAGGACAGCTAATAATTTCCTTTTTGTGTGTGATTTTACTTGCTAAAAGACAGTTGCTATATTTCCCTCAGATTTCTTTTTTCTAAGTTTAACAAACACAATTCTTTCAAGACTTTCTCACAAGTCCTGAAGAAATTATCATTTGTGGGCATCTACTCCATACTTCCTTCCCAACTGATGTGCTTCTTTTCTAGTATCCCACATAACTGTGCACACTTCTTCGGGGGAAGCCCCATGAGTGCTGCGTAGAGAAAGATTATAGGCTTCTGTGTGTCACACACAATTCCGTTTTTAAAACAGACAAGAATGAGATTTGCTGTTTAGCAAGTGTTACACTGTTAACTTGTCATTGACTGCCACCCTCAGACCCTTTCCTGGGGATTTTAATGACTTTCTCTTGCATAGTCAATTTTAATGTACATGTCCCGTGTACATTAAAGACTTGTATATCATTTAAGTTCAGACTGTGCAGGAAAGGTTTCTGATGAATATGGAGGAAATACTTATAATACAGATGAAAATATAGGGTTTTCCCATTTTACCTGATATTTTCATGTGCTACATCTGAGATATGAATTGGAGGGCTGCACTCCAATTATATCTGAAATTTATTGTATTAATTTATTTATTCTAAATTAGCAAAGCACAAGAAAAACTGAAATGTTCTGTGCATTTTATATTTAATTTTAAACACAGTTTAACTGTTTACTTTAGGTAAACCTGATAACCTAGTGTTAAACCTTGTGCTTCTCAAACTTGTTTCCACTGTCAGAGCATTTTTGTGTGCAGTTATTGCTCACCTGTTTTCAAATGACGGTGGCACAAGCCAGTGCTCAGTTGTTCGAAATACAGTGAGAAAGATTTGTATACAAGTAGTAAACAATATTAATTATTTAATTAAAATAGTTGAAGTAGATAGACAATAGCTGTGACCAACTGATATTTAAGCCAAACCTTCTACTCTCCTTTTGGCATCGAAGCAATACTCATGCAGTGATCCCACCTCAAAGGGTGTGGAAGTGTCCTTTGCACTGGGAGGAGAAAACAAGGCTGGAGAAAGCGTGGCTGTGACTGCCTGAGACCATGCCCAATTCTGCATAAGCTGAAGTGGCTGAGGAGCTGCTTCAAATACAGTACTAATTCTAAAAGACCTTTCAGTGTTCAGTAGCAAATATCTGATTAGTGCAGGAAGAGTTATAACAGAATGGGGAGCCACGAGAACATAACTGTATTTTTTGTAGTCTAACCTTCAGACAATGGTTTATGATTAAAGGGCTAATAGAAGAGGCAGGCAGTGCTGTCCTCTGTGAACAGTCCAGTGGCAAGGTATTCCACATAAATAGCTAATATTAATGGTTATATTGCAACCTGGTATTTTGAAAGATGGCATTGGAATTTACAGTTAGCTTGAAGAAAGTCTAATGGGAGAAAATACTGCTTCTACTTCTAAATAACAGCAAAGCAAAATAAGAATCTTAAGGTCTTCCTGATTTCTAAAGTCGTCTGAGGTATGAGATGTATACTTTTTCTGCCACTGTAGGTCCTACCTGTAGTTTTCACCAAAGGACTACAGCAGAGAAGAAAGAAGGCAGCAACAATGGGCTGAAGCTGCGGAATATGTCTTGTGATAGCATAGTCCTCGACCACCTCAAATACCTAGACCCTCTTCTGTCATAGAATTTGGCATAACTGCGGCATATTGCTACACATCCAATGTGCACATCATGGGTCCATATATGCAAGATATTCTGTGAGTCTTGTAACTTGTGAAGCCTGAGGAAAACAAAAACAAGACTGAAGAAGCCATAACCAAAATGCAGCCCACCTTACTGCACTAATTTGTGCCACGTAGCAAGTTCTAACACTCAGTTTATCAGACTGCCAGACCACAGTGGTGTCTTAAATGGAATTTTTTATACTTTGTAGAACAGAACAGCCACACCTAGCAAACCCCGAATATATGTGAGATTCTGTTGCTATGCAAAGAAGTATGAAAAGACAAAGGATTTGTGAATCAATTGCAATTTAGGTTTCTAAGTGTGTACAGGCACATATGACTGTTTGGAAATCTACCATTATAAGATAAAATAGGTTAACTTTTTTTTCCATCTTTTTATTCTGAAAGTACTTTTTGCTCAAAAAATACCAATTATTCACAGTTGCAAACAAGTAGTCAGTGCTATATGTTCTTTAATATAGGAAGGTTTATGTATCAAATTACCTTGGAGATATAATTAAAAAAAACCCACAAAAATAGTATCTCTAGCACAGACTTCACAGTTAAAAAAGGAGGAGATGAAATACAATTTAGTGTTAGTATAATACTTGGTCTAAAGAGTACAATCAGAAACAACTTTGCTGACAAACCTCCATAAGCCTGTTGAGGTCTGTGTCACTTCCTATTTATCTCATCATTACCTCTATCTGAAGTAAAAATTTGGTTTGAAAGAAAGAAAAATATTCAGGTTTTATAGACTATCAAAACTTAATGGAAGGAGGAAAATATATAACATGGGAGAGAAGAAACGAAGTCTTGAAATTTCCTAGGTTTGTTGGTGTGCTTCCAAAGGGAGCAAGACATTGCCCGGGGAGGTTGTGGAGTCTATCCCTGGAGATATCTAAACAGCATCTGAACACAGTCCTGGGCAACTGTCTCTAGGTGGCCCTGCTTGAGCAGGGGGGTTGGACCAGGTGATCTCCAGAGGTAATTTCCAACCTCAGCCATTCTGTGATTCTGTGATCTTCAAAGGAAAATCTTTGGACCATCAGTGGCTAGTGGAGATACAATATTTACCTTAGCCACTTTAGAACTTCCTGCCTCAATAGCAATCCTGAATACTGCAAGAATGTTGCTGTTTTATTATAAGTTTATTATTGTTTTAACTTCGAAGATAGGCCAAGAGTTGGGGACAGATTCTATTGTTAGCTGAACCATTTTTCTTTGCTCTGCTTTCCAAGTTATAACTAGCACGACCTCAATTTCACCATAGCTTTCATTAGCATGAGACAGTATGTATTTCATATTGACTTTCTGTGATAGAAATGCAAGAATCATGCCTCTACAGTTAAATCTTGCCTTTAAGTCTTGGAGATTTTATCTGTGTGTACAAATTGATTTGAAGTGCGAAGTCTTTGTTGGCCAGTAGCCTTTTTGGTTTGTTTTGGTTTTATATGATGACATGCCTGCACTTTATTATCAATGGATTCTTTGAAATAAATGTGATCATGTCACAGAAGGAGATGAGTGAATCACTCAATCCTATTGAATTCTAGTCTTGTCAACACTCCCAGTAGCGTTCACTGGCCAGACTGCTATAATTCAACTGCCACCTGCAGCCAGTCTCAAAAAATATTTCTTCACATTTCTTCTAGTAAATACTGTACAGTGCTCCTTTTATGGTTCTGTCATTTGAAGTAAAGAAAGTTATGGCACAAATGTTTACAGCAGGCAGTGGAAAACAGATCTTTTTCTTTGTTTTAGTTTGAAAATTTACCAGAAGTGTAGGCTGGATACAATCTTAGTTTTGTTCTCTGCTTTTGGCATGCAATTGGCTATGTCCATAAACATTCCAGTGTTTAGAAAGATCTTAAAATAAGTAATTAAAAAGGATGCAAAATGAAGACTATGAGAGCCTTTGGTTCTTTAAACAGAATTTTCTATGTTCAAAGTTACATCTTGATAAAAGGCAAGCATAACTTGAATTAAAATATTAATCCATCCATGCCATTTAGTTCTTTGAAATATTTATAGCCTTTTTTAGTGGTCATGGTTTGTGGTGGTGGGGGCAGTAAAGTGGGGAATGCTTTGATGAAAAAAGCTTTCATCGATACCAACACAGTCAAACTGACAGGAACGTCCTTCATGAATTTAGAAAATTGGCACAGCTGGGAGTTATGTTATTGTAGAAAATCCTCTTTAAACTTCATAGTCCATACTCATAAAACACTTAGAACATCATCAATCTCTTCCTGAAAAATCTACTTTCTTCTCTCTCTTTCCAGTGCTGACTTCCAGCTCGGTCTTATTTACTCCCCTATTTGTTCTCGTTTCAAAGTGCTATCAGTACTATTCAGCTGCCACTAAAATGTATCTATCATTTTCCTGTGTGTTTAATCCTTGTTTTGCCTTCTCTTCCCCCTCATCTTGTTTTATTTCTGCTGTTTTCTGTTCCTCACTGCATAATCTTCCAGGCAGAAATCCTATCTTTTTAATTGTTTTCATTTGTACTTCACTATAGTTGTTTGACAGTTCTCAGACAAAAAAAAGGAACAGCTGACAGTCTGATTTTACTTGTGACATTTATAAGTTCATGCAGGGTGGATAGGAGAATGAAATATGTAGTGATAGTGTCTTGCAATTACATGGTTTCGCTATCTCACCTTTTTTAATAATTCTGGGGTTTTTTAAGTCTGCCTGTAAAAGTATAGCTTGTATCCTGTTCTCAGGTTCTTTGTTTGTATTATGTGGGTACATTTTTGAAGTGGAAATTCAAAGATAGAAAACAGAAATGTGAGCAGAAGATGTCAGAAGGAGGAAAATAGATAATATAAAAGAGTATTGAGTACTACTGGGCACCTGAAAAGCAAGGCACAGGCAAGAAGAGAAAATAGGTGAATACAGAGGGGAAAGATGATGTGAAGGATAACTTAAAGTTCATTGATAATATTTGAACAAATGAATTAATCCAGTGGCCAAAGAGAAACAATCAGTTGTTGCAGTAACAGGAGGAATGATGATGTTGGACTGCATCAGAAGCTTCTTGTATTCTTGCAGCAGCACAACTGAATAATCCCTGGGTTCTGCTTGCCCTTTTGTACAATACCCTAACTATTATAATCCCTCGCTGGGTCATCCATACTCTTGTCCAATGAGCTGAGATAATACAAGAGGCTAAAGGTATATCTGTAAGTTATATTATGGAAGATATGCATTGAAGCCCTCTTCTAAAATAGAAATCATGGTTGTTTGAAGCAATAGATTGTTAAAAAAGTCTGTGAACAGGCATTTAGGAAATTCACTAGAAATATATAGACTTATCTTTGTGTGACTACTACTGAAGTGAAAAACAAAATTTTTCGTTTCTTATTGCGTTTTTTGAGGGGAGGCATTACAAATACACAATGGTCTAGGTATAATGCAATGATCTTTTCTTGTCAGCCAAAACCACAGTAAGGAAATACATAATTAACCAAAAAAAAAAAAGAAAAAAAAGATAAGTTTACAATACTCTTCCTTTAGACATCTAAAAAAAGCTTTACATAAATGTCAAATTAGTTTAAGGTGATAAGAGTATCAGGCTGTTCTTTCATTAAACTTGTTGGATTGAGTTGTGTTATTTGGGTATAAAAATAAAGCCAAGACTTTCTCTCAGTGGCTTCCTTTTTAGAACTGCAAAAGGAATTTTTTTTTGCCAGAGTTCACACAATAATTGGAGAGTACAGACATTTGCTGAACATTTTAACTGGAGCTCTTTAAACAATCTTTTACAGTTGTAGAAACCTACAATTTGTAACTTTCTAAAATTCCAGGGAATACTAGACTTCTTATGTACGCATTTATGAAGTAACCTGAATTGGGAAGAAAAGAAAGGTTATTATATGTGTAATAATTTATTATAAATACTCATAGGGCATTATATTCTTTACCATGACTTTCCAAAAAAGGATGGAGCTTCACAGTAACATTTTGTAACATGAAAGCTTTCTTACCCTCATCATACTTTGAAACTTGGAGATGCTGTGACCTCATATGTATTTTGTCTGACTGTTGCTTAAATTTTAGGATATCCAGTCCTATATTTAACAAGAAAGCTACCTCTTGGAAGGAATTCACAACAAATCTCATTATTTGAATTTTAGTTAGTGATCAAAATTGAATGGGAATAGAATATTCTAATTGATAACTTGCTCTTATATCATGGTCCATGCTGAACTTCATATTTATCCTGTAGATGTTCTTCTTTCATAACTAAACAAAATCACTTCTGAGCATTGAATTTTCCTTCCTTTTCTTCCCTAGCAATATATGCAAACATGACAGGCTTTAAAAGTGCGTGGATGTAGAGTTCAAGAGAAGCTATTGCAAAACAACTATGACTTCCATTTACTAGTGCTTTTTATGGGAAACAATGGTAACTGCAAATGCATTCAACGCTGATATTCTAAAAGACTTCAGAGTTTGAGATTTTATACAAGGTGATGGTGTCATTGCTGTAGCCTTTACCCGTTGTTTGAAAGTAGGTGATACAAAGTCCTGAAAATTTATTTCAGTCACAGTAAATGATGGAACCCTGAACTACTTTCCAATTCTCAGGTCAAGGAGTATACCTTGCAAACTTATATAATCTATAATATAAAAAATATAATATAATTATATCAAGTTGAGGTTCAGATTCCTTCCCCCCATGTCTTCTATAGAATAAAACCCCCTGAACATTACACATAAAATAGGATTTTTGCTTCTCTCCAAGAGTGAACTGCATGATCAGAATGATTGGAGTATCCAATTGGGATACAGCTTATCTGTACAGGTAGGCAGAGAGCTATTAATGCGATGTAGACAATCCTGATCACATTGTCAAAGACTCATTTTTCAGAAGCTAATTCAGCTTCTGCACATCTGTCTCTATGCCAACTGGTCTTTGATTATGTATTTCTCTTGTAGTGCAATTGCCTCAAAAACATGGACAGATGTGAACTATCAGGAGAATTCTGAAATAATTTACTTCATGGAAATCTCCCCTCTTTTTTTTTTTTTTTATTTTGTTAGAGCTGGTAAGAGATTTATTAAACTCAATAGAGAGAGGAAAAACATTGAATATTTGTTTAAAGTGATGTAATTTGATGTGCATGTTTAGAATTTGAAAACCTCAGGGGTAACGCAGTTTTCACTTGTGTTTAGGGCACAGAGAGGAAGTGATTGCTTAGCATGGGTCCCTTTCAATCCAGGTCTAGTGTATTGCAACTCATGGTAGCTAGCAAGGATGCAGCCTACTTATTGTGCTTCTTTATATATTCTTGGATCTTTTAGGAGGAGAAAGGGCCTTTTGAGGACCTTAACTGAATTATTATATGGGCTTTGCTAAAGTCTCCTTAATTATTCAAAAAAGTGAAATAATGAAGAAGATTAAATATACAGATTAGTTTTTAATGTTATAAATCTTGTAGCTTCTTTCTCTCTTCAAATAACAGCTTCTCCTACCAGATGATGAATGAAAGTCTTCTGTGTTTGAAGATTTCTTTTTGTAAATAAAGGGTAATGTAAAGAAATTCTTCAACTGTTTTTAGTCTGAGTATGTGAAGGACAATTTACACCATTCAGCCACTTTGTAGGGCTTCAAAGTAATGTTAATGCTAAGTCTACTCTCACATCATGTTAGAATGCTCAAGTGGTTTATATGTAAATTGTATTCTTGTAAATTTTTAAAAGCAATAAAAGCAAGTAAAAATACAACAGCAAATAGAAAACCACATACATGCAGTTATACTCAAGTAAGCAAACAAGGTTAAGTGTTGTACTCAACAGTGAAAACTCTGCTTAGAACTTTTTATTCTTGCCAGGACTCTGCTGAAACTGTAAAAAGCTGTTTCTTATAATTTGTTGCCTCTTAGTTTCATTTATGAATATATTACCCTCTATGCATTTCTCACAAAAAAGTAGTACTTTGCAATAAAGCCCTGTAGATTCAAGATCCAGATTCTTCTGTGACACTTTATTAGCCATTAAGCCATGCCAATATTTGCAAAATGACAATTGGTGTTTATAGAGCCTTACTGCACTTGTAGAAAGTCCAGGAAGAACTTGTAGTATTTTCCTCTGTGTTTTAGAAAGACTTTCAATTCACATATTTGAAGTGAGTATTTTTAGTTATTATGTCATGCTGTGAAGCTCATTTTCCCCCTGTTCCTAGCTGTTAACAATATATGAGGATGCTCCATGTTCAAGAAAAGAAAAGTATTTGAATAAAAATGTGAAAGGGAAATATGTAGATAGAATGTAAAGGTCTTGATAATTTAAAATAATTTCGGGATTGCAAAAAGAACAACTGAAGATATTTTTTCTTTTTATTACACAATTATTTCCATAAGCATATTTCCTAGTTATTTATACAGTATGAATAGAAGCAATAAGAGTAAAAGGCCTACATGTATTATTATCAGATGGAATATATATTATGAGCACACCTGAGATCTGCCAAAGTACTGCTTTTGGAAAGGTGTTTCAGACAGAAAGGCCTCTGCAACATCACCCATGACCTTGGGTACATTTGAAGGCCATTTTCTGCCTGTACAGGAAAGTCAGTGTTCATTAGGGCCTTTTAACTTGGCTGTACAGGATGCTTCATTCATACTCTGTGGTAGTCCATGAGTCCCTTTGGTACCAGGTAATCTTGTGCAGATATGTAGAGTGTGTGAACCTGCTTTAGCCTTGTTCAGGGCAACTGTGGGTATAACCATGGTAGAACAGAGAGGGAAATAAATTCTGTTTAGTATAGGGTTGAGGTAGGTTAAATCTGCCCTGATGCTGGGGATGAAAGGTCTTAAAGTGTTTCCCTTTGTCAGTGTTTGATTCCTAATCTGCACTGGGACAGAGTGGCTGCACACTCCCTTTTACTCAAAGCTTTTCTTTTCTGCTTGGGCTGGCTCCTTGTCCTTAGTCTTTTTATCAATATTTTATCAATATGGCTCAAAATATTTTATCAATATGGCTCAAAATTAACATTTTTTAGAACAGAAAATTATTTACAAGTTTACCTGACAAATTTTACGTATCTTTTTTTCTTGTAAATTTATACGCATGGAAAAATCTTCTGCCCTGCTCTGTAGGCTCGAAGCCATATTTTTAAGACAGCAGAGGCACTGTGAGTTTTCTAGCAGTCGTTTACATAACATGGAACAGGGTTGTGATAATAATGTTCAGACTTTCCTGTGCCCCACACACAGACTGTAAGTGAAAGGCTGTTAGTTGTGTAAAGTCTGTAAGAACAAGGAGCAGTAAAAAGCAACGTGTCTGCTATCATACCAGCAAAATGCCAGCACTGTTCAAGAATGGGATGGCTGTTGTTCCCCTGTCAAGAAATTATCCCCATTCAACTTGCGGAGTTGTAACTCTTTATGAGAGTTAGAATCCCCAAAGAAATTAAAGCTTCCTAACCTCAGTGGCTAAAAGGCTCTCAATAGTTTAAGATAAACCAGATACCTAAGGTGCATAATTTCTCTGGCAAAAAAAGAAAGAATACATTAGAAGTTTGTTCAAAAATATAGTAATTACAAGTACTACTTGAAGAAATTTTAACAAGGTAGCATTAAGGAAAACCAAATCTATTTACAGGAGTAACTAACAATCCACTAATTTATTAAGAGAAAGAATACTTTTTTCCTTCAAGGGTAATAATTTACATTTGGTAAAATACTATGTAATTTGCTTGCTTCTGAATATTGAAGAGTAAAATTCAAGAAAGAGTTAAACATGAAATGTTAAAAAGCATTGCAAGATAGCTAATGATGATGCCTGAGCTACCATGTGTAATGTAGATGCTTGTATGCCAGAAGTATAGAACCACATTTGTTTGTACACAGTTTATTGCTGAGTTTCTGTCATGTCATATGTGCTGAGTGTGAACCAAAAATTTTGAGTAATTTGTGGTTCCATAATCCATTCTTTCTTTCAGCCATTGTGGGCTAAGTGGACTTTGGGTAAGGTTTTTGTTATAAGTGAATGCTTATAAGTTGATATCATTGTACTTTAGAAGAATTTCAAAGTAAGTTCTCTTCTTTCTGACCTATTAGTAAATACAAGTCTTGCACATTTTTAAAAGTAGGATCACGGTTTCATTTTGTTCTGCAGTCTAGGAAATCCTTTTACTAGTACACACAAGTGATCATGTTCTTCCCATTTTTTTCCCCAGTGATTTCCATCAGACTCTTGCCTTTTTTATTAATCATAGTAAGAATGTAAATATGAAATTATGTGTAATTTCAAAATAAGTATTTCCAGTGTTTTCCTGAAAATAGTTTTGTTTTGTTTTGGTTTTTTTTTTCCCATCTTTTAAAATCTGGTAGGCATCCAGATATTCTGAATGTGTCTATTCAATAAATGCAGAGTGCTTTTAGACTCACTTGTTTGTTTACTATGCTTTCAAACATTTTGAGTATCTATTTAGTATACAGTGAAATAGTGTAAGAAAAAACATCCGTACTGCAGCTGCAATGACACTACCTTTATGTTTGCTCTTCAGCAGGAAATCCAATGTATCTCTGTGTGTATCTTTTTTCTTTTTTTATAATGGTTTAGTGTTTGAGGAGTGCTAAGAATAGCAGAAATTATAAAGTTTGCACTTTAAGTGAAACAGCTCAAGAATCTAAGTGTTCTGCTGGTTTAATCCTCTTCTGCCTTCCTGAGTGCATCTCTGCTAATGATTGAAAGGTCAGTTACACCTTACAAAAATACCAAAGGGTGTTTATTGGCCCCAGATATGATAATTGTAATTCACTTTATGCTATGTTAATGCATAGTATTATAAGCAAGATTTATCAGAAAAGTTTGAGTTGTGAGAAAGTGCATTTTTAGGAGGTTTTGTAGTTGTTGTGTTTCCCCTCAACCCCCACAAGTATTAACCTACAGGCCAAGTATTGAAATTATTTCAGGTGTTTCCACTGTCTTTAGTGAGGGTTTTCAAAGTAAAAAAGTATCTTCAAGAACGAATTGTTAATTAAGAATTGCCAATTCAGAGCGGCTTTTCATCACATTAAGTGAACAAAATAGAACATTGCACGATCTTCTTGATCCTCTTTTAGGAAAGTGTTTATTTATATGCACTATATCAATTATTGTAAGCTTTTTCCCACAAGGCTTCAACCTCTTATTTATCTTCAGATAGGAGAAGCTTCCTAATGCATCAAAATATTTTCTAAGGAGTATCTAGAGAAATGCAAAAGCAAAAATTACCCATGTAAAAAATTTTCCTGGTACAAATTTCATCATAATCACTAAAGTTAGGCCAGGAACACGTGTAGTCTCTTGAGCTCAGAGTTCTAAGTGAGTTTACCCTAATGCCTCAGAAGAAAATGAAATTTATTTTTAATTGATATAAAAAAATCAAAACACTTTGGAAGTGCCATTGTGATGTTTTGAAATTTATGTTTGCAAACTTCATTTTTCTGGAATGAGGTTACTTACAAAAACTTTTTTTGTCGGCTCTTATTCTTTGAAGACATTGATTAGCAGACAGGGACTGAAGTATAGTTATTAGATGGAAAGTTTTGTATTTTTTTTTTCCTTAGCACAAACTACATCTTTTTTACGTAGTTAAAGTCTGAGGGCAAGACCTGAATGTTAATACTTGCATGCACAAATTCTGATTCATATCAAATTTGATGAGGCTGCTTTTAGCACTAGTGGCTGCTGGATTCACAGTGCCCTGCAACTGCCTGTTAAAAAATCCTGAGACATCTACCATCTAAGAGCTAGCTACAGCAAGACTTGAAGTGTAAAGGCAAAGGATATTTTCCTGTAAAATGGCATATTTTAAAAGGTTGCTTTTCATATTTCTGGTCTTGATATAGGGCTATAAATATACTACCCAAAAGCAACCATACCCATCTTAGTTCGGAAAGTCCCCAGTGAAATTCAGGGACTTCAAATGGAAATGGAGAGGAAGTTGCTTACTTTTCTCAATTTAGAATGGTTTAGCATGACAGGAGGCCAAAAGAGAATGAAAATGCTATTTGTTGCAGATGTAGCTATATAAGTTCTACCTTGGTTTGTTGTAAAGGAGACATTTTCAAACAGGAGGTCTGGTGATGAAATCAATGTATAAGCTATCCCTGATAGGCACAGTATCTTAAGAAAGCTGAGGTTGCTGATACCTCAGTATACTGTAAGCATACACAGAAGTAGAATTCAGTACATTGCATATTGCATTTTATTGGGTGTTTTTATGTATAATTCCCATCACATCTGTATTTTCAATTTCTTATTCTCTGTGCAACTAAGTGAACAGTAAATAAAACCTCAGTTGGCATTTCTGCACTGATCTCTTTCTTGGGACTGTATTTTGATATGAGTACCTCATCCATCTGCCTGCTCTCAAATTCCCTCTTGGGCTTAGAACACAGGTGCTATTGTAAGAGGATTTGCTGAATATTTGATAGAGTTTGCCTTATGTTTACAAGTAACGAAAGGTCACCACCCTTGTTTATTGGGATTTCAGCTATCCTGTGCTGACTGCATGGAACTATTCATATGAAAGACAGCAAGCACACAGGTGAACATAACCTTTAACTAAAAGCCAATAGTTTTGAAAAACATAATTTACTGCAGTATAACTTTACTAACATGAAAACACATGCGTTTATTGCTTTTGAGAGGGACAAGAACTGTACTGGAGTGACTGGTTTCCTGAAGACTGAGAACATTCCCAGTGTGAACTTGATCTTCTAAGGTGTCTGAACAGGGTCTGTATCACAAAACGTTTCAGGATATCAACACACCTTATTTGCTTTCTCTCCCAAGGAAAAGATTCCTCTGTGTATTCAATATTGGAGCTAGTTAACACTCTTAAGACAGACACAGTGAGTAATACAGAGCAGGATGCCCTTTCCATCAGCCTCGTTATGTGACTTACCAAGTTTCACCTGAATTTATGAAGACCCTTTGAATCCGCACGATTGCAGTGCAGCATACTGAAGATCCAGACAAACAGAAGGCTTTGCTGAATATCATACTAATTGAATGAGCGTACAGTTACTTGATACTTAAATTAAATAGAAGTCTTTATACTGCCTTTGGTTTGACCTCCAGAAAGTTGGAAATTTTTAAAGGGAAAATATACAACTGCATCTTATCAAATAACAAATTGAAAACTAAACTTTTAGATGGCTATGGGTAGTACAGGGAGGATTGTTTGCACTTTAGAAAACAAATCTTACATATGCATTAGCTGCTTCTGTAAAATAATCAGTGGGAATATAGTTAAATATCTGCTAGCCGTGCTGCTTTTGAAAGTTTTAAAATCTATCATGTATTTCTTCCAGGATTTATTGCAGTGTCATTTTATGGTCAGCTCTTGCAACATTTCTCGAAAAGTAAAAGCTTCAAAAGAAGTCTTGTTAAAAGTATTTTGATTTCAAGAAAACTAAAGATTTAATTTGATCTGAGATCTGGTGTTAAGATCTTTTAAAACTGGATCCATTTATCTGTATAGTAATCAATACAGTTGTGTATGTGGCAGTGTAGTGTTAATGGCCCTGCACACATTGAGAAAGTTCATTCAAGCTTAACCTTAATACATCAAAGAAAAAAAAAAATCACAACTTTTATGTATGTCAGTCACAATCAAACGTTCCAGCTCTTTGAAATGAATGCTTTTAGTTAAAAGTCCCCTTTCAATATGGATCTTCCTGCTGTGTTCTGCATGTTTTAAGCTCTGTCCATTTAGCAATGGGCGAGTCCTCTGGACCTTTAACATATTGAAGCTTATAAAACCTTTTCTTGATAAAGTAGAGCTTAAGAAGCTTTACTGGGGAAGTGAAATAGGGGTCAAAAGAACTGAGTACATTTCAATCAGTGCTTAGATGGAACAGCCAAAGAAGGTAGCAACTCAGCTATACTTTTTATCTCACAACATCTAACATAATCTGTATTTTCATTAAATCCTTTCAAAGAAGTGAATGTTGTTTTTACTTTAGGTGTGGTAGAAGAAGTTTTATTAAACTTTAGGGGAACAGGTTTCTCTATTGTCATCAATATGACAATGTCATCTTTATTCTTAAGACAAAGGGGAGTCCTGAAGCAGGCTTAGCAAAGGTCTGTTTGAGATACAAAATGATGATGATTTTCTTCAGTGTTGCATCTGTCAACAACCTTCTCAACAATTTTACAGCACCTGAGTTACAGGACTTGCATTCTATCCTAAAGTTATTCAGCCAACTTAATAGAAGCCAGCTGATGGATACCTATGGATGATGGCGTGGCAGTTTTGTCACCACTTTGAATGAAGGAATTGATGTCTATCTGAATCAGGTGTAGGTCTTGAAAGAAGACTGAGATAACTTCACATTGCATTATTTCTATTACCTCAGTGGCAATTGCAAGGGCATACATGAACTACATAAAATAGTTCCCCCAGCATGGCAGATACTTAACTGGAGGAATCATCCATACCCTGCTGGCAGGAGCCTGCCTGCTAAGTAACTTCTCTCCAACTTTTGGCAAATGACCTAAGATCAGATGCCACCAGTGATGTAAATGCACCTGGGACTATTGGCTTTATCTTTTTTAAAGTATATTTTTCATAAAATATAAATTATAGTATAAGTATAAGCTTATTAAAGTATACTTTAATACTTCCTATATTACTGAAGAGTATATAGCAACCTAGAATATTTCTATTCAA
Source organism: Falco rusticolus (assembly GCF_015220075.1). NCBI lineage: Eukaryota > Metazoa > Chordata > Aves > Falconiformes > Falconidae > Falco > Falco rusticolus. The sequence continues at coordinate 43,799,677 of NC_051191.1, read as the reverse complement.
ATATTAGCAACAACCTGTGGTTTATTATTGGCAAAGTAATTTCATATAGGGCCAACAGAGTCTATGTCTGTAAATGATGAAACTCACTTATTACAAAAGAAAATATTGAAGGCCTGCATTTTGTATTCCAAAAAAGGCTAGGGGTCATTGCTTAGATATGTTTCACCTTGTCTTTAAATTATTTTTTTTTCCTTAGTCCCATTATCCAGTAGGAATATTTTTTAATCTAAGATATTCGCAGTCATCCACTGGGGATTGATATCAGTACATTTCTTAAAGACAGAATGCTATATTAATATAGGCTAGCTGTACCTCTTTCTCATGATGCAGCCTGAATCATTGCCCCATCTTTGTTACTGTTTTTCATTCTCTCAGTACTGTGGGGTTCAAAATTTGGAGCCATCTCCCCTCCTATGTCCTTCTAGAGGATGGTGATGATAGCATAAAAGCCCGTGTTTACTCCTCACATTCTTATGCTTTTGTTTTTCCCATTGTTCTGGTTTCATTTTGTCATTGGTATTAGTATAACAAAAATTAAAAGAATTTCAAAAGTATATTATCTACTTATTCAGAGGACAGATTAAGAAGTTAAAAATTCATGTTGTCTTAAGCATTTTGGTTCAGTGAAACTGTTCTACAACCCACCTGACCTGGTCATGGATGTTTTAGCCCGACAATGATAGTTCTGTTTATGCCCAGTAAAGAAAAATGTATGTTTTAAAGGAAGAGTCTGTCCAAGGCTGGCGATATGTTTGCCAAGATGCAAATTGTCCAACACATTCTCAGTAAAAAAGTAGCTATTTTTAAACAAAATTTGAATCACTTTGCTTTGGTGGGTGATTAATGCAGTCTTTCATTGATTGCAGTCTTGACACAAAAATTTATTAATGATCCTGAGTTAATATTTTTAATCCACCAGTGTTATTTATGGTATAGTCAGAGTTGATTTTTGCAGTCATGTGATTCATGAAGTTGCCATCTTCTCCAACTCTAGCACAGACCAAGGAATTAACTATTTTCCCCTGTGCATGTGGAAAACATGTTGGTTCAGATATCTTTTAATGAGTCATTTTCTGCATATCTATTTTTCACCCTCTGGGATGCTATATGCTTCTGTGCTGTTCATATTTCTTTTGTACGTCTGTGAGTCAAGCTTTTCCAAGGTACTTGCATGTCAAACTGTATGATTAACATTAGCAGGCTAAAATAGGATAGTGCTGTGCTCTACAATCATCCAAATGTCAGACTTTGATCTGCTGGGCACGTGACTTCTAGTTCATTCTTTGTAACTCAATTTTTACAAAAACTAGAAAGATTTCTTCAGATTTGAGAGCAAAATCTACAACTTTTTTGCTATCCATCCCTATGAGACAAGCTTTAGTATCTGACTAGTCATGATCCTGTATTTCATGGTTTCATGATCCTGAACCAATGTATGGGCCATTCACGTGTTTCTAACTTTGGGCAGGTTAATTCCTAAGTAAATATCTAGGGGAGTGAAGTTCAGAAATGTAGAACAGCTATCAAGAATACTGTGCTCCTTCTCCTACAAGCTTCATTGCTGAGTCAATTAATTTCACTGTGTGACACAACTTCTTATGTTCCAGATATTTTATTCCCATCAATTTTTGATAGTTACCTCAAAGTATCTGACAGAAAATAGTGTGTTATATCAACAAATGGGAAAAAAATGTATCAGTGACATGAAGGGTAATTCCATAAAGAAATATCATTCACAGATAATAACTTTCAAAAAGTATGGTAAATGTAAGAATCCTGATTTTTAACAGTAGGCTTAAACATTAAGATTACCACGTCAATTAATTTTAATATTTTCATTTAATTTGTTTCCATGGGCCTGAGAACTAACTTTTGAAGTGATTGCTAGAGACCTGTGCTTGAATGTAACAACAGGCACATCCTAAGAATGCACTGCAGTTTAAAACTGGAAATAGTTCATAGTTACAGGGCATTTAGAAAGATTCACTGGAGTGGTCTGCATTGCTGATACCACTGTACTGTGTAGAATCTGCGTGAAACTACTAAGTGAATGATAAAAGATTAAATAGAAATTGAAAGGGAAAAATAAGCTTCCATAAATTCAGTTTCATTTGCAAATAATTCAAATTTGCTTATATAGAGATAATGATAATGTAAGGTCTCAATCATGGCTGTGTTGCTTCTGTTATCTGCCCATAAATGCAAGTCTATTAATGTTCACTGTGGAGAAGTGTTTTAGTAAGTTTTGGTTATGACGGATGTTGATTTGTTCAGATTTACTTAAGAAGGAAAGAAATAGTATATATATCTATATCTAAATCTATATCTCAAAAAGAGAAATACCAAACACATAATTTAATCAAAGTTTTCATTTAAAAACTGTTTTTGATGTTGTGACATATTTCTTTCTTGTATTTCTAAAATGAAACAAGAAAACAAGACTTGAACCTCCCCCAAACTATTTCTGTTTTCTTCATTAATTATATGAAAGAGAAATTATAATGTATCAGTTACGCTGCAGATGATACTTGGTTCCCCAAAGCTGCACCACCACAGACAAACTGCAAAGGTAGATGAAGACTGGTGAGGAAAAAAAAAATAAATTAATCTCAGCTTTAAAATGGAAGCAGAAGAGAATATAAAACCATTGTTAGAGAGTAATATGTCTAATAGAAGTTGCAGGCAAAAAATTAGAAGTGAAGCTGATAAACAAAATAGGTCTGCATTTTTGTTTGAATATAGCATCCAATTTATAACCACAGACTAATTTTCATTTTGAGGCTACATATACTATATATGACAAAGAAGTTAATCTATATTACTTCAGTACTATTTTCTTTACTTAAGCCTATATAATACTGGAGAGATACTGACAAATAAGAAGGGATTCACAAATTTATCAGGAGGAAAACTGAAGCACTCATAATTACAGTGAAGGAATAGGAAATACAGTTCAAAAGCTGGAAGGGAAATACAAAGTACTATGTTATATAAGAACTAATAATTGATTTTCAGGATCTGAATCATGGGTTTTAGGCATAGTGTTGGCAATACTGTCATACTTAGCCTGGGTTTGCTGTAATGTTTCAATTTCACAAGGGCATTTCATAATCTCATCAATATATAATTCTTGTTGCATTAAGCGAGAGAAAATTCCAAGATAGAAATAGAATTGTGTTTTAGACTAACTGTTCAATAAATAAAAGTATTTATTAACCACTACTAGAAATATACAATCTACAAACTCAGGGTTGTTTCTCAGAATTAATTCCAAATTTGTTTCCATGTTTAGTTAGAAATTTAGTTCTGTAAGTATATATCAATATGGTGAGAACAGGAGCTACATGAAACTTGCCAGTTGCATAATAAAATTGCAAGGAAACTTCTGTGTAGCCAAAAAAAGTTCAGATGCATTCATGTTGGGTTTTGTTTTTTATTTTTTTGTCTGATTCACAGTCTCAGTTCTAACTAGTACCAACAATTCTAAAGAGTCCTGCTTGTGGGGCTATTCTCAGCTTTTATGGCTGGACTGCAAGAAGCCAACTCATACAGCTTTGAAAAATATGCATCCTTGTGAGATTTCCACTCCAGAATTAGATTCCATAGACTCATTTCTTTATTAAGTTTCAGGGAAGCACTGAACTTGTATACACATCTGAGACAATCTAAAACTTGAAAACTGGAAGTTTGCTTATCTCAAATTCCTTCTTATGATACACCCCGTTGAACACAGTGGAATAGATTTTTCTGCCATAGTTATGTTGTCCAGGCACAACTGAGGATTCTTTGCTTATGTTTATTTATATGACTGCAGGAAAACACTATGCACAGATGCTCCTGCAATACTGAGCAATAGGTTGTGCTTAAGTTAATAAACTTCTATTATTGTTGTTCTTATCATTGTTTTCTATTGGAGTGCACTCTACTTGACAGGTAACTAAAACCAAACTGTGTTTTAATAGCAATTATAATGACATGACATCTTATGCTCCTAGAATAGTTCATGGGAAACATGTAGAGGAAATTTTGCCCAGATGAGTACTAGGGAGCTATATGGAAGAATATGAATAATCAAATATTGTCCCAATTAAAAGATTAAAAGGAAAAAAAAAAAAGAAAAAAATGCATAAACAGAGTCACGAGTCTAGAAGTGTGATTAAGCTGGAAAAAAACATAAAGGTTATGGGTATTCTATAGTAGCACACAGAAATTCTGCACCTCTTCAGATATTATGACTGCACATTTGGCAAGCTTATATTTGTTAGATGGAAGATATGTCTTGTTCTAAAATCCAGAGGCCATATAATTTCACTGGGAATTTGGGATTATGGTAGGTTGGATTTGTGAAGTGCACTGTGGACTTTACCAATATTTTTTGCTCTATTAGAAAACAAATAAACAAACAAACAAACAAACAAAAAAGCACATTGAAGACATTATATGAGAAAAAAGGTCCTTTAACATTTCTTTATTTCAGACCTAGTCCAGAGGCAGAAAAGGTGCTTAGGTAGGATTTGATAAAAAGTATGTCCAAAAGTATATTCAGAATGCTTTGCTTAGGACATGCAGACATTTTTTCAAAACAGTCAAAAGCTGCTGTGAGAGAAAGGAAATAGATTTTGAAGGCATTGTGAAAATGATACTCTACTGGTTTCCTGTCTTGTGTTGGGGTTTGGGTTTTGTGTTTTTTCCTTTACAATTGACAGGTGACTTCATTAATCCTATAAGCAATGTTTCATTCTCAGCAGGTATGTCATTATGTATCTATCTTCATTTTAACTTGAATTACCATATAAAATCACATATCTCCCGGTAGATTATCACTATCCTATTTTTTGGAAATCAAGAAACCCTTTCCAAGTCTTTCATAACATCATTGTACTTAAATGAAAATTATGGCTAATTTTAAGGAGACCAGACAGAAGATGACACTGTTCTAAATAAGGCAGGATTCACCATTTCATAATACAATTATTTTTATACCCTACACCTGTAATATTTCAACATTGATTAGCTAATGCTTGAGCTAAGGATGGATTTTGTTGTTGTGTAGATATAGACCTGTGAAATTGTATCTTTTTGTACTTGTTCCTGTATAGTGATTTTGAAATCAAATACATTCACCTAGTACATTAAAAACATAGTTTATTCCTAAGTACAGTCACTTAAACTGTTCTGAAGACATATAGACTTGTTTGTTTCTATGTACTTGTCAGTACTAAGAGCTCAACGGCCAACTATTTTTTTTATTACATTAGAATTGTATTATCTTTTCTGTGAGTAATTACAGTTACTAGAACTAGGCACTATATGTAAGTAGTTTACATTGTTCCTTCTAATAGGCAATATTGTGACTGTGTCACAATTGATTTTTTTTTTAATTTTTTTCCTAGTCGTTATCATTTTCCTATTGTCCATAGTTCTGAAGTGGTTCACGAGAATTATCAGTGGTATAACCTCACTCCTGATGCCACTGGCATTTTAAACACCATGTGAGACAGATATAAACTGGATCCATTTAGACAACAGAAAGGCTGAATGCTGGCAGTCACTTAATGAATGTGGGATGCCAGCTATTTCCATATCATAGTGTTGGGTGTGTGCCCAGCCACATCCCAACAGGATGTTTGGATGAGACCTGCATGTAGATCAACCTCAGCCCTCCTACCCAGTCTCCTGTTCACAAAAGTGTGGCAAATGGGCTAGAAAGAAGTCATGGCCTTCTCCAAGTCCAGTTCCCTGATCTGCTCTGTCACTGTAAAACCTGGGACCCCCAAGTGTCCACAATGCCCACATTCATGAAGTGACTAGTGTTTTGTAAGGACCAGTGGTTGCACTGTGCCTAACTAGGAAAGCAACAGCAAAATAGTTAAGAAGGACCTACAATATTTTTGGGAAAACCCTCTCACTGTGAATGTAGCCTGGATATACATATCTTCACAGCATACTTCATAAAGAATTTTAGATCATAATCAGATATTTGGTTAAAATTGCCTCTGTGAAATACATACATATGGATTGTGCATCTCTGGAGAAAAAAAATTCTTCATATACCGTATAATCGCCTCAGTCATAGGCTCACCAAGCTGGTGAAGAGGACTTTAAACTAAAATTCCCAGGGAAGAGGAACCTCAATCCATCCCACTCCTACCAGTTTGAGGCGAGTGCCAGCAAGAGATGCCCAGAGCCTGAAGAGAGATCGAAGGTCAACAGGAGAGCACCTGAGGAGCAGCACAAAGGAATTCCATCCACTCCACCCAGTAAATGAGCTTCAGCAGGGGCCTGACTTCAGTGCCTCTATGCAAACACACATGGCATGGGAAATAAACAAGAATTAGAGATGCCCACATGACAGCAGGGCTATAATCTTATTAGCATCGTAGAGATGTGGTGGGATGACTCATGACTGGAGTGCTGGAGTGAAAGGAGACATGGTGGCATGACTCGTGACTGGAACGTTGGAGTGGAAGGATACAGGCTCTTTAGAAAGTACATGAAGGGGAGACAAGGAGAGAGTGTCACCCTTTATGCTAATGACCAGCTGGAGTGCATGGAGCTCTGCATGGGGGTGGATGAGGAGCTAACTGACAGCTTATGGGTCAGGAAAAAAGGCAGGGCAGGGACAGGTGACATTATAGTGGGGGTCTGTTACAGGCCATCCACTGAGGAAGACTGAGCCCATGAGGCCCTCTGTAGACAGATAAGAGCAGCCTCACATTCACAAGCCCTGGTCCTCATGGGGAACTTCAACCACCCTGTTATATCTGTTGGATATCTGTTGGAGGGACAGGGCAGCAGGGCATAAGCAATCCAGGAGGTTCCTGAAATGCATTTAGGAAGACTTCCTTCTCCAAGTGATAGAGGAGCCAATGAGGAGAGGTGCTATGCTGAGCCTTATTCTTACCAACAGCTGGTGGGGAATGTGAAGCTCAAGGGCAGCACTGGCTGCAGTGACCATAACATGGTGGAGTTCAAGATCTTTAGGGCAGTGAGGGGGGCACACAGCAAGCCCACTGCCCTGGAGTTCAAGAAAGCAGAGTTTGGCTTCTTCAGGGATCTGCTTGGTAGGGTACCATGAGATAAAGCCCTGGAGGGAAGAAGGGCCCAAGAAAGCTGTTTAATATTCAGGGATCATCTCCTCCATCTCAGGAGTGATGTGTCCCAAAAAAGAAGAGGTTAGGTATAAATGCCAGGAGGCCTGCGTGGATGACCAAGGAACTCCAGGACAAACTCAAACACAGAAAGGAAGCCTGCAGAAGGTAAAAGCAAGGACAGGTAGCCTGGGAGGAATACAGAGAAATTGTCCAAGCAGCCAGGGATCAGGTTAGGTAAGCTAAAGCCCAGTTAGGATTAAATCTGGCCAGAGATGTCCAGGGCAACAAGAAAAGCCCCTGTAGGTACTATGGTGAAAAAAGGTTAGGGAAAATGTGGAACCTCTCCTGAAGGCACTGGGAGACCTGGTTACCTGGGATATGGAGAAGGCTGAGGTACTCAATGAATTTTTGCCTTGGTCTTCAATGGAAAGTGCTTCAGCCACACGATGCAACTCACAGAAGGCAAAGGCAGGGACTGAAAGAATGAAGAACCACCCACTGTAGTAAAAGGTCAGGTTCGAGAACATGTAAGGAACCTGAAGGTGCACAAGTCCATGAGACCTGATGAGATGCATCCATGGGTCCTGAGGGAACTGGTGGATGAAGTGGCTAATCCACTGTCCATTGTATTTGAGAAGCTGTAGCAGTCCAGTGAAGTTCCCACTGAATGGAAAAGGGGAAACATAACCCCCATTTTTAAAAAGAGAAGAAAGGAAGACCCAGGGAATTACAGGCCAGTCAGCCTGACCTCTGTGCCTGGCAAGATCATGGAGCAGATCCTCCTGGAAACTATGCTAAGGCACAGGGAAAATAAAGAGGCCAGCATGGTTTCACTGAATGCAAAGCATGCCTGACCAGTCTAGTGGCCTTCTATGACAGGGTTACAGTGTTGGTGAATAAGGGAGGAGCAACTGATGTCATCTACCTGGACTTTTACAAAGCACTTGATATTGTCCCGCAGGACATCCTTGTCTCTAAACTGGAGAGACATGGATTTGATATATGAAGCATTCAGCAGATAAGGAATTGGCTGGCTGGTTGCATTCACAGAGTTGCAGTCAATGGCTCAATGTCCAAGTGGAGGCCAATGACAATTGTCATTCCTCAGGGGTTGGTATCAGGACTGGCGCTGTTTAACATCTTTGTCAGCAACACGGACAGTGGGATTGAGTGCACCCTCAGCAAGTGTGCCACCGCCACCAGGCTGTGTATTGTGGTCAACACACTGGAGGGAAGCGATGCCATCCAGAGGGACAGGCTTGAGAGATGGGCCCATGCAAACTTCATGAAGTTCAACAAGGCCAGGTGCAAGGTCCTGCACATGGGTTGGTGCAATCCCAAGCACAAATACAGACTGGGTAGAGAATGGATTGGGAGCAGCCTTGAGGAGAAGGACTTGGGAGCATTGGTTGATGAGAAGCTCAACATGGCCCGGCGATGTGTGCTTGCAGCCCAGAAAGCCAACCGTATGCTTCATTTACTTCATATACTTCATTTACTGTGAGGGTGGTGAGGCATTGGTTGCCCAGATAAGTTTTGGATGCCCCATCCGTGGAAGTGTTCAAGGCCAGACTGGATGGGGCTTTGAGCAACCTGGTCTAGTGGAAGGAGTTGGAACTAGATGATTTTTAAGGTCCCTTCGAACCCAAAACATTCTAATTCTATGATTCTATGAAACAGGCAGGTAGAAGTAGGTACTGCAGAACTGGGAGGCATAACACAAAATGCAAGGCTTTAGGAAATGACAAGTTCCAAGACATTTCATATTCCCCAGTTCCAAGTTGCTTTGAGGGTTTTGGTGTAATTACAAGCCTGGGAGAACTGTCCCAGTTGTGGTTTCTCTCCTGCCAGACTGTCTTATCACAGCTGTAGTCAAAAATCTCCTTTCGGTGCTCTGAAACCAGTATGTGCTCCCACTCTCAGCTCCATGATATCTGTTTTACGGATATTTTGCCTTCTCTTGGCTGGATAGTATGTTTTCAATACTCCTTTCAGACAGTCAGTGTAGTACTTCAAATGTGTGTAAATTACTTGAAGGCAAGGTTTGACTCTTTATTTGCCTGAACATTGTATCCCTAAATTAAACCTTAGTTCCTAAAAAACCTGATGCTTCAGTAAAGTCTAAACCCCCCGTTTTCAAGCACAGCTTTCTACTAGAGTTTACTAACATAATGAACATAATATACTCATAGCAGTGCTTGGATTGCCAATCCAAACCTTGGATGCTGATAGTTCATTTATGCTCATGAATTGATAGATATTTTAAAAGGCTGGTCATTCCTGTTCATAGGTCTATATATGTCTTTCAGGGGGGAAAAAAGGGGGGGGGGGGCAAATGCAATACAATGAACTATTACTGAATGAATAATGAAAAAATAAGACTTAACAGGACATGTGGTGATGTGCTTTAGCTGTACTTATCTGTGTGGTTTTTACTTTTTCAAATGTTATTTAGGCCTATTCTTATATAACACACATAAGATGGAAGATATGTAAATGCTGCTGATCAGAGATACTGCTTAGCGCAGCCTGTAGTTTATCTGACATTACATGGATTTTTCTGTCAAGTCTGAAAGTAACCTACCCTACTTATTTGCAGTTTCTAGATGTTGTTCCTAATGGAAACTGAGCCTATAAGCAAGAAGCATCAGGAAGTATATCTGACTATACCTGCCATCAGAAAACCACGTACCAGATTTTCATCATTTTATCAACGCACATTTTGAAACTGAAATAAACTATGAAACTGATAATCAGGAATGATGGGATTATATTAATGTATTAGTTTTAAAGCCTTTACTGGAACATAAAGGTCCAGAATACAGCTCATCATAATTAGACAGCTGTATAGGTTCTCCATTTCCTGCCCTGAAGTGTGAAATTCAGAATGTACTTTGGCTTCAGTACAGCTGATAAAATTGCATATGACAGTGACTGCAGAACATTTCATACAGGGGATGATTAATTGCTTTGCTTTTCTTAATATCAGCATGAAATTCTTTCCATGAAGTGTTGTTTTGCACAAAGCATGCCATATGATGTTGGTGAAGATTCAAATTAGGTATGACATTGAATTTTGTCTGCGTTTTGACTGCTTTTTATTTTAAAAAAGATTTTAGAGAGTTAAAAGACTTCAGCTCTTTTGAAGAGAGTTTTAAGTGTTGGAGGTACCTCTTAATATATGAAAATCACTGGGAGAACAACTTCAGTATTAAAATTTCTGAAGCTGGTTGCAATCATTTAATATAATTGCATCTTTTTATAATTACTTTCAGAGAAAGGTAACTTCTAAGCTGAGAGGTAAGAAATGGGAAAATAAGACAAGTAAGAAACAGTAAAGGTAGATGAAAGAATGCTCCAAAGCAGGAGTTGGAAAAGCTGCACTCATTGTCCTAGTCTTTTATAGATTTTATATTTGACATTTGGAAGGTCAGTTAATAAGTGTATATGTCCGTCTTTCATATGTCTTCAGCATAAGTATATTTAAAATATTGAAATGGTTTAAAGTGTAGTGAGAGGTCCATTGAAATACTTCCTATACTTAGAAATAGCAATTACTAAAGAGGCCTTAATATATTATTGACAAGTGCAGGACAAAAGATAGTAGACTGCAACTTTTTGTAACTCAGAATACCCCTAATATATCTTATATGTCATTGTCATCATTCATCCTCTATGTGGCATGTATCATGTTTTCTTTTGAAGTAAGCACTATGAAATTACTGCAAAGCAATAATTCTAGACTGCTAGGTAATATATTATGTGCTGTGAGTATTAACTGTGGCAAAGTGATGAGAACAGTAAACAATTTTTAGGTACTCCCTGAAGGAACTATTAATCTTTTCTATGGCGAAAAGCAGAATTTCAGCCTGTAGGTTAAAAATAAGAAGTGCCTGACCCTGAATTATGAGCTATCAGTTTTCAACTCCCCCACCTCTTCAAACCTAATACCATTTTTTCTGTGATTTTAGTATTTGATTTCCCTGAGCTTTTTTTGCCTCTTGATACTGTAGATGAGCCCCATGTAATGCACCAGCACTTTAATGCTTTGTCAGTGATTGTTAAGGGAGAGGTATAATTAGTGCATATGCACCATCTAAAAGACCATGCAACTTCTGCTTAATAATAAAATGTTTTTACTGATGCAAATTGCTGAATTGTTACTAATCCCAAATGTTCTACAAGTTTGGTGGCTTTTCAGTGCTCATTTGTTTATAGCAGTTTCTGTCCCCTTGACAAGCTGAATGCTAAAATCTTTTGCAGTTTGTGACACAATGGTGCACCATAGGCTTTTCCTGAGGGTATTTTCTGGCCACCACCAGATATTCAGTGTGTTTAGATGCCATGAGTGTGGAGGAGGAAGACTTAATAAACAGCTTGGATGCTTAAGACACTACTGGTGCCATTTTTTTCATGAAAAAATTTCCTTGGATACATAGACATGTGCTCCCTTTGTCTAGGGCTTCAAGAATTTATGATTTTTTAAATGCTCAGAGCATGTTTAACTTAGGATAAACACTTATCAGTGCTTTTAAGGCTCTCTTCAGCCTGAGTAGATTTCAGTACTTTGCTTTCACATCTTGTGAGTGTCTTAATTGCTCAGCTATGAGCTACTCTGGGCAAAGGTGCCCTCTGTCCCTCCTTCTGAATCTGGGCCTTTACACAGCCAGAAGAATAAAAGTTGTCATTAAAGTATGGGAAGTGGGTTAAAGCTGAGCTTTAAAACATGGGAATTGAGGCGTGGAGCCTTAGATGGTGACATGGAACTGCTGCCCTATTTCATGCAGGAGGCAGAACTCCCACCAAACCTTCTTTCCCTTTTCCTGCCTGTGATTTAGACAATCTGTGCTCAGCACATCAACCCTTGGGAATCACTGTCTAGGAACCCAGCTCTCTTCTGTATGTTTAGGAGGAACTTTGAGTGAGTTAGTACTGTGAATTCTGCTGGGAGAACCCTATATATCTAAGTCATATTTATGAATACCTACATATACATTAAAAAAAAAAATCCTATGGTTTTGGACTGGAGTTGCTAAGTGAAACTATTTGTTCCACTTTTGGTATTACTTTATTATGAATAAGATTTTCTGGAGAAGCACTGAGATGCAGCTAGAAGGCAGCAAAAGAGATGATCATTGCTATAGACCCAACTGAGCAGTATGTCTAACTATGGAAATATTCACATAGGATAATATTGCACAGCATCTAAATGGTCGGGTTTAAGACTTTGACTCTGTCTAGTACTAATTTTCTTGGGGCAAACAGTCATTGACTTTAGCAAATATTTTATCAGGAGACTGTGCTGAGGTAGCAGATAACAGTTTTTATGGCAGGAATTCGAAAACACAGTATAACTAGGGAGTGAACCCAAACTTTGCAGAGAAGACTGCATTTTGTGTCAGGAAAAGAAGAAGGTTGTATTCCCATTCTTCTAATTCATCAGCAGATGATACTTTTTGCCCTTTTTCCCTTTCTCTTCAGTGCAGAACAGTGTGATATTTATGACACAAAGGCCTATGAGTTTATCAGAAACACATTCTGTGTACATGAACAAATACTGGGCATAAAAGCTGGGATGTGTGCCGTTTAAACACGCAGCACACCTGCTAAACTTGTTGCCGTTCTTTGGATGAGGAACTTTAGCAGCACAAATTACTTTGTTGTAGCTGTTGAAGTATTCATAGCCACTTCAGCAAGGAGAGACAGGTATAAACAGGCTTTGAAGGCTTGTTGCAAACCATCACTATGGCTTTTCTTGCCAATGATTATAAGGTGAAAGGGTTGTTATCTTGCTATTTTCTATCATGCAAAATGTTTGTAGGATAACTTAGTCTTTTGGTAAGGCAGTTCTATATGTGACAATAAAACTTAGTCTGACTATCAAATGTGACTTTAAGGACATAGAACAAAATGTACAACAGTGTACTGTTTTTTGCCTTTTTATTAGCAGTTTTTATGGAAAAAGGGAACATTCAAGCACAAGGATAACAAAAAGTGTCTCCCCAAACCAGCCTTACACTTTGTTGCCCAAAGTTACATTTGCTGTGCAAAGCAGTAAATTTGTATTGGCAAGTTACTATATGCTTTTTGAACTGTGTGATTTTTTAACCGTATGGGTTTTTCACTGTTAAAATGTCTTTCCTCTTTCACTGATGTCCTTGCAGTCTCATATTTCAGAAAGTGAAAGTTTGAGTCTTGGCCTTGAAATTAAAACCAGCTAAAATAAAAGGAGCTTTAATTTATAAATGTTTGTTTAACTGTACTGTCCTTGTCAGAATGGAGTGTTGGCATTTATCTAGTATGTCTTTGCTTCAAGTAGTTGCTAACCACCTGGCAGCTAAAGAAAAATAGTAAAGAAAAAATGTGTTAGGTTAGACATCACAATGAGGGTTCAAAATTGAATTGCAGACATATACTACAGTGGTATTTTTCATTCCATGAGATTGCTGGCTTCCAGTGTAGTGGAGGAATGCCTGATTAAAGAGAAGGCTGCACGTTAATTCCCAACATGCTCCTTGGCAGCTTTTTCATTTCACTTATAGGTGGGAGCAGGTGGTGTCATTTAGAATTAAATACTTCATGTCTAGGTTAGGAGGAAAACAGCATTTAGTGATGAAATGTCCCTGAAATGAATCTCATTAATTGTTCACCCATTTGTGGTGATTTTATTTATATTTGCATACTGTAACGTAAGTACAATGGAACATCATATATTTAAATTGCACTTAACACTGAATTTAACTAAAAACAATAAAGGGCCAGAATAACTTCAGAACAAAAGATCTTACAGCAGTACTATGTCCTTTTTTACTGAAATAAGAAAGCAATAGCTACTGTTTCTTTAAGTTGGGTTTTAAAGGAGAGATATTCACAGCTTGCTAATTTGTAGCATTATTTTATAACCAGTTTGCTTTTGTTGTGCTGTTAAACTATGTGAAATGTGAAAATGTGTATATACCTTACTCATATAATGTTTTTCATAATATCGCGGAAGTGGATATTATGCTACATTTATATGCTAAAAGTTGAGTTCTGTATTGCACTGTGGGTATCTACTGGTTACTGGGTGGTGTTATGTAAAAAAAAACAACAAACCAAAACCTTTCTAAAAATTATCTTTTAAACAATAAATCACACTTTTGCTCTAAATATACTCAACAAGGGCTCACTTGTGCCTTACTAGTGGAGCTCCACATTGCAGTTGTATTTGAGGAGCCCCAGGAAGGACACAGTATGCTCTCTACTTTGCACCCATCAGCTCCACCAATTAATATTGAAGGGGAAAAGACCCATTCCAATGTTATATCTCTGTCACCTATGGGTCTAACAAACTTGAGGAAGGCATGGCTTCCATTGCCTGCAAAATGAAGGGCCCAGGACTAGAAAGAATTCTGATACTGACTCTGAGAGGGCACCCAACATCCAAAAATGGAAGACATTTTAGCTCCAGGTAGGACTCCTACTTGCTTTTGTGCTGTCTATAGATTTGCTTGAAATAAAATTGACCTGTTAGAGACCTATTTAAGAAAAAGAAATAGTATCAACTAGTAGAAGGTAGTTTGACTCAAAAGCCGTAGTGAGAGTCAAGTTATCTGCTCTCCTTTGTTTATCCTGTTCTAGACATTCAGGTAGTGCTGCAACATTTCCATTTGGAGTAGTTTGGATCATGCCTACCCCTTCAGCCAGTTCTCTTTGACTTCTCTTGTAACTGATACTTTTTTCCTCCATTGCTGTCTCAGTGTGATTTACCTCATAAAGCTTCATTATGTTACTCAAAGAAAATTTCTGTGTTCTGTAAAAGCAATTAGTTTAAAGAGCACCTTAGTACTCTTATTTCCTAAACAAATATGTTGCATAATGAGACTTAAACTAGTCTGTGCAGCTCAGACACTCTGGACAGGACAACTGCTGCTTGGAAGAGTTTCTTTCTTACATTTTCTTTTGTAGAGTAGTTAATTAAGTACTGAAATGCTCAGGAAATATGTATCAGTCACTTTTCCATCTCCAGCTACCTGTCAATTGAAAAATATTATGTGCATGAGACATGCTCTTTCACTGTTACTTTCTTTCCACGGCTTTAATTTTCATGTTACAAAGACTTCTAGAAGAGAATAAAGCTGACCTTAATATGGTAGCACTTTAATGCCATCAAAAGATTTTAATACTGCCAGATACAAAGATTATAATAATTAATGTTATCATAATGACTTACCTGTTACTATTATTGTGATCCATTTTTTCATTATCAACCAATATTAAGATCTCATGTAACTTACAAGATACATATCAGGTGTAAAACAGCCCTACAGTTTCATTGTAATTCACCAGCTTTACAGTGAAATACAGTAAACAACCTAACAAAGTTTAAGAAAAATTGATTACATGCTTTATTTATTTAATAGTTGTTTTCAGAAGAGTTATACTGACACATAATAGTAATGATGTAATATTTTTTGGTAAGTAAATCTCATATAGGACATTAGATCTTATATTTTTACATAAACTTTAGGCTACACTCCAGGAAGTAACTGAGTTTTGGTATTTCTGGTTTTGAAAACCAGCTGAAGAATATAAAGGAATTGTAGCTCAGTGGTTAGATGTTTAGTGTTTACTTGAGAGCAGTTCCCTTTAGGGTATACTGTTGAGCAGTTCAGAACTGAAGCACCTAAAATCATTGTCGTGTTTATCAATGTAGGCTGACTCCTACAGTCTTTTCATGGGTACTCAAGCTATACACTTTGAAAATGATTTGACACATTGCTTTTCAAGTAACAAACCTGGGAAATAATTGAATTCAAATTCATCTATGATCTCATTTTGAAACTTTTTCAAATCCAACCCTTTCACTGTCATAAAGAATTTTCCATTATCATGCTCTAGTTTTTCCTATTATACATGCCATCCTTTTTGCACTACATCCAAAAAAGACAGTCATGCCAAAGCTTTCTTTAATTTTCATCAGTGATACCTCCTCCATTCTCTTAACTCCAAGTGAGAAAAAAAGTCAGCCTTAGGTGGAAGGGATGGCAGAGAAATTCCTGCTGTTGACAGATAGTACACTGACAGAAAGATGGAACAGTGGCTCACACAGTCTGGCCTGAATGGAAGCATGAAGTAAGCACAGTTAAGAACAGAAACAGCCTGTGAGCAGAAGGAGAGGAACAGCTAGACTAGAATAAAGATAAAAAGTTTAAAAGAAAAATAACTGAAAAGCTAAATAGCCATATTCAGTAGCTATGACAAGTAGCTAAGAAAAAATGGTGGTCAAAGGTGTATAAAATAAAAGGTATTTGGTGAACTGTTTTGTGTCATAATTTAAAGTAGTACATTTATGAAAAATTGCCACAGAGTTATGCAATTTACTTCTGTTCTAATCAAATTGTGGGGTTCAGAGGTATTACTCTGTTCTACAGATTACAATAACATGTATGGAGGCCTAAAACACCTGCACATGCTGGTTTGTGCAGACTCACCAGTCTGAATCCAACATGCTTCCCACATTCCTAAAGCAATAGGCTTTGAATTTCCAGATCCCTTGTATTCTGTTCTCCAAAAAGATTTTCTTCCTAAGCTTTGTGCTAGCTATAGTCAAGCTTTACATATCCATTTGCTTTCTGGGTCTGATTCATTTATTCCTTACTATTTCCTGTTTAAAAATTCATACGCTGTTCACTCTTGTCTCCTCATCCTGCTAACTGTATGCTATTTAAACTGAATATCTCTCTTATAAATTAATTTTTTTCCAGCTTCAATAAGAATTTTGTTGATATTTTTGATCCCATGATATGTTTATTTGAGACACAGAGGTCGGATGAGTGGAAAATGGAATATAGAAACAAAATATTTTAAGGAAAAAAATACCAGGAGGAGAAAAAGTATCAGGGAAGGAAAAAAATGGAAGAACTAGAGTAGCATGTGAATTAAATATAAATGAATTGTTCTTATGGAAAATGGGTTATAAGTGCATATTGACCAGTTTTTAGCTACCTACAAAGAGTTGTATTTACTGGCCATATTCAGCTTTGCCTCCATAGTTCATTGTTGTGAGACTGCAATTACCATTACAAACTTCTTGTTATTACTTGTTATTAATGTGAAAATGAGCCTCCAAGGATATTGATTACACACAGCTCTCTGCCTTTATACAAGGTTCAATGAACTTCTGAGGGATTTAAGGAGCGTTGTTACTCCCCCTTGCTCCCATGATTTGTGTAACACATACCATGATATAGCTCTTCAAGTAAAAGATGCTGTTGTAAGTCTTCTCCTTTTTACTTTATTTTAAGAATACATTACTGAGAAAAAAAAAATGGGCTTACATACAGGCAAATCAGTTTTGAACCCTAATTTCCACTACAGCAAATCAATCTTGTCTATCAACTACATTTTTCACCTTTCCTTTAAAAAGGCCAGGGTTTTCATTAAATAAATATGTATAAGTAGGATGTTTGCAAGAAGTTTCCTTTGACAGAACAGCATTATATCTAAAATATCCTTTAATTCACATACCCTCAATGAATTTTTTTTTACTTCTTTTCATTGTTTTCAAATGTCTCGAAGGTAAAAATCAACATGAATATGTTCAGAATTGGTAGCCTGATGTAGTGAGTATGCTTTTATATTTTTTGAAAGACCTGATAAGGACCATACTTTACCTTTACAATTTAATAATACTTAAATATTGAAGAAATATAAATGAGAGTATGCAAAGAATTTTCATCCATGGTGATACTGTAAATGAATATAGAACTTCTATGCTCTTAGAAAAAGGGATGCATGATTTTTTTTACTTCAACTGTCAAGTTAGTAAATGTATTCCTTGAATGGCTTAGGAATATAAAATGAGATACATTTCTGGGGAAAAGTCAGAGACTTTCTGGTTTATTCTTATTAATGTTAGAGATGATACGTTTACGTAAAATTATATAGTTGTCCATAAAGAGATGCGAAACTGCAAACAATAACTTAAAGAATGTATTTGGAATCTGTATTTTCAAACACATTATTGCACAAATAGTACTATATGTAAACTGATAAAATTTTGGACACCATCATCCTGCATGGCTACTGTAGGCATGCTGGCCTGAATGTACTTCATTTTCTTTAGGCCTGAATAAAGTTATAAACTAGTTGGGGGGGAGAGTAATCTCCTGAGGTAGGTTTCATCTTATTTAAAAATTAGACATGTATATCTGAGTTAGTGACTCAAGGCTGGCTGTACAATCAGTAAGAGAGACATCCAACGTGAAAATTCATATTGGGAGTGAAATGGCATATCTCAGGATAAAATACCTTTTGGTTTGCCTGAGTAACTAGAAAGGAAGCCAGGAATATATGTCTTAGTTCTTTATAGCCCAACTTCTAAACACTAAAATGTAGGTTGAATGAATAGAATCAGTAAGCATAACTCTAAGCTTCCTACTCAGTTTGGTAAAGTCCTCAGATTTGCTCACAGTTTTACCCAGTTCCCAACATTCAGCTACCATATCTTGCATAGAAGTGTTGTCCTTTTTATTCCCAATCTTCTGAATTGTCTACAATGTTATCCTTGGTTTCACTGGAAAATGCTATACCTATTTTTATTTATTTTAGCATCAAATGAAGTACAAAATAAACTTGATTAAAAAAGCCAATGCAGCAAGACTCAGTATACCTTGCTACTTCCATTAAACCTAGTCCCATCAGCCTAACTTTGTTCCCAGCCAAAATAATGGAACAGCATTTCAAAACTCGATAAATAAAGACTTAAAGTAGTCTGCCTAAAATAATGCCAATCAGCTGGGGATTATACAAAATATAATGGATTTTATGGAATCCATTATTTTTAATGAACTTGCAAGTAGGACTGTATGAATAACAGATTTTTAGTTCAGCTGATGAACCAAAAAAAATTATGTAGGAAAAGGGAATCTAATTTAATTTTTTATATTTTTTTTTATTATACTAGAAATATTGAAATGCACTTTAGGACAACATGAAACATTTAATTTGATAGGAAAGTAAACTTTTCATTTGGCATATACAAAGACCCCAAGCATATATTTTAATTAAGTCTTTCAGTGCTGTGGTTAGCTCCCTGCATTCAGAACACCTTCTATTATTCTGTGGTCCCAAACAATTATTTCACAGAGTTGTTTAAGTTGCAAAAAACCTTTACAATCATCAAGTCCAACCCTTAACCCAGCACTGCCAAGTTCACCACTAAACCATGTCCCTAAGTGTCACATCTACATGTCTTTTAGGTATCTCCAGGGATGGTGACTCCACCACTTCCCTGGGCAGCCTGTGCCAATGCTTGACAACCCTTTCAGTGAAGAAATGTTTCCTAATATCCAATCTAAACCTCCCCTGGCACAACTTGAGGCCATTTCCTCTTGTCCTGTCACTTGTTACTTTGGGGAAGAGACTGACACTGACCTCACTGCAACGTCCTTTCAAGTGGTTGTGGAGAGCCATGAGGTCTCCCCCGAGCCTCCTTTTCTCCAGACTAAAAAACTTCTGTTCTCTCAGCCACTCCTCGTAAGATTTGTGTTCTAGATCCTTCACCAGTTTATAGGCTGAGGTCAGTGAGGTGTTCAGAATCACTGTTATGTTGCCCTCCAGCAGTGTGGCTCATGGTTCTTATCCATTCTTATTGATCAATGAAGAAATCTCAATCCACTGGGCTAAAAGTAATTCTTCAGGAAAAAAAGACCAAACCCCCAAAATTATTGAAACATTTCATTTATAGAAGATGTAAAATTTGAAGCTGAGTATAGCCTAAAATGATACATATGTACAATCAGAAACTTTCAGGATCATTTTGTGCTGCACCAAGATTACCTTGGCAATGTTGCCCAGGGCTATGGTAAGACTGATGGTCAGTTAGATCTTACCTTACAAAGGAGTCAGGAGATTGCCAAGTGTACATCTGGACATGAAATGGAACTGGGATGCATCTTTGGGTTCAGTAACAGACATAGCCTAAATCCTCTTACTTAAAAATTAAATTGGTTGTTTCAAGGCAGCATTTTCACTTGGTGGAAATCAAGCTCATTCTACATAGGCAGATAGAGATATATAGCTATTTATCTGAGAATTAGGTTTTACTGAATATTTTATTGATCTGAAAGTTTGATTGAGTTGGATACAGCTAGATTTTTGAAAATATTATACAAATTGGAAAACTTTGGTCACCTAGATAGCATACAACAACAGGTATTGCCATTTTAGACAAGACTGGTTAAGTTTTCTCTTCCATTTTTTAATGCAGTCCTTCACTTGGGATTTTAGTTATCTCTATTGTGTAAGCAACAGAGTATTATGATAACACAGAATTGTTTTGGAAAAAAATATTAACTTAATTCACCTGTTAAATATTTTATCACTGTTGTGTTCAATTACAAAAAAATCCCCTAATTATCTTCAATGGCATTAACATTCATAGGAGTATTTGCATATGCCGTAATAAGTGCCACTACTTTGAGGGACATATTGCGCTTGGAGGAATGCATTCATTCAGTAATGAATTTACATTAAATGCAGGTACCCTCCCATGAAGTATTAGGCAAATCAGAAAACACTGGTTTCCATCAATGTGTATATGTATAGCATGTGGATGATAACAAGGTCTTTAGATTTGTGTGATATAGGAGTACCCATGCCTTTGAAAGTCAAGGCAATATGCACCTATTAATGTACTAGTACTAGACTTATGAAAAGTAAACAAGAGTTTTGGAGGTTTAGGAGGAAAAAAATTTATTTGCTGTCTCAGCGTTGTGGTTGAAGACCAAATGAAAATGTAGAGGCTAAATGGATTTGGGTACAACATCACTTTAATGACAAGATATATGCAGTTTTACAAATTGCACAACTTCCCTGTGCCTTAAGGGAGATGGTGCAGTAAGGCATAGAAGTTGGCCAGGTTTGTGTAGTGATTTTGTACACAACTTCCCTGTTCCACAGGAGAGATGCTGCAATCCTGCAGATAAGTTGTGTGGGTGAGTAGTGCCAGTCAGGCTGAGCATGGCCCTGGGGCACGGTTATGGTGTCCCCTGGGCTTTTCTGGGTTCCCTGGCAGTTTCAGATGCTGGCGTGTGGTCATGAGGTTTCCCTCCTTGGAGTCTTCCCTGAAACTCTTAACTAACCTCAGCATTTCCCAATGAAGTAACCTTAGTTACAGGATGGAGTGGGGAGTAACTTGGTGATTAGTCTGTTCAAATAGGGCTTTCTGATTTGCTGTCACTGCTGGTGGTGCTCACAGTCTGGACATTTCTTTAGTGCTTTTGCACTTCTTGATGGTCAGCAGATTGTTGGCATAGTTTGGCTATCTAGATAGATTTTGTGAGCACACGAAAAACTATTCAAGATGCAGGCTGTTGTTGGGGACAGTTGATTGATTTTTTCTGCTTCTACTTACATAAAACATTTCCTAAACCTTTCTACTGTTATTGGAACTAAAAGCTGGCTAAAGTTCATGGGGTTGTACTAACAGCTGTGCTAACCAGGCCTACCTCATGCTGACTGCTGCACTCGGACGTGCTGGAGAATTACTGTGTCCAATGCTTCTGCTAGGAAGTGAGGCCACATAATAAAGACTTTAATTCATTGTATTGCAGCTGCCTACACAAAGATACTTATTACAGATTTTTCTTCATCCATAGCTGGTCTCAAAGATCCACAGTCTGTATGGCTACTGATCAGTACACAGTAAGCATCCTTCTCCTTTGAAGTATATAAGATACGCTCACAGTTGAACATAAACAGACTTCAAGACTGACATGGCATGGAAAATTCTATATTCTTGTGATTATAGATGTAAATTACATTTTTTTTCCTTCTCTTTGATAATTAGCAGGGGCCAGAAACTTTATCTGGACTTACATATACCATCTTTCAGCTAACCAGAATTCCCACTTTCGTGGTAGTATAAACCTCTTATTTTATCAACATATTTCCCCATCGTTGTTTGTCTTTTTCTTCTTTGCATCCTTTTTGCCAATGTGGATGCATTACCTATTTCTTGTATGGCTGCAGATGGTGACAGTACAATGAGACTTTTTAGTGATGTGATCCTCTGCACTCAGAATTCTGCACAGCTTTTGCTTCAAAAGCAAAACATGAAGTTTTATTCAAAAGGTATATCACCCACTTTTGAAAACTTTAATTCTATCAACCTTTTTATTTATAAACAAATCAAAAAAAGTAAGGAAGCAATGTGAGATTCTTTCTACAGTACATTGTTCAGTCTAGATGGATATTTGATTTTGAAGACAGACAGACAGTGAGTTTACTTAAGTGTGGCCAGCTTTGATAATAATGTAAAGGTGGGAAAAGAATGAGAAATAAAGAAGAAAACTAAAAGAAAGCTTCCCGACAAGTAAGCCTTAATTTAAAGTACTGTCACTCCAGACCTCAAAAGCTTAGTAAAGAAACAAGCTTTGGTTTCTTCCTGATCAGTGATGTGTGACCATTCCACATTTGTACTGCTCATTCCCAAATTTGAGCCATAACTCACCTTTTGGTGGTAATTGACGTAATGCATCAAACAAGTGGGATAGTTTTCAGTTATGAACAATAACATACAAAAGTAAAGGCCTCTGAAATATCTACAACAACCAACAGCCTGCAGGAAAAATATGCTTTTATGTACCCAGATGTACAAAGCCTGAAAGTGAAAGGACTTTCTGTTACAGCTTCAAAATCTGACATAGTACAAGATGCACGCTGAATTGCTGAGGTCTTTCTGCTCTGTCTCCCTGTCACTTCACCTGTGAAAGTGTAATCCTAGTAGTGGAGGCAAAGAATGAAAAGATTGGATCAAGTTGCAATATGGGCTAATTGACCAATGTGAATATTAGCTACACATATTTTAATGGATCTTGAAAAAAGAAATATAGATTAGATCCATAGGATATCAATACAATTTCAAAGGTAGTTTTCCTCTGTTAAGAGATATAAAACAGCCAACAGAATAAGACAGCTGAACATCATAAGCTTCCCAGCATGTCTGAAAAAACAATGCATATAATTTTGGAAAGCAAAGGGTCTTCAGATAGATTTTGAGTTTTATGAACAGTGTTAATTATGGTGGAATTAGTGACTATGTCTACTTCAGAAAGTAATGTGGACCAACAGGAGCCTCTATGAACAGTGATACAGAAAGCTCTGATGACCTGTTACTTACATGATACACACTGCAGTGGTTTTTATCTTGGAATTCTCTCTAGTCTGATCCCACAGACCATTTGCAGCCGGAGAACTTTAGATACGTATTGCAGTTTAGTTTCATCTGAAAGTAATTGTATGCCCCCTTTTTGAGTTTATTTGCACATACTTACATGGGTGCAAAGAGATCTTACAAGCAAAATATATGCAAATATATGCACGCAGATACATCTATATGTTTGTATGATGTTTACAGCGTATAAAAAAAAGTAAAAGACCTACTTAAATGAATGATCTATTGCAAATAGAATCACCAGAGAACTAGCTGGTGAAAAGTGAGTTGAACTTGTAACTGCTTTTAAGAAGAATAATGTTAACTTGGATTTTTTTCAGAAAAATACTAGGCACAATTTTGCTTTCCTTTGTAGTGAGAGATTGAGGGATTACCGTCTAATAACAAAATATTTATGTGTGATCTCATTGAACAGTAGTAATGTGGTAGGTTTTTCAATACAATGGATATTTATTTACAGATTTTTGATAGAAGGGAGGGTTTAACAAACATAGCTTAATGAGATCAAATGATTGTGATCTGAATTTGGGTAAATAAAAATAAAAGATTAAAAAAATTAATAATCATGAAGGGCAGTAACCTCCAGGACAGCTTGCCTGATACTATTGGATTGTTATCACTTGCAGTCTTAAAATCAA
The DNA here is from genome assembly GCF_015220075.1 of Falco rusticolus. Classification (NCBI taxonomy): domain Eukaryota; kingdom Metazoa; phylum Chordata; class Aves; order Falconiformes; family Falconidae; genus Falco; species Falco rusticolus. The sequence goes on along the minus strand of NC_051191.1, from coordinate 43,775,726 downwards.
TAGTCTCTTAGTAAAGAATTTTTCTGTACCTCATTAAGTTAAGTTTTGATAAGTGGTTACTGTAGAAGGTCACAGCAGATGATCATAATGATCTTTTAAAACTGTGAATCTATTAAAGACTGTTAAATATGTACGCTTTTACTCATTAAGGTCATGTAGTTTCTGTAAGTTCCATGGAGACTAGAAGGGATCATTGTATCACTTAGTCTGATCTCTAGAATAACGAAGTCTATAGAATTTTGCCCAAGGATCTTTTGCTTTCAGACAGGTTATTTCCTAGATCAAAAATGCTTTTTAGAGAGAGGAAAAGTTATTTCATTATATGGAAAACGTGACATGTATGCATGCAGTCCATGGTAACATTTCTACTGTTCATTGAGTCCAAAGCATTCCTCATTCTAAGATTACAACTGCTATTATACCTATAATTTTATATGAAACTTAATTAAAAATTTTTTTGGTAACTAGAGATTTTTAATCAGTTCAGTGATGCTCTTCAACTTTTGATGCAGGTACTTTAGGATGACATGAAAATGTCTAAAAGGGTCATTCTCTGAGGGAGCTCAGAATAAGCTAAGATAGAAATCTAGTTATACACAGTACAGGAAGCTCTTGCTGTCCTTTTCACTATTTTTCTCAATAAGCTTAAAAGCTCCACAGACACACTTGCATGGACATAATCAGCATGCTGTGTGGAAATTTAGCTGGAGGACTTTCACGAGTAATGCAAATAAACTACTATTTGAAACTGCGCATCTTTCAAACTGCTTCTAATTCAAGCAGGCTACAGCAAGAAAAATGTAATGTAGGTAGGCTGTCTGCTCTTTGGTCAATGATCATATACTTCTGGGTCTATGGGGAAACAGATAGAGCAGGAACAAAATAGCAGATATTTAGACACAAACTCATTCAGTCACAAAGTGCCAAGAAAGGAATGCATCTTCTGCAAGCTAGTGCCTTTTATTTGTAAATAAATAAAACACTGGCATGCAATTGGGGTTGGAATTTATGTCACGTAACTCGAAGCTTTGTAAAATGAGCTGGTTGTGTCAGCTCCCTTTACTGCCAATGGAGAGAAATAGTCATTCCTGAAAGTAAATCATCCTTCTTACCTTGGACATGTCCTAGAATGGTATGAATTGCCTTCTGATGACAGTGTCTCATCTGGTGGTGTGCATCTAAAAGTTAAGTATTTAGTCTAAACTTCTCACTCAAGACTACTTCATTCAATATAAATATATCTAACTACATTTTTTCCCAAAAGTCAACTGAACTGGCATAATGCATAGGTTCCTCCTGTGAACCCATCTAAATAATTCCTTTTTTAATTCTTGTAATCTGTGCTCTGTAGGATCAAGGGGACTAGATATCACTGATCAAAATGTCAGCACTTTTTTAGTTCAGAGTTAGGAAAAGATGGTAGGTCCTTTCCTCGTAGGAGCAGATGCAAGGTAATGAAATGAAAAGAAAGCTTTGACACCTTTCTTTCTTCCTGCTTAAATATGGTTCAGATAGCTCAGCAACATACATGAAGACAATTTTCCTAAAAGTCCGCTGAAGTCACATTGTGCTTGCTCTTCTCCTATTAATAGCCCATAACTGTAACTAAAGCAATGTCTGATCATGTCCTTTTCCTTGCTCACGCATTCTCAAAAAGCTGAGTAGATTCAGTTACCTCTGCTGCTTCCTTTTGTGTGACTATACTTTACATCAAAAATACAATATGCAGCACACTTTAAGGGCATACATTCTGTGAAATAGGTGCTTCCCCTTAAAAGCATAAAAGGTCCCACAAACAAGTTGACTTCAATTGGAATACTAAATTTTTCGCATGGTTTTGCTCACAGTGAATGATAAGTAAGGTGGTTCTTACCTTAAAGACTGTATATTGAATATGATAAACCAAGATATTTATTTAGTTTTTGGTTATTTCTATAGTATATATTTATATAAATTACCTAATAATTTTTTTAATTGAAACTTGGGGATTTACAGTACATTCCAGTCCCTAAATGTCATTACTCAAATTCCAAGGAAACTTGGGAGGGTGATTTCCTCATGTTCAACCACCTTATTTTCTAAACAGTGATCACAATCCGGTGCTTATGTTTTATAATCTGTTACCATGGAGATATTTCCATACACACAGGATGGTTGCTCCATTGCATACAATCAAGCAGGATAAGTGTTGATTAAAATGGTTGCAAAAAATCTCCATATCCAATAATTGAAGGGGAAAAATAGAAGAAAATAAAATATGATTTAACTAATAAAAAAATAATCTTTGATCATGTAATTGTTCAATTTGCTGCTTTAAATTCCTTCTCTTGCATTGTTCTTTATTGTAGGAAAGACATAATTGTGAATTGGATTTACAATGAAAAAATCTTACTTGAGTAGCTAAATAATGATATAACAGAGATTGATATCAATCTGACTACGAGATGATACTTGGGGCAGATTTCTACTACCATTGTATAACACCATGGCAAATAGACCTGGAAATTATGAGACTCAAAGTAATTTTGTTTCATATTTGACATAGGCGGGAAAAAATTCCTTTTCAGAATTATTTTGCTTACAAAATCTAAAATATATTTTGTGTGTCTTAAACTACGCTTTTCAGAATGCTTCGTTCATTTACATTGGTAATTATTTTTGACAGTATGTAATTTTTAATTATTTTTTTACTACCACATAGTGGTCTTAAGTATATCTTTGCAAGTACACTATGTTGTATATCTATATCCGGTTCTATAGGACTGATCTTTTATCATTTTGACTCATTATATTATTACAGAAAACTCCAATGGCTTTCCCAGCACTGTAGAGGACACTTAAATATACTGTGATTTAGAAAGTATCAAACCCTGCCCGCCTGACCTGTGCAAGTGTGAAAATTTATGTTCTGAAATTGCTTGTTGAATCAGGACATAAAATATTCTTTGCTTTGACTGTCTCTCAGTATAAAAGACAGGCAAGATAAACAGTCTTGAAAGGAGTGAATTGAACTTGCTACATAAATCAAGACTAAATGCTTTTGAATATTTCCAGCAGTTTCTTAGAATTCTTTCACCTTTCATGTAACATTGGTATGTCCTAGACTTCTCAGGACTGTGGGTCAGCTGTTGTGATCCCTCCAAAACAATGCAAAGTCAGGAAATGTTCCATGCCCATGCTGTAGGAGATCGGAAAGTGCAGAATTGTTACTGAGAGTACATATGGCTGTCCTTTATAGAAACCACAAGAAAGATAAGATATAAAGGTTGCTAGAATGATGATGCATACATGTAGAAGATACTTATAACTGAATCTGTTATTGATTGAATACTTAACTACTTGAATCTTTCATGTGTCCTGAAAAGAAAAAGAATCCTTTTTTTACCAGGAATTCTCTGTCTTTTGTTTTAGGTGCTTACAGTAATAATATTTGAGTAACTGTTATGAGTACTAGGAGTACAGGGAAAGGAATCAATTAGTGGCAATAGTGTATGCTGGATGCCCTTCATTAGAGGAAACCCAGTTTGTGAAGGCATATGTTCTGCAAACTGAGCCCACAACCACTGGGAGAAACATATACAGTCCAAATCTGTCAGCATATCACAACAAAACTGTACATATCTAACCAACATGCTGACAAGAATACCAATAAACACAAAAGGGAGGCCAGAATTCTCACTTGCCACTAGGCTCCATTAATTATGTTATGGACAGCTTTTCAGCCTTTTGTTTGGATAAAAACCTACAACTGCTGTGCGTTTGTGTTCTATCTGTAAATAAGATTTCTTTCCTATATGGTAGTTTGTTTTCTAATACTACTGAAAAATAAGGGATTTAATTTTCAATCATTTCTTAGATTTTCATTCTTACTTGTGAATATATAGCTGTCTGACTGATAATGGAAGTGTACCCACTGGAGTCTGCCAAAGTATGGGATGCCATCAGTTAACTGAAATTTTTCGTTTGTTGCTATAAAGAGTTTTAGAGAAAAAGGTCTGTAAAACCTATTTGAATAAAAATACAGATTCCAATTATATATTTTAACCTAATTAATACAAATAAAATTAATAAACTACCTCTGTAGGTGCAATTTGATCACAGGCATTCATTATGATATTCAGTAAAGAATAGAGATATTATTAGTGTTTAGAACTACACCTCTACTTTAAATATTAAAGTAAAATGTAATAACAGTTCACCCAGATATTTCTATTCACTGACCCTCTGTGCCTGCAAAAAAATTGATTGTGTCTTGGCATTTTTAGAGGAAAATATTTCCTTTATCTAATTGAACTCTGTAGGAGCATTTCTGAAGACTGGTGTGAGAAACTTTCTTCTCCACTCACTGATGACAGTACAGGTAGAAGTGTTTGTTGCCATGACAGATTCAGAAAGCAGATGATAACCTTGGGGTTTGGGCCAGCATTACTTGTTACAGAAAAATTGATTTGGATGTAAAAGCTGAGCAATTTTAGAGATTATATTGAGTACATGATAGTTTAGAATTTTTCATTTGCCTAGCCCGGTCTACTGATACTAAAGGAATTACTCTACTCTGAAGAGCGACATGTTCTGGAGAAGGTAATATAGAAGTCCAAACTATCTTTAACATAGATTATGAAACAATGCTGTGCATGCTGAAAAAGGCACTTGGGAGTGAAATATTCAGGTAAATAGACTACTAGTTTTAGGCTACTAGTTTTTCTGTATCTTTTTCTTTGCATACTACCCCAGATTCTGATAGCCTTAAAATAAATGTTATAACAGCCCTCAGATGACCTTCTTGATCACATTTCACAGCATGCTTCCTTGATATAAAATTCAAGTTGACAGCATTGTGAATAGACAAGTGTAGCTGTGGATTGTGTGATTCACGTTACCTTGCAAATGTGCTTACATTAGATTCTAGAAATAGACATTTGTATATAATGAGATAGACCTTAGTGGGCAGCAAATCAGATGACTTTCAAAGTGTTTGAAACGAAGGGTTTACACTTCAAAATTCAACAAACTTTGTGACAAGCAAGGGAAAATCTCCAGATTGTTTCAACGTTGAGCATTTTGTTGCCACTTGGCTGAGTGGGAGTTAGATAAAGTGTTGGAGAGCTGCAAGCATGATAGGGTGCAAAAAGGAGAAATCTCTAGCTAGAAGGCAGGGTTGTCTGTCTGGCCTGAAGGTTATTATTAGAAGAGTTTAGGTAGACGATTTGCCCCAAAAGTTGTTGCAGTGATTGTGGGCTATTAAGCCCCCTTCGCATACCAACTTGGGAGCAAATTTTTATTAAAAAAAAGAAAAAGAAAAAACCCGTGCTGTTGTAGCTTTTATTTGATAAGATAAAGGGAACTTGTTTAAGAAGACATTATGCGAGGGTTATTACTAGATATGGTAAGGTGGGAGGACAGAACCCTTCTGAAGGCAGGGTTGCTTTTGCCCGATATCCTTCCATTAGTTATAATGGCCATTGCTGTATGCTGATATATCTTTTACAAAACTTATCATTACCCTTGAAAGTGCTTATCATTCACTTTAATTCAAACATGTTTTCATTGTTTTATGTTTCGTTTGGATTTTTCCATCAATCACTCCTTTAAGTTTCAATTGCACATTCTGCTGCTAATCTTAGGGCTGAAGAAGAAGGGATGAGTGGAACCTGTTTGTAACTGCACTCTCAGTACATAACTTGTTTAAAAATAAAAGCTAGAACTATATTTAAAATCTACTCTGCATTTCTTTCTATAGCGTTGCTGGAAGTAATTTCCACAGCAGAGGGACGACTTCTGAGGGAAGCAGGATGCAGCCGCAACAGGGGCTCCCTGCAGCTGTGAACTCAGTAAAAGTTTTGCTTCTAGGGGATGGGCAATTTCTAATTATTAGACAATTGGAGAGTATTGGAGAAAAGATGCCTAAAATCATTATGGAAATTTCATTAATAGCTCGCTATAGTCTGGAAATGAAATATCTCCCTGAAAATACGAGTCTTAGTCTATGCTTGACATTAATTAGAAAAAAGGGTAGATCATGTTCTCCTGGTTTTTTTGTTTGTGCTTGTGCTTGCAACGTGTGAGTAATCAGTGAAGCTGTTTAGACTGTTAGATCTTGGTCCTGTGATTTACTATGAGCAGGAGGATATGGGAAGCCCTACTGAAATTGGTGGGGATCTGTACAAATCAGTGTTGTGTCCTGGTTTTAGTTAAAAAAAAATATTTTTTTTCACAGCTGATAATTTTATTAGGAAAAATAAATTACTGTGAATTTTCAGATTCGCAACAAGCACAAAATGTATTTACTCATTGTGATACATATCCTAAAAAGGATGCCTAAGGCATAAATTAAATGACCTTCAGACATCTGAAACTCAATTTTTAATATGAAAACAACTGGCTAGTGCTTACCTAACTCTCTATGTCCCTAAGCTTTCAAGGAGTCTCCCCTTCTGACACCAGAATTCCCTAGTTTCCTGTAGTGCCATACATAAGTGGTCTTATGAGTACTCTGTGCTAGGAAGTTCAGTGCCACTGCCCAGCTCAAGTCTTCTTGGAATCCAGAAAACAGGTGAAGATTACGACCTGGCAGGCGTGTTCCATGGGGTCAGATTCCCCATAAAAGGTAATTGTAGCAGATTTCTTCCAAAAACTTCTGGTGGTGGGATGTGGATATTCCTATTTGCATGCCTGTACATAACCTGGTAACTCAGAGCTTCCACAGGTGTGCTGCATAGTCCTGGCTGTTGCCACCTGCTTTCTGCAATATTTCTGCTTTGTGTAGCCCATCTTCCATGTAGTGTCTCTTCTTCAGAGGCCGGCTCACAAGGCCTCCTTCCTGTGGCCGTGGGAATATTTGTCTCTTTCTACAGTGATGCTCCCTGTCAGTTAGCACAGTATAGTTGCCGCCCTTTGGAGAAGGAATGCCTTGAGCAGTGCTTGATGCAGCTTGAATCTCTGCTGACTGTGAAAGCATCTTGCATCCCAGACTATCACTCTCATCACATGCAGGGGTTATGTACAAGGCATGTCTATTTGGCTCTCTCCATGTCTTGCTGGGTATCTATTTATGATGTCAACTGTCTGAGTTTCTCTCCATATATGTAGGACTAATTACTACGAGGGTATAGGGGCTCCTGGGCTTAGCAATTTCTGATGGCTATCTTTATTTGCTGCCTAGTCTGAGAAGGAAATCTGCCCCTTTGAAATATTGAGTTTATTTTCTTAATAACATGAATGGTACAAGCCTCCAGTCTGACTGGGAATTATGTATGTGTGTGATAGGGTGATTGAATGCACTCCTTATGTATGTAAAAACCCTTCAGGTATTCATGGCAGTTTTGGAATTTTAAAGCTCAGAGGAGTGGGAGGTCATTATTAATGCACCAAGCAATCAATTTTGCAGGTATCTCATATCAGAAGAGACTAATTTGGAGCCAATCTTTCCTACATGGCAGTATAACAGTTGGAGTAATTTGTGCTAAGTAAAGGCCAACCAGAGCCACAGCTGAGGGGCTTCAGATACTTAAGGAAGTGCAGAAGCTTTTGCTGAGATACTTTTTAATCAGAATAACTTGGCAGTCATGGAAAAAGGTGAACTCATATGGGTCCTTGTCCTCACATTTTATATTCCTTGAATGGGTAATGTCAATTGCTTTACCCCTTGTAAAATTGGCTGATACCATACAAGTTAGCAAGGCTCTTTACTTGTTCACAGCCCAGTCAAAGCGATTGCCTCCTTTGAACCTTGGCAAAACTCTGACCTTACTGAAATTGCACAGTTGTTCCATAGGCACCACTGGAAAAAAGGCTTCCTACTTTTGTGCTTTTAATAAAGCATTCTGAGAAGCTTTCTGTCATTGTTTGCTCTATCATAAGGATCTGATTATATATTACTTCTATATATTTATATATAAATGTAAGATTATAATGCACTGTATACAAATATATTTATGATACATTGTAATGTGTAATGAATTTTCCAGTGTACGAAGATGAATTTTATAGTTGTGGAATTACTAGGGGTATTAGATTCTCTACTTCCAATAATCTATTTTTATTTTTCTGGATGTCTCATCTTATTTTTTTAAGGTCTCCTAATCTTGCTTGACTACTGAATTTGAGAAAAGGTGTTCATCTGCTAGACAGACCTTAGGAAGGGCTAGACAAACCTAATTTAAAACATTTCATAGATTTGTCACTTGTTCTGTTCTTGTGCAGACCATGGGGATGCTCTAAGTTCTTTTAATGATGCATAGTAAAAAGTGAAATTACCAGGTTTTGCCTGTGCTTAAATGACATTTCAAAGCAATTCAGGAAAAGCTGTCTTTTCCTTAGGCAAGCACAGCCCTACAGTGCATTGGATTTTAGGTTCAGGCATCAGAGGTCTAAGAGGTTGACCAACAGAGAGATCATTGTTATAATGAATTTGTTCTCCAGGTGCCCTCAAGCTGAAAGTTGTATGTGCGGAGACAATTTTGTCTGCAGGCAAGCTAGCATGACAAATGAACAGACCTGGTCTCTACATGACAATCAGTGTTTTCTGATTATTCAATGTATTAGCTTAAAGCTCAGGAGAGCCCTGTTGTGCCCATTCCCACACCTACAATGTGAGCATAATGATACCATTTTATGAAGTTTACTGTGACTCACTGAGGAATATCTCTATAACAACATAGGAATTATTAGTAATTTATTTTATTTATTCTGCATTAAAACACCTTTTGTAGTTTGAGATATGACCTGTACTTTGGAAACAGGCCAGTATCAAAGCTTGTAATTTTCTTCATGCTGGTATTCTGACTAGCTCTAGATTTTATTTGCATATTGAACCTCAAGCCTGAAACGATTTTAGATTTCACAGTATTGAGGTTTCTGAGTCATTTAACTGTCTGTGAGAAATTTTTGGTTTTGTTTGCATAGTCTCAGCTAAAATAGCCCTTCTATGCTATTATAGAAGAGTTACTGAAGTAATTCAACTGAAACGTCAGTTCCCTAATGCTCTGAGATAGTTTTGCTTGACAAACATGCTCTTGCAAATGGTTCTGATAAGCTGAATATGTTGATGTGCTGCTCAATGTACACAGATCAGTAGGCAGCAGCTGTAACCGTGCCTTCATTTTTTTAAAGTGTGAAGAATGTATGTGTTATAGATGGAAATATGCCTGGAAATCATAGCTGTCATTTCAATTTTGATATCACCCTTACAGTCTTAAATGAAGTGGTCCCTGCAAAGTTTGAATACTGAAAACTTTTATTTTAGAGACATATTTGTGCTTCTGTAATTAAAAGCCTGCCAAACTTACTCAGAATGCCTGTTTGTGAAAAGATGGAATTTGGATATCAAGAAATGTTCCTGAGCTGAAATGTGGCAGATAATCTTATTCCAGAAAGAATTTATTCTAAAATTGAATTGAATTTATTTTTGTCAAGTTGTGATGTAGGAGTTTGGATTGCATTTCTGTGCTGCTAGAACATGATCACTAAAAAACGCTATAGATACTGCCCACACAGTGTTATCCCTCTTTTTTTGGCACATTAGATCACAACTGCCCATCATGTGGTAATATGTATGAAAGTTATGTATGCTTTAATGCCCAACATTACGTTGAAAATTTGCACAAAAAAGAGTTGTTAAGAGAAATGACACTTCAGGGCATTTGCGGTTTAGCCTGTTCCTTTGATTTATTTTCTGATTATACTTACCTGAATTAAAGCATGATCATCATGTCTTAGATAATAGAGAAGAATCGAACATATCAGAGTAACACAGACCACACAATACAGTAAAATGTGCTAATTTAATAAAATTCAAATATGCCTATTCCTTGATATTTATAACTAACCAAATAAAAGTAATTAGGGATAAAATTTGGGAATCAAGGCCATTATAACAGAAAAAGAAATGGTGTGTTGCACCATCAAAAACAAAAGAAGGAACAAAGAAGAAAACAACTTTATTTCAAGTATCCGAAAGCAAAGAAATTTAGTATATAGAATGGTTGTCAGATATTTCATTGACTAAATATTGTCTAAAATATATAGGAATAAGAATTTAATAATAAGCGCTCATTTAACTTAACAGGCCTACAGGACTCTGTTAACAATCCCCACATAGACGGGACAGCAGCAAAAGGGTTCACATATACAGAATAGTTTTTTATTTCAGTCAAAGATTAATCAGCAGTAAGATGGATAGCAATTGCTTATTTAATTCCCAGCTTTTCTTTGAAATGTCTCAATGGGAGGTACAGGTCAGTTCCTTTGAAAAGAACCTTAACATAATCCAGACGGGAGTTTGTAGTAATTTGCACCACCATGACAAAGCCTCGATTAAGCCATTCTGGTGCTGAGCCCATTCTAGTCTCACAATTGTTAACACAGGTAGAGCTGCAAAGATGGTGAGAAGTTTTAAGCTTGTGTTTATGGTACTAGAGATGCCTTTGCATTTAATAATGGAGTTGCCTGTCTGGCTTTAAACCAAGTATTTTAGCTTTTGAGCAGATGGTAAAATCATCAATGAATTGCAACTGTTGTGAGAGTGTAGGGAGAGGCGGCAGCTAAAATTCCTGCATCCCAAATGCGTTTCTAGATTTATGAATGCTAGCCCACACTTTTAACTCCGCTGATAGATAAACAGGATCCCAAGGATAAACACAGAATGAAAATAGCATGTACTTACTTCAGTATAATCTCCTGCTATGTATAAGGATTATGTATGGTTTCTACATGTTTTAGCCTTTCTTCATGATCTTCAAGAACTGGCCTACACATGGTAAATTATAATAGTTTGATATAGAAGAGTACGTGAATAATACTTGGAAAATAATTAACTTCAGGCAAAACTGACACAGAAGAACTACTGAATGTAACAGAGCCTGCACAGCGGGTTTGTGGGGATGTGTATTAACCATAAGTAAATGAAGCTCAACAGTTTTGCTCCTGAATACCTGCATTCATCAAACAGTAACATAATTTGTTCCAAACCCAACAGGTCCAGTTTACTTACTACTGGGTATCTAGTCCCTTATGACCACAGCCAATGTTTAGGAATAGTGTATTTTTTAGGCAATTACCTACCTTATCTTTCAACAATATATATTTTTGTCATTTCTACATTTGCATAGCAATGTATAGGAACACCCAGACCTCTGGCTGTAATGACCTGTTTAGAAAATTGGCTAAAAAAGGCATTGGTGAGTGTTCAAAAAGGCTGACTTTAGGGTAATGTCTTTAGGGTGCATGTATTGTTGATGGAAAAAGAGAAAAGGATTCTGTAGACAGTGATCCAGCAGGTTCCTAACCTCTGCTGCCATTAACAGTAAGGGGCATCAAGACTAAGTAGTTAGTGCCTAGAGTTAGCTACAACACACATATTCTTTCTTGTATTTATCTTTGTCAGATTATGAACCTATATTCGTGAAGGCTTTTAATTGGATTTATGCTGCTGTGCCAGGTTGCACTGCTTATGCTTATGATTTGTTGTGATGCTGCTAAATACCAAATATTCAAACTTGTTAATTAGTATGCAACGATTGACTGTGGAAATAGCTCTACATTTGGATTCTGATGATTAATCTTGTATAATCTAAATTATACACAAGTTGCTAACTGTTTACATTTTTAGTAACTTTTAAGATTTTTTAAAATGTTTTGAATTGATCCTGCTTTCCAGGATACAGAGGACATTTCTAAATTGAACAGAACAAGAAAGTATTTCCCCAACTAGGAGAAATAATTATTGTATTACTATCCAAACGCCCATCTTTAATGGATTAAGAATCTTAAAACTCTAAATCTGTGTTACAGGTAAGCCTGTTAATACTACTTTGCTTTAGGACATCCGTGGCATCACAAACATTTTTTGAATTTATTATGAAGAGAGAAGATGGTGGAATGTATGACAGTAAGTGGGTTCGCTCATAAGCTAAAGGATTTTAACATTATTTTCTTCAAGGCATAAATTATAATAATGGAAAATGGCTTTTTAAAAGTAATTTTATTTATTTGCTGTATCCTAGAGGGAATTAAACAAATGAATGAATGAAGGAAAGTGGTTGCCCTTTCATGGCCATAAATTACTCATTGTTCAAAAAGACCTGAGCTGTCAAAGGCACAAGAATGCATACTGTTACTTGAGAAATTACCTTCTCTCATATATTGCTGTATCATCTTTATTTCATGCTCCCTTTTTGCTTGCTCTGGTTTGTCTTTTTTAGTGTTTCAGGCAAAGAAAAGTATGTTCTTTTTATTCCATTAGATAATAGAAACTTCAAGACATATTAAAGGCCACTAAATGGGAACAATAGCAGTTTCTCATTGTCTTGCTGACTTTGCGTATCTGGTATTGATTTGTACTGGCTTGCTTCTGTCTGTAAAAAATCCTGAGATATTTAATTAAATCCCACATTGGAAATTAGCAGCTGCTGTGGTAGCCACTTGAGAGTCATATGATTCCATCATGGCCACACAATAGCAAAATCCACTCCTCAACCACCAAGTCTGATTGGATCTCTCTCTGCTCTAAATGTGAAATAAGAGGGTGCTGGATGTACTGGACCAGCTGCATGGTTTCGTGGGATTTATTTTTTTAAACATATTATTAATGTTTGCAGATATTCTGGAAATGTATCTTTAATACTTTTTTTCCTGCAGTTTCTATAAAAATAATACTGGAAACTATAGTAAACTTTGATCAGTCCTTAATAGGCATGCTGCATCTGGCTTCATATCAACAGTCAGATGGCCACCAGTTATGTATAAAATAGTAACACTGGCATTAAGATTTCAGCATTACATGATTATTTAAAGGAGTTTTGCTTTAACAAGGGAAAGGAGTCTCTCTTGCAGTTTAGAAAAAAAAGAGCTTTTTTACTTTGTATATAGTTTAAAATAAAAAAAAGAAAATATTTATATTTGCTATAGTTCTTAATATAGTACATTTCATCCTTTATGACTTATCCAATGTAATAGCTACTGTCTATTGCCTCCAGGTATAGTCATGCAAGATGTAATATTCTAAATGTTTGTAAGAAAACATTTGTAATGGAACCTCTTTTTACAGGTAGACCTTCTTCATTACCTTACCATAAAAGTGTTGAATATGAGTCTAGCAAATCTACAAAACCCGTGCTTTGTTTTTAAACTTAAAATTGGTTTGAAAGAGTGCATAGTTCAATGACTCCAGATAAAACCAGTAATTAGGTAAAAGAAGAATCCAGTCATTTACTTTTTTAATCCTAGCTTTAGTCTAGAGAGACACAAAAGTTTCCAAGATTGTTCTTGGACAAACAATAGCTAAAGGTATTTAATGGTTTTTTTCCCTGGGCAGCATATTACTTCCAGTTTTGTTTTACTATGCGTGCAATGATTCATGCACTCCTGCATTCATTGCTACTTTTTCCTCTCTGTAAGAGCAAAGCTGTGTTCCCAATGAAGGTACAAGCTGGGACAACATGAAAGTGGGTGATGGGGGGGTACAAGAAATGATGGAGTTTGCAGTCATGGAATTTTTTAGGCTCTTTCTTCAGTCTGGAGATGCCAGTCCTCTTTATTCTGAGAAACTGGTCTTTATAGACTGGTTATTACAGTGTATTAAAAAGGATCAAAAATAAAAATGGTCAGGCATAAAAAGAAAGCTGTGGATTACATGCTTCTTGCAGCAAAAGTAATGTTAAATAGAAAGAGAAAAGGTGAACGTGACTTCTACTTAATTCTTGGTATTTGTAATATAGGAAGTGCAATTTAATTTGCAGATGGAACAGCATTTCCAAATTATCCTAAAATTAGTGCCTTCTTAAAAGATGAGTAGCACTGTTAAATAGAGAACTCCCCGATGCATGAGATATGATAGCTGCCTTACTGTGCAGCCTACTCTGCAAAAAGTTGAGGCTTCCCAGCTGAGGAACTCTGAGGACCTGCATTGGATTGTCTGGAGGATTCTCTGGACAGTGCCAGCCTTTCTACAGTCTTTAATGTCTTAGTTCTTATTACTCTTGTAAAAAATGTTATGACTTCTATAGATATCAAGGTTAGTGACCTGGTAGATGGATTTATTTATTTCAATTTTTTTGGCAACGGGTGAATTTTAGGGTATGTTGATGACTTAGTAAAAAAAAAAAAAAAAGAAAAGTAAATCACCTGAAAATCTGAAATTACTTTTAGTACATGCCAGTACAAGCCTTTCTTTGATCATGATTTGGAAAGGCTACAGTATTCTAGGAACGGTATCTTCATCATTTGTTCCAATTAGCTGTGAAAGTCTCAGTTGTTGGTCTGCTTAATCATTGCTGTTGTTTTCATAGAAATAGTGTCCTGATCCTTTTTAACCTGGTTTAACATCTCTTTCTGAAGGCTTATTTCTCAAGATAATTTTCAAGTGGAACTTTCATTTTTCCCTCGGGCAAGTGTATGATGGTACCAAGTGATTACTGATGAGATGATTCAATTTTCCTTATTTCAGTCTGCTTCTAAGGAAGTAGAGACTCCTCCAAAATAAAATAAACAGCCAGTGTGCATTCTTCTATAATTCAGAGAATAGTATAAAGTGCAATAAGGGTATATCAAGGACACTTCATTTCAGAGAAAATATTCATGGACAGCCTGCAGAAACAGAGTTCCCACGTAAAGCTTTAAGTACAATACAACCACTTCTTTGTTCTCAGATTTTCTTGATTTTTTTCTATTTAAAACTAAAAATAGAAACCTCTGGTTTACTTAAACCTAACAAATACCATGAAAGATAAAACTTATAGTCCCTATTAGTTTAATATAAGCATACACAACAATTATAACTATAAACAACTGCAAGCATTACATGTTAATTAACCTGGAGTAAAACTAGGCTGCATTATCAGCTAGGAAATTGACAGTGACTTTATGAAGTATCTAAAGATGAAATAAGAAGATATCCTTATTAGCTATTCTTTTTTTTTTTTTTTCCCATAAAAGAATCAGCCATTTCTTATGTTCTAAGAGTTCTTGAATTTTGTGTATGATATATTTTTATTATCCGTGTACCCTGGCTTTTAAAAGTAATACATAGGCTGGACACATAAATCCTCTAAAAGCAGATGAAACACAAACTTTCCCTGGCACACCAGCTTCTGATATTTTCCAGCAATTATTTCTGCATCTCACGATTGCGTCTCTGGTAGCGAATCCTCAATATATTTTTATTCTTCACTGGCTGCAGATTGCTTGAGCTTCACACAAAAGATCCAATCTTAAAGTACTTTTAGATGAAGTTCTTTTGACTGTCAGTAGTATAGAGTGACTGATTTCAGATGTGGTCCCATAGAAGAAACACAGCATAGCTACTGCACTGGAAGTGGAATCTAAAAAAGAAAGCCTGGGAATTTAGTTTAAATATTCAGTTCTTTAAAAAGAGAACATTGCATGATTTAATGATAGTCAAGAAGTCTTCGGTTTTAATATGTTATATTTTAATTCTGAAATTACTATTTTAAATCTAGCTGTGCATCACTTTTTTTTTTTTTTTTTAATTTAGTTTTTGGTTGCAGTATGCTGCCATGGTTAGAACAGAGGCACTATACAACAGTGCATTTGTGTTGGCTGAGATGTGATTTCTTCCACTGAGCTTAGCAGCTTCCTGAGCAAAGCTTTTTAAAGCAACAAAACTAGATATAACAAATGTGTTAGACAGGTTCTCCTACATTTTATCTGACTATCCCAAGGGACTTTGGCTTTACTATTCTCATATTCCCTCACTCCCAGAGCTGTCATATAATATAATGTTATTTAACGAATTGCATTTGAAAACTGATTCTACTCAAGGTCACTAAAATTTCAGACCTCATAACCTACACTCAGTAATCCACCTGCCATTGTTACTGCTCTCCTTTAGCACTGCAGTATAAGAAGAATGATTTCTGAGAATTTTCTGAGAGAAAAAACCCCACTAATTATTCATGAAACTGGGAAAAAATGCATCAGTTACTGTACACTGGTCCTGGGCCAATGAAGTCCAAAGGCAGCTTTGCTGTTGTCCTTTCTAAAATTAGTATTGAGTCATTTAGGAAGCTAATTTAATGACAGATGATATCTTGCATTTATTTCGAACATATCTTTTGAACAGATGGATTTTAATGGAGAACATTACATGATTTTTAAGTCAATATAAAAGCCCAGATTCTTTTAATCTAATTGTAAGCCTTGAACAGAGACACGCAAATTAATAGCACGGTTACATAGCCTCTATCTACAGTCAGCGGAGAGAAATGGGGAAGACTGATGCAGCTTACTACAGGTCTACATAAGTATATCAAGGTCCCCTCTTTGCTCTGGCTATCTGCAGAGTTTAGTATGATTTTCATTTTGGGTTACTGAGTTAGGTGGAAGAACCCAAGCTTGCTGAATTTCTCACAGGATTTCAAGAGTGTATTGAGAGAGGGTCTAGTAAACAAACAATCCAGTCTTCATTTAACCGCAAGTCTTATACCTAGATGTTTTCTCAATCTGTTTTCTAACTTTAATTTCCTAAATTTAAGATGTATTTTAAACTTCTCCAAATAATATTAATATCTTGATCAGTAATCACTGCTCTCTCACATTTGTGTTCTGGACATCACAGCACTTTCACAGAGTATTAATTGCTAAGTTAAATTAATATATTTTTTTTATGTCTCACTTCAGGACTTGAATTGTGTAAATCTGGGGCTTTCAAAGACCCAAAGATATTTGATTTATTATCCCTCCAGCATGCAAGCACCTCTTTTTTTGGGTCAGAGAGATGATCATGCATGCAGCCTCACTAAAGAAGGAGAAATTGCAGCAAGTATTCCAAATATAGAGAAATTACTTGAAATTTTTCTCTGCTGATTGCTGGGGAACTTTTCCCATCAAGTATCCTTGAATTAGGAAAAAATGCAACAGTATAAGTCAAGGATAATAGTAATAAAAATCTTTGAATCTCTCTCTTCATCCACCCAAGGAGGTCTGAATAGGGCCTGCATATGATTCCTTTTGTGGGTATTTTTCCAGATGCTTCAGTAGACATTGGATCATACCAATAGGGTTAAATCCTGTGTCCATTGAAACAAATGCAATTATATCCCTTAAATCTAATAAACTCTGTGTCAGACTTGTAAATTTTACAGTAGTCTGCACTATATTCTAATTGCTGTCTGAGTCTAATGCCTATGAGGCAATTGGCTGCTCACAACTCATATCTTGTCTTATACAAACGGACAGCAGATTCAGAAATTTCTGAGGAAACAAGTGTTCCTCCTTGTTTGCATAAGGCTTTGTTCTGGTAGATAAACAAGTTCTTTACACAAATCCCTTGGGTCATCAACACTTTTTAATGCTGAAAAGAATTTTTAGTAGCATCTACATTTCTGTAAAAGAAATCAAAATATATGAGGGGGATATTTTTTTTAATTGGAAAACCTAGAATTCCACTAAATAATTTCCTCTTATTTATTTTCCTATGAATAGAAGTATGTTTACCCAGCACTTCAGTAAGTACCATGGAAAACAGTGCCTGTGTACTAGTGACATTCACAAATCTCATGCATTTGCTGCAAGCCTACATGTTTCTCAGATAAGTCATGACAAGCTGTGGTATTGTTACATATTATGCCTATTGGAAATAACAGTCCTCATCAAAAAAAAAATGCAGTCAATACTAGACTCTCATTTACTTATGTCAGAGTAGTAATATTGTTAAACCTTCTTCTCACACTTCTCTATAAATTAATAGTCAAAACCAGTAAGATTCAAGAGTTGAAGTTTGACATACACATATTTTACAATCTTCCATAAATCTGTTGGGTATTTTTTTAATCTGTCATTTTATAGAGGAAATGAAATAAATCTTAGGGTTAGATTCAGGTGTCCTTATGCATGAAAAATAGCATTGGTTTACAGCAGGGGTCCTCAAACTACGGCCCGCGGGCTGGATACGG
The DNA here is from genome assembly GCF_015220075.1 of Falco rusticolus. Classification (NCBI taxonomy): domain Eukaryota; kingdom Metazoa; phylum Chordata; class Aves; order Falconiformes; family Falconidae; genus Falco; species Falco rusticolus. The sequence continues at coordinate 43,757,817 of NC_051191.1, read as the reverse complement.
CCCCCCAGGGTCCTCAATTCGGCCCCCGGTATTTACAGACACCCCCCCCCCCCCGCAAGCCGGGGGTTGGGGGGGAAACCAAGCAGCCACAGGTGACTGCCTGCCACCGCACACTGGCCCCCTGTTTAAAAAGTTTGAGGACCCCTGATTTACAGGAGCAGTCCTCTTGAGTTTACTGCAGCTAGCTTTCAGGTAAGTTACTAATCAGTTTGAGGAAAGGTTCCAGTCTCCAGTCAATGTTCAAATTACATCTAAAACTAAGAAATTAAGAAATTCACAGCTCAGGGTGGCTTTTGATACGCAACATGCGTCATTTTTAGGAAAACACACACACACACACACACACACACATATATATATATATATATATAAAATCAAGAAATTATAAAAAATATTACCAGGTTGTAATTTTTATTTTTCTGTCACTGTATATAGTTTGTTTATTTTTGTTTTGACAAAGTGATTAATTTAATTAATTTGAAAAAAATAATTAATATTAATTTGTTTTATTGTCATCTAATTGACTTTCTGTAGAATAACAAATATTATTACCAAAAAAAATGTTGATGTTTTTGTTAGGAAGCAGATTTGTAAACACTCCACACTTCAAGTAGCTTATTTATGAAAGATAAAGAGAACTTCCTGTTTCTGAATATCTGTTTTAAAGACAGTATTTATACTGTGATTTGAAGGCAGAGGAGTTTTCAGAACCTTTACTGTAATCCTTGCCACACGCTTAAAACAGCACAACAAAAATTCAGACCCAAGCTTTCTCTATGGGTGATGTGTCTTGAGAGTTGACTACTCACTGATACAATGTGACACACTCCAAATTTAAAAAGGATTTTACACAGAAATGCCACAGCTTATCATGTTATTGTCTCTGTCAAACACAGAAAAATTAAGGCTTCATGAGCCTGTTGGTTTCCTTTTCTGTTTACTTTATGACTCTCTTACATTGTAACAGTGGCATTTGATAATGGAGAAGTTGGAGGACACAAACTGAGTAATGATTTTCCAGTATTCACATGGATGATGTCAATAGGTTGTGAAGTAGGAGGGAAAAAGCTTGTGATGGCAGAATTTTTAACTTTTTTTTTTTCTAGAGAGTAATAATAATGTCATTATTTAGTGATTAACAGGGCCCATGTATCAAGTGTAAGATTATCTGACAGGCTGTCATCTGAGCACTTTTTTCTGTCATGGCTTTAGGATCCAATCACAACTTATTTGTAAGCTATCATTTTAAATTACTTACAAATAGTTCTAATGAGCATGTTTCAGAATTCTGATATTTTAAATCCTTTTCAAAAAAACCCTCATTAAGCAGGGATTAATTCTGACATGGTTCTAAGAAAGAAATCTCAAATGATAATCATAAAGTAGGCTCAACCTTGTTTGTGTATCAGTAATAAATTCAGTTAAAGTAAGATGCAATTTGACATAATCGAGATTCTGATATCTCTTTCTTAGTAGCTTCATGTCTATGATGCTCAACAAAAGGAACATTTTACATGTGTTTTGTACTTACGTAAATGAGTATGTATAATGTACTAAAGAATGGTAAGAGGAAACAACTTTTTTTTTAATTGTCATAGGTTTGGGAAAATGTTGACTTTTAAAAGGATGTCTCAGTTTCTGGGTATATACCTCCACCTGCCTACAACCTCCTTTCAGGTAGTTGTAGAGTGTAATAAGGTCCCCCATAAGTCGTCTTCTCTCCAGACTAAACAACCCCAGTTCCCTCAGCTGCTCCTCATAAGACTTGTGTTCCAGACCCTTCACCAGCTTCATTGCCCTTCTCTGGACATGCTCCAGCACTCTACGTCCCTCTTGAAGTGAGAAGCCCAAAACCAAACAAAATATTCAAGGTGCAGCCTCACCAGTGCCGAGTACAGGGGGACGATCACTTCCCTTGTCCTGCTGGCCACACTATTTTGGGTACAGGGCAGTATGCTATTAGCCTTCTTGGCCACCTGGGCACCCTGCTGGCTCATGTTCAGCCAGCTGTCAGCCAGCTTTTTTTTCACCAGGCAGCTTTGCCGTCAGTCTTCCCCGAGCCTGTAGTGTTGCATGGAGTTGTTGTGACCCAAGTGCAGGACCCAGCACTTCTTGTTGAACCTCATACAGTTGGCCTCGTCCCATTGATCCAGCCTGTCCAGATCCCTCTCTAGAGCCTTCCTATCCTCAAACAGATCAACACTCCCCCCCCAACTTGGTGTCATCTGCAAACTTACTGAGGATGCACTCAATCCCCTCATCCAGATCATTAGTAAAGATATTAAACAGGACTGGCCCCAATACTGAGCCCTGGGGAACACCACTTGTGATGGGCTGCCAGCTGGATGTAACTCCATTTACTACCACTCATTGGGCTCGGAATGTCAAACATTTTGAGATTGCAGAGATAGCTGCCTTGATGTAGAACACAGGAGGTGCTGCATTGGACTCTGCTGTTGCAATGGATGTTAAAGATTGTTCTTCCTCAGTGTACGTTTGAAGCTCTTGCCCTCTTACTTAATGCATTAGTACTAATTGGGAAGGTTTTCCAGTTGCAGCTAACGCTCCCTGAATTTATGTAATTACTGAAGTTTGGAGAGGAAGTCTTTCTTCTAATTTCAGGATGCAGGTTGTTCAAGCAACTCTAAACTCCCATCCAAAGTTTTGGTGCTATCTATATCTTCCTTGAGAATCTGGCCCTGCCTTCATTCACTTTTCATAAGAACCACATTTTCCCTTATCATTAGATACTAACTTCTATCTTCTTATTTGCTGTGTTTAGAGTATCATGATTTTGACTCATGATATGTCTTTAACTCATGGTTAAAATCTCATCCTCATGTCTACAAACATACAGTGTGGCAGCCCCCAGTTTGAGGCTGATTCACTCTTCAAGTGGTTTGATGGTGCGTACCACAAGATGGTAAGACTTTTGAATACAATGCAGCTTCATATTCACCTCTGGCTGTGTGTGACTCCAGACAGAATGAAAACTTAGGTCACTGCAGGAAATTTGGCATAAATCATGGAAGTCTTTCTTTGCAGGTTTGGGAGTGAGTTTTGCTGTTCAAGAATAAAAAGCATTAGGACTCACTGAACAAAAAAATACACAAAATATTTTGGAAATAATAATCTAGCGTTCTTACCAAGCTCAGAATTGGTTGCTTAAGCTGTGTGGTAGTAGAACAAAAATGCTTCTGGGATGTTGCCAGACCTCCATTTTAAAGCAATTGCAACAGCCACCTTTCCATTACCTTTACCTATAGCTACCAGAACTTTAGTACTCTAAAGGAAATTAGAAGATGAACTATTCATAATAGTCTCATTAAAATATTTTCATCTGCTTTGAGCATAAAGATCCTGAAGCTGAAAAACAAATTCAGTAAACATACAGAATTATATTTTTTCCAGAGCAGACTGATGAAAATGTGTCAGATTGTGCTGTCTGCATATTTCACTGCTGCTGTCTCCTCAGCTAATTTCAGAGACAGTATGTGGATCTCCAGGCACTGTACCAAAGGTAATAGATACACAGGCTGCTGCTGACCAGAAATGTGATTACTTCCCCACAAAACACTGAGGTACAAATTAAATTTTGGATTTGCAGTGTATTTTGAATGAGATTGTGTTATGAAGATAAGCATTCAAAAGGAATTTTAATTATGTAGATTTTCTTACAGGAAGTGAAATAGCTCTATATAATGAATTAATTTTAGTGGTGTTAAGTTTTAACATTTAGATCTTTGATCTTAAATGTGTTAATCCTTTTCCAGTACTGATGACCTGGCAATCCTGTGTAGGTATATCTTGCTGAAATAGCTAGTAGCCTCATTTAATCTGAAAAATTGAGTAATTTAAAGAGTTAATAAATATGGATCATCATCTCACTAGAAATTGCATTTATTTTATTTTATTTTACTTTAATAATGTGCTCAAGTGTTTTACTTTAGTATTTAAAGTTCAGCACATACTTTGCTGAACTATGTCTTGATTATGACTAAGAAAATATTTTATTAAATATGCAGGCAATTGAATTCATTAGTCTTCCACTTTCTTGCTCATGCTGTATAGCTTAAGAGCAAGTCTTAATATTTCTTTGAGGTAAACATATTACTTTGAGATAAATACAGCTCTTAATGGTAAAGTAGTGTATTAAAACTGCTGTACTGGGTTTGCGTGGTAAGGTTTTGGTAGGGGGGTGGGGCTACAGGGGTGGCTACTGTGAGAAGCTGCCAGAAACTTCCCTTAAATCTGATAAAGCCCATGCCAGAATGGCTTCAAGATGGACCCACCGCTGGACAAGGCCGAGCCCATCAGTGATGGTGGTTGCACCTCTGTGATAACATATGGAAAAAAACCTGCTGCACAACTGCAGCCGGAGAGAGGCGTGAGGCTGTGTGAGCGGAGCACCCCTGCAGCCCCCCAGGCCGGTGCAGACGGAGGGGCAGGGGGGGCTCCAGGCCCGGAGCAGAGGTTCCCCGGCAGCCCCTGGGGAAGCCCCTGGTGAGGCAGGCTGTGCCCCTCAGCCCATGGAGGGTAACGGTGGGGCAGATCCCCACCTGCAGCCCCTGGGGACCCCCCGCCGCAGCAGGGGGTGCCCGAAGGGGGCTGTGACCCCGTGGGCAGCCCGTGCTGGGGCAGGGTCCTGGCAGGGCCTGTGTCCCCGTGGGGAGAGGAGCCCGGGCTGGGGCAGGTTTGCTGGCCGGGCTGGTGACCCCGCGGGGGACCCAGGCTGGAGCCGTCTGTGCCTGAAGGGCTGCGCCCCGTGGGGGGGACCCCGGGCTGGAGCCGGGCAGAGTGTGAGGAGCCTCCCCCTGAGGGGGAAGGGGCGGCAGGGACAGGTGTGAGGGGCTGGGCGCAGCCCCCAGGCCCCATCCCTGCTGCTGGCGGGGAAGAGGGGGAGAAATCAGGAATAAAGCTACGCCCAGGAAGAAGGGAGGGGTGGGGTGCAGATAATTCAATATTTGGTTTTATTTCCTCTTTACCCTAATCTGATTTGATTGGCAATAAATGAAATTAATTTTCCCCAAGTTGAGTCTGTTTGCCTGGGACGGTAATTGGTGAGTGATCTCCCTGTCCTTATCTCAACCCGTGGTTACGCTTCCTCTCCCCTGCCCGGGTAAGGAACAGAGGGATGGAGCAGCTTTGGTGGGCACGTGGCATCCAGTCAGGGTTAACCCACCACATCTGTTTACTGTATTTGGCTAATGAGGAAGGTAACTTTTGAAAGAATGCAGTCTATGATTCAGTTATTTGGTTTATAGTATGCTGTCTCATTACGGGGGTTTATACGCCAAGAACATCAAAGGTCTCAAAGAGAGCAATGGGGGAACTCTAGCTGTCTGCAAAACTGTTTTTCCTGTGTCCTAGTAAATCTGAGACATTTATGTGCCTTTGGAAGATGTAGCACAAGACTTTGAAGAAGCCTGTGCCCTTCTGCATGAGGCACACCGGCCAGCAGAGGTATTCTGGGACATCTCAAATGGCAGAAGGTACCTCTGTTTAGGTCAATTAGCCAGACCTTTAATGTAATGTTCAGAAAGCTTACATGGAGGCTCCTTCTGCCCTTCCTAGTTTTTCTGATGTCCCCATAATGACACGTAGCTGCATGACTCTGACTGCTTGTCCCCTGCCCCTCCTCTGGATCAGTTTGCCTGGGCTGCCAGGTGTATGGGCCAGGTCTGGTGACTTGATCAATGATGTCACTTCTCTAGAAAATTGCCTTCTCCAAAAGCACTCACGTGTCCTCACTGAGGGAGTTTTCTGTGGAGAATTAAACAATCATCTCACATGTGAGATGTGCGATCCTTGTAGAGTTAGGATTCCACAGAACTGTAACAGTATTTGATTAAGGATATGAATCTTATTATACTTCTGGTTTATTTTTGTGAAGCTTTTTTCCTCAGCAAAACCTGTTATGCCATTATCTTAAGCTAATCAGGAGTGAACTAAAGAAAAAAACCATGAATATGGAGAGGATTACTTACGTAGGATGGGGCAATTATATTCATAAGTATATAGTGTCAATTATTTAATCATAATTTTTGTTATGAAGTGAAAGGATAGCTATATGATTTGAGTTATACCAAGAGGCCTTGTACTTTGACAGATGTCACACTATCATAAAACCACAGAATGCTAAATAACAGTAAGATTGACGAGGAAAAAAAGAATGTTTTGGTGATAGTTTTTCCAACATGAAGTAAAAGCTTGATTTAGTACATGTAATGTCTTCTCCACAGTTTTAACAAAAATACAGAATAAATCAGATAAAGACAAGAGAGGAAGCATTCTTAAATTCATAGCTATTATTAGAGGTATAAGGAAGAAAAAAAATCTTTGTATATATTTGAAGTATTCAGATTTTTTTTTCCAGTAAATCAACTTGGGGAGATTATATATACAAAATCAGCTTGATGAAATTTAGCATTTTAGATGAGCTCTAGCTGTCCTCATACAAAGACATCTATTAAAAAGTCTTTTATAATTTTAATAACATATCATGCAGCTATTTAATGACATTTTGATATCCTAGCTGCTCATTGAATATTTACTCCCCATTGCTTTTCATAGCTCATATTGCCAACAGCATGTTTTCTGTAAGTCAAAGTGTTTCTGCGTGCCATTTAGAAGAAAATATAGGCAAGCCTCACAGTAGGATTTTTTGAAATATTTAGTTAAGTGGAATAGTCTATTGAACAGTTGTCTTTTTCAGGTATGAGAAAATCAAAATTATTCTATTAACAGTATTGCAACAACCTCATTTGCATCAGATTAAAACTGTTGAAATGTGCAATAAAAACCAGAGAAGCTGTGAGCAGGCTGCCAGATCTATTTCCTGAACATACAAGTTATTGTCACTGAAATTTTATGAACAGTTCTAGCTTTAGAAAAGGCTTGCTTTGCCCAGTAAGAGTTGTAATATCATTTTTATTTTTTTTTTGGTACCATTTTGTTTTACTTAAGACGTATTTTTTCATCTATTCCATTGAATTAACTTTTCTGGCTACTGCTGGCCTTCTTTATTTTGTCTTTTTTTATTATTTTTTTAAATTTTTTAATTACCTCAGCATTTGGTAATTACTGTAACATCATCTTGACTGACTGCCAGGTATCTGCCAAGTAATATTTAAGGTAATGAACTTTCCCATATGCCTGGGGTCTGCTGCGCCCAGTGCTGTCCCATAACTGATCACTGATGGAGCCACTCAGGCTGCAGCTGCTCCTAACAGAGCAGATGAGGCAGCAGTGGGCTGGGTTGTCGTCCATGACATCCCTCAGTGTGGATATTTCTCCAACTTTATAAATAGCTCTTATTTATGACCTGTGAGATCAGGAACTTTTCTGAGATCTAGGTAAGAGTATGGAGAATATAAATTAGATGCAACAGGTAACTAATATGTGGGGGTTTTTTGTGTCACTTGTCTTGAAGGACAATTTGAGTCTATCTAGAAATTGAAGCCTACTGCTCCCTTCTGACAGTAGGACTCCTTCCTTTCCTTTCATTAATCCTGAATGAGTCTGAAACATCACCTCTCCCAGCCTGTATATGTACGATCCCTTGCACAGTCATACTTCCAGAAATTTAGTGGAATTTGATCTGTCACGTTAGCTTGTTTGCTTAGCTTTGCCATGCTAGCCACTCATCGCTGGGGCCCACTTTAGCGTATTCTGTGAGCGTGCAGTGGAAGCAGAGCAGGAGCATGCCAGGCCTCGCTCCTGAATCGCACAGTGTCACAGGAAAACTCTGTGGCAAGAGCAGTGCTGAGGTGCCTCTGCCTGGCGCTCCTGGAAGTGCAGAGCACCACAGAGGAGGGCTGGTGGAGCAGAGGGCACGGTTCCGTCTGCTTGAGCACCAGCCCACGGGGATGAGGTGGGTCTGTGGAGTGGTGTAGTGGGAGGACAAGTGCGGTCCCTGGGTAGTGTGTGAGGTCTGGGAGCTGCTCTGTGACTTCCCTTGTAGTCATCGCACTGTACTGCTGCGTGTGCCAAAGCTTTAGAATGAAACTCTAAATAAATGACGCGCAACAGAACAAAACTGGAAATCAACAATTTATAATGTACAGTGTTACTGCATAGTGTCCTAAGTATTCAGTCAAGAAAGACGAGACACATAATCAGTATCAGTGTAGTGATCTGAAAAATGTCGACAAGCCTGACATTCTTCTGACTCTGCTGGCACTGACACAACACGTTTCTGAACAGGAATTCACACCGAAGGCTTTTATGTATTCCTAAATAATTAATATGCATAGATTTGGGATATAGCTAATACTTTCTAGATGAAAATAATAAATGTGTTTTCATAATTGTTCCCTGCTGCTTGATTTATCAATTCGTAAAATATTGAATTGTAAATATATTACTGCTTTTTAATGTGGGGCTTTTTCATGAAAGCTATTAAATCAGTTTGTTCTTTTGTTGGGTTACATGACTTAGTGACAATCCTATTTAGTCTAGGAATTTTGTGCCTCACTTAGTGAAATATTAAAAAGCTTTTAACTATTAAATGATATTTATGCATATGCAGCATGCAAAGCACATCACACAGACTGAGCAAATTCTTTCACCATTTTCATGACTAGAAATCAAAAATAAATAATAGATTGGCTTGTAAATATTTTTTACACCTATTTAGCATAATGGTTCTGTTAAACTTAAGCAATAAAGAATAATTTCTAAGAATGCTATATTTACTGAAGATAAAAGAGTAGTAGTGTTGTGTTATATGTTAAACTCTATTTTAAAAATATGTCTTTGGGAAAAAATGAAAGAAGAAACTGGGAAGGACTGAAGAAGTTACTTAGCTATAGTGTCCCTTTCAATAATATATCCTTGACAATTCCAAGAAAATGCACTGAGACAGAGTTCAGATCAGACTTTTACCAAGCCTGTTACTGTGTTTAATTTCAACAATGGCATTGACAGTTGATTTCTTCATGTATTGAATAAAAAATACACTATTTTATACTGATTTCCTTTAAATCTGCATTACTTTTATGAATGTAAATTACAGTTCAACTTTAACGAGTCTCTGCACATCTAACAGTAAAAAAAATCTCCTGTTAAATATATTCTATTTTCAGTGACCATTTCCTTCCTTTACCTCTTTTGTAACTGTGGGTTTAATGTAGGTGTGTAGACATAGAACATATGAGAATGCAACCCAATTATTTTGATAATTATTAAGTACTTTACTTATTTTCAGTTCAATCAATAACCTGAGCTTTTATTACAATGCAGTGACTGTGCTCACCTCTTCTGATATGAACAGCTTAAATTGCAAAACCATGTTGGATTGGAGCAGTCACAGTCATAACTGTTATACTAATTTAAGACAGCTACTTTGTGCTAACATGCAAATCTTATTCATTCTGGTAATCATCCATTGCATTTGAAATTTCTCTCTTTTACATTTTATTTCATGATTATGTCTGTGCATATATGTGTACTATATGTGCATCCCTTTTGAACGTCTATTTTCACTGTTTAAAATGTTCTTTCAATAAAATAACTGTTGTTTATATATTTTCATTTTTTATAATGTATTTTCTATCACTTCTGAATTTGGTGACTTTAATAAGGACTTTTACTGATTATACAATAGCTCTGTGAAAGAAAACACATATGGGATGTTTTATCTGTAGCTGGAGCTGCTGCTTCAGCTATCAAACTAATGGAACCGTAATGGAACACTTACTAACAAAATTAATGGGCTGCATTCTTTTCTTTGTCACTAGATCTGTATGGCTCCGTTAGGTCTGATTTTTTCAGTTACACAAGCAAAGAATGATGAAGATGCTAGCATTTTGCTATGTAGTTGAAAGGCATCTATCACTGTTTTTGTATTCATGAGCTACTTAGTATCTTGTTATATCAATGAGCTGATATAAGTTAAAGAACATCGTTTTGGTGTGGTTTTATTTACAAAATAATGTATTGGTTGTCATTTTTGTGTTATTTTTACATTCATGAAAGAAGGAGGTCAAGGATATTTGTTTCTTCTGCCATTGTTGATTATCCCAGATACTTCTACTAGAGGAAGTGGTTTCACTGGGATTTTACTTTAATCCACAGGATTTTATTTTTATTGATCCTTTTCCTGCTACTGCACTTGACAATAGTTGTTTCAAAGTTCAACCATGTACAGAAAATGAAATGTAATAGCAATCATGTTTACTTTCTATTAAAGTATGGATTTTTTGAAGAGACTAATTTATGGGGAGAATTCTCTGTGAGACCATTTTACACCTACAATCTAATATCAAAACAACAAATGCTTCCTAAAGACAAGCAATCTAATTTGGCACAGATAGCTATCCCATGCTATATATTTTTATTATTATGATAGCTGGAACACTGCATAGTTGCCTAAGTGTTTCTATTCTGAGGTTTTCTTTGAGGTTTTGGGGGGTGAAGTATTCTAGAACTTTCTTCTTTCCTTTCTTATTAGCCTGGTCCCATTACACAGTTTTCAACCTCCATGCAAATTTGGCATTCCCGATCTTTCAGAATTTCAATATAGTCAAACAACAGCTAATTGGTAATACGATATAGGTAGCAGGGCTATGAACTACTACAGCTGGAAAAATTCATTAAAGCTATATGTCTGCTCAAATGGTGCCATCCATAAATCATCGAGGATTTCTCCATGTTAGAGGATTTTTCACCTAATTTGAATTGCCACATTTCAGAAACTCTGTGGGGCACAAGTATCCAGCCAGCAAAATGTGATCTGAATAGAATTCTACTGCTACAGAATTACTCCCCCTGCACTCCCCGCCCCCGCCCCCCCAATGACTTTGTGTCATGAAACAGGAAGTTTGAGAAGAAAATTTTGAATACAACTGATGTTCCATAGTGCTGAACATATGAAAGCCTGTATATAAAGCTTTTTTACTAACCTGCATATGAACAACAACAAAAAAAAATGTAATGAGAATATATTACTTCAGAGAATAGAAAGCATAATTTGTAACACTGTGATTTTTTGTATTGTATCTCTTTTTGGTTTAAGAGAATTTAATTTTTTTTGTATTTGTGTGCTTATCATTGGCCATGGCATTTGAAAGGCCTGTACAATATTGCTAGAATGTAACTCAGTTTAAGAGACTAAAGTAAAAGTGACTTCTCAAAACCAGAGGCTGATATATGCCTTTAAAGTAGTGATTATCTGGCTGTTGGTGAATTTTCTCAAGTACACAGGTTATAATCTGTGGTACTTGTAATTTAGTTCTGTTTCTAATTTGTTGGATACCTATTATTGTTCTCTTCAGTGGTATTTTAGAGGATTTGTACAATTTAAACATTTATTAAATTAATGAGTCCAGGAAACAAAATGCAAATTAATATTGAATTTTTTCTAGACTTTAACTTGATGAAACAAGATTATTTTTCAGACAGTATTTTTTAGTATTTGTTCTTCAGAAAAAGTATGTTTGTATTCAATTATACAAAATATGCCTTCAGAGAGGGTTGTTGTGTTGATGCAATGTGAAGGATTACTGTTGTGATTTATTATTATTTTTCTTTTATCTTTATTATTTAGTCTCTTATGTGACTGATCTAGATATTCCCAGATTTCTTATGTTATTTTATACTTTATAATATGTTTATTACAGCGACTTCTGTCACAAATATGTAAATGTTTCATGTATATTTCATGTTTTTATTGAAATAACTAAGTTAAATTTCACCCACATTCCCTCAAATCAAAATACATTGTAAGGAAATAATAAAACAGTCTATTTTTTTTTCTAATTTTGACTAGTTGCGGGTTTTTTGGAAGCAGAAGAAACAGTGAAACCAAAATGTGTTTATTCATTTCATTAAATTTCATTAAAATCACTGGTTTTGTTAGGAAAAGTACAAACCCAAATACCAAGTGAAGAAAAGAAGGATAACATTTCCCTGTTTTGCACCACATAATGAGTTTATATAGTCTCAGTTAGAAAACCAGCAGTAACATAACGTTGCAGTCAAAACTTTGTTGTGAGGAAAAAAAGCAGACTTAACTGATATGTGAAGCCACCAACTCACAGCCTCATTAAAATTGTAACTACACTATTTCACTTAGACTCCCAGCGTGGTTAGTCCAGTTACAATGATATTACCATTTGTACTCCAAATTATCAAATGAATGACAATGAGTTTCATTAAAACTCAGTTTTAAAATATCACACAAACATTTTCAAGTATCTACCTTTTTCCCAGTGTTTATGCTGCCCCTTTGAGTCGTAAGGCTGGCAGCATCCATCGTCCTCAAAAAGAAGGGCAAAGTGTGGTTTAGTGAGTTGTCATCCTGAATTCTTCAGTAGGAGGACTATGATGATGGTTTCTTCTTCCTCAACCTCATTTCCACTTGGGGTTGATTTAGCACATTTTCTAATGTTTTTGTGGGGGAGTTTTGTTTGGTTGGTTTTTGGTGTGTTTTTTTTTTTCCTTGTTCTTTATTGATTGGCAACATCACTTTTTATCTGTATTTATTATATATTTTATTTTACATATGTTAGTATATTCCTTGTTCTTCTCCACTTTTTTTTTCTCTTTGCTAGCCTTAAAACCCTTTTGTCCAGCTCCCCAGTCAGTTTTTTTAATGACCATTGCTAGTTGTTTTAGAAGCCTGTCTTTATTATCCCATGCTTTTAGTCCTGTAAACCACATTATGTTAGTCATAAATATTTCATTCTACACAGAATAATTACTTTTTACTGTATATGTAAAAACTGTGATTATATCCAAAGATTATACAAATATAAACAATTATAAGTGATACATGCAAAACTGTAACAAATTAGGCAATGGTCACCTCATCATTAGAAAAATTGTTGCAGCTAAACAAGCTAAATAAAACTCCAGGCAGGCAAGGGAAGTTCAGACAAAGCCGGAGAAATTAACCTTGAAGCCTGGCAGAGCTGGTACAAGGTGTAGTTTGTTACTAGCAACGGCAATACTGGTTTGCAGAACTACAGCTTGGATTGTTTTTTGTCTCTTTGTCTTATTATTACTTCTAATTGGCAAACTGACTAGTTAGGAAGTCTAACTTCAGAAACAGGTGTAATGTCCTGGGGGTTTTTGGTTCTGCATTGCTGTTTCTCAGATTATATTCAGTGGTGATGTACTCTTGTTTTAACATTGATGCAGAATTTGAAATCTTTGCTGCTTTAAGCTAAAGCAAAATCACCAAAAGTTCAAGGAAAAAAGAAGCAAAGAGAAATCTATGGGGAATGCTCCTAACATAAAGTGAACTCACAACTAGGAGCAGCAGTACCTGAATTTAGCAGGTTGGGTAGACTTTACATACCCTGAGAAAGTTGAGAGTACTTTAGGTCACATGTTAGACGTTAGGGTCAAATCCTTATCTAGTCTTTTCCTTTTCTTGAAATCCAAACTGAAGACCTGGATTTCCATAGACATTTTGCTGTGCTCCACTGCATGCTACATCTATACAGGATTCTTGCACAGGCTGCATGCTGCTTTTCCCATTGTGATTTAGGATGAGAAAAGGCATCATTCTAAGAGAACGTGAAGGTGTCAGATGTCAAACAGACAGGAAGAGGTGGAAAGTACAGTCTGTAAATCAATGAATATCTTAAAATGACATATTTTAGAACTGGGAGAAGTGATAGTAATGTAAGTCTCTATACTAATAAAGGTGCATTTATTCCAACCTATTAGGCCAGAATGAGCAAGATAGTTGTAAATACCACTGCAGATAGCACTATCAAGTTTAGACTTATCTTTCCCTAATGCAGTGCCAAAACTTATCAGTCGCCATACAACTAACATACTAACAACTACAAGACTCTGAGGAAATATGCGTTTATCACAGTAACAGTGTCAAAAGAGTATTATTCATTCAAAACTTATTTTGCAGATATTTTTTTGCTGTGTTAACAGAATGGCTTCTCAGTTATTCAATTAAATATTCAAATTTTTAAAAAAATAGAATTAGTGCCTAAAAAGCTCAGGTTAGGGAGAATAATATGGATTCATTTCAACATAGTGCCTGTTGTTGCCACAGCAAACATAGATCTTCATGCAGAATTAAAATTCAACTATTTAGATTGCTGGCATTTCTTACTCAAGTCTGTAAATGAAATATGTTCCTTAAAGAATTTGTGCCTGATTTTTCTTACAGTTGACAGTGTTTCAAGGTGGTAAACTTATTTTCTTAAGACAGTAAACAATGTCTGGAAAGGGAACTGATTAATCTCTTTTTAAATATTTCAGTATTTCACTGCTGCAACAGCAAGTGTGCTCTCTTAGTTCACCCTTTGTCCATATCTAACCTTGATGAGGGTAAGCCCATTAACAAGGGCAGGCTATTCTCTGCAAACAATTCTGTTCTTCAGTGAAATTCATGGCTGCTGTGGTAACTACAGAATGATAATAGGCAATGGACAAAAGTTATTAAGGTTGTTTGTAGAAGTCAAATGTCAAGGTGTTTTTAAAGTGAGCCTTTAAGTTATTATAAAGGAAGCCCTATAGCATCAGTATCATTTGTTATTTAGTAAAGACTACCATCACCCAAAAATACCTGGTTTTCCTTTTTAATGCTAGTCATTTTGTCCTGTAAATCAGTTTATAGGAAGGATATTTCTTTATTAGTTTCAAGTCAGATGATGGTCCGTAGAAGTAATCCTCTGGGCAAAATTATTCCCAGTCTCAGGTTCAAACAAGTTTTGATTCATTTATTATATTCTCAGTCTGAGTGTAGACCTCCTACTGACATCAATAACAAGCAATGCACTGAGAAAATACAAAGCTTTGAAAATAAGATGTTATTTGTGTTTGAGAAGAGCATTTTAACATTTCTCTCCATACTAATGCTGTCACATTTTATATGCAGTGGTGGGGTTTGCTGTGGTTTTATAATTTGGCACTAGCCTGTGAAGTGTGTGCCATAATGCTGTATGCTTGGGGAACAAATCCACACGGTAATATTACATTTGCAGACAACTTTATGGGATAATTAAACTAAAGGATATCGTGAATTCCATAAATATCCAACTAACTACACAGAAACATGTCAAGACTTAAAAAAATGTAGCTAAGCCCTATCACAAAACAGTTGTCATTTAGCAGCCTGTATTTTGTTTAAATGTAGGGAAAAAATGCAATGGATCTGGGAAACAAGTGATCCCTGCAAGGGATAAAGTAAATGACATATGATGCTAGAATGCAATTTTGGTGATCTACTTCAGGTTCTTTTAGATATCATGGGTTATTAAGTAACCAAATTATATTCAAGTAATTCAGCACCTGCTTCATCAAGCTACAGAATGTGGAATTAGATATAGACCACTTCAGCTTCACTGATTTGATTATATAGTAGAGAGAGACTGGTGAATATACATTAATCCTATGAAATTAAATCAAGACAATTAGCTGAAGATATTCCTAGGGGCCTATTTGATGTCCATTTGCATAAAATGCTGAATTACCTGCTTACTGAAATCACTTTTTTTTTGTGTGTGATGAGAAATGGAACGGAAATGAAAAAATGAGTTTTCATGAAAACTTAAGCAGCAATGTATGGGTTCAAACCAGAAATCCATTTAACATCTGGCTCTGACAACAGCCAATACCAGACCATTGGAGCATAAGAACAAACTAAGTATATAACTTTTCCCTTGGTGTTACCTAATGTGGAGTACAGAGACTACACTGTTACTTTGTTTATGTTCAATTATGTGTGATGGACTTTACTTCTGTTACTATTTTCTGAACAAGTTTGTTATTCTTTCCTGGTCTCTTCAGTATCCTTGTAATGTATGCAAGTATGATGTAATTGTGTAGACTCTGAAGAAGTATTTCCTTTTTGTTGGTTTTAAAAATTCTTTCAGATAATGTCATAATGTCATCTGATATTTCCTCATTCTTATGAGCAATGATGACATAATAGGCAAATAAAGCCTATGCATTCTTTACCCATGCCATTCATAATTCTACAGACTTCTGACCCTGTCGTCTCCTTACGAGTCTGAATTATTTCACCTTTTCACAAATAGAGACATTCCAGTATTTTTAATCATGTTTTTGTCCTGTTTGTAACTTTTCTATTTGCACGGGACACTTTATGGTTGGTGGGAAGCTTATTACTCGCTGTTGTCTCCAGAAGAAACCTAAACATAATTTAAGATGAAGAAGCCTATCCTGCAGACTTTTCAAATTAAGTGAGATGAACTCCATACCAAATTACTTAATTTCAATGTTAAGTATAGACGTTGAAGCCCTGTCTTATTAACTCAATCTGAAAATGTGACTGTTCTATTCCTAGTTACTCTTAGTCTAGCCATTTCATACCATATTTGAAAGTGCCTTGTTTGTAACATTCTTAAGGTTTTCTAAGCAATTCAGTTTTCTAAACTATGCCACCTGTGATTCATTTGTAAGCAGTATCAGTATTGACTTTTATTTGATTTATTCAAGTAAAACATTAGTGAAGTAAAATTATTGAAATAAAACAATAATAGTTTTAGTAGTTAAAGTAGTAAGATGGTAAAACATGTTTACAAAATGTGAATGAAGTGTAAGTAGTTCTAGAACTTCAAAAATATTTGATCTGTAGATATGTTTCAAATAATTCTGTCAGAAATAATGTTCATCCTCAGGTAATATTTACAAGTCACAGAAATTTCCATTTTTGGTTGGAGACAAAATGGAATTTTGAAGGACGGTTTTAAATGGAAAGTACAACATGTTTAGATAAGCCGCTATCTTGGTGTGGTTAGTGTACATAGTTCAAATCCAAGACACAGGTTCAGTTTAAGTTATTCAGAACAGATACTTGAACCTTGTTCTGCTGTATCCAAAATAACTACTAACCAAAAGATTTAGGTGGATTATAGAACGCCTCACCTGTTTTGTCTGGTTGTTTTCCTTGAACCTGAAAAAAGATTCCTAGTTCACGTTTGTTACAGCCAATGCACTTCAGCAAACTGTTTTGAGTTGCATGGAATATAATAATAATAATAATAATAATAATAATAATAATAATAATAATAATAATAATGCTACTGAAATGTTTTTTTCTTTTCCTCTCATTATATGCATGAGGCACTTCTCATTCATGCAAAGTTTTCTGCTTTTTATTCTCTCATGTGCTTTGTACTTTCCACATTTTATTTGCAGTATTTAATAATCTCTCTGGTTTATATTTTGATTACAGGTTTCTCTTGGACTTCTACATGCTCGAGCTACTCATATCCTCTGGCCGCCACAACGCTGGCAGAAGTTACAGCCAATGCTACCTCCAGAGCGCAAACCACTCCAGAGAGAGCAAGAGTGATTTAAATGTTCAGAGAGAAGAACACTGATGAAGTTTTAACCAGGAAGAGTTGCAGTGGATATACCATCACCCATAAGAGCTTTGTCAAGTGTACTTTAACATCAGCAAATACATGCAACATCTTCATGTTAAAATGCCATCTTGAGTGTAAGAGGTTTTTTGGGATTTGTTTTGTTGTTTGGTGGTTTTTGAAAATCTCACACAGTAGTGCATTGTGCATTATTTTGATTTGAAATAGTTGGTTGTAGAAGGTTTGAATGTTCAGTTTTTCTGGGAGCAGTGAAATGCTTGACTTACTATGTCTGTACCAGTACTTCTCTGGATAAGAAATTATTAAAACCTTCAATAAAATATTTTAGTATTTTGCATTCAGCTTGTTCCTTTAGTAACTGAATGGAACCTTTATTGTTATCATTGATTGCACACGAAAAAAAACCCAAACATGTAATATGCTTTGGATTGTCCTATGATTTCTAATACTGAAGAATCAGTACTTTTGTAGCTGAAAAGTTAATCATATATGTCATAATTCTTTTAAAAAACCTAATGAGATGTGTTTTTTTAAATTGAGTACATATTACTTAGTTTTAATTTCTCTTTTAGGAGTGTTTTATATAAACATTCCTTGTATATCTCACTGAAGTAGATATTCAGTCAAAATATACAAATTACATTGCAGTATCTGAAGAAAATAATTCATTTCTCAAATGCAGCAAATCATTGTTAATATTGACTGCCACATTTCTTTGAAACCATGTAATTACATTATAAACGCTACAATTATTACTATAAATATATAATTAATATTATAGATATACTCTGTGAATATGCAGTAAAGCTTCTGCACACATTATAAGTAAAAAGAACTTGAAAAATGACACATTTTCAGCTGCAGATTAATATTGTCCAGCTTATTTCATATTTATTAAATTTTACTTCAGATAGGACAGTACTTTAAAAATTTAACAAATCACACAAAATATCTTTAAACATTTCAGGTAAAATCATGCAATTATCAGAATTTCAGGCAAGATGAAAATAAGTCTATAGCTCTTTGAATACACACATCTGCATACAATAGGTGCAAACACCATGGAAACTCTATTACTGTCTAACTTGCTTCCTAAATGCTCCAGCTCTGTAGACTGTCTGAAAACTTTACTGTCTCACATGCCATGTTCTCTTTTTGTTCCAAAAAGATGTTCCATAGGTCTCTGAACTCATCTTAGTTAAAACTAATGCATTTTTTTTGGTTGTTAATTGCAGTAAATTCACAATTTTTTTGATTGACACAGGGTGATCGAAAACACTTCCCCCCCCCCCCCCAATTAATTAAGAAAACTGAAATGAGTTCAAGAAATTTACTGCAGTCATAATTAATTTTGGTGACAACGATAGAAACACACATCCATGAAAGGACAAAGAAAGAGAAAAACATAAAAAGCAGCAGAACAAAACCATATTAGAACAGCTTTCTTTCTCTCAGTTGTTCAGGTCTTCATTTGCCTTCTTTCCACTAGCTCAGTCCCTCTCTCCTCCTCCTGTTTGGTGTCAACTGGGCAGAAGTTTTTACATATATTGACAAGCTGGAAAATTTGGTTGGCTGATCTGATTCACTGGTACATATTCTGCAAAAACAGTGCCAGAGAATTATCGAAAAACCCAAAGGCATTTATTCCTCAGTCAGTATCTTAATCCTATTTTTCTATTCACGTTGCCCAAAGAAGATTAAGTTCCTTGGGACTGCAGACCTTATTTTCCAAGGGAGAAGAAAGATCCAGAGATATGTGAGAATAAAATAACAGAAGAAATAGAACCAAAGGCTGTATGCAAGGTCTTAGGGGGTGCCAGATCTTGCAGCCCAGCAGAGGCAAGGCTGCTGAAGCTCCTTGTCTCCATCCATATACATGTGACTGGCCATGCACATCAACACAGACAACGCACTCCACTTGGTACTCACATAAACACTAATGGCACCAGTGACCTCATCCTGTTCCTCTCGCTGGCTGATCAGGATGAAAATACTTATGTGGGAAATAATACAAATATATACAGCGTGGATCCCTCCAGTGTCAGACACGTGTTTTGCTCAGCATACAGAATCCTAGTCTCCTCATTTGCTGGCACCTGGACAAATGAACACCCAGACACCCTCAAGTGGATCACGGCAGTAACTGGGCTTAGACCCCCAGTCCATCCAGGCCCATCCAGTAGCTGGACCCAGATCCTCACTCTCCCCAGGCACACACGTATGCACACAAATGGGTCTCCCAATGGAACCGCAGTCTCAGCAGCTGGCTGGAACCCCATGGTGCCTCTGTTAGCCAAAACCACCTGTGGTCCTACCTCTAGGGACACCCTCACCCCACCCTCCAGGCCATGTGCCCCACTCGCCAGCTGGTCCGGCTTGGTGCTGGCCCGTGTCATTCACTGACAGTGCAACTTCATGGCAGCCCACACTGGCACCACAGGCATGTGGGCCTCCCACCCCTGGTCAATCCCAGCCACTGACACTCAGAACCTTCCCACACATGCACAGAGCCCAAGGAGCTCCACACTCAGGAAAATCACTAGAAATTGAGGTTAATGAACAAATGAGACAGACTGCACTGATCAGGCTCAGGTGTCCACAGACCAGCATCTCTTTATGTGTGATTGGCTCCTTTCACACCCTTCTCTATTTTTCCACACTTGAACCTCCCCCAACCAGTCTCATTTCCCTGACTTTGATCCCCTTAACATCCTGCAAGAAGTCCTGAGCAGTACTGAAATGCTCTTCCCTGAAACCCATAGCAAACCCCGTATCCCTGGGCACTGTCACCAGTCTATGGGGCAACACAGAGATCCTCCCCACTGACTCCAGGTGTTGGCTGTCCCCCAAGTGGCTAGTGCAGGGGCCTCTGTCCTCCTTCATGTCTCTGAGGATGAGGCTTTCATAACGTGCTGACTCCTGTAACAGCCACAGAGGAGCTAAATCATGGTAGATTTTGGCTTCCCCCAGCTGTCATTGCTCCTCTGGGCTCCTTTGTCTGTGTGGACACCAGCTCTTTATCATATAACCTTATGCAAGCTATGAAAGTTTATGTGTCCCAGACAGTAATCTGCAACATTCCTCAAGGAATACCTATTAATCTGTATTTGCATATATATATATAAATATTTATGAATTTATATGGATATATAGGATATACATGATGGAATAGAGAATATACCTATTAAATGTGAAGATGTTACAATGGTTGTAAAGACTGCCATCATTTTGGAGAATGGTATTAGACTGCAGTGATCTGAATTCAATAATTGATGAGCAGACAGTCTGGTGGAATAATTACACATGCTATTTTACAAGAAAATCTGGAGATTATAGTGGATTGTAGTTGAACATGAATCAACAATATGCTGTTGTGAATAAGAAAATATCACTTTGTAAACAGCAGTACAAACTGTAAACACAGGGAGCAATATTCCTACTTCATTCATCTACAGTATGATTTTAGGCACCGGATTCACAAAAAAGTGAGGGACAACTGGAGTCTTTAGAGAGAAACAATAAAAATGAAGAGAAACCAGAAAAAATATGACCTATAAGAAATGTTGCAAGAACTTGAATTTACCATTTAGTCTTGAGAGTCTGAGTCACAGTCTTCAAAATCATGAAAGGTTGCTGTGAAGTAGAAGACAATCATTGGTTCTCCAAGGCCATCATGTACAGGAGAGGAACTAACAGACTTACAGTGAAACCGTAAGACCTTTAGGTTAGACATGCAGAAAGAAACATTTGAATTTTAAAAATAAAACATTGGAATAGATTACTTGTCATTGCAAGGGTTTACTTTTTTTTTTTTTTTTTTTTTTAATCAAGCTTGTTTGTACTTTAAGGCAGGAGGATGGATTAACTAGACCTTGAGATCCACATCAGCTATTTTATACATTCTCTGATTAAGTATTCTGTGATTGCAATCTTGGTAGTGCCTTTGATGCTGGGCGGGCAGGCAGTTACATCCTGCTTCCTTTAGACTTATAAGACTCAAACGGAGTGCATGTAGTTTTTTCATCAGTCCTCCTGGTCAAAAAGAAGAGATTCAAAAGGGCCAGTCAAATCTGGTGAATCAACAAAGGGTTACAGGACAGGTGCCACAGCCAGGGGTTCAGCTGCTTAGACTATGGGAATCACTTTGAGAAACCTTGTCTACTAGGAGCTGATGGGATTCCATCTGACAGAGAAGGGGAAGAGCATCTCTGGTCATAGGTTCACCAAGCTGGTAAAGAGGGCTTTAAACTAAAGTTCTCAGCGGAAGGGAACCTCAATCCATCGTGCTTCTACCAGTTTGATGCCAGTGCCAGCAAGAGGTGCCCAGAGCCTGAAGAGAGATTGCAGGTCAACAGGAGAGCACCTGAAGAACAGCACAAAGGAATTCCAGCCACTCCAGCCAGGTGTTGGTTGATGAGAAGCTCAACATGGCCCGGCAATGTGTGCTTGCAGTCCATAAGCCAACCATATGCTGGGCTGCATCAAAAGAAACATGGCCAGCAGGAGGTGATTGTCCCCCTCTGTGCTCATGACATACCACGTGGAGTACTGCTTTCAGATCTGAAGCCCTGACATAAGAAGGACATGGACCTGTTGGAGTGAGTCCAGAGGAGGGTTACAAAGACGATCAGAGGACTGGAGCACCTCGCCTATGAAGACAAGCTGAGTTGAGTTTGCTAAGCCTGGAGAAGAGAAGGCTCTGGGGAGGCCTTATAGCAGCCTTCCAGTACCTAAAGGGGGCCTACAAGAAAGCTGGAGAGGGACTTTTGACAAGGGCATGTGGTACTAGGACAAGGGGTAATGGCTTTAAACTGAAAGAGGGTGGTTTTTTATTAGATATTAGGAAGAAATTATTTACTGTGAGGGTGGTGAAGCATTGGTTGCCCAGAGAAGCTGAGGATGCCCCATCCCTGGAAGTGTTCAAGGCCAGGCTAGATGGGGCTTTGAGCAACCTGGTCTAGTGGAAGGTGTCCCTGCCCATGGCAGGGGGGTTGGAACTAGCTGATCTTTAAGGTCCTTCCCAACCCAAAGCATTCTATGATTCTGTGATTCTATTATATGCAAGACTAACAGCATTACAGTAGCCTCATGTACCACTTACTTGTAATAAGCAACCTGATTCCTGTAAAAGAAGCTATTTTGCTATATATCAGCAGTAGATTAATGGGCATGACATTTTGCATCATCACATAGCTCAATGAAAGAAAATAGCTCAATGAAATGTTAAGCATCTGAGTAAGAGAATGTAACGGATTGTTCAGTATCCAGAGCATGAAGAGCAAACCCATTTGCCAAAGGAAAAAGGACCAAAAAGCAGTAATAACACACAACCACATATTTTAAGGTGATTTTATTTTATTGATAAAATGACATATTTGATTTTCAACCTTCAGATATGAAACAGATAATGAGAAGCCTGTTCTGGCAGAATGAAACCAGTAGGAAAAATCTCATGCACTCAAGCCATCATGGTTAGTTTTCTAAGCCAGCACGTTCCTTTTCAGCCACAGGCCTTTTGGTGTTTTGGTGCTGGCTCACACCTGCAATGTGATAGGGAATTGGTTTCATAGCAGTTAAATAAGAATGAGCACAAGTGACAAGTAAGACATTAAGAAATGAAAGGTTGATAGGCTATTTTAAAACTTGATCTTTTTAGTGTATGGCAATTCACATAAATACTTTTTTCTATGGCCCAAGACATAGAATTGTCTTGAGTGGATGCCAGACTACACTTGTAGAGCAGGGAGAGATGTTGCAAGCTGATCAGGAATTGGCACTCTTAGCAGACATGAGCAACTGCAACTGAGAGAGTGACAGAATGAAGCTATGTACATCAGCAATGTCTAAGCACCACAGCCTCTTACAACAAACCAAAATGCCAGTTGAGAAACTAGAAAGTTGGTGCAAGGAATAAATGATCTCTAATCACATGAGGATCCTCAATTAGGTGCTCAGGATTTCCCGCTACAAAGAAACACTGTAGTAGATGTGTTGAATTTCATTTCTTCCATCCATTCATCCTTTAAGATAATGTACCTAGATGATGGAACATGAAGACTAGCAATCTGTCATGGCATGCACAAAACACTAGATGTTCAGGTCTGAAGCCATTACAAAATAGATAATTTACTGCTGAACTATCCAAGGAAAACAAGGTAAATACAAGAGAATATCCAAACCAGGAGCCAGTTTCTGCTGCCTGGATCCACAAGTATTAACACTAATGAAATAACACACTTAAACAGACATCAAAGATTGCATCTAAGACATATGCACTCAAAGTAACACAGTGAAGTCAAGTGATTACAGATATCAGCCCTTGCTATGCAGAATTTTGGTTTTCACAAATCTTTTTCATTCCTTTAGGTTTTATTACCACACTAAAATCAGAAAGACCTCTGAACACTTCCAGCATATTACAAGCAAAAAAGCTGTTGGAGGCATCATTCTGTAGGCATGTTGCCCGGGAGTCTAGCAGCTGATGAACCTGCATGCTCTTGTGCAACTTTGGGGATCCTTTGGTATTTTACTATAATAAGGAATCACCATCTCTCTTTGGAATATTTGGCTATCAGTACCATTATAATCAAGAAAATTATTAATTTCTTCCTCCCCACACTGATATGGTTTATTCTTCTTATCATGGTCTATTAAGCATCTTGTCCAAGGTCATATAAGATAATCATGACGGGTTTTGAAAAAAATCAGGATTTCTTAGATCAATTTACCTTTTTAGTGGCAAGACTGTCTGTCTTTCAGTGTCGTTCATTATCTGGCAAAATTAATGCTCAAATGTACTATTTGTGAAATAAAATACAAATCTAAATTAAAGAAAAAGATCAGTGAAAACCAAAATTCCAAGCAGACAGTTTAGTCCTCCCCCATTGTATGGTGGGAAGGAAAGACGAGTCTCTTGAGATCTCAAGTTTCCTGGCCATACTAATGGCAAATACTGTAGAAAATGTCCTTCCATAAGTATTCAATGTCACCCAAAGAGACTGGATCTGTGTAAATAACATGTAGCAGCACTTTCTAGCTGCCCTACTGAAGCTGTGCCTTTGTGCAGAAACAATTTAAAGTTCTTGAAGAAAAGTAGAGGACAAAGGCTACAAGAAAACCACACAGCAGGGATAGTCCAGTGTTGTTTAATGCCAGCCAGTAACTAAGTACCACACAGGTGCTCACTAGCTCCCACCACACACCCCAGAGGGATGGCGAGGGGAATCATGAAGGAATGTAAAACTCGAGGGTTTAGAAAAGAACAAGTTAATAATTACAACAAAATGAAATACAAAAAACCCCCACTATAATAGTAGTATGTTCTATGGTATGTGATATACTTTTGGGTAGTTTTTCTCAGCTGTCCTGCCTGTGTCCCCTCTCAACTTCTTGTGCCCCTCCAGCCCTCTTGCTGGCAAGGCCTGAGAAACTGAAAAGTCCTTGACAGTATAAACATTACTCAGCAACAACTGAAAACATCTGTTATCAACATTATTCTCATACCAAATCCAAAACACGGCACTGCACCAGCTACTAAGAAGAAATTTTACTCTATCCCAGCTGAAACGAGGACAGCTGGGAATCCCAGATATAGCAGAGCTGAAATCCTCATCCGTGCATCTGTACTCTTTTCAGTAATTCCTTTGTGTGAAGTAAAAGTGCAGATTA
This sequence comes from Falco rusticolus, assembly GCF_015220075.1. NCBI lineage: Eukaryota > Metazoa > Chordata > Aves > Falconiformes > Falconidae > Falco > Falco rusticolus. The sequence goes on along the minus strand of NC_051191.1, from coordinate 43,732,825 downwards.
TTAAATATGGTGCTACAGCTACAAAATTAATTTCACTTACTGTTTTCCAGTGTTCTATAATTAAAAAAAATAATGTATAGCTTATTGTGTATATTCTAGCATTATTATGCCCTGAATGCTGTGGGTTTATTTGTTTGTTTTTTAATTTGTGAAATAAACGATAAGCCAGGAGTTGGTTTATGTAACTGCATATCAAGAGACTTTTAAGCAGAACATTACACAGAAAATAGTGCCAATACTCAAACTGTGTCACTATCCAAATATCTTCTTGATTGGAATTTATTAAGAGTTATTGGATGAGTGGCTCACCTTTGGATGATTTAGTAACTAAAAACTTCAAGGTGTAGAAAACTTTAAAAATGCAGGAGCTGTTTCTGAATATCAGGTTATCCTGCACGCAGTGACAATAACTTTAATTTAAAAAAATGCTTAATTTGTGATAACTTGGAACTATACTAACCCACCACATCATGTACTGTCTTCCTCATCCCACTCACAAATGTCTCAGCATTTTATTTAACATCTAACCTTTTCTCATATCCTTTTATTAAATGTCAAAATTGAATTTCACATCCTTTGGGAGCTAAAATGCACCACCCTCATATTTTTTTCTTATAAGCATTTTAATTAATGAATAAAACATGTAACAGCATTTTTTTAGCACTCCCTATAGTTTTTGTTCATTTGGTTACCAGGTTTAATCTCACAAAAATTGTCCTGAGTTTTCTGTAGGACTGTGATGCCTCAGGATCTGAGATCAGGCTATAGTACTTAACTTTTTAACCTGCTTTTGATGAGCCTGTAATTAAAGAAATCAATTACCTTTATTCTTCCGTATTCTTCTCTTATTATGAATGGATGGTATCTGACATGATATATCTTGAGGGTTCAGATAAGTAGTCCATTTGTCCAGTAACCTGTTCCTGACAGGGGTCAGTAAGTTATACTTCCTATAATGAAGAGTATGGAATAACCTGCCATAAGGGAAATTACTTTACAACCCCAGGCAGTTAATGTTAGTGTTATGCCCTGAGGCATGAAAGTTTAAAATTCTTATTTATTTTACATCCTTTCTAATGTAACTAAATGTTTTCATTCTCTATACAAATGTTTAATGCTCCCATGAACAACAACATCCAGCTTGTTACAAGCATATCCCAGTTTGTAAATAGCAAAGAGCTGAGTAAAGCCTGTAATTTTCAGTGTTAACTTCTGTTTACTTGTTTACTTCAGGGACATGCATGAAACTGTGAGGAACAAAGTGCTAGAGAAAAGCTGAAATATCTTGCCACAGAGCTCTTAAGTACAGAATCTTTTAACTTGTGACCAAGACAAGATATAAACCTTTTTAAAGAATATCCACAATAGGAAAAAAAAATCTGTAAATGGCTGGCAGAATCTGTAATAGCATTACCTAACACCTAGTAGTGAGGTCAGCTGATTCTTAAGACTTTATTTTCAGTGAAGAGAAGGTTGTTAAGTCTCCAAAGGAAAAGAACAATTATGTCTAAAAATAGAAGCAAGGTGAAGCTTGAAATAGAAAAGCTCACAAATGTGGACAAAAATTATGACTAAGAAGGAAACCTACACATTTAGGCTTTAAATAAAATGCCTTGGACTTTATTTCAGCAATTACCAAGATGGTTTTCCTCCTGCCAGAGGTCTAGAATGACAGAGAAAGCCATCTTTCAAGTACTTATTCATGGAAAACATGTCTGCTAAGGGTATTATCTTCTCACACTGTTATAATAATTCAAAAAAGAGGTATCTTCTGTGCCTGAAGTTTGGAGAACAGTTGGGGTAAAATTAATTTCTCATCTCATGTTTTTCTTTGCTTTTTTTTTTACAAAAAATCATCCATATCAGGTGTTAGGTGACATGAAGTGTTGAGTAAACAGCAGACTAACACTCTCTGACATTAAGAATTTGTTTTCTGTCCTGAAAGATAACAGTAGTTGTCCCTCGGAGACAGTTCTGCCCTACAAGCAGAACAGACCTCTGGGTTTACGGTAGGATCCGGAATCTGAAAGGCCTTTTTAGAGGTAATTCATGAAGAAGGAATATCAAATCCTCCACAGAACTTCTAAACCCAGAATCACTTACCAAACTTCAGCCATTTAACAGAGGCTGTACTCATACCCAGGCCCCTGCTTAACAGATTTTCAGACAGGTCGCTTTAGAGCATGCTGCAGGACTTAGGTGGTTTGAATCACTTTCTGAAGGTACTCTTTCCAGTCACTCTAAAAGAGCCCTTGGTTGTTTCAGTTAAGTTCCATGAATCTGAGCCTTCATTTTTTTATATGATTTGGTACTTTGCACAGCAGATTGCTGTTAAAAAACTTAGCAAGTCAAAATCAAGACCAAATTGTCTCCTAGTTCTGCTTGAATTTTTTTTACACAGATTAAACTTGAACTTCCCTTTGATCCTGCAAAATTATGTAGCTGCAGGTTTCCCCAAGTGCTTTCTTTTTTCACAGATTTTTCAGAGACAATGACTTCAAGATTTTAAAAAATAATCTCCACCAAAACTAATGTCTATTTTTTTACAGAAATGTTGAAAAGAAAATTTAGATATTTTGCTTTGACTCACATTTATCAACCAGATTATACAGATTATATACATTTGTATAAACATATATATGTTTTATACATGAAAACATCTGAATAACATCACTTTACAGGTGAGTTTAAAAGTTCACAGTCCAGAAAACTCGTTTTGTGTTAGCTCTTTTGAATTACTTTAATGTTAGCTTTTCATTAAGAGATTCCATTCCTGTTTCCTACTCTTGAAATTAGTAGTTTTACATGAACAAATGGAGCAATATGTACTTTTCTCATTTCTCTAATGGTTCCAGAAAAAAAAAAATCAAAATTTTTGTTCTAGATCTTAGCAAATAGATACAAAATTAATTATTTAAGTAAGTGAAATCTTTTTTAATCTGCTAAACACAGTAGTACCTAGCAAGTTCAACAAAAAAGGAGTTTTTATTCTCTTTCTATAGTTGGTTAAACTTATTTGGGTTGCCTTATGGCACAATTCCAAATCTGACATTAAATCCTCAATAACTGGGTGCCAAGTGTGAAAAAGACTGTTCTTCAGGGGTTGACTTTTTAATGCTTTTACAAAATCAGGTCCTTCTCTTTATAAGGCACCTGAAATGAAATGTTTGACTTGCAAAATCACTAGCCACTATTATCAAAATCACAGCAAGGCTGTGATACTTAGTTTGAACATATTTGCTCTTTTGCTAAATGGATAAAAAAAAGCAAATTATTTCCTTTACCTTTTCTCTATTAATAAGCTGTATTTGAAACAGACAATTCCCTGATGCAGGCAGATGACAGTCTTTAGCAATCACTGAAAACCTCTGATAGGATATTCTAAAAATACTTTAAAAACATAAGTCCACAAGTAAATGTATTAACTTGCTTGAAAGGTAATGGAACTTTTTACCCTAAATCATTTTGGGATAAATCCAAAGAGTAATTTAGGTATCTAGCAGTCAGCAGAAGTTCTTTAGCCTACCATTTAGGCACAGTGGGTCTAAGCTATGGTGTGTGTTTCTCTCTGTCTCTTTCACACACGTGTGCATGTGCACATGCATGCACGCGCACACACACACACACACACAAATGTTACTTAATCCTGTAGGTATCTAAGGTACAAAATGCCACATTCACAAAAGGTTTCAGGTGCTACACTACTTCTTTAGTGAATTAACATCTTCAATCTGAATACCCAGGCTCCCTATGCAATAAATAAGAAGAACTAGCTGTGGGAAAATAAGATTTCCAAAGTGCACTGAATAAGCAATGTCCAAACTGTCCAAAGGTAGGAAAGTCTCTAAGATTGCATTAATACTAATAATTTAAAAGTGCCTGAGAAGAGTCTCAGGCATAGTTTTGTCTCAGGAAAATTAGTATTTTTTTCAGGCAGTACTCAGAGTTCAGGAGTTCACATGGGCCTGTGACCATTCTTACAGATGGTTTGAATGCAGTGACCTATCCTACTTTGGAGAGTAATAATCTATTTAGTAGTGTGAACACGGTCCATTGGTATCAACACCAGAGAATGAATGGTTCTAGACACACTTCATTTACCTATATAGATAAAGCATAAGGCAGCTGGTAGCCATTGCTTTTCCGGGATATAGACACCTCTTGTTCTTTGTATCATCTACTGGAATCAGTTGCCAAACACAGCTATTTTCCATGCTTTCTACTCATGTTCAGTTTTACTTTGTCAGACCACTTGTCTAGTTTACAGAGAGACCAGTATCTACTCCACACAAAGGATGTGTATCTGTATCATCCAAATAAACAATGTCACCTTTTTGCATTTTAGCAGAAACTTTGTTCATGGCTTTTACAGGGCTCTTGGATCTTGGTCTAGATGATCTCTGCACTTGAACCTGTCTTTGTACTGCCTTTTTTTTTTTTTTTTGTCCTTGCAATGTCTTGCTATTCTGAGATGTTATTTAGTAAAAGTATATCTTTTTTTTTTTTTTTCTTCTGAGAATTTCCTTAATCTCTGCACTTTTAAAAATCAATATGGAATATTTTCCCATGAGTATTTCCTCAGAGATTCAATGACATTGTCCTCACTTTTCCTTCACAACTTCCTTTCAAAAAATCCTTCCTTAGGTTTACAAAGACAAAGCCATTTCTACTCTCTGATCTATGTGTTTGCAGATTTTGCTAACCTGCTCTGAGAACCTTACCCTCCTTCCTTTGGCGTTGTTTTTCTCTTTTCCTTTGGAAAAAAATAAAACAAAGCAAAGCAAAGCAAATCAAACCAGCAAACCAACAAATGACCCCTCCTCCCCAAAACCCCGAGACCCGTAAGTTCTAGGCTGGACATATCTGCACAGAGGAATGCAAGCATTTTCACTAAAAGGCAGCCTCTGCCCACTGCTGCCTCAGGTCTGCTGACCACTGCTGTACATCCCCCTGAACAGTGAGTGTCTCTGCAGTTTCCCTCATCAGCAGTGCCAGCAACAGCCTTGAAGTAAAAGCTATAATGGCTTGGAAACCTTTGCAATATTGCTTTAAAAAATCCGTAAAAATATTGGAGAAAGACACACAGTTTATCACATCGTGCACTCATACAAGGCAGAAATGGAAAACAGCCATGGCCAAGCAAGTAGTTCTGCAATTTTCTAGCAGATCCTGGTAAAACCCAATGCCTGTTTGTCCCATGGACTGGTGAATTGCCTGTATGTAACAGATCAGTCCTTCTTTCCCCCTTGGTGCTATGTAGTGGAGGGCTTGCTGTGGTTGTTGGGGGCATCTCCCTGAAGTAAATGCAATATGAAACATGTCAGTGTCTTGGAATTTCTGATTTTTTATATAACTTTTAAAAAAACTTATCATGTGCTGCTTTGTTGATGTCTGAAACATAAACACATCCTTTCAGAATGGAAATATAAAAATATATGTAATTTAAATTGGCATATAGATTCAAACTCTTTAGTTATAGACTTCAAATTTTAAAATTATAGATAATTAATTAAGAAAGCACATGTTCAGCATTGATGCTGCTCCAGCCATTTAAACATCAACCAATTAAGGAAATCAAAGAAACGGAATTGATGAGCAGTGTTTATTTACAATAATCTGCCCTTAGGCCTACGAATGGGTTCAAATACACGTTTTACTCATTTCTGTCTACATGGATGAAAGGTATTTATATGAATAAAACTAATTAGTTACCAATGGAAAATCTACACTGTTACATTGCAATCAAAATTTATGGGCCTTTTCAAAGGTTTAGCATATTACAAGAGCTGCCAATGCTTGAACCGGAATAAGATAATTCTCTTAATTAATGCAGATAGTTATTATTCTATTTAGAGAGAAAACGCTTCCATGATAGAAAGAGAATATTTCTTTTTGTGATGTAAGGAAAATATAGACGTTTATGATGAGTCATAGACATGTTTTTTGACCTGCTTTCAGTATCTAGTTTTAAAAGATTCCAGTGTTACAGAATTGTTAGTAATTCCGTTGTGCATAGTCAAGAAATCATTATTTCATAGCCACAAAATATAAAAGAGGTAATAATTCATGCTTTTTCTGAGTTTTATTTAGAAACTCCCATGTCTATATCCCCCAGGGAAAGAGACAATAAAAAATTCATGTATTTGGGTAACGCTTAACATTATCAGAAAGTAATGTTACTATAAATGCAGTAATGTTTAGGTAAATGATCTAATAATTGCTACTTATTTAATGAACATGATGAGTGCCTTCGTTCCATTACATTGAAATGTTTTGGGGCAGGATAACTGCAGTATTGGAAGCATGGACTGGTGAATAGTGCACCTTGTCTGATGGAAACATCTTGAAAATGTAAACAGCTTTTAAACTTCCTGGAATCTTGAGTGGAGCTATGGCTGCAAAACCACATAAATAAGTAAAAATCCCCACTGCTTCTGCTTGAAGCTTGTTAATGGCCCACAGAGGGTGAGTGACTGCCTGGCCACCAGCAGACCCCAACACCCTGTGCCCCTGTCCTCCCCCAGCAGCACCCCGTTGCACAACCCCAGCAAATTAAGGGCAGCGTGTGCTGGGGCTTGGAGAGTTGATATACACAGAAAGTTTATTCCACTTTTTCGCAAAAATAGTAACGCTTCAGAAGAACAGCCTACCTCCTGGAGTAGTTGAAGGCCACATGTAGGAGGAGAGCTGTTTCACTGCCTTATCCCTTCCCTTGGCTTGCTGCTGTCTCTTCAGTACCCATGTGCAGATTCTCATTTTGTCTTTTGAGTTTACCATATATTTTCTGTAAATTTAACAGTCTGTAACCTGAGGCAATAATTAGCTGTATCTAGCATGTAAATTAGAAGCAAAGTGTTAAAATTTCATGCTTTTTGGATGTGCTCCCTCCAGAAATTCCTTTTTTTGTATTTAACAGTGATTTTGGAAACGATGTGTTGACTACTGTCTTCACTACCAAATCTCTGTGCTCATGGGGTTCAATGGACACAGAAAGTATAACATCAGTTCTAAATCTTGATTTAAACTTTGCCATGGCACTTTGTGAATGACAGGACACATCCCATAGTAATCTTAATCCCACCTTGGTTGAAGACACATTTCTATTTGCAAAAACAGCCTAACAATCTGCATTAGATATGATTTTAAATTCGGTTATTGTAGCCTTGGTGGCAAGAGAATCCCAATTTCAATGCAATAGCAACTAAAAGAGTTGTGAGATTGGGTGGACAATAATATTTCCCACTGCCCTTGATCTCATTGTTCCAGCTGAGGAAACAAACAGCACAAACCAGTTAAATGATGTTATCCCAGTCTGCTCATGTGAAATAACTCTGATAGGCAGTTTGAACTGTAGCTTCACGATTGCAACAAAATCTTTTAAAGTATATTTTGAAAAATACAAGCCATTTTCCAAACTAAAATCTAAACATTTTTACTCCATTGACACATTATTCCATAGTTTCTAGATAAGTCATCAGTGAAATGAAGATTATGCAGTACAATTTTATTGTAAGAAAATATAGTCTTCTACATGCTCACCTCTAACTTCCAGAAATACTTAACCTGATACTTGTCAGATCTTTCACCCTAAAGCAACTGTGTTGTCTGCTGTTGTTTTTAACTCTCCACATCACAGTGCTGAAGGAAAAAACTTAGCAGATATGACTAAGAACCCAAGGACAGCTCGCATGATCAATTATGGAAATATTCTGACAGTCACAAAGCTCATAAGTCTAACATAACAAGATTTATATATAAAAATTTCCCTTACTCAGGATAGCATTAGGATATTACCTGGCAAAATGCATTTTAAATATGATTTTCCTGAAAAATATACACAAATATTTCTTATAAAATATTTGCCTTCTGCTTAGTTGTTCTGGTTTACTATTTAATTTGAGTCAGATTTTCAAATTGTTAATTACTTTGAGCCATTAAATTTTCCCGAAGAATTTGTGCTGGAATATATAGAACTATGTATTTAGTAAAACTATGTTTAAAATTAGTTGTAAGAGTCTGAATACACAAAATATTACAAATCCCCTAATTTGTATGTGTATCATTTAGCTGAGAAAATGACAGGGTCATTTAACAAATAATCTTTCTTTTTGGACAATGAAACCTACCTTACTTTTAAATCACATAATTAATACAGTAGACAACACAATTCTAACAAATAAATATAATCATATACAAATACTTGAAGTTTATTCTTCTGCAAAAGATTACAATGGTTTATTCCAATTAAAAATATGGAGAGAAAGATTACAAATTAGAAACGAAAAGATCATCTTCAATCAGATCTGCAGGGCCTAGTGTGAAAGAAAAGCTCAGAAGACTGTGAAACACTAATATCTGAGTCTGTAACATTCAGGCAACATTTGATAGCTGTTGTTTCTGATTTTTCATACCAAGTTTTTCAACTGAGCTGTTTCCTGCATGTTTGGACTGGGTATGTGCTGTCAATTTTCACCACTGGAAAGCATGCTATTGAGTACCATTGCAGTCAGCAGGTTTTCAAGTTTAAGCAAGTCCCTGGCTAACCAATATATCTATACACACATTATTTTCTTCTGTTCCACATATTACATCTAATATAATGCCACTGAAATATATTTGAGAAATTATACGTAAGCATTAGTTTTAATTACTTGTAAAATTGTCTCTTTATAAGGTCTACTAATATGGCATTGGCCAGAGCCCTGACCTTGCTGAAACCTGTGAAAAAGAAAAAAAGATAATTCACTTTGGAAGAAAAAATGCTCTCACAGACACCTGAATTTAAAATTTATTTACTTAAAACCTTAGGAGAAAAGTTTGATTCAGACTAATGCTTTTGTTAGGGGTGCCAATAAAATATGCACTTGCTAGTTCATTAACTTTCTACTCTTCTGTCTCTGTTTTTGCTGTGTAGTGGACTATGGTATATCAACATATTAAATACATTGTTGGGTATTAGGTTCCCTGTCCTTCACTTCATTTGTCATATTTTTCACATTCCTACTGTGGCCATCACTCTTTAAGACAGGAGCATATCTCATGTATAAAAGGAAAGCAATTTAAAATCCCACCACTGTGAAAAAGAAGTATGTGAGAAATCCGCAGGAAAAAAAAAAAGAAACAGTAATGAAGAGATGTCCAGATTTCTTATCTCCTTCTTACTCCCCTATTGTAAAAAAGTTCAGGAATGAATGTACCTCCTGTTCTAGTGGACCTCAGAAAACTTTACAATCTTGACAAAGGAAAATTCCTGGACAGATTAACTTTAAAGAGACAAAATGTTCCATGTATACTAAAGGCTAGTTTTAGGAACTGGATGAGCTAAGAGAAAATTACTGGGGAATGTTGGAGAGGAAAATTTATTTCACATAAAATTATATCTTGCTAACTCTGTTGTAATAGAAAGAAAGAGCAGCAGTGGGTATAGTAACTCATGACAGTAACAGAGAGACCTGTACAGCAGATGAAGGTATTGTAAACATAAATCAAGTATGAAAAGAAAGTGACATGAAGCATCAGGAACAATAAATGGACTTTCTGGAATATTGCCATGCTAATAGAGTACAAAAAAAAAAAAAAAAAAAAAAAAAAAGGAATAGAGAGTGGATTACATAAAGCTGAAGGATTGTCTGTAATACTGGGCACAATCTTACAGTATCAGTCTTGACTAAGTGTGTTAGATAATATTGCTTGGTTTTTTAAGAGAATTTTCTTTATATTCATTTTATCTTATTTGAATTTAAACTGAGGTTTACATTATGATACATGACATTTCAAAAAGATTGTCTTGTAAAGGAAAACCAGGAAAAACAGATTCTGGATACTGAAATAGAATCTAAGAGAAGAATATTTAGATAAATACCATAACCAAGTTTAATTACTACATGCATGACTGTAATGCTAAATGCAGGGTACCTCACAGTACAGAGCAGCTAATAAATTAATAAGGAAGATTTTTGTATTTGGTCCTCAATTCTGAGGTATCTTTTCTTGCAAATGGAATCAGTAAGAATAGGTTAATACCCAAGCGTAGAGAACAGTGTGTATGCCTTTCCTTTGCTCAGGTCAAACAAACCCAGACACTGAAGTAGTGTACAGGAAAAACATTATGGTGCTATTTTTTATTGAGGACTTCAAACAAAAATATTTTTTAGGGGAAAACACATTTTAAATTTTCAAATTTGTATCAATAAAAAAGAAAAATAATTTTAAAAAAAAGAATATGCCATAAATGGTTATTTAGTTAAATAAGTTAATTAGTTTTGATACGGGACTGGGTTTTGAGTTTGGGGTTTTTTGGTCTGTTCTCTGTTTTCCAAAGATTATCATGCTGACAATTCACAGGGAAGTAGCTTTTGCTAACTTCAGGTAAAATTCCAGTTAACAATGATTAGTAGAGTTAAATTAATTAAGGCTTGTGAGAAATTGTATTTACCAGAGCATATGCCCCATCTGCATTTAACAAAATCTGATTTAAACTAGACTTGTAAAAAGCATAGGATACATTTCAGGGTCCAGTAGAGAGTGGTTTGACATTAGAAAAAAATAATAATAAAATTAAGACTTAAAGATAGCTTGGACTTGACAATGTAGGCAAAAGATGCCACAGTTCTCCATACAAAGGCAGGTCACAGGGTTATCTTGGAGGAAAAACAGCCAAATATTGTATTTTCATTATGCCAGTTTCAGATAGCCTCCCACAAAAGAAAGCTAGAGGAAGAGGACAGAAATTTAATATGCACAAAAGCAGACAGATCTGGGCTACAGAGGTAGTTCTGTAAACTGTCTTTTTAGAGACTGTAGTGAGTATTCATTTGTATATGAGATTATCCAGGCAAAGGAAAAAAGGAAGGCCACACTATGCAACCCCTATATAATTCAGGAATGGGGAAATTTCTGAACATCCTTAATGAATACTGATACGAATAAGTAGGAGGGCCAAAGAAACCCCACCAAAATTGTGGAAGAAGAGAGAGAATAATTAATATTTTTCTAGATAGCCTAGTCCCAATACTGTTTTATTTATACTTTGTGTTTGCCTTTGGCTATCAGAGGTTAACTTTTCAGCCAAGCTGTGCTCAAGTGGCTGAGCATTTGACTGAGGACAGATTGTTGTGGTTCCCTGAAGAATGGAAACCAAAAATGCAAATAAGAAATGCTGACAATGCACAAAAAAAAATTTAAACTGGCACCTTCAGTAAGCTCGGGGAATGAGAGCTGAGACAGCAGTTAGGATTGGAAGTGGTTCTCAATTCAGGTGGTTGCACTCCATTTTTTTTCAGATGGAACCAGTTAAGATCATAAAAATTGGTAAGGAAAGAGTTTGTGGAAGTATGCCATGAAGCATGAGTGTCATGAGAATGACTTGTAATGACTGGTTCATCTATGATTATTTCAAATACATATTTTAAATAGTTCAGTCATCTATTTGGATACATAAGAGAATGACATTTCAATCAGCAAACACTTTGCAACAACTTAAATCTTCTCAACCCCTTACACCTATCTATAGCTTCTACTTGTTTTATTTTAGTAATCTTTCTGCTATTTTTTCTTTGTTAGTCACAGTCCATAATCCTTATTTTCAACATACTGATTAGTTTGATCATGATAAACTTTCCCTCTTGCTGGAACTGGTGAAAAATCTTTTCTCCCCTTTTTTGAATTTTATTCTCACTGTTCCTAGTTTTCACTCTGTTCCTGATCTACTCACCCAAATTACTTCCTATTCCATGAACATTTGTTTTTTTCCATAGTCTTCAAAGCATTTTTTTTTCTTTTCCAGGAACATTATTATGTAATTCAACTTTCTGAAATAATAAAAATCCTTAACAGAATGAAAATATAAACCATTGTTTCATTTTTTTCTCTCACAATGTTGGCATCTTTGGATAGTACTGCATTTTAAAATTTAATTTTTGTGTATCCATGTAAGAAAATATAATTATCTAGTTGTGTGATGGACCTAACCTGGCATCCTTCAACTCAGTGTTAATGCATCATAAAGTCAAATGCTGCAAAGTTACAAGCCATGTGGTACTTGCAGAAAAGCAAGCTAAGACTTAGAGCACAGTTGGAACATGATGGGGGCAAAAAAATTCCACTGATTATTACCTTACAGAAACAAGGTAAGCTGTGTCTTTAACTGTATCTATTTCTACTTAAGATTTTTTGATTTTTGAAAAATGTCACCTTATTATTTTACATCAGCTTGTCAAAATTATTCAAAAAAAAAGAAAAAACTGCAACAGGTTTATTTTTTTTTAAAGGTAAGTTATCTTGTTTAACAGATTTTGTCTTTAATGATAGCATTAATTTGTGGCTAATTAAAATGTCATAAAATACTTTAAATTCTGAGTAAGAGAACAGGCTGGTCGAAAAGCAGAGTTTGAATCAGTGACCACCCTGATATCTGCTGGTAAGACAACACAGCTCGCTAGGCTCATGCTGTCCAAGAAGTTCCTGCAGAGACTGATGAGAAGTTTTTGACACAGCTGATGGAGGAGCCAGTGAGGCAAGGCTGCTGCTATACCTTGAACTAACAAAGAAAGGACCAGTTGGGGATATGAATGCTGGGGGCAGCCTTGGCTGCAGTGACCATGAGATGGTGGAGGTCAGGATCCTGCATCAAGGAAGTGGGGCAACCCTGGGTTTCAGGAGAGCTAACTTTGGCCTCTTCAAGGACCTGCTTGGAGGAATCCCATGTGTTAGGCCTCTGGAAGGTAGGAGGGTTCCAGAAAGCAGGCTAATATTTAAGCATCACTTCCTCCAAGCTCAAGAGTGATGCATCCCCATGAGTAACAAATTGAGCAAAGAAGACAGGAGACCGGCATGGATGAGCAAGAAGCTTCTAGCAAAACTCAAACAGAAGAAGGAACTTTACAGGATGTGGGAAAAGGGACAGGCCACTTGGGAGGAATACAGGTGTGCTGTCAGAGCATGCAGGGAGGTGACAAGGAAGGCTAAGTCCTGCTTGGAATTAGATCTGGTGAGGGATGTCAAGGACAACATGAGGGATGTCAAGGACAACAAGAAGGCCTTCTTCAAGGACATCAGTAGCAAAAGGAAGACTAGGGAAAACGGAGGCCTGCTGCTGCGTGAGGTTGGTGCCCTGATGACGAAGGACACAGAGAAGGTGGAGCTACTGAATGCCTTCTTTGCTTCAGTCTTTGCTGTTAAGGCCAGCTGCCAGGAGTCCCAGACCCTGGAGGCAAGAAAGAAAGTCTGTAGAAAGGAATATTTTGCTTTGGTTGGGCTCCTCAGTTCAAGAGAGACCAGAAAATACTGGAGAGGGTCCAGCAGATGGCTACAAAGATGATTAGGGGACTGGAGCATCTCCCTTATGAGGAAAGGCTGAGAAAGCTGGGCCTGTTTAGCCTGGAGAAGACTGAGAGGGGATCTTATCAATGTGTACAAATATCACAAGGGCGAGTGTCAAGAGGATGGAGCCAGACTCTTATCAGGGGTGCTCAGTAACAGTTTAATCAGGGGCAACAGGTACAAACTGAAATACAGGAAGTTCCACCTGAATATGAGGAAGAACTTATTTACCTTGAGGGTGACAGAGCACTGGAACAGGCTGCCCAGACAGGTTGTGGAGTTTCCTCTGCAGGTATTCAAAACCCACGTGGATGCAACTCTGTGCAACCTGATCTAGGTGAACCTTAGCAGGGGGTTGGACTAGATGTTCTCCAGATTTCCCTTCCAGCCCTGACCATTTTGTGTTTCCATGATCCTGTGACTAGGTCAGAACAAAAAGGTCATAGAATGTAGTTAAATAGGACATTGAATTGTAAGTCAGTCTATAAACACATTATTGAAATAGGGAACATGTCAAAGATTTGAACTCTAACAAGAAGTTTAAGTTAACTGAAGAGTCAGCTGGATAAACTGTTGAATGAATTGGAAGGCAGAATGAGACTTTGGGGTTAAAAGAGGTCTTGTATAGATTGGTTTGATTTTTATCTAGATGAAAACAAATTAAGTGAAAGAAAACAATCTGAAGGATAAAAGGGTTAAGACTCAGTATATTACATGGTTTCATGTGTTATGCATTCCTATGCTGTCATCATAATCAATCTCAGCTTTACTGACAGAGCTGTAAGTGCCTCTAAAGTAAATCAGATACTGTAGGTAGAATGGAAATTATTCAACATGACCAAGTAGTTTCTTTGAGAAATACATATCCCAGGGCTACAAGTGCTCAAAATCAATACTCAGTGTTCTATTACAGATGGTAGACAATATTGTGAGGAATACAAAAAATATTCATGATGTTAACTTCTTTTGTCACTGAAATGTCACTGGATTGTCAAAATGAATAACTGAAAACCTATGTATTTAGTTTAAAAATCTGTCTATGGAGAAATTATATCTAGTATATTGAACAATGACATTTCTGTACATATTAGCTTATTTAAAGAAAATAATAAAGGAAATCTTCACATATGGAATAACTATTTAATGGGTTAAGAATTCTAATTATAAGAAAAATAATTATTGAAATAAAATTTTAAAAAATCTTATTTCTCATGATCATGTCCATGAAATTCAGGAAGAAAAAAAGCCTAGATAAGTTAAGGATATGCAAATATTTTTGGGTAAACAACAGATAAGCAATTATGCCTAAAGAAGCCACTCTATATTGGAGCTTCTCACAAACACAGTACCAATGATATGATATTTATATGGAGACCCTGCAGGCTAAAGTTCAGAAAAGTGGAGCTGGAGGTTAATGAAAGGCAATGTATCTGCATAAACAAATGGATGTACCTCTTGACTAACTGCATATGGAAAGGAAGTTTTATCAATACATATTTTCTCATTCATAGTCAGACTCTACTAACCAGTATTTACTTAAATGATTCTTTTGTTAGTATGAGTAAAGGGACTGCTCATCAAGTTTATCTGGAGTAATGCTAGTACATAAAACACGAATGGTTTTTCTTTTCCTTTGCAATGCTTCATGATTTTTTTCCCCATTTCAGCTGTGTGAAGTCTAATAGCTCAGATACAGAGCAATTAGGCAAAATAACCAAACTCTTTGCAAACATCTGTGAATCTTTTTATTTCAGAGCTCCTTTTTCTACTACCAGCTAAATATCCATATTCAAATTTTGTCAGGGTACTTGTAATACAACTCAAATGGGAGTAACAGACGTATTCAGAATGCACATCCATATTTATTTTCCCAAGAAATTGCATTTTACCCAATTCATTCTTAGGAAACATTGTGAAAATACATGTTCTGGGAGACACTGCAAGATGGTGTCTGAGTTGTTATTTGTAGGTGTGTAACCACTGTTCGCCCTTTGTAGACAAGCTGTGTTCTTGTTTAGTAGTATTATACAAATTTCTGAATGGAAGAAACTGTATGATTAGTTTAAGAGTTTGCACTGTACTTTGATTGCTAGCTAAAGTCTGTTCCCAAGTAATAATTTATCCACTGAGGCCAAGTCTGCTAGAAGTGTTTTGCTTTGATTTGTGAAAGAGGATTAGCTGAATGATGTTTCTTTGCCTGTCTGTTCCAGGACTTGTATAAAAGGGTTACACATGAGAAAATACTGAAACCCTGTCAATATTTTTTCCTGTATTGGGAATTTGACCTGCAAGATGTTGAACATCTGCTACTAGTGCTTATCTGGTTTTACAGAGTTGAATGGTGAGTTAACATAAGAGTAGACAAGCACAATTAAATATAAAATGTAGGGAAAATTAAGAAAAATAAGCAAAGCGCTTGTGTATTATTGTTTTTAGCTTACTGAACCTTTCTTGCCCTAGAGCACTTTGCCTACCATTGGTCAGACAAAAGTAAAATGGTAAATATAAATATAAATTTTACTTATCAAATAAGTGTGCTAGAGCTCCTGTTTCCATCTTCAGTGTGTCACTGTAACTGTCTCCTTAAATTGAAGTGTCACTGCCCTATGGCACTGCTTTTAAAAACAGTACTGTGAGCTTGTAACTTTTCATATTTTCACACTGTGTTAAAATGCTTGCCTACTTGAGATTAAAAGGCAAAAAAAGGCTATTAATAACATATATATTAAAGTGATTTTTTTTGTAAGTAAGTAACTGTCTGAAAGCACTCCATTATACAATGGAGTTTTATCTAGAACACAAGAAACTGTAAGCCCACACTCCCGTTGACATTCAAGAACAGGGAGAAAAAACATGTTCAGAATATGATTAAGGCACAGTGATCTCTTTCTGAACATTACTTCATGCTATTTCAGCAGAATAGGAAATAATTCCTTTAGTTCTAGTGCTTGAATCCTATATGAAGCTGAATCATTGAATGGTTTTAGTTGGAAGGGACCTTTAAAGATCATTTAGTACAACCTCATTCTCATGGGCAGGGACACCTTCCACTAGATCAGACTGTTCAAAACATTGTCCAGCCTGACCTTGAACACTTCTGCAGATAGGGCTCCCACAACATCTCTGAACAACTTGTTTAAGTGTCTCACCATGCTCATAGTAATATCTTCCTTACACGTAATCTAAATCTACCCTTTTTTTAGTTTAAAGCTATTACCCTTCTTTCTACTGCTACAGGCCCTGGTGAAAAGTCTCTCTCCATTTTTCTTATAAGCCCCCTTTAAGTATTGAAAGGCCACAATAAGGCCTCCCCGGAACCTTCTCTTCTGTAGGTTAAACAAGTCTGCAATTCTTAAGTTTATTTTTCATACTAAACTTAAGAAATTAATGTGATTGAATTTACAAGCTTTTCAAATGAGGCTGAAAAGACTTGTAGACAAGTCTTGATTTTCTAGAGAGCAGATAATTCAACTTTTAAGATACTTATATATTCATTTTTAGATAAATACAATCACCATAAGCTTAACTATATTTTAAAGATGCTTATTTTATAAACATAATAATAGGGATCTCAGGAGACTTTTTAAATAAAATGCCAAAGATCTTGGAGTGGACATTTAGACTGAAAATGGGAAACTGAGTTCAAGAGAGCAATGCAGGAAAACCATGCTCAAAATGTCTAGGTGTTTGAGACACCTTTACTGCTTAGTCTTTCAAGCAATGATTTTCCTAGCTACCTAGACCTGTGCTACTTCTTATAACAAATAGAACTCCTGGCTCAGAAAGCTGCAAAGTTCAAAAAGCTCAGTTGAAATGTCAGTGAGTGACTTGACTTCTTTCTGCATCAGACTGTTGTGCTGTACCAGACTACAAGGTGTTAGAAATAACAGCACAACCCTTTTTTTCAGCTTACTGTTCACCCAAGAACACAAAATTGATGGGGTCAGAATTTTGGACAAGACCAAGAGGAAGACAAACTTTACAGTCTGTCTGCAGAGACTTGGTTCCAAAATAGGAATCCTAGTATTTTGCTCTGTAAATTATTTCAGACTTATAGCTAGTCAACATTTGATGTAAAATCTGTAAAATTAATCAAATTTCTTCTTTCTTGCTTTCTTCCTTGCCTTAGCCATGAAGAGTTTATCGACTCTGTCAGTTTTTTACAATTCAGCAGTAAAAGCCGAAGAGCCAAAGTTTTGCACAAAAGAAAAAAAAAGAAAAAAGGGTTTCTGTTTATTGTCTTGTGTGTTACTCACTCAGCATTCTAGCTGTTATAAACCCCAACCTGGCAGCATGTCTTCTCTGCATTCGTTGTAGGAATAGTAGCTCTGAGGATCAATGCTGAGTATATATTTAGTTGGCTTCCCACAGGAATCTTGTTAGTCAGTGCCCTGCAAGTGGTCACAAAGTCACAAAGTCATGGCTTGCTTACAATTCAACAGAAGATAACCCAACCTGGACAGATTTCCACCAGGTCAGATGACTCTTTATGCTCTGTGTCTACTTCGTTTTCTGACCCCAGATCTATTAATTGGATGGAAGGCTTACAAACAATAGCTTTTGCAAATATCCCTTTACTTGACAGAGAATATGAACATATTGGTCTTGTAGTTTTTAACCTATAGCTGTATTCATTTTTATGCCATATGCAAATATGATAGATTAATGGCATCTCACACTACAGGATAGTTGACTCAAGGCTAAAGGCAGTGTGATGTTAAACAAAGGATCTAGTCCCTGTATGCCCACCAGCTCATGAGATGTTTTGGAACACTGGTAGCAAAATAAAGTCACTGTTTTGACAAAAATTAAACTAGACTAGTTTAGAATGAATAAACAGATGCCCACTCTGTCCCTTCCTTGACCTTTTCCAAAAAAAGGTCTGTCCAGCTGGCTTATGAAAAAGGGACATTATCAGTCTCAGTTGAGTGTTAGAATACAGCAGCTGCTGACATGATGCATGCCAATTCTGTTAAATCATTTGCCTAGTGAATTTGTAGAGAAGTTGAAAGACATGTAGATGTCAGCGTGGATTCTATTCTGACTGTGCCATGACAGACTTTTTTTTGCTACCTGGATCTTTCAAATGAAGCACTTTGAGGAAAACCAAAACTTTTAGGTGATCTTTAGTAATCCTTTTAAGGTCTTTGATTGCTATGAATTGCTCTGATTTGTGGAAAGTCCATTTGGCTGCCCTGATTAGTAGATCAGCAGTATTCAGTTCTGTTACATGAGAAAGAAGGTTTCATCTCATTAAGCAAAGATATTTTCTGAAATCTTTTTTGCTTTTTCAGGTAAGTTAAATTGACTTCATATTGGCCCTAGCACTGTGTATGATGCAGGGTTGGTGGACAGATTTAAGGACCACTATCAGCATGTGTTATTCCATATTCTTTAAACCTGTACATGCAAAAAAATTGGTTCATATCCTGCAGATATCCTACTGACCACTGATTTCTTTGCTACACAGCAGAATGATCTCACCATCTATCAAAAAAATCCAAGGCCCAGAATCTGTGCTTCCCACAAGACAGGGTAGCTTTGTAGCAGTCCCCATAGTGTCCACTGATAATGTATGACTCAGGCTGCCGACAAGTTTTGTTATCTTGGTAATGAAATGCAGTGATTGCTGATGATATGACAAAGTGTATCAACATGGCTAACAATACCTCGGTAAATCATAGTGCCATCCATGGCTGAATTCAAAATTGTTTTTTGAATGGAAATATTATGCTGCTGTTGTCATAGTTTTATGGATTCAAGATCTGGACAGACTGCTATGTAAATGGCTCAGTCATTTCCACCTATGCTGTTTTCAGCAAATACCTAGTGTCAATTGGCAAAATATGATAACTAGTACTGAAGCTGTGCAGGTCTGTAAAAGCTCTGACATCGACACTCTAGTTATCATGTCTCAGATGAGACAGCAAAGTCATATAGTTCATGTACCTGAGGGGAGCATACC
The DNA here is from genome assembly GCF_015220075.1 of Falco rusticolus. Classification (NCBI taxonomy): domain Eukaryota; kingdom Metazoa; phylum Chordata; class Aves; order Falconiformes; family Falconidae; genus Falco; species Falco rusticolus. The sequence continues at coordinate 43,713,540 of NC_051191.1, read as the reverse complement.
ATTTTTTTGATAGAAAGGCAAAGGTGCAGAGCTGGGTGGCTAAGACATTAGGAAGATGATCTTAATCTTAAAGCATGTAAAATAAACATATCTCAAGACAAATTTTGATGGCAACATCTTCTGAAATTCTAATGACCTTGAGGGTCATACGTATTGCTGCTTATACAATGACTTGAAAAATCTCAGTATGGAGCAGGAGAAGCAAATAAGAACACAATGAAAAAACAAGATCAGGAAGCGCACAATTCACAGATACCTCCAAGCTGCCCCAGGTTTTGCCTGTGATACATCCACAGGGTACTATGCCTTCCAACTGGACTCACTCTTATCCTAGAATTCATGAGTGAACTTTGGAAGGCTTGTGCAGATTTTCACATGTTGATGACAAGGGAAAGTTTGTTTCCACTGTAATTGTATGAAATGGGATTTTCACCACAAATCCCTCTTGGATCACTCTTGAATGCTCCAGGACATCTATTGTCTGTTGTTTTTTTTATTGTCTGCTTGCTTTGAATATGAATGTGGGAAAGGACAGATTTAGTCCTGAAGCAGAATTCATACCAGTGCACTTTAGCAAGTTTGTGCTAGTATCTAAAGAAAATTTACTAGAGTATTGTGTTATTTGGGAGCTTTTTACATTTGGATGCAGAACAAAAATGGAAATTTAAACTCTGTGAGCCATAATAAGACTAATTATAAAATGCATAACTACTGCAGACTTTAATTAATGCAAACTGCAGCATTGCTTTCTATAGTTAGGAAAGAGGAGTTGCTGTCTTTTCAAGCAGTAGAAATGTTCAAGTGCCCTACAAAATAATTACAGTCTGAAGTGTTCCTCTAGCTTTGAACCAATGGGGAGGAAAATAAAAATCGAAAGATGTAAAGATTTCACCTTTCCTTGAATTTTTATCTCAGTTTATATTAAAGAAATTATAACTGTAGTTTAAATTATAAAAGCAACAGTCTAGTTTCAGTGCAGTACCACTGAAATGATTAAACTTATTCATGTTAAAACAGAGAATAATTTGTTCAGCATAATCTCGTGTGAAGAAAATTGTCTTATGACTTAATAGGGTCATAACTGTTTCCCCAGTGTCTACAAGAGACCTATAGCAGGACCTCAGAGATAGTTGAAAAAGTTGGATATATTAGATCTACACATCTGAAGGTTAAAGTAGGAGAATGACACATGTTCATGTTAAGTGATGCTATTAATACAATCACTTCACACACAGGCTTTGTAAAGCATTAATGTATAATCACATAGTTACTCTATGCTTACGTATCCCATTAACTACTACTTTACTTATAGCCAGAAGAACTTGTAGAAAATGGAATATATATATTTGAAATAAAGCACAGATACAATAAATGCATCTTTTTTCTATTCCTCAATGTCTGATCCTGGAGGCTAAAGGTGCTATATCTCAGACTTAACTCTTAAAAAACAATCAAAGCTTCATCTTGGTCTGAATTTCTTTAAGGTTTGGTCAGTATTCAGATGCCAAATCTTGTTCTGAAATTTAGGATATAGGACCCAGACAATGCACTGGACAATGGACAGGTGATCAGGATGTTTGTGTTCACTTCACTCAGGCCTTTGTTTTTAACAAGATGCTCAGTTTGCTGTCTCAGTATCACTCTTTGTGAAATATTTTCTTACTGTTCCAGGGTAAAATATGGACGTCAAAGCCCATTAATAATTGAGAAGTCCTCAGAAAAGGTAGAGAAAAATGTTGGTCCTTCCTCTGAATCCACAACATCTTTGTTTAGATCAGAATTTCTATGATGGCTGAGACCTTAAAAGCAAGAAAAGAGGAATTTCTTTCAAAAATACTGTGTCTTGACATGGATGCACTGAAAAAGGAATTTCTTACAGTCAAAAGCCAAAGCCAGGGAAAGGCTAGGATGGGTTAGTAATACCCAATTTTAAGTTTTCTAACACCTTGCTAGGTCTCTCATGCACACACTATGGGTCCATCCACACCTTTGCAGTCAGTAGGAATTATTTTACTGATTTAATATATATTGGTCTGTCCACGTTGTCTGGTCATTCACCCGTTTCCATCTGTATACAGCCTTCATTACCAATGACTAAAGGTAATATTCTCAGAAGGGTGGTTTGGTTTTTTCCAGTGTTTAGTGCCCTGATTTGTGTTTGTTGTGTTTGCGTATGCACAACTGTGTATTTCTGTGTATTTCTGAGCACATATGCTTTTGTTATAAATTATGCCAATTGTATTTATATGGAAGAATTTTTAATCTCTAAATAATAATACAAGTACTTGTGACCAAGGAAGATAAGAGTCTAACATTTAGAACATACCTGAAACTCCAGGTATTTTGTAATTCTTTATTTTATATATTGTGTGAAATTCTCATTTTCACCAAATGTACATTTTTTTTATTTAATTTATGTCAAACTAGTGTAATCAAATAATAAATATATGTGCATAAAACACATTAATGTATTATGTATATAAACATCAGTTACTGCAAATTCATCATGCAAGATCACTTCAACTGCTTGGTAACATTACTTTCCATTCCATAATTACTGGGGAAACTAAAAAAATATGACAAAGATAATGAGCATACTTCCCTGCCTTGGATACTTAAAATTTCTTACATTCCATGCTGAGGATGTTTTCTTACTCTTCCCAGTCTCTCAAGAAACACTTTTCCCTCTTCCTTCTCTCTCCTGAGATCCCACTGCCCCTTCTAGAATACCCTCCTTTCTTCAGTGCCTTTTGAAAGAACAAGCAAAACTCTGCTTGCTTACACTAGTTTCAGGCTGACCCAACGCAGCTGTTATCTGACAGCATTCTAGATTTTCACAGATGCTACTTAGAGCAAACTGGACTTTCAAATTCACAGTATCATTCTGTGACACCAGGTGCCCACCAAGCTGGTCTGTCACTCCCCTCCTCAGCTGGGCAGGGGAGAGAAAATATAATATGTGCGTGGGTCAAGATAAGAACAGGGAGATCACACATCAATTACTGTCATGGGCAAAACAGGCTTGACTTGGAGAATTAATTTAAAATATTGCCAAAAAAATCAGAGTAGGATAATGAGAAATAAAACCAAATACTAAAAGCACTTTTCCCCTAATCTTCCCTTCTTCCTAAACTCAACTGCACAATCAATTTTCTCTCCCTCCTCCCCGCCAGCAGCAGGGATGTGGCCTGGGGGCTGCGCCCAGCCCCTCACACCTGTCCCTGCCGCCCCTTCCCCCTCAGGGGGAGGCTCCTCACACTCTGCCCGGCTCCAGCCCGGAGTCCCCCCCACGGGGCGCAGCCCTTCAGGCACAGATGGCTCCAGCCTGGGTCCCCCGCGGGGTCACCAGCCCGGCCAGCAAACCTGCCCCAGCCCGGGCTCCTCTCCCCACGGGGACACAGGCCCTGCCAGGACCCTGCCCCAGCACGGGCTGCCCACGGGGTCACAGCCCCCTTCGGGCACCCCCTGCTGCGGCGGGGGGTCCCCAGGGGCTGCAGGTGGGGATCTGCCCCACCGTTACCCTCCATGGGCTGAGGGGCACAGCCTGCCTCACCAGGGGCTTCCCCAGGGGCTGCCGGGGAACCTCTGCTCCGGGCCTGGAGCCCCCCCTGCCCCTCCGTCTGCACCGGCCTGGGGGGCTGCAGGGGTGCTCCGCTCACACAGCCTCACGCCTCTCTCCGGCTGCAGTTGTGCAGCAGGTTTTTTTCCATATGTTATCACAGAGGTGCAACCACCATCACTGACGGGCTCGGCCTTGTCCAGCGGTGGGTCCATCCTGAAGCCATTCTGGCATGGGCTTTATCAGATTTAAGGGAAGTTTCTGGCAGCTTCTCACAGAAGCCACCCCTGTAGTCCCGCTGCTACCAAAACCTTGGCATGCAAACCCAATACGCATGCTTGTTTTCAGAACCAAAGAGGATGAGGATAATTAAGGTAACAGCCTGAACCTCTGAGCAAGGTGCATTAAAATCCTTCCTTCACTTTGAGTGAAATTTTGCTGGGGTTATAGGTAGTGGTGCAACACACTTGGGGTTTTTCCATTCTATTCATTGTAGACAGAAGTGGTCTTTAAAGCTTCAGAAGTTGGCATTGCCATAGAAAATAGCACGTCTTTTTTCTTTTTGCTTATTTCTGAAAATAGACGTTCCTTAATTCATCAACATACTATTTTTTTTTCCTCTATTTTAATTTGGGGGGGTGGGTGGGCATGTCAGCTCTTTAATCTTTGGCAGAGTAACACTCAGCAGATGGATTAGAGGCCTTATCTTGCTAAAACCAGCAACATCAAGAACTGGTATGTGAGTGACTTCCTCAAGTAATATCTCAGGGCAGAACACACCATTTTCATAGGTTTACAGAAATGATCCTAAGACTTGCAGATATATCTGTGAAGTGAGATGGAGAAATGTGATTGTGTCAGTACCATTCAGGATCACAAAAATTCACAAGGGATGAACATTTGAGTCCAGGCACATCTGCAAACAGCCTTTTGCTGCTTTTTCAGACTGAGCAGCTAACAGCTTACAAACTTTGACAGCTGTAATCAAATTTCAGTTTGACAAATTGGCTATTACCTTTTCTTCTTTTCTTTAATTACATCAGGCACAATGAACTAAGTGCAAATAATATCTTCTTCAGTCATCAGGGTGTTCTACATGAAAGTTTCATTTATAGTTGTGTGAGTAAATAACAACACTATTCAGCATCTAACTTCCATAAAGATCCTAAAATGCCATTTGCAGACTATGTTAGCCCCTTTTCATGTAGCGAGCCCCGCTCCTCAAAGCACTTTACACAGTGAGAGTGCCTATGCAGGGAAGCTGAACCACAAAAGCTCAGTAAGCACTCAGTGAACGTTCTTTGGTGTAGTTGAGCCTGACCTTTGCCTGTTGTAATCCAGTGTAGTTCCACTGATATCAAGGGAACTGTAACAATTTATACAGGGTGAGAATACAGCCTGTAATATTTATTGTTTCCTCTACTGTAGAAATAACTAGGTACCCAACAGAGGTAAATCAATGTAGTTTCATCAAAATCTATGGAGACACGCTGATTTAAAGAAGTGAGAGACCTGGCCCTCAGGCCCTTTACAAATGAATGCACTCTTTTTGCTGATATTGTCTTCATCTACTTATGAAGTTCTTACATTAGGAATTAGTTTGCCCATCTTTGCTGTATGTCTTTCTGCAGTAGCACTTCCCCAGTCTGGGCCTCCTCACCCTCTCTGACTGTCACCACTACAACACCGCTAGGGTCACTGACTTCCAGGCTGGAGGTTTCTTCCATTAAGTCCCGTGAACATTTTCCACCATTGCCAGAGGGCTGCTGTCTGCACTGTCTGGCTGCTCAATCCCTGGGCGTGACTGTGCTGTGAACACAAACCCAGGTCTGGCACGAACTGCCGGGTAAGGCCTGCTGCCTTTGTCAGGTGGAGCACAGGACTCGCAGCCAATGGAGTACATGGCAAAAAAACAGGCTTTGAAGCTATATAAGAATTTGCAAACTGCTACAGTGCCCTACACTGAAGCAGTAAGGATGTGCTCCAGTCACTGCAAACTGCTTAAGACAGCGTTAGTCTGTAAGGTTATGTTCAAGAAAAGACTCCATATCACTGTTTTGGTTTGTGAAGTGCCTCAGCTTTACAGGGCTGCTTGCAGCTTATTTCTAAAAAGGCTGTGCAGCTCCATCTTTGGGACATGGTGTGGAGAGTATGCCAAAAGGCTAAAGAGATTCTGCCTTTTGATTCTGCAATCAAAAGATTGTTTTTAATTCTTCTTGCAGGTGCTCTTCACTCCAGTGAAGCCTGCAGAGAAAAGGGATAGACAAGGGATGGCTCTTCCCAGAGCTCTTCCTGAGATTTTTACCCACGCCCACATTCCCATGTGGAGGAACAGGCATAGGTCTGCTCTGGATCCTGACTGGGACTGTGCTGGTGGGGCAGAAGTAGGTAACTCTGGAGGTGAATTGCTGGTGCCTAGACTAGAAGTTCCTAATGGGCTATGTGGTGAGAGAAAGGAGCACACTTAAAAAGCTGAACCCAAGCTACTGAAACCTTCCAGGCTGTGTCAACAGTGGTAGAGACACAGGTAAAGAGCTAGCCATCTTAAGAGCTGGAAGGAGAGGAAACAGGGATGAGGCAATTGGATCCAAAGACATTTGAGACTGTCTCAGTCTTCTTTTTTTTTTTTTTTTTTGGACCTGGTTAATATAGATGACTTCAACTCACCCAAGCCCCCATTTCTGATTTTTTCCTCTTATGATGTTCCTGTTCTGTGTCTGTGTCAGAAGAAAACTTACATTCTCCACTGTAACACAGTTCCTACCCTCTGAAGTTGCTAAAGGGGATGCTCCACTGAAACTAATATTTATTCTGCTTCTAAGTCTCAAAACACATTGCACTGAGGAGTCTGCAGCTGCACAGAGAATTGAACTGAAAAGGTGTGTGCCATGGCTTGTACAGTACTCTGCACTGGATTGAGAAAAACAAACAATTGTTACTTTTGCCTCTGCCTCTTATTAATTTGCATATGGTTGAAAGTGAACAAGCTCAAGGGTAATTAAAGTTTAAAAGTGCAGAAGGAGCAAAGAAAAATATTCATCAGTAGGAATACTAACTTAATATTTTTTTCACCTTCTGTTTATATGAACAATCTATTCTCCATGAACAGAAAATGAAAAATATGTATTGCCATAACAAACACCTTTAACATATGCAACTGTCACGGCAGCATATAACTCGAGGTCTTCCTGACCTTAGCAGCTTTGCGAGGTGTTGGGAATTGATTTTTCTCATCTCGTTGTATGAAGGTTGAGAGTGTGCTTCTGGCTCCATCTCCTAAGGGTGCTTGTGGCACAAACACAATGTATACATAGCAACTTCACATGTATCAGAAATAGAAATAGCAGGAATGTCAACAAAAGCAGACCATTCTGGAACACTTTCCTTCTATCAGCTGCTGAACTTTTCATACAGAAGGAGCCTGACTTTGCTTTTATTCATTCCAATGCAAAGCTCTTGGCAGACATTATGCAGTAGCTTGTCCTCCTTAAAGGTGAAGAGTGGGGAAATTCTTGAAGCCTTGCTTACTGTAAGAAACCCCAGCACTGACATGTTTGTTTACAGTTAAAACAGGTATTTGAAAGTCTGTTCTGTCTTAGGTATTCATTTATTTCACACATCTGCAGGTAGTAGCTGTATCTCATAAACTTTAATCCTCATATATTTAACTAATGCCTTCAGCTACTGGAAAATTCAGAAGCAATATTATTTGTCATAATTTCTATATGAAGTGTGTTAGGTATGCCCCCCTCAGTACAAGGCACGTTAAAGTAGTGAACTGTTTATACCCATAGCTCTTCAGTGAGGGCAATCTATTGGAATATGGATAAAATCTTTTTTCTACAGGTATTTAAAGAGTATTTCACATGGAAATGCCATAACCTCAGTTTTTTGTCACAAATATAAGGATCAGAGATACCTATGAGTCAGACACAAATGGCATAGGAATTTGAAAGTCCTAAACAGCAAGCTGACTCTGGTAGTAAAATATAAAACAATGATTACACATGTAGGTGTGCAATTTACATGTCTAAACCTAACAAAGCAATATAAGAATGGCATGACAACTGGGCTGGAATGGCTAGGCTGGAAGCAATGTACTGGACTAGAAGAATAAGTTATTAAGTGGCTTGAAAATTGCACAGAGGCTCAAAAGGGCTCGGAAGATCCAATCGTCCATTTGATAGGTGTGAACATCAATAGCTTGAGGTCAGTACTGGGTCTCATACATTGATGGCCAGGTTGATGACAAACAGTGCAACATCAACAAATTTGTAGGTGGTTCTAAACTACAAAGAGTCATTGACATAGAGAATAGATCCACTTTGGAGGTGCCTCTATAAACCTGAGGACAGCCAACAGTAGTGTCAGGAAAGTCAGCAGCGAGAAATGCAGAACTCAGCACCTGGAGCAGAAAGCCTTCACCACCTGATAGCACAGACTGGGAAGGAAGAGACTGAACATCATTTGCAACTTCCAGCACCTGGATGTGCTGCCACCATGGGACAGGTGAACAACCCAGGTGCTTTTTGCTCATGAGCCCTGGTACAGTCACACATTTTGTCTATTGAAGGCCTGGTGCAATTAGCCTAATTCATGTGCAGAGAGTACTGAGCTGACTAAACCAGCATTGTGGGGGGGAAATATTATCCTTTTTATTATTTTTTTTATTTGCAGTAGTAGAACAACATGTTTTGTTTTGTTTAGAGGTATAGTGACTGCTGTGCATACAAATTTATGATCTGGCTGGCTTCCTGAATATGTCCAGTTTATCTCCGTGACTTCTGAGCCTCAATAAGATCCCAGCAAGGCTGACTGTAGTAGCCTTGAAGTAGAATAACTTCTTAAGTAGGAATTCCTTTGATGTCATCAAGCTATAGAAGACTTACGTGGTGTCTGTGACACAAAAAAAATAGCCCTAAAAAGGACCGAAAAGGCATACTGCTGTGTTCTGAAAAATAGGAAGTGTCCAAAACTACCTCTGAGTCAACTCTAGTGTTCAGGATTTTATCATAATGTCAAGGATCGGTGCTAGAAAAGCCCAGTTGTTCAGTACTTTTTTCTTCAACACATTTATAGTTTTCCAGTTAAGTGATATTCTTTGCTAAGGTTAGAACCAAATATTGTATTATATTAACTTAAATTTGCATTAGAAATTATTTTAAGCAATCTCACTGAACAAATAACCTCCTTTGATCATGTAGCTATATGCTTACCACCAATTATTTCCCATGATGTATATTTATAGACTCATATTAGCAATAAATAGATCCAGGTGAATACAATAATATTATCATTCCTACCTACTATTGTTTTATTGTATCATCATTCCTGTAATGTTCACATGTTATGCTAATGAATATGTCAGTTATGCTTATATACTCATATGCTTCTTGCAGACTTTTTATTTCTTAAAAAGTCTCTAAAATGTGAAAAAAATAAATATGTTTGTGTATTGATATACACTCGTATTTATTACAAAGTATGTTAGCCAGAACATACATTAGGAATATAATAAAAACCTAGTGGGAATCTTATACAAGTCAAAGTACAACAAGAGTTTTGCAGACTCTTTTTGATAACTGCAGGTATAACGTAATACAGTAGCAGAAAAGTAAATTACACACAAGAAATCAATTTCCATGCTAATGGAGTGTGTTGTGTAAGACTGTTAGCATGCTTTCAGAGACCAATGTTATTTAAAAAAATCACTTCTTAGAATGAAGGTGTACATTAAAATTACTGTCTGAAAGATTCTAGTCAGCTAAAAAAATCTATTCCCTCTTAATGAAAGCATTTATTTCCAACTAGAAAATGCCGATGAGACCAACAACTAGATAAAAAGCAGTGAAGAACTGTAAAGACTGGGATTTTCCATTTCAAAGCCCTTTAACTGGTTGCACAATAATAGTTTAAAAATGAATAATATAAGATCAGAAAATTTTGTGGATGTCAACCGACAACAGTTTCTGCCAGTTTTCACCCTGTACAAATGAAATTCCTCCTGAAAAGCCTTTAACTGGAAAAATACTGTGGAGAATTTCAGCTGAGAGCTGTCATAATCAAAGCTGAACAAAGAAAGAAGTGTTGTGTGTGTGTGTGTTTGCACATGTGCATGACCACACGTATGTGACCGACTGAGACTGAGACAGAAAAGGAAATTGTGTATATGCACTGGCAGTACTGTGCTAGCATTTCTTCCTGATACATGAAAAGATTAACAGACTTCAAAAGCGAACAGGTAAATGGCACAGTCACAGCTGTCTGTTGATAAGTTCTGCTCTCCAACAGTTTCACTCAAACAGCCCTCCTGCTGTATGGTGTGCAGTCTATAATACTTTCTTATTTCTGGAAGAGTGAGAACAGTGATGTCTTTAAAAGCAGAAGTGGAAGACGGCTGGGAAATACAACAGCACAGTGATTCTTAAACATCCAAGCTGCCCATTTGCTTTGCTGGAGGTGGTATTCACCACCACTATTATTTGCAGTCATTTAGGGAGGAAAATGCATGCTCTAGCAAATGTTTGCAGAGAGCAAAGTAGTAAAAAACCCCCAGTGAAAGTGCTTTGTGCTCGAAGTGCTTAGAAAACTATTTTAAAAAGCTGTGGTTTATCTTTTGCACACGGTACTAGCAGGTGTCCACTGCAGGCGCACAGTTCTGAAGCCACCTGTCTCCATCTCGGCCCCTCTAAGGCCGCGCAGCCCCTTACGGGTTCCCCGAGCCGCCTGAGGTAACAGATCCTCACCCTGCCCACACCTGACGCAGGTGCTCACGTTGCCTCCAGGAGAGGGGTCTGGGCACTGGTGCGACCCGCCGCCTGCACCGAGGTCTCCGTCCTCACCGGTTGCGGTCGGACCCTCAGGGCGCAGAAGCAGCGGCTGCAGCGGAGGCGAGTGCCCGGCGCTGCGGCAGAGCCCCGCGGCGCTGCCCGGGGCCGCGGGCACACACGCCCGGTGCGGGGCGCTCCCCGCGGCCTCCCGCGCCCGCCAAGTGCCGCCCCGCGGCCCGGGCCCGGCGCTGCCGCGGGCCCCCGACACCCGCCGCGGTCCGGCCGGGCCCGCTAGAGCTGCCGGCCGCGGTGGGGCTCCGCGCTCGGCCCCGCGGGTCCCGGTGCGCCCCGGCCCTCGGCCAGGCCCGCCGCCGCGGGGCTCGCCGCCGCCTCCTCGCAGGGTGCAGTTTAGAGTGACACGAAGTGCAGAAGTGCATTGACCCGGTGCAACCCCCTGCTTTGTTTGATTTGTAGTAATGGTTGGACCCCAGCGTTCCATCTAGCTATCACGTGTTGTGTAGATGAAGCATATTCATATGGATCTCTGTTGAAGCTCTGTTTCACACATGAGTATCAAGTATCTGTTGGAGCAGTGGAATCCCTCAGCAGTGTTTACTTTGTATATAAGTGAGTTTCCTTCCCCTCATAACAAATTCTGTGGAGTTACCAGATCAGACCCTATAGACTTCTAAGAGGGGCAAAAAAATCCGAGGCCACGGACACATTTTGAGTAATATGTGGAGCCTGGTTGATACATAGGTGAATGGGCAGCAACAGCAATGTCATAGAGGCAACACCACAAAGGAAAGTGGGCAACTGTCAAGTTATTATAGGCAAAGGATGTTACTGAGGCCTTGAATATTGGTCTTGGGCACAACATGAAGTGCTTAGGCTTGTGCGTTTTTTATGTAAATCTGACTTGCGGTGAGTTAAGGAACCGCTGCCCACATTGGTTTCACTGAGTTCCCATTCCCTTCCCATGGGTGAAACTGTGGTTTTCATTTCCAGGCCCATTCACTGTGAGGCAGGATATGTTCTGTCTGTAGCCCTCTGTCTGAATACTCTTGATAGTTGGCTGAAAATCTAAATATACCATGGAAGATACAAGAAAATACACACTGTGGTGTCTTCCCAGGAGATGTTCAGTCCACCAGCACTTCTCACCTAGATAAAAGTGGTTAGTTCCTCCTTGTCATGGCTGAAACAGCCACATTAGACCATTGTGGGTATGTCAATACTTGGCAGAAGGATGGATTTATGCCAGATTACAGTGACTGTAACTATGCCTAGACATTGCGCTTAATGAAGGAGCTGGCTGTCCCTAAAAAGCAATATTGTAATTTATCCTTGGTCAGACACTCACACAGTGGTGTGGAAGCAAGCGGCAAGAGAACAGAGGCAGCAGGAAAGATAAATTAACATGTATTTTTAGGATGGGACCAGTCTTTCAGCAGCCAGAATTCAAACTGTTTAAAGTGATCTGATATACTATTAGAAGACCCTCAAAACCAACCATGAGGTACTTATTTTTCTTCTGAAATAGCAATAACTGAAAAACTTACAAAAAATGCAACCTGTTGTCTACTTTAATCTAGCATTTAGGGCGTGCTAAAAGGGTGTAGGATCGAATTCTTATTCCAAATCACTGAAGTTAGAAGTTTTGAGCTTCGGTTTTCCCAAAATTAGTTCTCTAAGCATTGGGTAGATGGATGTGTATGTATGAAAATTTGTCTTCTATTTTTGTTTTGTGTAAGGGGAAAAAAGAAAAAAAAAAAGTAATTGCCTTGTGTTATATTTGTACCAAAACACTGCATATGTGGTTAGCCAGTGCCAATGGAGCTACCTCCCAAAGTTGAAACAATATGTGTGTGTGAGGGCAACATGGCACCTGAGCAAAACTGTATTTAGAAGCATGGTTTTCATGCTTTCATTTGCTGCTGCTTTGTTTATGGTGCTCTTGGGACTTAAGCTGTTATCTCCGTATGGCATCGCGCTCCGCCATATATTCGTGCCAGCCTAATTAGAACTAGTTCAGGGGCCTTTACACCATGTTTTATTTCATGGAATAAGAATCCCATTTGATTCCTGACTCAGGGTTGTGAATGCTTCCTAGAGGGAATATTGTAATCTTTGCCATGGAGGTAGAAATCCTAGACCAAACTTCTTCTTTGTCAAGTAGCAATGTACAAGAAATGGAAGTAGGGTGAAGTAAACTAGGTGTATAGAGATACTGTCATAGGAGAGAATAGATGGAGTTAGGCAAGCCAGAGCTCATCCAGACTTAAATATGGTGAGGGACATGAAGAGAATTAAGAAGGGCTTCCCCAGGTGTGTAAGCAGAAAATGAAGACACGGGGAAATGGGAGCACAGTGGTGAATAGGATGCAAAATAGTGAGAAAGGGCATGGAAACGTCTGAGGCTCTCAGTGCTTTCTTCTACTTAGTCTTTACTAGCATTATTTGTTTTCAGGAATCCCAAGCCCCTGAGACTAGAGGGAAAAGCTGGAGAAAGAAGGCCTTACCCATGGCAGAGGAAGGCCCAGGCTGTGGAACAGTTAAAGAAATTGGACATGCACAAGTACATGGGACCACATTCTTAAGGAAATACTGTTTTTGCAGACTTTTCTGAGTTCACAGGCATTACTGAATATGATATCATAAGATGCATATTGCCCCTTTCTTGCAATAGCTGTCTTACTTGAAGAAAAGAACTTCTAGCCTTATTCTTATCATTCTGTACACATTTACACAGTCTGACCTGGTAGTCGACTGACATCTGATAAGTGAAGAACAAAGAGAACCCCATTCGCTATGATTTATAATCTCTAAAATTCGGTGTGCATTAGATTGCTTCCCTCTTTTTATCTTTACTTTTTTCTGGCTAACCTTTGAAATTGGTGACATTTCCTGAGTACTAAGTCTGTCTGTTAAAACATATTGTCTGAGGCTGTTGTTACTGTTTAGGTAAGTAAAAAAAAGCTGAAAAAATATTATTCAAAATGTCCTCTTTATTTAGTTTCAACAATGCTCATTACTCTACTCCTAGAAATTTTACATACGAATTATGTTAGCAATAGAGTTACCTTTTTGTTTTTACTTGATGTCTTTTTTGCTGATGTGAAACCACTTGTATCATCTAAATTAGAACTCCTGAAGCATTTTCATGATCCCGTGGGATACTGTTTTATAGAAATGACATATACACATTCTATTTTCTCCCTGGAATCAGATTGTCTTATATTTTGGTTGTGTTTTTCCTCTTGCGAAAGTATGTAGTATTATAGAAGGTTTAGAAACAATGATATGAAGAAAATACCTTGTGAGTATAGTAAACTATCCCAAAGTTGTTTATGTCATGTTCCTTATGAAAGTCAAGGTGATGTTAATATTCAGTGTTAACAGTCATCTAATCCATGTTAATTTCTTTCAGCTTTCATTGAGATCTATAAGTCAAATTAGATTTTATTCTCTTCTTGCTCTTTGCTAAGCTTAGTTTATGGATTTTCATGAAGCTTCCAGTGGAAAAAACCCCTAAGCTTTTGAAAGATTGTTTAATAACTTCCATATTGCTGAATGATGCTGTCAATTCCAATGTGACTATCCCCAGAAACTTTTTTTATTCTGTCCCAAAGGCAAAAACTCCCAAAGTTCTTGTCAAAATGTCCTTTGTAGTTCATTTTCTCCCATGTCTTATGAGTACTTTTTTAAAAAAGAGTTATATGTGAACTCCATCAACTGTAGGGTGAATCATGCAAACACATTGAAATAACTCATCAGAACTATAAAAAATGCAACCTAAATTACAAAACTCAGAAGATAATTTTGTCTTTTATAAGTTCTGTTGCAACTGGTTTGGGGAAAAAGTGTTATAATTCATTACTCTCTGTCAGTTATAAATCCTATAGTAGTGAACATATTTTGAGTGAAGTTGGTCTCTACAGGTTATGTTATAGTGTAGACTTGCAGACATTTAGAACAGGTGTCTGAAAACAAGTGTTCTTGTTTAGCTTATTCCTCTTTAAATTTAATATAATTATGTGTTGAATTATCTGCTGAATAATGTATATATATTCAGATACATATGAAAAACCTTCCCATTAGTAACAGATGTAAACTTTTAGAAGGCCACCACACACATTTTGCAAGTTACAGAATGCAAGAAAATTGCATTCATTTTCTTGAGCAGCAGGCAGGAAATCTTGGGTGAACTGTGAAATTACTTTTTAAAATTGGCAATAGAATGCCTATGTGTATGTTTAAAACTAGTTGGTAAAAATCATTGCATTAATTGCCACTTATTGTCATCTAAGAAGATGATGGATTAAATTCTGATTTTTATAAAACTGCTTGAAAAAAATTCTGTTACCTCTGTTACATTTGGGAATTACCATACTTGTGTTTTTTTCCTGAAGTGATTCAGTGCTACATGATAGTACCCTTAATACTATTATTTAGTGATGCAACACTAATGAAAGGAAAAGGACCTCCCATACCACAAACAAAATACATTGTGTCTGGTATTATTTTAAACCTAAGGAGCTTAAAGCAATAATATTTGCTTGTGGTATTAGTATAATGTGTCAGTTACTCTTACTATGTTTTCAGAAACTCACTGCATTTTAAACCTGTGTTGAAGGTCATAGAATCACAGAATCATACAAGATCCCAAGTTGAAAGGGACCTCCAAAGATCATCTGGTCCAACCTTTTGTGGGAAAGGGAGCCTAGATGAGATTATCTAGCACCCTGTCCAGTTGCATCTGGAAAATCTCTGGTGATGGGGACTCTACCACGTCCCTGGAAAGACTGTTGCAGGGAATGATTGTTCTCAATGTAAAAGATGTCTTTCTTATGTTGAGATGAAACCTCTCCATGTACAACTGGTACCCATCACCCCTTTTCTTCTCCATGTTGGTCCTGTGAAGAGAGCCTCTGTCCTCTTCCTAGCTGCCCTTAAGTACTAATGTACTGTGATGAGGTCTCCCATAAGCCTTCTCAGGGACAAAAGACCTAACTCCTTCAGTCTTTCCTCACAGGGCAGGTTCTTCAGCCCTTTGACCTTCTATTATGGTTAAAAATTGCAAAATACACCTATGGATTAAAAATGGCTAATAAATGGGAAATTTGGATTAAAACACAGCAATCAGAGTGGGGGCTGGTGAACATGAGTACAGACTTGACTTAGGTCTCAGTTGAAACTGAAGGGTTGTTAGAGTTTGTTTGAGTAATAGAGATAATAAAATTAAACACACAGAATCAAGAAGATCACTTTGCAGCATGACCCTTTTTACAGGATAGCCATGGATACTTTGAATAAAATAAATGTATGGAAAGGAAATTGTTAAGACAACACCAGCAGAAGGCACTTCATCAGATAGATGCAAATAAAAGAGTCATTTAAATAATTATTCCTGATAGTACTTAGACCATAATAATGGTGATCTAATTTAAATATTATACTGGGTACAACAGAAAGAGGCAAGATGCAAGGGATCTATTTTTTGTGGTCCTAAGAGTGCTGAGAACTTATTCTGCTTGGAACTGAAAGGACTGGAGCTGATCAGGAAATGTTACCTGTGAGGACTCTCAGGATGTTTTCCTGACTTGTACTGATACACCTTTCTGATGGAAATGTTATGTGTGGCATGGAAAGATACACAGGTAGCTGATTAAGTAAAGCTGTCTTTTAGAAATGTTTTCGTTAGCCATAAATGTTAGTAATGTGAAGTTCTCAGGGTTTCTTTCCCCAGCTGTCGTATTTATCTTTCTTCACCATAGCATCCTATGCAGTGTCCCCTTTGGATACAAAGAGAGATTGCCTCCAGAAAAAAAATAAATATTTTACACTTGCATATTTTATTTACCTATTTATTATAAGTTTTTATTAAGGTCCTTGAAGTAGATTTATTTTCTCTGTTACCTGGAAACTGTTGTGGACGATGTGTGTTATGACCGTGTTCATTTTGCCAGGCTCCGTTATGTTGTTTCATTGGCACTAACACATCTGTAATCTAATACCTTTTAGTCTAGCATAAATGATCTTTTCATGCCATGTTTAATGCTATCATGGTTCTTCTAAATAGAAACAGTGTTTTAGAGTCTGTACAATCATTCTGTATCTAAAATGTTGAGAAAAGGGAATTTATTCTTGTGGAATAAAGAAAGCTTGAATTTCATAGATTTAACTAAATCATCATGACTGATGTGTTATTTTCAAAGCATCATTTCAGGCTGATCAAGGTGTTGAGCTGGGAGACAGTCACAAGTTTTGCCTCCCAAGGTTTATATTACTATTTCCTGGTATCAATATTGCCCCATATCAGCTCATGCCCTTTAGGTGCTCTTATTTAAATGGAAGGAAAATATCACCTCAGTCAAGTACTATCCAGCTTCATAACAGAATAGTGTAAACTACAAATATCAAGTGCTGTCAATGGAAGAAAATGAATTGTTCTAAATTTACTCAAAATTATAAACAATTAAAAAGTTTTCTGCAGGTCATACCTTTCCTCAAGGAACTCAGAAGGTTTAGTGACTTCGTTTGCATTGCAAGCATTTCATACTAGTCTGTCACAGTTAAGCACACAGACATTTCTTTGAAACCTTCCACTCTCATCTACATAACATAGTCTAATGTATGATCCATGATTGCCAATCCTGCCTGAGGGCATTATTTGACTGTTCCTCAACTTGGAAGCTCAGTAGGCAGAAATCATCACAGTATATGCATGTGAGATTCAAACTAGTTAATCCCTTCCATGCTTATTTCATTGAATTCTGTATCTTTTGCGTCACAGGACATGATAATCTGGGTTCAATGGCAATGCACAAAACTAGGGAAACTCAACAGAGATTTTGTTTTGCCTGGTTTTAAATACTTCCTTCCTTTGTTAAGATCAAAAAGACAGACCTTACCCACAGCCTTTCTCATAGTGTTTTCCTATCCTATTCTCCACTCCCAGAAATTAAAAGGCTATGTGAAAGCAATATTAATAATATTCTTGTGTATGAGATAACGTTCTACTATAGATCTGAATGACGCACAGAAGAATGGCTTGATTCAACCTAGGGATGAGGCAGAAATGTTTGTAATTTCCTTCATTGTGCAAAGTGGTTAAAACATTGAAATTGAAAATGGCTTTGAACAAGCTTAACAGGGACAATCAACTAACCTCCTTTCCAATAAGGTCGTATCTTTCTGCTGGTATATCTGGCTTCTTCAGTGTCCAGCTTCCCTGCAGCACAAACTGGGAGAGCCAGATCTGCTTGCCTCGGGTTGCTCTTCTGCCTGACGTAGTTAGAAAGGCTCAAGTTGTACCCATTCAAAATGACACTCACAGGCTTAGACAAGTACAGGCTTTGATTATTCATTTTCTCATTATTCTTGCCAAGGCAAAGGAGGAGCAGATGACAATTTTCCAAAATTCTCCTATTTTCATGCCTATAGGACTTTTTTTAGGAAGAAAACAGCCCCAAGGTAGGTTAGACTGCCTGTTGTTTTCCACTTTATACATTTCATTTTAAACTGTGCTATGGCTTATTCTGAAAATGCAGGGCATGATTTGATACTCTTTAGGAGTGTATTCTTCTTATAAAGAAACAAAGACAGAGAATAATGTCTTTCCGGCTCTAAGCCAGCCTCTGTGTCTTCAAATCACATTTGTTCCCATGGGGAACATTGTGTAGGGTCAGGCAAAACACAAAATCAGACTTTAGGCTTGGGGTGTTCCTCTAGGTTGTAATTTCTAGACTCTTGCTATTATAAACTAGCAGGTAATGTATTATTTTAATAAGCTACAGGTACACTATCTCAGAAGCATTCTTTCCAATGTAAACTTTCTTTGTAGTTTACAACTTTGTAAACATTTTTACTTATCAAAAAACAGATTAGAGCTGATAAACAGTCCATTTAGCCTTATCAAAACAGATTAGAGCTGATAAACAGTCCATTTAAGCTGGTAACAGCAAAAATAACACTTTCTTCAAAGAGAATTGTTTTTCTATTGTTAAGTTATGGAAATCCATAGGATATTAATCAGGACCTTACATAAGGTTTTAACCAAGGCTTGCTAAATCCTTTTAAACCTTTTCTGTCCTGTTGGTGGTCATCCTCTCTGCATCCTGAGATGTTACTTCTAGAAATGGTCACACAAAATTGGCTTTTTCTTCACTTCCATTTCTGAGACCCAGGGACTACTGCCAACTTTAAGCATGTTTTATTGAGAGAGGCCCTTTTATAGAGCTTGGTTATCTGATGAACAAGTAGCAAACAGCCTATTTGAACTTTTCACTAGGGAAACTGCAATCCAGGAACCAACCAAATTTGTGAAAGGTTTTGACCACTTCTTCTACTTAATTGACCAAATCCGTCTGGAAGGAGCACATTAAAAGCTATAGAACATTTGCTCTGTGTTGGAGAGCATTGTACTTTTCATGTCTGCAGTGAGAGGTTTAGTTGATAGGTTTAATTGTTCCCAGATTCAGCATTCCTCATTAGTTTGCATTCAGTGCTGTGTCTTTTATGGATGGTAGATTATTTGACATGACTTGGTATTGCAGAAAGTGTTATTTCCAAGCTGCTACTGAGAGACTGCAAATTATTTTTATTGTCTAACACCCACAAGTTTATACTTTCACGTTCTTCTACCCAATCCTAATGAACCTTGCTTAACAAGGAAAATTTGAGCATGACTATCTCTTCACTGTAATTTCACACACATTATCTTAAACAAATGGGAGTGTCTTGAGACTTGCCTAGTGCAGATGCCAGGGAATATCCAAATGCTCATTGATTACAGTAACAGTTTTGGTCACAGATTATGTCATTCTCCCCTATGACTGTTCCTAATATAGAAATATAAAATGGGGGGTTGGTTGCTCGCTTTACCTAAAATGCATTTTAAAATACTTTACTGTTTGACCATGTAAATTTCAACATTCTGGGAACGATGCTGTTTCTTGCTCTGATCTGCACAGGAACCAGTAAGTATCTCTGTGGTATAATAATAAATAGCAACGACTGTTATGCTGCGATAATATATTACCTACAAACTGAGTTAAGCTTGGCTCGTGCTGTGTTTATGTCCATATCATTCATAGTAACACATTCAGAATTCTTTTAGGGTTTGGGGTTTATTATTTTCTTTGTTTGTTTACTTTTTAGCAGACAGCCCATACTAGCCTGTGTCCTGCCTCATGTTTCTAAACTATTCATAGAATTGGATGTGCTCTTTATGAAAGAACCTTCTACAGAGAGGCAAAAGTTGCAGCTAACACTCAGGCTATGTGCCTACAAGGCTGATTTCTTGGTGCTGCCTTTCAACCTGGATTCCTTCTTCCAAGTTACATTCAGTTAGCTACTCCTTATTTTAGCAGTATCTGTAGTTAATCTTTTATCTTCTGCGACTGTTGCCTGACTTGATGGGGCAAGAGGTGGCTAGTAAATATGATATCATATGGCCTGTCCTTTATCTGCAGCTCATTTTGGCATGCCTACCAGTTCTTCGTATTTACTGAACAGCTTACTGTTACTTCCTAAAACTTAGTTTGAGTTGTAACCACTGATTTCACTCTGGCTTTTCACCTGCCTTTGCTCTGCAGGCATACTTGATTTTATTTCTGCTGCCCTGAGTTCTAGTCATATTTTACACCCAGGACTAATCTTACTAATCTTTCAGCATCGCTTTGTGTAAGTGCTTGTGTAGCTATCTTGAAACACATATAGTGGCTACAAATTTCTGTTTTCTTCTGTTGTTGATGTCTATGCCAAACACTTGAAAAATGTGCCTGAAGTTTCCCAGTTGGTTCCCAATGCTGAGTCCATGAGAACCTTTCAGGTATGAGAGTGTTTACTAAACATAGAGTAGAACTCCTGCCCATAAAAATGAGGTCTGCCTTCATCATTTCAGCACCAAGTTGTGATTTAATGAGTTTAGAGAGTTTTATGATGTCTGAACAGTTGTGCATTTTGTGCTGTTCAGTATACATGTTTAACAAATTCATGGCCTGTAGTTATGACTTTTGGCTTGCTCCGTGCATATTGTTTTATGTAAGTATGAAATGTTTGCTTGTCTCAGTGTCAGCTCCTACATTGCTGGTTAGGGCTATCTCACATTCACAGCTCATCCACAAATAAGCTGGCAGTAGGTGATAACTGCCTTCAGCGATGGATCCTAAATTCTAGAGTATGCAGTTTTAATGGATTGGGCAGCTTCACATCAAAGTCTTTTTTGGTTGTTTGGGGCCTTCTGGAGAGATGCACAACTGTACCACATGGATAAAGCTTGTCTCCTGTGCTACAGAACTGCTGTCTGGAAAGTGTCTGTGTTTTGATCTGCAATGTGCCATCTGCTCATAGCACTTTTCTTTGACTTACCTTTCCATTGCATCATTGTAGGCTGGGTTAGAGGATTCAACAGTGTCTTTTCCCTGATGCTTTTGAATGTGATGGATGGGTAGACTGTTGAAAAATAATTTACCATTCTGATAAGTTAGTGAATTATATTTATTTCTTGTGATGTGTCTCAGCTTTCAGTCTTGCTGTTTCTCTAGGTGTCTATATAACCAAAACTGAAGAGTTCAGGTGTCCTCAGCTTCAGCTTGTTAGCATGCAGGCTGTTGCTGGAACATGCTATATAGTCATTTCAGTTTCTTATTGTAGTTCTGGATTGCTTCTTCCTCGACCTCTATTTCTATTACAACAAAAGTGCCATCAGCAATTTTAATTCCTGGGAGATTGTTACTGTCTGGTTACAACAGCCCCATTTTTGGCCACAAATTTATCTGACTTCACCATTTAACACATTCTTGGCATTTGAAGTCATTAATGCATTTTCTCTAATACATTTTGCCTGATTTCCTTGGTTATTGTTTGTAAGTGGTTGAAAATACATCCCAGCTAGACTCCACCTTTGCTCTCATCTTGCAGTTGTAGTTCAACAGCTTGCAGTCTTCTGCAGTGTACCTCATGTGAAATCTTGGATTTTCTTAACTCACTCATGATATTCACTTCTTTGAAAACGTGTGCAACTCCAGTGATGACAAATACTGCTGCTTTTTAATCTTTTAGCTGTAACATAGCACAAGAATTATTTTCAGACCATGTTAAGTGATAAATTAATCCAGCTACACACGATGTCGGCAAACCTTCAGTGTTGGTCTGGAGATGAGTTCACTGGTAATGCCAAAGGAGAGGAGAGACAATTTCTGGCATGACATGTAATCTGCACTTGGACATTGCAGAGATCACTTTGAATCTGGCTTAGCTGCTTCTGTGCAGCTCATTTAACCAAATGGCAAGTCAAAGTCAGGCACAAAAGCCAACTGTAACTCCTTCAGAGGACTCCCAGCTTTATTAGTTCCTTCCTAAAAAATGCCCTGATATTATATGGGACTTTCTGGCAGCCTGAATTCAGTCTGAGTTCAGGTTACTGACAAGAGCATTGTGATCATATATATAGATCCATGTTTATTACGAAAAGATAGCCAAAGTTGTTTTCTAGTGTACCTACATGGAGATGTCATTCTGTATGGTGTGTCCATTTATTCTGCTCCCTGATTTGATCTAGAATGAACTGAATTACGCTATATACTATTGATCACTTGGCTTTTGCCACTGGATGCTTTAGCAATCCTTCTTAGTTGGAAATATTTTTCTATGGCTATATCTTTTTTTTTTTTTAATAGTTCACCACAAAATCCAGCTAGTCAATAACATGGAAACTTTTATGTCTCTGGGGTTTGAGGAGAAATCTCTTAGTCACAGCCTGTACTCCTCCCAGTATGTTGCCAGCCAGCTGTCAGCTCTAGCACAAAGCTTGGTGACTTTGACGGTGCTATGGCAGGATATATGGCAGGGTCACCCTCCCAGAGCTCAGAGTGGGGACCATTAGATTTACTGACTGGTAGTCATACGATAAATAATTGTAGCATTTATTTAAATTTCGGTTAATATCTCCCATAGCTATTGTTGACATTTGCCAAAGAAATATGTGAATGTTTGTAAAAAGTAATTAAATCTCTATCACATTAATATATTGAACATAAAATGTATGTTAAAATATTTTAAAAGTCTAAATGTATCAGAAATATTTATCTTTGTACTAGAAATATAATATTTCATGATTTTATTTAGAATCTTTGCTAGATAAAGCTCATTTTGTTTGGTGTGGTGTATTAAACCAATATAAAATTTATGAATTTTATAATATAATAAAAATATAATATAATAAAATAATAAATCGAAATTTATTAATTAAGTCATTTTAATCTCATAAAAATATTATTTTGAAAAATATCTACCAAGATATTACATATGATTATTATAATGTTCTAAGTGTCAAACCAAATAAGTTATTTTTTTTAAATGTATTTTTTTTGGAAATTGCTTAAAAAAATGTTTTAACTCTTTTTGGAGGACAAAATTGGCTCAAAATAAAAGACTGGCTTGAAAAAAATAATTGGCAATCACACAACTTAAAATTAGGAGGATAAGGCTTTAATCTCTGGTTTTTTTCAATTCCTGTAGTTTCAGGGAAGCTCTCTGAGAAAATTTTAAAAAGTTAATTATATTCTGTGTGAACTTTGAAGAATTGTACATAATATTTTCCAGTTTTCAATGTACTTTAAACAGGCATACTGAAAATCATATTGCGAACTTTTTAATGTTTCTAGACTTAGGGAACATTTTGCCTTAAATCATTTCATGAGGCCAAATAAAATGTGCAAAGGAAGAATAGTAAAGGGGAATTGTTTATGTGGTGGAAGTTTGTCCATGATGACTGCTGGATTTTAAAAGGCTCATAAATCAGATTCTAGGTTCACCCCAGTTTCCCCATCAAACTGCCACAGAGAAGAAAAAGCATTAGACATATGAAGTAGGTGGTTTTTTGAATGGAATCGGTACTTAGGGTAGGAGAAGAACAATAGCCACAACTGGCATTCAGTTTAACAGTGAGATAAGTTTGATGATTTTATTTACTACAGTTTTTCTTTTGTCCTTTAAAGCCTGCATCATTTCTCTCCCTGAAATCTGTGCAGCTTTGCATCACAGCTGTCACCTCCAGGGCCATTATCAAACATATAAAGAGGCAGCACCCTCTAGGTCTGCCATGATGCTTCCTGGCCCTCATTTTTGTCTCTAATCTCTTCAGGACTGATTCACTAAGTAGAGATTAGGTTGGCAATATTGACATTTATAATACTAGGTTGGTTGCTAGGCTTCCTTCCAAAACATCGGTGTTAAAAAACAGGGTTTCCTTTACAGTGAGCATAGAAAATGTAGGTCTTTAGGTCTACAGTAAGTATATAAAATTCTCAACAACTATTGTGTTGAGAGGAATTAATTGCTTGGAAGTGACAGGGAAAATGATGTGACTCAAGCTGAGATACTTTTAGCGCATAGGGAAATGCAGGCAGCTAGCTGTTTGGAATTATGTATGATAGATCATAGAATCACAGAATCATTTAGGTTGGAAAAAAACTTTAATATCATCAAAACCAACTGTTAACCCAGGACTGCTATGTCTGCCACTTAAATGTGCCTCTAAGCACCACATCTACATATTTTTTTGAACATTACAGGGATGGTGATTCCATCATGTCCCTGGGCAGCCTGTTCCAATGCTTGACCACCCTTTCAGTTTGCTAATATCCCATCTAAACCTCCCCTGGAATACCCTGAGGCCATTTCCTCCTGTCCTGTCACTTGTTACTTGGGAGAAGAGACCAACCCCCACCTCACTGCAACCTCCTTTCAGGTAGTTGTAGAGAGTGATAAGGTCTCCCCTGAGCCTCCTTCTCTCCAGCCTAAACAACCCCAGTTCCCTCAGCTGCTCCTCATAAGACTTGTGCTCCAGACCCTTCACCAGCTTTGTTGCCCTTCTCTGGACACGCTCCAGCACCTTGATGTCTTTAATGTAGTGAGGACCCCAAAATGAACACAATATTCACCAAAGCAGTGTCTTGGACTTAGATCTCTTCCCAGCAAAGCTATTACCACCAGGCTGTGAAATCACTCTTTCATGATCTCTCCTTGTATTTTGTAGTCTCCTCCTTGTAAAGTGGAACACTCACAACAGGAAGGACGGGCAGAGTCCTGCCATTCAAACTTTTTTTGAAAGGGGTGATTTGGACACATTCCTGATGAATGCTATAAACTTCATATTCATGGATAAAGTGAGGCATCATAAGCATCACTGCCAACTCCACCTTTTCCAGTTATGTTTTCTGCTAGAAGATGACATGAGTAAATGAAACCCTTTGTTATACTATACAAGGTTAGGCTGAAGACAGCTGCTGAGCAAGTGCATGCTGTTGGGTTGATGGTATACAGTTCATTTGTGAGACCTATACATTCTGTGGGAGGTTTCCAATTCAAGAGTAGGTATCTACAAAATTAGGCAGGGAGTTTGAGAATATCACTGATGCCAAAAGTCACTGATGTGATTACAACTTGACATAATTTTGTCAATAACAACATGAATAACAAATCCAAGGTGATCATCTGAGGTACCTTTTGTTTCTTTGCAGTATGTTATGCAAATAAACATATGTATTATAGGAATATAGGTTGAAAATGAAGACTTTGGTAGATGTCCTGAAGTTAATTAATGAAGAACTCCCACTGAGTTGTTAAATAATTAATCTAATTTTTAACATTCTGCTAGTCATTGCATGTGAAAGAATTTTAACAAATATGATTAAACCAAGCTTCAATATATTAGTTGATACTCTAGAAGAGATATTTTCTTACTATTTGTGTCTACTGTCCAAATAGATGCCTGTCATTTTACCAGTTTATGCTGTAAAGGAAAGAAAAAAGGGGGGAAAAAAAGAAGAAAAAAAAAAGAAAAAGAAAGCCTTAAGGAAAACAAAAGGATGTACAGAAAAAATTGTGTGTCTGAATGCAAAAGAATTGCAGTTTGCTTTCAATGCTGTTTCACAAAGCTATTTTTTTACTAACATTGTTGAAACTTTAGAATTTTTTCTTATGGAGCGAGATTATCATACTTGTAGACTGCCAATCAGTCAAGGCACTGATGGCTTGTATTCTAATTTAGATTGCTTCTGCAACACTGTATGACATCTCATACGGATTAAGCTTGAAAAACTCATACTGAAGGTGGATCACTGACAAGCTTCAGCCTAAATGCTGCATCTGTAGCTTTGGCAAAAAAATCCCCAACACAGTATGATGAAACTTCTTTAATTTCAGCTGTTACTTTTATTTGGAGAAGAGCTTTTTTGGTATCTTTCAACTGTGTGTGAGTATGTGCTTGCATATATGTGGAGAGTTGAATTAACCCCATTACATTTCCCTGGTAAACCAAAGCTTGATTACATTACACATTAGCTATTTTTGGCCTTCTAATTAACCCTATTGTCTTTAGTCAATTTATAGAGTTGGTTTGGGGTTTGTTTTTTTAAAAAAATTATATAACTTAACACATCATACTGTGAAATTTAACAGTATAAATTTAATGTACTGGAGCTGGATATTAAATAAGTAATAACAAGTCAAATAGCTAAATAAGTTTCTTTTCCTCCACATCTCCCAAGGCACCCACTTCTCCTCCTCACAACTGCTGTAGGGTTGGGTTTTTTTGCATGTGTGTTTTATTTTCTATTTGTGTCTTACTATAGGGGAGGCAAAAGCTTAATTAAATTTCAGCTATGGTTTACCAAAATTGGAACAATATTTTCAGCTAAAAAATATTGTTAAAAACAAAGATGAGAGCATAATGTGAACTAAAAAATAGTGTGAAAATACACCTTTATATTGGTAGATACAATAAGAGTATGCTCCTGGGTCAAATTCCAACACCTGTTTCCTTGAAATGCATTTAGACTCCAGGGATCTGAAAGAATAATTCAGAATTAAAGTGTTTTAATAATTAAAATAATAAATTTTACAAATGTACCATCAATCCATCACCACCATCACACACACACACACACACACACACACACAAATAAAAAAGAAGATGGAAACACTCAGACTTTTTTTTTATTTTGTATGAACCAGATAGAAAGAACTTCTGACTGCCAAATTCCAGATTATCGACTGAGAGTAACAGCAATTGTAAAAAGATATAAAGCAGACTTCATGAGGATGCTACTTAGTAATTGAAACTTTTGTGTGATCTTCCCTATTACAAGGAATTTCTTATCACAGGTGCTTTAAAACACCACCCCCCCAAAACAAACAAACAAACAAAAAACAAACCAACCAACCAAAAAAACACAAACAAAATGCACTAAACCAAAAACCCTAAAACCTGTACTAAACATACTTATTGCAAGGCAAAACCACAAGTTAAGTGAATTCAGTTAAATTTCAGTGACTGAAAAGAAAAAAAAAAGTATTTTTTTTCTTACAGTTAAATTATTCCATGAAATAATCACTGAATTTGTTTTCAGACACATCCCAGTAACATCTGGAATGATTAGCTGCATGACTTCACATGAGTATGTTCCTGCTAAACTGCAGTCAAATGTTTGTCTTCATTCTTTTATCTTTTTGCTAGCTTTCTGGTAATACAATAGTATATTGGATTAAGAGATTTGGTTATCAAAGGGAACCATCTTCCATTCTGCAGTAGAGCATGTCACACAAGCACACACTGGAATCATGACATTTGATAGCATTTTAAAGACAGCCATCTTCACTAGCTGTTATTGCATACAAGAAACCACAAATTAAACTACTGTGGTTGTAAACCAGAGAGAGATTTTTAAATTGTCCTGCTAGAGAAAGTCTGAACTTTGGAAATGACTACATTTTTCAGCAAAGATTTTTGGGTTCAGATTTAATTCTTTTTACTTACAACTAAAGAGTAGTGCTTATTAATCTGTTACTGAGTTTGTAATTTATACATGTAAGTCTTAATCCTTAAACTGACATAAGAATATGTTTCCATTTACAGCTGTAGAAAAAAAATCCTGAAGGAGAAGATGGTGTGGGAAGGACTATGTCAAAATCCATCTTTTTTTAGAATAATGACCTGAAATTTAATGGACAGATAAAATTTCAACATTGTTCAATAGTGATAATGCAAAATTACAAGGGAAGGAGAAATTGTCCAATATTTCTTTCTAGGTGTTAATTTGCATTCTGGCAGCTGGCCAGTATTAGATGTCTAGAATATGACAGGTTTACAGAAGCACTGATGTTAAAGCCTCGTAAAGTATTAAAATAAATTAATAACACTAAAAGCCCAAAAGCGACAATTTTCCCATTTGTGAAGATGAAAATCAAAATTCTGTGCCCTGCCATGTAACATATATCAGCTTATAGTAATGAACATTCCATGTGACATCAACCTTTAAATTCATATTTGTCTTGTTACTATTAAAGGGAATTGTCCAATATTTCTTTGTAGGTGTTAATTTGCATTTTGGCAGCTGGCCTTCAGTAAAAAGTTTAGTGTTCTTCCTTTAGATGTGACTTTGACATTTATCCTTAGCAAGGTAAACAGTGTTCTAATGTCTTTCATTTTTTAGAGTATCCTTACAAAAAGAAAGAAGAAGCAGACACAGAAGTGATATGACCTTTCAACAAATATTTTCAACTACTTGTTGTTCTATTAAACTGCTTTTCATGATTCAAAACATGAATTCTGAGAGCTAATTATCACACCTATTTTCAAAGCAGAGTTCACTGAAATTTTTCAAAAGCTTGTCACAAACATTTTTGAACAATTTCAAGATGAGGAAGTGTGGAAGTGGCTATGAAAAGACTGTGCTGATATGCAGATAAATACAAATTTACATGTCAGCAACTCTACATGTTTTCTTAAGGATAATTTTTATTATACCTGGTTGTAGAAAGGAAACTGTTTTGCAGATAATTTAATTAATAACATGTCCGTTTATATAAAGATATAGGTATTCTGTCTATTTAGAACTTAAATTTCGCTTTATTTCCCTGAAGTAGGCTCAGTCTGCAAGCATTGTGTAAATTACATATTTTTCCATACCTATTTTAAGTGTTTCTGTTCTCTTAAATCCACCAAAATGTAATATTAAAAAAATAATGTGAAAGTAACAGAAATAACAAGATAAGAGTTGCACATGCCTATATGGAACTCTTACAGGTACCCTCTGGATGGCCTCATGTGGGACATCACTCTGCACTGGTTCTTATTTCATTAACAGAGGTTGAACAGAACACATTTTATTATTCAGTAGAATAAAGTTCCTGCTTTTGTCAATACAGAAAGATTTCCTGAGGTAGTTCATTATGTTTAACTTCAAGAGTGGATTAATTTCATCTGCAGACACCTGCAGTATAGATATTTCTATCTGAAATTAGTCAGTGTAAAGTCACCTTTTTATTTCAATGGAGGTTCCATTGAAATAAATACCTCCATTCAATGGAGATATTGTTTCCATAAAAAGAAAGGGGTGGTGATTTTTTTTTTCAGAACTTACCCAGAAATTGACATGTTCCAACCCACTCCTAACCCTGTGGTGTCCTAAATTCCCCAAGTACATATATGTGTGCCAGTCAAGTTCCCCTGGCACCTGAGTTCTGATACTGGTGCATGAGTCACTGGTGCTGTTGACTTATGCTTCATTTCCTCGTGGGATTCCCAGGGCAGGAATTAATGTCTTCACATGTAGCTTTAGACCTTTCTGTGTAGATGGCTACATCTGAACCTAGCCAGTGTAGGTTTCATTTTAGCCAATAGACATTAACAAGTGCATGAAAAAATTTTTCTGCTTTGTTTTGTAATAAGATTTTATGCTAAGATAAAGCATACCCTGGAAGTGCCTATTTCTTCCCACTGAGTGTAAAGGGACTCTAGACAGCTAGCTCAGACCACTGGTTTGATGACTTGGTGTGAACAATACCATAGTTACAGTTCAGTGCCTTGAATTTGTCTGAGTATTTTGGTATTTTCATAAAATCAGAGAATATCTCAAGATGGAAGTGACCTATAAGGATCACTAAGCCCAACTCCCTGCTCCTTGCAGGACTACCTAAAATTAAACTGGATGACTAACAGCATTGTCTGTCTGGCCCGTTGAACTCTGACATGCTTGGTGCCTTGACCACTTTCCTGGGGAGCCTGTTCCAGGGACTGATGACCCTCCCACTGAAGAACTTTTTCCTAATGTCCAATATGAACTTCCCCTGAAGAAGCTTCATTCCATTTCCTCGTGTCCTATTGCTGTTCACCAGAGAGAGATCAGCATCTCCCCCTCCACTTCCCACCTTGAGGAAGCTGAAGGCTGTGATGAGGCCACCCCTCAGCCTTTTCTCCAGGCTGAACAAGCCAGGTGTCCTCAGCCACTCCCCATAAGTCTTGTCCTCAAGGCCTTTCACCATCTTGATCATCCCCTGGACACACAATAGTTAAATGTCCTTATACCGAGGCATCCAAAATTTTACACAGTACTCAAGATGGGGCTGTACTGGTGCAGCGTACACACTGGTGAATCACATCTCTTGGCTGGCCAGCTGTGCTGTGCTTGGAGCACCCCAGGACATGACTGGCCCTTTTGCCTACCATGGCACAGTGTTGACTCATGTTCAGCTTCCTATCAGTCCAAACCCCCAGATATCTTTCCATGGGGCTGTTCTCCAGTCTCCTATCCACCAATCTGTATGTATAATCAGGATATTTTATTCAGATTGTAGTCTCTTCATCTTAGTGAACCAGCTTGTGGATATGTTGGCTGGAGGGGGTTTGGCTTTTTTTGCTTGTTTGTTTGTTTGATTGATTTTGTTTTGTTGCATGGTTAATTGTAAAGAAAGAGTGACCCACAGCAGTCAACCTCTGCCCAACTTTTACTGAAAAAAAGCTCAGACAACAAAAACACCCAACGTACTTCCTTGTGACGACACACAATAGTCATTTGTAATGGTCACACCAAGTCATTGAGTATAAACTGTAACCAGATACACAGTAATATTTACAGATTTTTAAAAAAAATTCAAACAAAATTTTAAAATTCTCTTTTCTACAAAGGCATTTACCCACCCACCCTGTTTTAAGAGAGTCTTTAACTGTTTGATTAATGCCTGGTATTTGAAGAGTGGGAACAACCTGAGAAAATCAGAGTTTGTATATGTCTCATTTTCTTTTGATGCAAATAAAATATTTTTGTTCATGCCTATAACTTGAGAAGCAATGGGTGTTTCTGCTTTCTATAAATTCATAGTTTAAGGAACAAAGCATTAGGAAATCAGTCCCGTTCCTACATAAGGAATTAGAACAGGAGCAGTTTTCTCCTTTGGAAATAATAGATGAGAAGCTCAAAAATGTACAAGAAGTTTGTAAAATGAAATAGCTCATCTTTACCCTGCACAGGTCAAATTAATGTTGTAAAATCCATCTCTGTGGGTTTTTATTAACCCTCCTTATTAGCTTCCATTGTAGCTGTTATATATATATTTAAAAGAATGGAACAATTAAGATACACTCCACATAGTGCAGAGCTGAGAATAATCTTTTTTAAAGATATAGTTGATATAGTTGATGTATAATGTGTTCTGCACTTTGTGGGTGTTATTCAGAAACACAAAAGGTGTTATTCACAATGCCTCTTTTACTGGCAAATGTATGCTCACTAAGTTAGTTTCAAATGCTGTTAAAAGAAAATCTGCAGACGGAGCAAAAGGGCAAAAGGGTGACATCTGGCATAGCAGACTTTCTAAGATGATTTTGGCACACAGCCTGCATTAAATGACAGACACTGAGAAAAAAAATATTGGGATCAAAAGAAAAGAGGATACAATGAAAAATTGATTTCTGATCTTTAGCTATTGCAAACCAGTCAGAACTAGTCAAAGTACTTTACTGTATTATCTGTCATGTCTTGCACTGGGCCATTCCTTGATCTCTAAATGACCCAAGAACAGGTTTGAGGTGTGACATTTTGTCAGCCTGATTACATCTACTCACTGCAGCATTTCCTAATCGCTATCACTTGATTTCAACTTTTCAGTTTTCACTTGAATGAGTGATGTACAAAAACATCCTCATCATTGCCAGACCTCATGCTCTTCCTCTTCCAGAGTGGCTGAAAGACGAAATACATGACATACTGTTTGACATGTGGCCAAATGTATATTATACTTTAAACAAACTGATATGCATGTCCTTGGAGGAAAATAGTCCATGCTTTTCATCTACACAGGGGGAAAAAAAAAAAAAGAAAGAAAAAAAACAGATGTCAGAATTATTAAACCTACCTAGAGACAGGGACAGTTTTAGAGAGCATGTTTGACTGAGCCAGAAACAAGAATAGGTGATCTCATTGGCCCTTTTCTTTCACTGACATACTGACTAGACTCCTTTGTTTCAGATGTAACTAAGGAGGAGTGGAAAAGAAGGTATTAATTTTTAGTGATCAATAACTCATTGCTTTATAGGTTTGAGGAGCTGATTCTGCCAAATCTCTGAGTTACCAATTCTTTCTGCCTAGACTTTCCTATGCGCCTGGGAGGCTTTGTTGCCTTTTAAAGCACATACACATTGGGGAGGTACTTCTGTGATTTCTGTGATGCAGATGAGAATTCACACCACTGATTAGCTTTGAGACATCTGTGCTATAATAATAGCTAATATAATAACAATAATAGCTAAAGTACACAAGCCTGTGCTACACAAAGTTTAGATAAGTCTTTTGCATGGCCTTGGGTTTCTTTAACTATTTTCCCTTGTTTGTTTTGCTTAAATTATTGCCTGACCATGTGGGTTCCTCTATGTTGATAGATGAGAAAAAAAAAAAAAAAAAGGGATTTTTTGACTTTTGGTTTTGGAAACAGCTTGGGCACTCTGGGAGTGAGCATTTTTTTCTATGGTGCCTACTAGTCTGAGAATTTTGATAGATGCTGTGGAAGTAACATTAATAGGTCAGGGGATTTTATACTGTTGCTTATTGGGTAACAGAAAAGAAAGTTTGATTTTGAGCTCTTCAGTAGATTTAAAGTAGATTCCACTAATGCAGCATGAGGCATGAATTATCACAAAATAGATCTTTGGAAGCAGTGTATTTGGAGAAACCTAGCAAACCAACCAATCAACCAACCAACCAAACCAACAAGTGTGGTGCATTCCCTTTTCTCAGAGGCTATAGAGAAACTTTGAAAAGCAAATTCACTCCTACAGCTCTGTGATAAACTATGCTGTCAGATAAACATGCATGTGTCCTAGTCCAAATTTCTTTACTCAGTTTTTGATTGTGCAAGTCATCACTAGGGTTTTAGACTTCTGTATTACAGTATCACCATCAAAAGCCATATTTCATTAAGCAGAAGGGGAAACATCATAGACTGAACTCCTGCAGTGCGCCATTAATCTGGGGAAACAATGAAAATGAAATTTATTCTCAATTGAAATTAATCTGGAAGTCTCAACTTAGTTTCCCATGAATATTTGCCTTCCATCCAATATCAACATAAAATTTGGCAGACTTTACCATCTTTGCACAGAGTAAGCCAAGAACTGAAATAAAAATTAACAACAATTCAGTGTTGAATGCTGATGGTAGAAATTTGGACATAAATTTTATAGTGACTTTATCAAGTGTTATTAATTCTTAATTGTCATGTTTAACAGAATAATGTGAGCTGAGTAAAAAGTAATTTAAAATAACATTTACAAAATTAATTGCTTCTAGCATCCAACCTTGTAGGTCACAAAGTATCTAGAAATTCTTTCCTTCCCTTCACTAGAATACAGGTTTCTAAATCATTTTTTCCATTTTTTTTCCCCTGCCAGATCTTCTTTTTACCTATTGTGGGAGTACAGAGTTGGTAAATCAGTTCAAAGCCATTCTTGTAAGGAGTCCTAGCTACACAGAAAAGTGAAAATTGGCTGAAAGTTAATAAAGTTAATAAAGTTTCTTCAATTAATTATAAGTGCATAAAAGTAATTCCAATAAGCTAGTTATAAAAAAGTTACAAAGAACGGGCTTCTTGAAATTGCTTCAAATTACTTCAAGTCAGGCTAGGGACTGATTTTCATCCTCCTCCTCCCATTCTACAAGCAATGCCTACAAGTAAAGCATACACTAATACAGAAGAAATTCCTGAACATAATTATATTTAATTTGAGCTATTTAAAAAATTGGTACTTGGTACTGGGCTACAAATTGCTATAAATTGGTCGTGAGTTATAAATGTTTAAAATGAAAAGCAGGCAAAACTTCTTTACACACATGAATGAAGGAAGTACTTCAGGGATACAGAAGGCATTTTTCATAGGCTTTCTCCCCGCTTATTATTGTTCATAAAGGCATCCAAGTATTTTCAATCTTGCGTCCATTTTTTTGTCAATAATTATGTTTGATGGAGGGAAATCACATGCATGCAGCATACTAGTTGGGCCGGTAGTGGTATGAAGCTAATTGTTTTAATCTCAACAGTAACAAATTAATCTTTTGAAAATTCTGCTGCTTTATTATCCTACCAGCTGTGCTATAAAATCTGCCCAACACTGGCTAATGGAACATGCTGTAGAGACATGATCCTGGGTGAAAAGATGTGGGGAAACATTATTTGTCAGTTTGACTTCAGACAGCTTCCGTGCTGACAAAGGAAATGGTTTATGTTCTCTAGAAAAGAGACAAAGGCCATACATGAGAAATGGAAATTCTAAAAGAAGATGGATATGCACAAACATCAGTATGCCTCATCTTTGTTGCAGCTGTATGTGTCACAGGTTCACTGTATTAGTTTGGATTACATTTCACATTATTTCCCATTCTTTATTCAGCTTATTGTGGGAAAGAGAAAATCACACATCCAATGCAAATAATCAATCAATCCAAATAATCCAAAACTTGGGCTATGTCTCCATTAGCTAGTGATTTCGTGCAGTTCACTGGATCCATATACTGAATTTGTTAGTGTTGAGACCCACCTCTTATATCTGCTTCATATGTGATTTAGGAGTTGTGCTCCCACCTAGGTTTAGATTGGTCTCATGAACTTAACATCCCCACTGCATGTATGTCCTAATTTTTGTCACCTTGTGTCATGGTTTAACCCTGGCAGGCAGCTCAGTCCCACACAGCTGCTCACTCAACTCCCCCAGTGGGATGACGGAGTAAAAGGGTAAAAGTGAGAAAATGTGGGTTCAGATAAAAACAGTTTGATAGGTAAAGCAAAAGCTATACACACAAGCAAAGCAAAACAAGGAATTCATTCACTGCTTCCCATGGGCAGGTAGGTGTTCAGCCATCTCCAGGACAGCAGGGCTGCATCACACATAACGGTTACTCGGGAAGACAAACACCATCAGGACAAACATCCTTCCGTCTTCTTCCCACAGCTTTGTATTGCTGAGCATGATGTTAATATGGTACAGAATATCCCTTTGGTCAGTTGGAGTCAGCTGTCCTGGCTGTGTCCCCTCCCATCTACTTGTGCACCCCCCGCCTACTTGCTGCCAAGGTGGCAGGACAGGGTGAAGAGCAGAAAAGACCTCGACTCTGTGTTAAGCACTGCTCAGCAGTAACAAAAATGTTCCTGTATTATCAAGACTGTTTTCAGCGCAAACCCAAAACATACTGGCTACCATGAAGAAAATCAGCTCTACCCCAGCCAAAACTAGCAGACTGTGCCTCTCAGTCAAAGCTGTCTGAAGGCAGTCATTTATTATTTTGGATACTTATGTTTCCATTGAGAGTTGGAAAGTATTTAATGTATTTCAGGAACAGAACTTCTACTTTAGTATCCACTAGTAATCTAGTCTGTGCACTAAAGTAAAAGTTCTCAAGAACTGTTCTTCAAAATGAGTCAACTCACAGTCAGTGAATGCAGAGTTTATCCATAAGAACCAAGCGTGCTCCGAGATAATGATGAAGACTCAGGCTTAAGTAACTCCTGTTGCATTAAAAATATACCATAGAAATCAGTGGCCATTTAAAAAAATATAATCTGTGCTTTCTTTTCCTATAAATTGACATATAAATAGCAAACAGTAAACAACATGCATAATACCGGGTAGAGAACCTGAAACAAACTCCCTTTAGACTTGAGTATAAATTACATTATTTTAATTCTGTGGAAATGACTCCTGAAAAAGTTTATTGCAAATAGTATGTCCAGTTCCTCATCAAGTTATCTAAATTTATTAAACAAAGAACTATCAAGTTTTCTAAAATTACTGAGTACCCATTATTTTACATTGTCTCAGTAAGTTTACAGCAATGTGAAACCTATAAAGAGACAAGAAAGTCTAATTCTATATTTAAAATCAAGATTAAAAACATCAATACCTATTTATAGCAACACATACAAATCTTAAATTTTATACAAAACCTTCAATTTGTTCTTACTTAGTATTCTTTTTTATTTAATTTGAATATTAGAGATATTTGACTTGTTCAGAGAATCCAGATTTCTCATTTAAAATATACTGCCTATCTCATAAAGAACAGTGAATGCATTCCTTTATATTAGCTGTACTTGTCTGTCTCTGATACCTGTGTTAGTTTTTTCTGAATAATTTTCATCACCATTGATGAACTTTTCAATTTTTGTATGAATTTACACCCATCTTACTGCTATCTCAAACCACAGAGAAGTGTCTTCTTAGTAGTAAAAGTTCACATACAGAATATTATCTTGTCATCTCAGAGTTTCTACATAGATCTAAGAGAGAGGCTGGAAAGCCTACATTTTTATTTTTTTTATCTTGTGTTAATTTATATACTGTCTATATGACTGTAGTATATTTTGTATATTTTTGTATGGTTTTTTTTTCCCCCAGAGAAAAGCATTTTTATTAAAATTTCATTCCCAAACCACCCACCACCCCCCATCACCCTCCCATTGCCTTGTTCTTACTTTGATCTGATGTGAAGAAGGAAACCTTACCATGGGAATTAAAATACCGTTTTGGATAATGGGTAAATTTTGGACCGTGTTCAACAGTTTTTAAAGTGATCCCCAAGCAAAATTCTCTCCTCTACTGTGGCAGTTTTTCTCTGTGTTAAATTCTTTTGTTGTGACAAAACACAGGAGTCATCAATAGCATTCTTGGAAGAAGCCTGGAAAGTAATTTTTGCTCCAGGGGACTTGATCTGGGCAACTCAATAGAAGACAGATTACATGTTCTGTGGAAAGCTGCTGTCAAGAGAAGCCAAAACAGTGCTATAGGTGTTTAAAAAGCAGAAAGAAAAGACAGCTGAGAAGATTGCAGTAGTTTACATGAAAGAATACTGAGATATGAATGAGAGCATCATGCATGCTGTAAAAAGAAAATAAAGAAGTGGGAAGGAAGTGGCAGGTTCACAGAATGGGTTTGACAGAAGAGTTGCGTGATACAAGCTATAATCTTGGAGTAAACAGCTAAGAATTGGGAGGATTTGAGTATGACTGGCTTCTTGGTTTTTATTTAAAATATGCTTTATTCTCACAGTTGGATTTAAATCACTTTAACCTGAGCCTAAAATGGAAAGAGGCACCCTCCTGGATATGCCGTTCATCTTTGTCAAAGGGATAAATAGCAAGTTCCAGAGTCTAGGCTGTAGCTCTGGGGTTGGGTTCTTGCCACTAGCTGGGTAGGGAAAGTTATTTGCTTTACATCTACCTGTCAGGGAACACTGTTTCATCTCTAAGCTTAATAAAACTCAAATGATTTCCCTCTCTGAACTGAGCTGACTATATTGCTATCGTTCTTTTAAAGCTCTTTGAGGCTGCTTTGTGCTGAAGTTGGATACTGGACTGAGACATGCGGAGGCCTGATTGCAGTCTGTAAATAAGGATACACTAACCTGATTAACTTTGGAAGTTGTTTTCCTTTTTTTCTTGTTGTTATTCTCATCTAATTAAGGTAATTGTAGTTAATTGAACAGGCATGATTGGTTTAATTGGATCTGAAGATGCAACAAGAAAATCACTAACGATGAAAATGGAATTGATTTGATGGAAACTACTCCAAACAAAAGTGCAGTCTGAGCATTATGGATCTCTTCAGAGAAGAGCATTCAAGAAAACATAATTTTTTCACCACACATGCAATGAACAGATGCAGGACTGTTGTACTGAAACTAAGTAGAAATAGTGTTGATTTGATAAATATGTTCGGCTTTGCTATCTTATATAATGGACTTCACCTTTCTAATTGTACTGCAAGCTGCTTCAGTTTGCAAAAGGTGGTGGGGATGGAAAGTTTATATTGTTTAGGGAAGTAGGCTTCACCCATCGTTGGGCTCTAGGAGGATTAGAGCATATTGGGGGGAAGCTCAGACCACATTAAAATTTATTGGATTTTTAGCCAGCGTGGTTGATTTGTTCAGTTCCCCCTTTGTAATAAATTTATATCTAAAGAATTGAGGAATTAAAATGTTCTGGTTCTGTCCCACAAGGAATTAGCAAATAGGCACTATTTCTCTGGTACCCACCAGAAAAAGGTCCAGACTGCCCCCATGGCGTTCATGGAAGGAGGCTTTGAAGCCTTGTGGAGGAAGAGCAGCAATGTACTTAGCATAATTATGACTCAGACGACTTGGACAGAAGTCATATTGTCTGATAAAACATTTGAGCAGCTTTGTCTACCAAAGTGCATGGTTTTCTGAAGAGTCAGTTTTATGATAATGTTCTATAATTAATTTCTGAGGGGTTAAAGGTATTTGCAGGTGGAAATGAGGTAAAAATACAGATGTTAGCCATTGTGCACTCCAAATAATGTTATAAACTATACAGGGTCTGGTTTGTACAAAGTTTTGCAGAGACACAAGAGAAAATGAGAAGAATTCTCACAAGATTATATTAAAAACTTCATTTTTATTAAATAATTCAACACAAGAGATGCCAACAAAAATATTTTTTCATTGGCTGGAAACTGTGTTTGCTGTCTTTAGATCAGACTGAAACAAAAAGTTATGCAAACATCAGGGTATAAAAATCTTAAATTTAAGTCTAAGAATTATTGTGATCAGACTGAAAGGTATAGGTTAAAAATAAAAAGGAATACAGCCAAGCTGTAGTTAAAACAATGGCTTTGGGACTAGTGAAATTTACAGTTTAAAATTCCTGGAGAAATAATAAAGACACATTGATTACTTGCAATATAGAAATATGCAAATAAGGTACAAATGAAATGGACAGACATGGATGACCATACTAGGCAGAGCATTACTGTTGTAAACTGATACAGTTTTTCTGAATCAGTGAAGTAATACCATTTACCTCAGCTGAGCAATAATTTGTAGGGAAGGAATGCTTTCTCTTCTTGCCCAGGTGGAAATTGCACCAGTAATGACATTATTGTAAAATGGAACTTCACAAGTAGAAAAATTACTACAAAAATGAATTTGAACCCACATGATTATTGGAAGGATTGAGAAAGATCTGTTCTTGAGAAGGCCTATAGGTGAATGAGGAAAACACTGTTCTGAGGAGAGCTTATTGGCTCTGGTGTACCTCATGTAGCTGCACTACTATGAGCCTGAGCTGCCTTATGTCCAGCAAACATTGATCTTTTCACGCAGCAGTTTCATGTGCAGTTTCCTGGGTTATTTCGAACCAGGCTACAGCCCTCCACACAAATGGGTCTGCACTGCGGTCTTAAATGGAGGTGAAAATAATTGGGCTACAGTTTTGTTTTGTAATGGCCAATATTTTTGTTTGCTTTAATTGGGGGATCAGGCAGCCTGGAACACAACTTGTCAAAATTTCTTAGGTCTGTTTCCAGTGTTCCTTGGAAGGGCTTCGGTGCAAAGAATTCTCGGTTGGTTTGTTCCCCAGACGTGTATAATTTTTGTTTTACAATAACAGGGAAGGGAGGGATGATGGAAGGATGTGATTCAAAATGGGCATCTCCTTTAGAATAATAATGATTTAGAGAAAGATGGGGATTTTGAATCAACACATTTCTGTACTGAAAAATAACTATCACAGCTAATAGGAAATAGGAAGAATCATAAAATGTTACTTTTATGTTAGGTTCCTACATTCATTTCTGCAATACTTAGTGTCTGCCTGTGTAAAAATGTGCAAACCTTAATGACCCAATTTTCAAATACATATATTAAAATAGAGGTCCTCAAACTACAGCCCGTGGGCCAGATACAGCCCCCCCAGGGTCCTCAATCCGTCCCCCGGTATTTACAGAAACCCCCCCCCCGCCAGGGGTTGGGGGGGAAACCAAGCAGCCGCAGGTGACTGCCTGCCACTTCATCCATGCGCCAGCCCCCTGTTTAAAAGGTTTGAGGACCCCTGTATTAAAGATTTGGCAGAAGATGACTCAAATTCAATGATTTTCAGAGGAAGCCTGCAAAAAAGTCAGAAATTTTACTCAAAAAACCTGAATTTCCATATTTAGGGCATAATATCAAGGAAACTCACCAAAGTGCAAGTGTATGATTAAAAATAAAAACTGCTTTTAGGTCAGCAAATTATAGAACCTGCTAATTTGTCTCACAGCTTCATCTTTGCCACTTTTTTTCCCCTCGGTAAAGCTCCTACATCAAAATTTGAAAAATGCATTGCAGGAGGAAGAAATTGAAGGGAAATGGCCTAAGCTGAATGAAAGGGTCTGAATTTCAACATGATATTTTATGCTACTGAGATTGATACTTTCTACTTACAGATCAGGTTTGATGTTCTAGATCCCCAAGGTTCCCAGCTGGTGTTACAATTGCTAAATACATACGGCATTTCCTGTCCTATATAGCTAAACCTGGGGCCTTTGTCCAGCATAAGAAAATACCAAAGAATGGTGTATTGGGTTTGCATGGCAAATTTTTGATAGCAGGGTGGATATAGGGGTGGCTTCTGTGAAAAGCTACCAGAAGCTTCCCTCAAGTCTGATAGAGCCCATGCCAACTTGGCTTCAAGATGGACCCACCGCTGGCCAAGGCCAAGCCCATCAGTGATGGTGGTTGCACCTCTGTGATAACATATGGAAAAAAACCTGCTGCACAACTGCAGCAGGCGAGAGGCGTGAGGCTGTGTGAGCGGAGCACCCCTGCAGCCCCCCAGGCCGGTGCAGACGGAGGGGCAGGGGGGGCTCCAGGCCCGGAGCAGAGGTTCCCCGGCAGCCCCTGGGGAAGCCCCTGGTGAGGCAGGCTGTGCCCCTCAGCCCATGGAGGGTAACGGTGGGGCAGATCCCCACCTGCAGGCCCTGGGGACCCCCCGCCGCAGCAGGGGGTGCCCGAAGGGGGCTGTGACCCCGTGGGCAGCCCGTGCTGGGGCAGGGTCCTGGCAGGGCCTGTGTCCCCGTGGGGAGAGGAGCCCGGGCTGGGGCAGGTTTGCTGGCCGGGCTGGTGACCCTGCGGGGGACCCAGGCTGGAGCCGTCTGTGCCTGAAGGGCTGCGCCCCGTGGGGGGGACCCCGGGCTGGAGCAGTGTCTGAAGAACTGCAGCCTGTGGGAAGAAGTCACACTGGAGAACTTTGCATGGAGGGCTGACTGCTGTGGGAGGGACCTCGCGATGGAGTTGAGCAGAGTGTGAAGAGTCTTCCCCCTTGACAAAGAAGCAGCAGAGGCAGCATGTGATGAATTGACCACAGCCCCCTTTCCCCATCCCTGTGTGTTGCTAAAGAAGTGGTTAGGTCAGGTTACTCAAAGAAAAAACAGAGTTCGAGTGCAGAAGTTTAATACGAATTTGTGGAAAAGCGACTACACAATATTTAATGACAAGTTTTGCTATATTACTTATTACATGGAGTAAATACACAGAGATAAATCAATTTGAAATCGAGTCAGAGAAGGTTGGAAATAGTTTATAAAGAACAAAGGTGTAAGAGGGTAAAGGAGATCCTCCTGCTGAGTCACCAGGTTTAGAGTAGACCCCCTTGATTTCTAAGCTCTCACCAAGTTTAGGTGCAGCTGGATCTATTCCTAATCTCAGACTTGGACAATGGATTAGATCTAGAGTGTGTGTGGGGGGAGAGAGAGAGAGAGAGTTTGTTCACAGTTCAAGATCATTTATAAGTTTAGCAGCAAATCAATGAAATTTGTTTCAAATCAAAAAAATTGCATAACTAACCTAATTACTTCAAGCTTGCAATGTATATTACAGCAAAGGTATACCTACTAAAAGATCCCCCTTGAGTTCAGTGAAATGTAAGGTTGAGCCTCAAGGAGCAGGGCATCAGCCCAGGCTCCATCCAGTGACTTTCCACGGCTATCCCCCTAGTATCGCCAGCTTGGTGGTTTGCGATCTGGAGGTGCTAAGCCACTCAGAGGGAGGAGCTGGTTGCAGCCCACTGTCCAGGAGATCTCAAAAGGGTCACATTTTAGGAATTCTGTTTATAAGGCTGTGAAATTATTTGTTTTAGTCATCAGCAAATTTCTGTTCCGATCACAACCTGAGCTAGTAATTTTCTCAAAGGTTCCAGGAACAATATATCATTCCACTTGGGTTACTACTTGGGCTATGATCCAGCAGAGGTGTTCCAGGGTTTACAGGGAATAACTGTTTGTTTCCATTCTTCTTCACTGTTTTGACCCGTCCATGGGAGTTCCAGTGCGGGCCTTGCCATTCTCTGCCTTAGGTGACTAAGAGTTACTGGTACAGTTAAGGTGTGCTTAACCGCCCAACTCATTGCTCAAGTTGCTGAGGCTCAGTCAGCAACTCCCAGGGTCACAGAACAGTCCAGAGAAGGGGAAGAAGTGTACCAGTACACCCTGCACCACTGGCGGGGAGGAGGTAGAGAATTTGGGAATAAAGTTAAGCCCAGGAAGAAGGGAGGGGTGGGGGGAAGGTGTTTGAGATTTAGTTTTTATTTGTTGTTATTTCTTATATCTCTCTGATTTTGATTGGCAATAATTTAATTTTTTTTTTTTTCCTAAGTTGAGTCTGTTTTGCCCATGCTTGGTGAGTGATCCGCCAGTCCTTATATCAATCCAAGAGGCTTTTGTAATATTTTCTCTCCCCTGTTCATCGGAGGAGGGGACTGACAGAGAGGGTATGGTGGGCACCTGGCAACCAGCCAGGGCCAACACATCACAAAAGATTGCTGCCCACATGCAGATGAATCGTATGCATACTGTTAATCTGTGCATGCACAACACAATTTGACATATACACAGTTGCTTTGACTGGAGTTACTGAAAACATTGGATAATGTCCCTGTGTAATATGGTGGTTTGGGCAAATAGAGACCTCAAGGTAAAGTCCAGATATCTCTAAACCCTTGCTTAATTTTTATGTCCATGGACGTATGAAGGACACAGTACTTTAATGTGCATTTTTCCCTGTACTATTTTGATAGTTTGAGGTTTTATG
The DNA here is from genome assembly GCF_015220075.1 of Falco rusticolus. Classification (NCBI taxonomy): domain Eukaryota; kingdom Metazoa; phylum Chordata; class Aves; order Falconiformes; family Falconidae; genus Falco; species Falco rusticolus. Next base: position 43,671,016 of record NC_051191.1, on the reverse strand, counting down.
TTTAAGTTACAATGACAAAATTAATTCATGACACTTGAGCTTTAACCTGCTTTGTCCTTTTCTCAAAAAAAAAAAAAAAAAAAAAAGAAAAAGAAAAAGGGTAAAATAGGTGAAATAAGTATTATGTTAAATCTAGAGGCATTCTATTACAGAACTTGATTTAAAAATTGCAGCTCTTATGTGAAAAATGATGGTAAGGAAAGAGTAAGTGGAGGAAAACACTGTGTTCTATTTCTACAAAGAAAAAATATATTCATTTGTTTCATGTTTAACTATTGATGCTAAAATATAACCATATATTTTGAGAGTCATTTTTGTACTTAATGGTACTGTATAATAGATACAGTATTTTTTTCCCTTAAAATCCTACTATAAAAATGTATAGCAGCACACCATTTCTAGAAGAAGTAATTACTTTTTTATGATGATCATATAGCACCTTGCCTGGCTGTGAAGTTCATGGACTGTGCACTCATTTTTGAGTTACAAAGTCATACTGACATTAGTTTCTTGTAATACCAATATATTTTGTATGACTACTCCTGAACATGTCTCCAAACTGAAATCTCTAGTTCACCTGGATAGCTGAATCCTAATAACTTGATGTTGAACAATGAAGGTCACCACTTCTTTTGAGGTACAGAAAATTCCTACTGAACTTCTATTTCAGCTAGGAAGTTGGTGGCAACAATGTACTGAAAAGTGTGACATGATGTGCTGAATTTATTTCTTAAAAATAAAATTACTATAGCAATTAATACCTGGTAACAATATGCAAGCCATTGTAATGCTGCAATACTATGTTAGCACCATGATAGTCAGCTATTTTTTTGTCACATAGCAACAAGAAATATAATTAATATCACACGTTTTGCTTTTATTGAGAGTGTAAACATTTCTTACAATTTTTTTTAAATTGCTTGACAGTATGCACCTACCCAGATGTAATTATGTATTTCAAAATAAAGAGAAAGAAAATACAAGCCAATGTGCTAAAGAACTTTCTGGAATTCATTCACAGCCATGTTATTCACAGTGGCAACATTTTCTCTGCTTTCTATGGAAAACACAGGTCACTAGTTGCTAGACCAGGAAGGCCTTCAAATATAAGGACCAAGCTGTACCAAGCAATTAGGTTGTTATTGGTGACATTTTAATGATGCTTTCTGTGATACTCCTCTTCTATGGCAAACCACCCAGGAAAATTTCACTACCATTTTTACAAATGTTAAAACACACAAACAGTTCAGAAGTTTGTAAATTTCTAGGCCATAAAACTAAAAGCATGTTGATTTGCTTTAACAGTTGTATTGCTGCTTCCTGGACCTACTCTGCATAACAGCTAACATTAGGTACAGAAGTATTATTACCAGTGATCCATCCTAACATCTATGTTTGTCTTAGTATCATGAATATAGAATCAAACAACGCCTGATCTTCATAAATGAATGAAAGCATAACGTTCATAGAAGTGGTTGTATTTTAACCACTACTTGTCTTACTAAAGGTCAAACACAAACTACTTCTTAAAAAAGTACCCATGGCAAAATAAATTAACAAATGAAAAGGCGACCAAATTTCTGTATAGAGTGGCTGAAACTGTCAGCTTGCCTTCTCCCCAAATCCCCAGAAGAATATATCTCTTCCCCTAAAGATAATTGAGAATTGATTCTAAGGCATTTTTTAGGGAGCGTGCTCCTTAGCAGTGCTCCTTTAATGGTCCTTAAAGGGAAGCCTAATTGATTTTTACCAGTCTAGAGTGGCAGCAGTATGATTAAGATATGAAAGTAGGTGTATAGACATATATATAAACATTGGATATAGAGGCTGATGATTGTATAATTGCTACTGCTTGATAGTCCAGATGGTACTATTAATTATTATTAATCATCTATATGATACTATGAACATAAGTGCCATTGTACAAAAGAAAAAAATCTCTGTGCTTTGAAATGTATATATATAAATACATATACATTTATCCTTGGTAAGGAAAAGAAATACTCTTCCATACAAGTTTCAAACTTTTAAAACAAAGCCAGGATTTTTAGCCAATATTTAATACTGTTCTGTTTGTAAAACAGAAATTAAATACATCCCACTGCACAGATCTCAAAATCAGCTGTTAAAAAACTCTGAAATGTACAGCTGTAACCCTTGGATGGCATAGTGGAGGTCACAGATAAAGCTAATGACAAAGACTAACCTTTAAAATCAGTAACAGTGTGTGTATATACCACTGACTTATTTCTAATAAGAAACACTAAACACTGTATAAGCAGCATGTCAGGAACTTTTAAACAAATTTAAACAAATTTATTTAAACAAATGATGAATAAAATCACAATGTTTCTTTCAGGAATTTGGTGCTTCTGGTATTGACCTTAATTGAAACAAGAAAGCAAAGAATCAATAACTAAATTAACTCATATTTTTTATGCTTTTTAAATGACTCATTTGGTTTGAATTGCAATCAAAGGCTTGAGAAAGCTCTTATAATCTGGCCTGATTTACGGAAGGCTTTGTGGTTAAGGCACTAGGCTGAGGCCTGAGAGTCTTTGCAGTGAAGTAGCAAAAGGTTAGTTCGTTAATGTTTGGGAACTGCTCTGATACAACAAAGATGCATCCATATAAATAAGTGTAAATGTGTCTTACAACTCGGAGGTTGATTGAAGCAAATTCCTGCAAAGTTCTGCCTAAATCAAGACCTCATTAGAGGGTTAACTATTTATGGAGGAATTCTACATTTGCACATGTAAGCAACTCTTAAATATGTATGTAATGACAACCTAAACAGGGTGGTAAACTAGAAACTCATAAATAGACATACTCCATATCATTTTATTTCTAATGATACTTTGAATTTTACTTTTTTAAAAACTTTTTTAGTTTTTTTATGTGAAAGAACCACATTCTGTATGGGATCCTCAAATTATTTCCAGTTTCATTTCTGCTAGTGTTCTCTTTGATATGTCTTCTGTAGCCACACAGAATTTTTCCCTCCCAATCCTGTTTCATTTCTTTATTAGATATAGGTGACAATGTCATTGACAGCTTGAGGTATGGACACGGAACTGTGGTGAACTTTGTACGCTCCTTTGCTCTCTGGGTCCAGACCAGTCTTAGGGTGAGACCTAAGGACTTGGTCATGTTTGGTAAGAGTAGCGTGGCTGTAGTTCCCAGCTTACAGACTGTGAGGGATCTTGTGCTGTGAATAGTACAGAAGCAGTTAAGTGTGTGAGGGAGTGTAGGAAGCAGTTAATTGCTACCTTCAAATGAAAGAGAAGACCTGATTTAGGTAACAGGCTTAAAATCCGAGAAACCAACAGTGGAAAGAACCAGTATAAAAATCTAATACAGATTTTATTGTGATAAAGCTGTGATTGCTAAAAGCACTTACAATGAGATTTGGATTTGAGTGTAAATCAAATGAAAGACTCAGAGGAGCATGCCAGTAACTAAGATTCAATATTAAACAGAGATGAGTAGATACATTGAGGGAAACTGGTTATTGAAGTTAACAGCATAAGGGATGTGAGATCACGTTTCTTTAAGGAATAGGAGCTCAACTACAACTTTGTAAAGAAGGAATGCAGACCCAATGGAGGAAATAAACATTTAAAGAAGAGAGGAAGTAGTCCTGAAGTGGAAAGGAAGGATTCACATTGGCAAAAGCAATGCTTGGAGTCTAGTAAACAATGAAATCTCAACACTGAAAAAACAGAAAAAACAGATATGGTATTATGCTAACAGGAATTTGCATATGATCATTCTTCTGCTGAGTTCTGAGTTCCTACCACTCTTTGATGATGATGCTTTTGGATGAGGTAACAGAAACATCCATTTTCTTGCAGCTGTGTGCAGTACATAGAGTTGCCAACAGATCTTAGGATTTTTTTGGGGACTACAGCATCATTGGTGTCTGACAGCATTCTTGTAGGTTGATTGTGTCTACTTACTGAAGTATTCTAATGTATGGAGTAACAAGATGAATTTCTGCTAGGAGATACTTCTTCTGGGAAATGACTGGTTGTACTATCTAGTGACAGGATTACAGAACGGCTGTCTCTTGGCACAGGGAAATGACCAAGAAAACCCAGTGGTGATTCTATAGTGTATCTGAAGAGGTGCTTCCAGAAGCTGAACTGATAGTGTGAAACCTCTCTGTCATTTTAAAGGCCCTGGTGAGATCTCAACTCTAATATAATGTTCCGTTTTGGTCAACATATTAAGGAAAGATGAACTGAAATCACAACAGCTGCAGAGAAGGGATGTAGGATCTTTCAGGGGAACAAAAAGCATCTCTCAGGAAAAGAGATCCAGCAAAATGAAACATGAGGGAAGATATTGTTACTATATATGAGTATGTCATGGGGGCAAGCATGTGAGAGGGAACTATATTTTAAGATAAAAGATCAGGCTGGTGTGGGAACAGGTGGCTAGCAGCTGGCTATGAGTAAGTTGAAGCTGGAATGGGAAGATGGGTTCTAACTCTCAGAGCACAGTTCTTGGTCAGTCTTCCAAGCACAAGTACTGAGGGCAATTCACCCCAAATGCTTTAAAGATAGAACTTGGAGAGCTTATGAAAGTGATTTCATATTTGATTTGTCTGCAGGGAGCTGACCCAAGAGGTCTCTGCCAGCCCTGTGAACAGACCGTATACCTTAATCTCTTCCTTCAAACCCTTTCAGAGAACTCATTTTTCTAGGCAATCTTCCCGATATTACTCATAGCTGTTCTTTCTCTACTGTTTCCCATGTGTCCCATGCTTTTTCTTTGTTTCTTTTGTATGGCTTGTTATTATGATCTCCACAGCACAGGCTTTTTTTCTTTTGTACAATGGCACTTATGTTCATAGTATTATATAGATGATTAATAATAATTAATAGTACCATCTGGACTATCAAGCAGTAGCAATTATATAATCATCAGCCTCTATATCCAAGTCTTCTAGATAGCTATTTCATTAACTGTAAGTTTTCAAAATGTAATTAAATATAAAAATTTCTTTGAAGGAAAAAAAAAATAATATATATATACTGAATAGAAGAAAAAACCTTAAACTATTTCTTTGGTTGCAGCTTGAGTTCATCTAGTATATAAATATTGTATATGGATTCACATATACATAATATAAATGGTTATATATAATGCATAATAAGTGTATATATAAAATAAATATTTGGTGAAAAAAACCTCAAATAATAGGAAATCATGTAATATGATGAATCTAACATAGTGTTACTCTATATCATTCAAGAAACAAAACTCAGTGAAAAACTGGTTTAAAATGGAAATGCTCATCATTAATTTAATGGGGAGCTGTTGCGATTATGCCAAATCTAATGACTTTTAGAGGAAAACAAGCATGTTATAACCTGGAAGCGCTCACTTAACTGATTCCTGCTGTACTGGCAAAAAAGGCCACTGATTTATTTTACTGTTTGTAGTCCTAAGTGGGATTAATCTGATTTTTTATTTTTAATGTCCACATATTATTCGGCTTGGCTTTTAGGGCAGTCTGTAGTCTAAAGAGAGGGCAAAGACAATTCTGATGTCTCTGCAGACAGGTTCATTGTCTCTTGCATCAAAAGTTTTCCCCTGTGCTCCTGTTTCAGTTTCCTTCCCTGATGTTGAGTAATTTAAGCAGTATTGACAAGGCAGTGGTGCTGTAAAGTGTTATTCATGCCCCAGTGCCCAAAAAGCAATTGGCCACAGAACCTTTAGAAAGCAGCAACAGTTGAATGAAAAACCTACAAATCAGAATTCTTGGCACATTAATGGCAGTCATCCACTGAAGCAAATTGAATTACTGCATGCAAATTAGTTTAAAAGAGGATAGGGGTGACTAGTTACTACCTCTGTTGTCACAGTAGTCACACTGATGAGTTACACATGCTGCTAGCCTGACCTGTCTATAGTTTATGTAATCATAACAATTAGAGAGAAACTAAATTATAACCTAGTTTCCTTCAAATATAGTTTATGCACAAATGTTCAGTAAATGTTGATGACAGAAAATCAAAACACCTGTTTTATTCCATTTCTGTGATCATTTGGGACAAAATAAAGACTGATACAGGTGTCAAAATTCTTAAACACCCCCCACCCCACCCCCAGTTTTTAATTTATTTTAAATCATAAACTAATTAATGGGTAATAGTAATAATAATGATAATAAGAACAAGAAAAATAATAAAGTAGTAGGGATATGTAGCAAAATAATTGATATGGCTGCTGTCTAACAAAAAGCGTATTTTTGCTCTGTATAGCAGTCATATATTAGTTCGACCTGACAGTGTTTAGGGTTGAAAAAACTTGTTAGTACAGCAGTAGTGGCACTGCATTTGGCCTCAGCTGGTGCAGGCATGGTGCCATGCCATCCTGGGTGGGCCACTTTTTCCCCAGCTTTGAGTGTGTACAAATGTTAGTTGTGCACACCCTCAATAGACATCATAAACCTATATGCAAAGTCTGGATCATTGGAAAAGATGGCATTTTTTCTTGCAAAGGAAATTTTCCCGACTGAAAGCTGTTTAAAAGTAATCACTTCAACCACATGATTAAAGGCTGCCACTAAATAACTTACTGAATATTTCAGAGTAATGTTATAATAGAACTAACTTATACAGAAGTCTACTTCTAGGAATCATATATATATTGATTCATATATATATATATATAGGCAATGCCTATAAATTTTATCTTAGTTTAAGGAATCATAATGAAAAAGGTACTTTACAAATTGCTATTAATCAGTACCATTTATTCACGAAGTAGCATTGTTTCATAAAAACATTTTCTAAAGTTCTCAGTACCTTTTCCTGTCAAAGATATCAGAATAAGAATTAGCTCTGTTGTTAGTTTTATGGGGCATATTTTTGTACCACTTAGCATACATTCTTCTGAAGAAACAGAAATTCATCAAGTAGCTGTGCTGATAAAACTGGAGAAGAAAGGAGAAAAACCTATGTTTCATAATAACTGGACAAAATATTTCTTTATGCTTTACAGAAACACTTGATTCAATGGATTCAGTGTTCCACTCCCACCCCCCCACCCACCCCCGGTTTCTTTTATTTCTGACATGTACTGCAGTCTGATAGGTTATGGTATAGTTGAATATATGCTCTTCAGCCTTTGTTGTACGATTCCTGGGGCTGACACAATGACTAGAAACACAGAGTCAGGTATTACCACTATTCTTCAGCAGTAGAAAAGCAGCTGCAAGCCTGCCACAACTTGCCACTTAAACTAAGTTTGTGGCTGTTTGTCAATGCAAATGGTTTAAAAATTGCTTTGTGTCAGTGAAGAAGCATGAAAGAATCAAAGCATATCAGTGAATTTATCTTCCAATTACAAATTAAACTCACACACACAAAAAAAAATCACACACACAAAAAAGTGAAGGCGGCCCACAACCTTTAGCCCTTTGGGCCACGCACCAAAGCTTGAGCTTTTTCCATTAATATTAATCTCCAAGAGAAAGCTGATGACAGGCTGTTACTAAAGTGAGCAGACACTTCAGGGTTAATAGAATTCCATTCTATTAAATATTATCTCCATGGACCAAGATTTTGAAAATAAGCCTTTTATTCTTTAAAAATGGTTATATGAATTGTATTACATTCAAACCAAGTCAAGCCATGTGTTCAGCTTGTTTCCCAAGATCTGATTCTTATGATATTAGGGAGCTCACCTCCCACTAAATCAAGAAATTCAGAATATGTTTAAAATCAAAATACTGTTTGGGTCAGAGCAGCTTCCCTCTTCTGCACTGCACCTCTAAACTTAGTGAAATTTGAGATTTTACTTTAACACTTGGTCTTAGAATGTTAGATCCTGAAGTAATTTACAAGTGTGAATTTACTGCTTACACCTCCTTGCAGTAGGTATAATTTATGCCTATCTACTGAGTAGCATTCCCTGTAATGCTGCCAATATGACACTGGATTAAATTCAAGCTGATCTTCACCTTCCAGTGCCCTTTCTAAGTAAATCTGAAGGCCATCTTTACCCACTTAGTTTGATATTTTTGGAAATATGTTTTCAAAAGAAGGTATCATGTCCTTCATTCATTGGCATCATATCACCAATATAATACAGATATAGAACAGTTGCTGGTGGTGAAGCTGTGAACTGGAGAATTTTGTGTGACACCACTTTCCAGCAGTGCAGGGAATGGCACCAGTCTATCACTAGTTTCTACCTTAACAACTCATATGCTGATCTTTGTGGCTTTTCTGATTGGCAAATCTGATCTCATGTCTATTAAACACTAGGGACTTATATCCTTAGATTTCATTTGGAACAAGGTCTGACCCAGTCTATCACTTGTACAAATATCCATAGTAAAATGGAGGGGTCAGCTTGCCCGTCCATATTTAAAATCTTCCCTTGTACATATGGTCTTTTAGGTCCTCCAGATCAATATCATGGACTGCCTGTGTTGTTACTGTTGAACAGTGCAGCCATCACACTCATTCTGCTGTACCAAATATCACGCAATAATGAAAGTAGCTGAAGTATTTATGATTAGGCAGAGCCTTTGGGATATTTTCCTCGTCAAAAGCAGTACACTGATATTGCTTTGTAACATTTTATTTAATCTTTTCATGAATTTTCTGTTTTCTTTTTTAATATATTATTCTTTATAATAAGTTTATATTTACATATATTAACATCATCCCTCTAAAATTCTTCCATTTGTCAAATCTTTGTTCTTTGGGGAGAAAATCCTGAGTTTCTCTGTGCTTTGGTAAAGAAACTTAAGGGTGATGTCATTTAGTCTGTACTTGCCAGTTCTGGACAAGGAAGAATTTGATTTCCCTGACATTACCATCCTGATTATTTTTTTATTGAGTTGTTTTTTTGGGTTTTGGGTTTTTTTAATTTTCTGCCAGAAATCTTTTTGCATACGCTAAGGAAATTATCTTCCTTTTAATGCTATCACATTATTTTCAAGATACATGCAGCGTTTTTAAATAGATCCATAGATATAGGCAATATATCTTTACAGATATGAACATACAAGAGAGGCAAAAGGAGCTGTCATTCTGTATCAGTACTGCCAGGATGGCAGGTGTTGTACATCTCTTGGTGGGGAAAGAGCTGCTTTTTTTCTCCAGCCACATGGTTTCTATATCAAGGTCTAGGTCCAATGAAATGAAACTGTATTGATATACTAAAGGTCTAGTTTAATACATTCAGTCTACAGCAGAAATCTGCTCCTCATTTTAGAATTTTTTTTCTATTTAAGTCTGTCTTTCCATTAATTACCTCCATGTTCTCCCTATCCCTTATCCAAAAGTTAATCCATATAAATTCTTATTTAGCTTATGTGTGGGAAGAACAGTGTTTAGTTCTATTCTCCCCATCCTTGTGAACTTACAACTGCCAACTATTCACACTACACTATTGCTTCACTTGCTCTGCTTGCTTTAAAAATCTGCACGTTCTTCCATTTATGCTATCATATCTGCATTTGAAATCCCTGACATCTGCCTTTTGACTTTTGCTTAATCTCATTGATTTCTATGCTGCTTTCTGACACTTAGATTTTATGAGTATTAATAAAGATTTTACTCTTTCTATCTCTTCCTGAAATATGTTCTGATTTTTCATTACATGTTCTGTACAATAGTTGACTGCAATCATCTTTCTTGAACTCATTACATATTCTCTGCAAATGTGCCTTTTAAATTTTAATATCTTCAGTTCCTGTGTTTCCCAGATAAAGTCTGATGATGGACTATGTAACTGTATGAGTGCTACGTAGGATAAATCAGACTGTATTTTCAAGACTGCTTCCTCATGTGTATCGCACAGCATTCTCATTTCATTAGAACATCAATGTGTTTGTTTTTCTCCAATTAATTGTATTGCTGCATGGGATGAGAATGAGGGACTATTTTCCCAAACAGACCTTCAGACACATTCAGCAACTCAAAGAACTTGAAAAACACTTACTCTTTTCAAATGTTAAGACATTATTTGGCAAAAATATAATATATTACACATAAACATGTTACAAATGATACTCAAGCATATTGCATGTATTGTTTTTGTGGTAAGTGTATTATAAAGACAAAAGAGCACATAATTTGTCTTTAATCTCACACCCTCTGAGAAGAGTATTCTAAATGAAGAATCACATTTCTTCATTAGATTTTCTACTTTCTAACATAACTTTGAAAGTAAAAGAAGTATTTTTAGCATAATCAGAGATCTGGGTTCAAAGAAGTCTTTGAGACAGTTGAGTAGCTCAGCATGTATCTTGAATGACCTTGAGCAGAGGTTAAGTAATGTTTAATATTTTTTCTGCATACTTAACACATTCCTTAGATGCATTTTTAGTCTACATCTCAGAGGCACCACAAAACTCACAAGGATGTGCTTGCTAATGCATTGTAGCTACTAGTATATTGTTGCACCCTTTCAAAATGATGCCTTTCTTTTTGTCCATGAATCTATGTTTAGATTGCACTGCCAAGTGTGACTGCTAGACTGCTAAGCCTCTTCAACAGCCAGCACAAGGTGATTTTCAATACTTCTAGATGCACATCCTATGCTTAATGATACTACAATGACTCAATCAATCCCATAGATGATAACTTAATCCCCTGATCAGTGTTCTAACTCTGCTGATGCTCAGTTTTAATGGCATTGCATTTCTTCGTGTAACTTCCCATGTTTCTAAAGTGCTATAACTGAATATAAAGCAGACTGAAGAGGATTCATATCAAAATACGTTTAGAAAATCAATCAATATTTTCATGGCCTCTTTTTTTACCAAATAACTTTTAGCTTACCTTAAAGCTATACCGTTAGTATAATTTCAATTTTCTCTGCAGTGTTATCTTAGATGTAAAAAACTTGCATGTATATGTATGACAAGTTAACTAATCTATCCTTCCTATGCAATATTAATTTGCCCTCTAGATTTTCTGACTTTGGCAAAGTCTCAATTATATCTGTTTATTGATTATTGTGGTTTGCAGCAGAACATCAGTAACACTATCAGCTCAAAAAACCACATAGTATTATAGAGTTAATGAGGGAATGCAGCAAGAAATAAAACATATAGAAACAAAAAATCCAGATGATAAAATCTTGCAGTAGCCATGACTGATATATTCCTATTGATTAATATTCAACTCTAGATACCAAATAATATGTAACTTGATATAAAGTAGAACCCTGACTATTATCTCAATTGTAGCAAGAGTAAGAAGTGGTATGACTAATCTAAAACTTCGGTTAGTTACTATAAAAGGGGTATAACTTGGGGTTTTCTGAGCTTATTGAATGCTGTTGATTATTGAGGGAGGCAAATGATGGTAGATGAAAAGAGTTTTAACTTAGCTGTATATCTTTCCACGTCCCCAAAACAGACAGTAATAAGGATGGGACTAGTACCTCCAGGGTGTTTGTCCTGGATGTTTGGTAATTGATACTTGGAAATCAGCCCACAATATCAATTCTGTGACCATGTTTTCCATACACAGAACTAGGAGAAACTCTGCATTTGCTACTGGAGAACTATTCTGAACCTCAGTGTGATACAGTGGAGCCCTAGCCTGACATAGTTGCTGGCCCAAAATACACAATCCCATTTATGGAAGATGGATTGACACTGTTTCCATCATCCAGTTAGAACCACCGAAAAAGCTTTAGATCTCCCAGTAGTCAATGTAGAATATATATAGTCATTGAAGACTCATGCTTTGCCAGGGGAGTGTTCAGAGCATGAAACTAAAGTAGGTGAGACAAATTATCTTCTGTAATCCCCATGGGCAAAATTCATTTGCTCACATATGTGAATTTAGTGCCATTTTTGGTACTCTAGAAAATTTTACCTAGCCTTTGGCTACTGTCCGTAATGGGACAGGTCTCCTGTAAGCTCCATGTCAATATCTCATAAGAATATAATGTCTCTAGATGACTATGTGAGGATGACCTCTAAATTAATCATTCAGGAATATTAAGAAATAAGGGGTCTACATACAAGCTGGGGGACAAAATTAATTTGGCTAAGCAGAGATATCTTTGAGATCCCATGTTAGCTGAAAGAACTGCATTGGGTTGGCAGGTACAATAATGGACTTATGGATGGCACATAGTGCTTCTAGAGACATAACTGTAAGCCAGGTATGATATCCTAGGGAAACTAATACGGCTGTATGTTGAGAACTGAGTCCTACCTCAGCTGTCTCACCTGCAATTAATGAGCACAGATCTGAATTTCGTGTTGCTTGGCCATAAAAGCTTAGTGCTATTTGAGATGCTAGGTAATCTGTTTTTTCCATTTTTACCATCTTTCCTGAAAAAAACTTCAGGTTACCTTACAGAAGCTCATGGCATAAACTGTATGCATTTGACATTGTTTTCTCAGTGGGGAAGTACAGACCTGTGGCTTTTCCATTACTGCGCAGTACTGGGGGCAGCTCTGTTGAATAACTTTACCAATGACCTGGATGAGAGGATCAAGTGCATGCTCACTACATTTCCAGGTGACACCAAGTTGGGCAGGAGTGTTGATCTGCTTGAGGGTAGAAAGGCTCTACAGAGGGATGAGGACAGCCTGGATCGATGGGAAGAGGCCAACTGTATGAGGTTCAATGAGGCTAAGTGTCGGGTCCTGCACTTGGGTCACAACAGCCCCACGCAGCACTACAGGCTTGGAGCAGAGTGGTTGGAAAGCTGCCTGGTGGAAAGCAACCTGGGGGTGCTGGCTGACAGCTGGCTGAATATGAGCCAGCAGGGTGCCCAGGTGGCCAACAGCATCCTGGCTTGTATCCAAAACAGTGTGGCCAGCAGGACAGGGGAAGTGATTGTCCTCCTGTCCTCAACACTGCTGAAGCTGCACCTTAAATACCATATCCAGATTTGGGCCTCTCACTACAAGAAAGATATTGAGGTGCTGAAGCACGTCCAGAGAAGGGCAATGAAGCTGGTGAAGGGTCTGGAGCACAAGTCTTATGAGGAGCAGCTGAGGGAACTGGGATTGTTTAGCCTGGAGAGGAGGCTCAGGGGAGACCTTATCACTCTCTACAACTACCTGAAAGGAGGTTGCAGTGAGGTGGGGGTTGGTCTCTTCTCCCAAGTAACAAGGGATAGGACAAGAGGAAACAGCTTCAAGTTGCACCAGGGGAGGTTTAGAATGGGTATTAGGAAACATTTATTCACTGAAAGGGTTGTCAAGCATTGGCACAGGCTGACCAGGGAAGTGTTGGAGTCTCCATTTGTGGAGATATTCAAACCCATGATTTAAACCTCTCAATATTTGACATGCAATGCTCATTAATAGTTGTTCTTTGTGGTTTTTTTTTTCTTTTTAATACTTTTTCCTGAAATAAAATCATCAGGAAGGGGGAATAAAGGGTGAAGTTTATAGTCTCCCATAGTAGATAACCTTGCCACCTGGGAAGAAAGTGGAACTGTTTTGAAGCTAAAGATACAAGTGTATGGAACATAAATAGGTAGAAATCTAGGAGGATAATTAACTTGCTATCTCAGAGCGTACTGTTATTCCTTCTGACGCTACAAAATCATGTCTGTTTCATGTCTTGCCTTTAATGATATGGATAATTTGAAGTCACAGACAGTTGAATCTGTGGGATGGTGGACAATAAATAGTGGTCAGAATATTCTGTAAACGTTCTTAGAAATATTTTTTCCTTCCAATAAACAAACATAAATCAAGGAAGGCTAGTGCACTGTTCCAAACTTTTTTTCTGGTTTGGATGCTCATGTAGTATATAGTAAAGTCCCAATGATTAATCAGTTTGGGGAATATTTTTATCGAATAAACAAAAGACACAGCACCCCTAACAACAAAACTATCCTTCCACCTTCAAGTTCTTGCTTCAAACTGGGTAGAAAATAATGTTTAGAGGAAAACTCTCAAGGATTTTTTTACCATGTAAAAATGCATATTTTCCCTAGATTCTTTGAAAGTCTATTTTCATGATCTAAAGTAAAATATATGTTAAAAAAGCAGAATACCTAACACATTGTAAAAATTCACCTTGAGGGTTAAATTTTGGCTCTGCAAAAAGCTGTACATTGGTTTCAGTTCATATTGCAGAAACATGAGCAATTCTGATAATCAATAGTTTTACTAACTCCACTTATAATCCAATATAATATCTGGGTCTCCCTGATTATCTCTTTGCACACACGTGTGTGTGTATCTCTATACACATATATATTCTATGTATTTAGGAGTGAGTATGTGTATCTGTGCATTTATAGAGAAAGAGCTAGTGTGCATATTTGCTTTTATAACTATGTATATAAAATTTGGAGGCAGAAATATTAGGAAAAGTATTTTGAAAGGGGAGGAAATTTTTAAAAGACCTTACCAGTATCCATCTCATAAAAACTTATTCCACATAAATCTGTAGTATTATTTTGAACAAATACGTAAGAGCAGTTTAGTGTGTTTCCAAGTTTTCCCTTTTTTGCCCTTGCTCTCTTACCCCTCTGGTGTTCACTGACTACCACTGCAGAGTTAAAAGGAAACTGCTGTTCATGTATTTCAGGCCTCTGTAGTTTAATCCCTTTAGGAAAATAAAGTTCATAAAGTTCAAATGTACAGAAAAATTATCCAAACCTGGTTCAAATCATTAGTGTAAATGTGTTTGCAAGCACATCTGTTTCCTCGATGAAAAGTGATGTACTTTAACCTCTTCAACCTTTGCCAAGCAAACATAGCTTTTGTCTGTTTCTTTCAAGCAATATGAACAGTTAAATCATGTACAGGTATTTCTGGCATTAGGAAGCCTTCTCTCTTTTATGAATTTACATAGCTAGTAGGTGAAGAAACAATTTCACCTGAAAATGTATAACATGGGTTGGAAACACATTTTTAAAGAGTTCTGTAAAGTGTAGTAGATTAAATAAGAAGTAGCTGTGAGATGAAGATAAGAAAATGTGACCTGTATATAAAGATACAGAGTTCTGTATGGCTGCAAAGGAATATAACTTCCATTCTGTGAAGGAGGGAAAGAACAGTAACAGCTAATTTATCTACTGTGAAAAAAATTCAACAACTCTATAATAAATGTGCTAAATATTCTAAATATTTGCACACTACAGTGAGCTGTTACCAAAATCTATTCAGAAAGTGGCAAAATTTTCAATCAAAAAATATAGGTTTTTAGAGACATCATATAAACCAGAAATTTTGTACTTTGCATGTGACTTACGAATGAGAAAAACTGGACAAATACCTATGCTAACACAATTTAATGGAAAATAGAAGCAGTAGTTATTAATGGTATCTTCAGAGTTTCAAATTACTGATATTTAGATTTTCTTATATATGGTGTATATAAAATATGTAAGGAAAACTGTTACAGTGGCCTGTGACATTATTGAATTTATGAGACAACACTGCTGTACATATTCAAACAAATCATGGGAAATTAATAAAGAAGGCCGCTAGCCATATGTTAAAATTTTCTACCATTTAGAATTGACTGGGTAACAGAAAAGGTGCTCTTTATTGCAAAGCAAAGCAAGCCATTGCATGTTTAAATACCCTTCATTGTAACAGTACTTAATATTTTTCATTATAACCAAGAACACAAGTATGTCCTCCTCATTCAGAATTTTCTTAATCTTTACCTTTGGCACCATATCGGTCAAGCTGAACACTGGTTTATAATTGTTTAGAAATTTAGAAATTTTTTAGCCCAAACATTTTTTTTTCCCAGTTACTCTTACCCAGTGAAGGGCTTCTGTTTCCACTGAAAATTTAGATCTTTAGTGTTACAGTTGCTTTGAATAATTATCAAAACCGAATTTTAAAGTTCCATAAATTCAGCTCAGTTACCATTATTCACTGACTATGTCAGGCTGGTTGGCTGTCTTCCCAAGACATATTTCTGCATTTTTTCTTATACCAGGCAATGTAAATTACAAGACACTGGGCTGTCCAAGATAAAACAAAATTTTAGCAAGCTGACTACAAAAACTTTTTTCTCTTAATGGAGATACACTGGAAGGTTTTGAATTTTAATCCTGTTGGGCAAATAATAGTCCAGACTTCCAAAACTAGCTTTACACTTTTGATTAAAAACTTAACAAAAAGATAAAAATATGCTATTGCACACAGAGACACTAGACTAGAATTGTTTTATTCATTAGAATGTGATAATAAAATAATGGTTGGCGTGAACTCTTTCTAAGATGGTAGCAAGTGTTTAACTAAATTTGCTGAATATAGTAATATCACATCTGTGCAATACTGCAAGATACTGAAAGTCATTAATATTTCTTGGCATATCACTAATCAGTTATACAGGACTAACTGCATGTTTTATAATTAGTAGAAATAATGGTAATATTTTTCAATTAGGAGCTTTAAATAAAAAGTTCACATATTATAATTTACTTACATCTTTTTAATGATATAATTACCAATATCATAGTAGAAGCCTATGCATAAAAAATGCAATTAACTAAAACAAAGTGATTGGAAACTGAAGGAAATTAGTGTTTTCTTTTCATCAAATTCTGCCTATCATTTTGGAGAACACTGAAAAATGAGTTCTCAGATATAAACAGAAGCCTTCTCTGTGGCTTTGTGGCTTTTCAAGGGACAGAACAAGCCTGATGAAGTGGACAGCTTTCTGTGATGAAATAGGTGACTTTGTGGATGTGGGGAGAGCAGGGGATGCTGTTTATCTTGCTTTTAGCAAGGCATTCCTCATGTTCTCCCACAGTATCCTTAGTGCCATGTTGATGAAATATCAACTGGACAACTGGGTGGAAAGCTAGTTAGGCTTCTGGGATCAAAATATTGAGACAGAAGATCCAAAGTCCAGCTGGTGTCTGGTCATGATGAGCGGCATCCCTCAGGACTGATGTGTTTGCTGATATTTAGCATGTTTGTTAGTGGCCTGGACAATGGGATGGGATGTTAACAAGTTGGTAGATGGTATCACTGGAGGGCAGGTCTCCTATGTGTTGTGAGAGCCATATAGGCTGGAGAAATGGACTGGCAGATCTGTCAGAAAGTTCAACAAAGACAAATGCCAAGTCCTGCACTTGGAGAGATATAACCCTGTTAGCATTTGGGAGTTGACGGGATAGAAAGCAGCTGTGTAGAAATCACTGTGGAGTGTTGGTAAACAGCAAACAACCTTAGTCAGCAGTTGTGCACCTGAGGTGAAGGTGACCAGCTGCATACTGGACTATATTGGCTAGAGATTAACCAACAGATGAAGGGCAATGATTATTCCTATCACTGACACTTGTGCAGTTGCATCTGAAATATTTAATCTAGTTTTGGGTTTCTCAATACAAGAAAGACTTTGACATATTGGAACGAGTCCCATGGAGGGCAACCAAAAAGTTTCAGGGGGTTGTTCCAATCTAAGAAGAAAAACTCGAGTGAATGATCTTATTGCTGCATCTGACTACATAGTAGGAGATACAGAGGAGACAAGCCAGACTCTTCTCAGAAGTACAAAGTGATAATGAACAGAGTTGCCTAGTTAAATATTGCAGTGCAGGAAATTCTGATTAAACATCAGTAAAAACATGTTCATAATGAGAGAATTCAAGCGCTGTTTTGCCAAAAAGTTTATAGGTTCTCCATCCTTAGAAACAGTCAAACCAGAATTGAACAAGGCCTTGAGCATTCTGCTCTAGCTGAGCCTGCTCTGAATAGGAGGTTGGACTGGACAGTCTTCAGAGGTCCCTTCTAACCTGCATGAGTCTATCCTTCTATGAAAGCCATTTTTATCCTGTATACAATGTGGATAACACAAGTGTGACAAGAACAGTGGGATTTAAGTTATAAGTATGAAAATCAAATTCGTTCTTTAGTCATGGTTGTGTATCAAGGCTGTGACTGTACACACATCCAATGCTTTTAAGTTTTTGATTCCATGAGTGGCTCAGGAACTGCCCAACAAGTCATCTGCATAGATGAGATAATAGGCAGGCTGGAAACACTGGACCAACTTCTGACTATATGATTCTTTGCCTTTATAGTCAAGTATTAAGAATCAGTAGTCCCTCTGTAGTCCCACTGAGGACTACAAGAACCTTGCAAGGGCAAGCAGAGATGCAGTCAGGAAGGCTAAGGTTCAGCTAGAGCAGAAATTTCCCAAAGATGTCAAGAGCAAGAACAGGTTCTTCGGATACATAAGCAGTAAGCAGAAGCATAGGAAAGACATAAGCCTATTGCTAAACAGTGCAGGGAAACTATTTACTACTAATGCTGACAAGGCAGAGGTTCTCAATACTTGTTTTGGTTTTGCCTTTACCAGAATAGCTGGACCGCATATCACAAGATCAAGTAGCTATAACTCATGTGTCGACCCAGAGGTAGTGGAGGTCTGTGGTCTTTTGCAGGGGCTGAACCCACATAAATCTATGGGCCTAGATGAGATCCGCCCCAGGGTATGAAGAGAGGTGGCTGACATGTTTGCAACGCCACTGTCCACTGTCTCTAATCTGTGAAATGTTGTGGTGATCAGGGCATATCCTTGATGACCAGAAGAGGCCAAATGTCATATCTGTGTACAAGAAGGGACCAAAAAAGGACTCGGGTACTATAGGCCCATTTTTTAGTCTTACTTTGATCCCTGGGAAAGTAATGGAATTAGTCCTTTTAGAAACTACTAGAAGCCAAATGAAGCAGGTGATTGGGAAAAAAGCCAGCACAGATTTACGAAAGGCAAATTGTGCCTGACTCACCTGATCAGGTTCTACAACAAAATAACATCTTCTCTCACCATGGGGAGAGCAGTGGATATTGTTTATGTGGCCTTCAGCAAAGCATTCAGCACTGTTTCCCAGCCTCCTCCTAGAAAACCTGGCAAGATACAGATTGAGTGGGTGGTCTGCAAGAAGGGAAGGAAATAGCTAACAGGCCACACTCAGAGGGTGGTAATCAATGGTTTTTGCTCAGGGTGGAAGCCTGTCACAAGTGAGTTCCCCCAGGGATCAGTACCGGGTCTTATGCTGTTCAACATCTTCATAAATGATCTGCACAATGGGAACCCTCACCAAGTGTGCTGATGACACTAAACTGAGTGGAGAGGTGGACGTGTCAGAGGGGAGAACCATTTTACAGAGAGACCTGGATGGGCTGGAAGAGTGGGCAAGCAAGAACTGTATGAAGTTCAGCAAAGACAAATCCAAAGCCCTTCACCTGGGACAACATAACAAAAGAGCCGAGTACAGGCTGGGATCTCTGTAGCTGGGAAGCAGGCTTGCTGAAAGAGAACTTGGGTCCTGGTGGAGAACAAGCTGAGCAAGAGTCAGCAGTGTGCTGCTGCAGCAATGAAGGCAAAATGGATCCTGGGCTGCATCTACAGGGGCGTTGCTAGCAGAGAGAGAGAGTTGTGATCATCCCACTCTACTCGGCACTTGTAAGGCTGCACCTGGAGTACTGTGTCCAGTTCTAGTCCCTGCAGTTCGAGAAAGACACAGGCAGACTGTGGTGTTTAGTTGACTACTGGAATTAATTGCAATCATTAGCTTTTTAGTTTTATCAAACTCTGTATGCCTGTGCAACACAATTATTTTCTATTCTATTGTGAATAGAGGTAGAAACACATGGATCAAAAACGGGAAAACAGTCTATGCACTGTAGTATGACTTTTCTAACACTGAATTCTCCCAGAGGATTATAACATGGTTTATCAAACTACATTTCAAATTGTACAAGTGTTCACAAACATTTGTCTGCATTCATTTGATTGTAAAAGAAAGGGCTAGAAACTATATGAGGTGGCATGGGTAAGGTGAACTGAGTTTCTAAACACAAGTAGCATCTGTGAGCATTTAGGAAATGTAGTAATTGGAATGATGCTTCAAAATTTTTTTTTCACTTTTGCTGTTTCCTTTTAGGTTGCAAACTTATTCAAGTGAGTTTACAAGCACTTTTATTGTTCTCCAGAGTTCAGATAGTTGCTAAACTGCTCACTGCAGCTTTACATTTAAAACGCTTGTTATAACTCCCTACAGAGCAGTAAAACATTGTGCCTTACCCCTATTTGAGCATACAGAAGAATACTTTTAACACCTTTGTTATTGCTACTTGAACTATTGTTACTTGAACTAATGTGTTTCATCATATCAAAACTGATTGCCATCACTTCATAATTAGAAAAGAGTGGGGGGGGAAAAAAAACCCTTCATAACAAATGGCTATGACAATTTGCTTGTTTGTGTGGATATGCACAAAGGACAATTCTGCCATGAAGATGTCACAAATTAACTGAGAAATATTCAGATAATCATGTTTGTGACCCAGCCAAAAACACTAATGCTACCTTACAAAGGTGGAAGAACTTTGGATTCCAATATTACTTCAAGTTAGTTTCAAACAAGTCTAGTCAATTGGAAAGCCATCAGCACTTCACACTGATTTCGACAGAAATCTTCTAGCGAGGGCAAGTCAGGCACACAGACACAATGCATGACTGTGGAGATTACAAGGATAAAAATACACCAGGTAGGGAAATAAACAATGTTAGCTTGAAAAACATTGCCACTATTAGTCTGTTGTCACAAAATATTTTATATGTGTTGACCTCCACCATATGTTTTTATTTGAGTCCATTAAAAGAGTATTATGTTTCACTGCCTTAGGAAACTCTGGAATCAATGTGTCAAGGTCAAATATTCTTCACAAATACGCTTTGCTTTATATAGTTTAATCTATGTTGATTTGCTAACTGAGAAATTTCCAGACATGTAGAGGCAGGACATAATAAAGCATTATATCTGCATATTTGTCATTCCTTCTACCTCCAGACACTAATATTAAAGATCATTTGAAAAAGAAAAAATTATAATCTTGTTAATAAGGATGCTTATTCTGAATGCAGAAAGTATTCAGGTAAAAATTCCTTGAAACATCTGAGTATTGCAAAATAAAGATTACTTTCTGTCTCTGCACCTAACATGCACATTAAAGGTACAAAGTAAAGTTTGTGGTGTTTACAGTCTAGCTAATGGTGCTCATGTTGAAAACAAGATGATAATTTCATTTTAACTTGAGTTAAAGTTAACATATCTTCCAACTAAAGAAGAATGTCTGAATTTAAGATTCCAGCTACAAGAAATCATTTGGAGATGTGACTTGCAATGAGAATTGCAGAATATAAATACATTTCAGGAAAGAGGAAGAAGTGACAAAAGCCAGATCAATTAAAACACAAGGCTGGCTGCACTTTCAGTATCTCTTTGGTCAGACATGAATTTGTCTTTGCGTTCACAGTGATAATAAGGGATGAAATGAAGAGTAGAAGCTGGCCATTCTCCCAAAAAGTGCATTTCACATTACACAAGTTCCAAAGCTTCTGTGTCACTGTAAAGTCCATTGACAGATCTGTCAGATAATAATATGATTTCTTCTTCTGTACGGCTGTCAAAGTTGGATGCTTCAAAACCCTCATTATGCAAGACTCAGTGCACACATGAACTTCACCGAGTTAGATGTTTAATTTAAATGGGTCATCTAAGTTTATTCTTCAGGTAGTGAGAGTGATAGGCACCTCCAGAAGGCAATTTTTTCTTTCATACTTTCTGGATGAATAATATTCTGAAAACATCAATCAAATGTAGTGGATCTTCTTATAACAAACTAGTTATAATAACTAGAATATTTTGGCATTAATATTAAGGATACTTAATGGATAAAGTTTAGCATTAGCTTCTTATATTAAAAATGTCAAAGATATTTGAGAAAAGTTTGTATTAAAAATGACACAGAACCATAATACACTAACAAGAAAGAATGTACCTTTGTCAACATTTAACATACACTATTTGGCAAAGTTGGGAACTTGCACTATCATGCTGAAAAAATTGAGATCCAACTACACTGAATCTGAATCAGCCCCTTTTGAAACCTTCATCCCTTCAAAAGTAAAGTAGAAGCTCTAACAGTTAGGTTTTTTTGCTTGATGACCTTCAGTACATGCATAAATTTGTACAGAAATAATCCGGTCCATGATCCCCATGGTTTACAATCATAGAGTCATAGAATCATTTGGGTTGCAAAAGACCTTTAAGATGATCAGATCCAGCCATCAGCCTAGCACTGTGAAGTCCACCACTAAATCATGTCCCCAAGCACCACATGTACAAGTCTTTAAATACCTCCAGGGATGGTGACTTAACCACTTCCCTAAGCAGTCTGTTTCATTGCTTGACAGCCCTTAAAGTACACCAATACCCTTCTTATAAAACAGCCAAGTAGAGTACCGACAGGTTTGGCAGCACAATTCAGAAATATTTTCCTTTATTACTTTTAGCACCTTGAGTGGATGGACAGACAAAAAGATTTGGTCGGGTTTGAGGTTTATTGAGTAGCATATTACTTGCTAAGTTGTCTCCTTGAAATCAGTGTGACTACTCAATGAGTAAGGAATGACTACTCAGCATGTGCATTGAAATGGACTCTGACCCATGATATATCACTTCTGATGAAAAAACAGGATATTAAACAAGGTACATTAAATAACAGCAATGCCCAGAATGTCCTTTTAAAATTAGCTTTGTTGATTGACAGATTATTCTCTGTTGCAGACTCTAGGATAAAAAGGTCATTTCAAACATATTATAATTGAAGTCCTGCTTATGTTTCCTGTTAGCTTCAGATTCTCATAATCATTCTGTTATAATCCTTGCTTTACAATACAGTACCTAAAAAATAATCTTATTTATTCATGTTTTCCTGCAAGCTAATGGTTTATTTCCTTTCTTTTTCTCTCCTCCCTACTCTTGCATTCCTATCCTCTCCAAGTTGCTAGTCTCAATTAAAATATAAAAATGTAACTCACTTCTATATAACATCAAACCAATTTAATCTACCTCATTCTTCTACTGGCTGCAGGTAAATTCTTTGTCTAAATACCAGCTGTACTGAATGTTTATTATAAATCTGTGTTACTTTCCCCTCTCCACTTACAGTCTCCAACTCTTTGTATCTGTAATGGTAAGAGACTGAGGGAACCTGGGAGGGCAGAGGGGTCAAGGTTCTGAAGATAAGTGACAAAAGACAAAGTACAAGGATAAAAAGAAAAAGGTAGCTTCGCAGCTGGAAAAATGAGAATTGCAGAGTGTTGGATAAAATGAAGATCAGTGGCTAAACCAGTAGAATCTATTTATACACAATTTTTTCTTTAGAGAGGGAAGTATGCAATTACATTGGAAGAGACAGGAAGGTTATTTTATAAAGAATTTGCTTTGTAATATTCCCCATGTTACAGAAATTTGTTCTGAGAATGAAGTGATAAATAGCTTTCTCCCCCAAGAAGCAAAGCAGTGAAGATGTTTTGCCTCAGGCAAGCACTGTTACTTCCCTGTTCGTGACCTGGAAGCAGTCAGTGGGCCATACTAACAACACATACCCAGTACAATACACAATACATAATTTCTGCATGAAGATGTCCACCTGCTGATGGGGAAAAGGGGAGGGCAACACCAGTAAAATAAAAGTAGACCAGACATCATGTGGGTGCGAAATATGTAAAGAGTAACATGGTCCCATGACATGACTGGGTCACTGGGTGTTTTTCTTTGCTTTGCTTTTATTTGTAAAATGACCTTAAAAAGAAGAGTCTTGTTAGAAACAAGAGACTCTTGTTATCTTCTCTGTCCCCATTGACCCACTTTCATCTGTTCACTTCATTTAACTGCAATGCCTTTGTGTAACAGTCAATAAACACATGCTTCATCTCACCTAAATTCAGATGCCTAAAAGCTAGAGGCAGGTAATTTCCTTAGGCTACCAGAATAAATGTTGGAGAGAAATGGATACCACAAAGTGAGATTGAGCTGTCCTTTGTCAGATACGCACCTCAGACAACAGGGTTGCCCCCTGATAATTCATGTTTCTCTCCTTGACCACATGTTACTAGCTTGATCTGGATCCGGCTGTATCTTTACATACTGACATTAGAGCAGTGAATCCTACCTCATATCTATATTGATCCATGTTTGTTCTATTTTAGCTTTTTTTGCATGGGAAAAAAATTACCACTTACATAGTAATTGTACTTTGAATTTTGAGAGGGGAGGAAAATCAACTAAAATAATTTAATTAGATACTTTTGGATTTCCAGAAAATTATAGGAGGCCTTACAGTAAAAATGCATACAGGACTGAGTACTGCAATGGCTCCAAATGGATTATGTTGTAAAATAACACATGAACATGCTTTAAAATCCTTCTGCTTAGAAGGATGATATGTTGCTTCCTGTGCATCACATCAATCAGTTTTGTATGCCATTATATAACTTCTCAAAAGTGGAAATGGAATACTTTTTTCTTCAGTACATCAGTGGTTATAATGCCTCTGTTTATAGCTGTCTCAGCTGGCTGCTAAAATACTTTTAATCTGAGGGGCTGCTTTGTATATTTAATCATTATACTTGTGTTTTACTCAAATGCTTAGAAATTCATTAATACATTTCATTTAAAAAAAAAGAGTAAATAACTTCTTTTCTAAGGACTGGTCTACAAAGCTTTAATTTTCACAGTTAATCTGGCTGTTTCCTTGCCAATTTGCTGTGCCATTTTACTTCTCCCCATTTACCTGGCAAGAAGCTGATATACAAATGTTCTTTTTATACTAATTCTAAAATCTTTCAGTTTATACCACTATCCATGGTTAGCAATCAGTGAAAGGATTATTGTTTGAATTAATTTTGTAAAAATGTCATCAAATCTTCATGAATATGTTAAGATTTTTTTTTCTATGAGCCAATAGAGAGACATCAATGCAATCAACAGTTCACTACATCTGGCTTTATATGATTTTTTTGATGTTAAAAAATATGGCCAGAAGATAATGCTCTTGCTGCATACTTTAGACAAGTTAAAATGAAAAAATGGTCATTTATCCATCAGCACTGTGTGAACAGAACTGCCAGTTAAGGACTTCTTCAAGACAATGAAGCTCTCAACTTCTTCTAGAGAATGAAGCTCTCACTGGGGAAATATAGGTCTCCAAAGCCTGATTCATCAGACACATCAGTTTTAGGAAAGGTGACTCACCCCTACATACTCATCTCCAAACCACATTATTTTTTGGTAACTGTGTCATTCTGACTAAAGTAAAAAAAAAATAATCCAAGTCGTCTCTGCTGTGTAGGAAGACTGAGACATGGTGAAACAAGAATATCCTTGAGTGTTCAGGCTCTGAGCAGAATTAACCCCTTCCTTGAATTTCCTGAACAACCCCACTGTCTCATCTCAGGATGGTGAAAAAAAGCTACAGAAATTAGACTACTATCCTCTCACGAGAAACAGTCCTACTACAGCAAGAAAAAGAATGACTTACCATACAGAAGCATCTATATCTTTCTATAGTGAAAGATAGAACTTCCTGGGCTTTCATAATGAAGGCTGATATTTTTGTGAATTCAGATTTTTGACTGATCATCTTTGAGTGTTGCTTTAGAACACAAAAGGGAATGGCACTCTCAGTGCTTGTTGCTGAGATGGCTGGTGGTTGATTCAACAACTTTGAATGATGCATAAATAGAAACAGTGAAGAAGTTAATTTCTACTCATGATATTTTGCTTTACTTTTTGCTCTCCACTTAGCTTGAAAAGGAGGTTCTTTAAATTTATATTAAGATAACAGTTTAATCCACTTGAAAATATTTTTGGTTTATTCAAAGAGGTAAATAATATAAAAAATTTCTTTCAGGACAGAAATAGTCTGGTCACTAAACATATCTAGCCTGAAAGATGTGGACAAAAGGAAAGGTCATTAGATCTCTACTTTGACCAGAACTATCTTGGATATTTAAGACTCTCTGAATTTGCTGAAAATAAAAAAAGACAACAATGGAATTAATGACATTTACCCCAGTGTTCATGAGAAACTAAAAAATGAAACTGATACATTTCTAATCTGAGTATAATATATGGCTTATAGCAAACCTATTCAAGGAATGGAGGGAGGAAATAGGATTTTAAACTTGAAAATTGTTTGGAGAATTAATTTAGGATTATAGACCAGTTTTTCATATCAGGCAGCTTGCTAAAAACTATAATAAAGAACAGGATAAATAAACACATGGAAAAACATTCCACTGTCTGCAACAGGTGACTTGGAAGTAAGATGCATTGCGAAGGTGTATCAGAAGGAATCACTGAGTGTCAGGATAATGGATGCATGTGAGATATACAACTTGGGTTTAAACAAACCTCAAAAAGGATAAGAGGGTAGGAAGGTTCTCTTGTAATGATTAGAAAATGACAGAAGAATAAGAATCATAAGGTAGGTATAGGTGAACAGTTTTCTCAGTGGTAGAAAAGTTATACATAAGATTTTGTGCTTAGATCTTTGTTGTTCAGTACCTCATTAAATAAAGGCACAATGGTGAAGAAAAATTATGTGAAAAATTCTCATACCCAATCATAAAAAGCAGCTGAAGAAAAGTTAAAAGGCATTTACAGTGTCCAGTCAGAGTCCCCAGAAAACCTTCTTGATTCCCAGCGGTTCCAGAAAATGCTAATCACTCTCCTGACCACCCTCCCCTCACGTCACCCCAGTTGCCACTCTGTCTGCTTTAAGAAGATGAAAATGGGCATGCCCTTTTCTGCTTTGGGCACTTGGACTAATATTCTGGGAGTATGAGTTCTGTCATGGGCATTTCAGGAAGGTTCTTTAATAGAATTATTCGACTTTTGTTTCAGGAATGCCTTACTGTTACTCACCAGTTATCTAACTCAAACCATGGTAAGTAAAATACAGAATAAATGATTTTGTTTACAAAAGAGGCAAAACAACCACAAAAGTTTATAAAAGGTGGGGGCAGGGAGAAAGAAAAAATATTCTTAATTTGCTTTCTTTAATGTTAAGGTGAGAAACAGCTAACTTTCTCTTCCTTTTTCTCATATTTAGCTGATTTGTGATAAGTTTTCCAGCGAAGGATCTTGTCAGGGATTTTCTTTTTTTGCTTATCATGCTCCTCATGTTGCATTATTAGAGAACACCCTGTCTTGGTGATGCATGTTAGCTTTTATAGACAATCTCTCCTTTGAAATCCTCCAAGGCTCCAGACACATAATCTCTTTCCCCAAAACTTTTTTAATGTCTTCCTCTTGCAAGAGACAGACAACTTGTCATGTCTCTTAATCCAAAGAAGTGGATTAATCTACATCCCTGGAAATGCTAATGTGTCTTTGTTAAATCAGATGTCTTTTTAGCTGCTTTGCTAGCTAATAAACAACTTTTGCCTTAGCAAGAAGTAAATCCTCCCTCCTCACCCCGGTTTTGTTAACTCACTGTGTACATTTCATAATAAAGTGTAATTAAAATAAAAATGTATGGTTTATATCTATCTGTATTTTATATCATTCTGGTCATAAAGATACATATAAAGATCTAAAGTGGATAAATTTATGTACTTTATCATTGGTTCTTCAACATAGATCAGAGCAGACAACAACTAGCTTCTCTCACATGACAATGGGTCTCCATGATTGACCCTTGTTACCTGTCTTGGAAATTTAGTAGAAACTACAACTAGTTGCATAGAGACAGAACAGTCTCACAATACTGAATGATTAGGTAAAAAATGTCAAATGTAATTCAGTGTGGGTAAGTGAAAATCAATGCACATGGGTAAAAATATATGTATAACGATAGACTTTAAATTACTCAAGATCACTCCGAAAAATCTTATTCAAGAGTTCTCTGAAAAGAGTTCTCTGCAATTGTCAGAAATACAAGTAGACTGTTTAGGATTACTTGAAAAGGAATGAAAAGCAAATAGAGTAATCATTATGCCACTAAGAATTTATGTTGTGCCTTTAACTTAACAACTTCTGCAAGTTCTAGTCTTCCTTTATCAAAAAGAAACAAAGAACTAAGAAAAGCACAGAGAAGTATAGCAAAGATTATTAAAAAGTGAAGTTTTCCTATAACATGGACCAGGACTCTTCAGATTAGAAAAGACAATTTAAAGAAAGACAACATAAGGATTTGTATCATTGGAAGTAGTGTGGAGAAGAAATAAATAATAGGAATTATTTAATTTTGTTTCCTTATTTATTTAACTGTGGAACTCATTGCCACAGGGTGCTGTAAAATCAGAATGGTAAAGACAGACAGAGCAGTGTATGAGTCTTCAGACTGGAAGAAGACAGCTGAAGGGAAAGACAATGGGAGTTCATAAAAGCATATACTGTGTGGAGAAGGTAATCTGGGAACAGTTTGTCACTGTTTTTCTATTATTAAACTGCAGATCTCAATGCCACAGGTTTCATGGAGGTCAAAGTATAAACAGGTTCAAAAAGAAATTAATAAATTTGAGCTCCATTGGAGAACATTAACATTATGGTTCAACCACAACCTCTGGTTCAAGGTATTAAATTACTCTTTTCTAGAAATGATCACTTTGTACAGGTCATGCTTCCTGTACTCTTCCCCAGGAATCCTTTTTTAGCCATAGGCAGAGAGATATCATTGAGACAGAATGATATTTTGCTAACTGCAGGTCTTTGAGACCCACTGCTACTCTTCTGTGCATTTATTTATTAGCAGATCAGGGAGGTGGACGAGTGAGACCCACATATGCTGGTTTTCCATGTATATTCTTTGCCATTCATCACACCTAGAATACGCAATTGGCTCTTTTCTCCCTGCTACGTTGTATGGATCGTGTCTCATTTTAATAAGAGGAACAGCTTGGCTTACTCTAAAAACTTCGTGATTTTTCTTGCGCGGAAATACTTATATTTAGTCCAACAGATTTTCCAGAAACTTAGATAATTAATACTTTTTACTTATCTACAGCTTTTGTTAGTAAAGTTTTAGTGATTCAATAGGCCTCCCCCTTCTCTTCCCACCCCCCCACCCCCCCCACCCCCAATTCTGGAAATGGATAAAGCAGAAAATGTCCTTAAAAAAAAGAGGAGATTTTTATTTCAAGGCATATACTTGCTACTGGGTATAGTTTTGAGCTTTACTCTTTGTCACTTTGCTTAAGGAAACATCACCAGTGTAGGATACTAGCAGGTAAGGTGTCAAACCAAGTGAAATGGATGAAATGCCTCACATTTATGATGTTAAAAAACCCCAGAACTTTAGAACGCACTGTAATGTTAAAGTTGAATTATTATTGTATGGCAATTAATAACATTGAGCACTTTATTTCAGGGCATTATAGACTGTGCAGTCAGTAAGTATACATTTTGAGGCTTGTGATGTGTCACCTCTCAATAAAGGTCTGTGCTTCTGCAGTATAATTCATTTTAAGAATCAGGCAGTACAAATCTCTACAAAGCGAAAATTGCGAGACAAGTCCTGGCAGTAATATCACAAAATCCTGTGTTGTAGGTCACAGTGAAGTAACAAAATATTTCTGATATCTATCTCCTTTGTTGTTGGGCTTGTATTACTTTAATTGCTGATATTCACAGTATTTATAATTTTGATGTAATTTAAATAGATAAAGTGCCAGAAAAAATCCAGATGTGTTACAGATCATGATTGATACGATGCTCATTTCATTTAAATACATTTGTATGTGAACAGCCATCCAAATATATCTATTATAACACCAGCAGTATGACAGAATCATCATTCCTTAAAATCTCTATTACTAGACTGTAAGTGGACTGTTAAACTTTGGCTCAAGGGCACAATAACCCTCACATCAGCATAATTTAATCATCAACATAAGCTAATGGAAAGTTAAATTTGATGTTCAAGACAGTGTAATTCTTTCCTGTTTCATATATTCCATGCCTATAGATTTTCCAAAATGGGTAATTTTTTTTATATTGAAATGTCTTTCCGGACATAAATACTTTATATGCATTTTTATACTCTTATTATTTGATGGAAAGGAAATTATCTTATTTCTTTTCTATCTGCCTTAAGAATTACGTTTTTATACTTCTGGAAAATATTTTCTGATACAACTTTCAAGAAATTGAAATGTATATTTATCTTTACTGAGTATTTTGACAATAGATTCCTTTGACAAAATCTTTTTTTTTTTTTTTTTTTTCCTGACAACCATATAAAACATGCTATTTGTCTTACAAAACATTGTGGACATTTCCTTATAGAGGGAAATGACCTAAGAGCAGTGCATAAGTATCCTTTTGCTTGTTGTATGAATCTGCCTCAAAGATTTTGTCTGACACAGTGTAGCCAAGGGGCACGGAGTGAAACCAGGACATGCCATATGGGAAGACAGAGCAAAGACACTACATCATCCTGCTAATGTGGATTGGGGAAGATCATGGCTGCTCCACACATTGTAGGGATATCTCTGACTGATACTTAAACTTTGCTCCATTTTCTGGGGACAACTGAAGCATACATCAGCTTTTCTGGCACATCTTCCTTCCTATATTCACTGTGTCAGTAATAGTAAAATAGCTTGGTAGAAGCGGTAAAGAGCCTCCACATACAGCTGAATAGATTGTGCTGAGCAGGTTAGCACTAGAATTCTTTGCTTTACTGACCTGATGTAAACCAAGTTAAATGAAGAGGATGATTGGGGCCAATACCTCTTCTGACACTCTGTGGGGTTCATATGATGAAATAAATTATGGTTTTGTTGTAGTGGCCCCATTAGAGGTTTTTCTATAATAGTTGCAAAATGATTGCATTTCAGTGAATTGTAGCACAGTGTAAAATCTGCCTATTCTTTCAGAACACTCTAAAAATTGCCTTTTCTGTGTCTACCAGTGATATTACCATAGCTTTCATCTTAGATACTATGTTCATGTTTAATATGCCCAATCAGTAAAACGATAACAGGCATATCCTTATCTTAGCTTTCGTCCAGGATCTTCTACACTTTTCTTTTCACTAAATGATTGCCTGACCTCTTGTGATTTCATTTCATCCTTAAAACCAGCTGGGTCATTCAGCACTGATGGCAGTGGCCTTGAATGAGTCTGATTTTGATTCTGTGTGTGAGAGTAGAAACCACATATACATTTACCCTAATGGAGTTAGGCCACTAACAAATCTGGTTTCTGTTATATAAGAAGTCAGGCCATCCAAGTCCTTTGCAATTATTTACCTCACTTTTAAACAGTTTATTAATTTAAAACATAGCTGTTAACCTAAATATGTCTCCAAAGATTAAAAGATCTAGCAAATCTTAGAGTATTTGGATGGAATATTGTCACTGTTTTGACTGATGATATAGGGCATTTACAAGGCAATCTTTTTGTTGATACCTAATGTTATCTCATTACATACTGTTCAGATTTATTGCTGCAGGTGATATGAAAAAGAAACAGTAGAATTTTTTTGTGCACTATTAATGGGTCTTTAGCCCAAATGTAGTCAATTTTATTGGACCTTTTCTTGTTGGAACTATCTTTCTATCATAAGACAGAAGGGTCCTGCATGACTGAGAAAGGAAAAGTCATATTGACTAAACTGTTTGGAGTTTAGTTAACATCTGTTTAGTTCTAGTACTCAAGACACTCTTGTCTGACATAAAATCTTTGTCAAAATGTCAACAGTGAAGACACTTCAGCCAAAGGATGATCCTAAACTTTTGAGACATTCAATATGATATTTTTGCAAAGCCAAGGAGGACGAAACTCTAATTTCTTAGCATTTATAAATAGGAAAAAAGGCAAGAATTATGTCTTCAGGAAAAAAAACCCAACACTTACTGTCAGCAGATATGTCCATGAAGAGCATGGCTTCATTGACGTCATAGTGGGCCAGACTACAGAACAGGTATTGAAGGAGGAATTTACTAAAGCCACTACATAATGGAAAGTGGGTTAAGAACAATTAGGTTTGCAGGGTAGAAGTGCCAAACTAGTCTTCTATATTGCTGTGATAAAGCACCTGATCTTGTAGTATTTAAAAAAAAAATAAAGTTTTTTTACATTAAGCTGACGGTGGTTGACAGAAAAATTGCTGAACATGTATGAAATTAGTCAAAGGCAAGAAGGTATCTGTGATGAAAAGAAGCTGTAAAGTGGGGAGAAGTGAGTAGCGCATTCCTCAGCTCAGAATGTTGCCATGAAAACTGGTTTGCATTGCTGACATTTGACAATGGCACAAGTTCAAGGACATTTTGAATATGAAAATATGAGAAAAGTCGCATCCTCTTGAGTTAGTAGAAATGAATAGAAATGCAGCAAAAAAAAAATTAAACCCCATGAATTTTTGCAATTAGCTGTGAATCAGTAAGCAGAAGCAACACAGGAAGACAATCATCTAAATATATTAGTCACAGGATACTTATGAACAGCTAATACACTATGGCACTGAAACAGTTAATTTATCTGAAGTTAATTTGGAAGGATATTCTAACACATATAAGGATCATAATAATTCCTTTGTAAAAGACCCTATTGAAACTTCGCTGGTAATAGTGTACACATTGTATACATGTTCAAGGCAGATGAATTTAGAATGCAGATGTGAAGAAAGGCTACTAGCTGTATCAGGAAAAGGAATCTAACGCACAGGGTGAGATAATTTATTTTCATCTTGTCTAGCAAAACAGAAGTTGTGAAGGGACAAAACTGCTACCTGTAAGTGCACTGGGGAATAAATATTATGTAAACTGAAGGGAAATGCTAGCCCAAGAGCAAACAAGGATAACCTATTATGAATAAATTTAAGTGGAAATTAAAAAACAAATGTCTAACCATAAAAGACTTGGTTTCTGAAAAAAACTTCCCTATAAAAGAACACAAATCACTGTTTTAAGGTAGATGTCAGATCATTGCGTTTAACCCAACTGAAAAGGACCTGAATCCAAAATTCACAGGTTAGTAAAAATATTTTAAATAAGTTCAGAATAAGCCACCTTGAATTGTCCCAAGTTAATGATGTATAAAAGTATGGATATGCTCACCGCGATAAGAACCCCATCCTTTCCAATAGTAAATGCAAGCTAACTTGCTCTGCTACTGTGGATGGTAACTGGGCTGCTATCACCCCACACAGACACGGGGTCAGTCAGTCAGTCAGTCAGTCAGTCAGTCAGTCAGTCAGTCACTCACTCACTCACTCACTCACTCACTCACTCACTCACTCACTCACTCACTCACTCACTCGCTCACAGTGTCTGCCCACATGTAGGCTCACTCCCTCTGCAGAAACAAGACAAAGTAAAGCAGTTTTTCATTTAGTGGAATATGGGTTAGCTGCCGCTCATTTACTTCAGGGCTTTAGTGGATTGGCTTCCAGTGGCCTCTGAGCAGAGGACAGCAGAGCTGCACTTTACTATTCCAGGATATCTTCCTAATGGGCAGATCTAAAATAACCTCTGGATTTTCCATCCCTAATGGATGTAAAGTGTCATGTTTCATCTAAATAATATAGTGTATGGCATTACAAAATTGCCTATGGTAGTACATTACCGGACTGAATGATCCAAGAGGTTCATATCCATATATACTACAGGTATATATTAAATGCAAAATTTATCATAGGATTCAGGATGTTAAACATTTGAAACTGTGCATCACTCAGCTCTTACTAGTCTGAACTAAATTCAGTCTTTTCAATATGATAAAGTTTTAGAATTTTTTCCTGCCTGTTGTTGTTACTGGGCTTTTTTGAAAATGAATGTTGAAGGACAGGATGACTCTATGGCTGAATCTTTGCATATAGTGAACAGATGCATAGAAAATAGAAATTTTTAAACATCAGAAGTCAAGATTTTGTAGTGAAAATCAGGACTGTAACCTAGCTATTCAGTTCAGGGAACAACTTGCAATATTTGTTTCCTGTGGGCATAAGTGCAATGTCATTCTTCCCATTCAGAGGTTAAACCCTCTGAGCTCTACCAGAATAGAAAATGATCTCAGTAGGAGCTTGAAGAAATTATATGCCTTAGACAACAAATTATACTTGAATGCGTGACTGTTCACTAGCAAATTCAAATAGGACCTTGTGACTAAAATGCATAGGCTATGAGCTACTGAAATTAGATTATAGCTGTCAGGGAGCCCATTACAGAATTCATTGCTCTAGTTCATTTGTTGCTTTCCATTGAAAACTAATGACAGGGACCACCCAGCCCACCTCCACATCAGAGCCCATATATATGCAAGTACCAAGTGATTTAAACAAAATGTGAAGAAAGCCAGTTAGAAAATAACTGTTCTGGCTGTGAGAACAAATGTTAAATCAGAGACATGAGCATCAACATCTCCTCTGGCAAAACCAGAGAAGACAAAATTTCTTAATGTAGACCATTCTGAGGTGTTAAAATTCACAATCATGGTGATTTATTGAATGGCTCACAGAAATGAAAGAAGGCACTAACCCAGTTAACTCCCCCTCACCTCACCCCCCCATGTACTTCTTGTAGAATACTTCTTAGTAAGATTCCCAGATAAACCCTGATTGTGCCTGACAGGCTTTCAACCTGAAATTTTCACTACTTTCACTTATAAGAATCATTTAGAAAATCACTTTGCTGAAGAATATTTCCCTAGTAATTAATGAGATTCATGCTTCATTAGCCAGTTCACCGTGCCACTAAGAAGCTGGTCTGGTTTAGTTTGATAATCCTGTGTGGAGGGGAAACGCAACGAGTATATACTATAACAAGATGTTTTTCTCAGGAATCTTGTAGTAGGTGGAGGACACTTGCAAGTCTGCTGTAGTGGGGAATATTGAGCAATTTTTAAATTTTCACTTACTTTCAAATCATCACACCTCCACAGTCAATCTTCTGCTCAATTTTATGTTTCTCCTTGTCTTTTTTTTTTTTTTTTTTTTTTTTTTTCTTTCCAATTTTACTTTCATAGCATGACCCAAAACCTCCACAGCATGGAATATCCTCCTAAGAAGTTTTGGACTGTGGACTACTATCAAACCTAAACATTTCTAAACAACTTCATGAATATACTTGGACCTCATGGATCACTTTTTGCCTGCAAAGCACAATGAAGGAAGCAGTATCTTAGACAATTTGGTCAGCCCTTGCCCCTAGTCTCCATCCTTTACTTTTGATTCCAAAGTCAGGGTTCTTTTCCGCTGTAGCTTAACAGCAATCTGATATTTTGGATACGTAATGAAGAGGCTTAATTTGTGATGCCTTTTTCCCACTGGAGTTTTTATTTCAACAGCAAAGAGAAAGTATCACTCTTATAGTAGGAATTTCCCAGGGAAATACTGAATGTTATCTCTGAGATTTCCCTCTGAAAAGTAACATTAATTCTCTAGGTGAATGATTGGATCCTAAAACACTAGATGAGATATAGTGTATTATTTTTGTGAACAACATACTCTATGCATTTCCAAATGTTTGACTCGTATTTTTGAAAACTGAACATGAACAGGTTATTTCCCATTCCTTTAAATGCAAAAATAAATTAAAGCAAGTAAGCAATAACAATGAAGTATTTCCTAGGCAGAACTATCTATTGATATTGCCTTCTGATGATGAAATGTGATGATAAAGGGAAATGTATCTTTTTGCTGTACGGTCATTTCACAGTAAACTAGACAGTGTTGCCAAGCAATTGTTTAGATTCAACAATGTTACTAGTATTGCCATACTACATGGCTGGGCACAAGAAGAAGTGGCATGTACTTCTTTGTCATGCTACCCTCATCTCTGGCTTTTGTTTAGATCCTTGGAGCTGGTACAGCCAGAATAATTGAGATACTCTCTCAGGGGAAAGCTGCCTCAGAAGGTGTGCATATATTTGCACTCCTAGAGATAAGATACAGTTTGCTTTATGGTTCTAGTGTCTGTCCTATTATCTTTTGACTGTTGAGAAATGAAAAAAAAATTCAAATACATTAAAAATCTTGTAACTTTCACAGGACACAATGTTATTTTTAAAAAGGAACTGTATCCCCTCATGTTTGGCTTTGGATCCACTTTCTGGTGTCCCAGAAGTATATTTTTGCTATTAAAGCATCTATAGTTTCAAAACATTACACCAGACAAGTAGTACAGCTATGGGTCTCCATAAGAGAAGATGGGTCTACTGGAACAGGATCCATTCTGTCAGGTAAATGACTTCAAAGTAAAGAAAACTTTGCACAGATGTATTGTGTATTTGTAGACATATGGGCACATGGCACTACAGATTTTTCTTTTTCTAATAGGTCCTAAAAGTGTACTGCCTTATGTTAGTTTCACATGAGGGTCTTTCTCCTCTCTCAAAGAATTTCATCTGTTCTGCAATCCTGAACGTGAGTGGGTTTGCTTGTAGTGGATGAACACTCCCTTCACCAAACATAAGCTGAGACTCAAGCAGTAAATTTCACAACAGATATTGCATATTACCATTCCTTTGTGCCAGGCTCTGGGTATGGAAGCCACAAGTCAACATGAAATACGTAATTTTCCAGAACAAAGGCAGTGGTCCAGAGGGTGTTTGCATCCGTCCTCATGCTAAAGAAGCAATCCACTGATCCAGCAGGAAATTATTTCATGTTTGACAAAACTTCAGAGTCTAAAGCAGTTTTCTTCTGTACCTCATTCATGTCTTAGAATTTGCATGATCCAACACAGATTTCGATCCTCAGCAATCTACTCTTTGTTGTCACTGTAGCATAGATGGTTTCAGACTGTGCCTACTAGATTCTTTACCTCAGGTCTAGGTCTAGTGCTGAATTAGAAACAGCCTTATGTGCAAGTGAGGCACTCAAAGCTGCTGAACCACTCCATGAAGGTGAATCTGAACACATGCAATAGGCATCAAATTAAGTTTCCTAATAGAAATGTAGACCCACTGGAGGCTGCCTCATCTGAGCAAATGTGTATGCATACAAAGTAGACTCTTCTTATGGTAGATGAAGTGGGTACTTCCATGGCATAATAGATCTCATCCTAAAATTAATGCCTAAAATAGAACTGAATTGTACCATACGCACTTTAGGTCATTCATTATAAGGAGGTTTGAATGAGCAGCTCAGACTTAAATGCTGACACTGTCAATCCAAATTAAGTGAGAAGACACCCTTATGGACACTGTAGGTGCCTGGGTATCTAGATAGTGAATCCCATATAGGCTCCTGGACATTTAAGCAATTCTTAGATTAACCAGTGTTCTTACAGATCTTTCTTTTGGATTCAGGTTTTCTAAATTCTATTTAAAACATACTGTAGATACTGGAATGTTTTTTTATAGCTTGACTTTAAGGACTATAGGGGTATTGCTCTTGAGAAACCTTATACTAAGCAATGGTGATCTGTGGCACTGGAAGAAAATGGGTTTGGGAAGTTGTACCGTACTTTAATTTAAGTCTTGCTTTCATCATTATAATGGGAGAAGAAATTGAAATATATTCTATCAGACATGGAGAAAAATATATATGTTGCAAATTTCACTCAAAGTAAAACCTATTCCTTAAATGGCCTGTTTACCACACTGCCTGCATTCTTCAGCATAGGTTAAACATGAAATAAGAGTAGCTTCCTGAAGGTGATCTTTCTAGTTAAAATTAGCATTTTAAACATTTGATTTTGCTGATGTTCAAAGGGGGCTTTAAGTGGTAACATGTCCTTTATATTTCTAGAAGTTAGATGGCACCTATATATCTAAATTTTTGCCTACCTCAAGCACCTTGGTGCTTAAGTTACCACATTTTTCTCAAGTTTGTATGGGTTTAGTCTGCCTTCTGAATCTAGTGCTTTCTTCCTGTCCTGGGTTTAACAATTCCAGAAAGCAACCTAAACTAGATTTTCCTCATTCTTATTACCATTCACAGTCAGATGCACCAATGCCAAAGAAATAAATAAATGTGGTAACACATTGTAAAGAAGCACTTCACTGTAATGCTTGCGCCTTGTTATGTGACACCTTTCACATTGCTTTAGAGTAATCTGAAATAATTCCAGGCATACACCAAGACGTCATTGGCTGCTTCTTGTGGCATACAGATCCACTGGAGCTATTTATTCTTTGCTGTGGTTTGCTTTGTAATGTAAAGGCTCTGCAGCTCTTCGTTCAGTCACAGCACAGGTGACTGGTTGCAGTCTTGTTACTGTACACAAGATCAGTGTGACTTGGAAAAGGCTGCCTGAAGTCTGTATGTAACATACTGGTTTCGTTGCATTAATGTAAATGGCAGAAAGTTAAACAATAAATTTTTCATGAAGTGACTGTAGGTGATGTAATACCTTGAGCTGAACCAGAGTCTTAAAACTAATTTTGTGGTACATGCTACATATGTTGCAAACTGGGGATAGGTTGGAATTCACTGTAAAGGAAAAGAGAGCAAAAATTATTTTTGCAGTTCTTCAATCATAAGAGTATTCTGTGCACGATCATTTTCCAGAGTAAGTTACTGATGTTGTTATTATCTATATTAGCATCAGTACTGCTCATGGGCTAGCATGGTGCTGTATTAGAAACTAATAACAAAAATAACAAAAGGTCTCTTCTGCAAAGAATTAGTATTCTAAAGGCAAGAGATGAAACATCAGATAGGTACAAGCACCATAGAAAGACCATGCACATTGACAGGCGGTTCTGCTACCACATCTGTTGCCTGACTTTTTCCATCTTTTTCCCTAGGCAATTTAACAAAAGAGGTGTTTAATAAGGAGGGTGAAGACAAATACAGTTGTGTAGAAGTAGTTCCTCCCAAGTGGCAAAGGGGACTGTCGAGCCCAGAGTTGTTTTCTTGAAAATTTTCTGAGGTGGGTGACAGACAATATAATTGTGGTCCAGTCAAGATAAAAATACTAGTAAGATTTGGTACAGAGAAGGAGAAAATATTTAACACAGTACAGAAAGGGAAGACAGAGGGAAAATCGAGGAAGAGATGGATAATGGTTAAAAAAGAAACAAAACCTTTGTAACAGCATCTCTGTGGTTATTAGTAGGGAGGACTGTGTTTTTTAATCTGGAATAATAAAAAATTCCTTTCAGATGTTGGGATGCAAGGTAGTAAGAGTTTTATCTTCATGAATGGACAGGACAGGCTGTGTCTTAGATCTGTCACTCAGGCTCCAGTGTATTAGAAAATTATTTTAAGAAATAATTATTAAGAAATTAAGAAAATAATTTTAAGAAAATCTTAAATAAGATTATTAAGAAAAATTAAGAAAATCTTTTATAAAGAATGAGAGAACGGTTTTAGCCAAAAATGATATACAGGGTGAGGATCCTGACCTGTAGTTTTCAATAAAAAAGCTAGCAAGAAATGCTTTTCAATAGAAAGGAAAGAAGTGAATTTAGCTATGATTAGACATATCTAAAATAAAGTTGGAGAAATCTTTAACATTTAGGTTAATAATACCCCTTTAGGGGTATATGTATATACCCCTATATAACCTATAGGTTAATAATGTTCACCCTGCCCCACCCCTTCGCCCGCCCCACTCCGCCCCACTCCCCCCCCCAAGCTACCTTATGGAGCCACTATCCAGATGCATTCCAGAAGATGGTGTCAGGATAGGTGAATGTTTAAAGACTTTTACGCTGGCTTTTTACAATTAAGCTACCCCTGTGCTTTGTATAGAATTTTTGGTTTGGTTTTGTCATACCAGTTGTGGACTAGAATCTTCAAGTGAACACATTTCAATAGAGGCCTAAACTATGTACAAAGAATTCAGACAATTAAATTCCAAATAAAGGAACAAGATTTTAGGCACTGATCCCTGAAGTCCATGGCAGTAATTTCCATACATATTAATAAAAAATGTATTATGTCTGAAGAAAAATTAACTGAGAAACAATACCTGTGTTCATTGTATTTGTTTGTTGAAATGCTCCCTCATAGATGTTTTTTTCTGAAAAAGAAGGATTTGCTAGTAGGAATGCATTTTGATCTTTATTTAGGAAACATACAATTTTCACAAGACAACCAATTAAGTCCCACTAAGATCAGTTGCTAAATATCAGCTGCTTCTATGCAGTGACCTAGAACTTGCTATTATATGAATAATAAGGGCTAAACAAAGACACAGGCATTAATTTCTGAAGTGGAAGAAAAGAGTAGATTACATTTTAATTTATTTGTACTTTGAATAGCTTTGCCTGAAGAATTTTCAAGCTTAGGATGAAATGGAAATTTATTCACTTATCTACTTTTTTTCTACTTTTCTGCATGGTAGCAATCAGATCTATTGACACTGGTTAAAGCTAGCAAAGAAAAAAATGTATTTGACAAAGCCAAATCCTCCGTGCTATGTAATAACCTGCAAATAATTTTGTTGTCTGAAAAAATAATACTTTAAAAATTCAGGTGTAATTACTTAGGATGCTGATATCTGGTATTATAATAGTCAAATAAGTATTTGGGCTTATTAAATGTTGCAGTTCTGAATTGTGCAGTAGCATAAACTTATTTTATTATCCAGGCTATACTGATCAGGATTTAAGGGAAATGGAGACACTGACCTGAAAGATTAATTTAGTACTGTGTTGTTAATATATCATAAACCAGCCAGGACTAGTGGTAGGAGCAATCAGGACAGGATTTCCACACACAGGTAAGCCTTCATTGAGAAAATCTGTAAAGATATGTCAGATGACTGAATAAAATAAATCAATGGAAATGTATTTTCAAGAAAATTGCAGAGAAAATCTACTGCATCAAATGGCATATGACAGTATAAGGTACGCATGTATTTGTGCAAGCCAGGGAGCCAGAGGGAGCATTGTTGTCTGCCTGTCTCTGATGAGGAATACCTGAACCTGCATGAGGGAGGGACAAGAGCCTGGGTGTCAAGGTTTATGCTCTGCTCTTGAAGGAAGTGCATGTTAGAACCCTGGGACCAGAGGAAACACAGAGGATATATATGGAGCTGCTGTGAGACATGCATGTGAATGAGACTGCCAGTGCTGAAGTAATGGAGGTGGGTGAGAGGTCAGAGCAGGGGCAGGAGAGAGAAAAGGCCACAAGCAGGTGCAGGCATGGCCTGACTGCTTCTCCTCATTGTTCAGAATGGGGAGAGGGAGAAGGGAGGGGGATTCCGTAACAGATTTACAGCAGAGTCCCTCTTCAGAGATCCAGAGAGGCGGTATGAGCAAAAAGCAGGTGAAACAGGTATGAAGGAGGTGTAGTTACAACACACTTGTCTGCACCTTGGCTGCTTATAACAAGAGTGGTGTTCAGAAGTCTTCTTAAAATTGAATTACATGTGATCTTTATGGTTCAGAAAAAAACTTGTGAAGTTGCCACCAGAACATAACTCAGTATCCTGGTTTCAGCTGGGATAGAGTTAATTTTCCTCCTAGTAGCTGGTACAGTGCTGTGCTCTGGATTCAGTATGAGAATAATGCTGATAACACACTGATGTTTTAGTTGCTGTTAAGTAGTGCTTACCCTAAGTCACGGACTTTTCAGTTTCCCATGCTCTGCCAGTGAGGAGGCGCACAAGAAGCTGGGAAGGGACACAGCCAGAACAGCTGACCCAAAATAACCAAAGGGATACTCCATATCATACAACATCATGCTCAGTCTAGAAACTGCGGGGAGTTGACCAGGAGCTGCCAGTCGCTGCTCAGGGACTGGCTGGGCATCGGTCAGTGGGTGGTGAGCAGCTGTACTGTGCATCACGTGTTTTTCTTGGGTTTTATTCCTCTCTCTGTGTTTATTATCTCCATTTTGATTACAATCATTATTATTACTAGAAGCATTAGTATTCAATTTTACTTTATTTCATGTATTAAACTGTCCTTATCTTAACCTACAGGTTTTACCTTTTTCCAGTTCTCCTCCCCATTCCACTGGGGACTAGGGGGTAGTGAGTGAGTGGCTGCGGTCAAACCATGATCCTTGGGAAGTGCTCTGTGCGTGTGTGTGTGTGCATCTCTAGGAAGGCTGGTAAAAACATCTCTGACTGGGTGAGTGGCCTGAGGTATCTAATTTGGTGGTTTATTCAGGAAATTAAATGGGTGAAGTCACAAGTATGACGTAACAAATGTCATTCAGTTCTACACCATAGCTGAAAATGAGAGGAATAGAATAAAATAAATTGAATTTGTTAACAAAACAAATACTGCAGAGTCTACTGTGTTGATTATTTTATTAGTTTTTGTATCTAATTATACTGAGTCCTTGCATATAATTTTAACTTTTTGAACAAACTGCAGACTGTCCAGATGAGGCCATAATAGCCAAGGATTGTGCCTGAGACTTTACATCCAGGTCTCAGAGACTGCACAAAGGCTTGCCTGTGGGATGCTGACCATGCACAGACCCATTGAGGGCACTGCCCAGCACCCAGCAACAGAGTAAATGACATCCCTCACTTGCACATGTGTGTGTACGTGCACGCACACACACACGCTGCTCTAAATCAGTTCCTCTGGGAGTCCGACGGATCCTTACCACTTGATCAGATCAGGGATAAGCCCTGGTGAGGGCACTGGGGGACCTTAACAAACTGTACTGCTCAAGCTTGTAGGAAAGCAAGATTTCTGTCTATCGTGTCTTGTGATTTTCCTTCAACAAAACACTAAATTTAATAAATGCTTTTTAAAACCCAGTGAACCAATGGAATCTACAGTAAAAGACTCTTTCAACATCTAAGCGTGTTACAGGGAACAAGAAGTATTGTCTTTGAAGTGTGGGGTTTTTTTCTAAATTAATTCCCAGCAGCCAAAAAACCCTGGATACATAGCTGACAAAAAAATAATATGCTCAGGCCATAAACCCCAAGGCTATTTATTGAAGACTACAAAATAATACACCAAAAAATTAAATTTTCAGTGCAGTTATGGGAGTTGTATAGCTAAATTCCCATAAGTACTGCTGTGAAAATATAAATGCAAGAATATATAAAACAAGAATGTAATCACTTTTGCAATAAATTTGTAATTAATTTAACAGTAATTCCATTTAAGTTCTAGACTTATTGTACTGGAACCAAAACCTATTTTTCTTGCTAAGAGGGCACCTGCCAATAGACAAATTTCTGGCTTTTTAAATGCAAAACATATCTGGGTGCTTTATGAAACACTCACTATGAAACTATCTGAATGCCTTAGAGTTAGTAATAAATAAATAATATCAGGCAATCACTGTGCTTGTGGTGTTGTTTGCATAAAATGGACTTACAAATGTTAACCATCATACTGATATGACAATGTCATTAAACATAATATTATTCCTACATAATTACTGAAACTAGTTAAAGTACTGTCACAGGAAGACTTCTCACTTCAGTATGATAAGACTATTTCATTACAATTTAATGATCTTTCATTTATACCATGAATCATAGTTTCGTTTTGACTGTTCTGAATAATATTTTATGACTTTGTGTATCCTAAATAATAACAGATATATCCACATACATATAATCTCTTTATTTAATTATTCAACTTTGTTAACAAGAAACTTGTACTGAAATTCTGACACTTCCAAAGAAATAGTTGCCTGGAACTGTATCTTAGAAAATGTTGACATCTGGAATTTTCATTTTAATTTTAATCAGAATAAGAACAGGTTCCAAAATGCCGGAATTTTCCATTCCCAGAATAGGAATTCCCTTTTTGACCACATCTAATATGCCTACAGAAAATCTGGTAATGGTTCAGCGGCTAATGTTCTGTAATTTCTACTTTTGCTGAGCAACAGTGCCATATTTTTACCTTGTGATCATTCTATTGTACTATTTTAATGCAGGAGTGGGCTGGAAATTAGGACCGTACGTGGCAATCAGTTAGCTGAGGGGAATGTGCTCGAGCTTGTAGGTCACGAACCCTGGGAGGACAAGGAGCGTGAACAGACACAATGATTAACATGATCAGTCATGCTGAGAGAGCATAGGGGAGTTGGGGACGGATGGCGCAAAGGATGGCGCCAAGGAAAGGTAACACCTTGCTGTTAATTGATGGTAGTTAACCACCAATCGGGGATTGCCTAGTATGCATTGCTTAGCTTCAAGAACCAATCTGTTTGAAACGCGCAGCTTCAAGAACCAATCTGTTTAAAACGCTCAGCTTCTGAAAGTATATATGATCTCGTGCTTCTGTACAATAAATTGACACTTGCTTGCATCAAGCTGCATCCCGTCTCTCCATCGCAGCATTTTAAACCCTATATTTCTCTTTGTATTGCATTCTTACAGAAAGTTTGGGGTTTTGGTATATGGCCTTCCACACCGGTGCCTTCATCTGCAGTTACTGTGTCTCAAATAATGGTGGCTGCAGACGTATCTTTTGGAAACCAAATTCCTTTTCTGACATGAGATGTCACTGCTGGTCAGTGACATCTGTTTGGAGCCAGGAGCATCATCTTCCCAAGGTGGCTGTGTCAAGTCAGTCTGTCATTATCTGTATTTACAGGCTTTCTGCATAAGCACTGTGGCCTCGGTGGTAAGTGTTGGCTGGTTTAGCTCTAGAAGGAAATGCAGCTGGGGAATGAAACGGCTGACAAACGATGTAAAGGGCAATATCAAAGGTAGACAGAAATCTACAGTATCTGTTTCTGCGATCTCATTCACTGTGAACAAAAGCCTGAAAATTAAGTCCCTTAAGAGAACTAAGAAATAAAGAATAGGTGCCAGTCTGCTATCCAAAGACAGGCACTAGGAAACTCTTTGATATGACCTAGCTGCGTAGTTACAGTGCGTTTCTGTGAAGTGCAGAAGATTCCACATGCACAGGAATTCTGTGTTCAATCTCCCTGCTGTTTTCCTCTCACTGTAACACAGAACTGATGAACATCTTCAGTGACTCAGATCTTACCCTGAACTTGTAAA
This sequence comes from Falco rusticolus, assembly GCF_015220075.1. Taxonomy (NCBI): domain Eukaryota; kingdom Metazoa; phylum Chordata; class Aves; order Falconiformes; family Falconidae; genus Falco; species Falco rusticolus. Next base: position 43,626,389 of record NC_051191.1, on the reverse strand, counting down.
ACATGGGTTAATAGTACCTGAAGGAAGCAAGTGCAGAAACTTAAAAAGAGGTCACTAAAAAAAAAAACCCAAACAAAAAAAAACCCCTTTGCATCACCCACAGCAGTTTTAGATTTCTATTACAAAAAGATAACCCATTCTTAACATGCAGAGCACTTCTTGTCGGTATTATCTTATTATCTTGATAAAATCTGGATAGCTGGGTATTTGCAGGAATGTTAGTCTTCAATCACTGTTTAATTTGACCTACTTCTGTGAAATATGTAATTTGGAAGGTTATTGAATATCTGTAGAAAATGTTCTCTGTGATCACAGAGCTATAATAACTCATCACATATGACGACTTCTTGTGCTGGTGATGGTAAGGTGAATGTACATGGGACTACAATATATCATGGGGCCTTTCTGAAGTACTTTATACAACACTTTATTATTTCAGGCAACAGCACCATTTGATACTTTTTTCACATTCAGTAACTTGTATCTTTTTTTCAGAGCAAAATACTGTATTAACTTCAAGCAGATTTAAAATAAATGTCAAAGAAAAAATATCCCAGATTATTAACAAATGGAGTCACATAGTGTTGGCCATGAATACACATGATTGTAAGCAAAATCCTATTGATAATGGACAAGATATACTGTGGTGCCACTGGTTATGTATTTTATGTTTGTTGGTTGAAGGGACACTTATGTGCAAGAATAACATATCTCCTGGTAATGCTAACCCATAATTTTTAACATCTGACACAACAACTGATGAAATTACCATTATTATTGCTACAGCAATCATAAATATAGATACTGTACTGAAAAAAATTCTGGAAAGAGAAGTGCTGGCTGTCTATGGTATATAAGAATCTGTCATAAAACATAATTTTCTCTAAGCCAATGTGACTGAGGCTTAGGAACAAATATATGTAAATCTGAGGAAAGCTGCAAAAGCCTTGACAACAACCAGTCACAGGTAAGCTATAGTACCCAGAAGCAGCATTTACAAAAGCCAGTAGTCAAAATAAGGAACTGTGTAAACTACAGAGGAGAAGGCTAAGGATGATGCATGGGTCCTACTTTGAACTACTGGGGAAAAAAAATATGTTTTGGTCAGGATTCACTGGCCTTAGCCGTTTTCTAGACCTTTGATGCTAAACTAATCATCCTTTGATTATTAACTGGACCAACCTAGGATCAGAAAGGAGCACAGCAGCCAGCCACCAGTAAAACCTTCCACCAGAGGACAATGGAAAGTTTTTTTCTTCCAGTAAACATTAATTGAAAGAAATGGTAGCGCAACACTTAAATTGTTTTGAAGGCTAGAACACTCAATAAAGGTCTGGATAAAGTAATATTTAGTTATTTTATTTTCATAGAAATAGACAATAGAGCTTTGCATCTTAGTTTCATAAAAATGCTTAGCTATACCCCTGACATCTTTGCTGTGTTGCATCATATTGGAAGCCATTCTTTCGCCTCTTCTCATGCTTTTTGCATCTTATACACCTCTTATTTGTACTTCTTACTGTTTGGGTAAAATACTCTGACATAGGAATCACAATGCAAGAAATTGATTCTTCTCCCTCTGGTATATCTTGAGTGCAAGTCCACTACCAGCACTCTGGCTTCCTTTTCTAGCTCACTGTATGTCTTCCAGATTACTGCATTGAAGACTATAATGACTGACTTTTTTCTGAGTTCCTGTTCTAGCCTCTAGATTCAGAAATTGCAGATACCCGTTGACTTATTCAGAATCAGTAGGAATGCCAGCTGCTCACTACCTTCCAGTATCAGGCTGTTTTAATTTAGAAGGCTGTTTATAGGCATAGTAGCTAACTTCTAGCAAGCTAGTTTAGAAAGTACCAGCCTCTCCAATTCTGCTGTCCTGTTCTCCTTTGCTGGTACCACTATCTCACAGGTTATACCTTTGTCCCCTTCAAAAGTAACCTGTTGCCACATCCTGCTGTCTCTGCCTCCAGACATTCTCATGTTTTCCCTATAACCCTAAATTTTTAATGAAGTCCTCATATCCTGCCTTGCTGTCATCCTATTAGTAGACTACATGTCCTTCAGGGTGAATATCTTTTATCTGTCATTACAACTTATGTCATCCTCATTTTATGGTTTATTCAAAGCTGTGTATAATTCTGTGCTCATGCTTAGACATACTTTTATAAATGTTTCCCTTGTTCTCTGTTCAGCCAACACAATCTACACTAACATGCTCTTCATGCACATTGTAAATAAAGATTCTTGTTTTCTCTTCCATATTATTTTTGAAACTCTTTAACTTACTTCTAATGTGGCAGACCACAATGTTTCTGCTTTAAAATTCTTCTCAATAATGTACTCTTAGACAGGTAGCTACACACATAATGACAGGATTATGACAGAATCTGAGGCTGTTTATATAAACTTAGAGAAAACAAGAAGCAGCATATATAAAGAACTTCATCATGGTTGCCATGGAAATACCTTAAAAGTTAGAGGACACTGCAATTAATGTTGCCTGCAAATATCCACCTGACTTGTTTTGTTCCCATGCCATGGGAAAGTTAATCTTAATATGCGGCGAATGAGGAGACGGGACGCAGCTTGATGCAAGCAAATGTCGGTTTATTGTACAGGAGCACAACTTTATATACACTTTCAAAGGCTGCGCGTCTTAAACCAATTGGTTCCTGAGGCTAACCCTTGCATACTAGGCAATCCCTGATTGGCGGCTAATTAACAGCAAGGTGTTGCCTTTCCTTGGCGCCAACTTTGGCGCCATCCGTTTCCCGCTCCCCTGTGCTCTGCAAACAGGCCTTATCATGTTAATTGCTGTCTAGACAAGCTCATCATGTTGATTGTTGTCTAGACAAGCCCGAGCACATTCCCCTCAGCTAACTTATTGCCACGCATGGTCCTAGTTTCCAGCCTGCTCCTGCATCTCCCCCTTCCTGTTACACAAAAGAACCCCTGAAACCGAGCAAAAACAAGGCACAAGTAATAGAACAAATAAAAAACCAACTAAGACATGATATCAATGTCAAAATAACCCACTGTCCTTGTTCCATACAATTTTACAATTTCCCCTTTTTGCTTTTTGAACAGCTAGTACCAGGTTTGCCATGTTCTGCAGGGCCCTTGCAAACATGACAGCAACCAAGGCAATAGCAAACAAACAATACTGCCAATTGAGTGAATGAATGCTACAAAGGCTGAAATTTTCTCAGATTTTGATAACATGTTGCTGCAGTGGGGCGCCTAAAATCCACGCAGCACATACCATCAAAATCCTCACAGCCATGTCCCTGAACCAACAACAAAGGCAGTAGCAATTTTGACTCACATTCTTAACTGCCTACCAAACAAGGTGATTTAACTCTTTAATGCTTTTCCTACTGTTACTCTGGGTAAGATAAGAACCGCTGCGATACACGTTCCTATCATAGCCTCCTACTACATTAACATCTACAGAAAGACAATTATCGACAAAGTGTAAACAATATCATCTTTCTTTTAAATTAACATTATACATAGATGGAAGGGCACACCAAACAAGAACTGGTTCAATCAAAAAGTTCGAAACATCAAACATCGCATGCCTTCTTTGAACACACCTCTGGGGTCATTCCCTTCATTCCCTCTCTTTTTTATGCAAAGAGACACACTTTACCATAACAGAGAAGCCCCTATTTACATCTCTGAGCCCGGACACAAACCGCAGCTGTATGCGCCACCAGGCTCAGGGCAGAAATCATTCATGTAGTTACATAACTATATCTAAACAGTAATCTTCACACAGTTTTTATTTCATTCTGTAGGGTCGGTGTCGGTATCAGTTGTCTGCAATAAAGGTTCACGGAAAGGTCTTACATTCTTCGCTGGGATCCATCTAGGTCCTTTTTCTGTAGAGACACAAGCATAACCTTTTCCCCATGTAACAAGAGGATATGGTCCCATAATTTTACCTGTTTCTGGATCTCGGACCAATACTGGGGCTTTAACCCGTGCCTCGAAAGAGGTATTTGCAGTGAAATGTCGAACTATTGGTGGATTGTTATCTATTAAAGAACAATTCAAAAAATTAAAAACATACAATGCTTTCTGTAACCGTTCCTCCGGAATAGCCATTCCCATTCCCCCTTTTTGTTGTTGTAATAAACGCTTTAGAGACTGATGAGACCGTTCAATGAGAGATTGACCGGTGGGGGAATGAGGAATGCCAGTAATATAAGTTACACCCCATAGGGCAAAAAAGGTTTTGATAGTGGTTGAAACATAAGCTGGACCATTATCTGTCTTTATCTTTAAGGGAATACCCAAAGTAGCAAAAGCACGCATTAAATGTCTACGAACATCTCGTGCCTTTTCTCCTGTGTGACAAGAGGCAAACAAGGCACCTGAAAATGTATAAGGTTACCAAATTCAGAATAATGTGTGACATTTGTTTGCCATAATTGTAGGCTTTGTAATCCTCTAGGATTAACTCCTGTAGCAATTGATAGGATAGAGTGTTTTTGGCAATCAGGACAGACAGCAATAATACTTGAGGCCTGTTGAGAAGTAAGGTCAAACTGTCACTTAAGAGCTCCAGCATTTTGATGGAAAAAAGAGTGACTTAGTTTAGCTTGTGCAATACGGTCTGGCAGTACTTGAACTGGTAATGTCAGTAGATCAGCTCGTCGATTGCCTTCTGCAAGAAAACCAGGTAGTGAGGTATGAGACCTAATATGCATAACAAAATAAGGTGCAGATCGAGAGTCCAAAAGGAAAATAAGTTCCTGTAACAAGGTAAAAAGTTGTGAATGTGAAACATTCCGCAGCACAGAAGCTTCAGCTCGTGTAACAATACCTGCAACATAAGCAGAATCAGTAACAAGGTTGAGTGGTACGTTCCATTTCCGGAAAACACGAACAACTGCATTTAGTTCTACTATTTGAGGTGAACCGGAGACTGTCTCTATATCCGAATCCCATTGTCTCCGTTGATCATCCCACCATAGAAGAACAGATTTATGTGATTTGCCTGATCCATCTGTAAAGACAGTAAGCGCTGTGTGTGAGGTTGCCAGGTCCAATCCTGCGCTGCCTGAGGTTGCTGGACAGAGACTTGAGGTGTCGGTACTTCTCTCCGAGCTTGTTGAAATGTCAGCTGTGGCATTTGTGTCTGCGCGCGTCGCTGCCCCGCGCTCTGCGGTCCGTTTCCCTGTATCGGTTGTCCCTGGAAATCATACTTAGATCGACACTGATTAGCATAATGACGCCCTTTCCGACATGTCGGACAAACTCCAGGACCAGGAGGTTGTTGTTTATTCCCCGCAGCCCGCGCAAGACAATTTCTCTTTAAATGGCCAGGCTTACCACAACCATAGCAATTCCCCACACCACGCATTGTTGCAAAAGCAGCAGCCATAGCTTCAAACTTATGGTCAACCGTACCGATTCGGTTACATGCTTCCACCATTTCCACCAGAGTGGGGTTTGGGTTGGGAAGAGACTTCAATAGCCTTTTACAATCAGCATTAGCATTTTCAACAGCCAGTTTTGTTAGCAATATATCCCGAGCTTCCGCATTATCTACTTGACGTTCCAAAGCCTGTTTTAGCCTATCAATAAACTGCATGTAAGGTTCTCGAGACTCCTGAGTGATGTTAGTAAAAGCTTTTTGTGGCTTTTGTACACCAGGAACCTGGAAAAAAGCCTTTTTTGCCTCTTCTCTAATTGCCTCGAGAGCCGCACGGGGGCAGTGTTGAGCCCGTGTTACCGGATCAGCATGTGCCCCGGTGCCCGTAAGATGCTCTATTGTCAGTGCAGCTAATGCAGCATCATTATGATTGACATACGTGAGCAGGAGTGCTTGCAGTCCTCCTCTCCAATGCGACTCCCACAACGTATACTGAGTCGGGGTTAGTAACAATCGTGCTAAAGATTTCAAATCATGAGGAGTCATGATATAAGTATCAAACACAGAAGATAACAGGCTTATAAAATAGGGAGAAGAAATACCATGTTCTGTAACTGTACGGCGCAGTTCTTTAACAACCGAAAAAGAAAGAGCCTCCCATCGTGCTCCCCCTGCCCGACCCTGAGAATACAAGACCGGAGCAACTATAGTTTTAGCCATGTCCAAATCCCCCTCCTTTAAGGCTTGTTTCTTTATTTTTGTCCACACATCACGTAGATCAGGAGGGTATAAATCAGGTTCTTTTTCAGGGTCTATCGGTCCTGGGTCAAAAGGATCTTCTTCTGGCGGATACCCCACTGCATTGACACCCAGGGGTCTAGAGCACTGTGACTTAGAGGCTGATGAGGAAAGAGCTGTAGGAGCTTGCGATTCCTCCTCCTCTCCTTCCTCTGCTTTCATAGTCTCAAAAATAACTCTCCATGAAGAAAACAGACGGTGGGACTCAATATTGCCTTTTGTCGCAGAATCCCATAATTTCACCCCTGTGTCGTCCCAAAGTTCCCGCGTAAAAATTGTAGATGCAGTCACTGCGGGCATATTTACTTGCACCCACCTGAGCATTGCTTTAAGGTCTTGTCCAGAGATATTTTTCTTATGTTTATTAAGAAGACCTTTCATAAGCTCATAAACGTCTCCTTCTGGGGACGAAGCCTGATTCCCCATTACGGATTCCCCACAGCTCACCTCTCACCTCCGGAGGGATTTATGGCCGGCTCCTGCTTCCTTTCAGCAGATCATTCAAAGTTCTGTGGGATTCGCTGCATGTCGCTCAGATAGGCGATTCGAGAGCCCTTCACGTTAGATCCTTAAACGTATCACGTCGGGGTCACCAATTTGCGGCGAATGAGGAGACGGGACGCAGCTTGATGCAAGCAAATGTCGGTTTATTGTACAGGAGCACAACTTTATATACACTTTCAAAGGCTGCGCGTCTTAAACCAATTGGTTCCTGAGGCTAACCCTTGCATACTAGGCAATCCCTGATTGGCGGCTAATTAACAGCAAGGTGTTGCCTTTCCTTGGCGCCAACTTTGGCGCCATCCGTTTCCCGCTCCCCTGTGCTCTGCAAACAGGCCTTATCATGTTAATTGCTGTCTAGACAAGCTCATCATGTTGATTGTTGTCTAGACAAGCCCGAGCACATTCCCCTCAGCTAACTTATTGCCACGCATGGTCCTAGTTTCCAGCCTGCTCCTGCATTAATATGGCTTTGGACCCTTGCCTCATTCAGGGTACAGGATAGAGTACTAACTAAAAAAGCAAGCACCCACGACTGTGTTTTCACTTACATGTTTAGACATCTTATTTACAGCAAAACATACAGATTATGGTCTGAAGACAAAACCATTAATTTCCTCTTGAGTTTTTCATGGCATCCATCTGGACAATTTTACTAAATGCTTAAAAAAACCCCGAACAACTGAGTAACTGTCAGCTCTCAGTTCTCCACAGACAGATTATATAGGTTTCAGATTAAGCATGGAATGGCTGTGCGGACATGTAAACTGACACTGTGCAAAGCCAGCATGGACCCAGCTGGACTTTGAGGCACGCAGAGCACCCTGCAGTGGGTGCCAAGTCCAAGGCTATCTCAAGCTCAGCAGCACAGCTGCTCTTGCAGACAGTGAAAGCCATGAAAACCAACCGCATAGTACACATGCCAGTGATGCAGGCTATCAGTGCTTGTGCCTCTGCACTGTTTCCTTGGAAGTGGGAGCACTGGTGGGTGTAATGGAGAAGAAGCTGACCCAGCTCCACATCCGACTGCTCAGAGCCCAGCAGGGCTAATTGGCTTCAGTGTCAATACCAGCCCTGCCAGAGCCAGGCTGTGAGGTGTCACCACGCCCTGTGTTTCTCTAGTGGCTAAACTATTACACCCATTTACCTCCCTTCCCAATGCAATCACTCATTCCTAGCCCCCAGCTGAATTTGTCACACCTTATGAAGGCTGTGCTGTAAAACAGCTGATGGGAATTAGGAGGCTGAGAAACAAACAGAAAATGCTCCATACCCTGAAAAAGGTATTATTACTTTTCAGTACTGATGATTTCATTAGTTTGGCTCAAACACGAGTCAATACACGCAGTTGAATCAGCTTAACTGAGTGGGTAGTAAAATGTGTTTGGGGGGAGGTTTCAACCAGTCAGAGAGAAGGTAGGTCAGGGACCTCAGTTAACCAGCTTTGCTATTGTGCACCAGGCAACATCGAGCTCTTCTCTAAGCAAGTCATCTCAGACACCAAATTGCACCTGACTCATCAGAGCTCTTCACACAAAGCAGGGTTACCTTTGTCTTTGTCATACTTGTGGGGGCTGAATACTTTGGATCTGATTTTCAAGGCAAACCTCCTGAAAAAAGGACTTGATAATTACTATCTACCTGTTGAAAGTTTAGCAAGAACTATTCAGCTGCCCTAATTGTAGAGAGATCCCTCTTATTGTTACAGTGGACTCTTACCTCTCTAACCACACAGTTATCTTTTTGTGACAAACAGGTAAACATCCTACAAATACACATGTATGTCCCTGTTTAACTGATTCACCTACAGAGTTTTTTTTCTATTATTTCAGAAAAGCGAGACATGCAAATAAAGTAAAAATCACCATAGTATTCTAAATAACTCACATCTGAGTGTTTGCCTTTTTAGTCTTAATAACATTATTTCTTAATAATATTATTCAAGTATCTCTCTCTGTAACTGCATGTGTGGGGAGGGTGGGGGATGTCTGTATGTAATGACTTTTGACCCATAAGTCATGGCATTATCTCTCTGTCATCAAGATGGGGCCCAATATCACCTCTTCACTTAATTTCTGTTCCTCTATTCCATGCTATGCAAGATCTGTATTCTTTTTCTGTGTTATTTATGTGCATATTTATTTTAGAATCTAAAATCTCTGGGAAAAGAATTTTTAATTTGGTGATTATGCTCAACACATTCTTGGGTTGTGGGGGGGAAATTACTACTATCACTGTAATAACTGTAAAAATAACTTCAAATTAATAATTTTTACCTTCTGTCACAATATGTTGTATTAATAAAGACAATGAAAAGTGTTATGTTATACTGCATAAGCAGCATAAAATCATAGATTAAATTGTGTGTAATCAGTTACACAACTGAAAAATCATAAAACAAAAACATGGGAATAAAAAAAGATAATTGAAAAAAAATCCTTTTACTGGTGGTATTGCTCTAAGGCCTTTTCTTTTAAAATTACTTACTGTATACAGAAGATTATTAACATTTCCCTCCTGATTTATTTACTAAGTATCATCATTTCAGGTCCACATTACTCTGTGCAGAAGTTTGGAAACATAACATTGTTGTATTAGGCATAGGTTGGAATGGTAGCAGTATTTGATTCCACCCCCTAAAGAGCTAGTTCATGGACTGGAAAAATCCATCAATGCCTGTTGATATAAGCATATACAGCAACAAAGACACAAGCTTGGACCCAGGAAGACCCTAAAATTTAAATGGCTGAACATGAAGACAGTGCACTGGAATTGTCAATTGTTTGTGCTGTTTTCATTCTTATTTTGCAAAAGTAGCCATCATTTGTCTGCTATTAAAACACTGGGCTGAACAGATTTTTAGTCTGGCCAAGCATGGCTGTTCTGTTATTTTGTTAAGTGCATTACATTGTCATATACTGTCATTTCGTTTTGCAAGGCAAGGCAGTAGAAATGGAATTATTTCACTCTTACAAGATTTACTGTGCAGTCCATTTCTCTGAAACATGTTTCCTTAAAAGTGATTGTTTTGTGAGAACATTAGCTTGTTTTCTTTATTACCTTATATGAATGCAATTAACTTGTGTACAATAGTAATAATAGCATCAGTGGACTAAGATATACTGCAACACAATTGAATAAACTCCCAGTAGCCCCTACATTCTAAATAATCCTGTATTTTCTTTTGGCTGATTTAAAGCCCAACCTAGAATTTTAATGGCAATAAAACATAAAACAGGAATACAAACTGGAGTAGAGGAGTTTGAGATCCTTTTCGGACAGAAATGCATTATGCAGTGTATATATGCAACACAATAGAGACTATATACTGTTCACAGGTAATTCTAAGTACCTACTACTTGAAGACATTAGGACTGTAAATAAATGATTAGGCCACTGAGGGGGCCTAATGGCAGAGATAACTAAATGAGATGTAGAAAATCACTGGACACAATGTGAGAACCACTGGATGTGGCAGTAGCACAATGAAGAGCTGAAAAAATGACAGCTAGTGCCATGACGCTCTCTGTGTCCACAGGTGTTTAAGGGGGAGTTCTGAGATAGATGACCAAACGTTGCAGATAATGGGAGTCCAGTGATCTTTTGGAGATTAAAATTCTTTGAAGCCAGCAATGCTTAGTGTAAAGGAATCAGTGATAATACATAAGGCAGAGAGTGTCTAGGTAACAGGCATACCAAAACTGAGAGTATAAGCATTAAAGTAATCATCAGAAGGTTGTTTCATTGGGATTGGGGGTGGAAAAAGGGAAGTACAAAGGTGGTGAAAAGGAGGATCAAAACCCAGGAAAATATAGCATAAATTTTGGTGCTGCATGAGGATACTTGACCACTGCAGCTTAAATCACGAAGATGGGAATGGTGTCCCTGGCTTGCGGGGAAAAGCCTGAACTGGATGGACCATGTGACCTGATATCACTGCATCAGTACCTGTTCAAGGTCTAATGGCATCAGTATCTTCCCAATAATTGCCTTATAGAAGTAATTGGTAAAGTGTTCAGGAAACAACTTTTTAGGGCCAATGGGAAGTTGAAAGTGGAGGCAACAGTGTCTACTTCCACTTGCTAAGTAAATGATCTTGCTAAATTGCCTTTTTTATTTATCGCTTGCTTAATGGTGCCTTCAATTAATTTTTCTAGCATTGCTTTCTGCAGAAATTCATTATGGTGAATAACAGTTTTTTCTGGGTTCTAAATTACAACCTGTGTCACTTGCTAAAATTCACATCATATAGGTTGAAGACAGATAAAGCAGTACGCTCATATGCCTACAATTTTCACATGCACCCATCTTTAGTATGCACACAAAACCCACAGGTGAGTATCAACTGTAGTAGCTTTCAAAAAAAGTTCTCAAAATTAAGACCTTCTAGTCTGATGCACTTGCATATAATGGCATGACTAAGTATAGGTTTGCCTATGTATTCCAGGTTTTATTACTTTAAAATAATCTACAATCCAATCCCATCCCTGTTCTCAAAGTAAGAAAGTGACGAGCACCTGTATTTTCTCATCTTTTTCTGGACCGTCACTATTTTCTTGATTCATCATTCCCATAAAAAAATCATTACTTCAAACTGCCAGAGTTAGAAAGCTAGATGGCAAACACCACGTGCAAGATTACTAAAATAAAACTATGTATAACCATACCTCTACTGGATATTTGCTACTTAAATTAAAGAAATAAAATAAAGATATTTGCATAAGTGAGTAGAGTAGGCTTGCAGCCCCATGCTACTGAATAAAGAAATGGTCAGATTCTAAAAAGTATCAGTATACATGAATGCCTTCTCCACAGGCTGATGGCTTTTCTTCCCTGGTTTAATTGAAAAGGCTCAGAGAAAGTTTGTTGTGTGTGTAAATTGTGGTGGTAGTGATAGAATATCTGTGACATTTTTACACTGAGCATCACAGTGATTTTTCCACTGACCAGCTGCAAGGCATTTTTTTGTCTGGGCACTGTGAAGTGCCTGCAAAGCACAGCTGATAGCCTTTTCAGCTCCATCTGAGATCTGCTGTGACACTACTTCCCTTGTCACACTTTAGGTGCTTTACACAGCAAAACTATAGCCTGAAATGGTCTTACTGTCATTCAGTACCTCTTCTTAATGTTCAGTTTCTCCTCTCCCTGCCTTTGCTCTTTACCACGGGAATACTTGACATCCTTTCTGGAGAAGTTGCTCTTTTCACACTAACAGAGCAAATAGACTTGGCAGGTAGTTTGGCAATAATTGATCATATCCAAACAGTAATTGAATTTTGTTTGCTGTCAACATGGAAGAAGCCAACACCATGCTGTCTCTTCTGCAACAATAAGCACCAAATTACATTACTCATTTCATTGCTCATTCTCCAACACACTTCTCTGGATATTAAACTTTACAAGTTACATGTATGGGAAAGGAAGAGAAGGAAAAGACTGAGGACACAGCTTGGCTGTGACTGCACCAAGTGGCCAATTGCATTCAGGTTAATGAATGGAGCTATGGCCCCCTTTCTCACATCCTCTCCCAAGAAAATCCACTGTGCTTTGGTTTCAGCGAAGCATGTCTTGCTCATTTCACATTACCAGCTTTACAATTTTCAGGACAATAACTTCAGATTACTGTATGGAGACCTATGAGCAATATTTATTTTTCAATGGGCCAGATACTCTACTTTGACAACTGTGTCAAACACCAGCTGGGGCTTGGGCTCAGTTTTTCCTAATCACAAACAGTGTAATTGGCTCCGTACATAACACAAGAGACATTTTTGTGTCTGTTACAATACAACACTTGCCACCAACATTGTGGGGTTTATTTACTGACACTTTCAGATGTGAAAAAGGATAAGGTAAGGAGTCTGGCAGTCCTGTCCCCTCAACCCCCAGCTCCAAAGCATACTTAATGCCTGTTAGGTGTGCTATCTATTGTGTTTCAATATATTGACAGGGACCACCACAGACATAGGTTCTTTTATGGGATTTTTCTGTTAGCAGGAGAAGAGTAGATTGAAGGCCAAACTCAAGCACACATTCCTGTATCATGAAGATCGCTTCTGTGCGAGCAGGCATGAATGGGTCCTACTTACACCCATGAGCTAGAGCAGAGCAGACTGAAGAGAGGAAAAGTATGGGCTGAGAGGAAATGTGTGAAGAACTCCCAAATGCTGACAAGCTCTGGAGATTTGTCATCATATTGCACCTTCAAGAAATGAAAGACGCCCAGCCTGCCAAGCATGCACAAGGCCATTGGGCCATACCAGCGCCAACGAAGGGCTGTGCAGCTCGGACCACATCTGAGGTGGCAGCGGCAGCTGTGCGCCGTCACAGGCACGAGGACTGCATGTGCTGCTGAGGAAACAAAGGACCCTGCAAGGGACTATCTGCACATCTGCCTGGAAGCCACTGTCACGCCAGTGCAGCCCTCCGCAGTGAGCAGCTGGGCTGGCCTCCATCTGGGTGACTGAGTGACTGCGTCTGCAGCCGTGTCTGTGTGATAGCGCGTACCTGTGGCTGTGAGAACAGTGGGGGGGAACGAGCAAAGGTACTGAGCAAATAGTTACCTGCTTTTAATAATTCTGGCTTGATTCCTTTAATAGTAACACTCTAATAAAATATATTCCAATAAATATTACTGTGATCTGTGTTTCCTCCCAACTTATTTCGCTATCAAGAAAAGGGGAATTTGCAACACAGACAACATGTTATGTATGTGTACAAGGGTCAAAGAGTCTTTTGCAGCAGTAGGTACAACTGCCAGGAAAGATCTTGGGTGTTTTGGAGAGCTTTCCAATGCTCTGAAGAATCAATTATGTTATTGAAAATAAAAGTCTCGCTATAAATGACTTAATGTTGTGAGTTAGAATTTAACTGACTTCACTGAGACTGAAAGGAAGTAATTTAGGACAGGAATTGCTGGCAGATGTAATGGATACATTACAAGCTGGTTAAATTTCCTTTATTGAAGAAGTTGTTAAAGTAATGCCATTTCTAAGCAGACCTTTTGCATTTGGTCTAAATTAAGAGGCCATCCTGTGTTCTCTCCTGTCAGTTACCTCCATCAGTGCCTGGTCACTTTTGAAATCATTTGGCCTTAAGGCTGCCAATAATAATAATAACAAAAACAAACAAAAAAGGTCGTTACTAGTAAATAAAGTAGTGGGTTTATTTTGGAAAGTTCGGTATGGCAAACCTATCTTTCTTTTGGAAGAAAATGACCTAGTTATGTCTGAACATGAAACTGTGATTTCTGTGTGATACCACAGGATTAAAGAGTGCTGTTTCTCTTTTTCTTATTATCTTCAGTCTTCAGGGTTCCTAAACTGTGGGTGAGAATGAAGTTGACCTATGAGGCCAATCTATTATCCCTGTCAGGTCAAGGAAACCTCTAAGAAAAATTTAAAAAATATTGGTACTCCTGATACTCTGAGACACAGAAGAGGGAAAGGCCTCAAAAGCACAGAAAACTCTTTTTGTTAACTAAATCTGTAAGACAGTAAATTTACCAGAATCCTGGAGAAAATTGGTGCAAAATAAAAAACATAAATTAAAGAGAATTTGCCAAAATGCTTCAGATGAATCAGAACACCTTGTGACTGTAGAAACTTCTCAATGATTTGTGAAGTTTTGTTAAATAGGCAAATCAGTTTATGAATTTATTTGGCCTTGCTTCTTTCTTGAAGTTTTAATCTTTGCTGTTTTCTTAGACAAGCTGTGTTTGATCTTATTCTGGAGGGTGTCAGAGGCACTCGCCTTTTCCTTTGAGGCTCGCTGTGCTGGCAGCTCCAGAGGAAAGAAAATATTCCAGAAGTCTTCTGAAAAGGAAGATGAAATCATCCCTAGAACTTGAAATTAATAAACAGACAGGGCAACTGAAAGTAGGTAGGAATACCTCATCTCAAAACCCTGTAACTCTAAGAGATTCTTGCTGAAAGGGTGCTGGAAATGTAAGGGGGAAACCCCCAGGGTGTATTCTTTATTATTTCCATTGAGATTAGACTCATATACAGATGTAGGTCTTATCTCCTTGCTGCCTGAGGTGTGATCTTCTTTGGTGAGAGTATACTCTCACCCTTCTCCTAAGTTCTTCTCGTCTCTCTCCCTGGCAGTAGCTACTGGCCTGATATCTCTGGCCCTGGAGCCTTCTCCCCTCCTGTGCCCACAGAGCCATGCAGCTAATCCGTTCCTGGGTAGCACTACACCTTTGTTTCCTTTGGCCAGTTTTTAGGCTAAGCAAATTTAATTTATTTTACCATGGTTTCTGAAACATTGCTACCAAACTCGGGGGGGGGGGGGGGGGGGGGGGTGGAAGGGGTATTTCAAGGAAAGTGCACCATTCTGCCGTTTGAAAAAAATCTGTTTGTGTAAGAACTCTAAGTAGAACAGTTGTGCTGTGACCCTGGGCAAATCACTCTATCCCTCTGTCTCCATTACAGGTTTGGAGAAGGTATTAGGAGCATTACGTGACTGATGCTGCTGCAACCCTTGAAACCATGGCTATAGCTGGACTTTGTTACTGTGAATACTATGCATTATTTAATGCAAACATATCAGTGAATCTGATCACGCACAGGAAAATGGTAAACTAGAAAATGGCCAACATTTTCTTGTTTTCAAAGTATTTCTCTTAGATAAGTAAGGCATTACTAATTATTAAGTTGCTTTTCTGCTGAACATGTCTAAATAATACCTTGGACCTGGATCTACAAAGAAAGCTCTGGTTGATTTCAGGATTAATTATCCACCCATCTCAATACCTCTGAGAAGCTGGACTTGAATGCTTTTTCAGATTGAACTCTTATTATAATGAAAATGTAGCAAAAAAGAGGGT
Source organism: Falco rusticolus (assembly GCF_015220075.1). Classification (NCBI taxonomy): domain Eukaryota; kingdom Metazoa; phylum Chordata; class Aves; order Falconiformes; family Falconidae; genus Falco; species Falco rusticolus. Next base: position 43,610,874 of record NC_051191.1, on the reverse strand, counting down.
TTTTTTGTTTTGTCTCCTCTTAAAAGCCATTATAATTCCTGAAGATTGAAAGGGCTTTTATTTTAGGAAAAGCAGACAGACATCAATAGAGAATGACTTGTTACTATCTCTATATCTCTACTTAGAAGTGGAGTTTTTCTCGATTTTTTTTCTCTTTACAATATTTGATTTCTCTCTCTTTACAGGATTTTATACTGACATGTTTTTTGAAAAGTAGAGAAGTACCTTGTCACTATTTTACGGATTAGGAGCTGAGGAGTATGAAGACAAAGAGGCAGATCTAAGCATTTTAGCAACAATGTCTTAACACCTACCTTTATGATACAGAGGTTATTTGTCATCCTCAGCCCTATGTTCAGCATCTTCATGGCCTGTATTTGCGGTTAGGTTGGCACTAAAGATTAATGCCATTAACAGATGCATGTGGAACAGAAAGCCACTTAAAGTGGCCAATAAAAACATTAAGTAACTTAGCTGTTTACGAAGGCTTATTGACCCTAGTTAGACATCCTATGGTAGTTACTGGAGGGAAACAGACACTTCCAAAATATGTTTCACTGGACCAAAAGAAGATGTCTAGTTCAGTCTGTTTCTTTGCAGTGATTGTGAAGGGGCCTGAGAACGACTAGCTCAGATGTGGGTAACTGCTGGGTCAATACCTTGGTGCAATTGGCAAAGCCCACCGCAGTTGAGACGGACGGTTAAGGGTACCAGGGTTTGAACGGCTGGATCTACAGGGGAATACAGGCCAGGTTTGGGCACCTGCATGGTTTTGCCTACTGAAATGCCTAAAGCTTGGCAGAGCATCTAGCTTAGCAAGGTTTTAAGACTGGTTTTCCTGAGTTCTTGTGCTAAATGGCAAGTCTGAAGCTACATATTTTCTACAATAATTATATTTTCTACAATAATTAAGGGAGATGCTGTCAGTTAATCAACATGTGGTCTGTTGCAGTGTGGGATTGGGTTCCATGTGGCTCCGTACTCTTGGTTTCAGTCTTCTATGAGCAATATGCCAGGATTTTCTTCCAGTGTCCTGGCTTTGAGTCTCTGTTTTCTCATGGGCAAAAAAGGTCTCCTAGACCTTTAGTGGACTGAGTCACCAGCTCCAGAAGTTGCAGATCTCATCTGTGTTTTACCTGCTTTTCAGCCATGAAGTACTTTTCTGGATATCATGGAAAGATTGGTGTGGTGATTCCTCAAGCAGAATGAGAACAGTCACTGACACACTACCTAAAGGTGATTTGCTTGCCAGGACAAATCCAGCAGGTGGGCAGCAATGCCTGCCGTGCAGAAACAGACCTCACACAAGTAACATCTCAGCCCCACTCATGCTGTTCACACCAGCCCATCCAGATGGCCCCTGAGAATGGCAGGCTCACTGCGATCATGGCTGACAGCACCACGATCATGGCTGACAGCACCACAATCATGACTGACAGCACCACAAGCATGGCTGACAACACCACAACCATGGCTGACAACACCACAACCATGGCTGACAGCACCGCAACCATGGCCAACAGCTCAGCTCCTACATGTGGCAACTCCTCCCCTCAGACTGCAGCTTCTACGTGGTGTTGGAGGTCTGAACACCATATTTCTCCTGAAGGGGGCTATTTATTGCTTTCTAAATTAGGTGTTAGCTTATTATATAGCTTCTGATGGATTCAGGTAGTCAGTTCCAGCTGGGGGCATGCAGGGAGGTCTCCTTTATCCAGGTGGGTAGGTTTTTTGATACAGTCAGGGGGAGTTACTCAAAGATTGTGTGATGGTTCCCCAGTGCAGGGGGGGAAAATAATTAACAAAAAATATCTGTAGTTGGATGCATCATTAGTGACTTTCCTGGGTGTTACACTTTTGCAGTTCATCACTGTCTGTTCACTACATTTATATAGGTGGAATAGCATACAGTGATTGGCATAACGAGAAAAGATTGAGATCTAGATTTCCTCTATGAGTGTTCAGAATTACAAACTCTGATTTCTACAGAAGAACCCTGAAAGTCTTCCCATGAATATTTCAACCAGTACAGATTATTTATTCAGAGCTTAAACAGGAAACATACTTAGCTCTACAAAGAGTTTCTAACCTGCATCAAACTTCATTGCTAGAATATTAATGGAAGCATGCTTGAAAAGGATATGAAACTATGTGCATTATTTTTAAAAATCAATTAATACTCAGACATAATTTTTTGCAATACTTAACGAGCCCTGCTCCTGACTTTGTGATAGTTCCTGTAATCCTTTTTGCCATGAAAATTGACACAATATGGTATAACATTTACTTTTACAGTAATTCTTCCGACTTTGATTTACAATTTTTTTTTTTGCCAGCTGCAGTTGTTGGTTTGAAATATAGAAAGTGATGAATATCAAGAAGCAGTAAGATGTCACAGCTTGCTACTGTCAGATTCACTGGGATTTAGACCATCTTTTCTTGAATGCTCATTAAACTACCTAATACCACTGCAGATTGAAAAAGAAGTATCCCATCAGATCTATACAAGGTGATATTCAGAAATAAAACTTACACAAGAGTATGAATAGTACTACTTTAACCAAACACATCTCTACCTCTTTTAAGTTCACAAGATAACCTTAAGTATAGGAAGAATCTTCAAAAATTGTGAACACAATTCCCTGCAAGGCCTGGCTTTTTATAAACCTTTAGAAGCAATTAGAAATCTGTTGGAAGGGCTGTGCTGTAACTGTACAGGGTGGTAACTGTAAAGGGCTGACAGTACTATCAGTCCTGGTGTAGTTTCTGTGTATTAATGGAAAATGCATTTCGAGTGCAGATGGATAATAATGACATCATATTTGTGTATGTGACAGGCATAGATGTTGCTGTCATTCAGTGTGTGTGTGTGTGTGTGTATTTTTGTGCATGAGTGCACATACTGATACACTTGCATAAAAGCAATCGTTAAATTGGTGGTTTGCTGATTTTGTTCCTCTTTTTTCCTTCTTATGCAGAAGAGATGAAATCCCAGTTAGATGCTGACAATATAAAGGATGCATACAAGCATTCTTTAGGAGGATTAATTTTAATTCTTGACAGTTTGATTTAACCTTAGTTTTGTTATGACAAATGAAGTGATATAACATTTATTCTTGCACCTCCTTGCACACACTCTATATTAATAGATATATTTTTGTCCAGCTTATTTTTGGATAGCCTTTTTTCCCCCCCCAGGAATGTAATTTATTGTTATAGAATTGTTTAGAGTATTTTTTAATGAAAGATTGGCTTAGTGAGAAGATTATGGTTTCTCATACACATTGTAAGAGGTCTAGGTTTAGAACAGAGATTAGTATCATACAGGGTGAGAAAACCTAATTGCTCATGTCATGCTGAATAATCCTTGTTTCATGGTTTCTTGACAGGAAACCAGGATAGCTATGGATAATAAGGATCTTCCATAAGCATCAAAAATACAGATGGAACAGCCCTAGTCAGTGGTTCTCATATCACCCATTCTCAGCAGTTTCTGGTGGGAGTGGAGCCACTGCGTGGTTTCTTCTTCTAAACCAGCTCCTGTAGAAAAACAGCTGTGGGAGAAAATAAGCAGCTATTCCAAAGTGAAAGGATGAGAAAAGGTGTGATCCATGCATGGACACAAAATTAGTCTTTACCTAACTTCTGCATTAGGTATCTGTTTTGAAAAGGTGATTCTCAAAAATTCTGCACAACTGCCATACATTCCCTGAAGCATCTAATTCCCATAAAAAACTATTTTTTGCTGTTTACCTGAAGATATGTATTTGGTTTGCTCAAAACTACCCAAGCAGAGAAATATCACCTTTATCCTACAATACATAAGAATTTTCTAACATATATTGTCCTCTGCCTCTAATGTCCATGATGATCAGTCTTGCATTTTATCTAATTCACATGAATGCAGACATCACCATTGAATTGAGGCTAGACTACAGGTTTATCTACCCCAAGGTAAGTGTCCTAACCACCAGGAAATAATCTTCATCCAAATAATATTTTACCTTGGCAGCAGGGCTGCAGAAAAGCTGTTCTGCACCTGAAACTATATTCCTTCTCCCCCATATATATATATATATATATATATACATACATCTTCTAACCTCCTCTCCCTCACATTTCCCCTACTTCCACCAGCAAAAGTATCCGCTTTCAGCAGAGGTGACAGAGAAAATCCCAAGCACAGCTATAAGTATTTATATGGAAATACTGAAGACTGAAATACCTTCAGTCCTAAAAGAAATCAGAAATGAGGTTTTCTGGAAGGACTGCTCTAAGCTCAGACCAATTACTTGAAATAGTGCATCAGGCACCAGGGACATTTTTTACGTCCTTTTGAAAGTCATTAGATCTGCTTGTGTTTTGAAAAAAACAGGATCTTGTAGAGCACAGCTTTCTTTTCTAGAGGCTTTGGGGTGGAAAATGTTGAGGAGAAGGGAAATGACTTTTACTACCTAAGCTTTACAGATGGGTAGGATTTAAGCCATACCAATGTTCTCAGCATTACAGTGTGTTATAATTTAGGCACGTCTGCATCCAAAATACAGGTCTTTTTTAACGCTGTTCTGAGACACATAACTCACATATAGACCCTGTATGTTCCACTGCAGTATTGATTGCCTAAAGCTTGGGAGCTAGATTCTGAGCATTACAGCACTGACATCTCTTTGGACATCTAGGATTGTCAGGAGATAAAATGAAGGAATGGAGAAGAAGAATGGAACAGACTGCAAAGGTATATTTGAAGGTTTACAAATAGAATAAAGTAAGAAAGAAAGAAAAAGACTGCTTTTGTTGGAAGAAGAAATTACCTGTTGTTTTCCTAGAGTTGCTTTGTAATTCTGAATAGGTAGAGAAATGTGTGGGCTTGGAGGACTGAGTGTGTGATGCCTCTAATTTGCCATTAGAGAAGCCATTGCCACGTTTTTTTGGTTTTTTGGTTTTTTTTTGGGGGGGGGTGTGGTGTGTGGGTGGGCGGGAGGGGCAGGGTGTGTGTGCTGGGGTACATAAACACGTGTTTGGTTAATTTGTTTTTTTCCCCTCATGGCTAGCTGTTTCCTCAATTTTTGGCTGCTGAGTAGCTCCAGTGCCTCTTAGCAGCTAATATGGACTGAAACACCTGGCTGCTTTCTACCTTTCCAAGTAAGCACAGGCTGCATCAGCATTTCTGCTCCCCAATAAGTTAGGCTCAGACTGCAAGAAGAATGGAAACTGAAGGTGGAGACACCTTCAGTTCAGATTATTAATTCCCAGTGTGCAGGGGGAGGCAGTAGCAGGAAGAGAGAAGGGAACACAGAAAAAGTAAGGAAGTCTGTGAGATGTGGTCTTGTCCCTATAAGGAAGGAAGGGCTTCCTCACAGCAGCAAAATCTTTAGGACTCCAGTCCCTGGAAGTCTGGGGATTCTGAGGAAGGGATATGAACAGCTGCCAACTGTTAGCAGGAATGCATGTCCTGGGCATTTCCCTGCATTTTCTAGATGTCTGGAAATCTGCTGGATTTCTGTTAACATCGACAATCTGTCAGCAGAAGTGATGGTCTTAGCAGAAATGGGAAGGAGTTGATGGTTGTGGAGCAAGGGACAGTGCCCAAAGAATTGGCACAGTTTGGAACCCAAAAGGAGATGGAAATGCTGCACATTTTCCTGATATTGCCAAGTATCTACTCTGTAGAGACTCACTTGTGCAAGGTTATGGTCTAACATTCTCCTCGAGCAGGTGCAAATGCATGCACTGGCAGTGCAGGACAATAAATGAAACATCCAGAGCCTGTTGCACATGTAGAAAAAATTACTGTCATTTTCCAGCAGCAAAATGTACCTTTTTCATCTGTTCTTTTGGATGTCCTTTCTATGAATTTCAGATAGATTTTTTTCACTTTAGAAGAACAAAGCTTCACTCTTAACATTTTTTTAAATCTGAGGCAGAGGCAAGAAATCTATGTTTATAAAAAGCAATGTGGTTGGTAATGTATTTTTATAATTCCATTTAGGTCTGGTTTGTGTTTTTTAACAAAGAAAATCAGCAATGTTCCCAATGTTTTTCTTGAGGTCTGACTTATGAATACCAGATTTCAGCTACTGCTGCATCTCTCTGGCAAAAACCGGACTTTACATTATTTTCAGCGAAAGATCATGGAGGCATGAGAGTCATAACAGTAAAGTCCAAATTAAAGTCATCACTGAAATTTGTTATTTGTGCAACCCATTATATTTTTCAATAAACTAAAAAATGTTTTGCTGATAGGAATATATCCAGGTGCCCTCATGTTACAATTTAATGAAATACTTATTGAAAAAGCTTTCTTGAAGTACTTCTATTGAAACACTTCAGCAAGTGGCAGATGGCAGCACCCAGTAGACCACAGCCTGGAAAGTCTTGCAGGACTTAATTATGTTGCATTGTGAGGAAAATTGTAACGAGTTTTGCGTTTCATTTTTCATACAGTATGTCATAGGCCACTCTTCAATTCCAGTTCCCACTCTTACTCTAACTGGCTTGTTTTGATTAGGTCATGACTTTGTTTTTAGAAACATTTAATTAATCCTTTTTTCTATTCAGAAAAAAATATTTTTTCAAAAGGTTACATTATTTTTCAAAACAAATGTGTGTTTTCAAATTTCAGTAAAAGCAAGTAGTAGGGTAAGTGGCCCATTAGGATACGGATGAAAAATCTTTATTGAAAATTATTGCACGTGAACCAGTCAGAGTCATCAGAATTACTTGAAGGATGGCTTATATCTCCTAGCTGTAGGGCAAAGTCTAAAGCTGTGCAGTCTTTTCTAGCCTCTAATATAAGATTGAGTTTAGGCTTCTGTTATCTTCCTGAAAATGACAAGTATTTTCTTTTGGTTTAGTTCATGCATTTTTGCATCACTGGATATTTTTTATTTTCAGTTTCAGTCTTAAAAAAAAAATAAAAATCAAGGATGTATTTGTATTTTACAGAATCTATTAGACTTTGGCACTGATTTGAATGATTGTAAAGAGAGGCCTCCAAGTGGGAACATTTTATGCCTATTTAGGAGGCAGTTTCACATTGTTGGAATGGTGATCATCAAGGGATCTAAGTCAGGCAGCACACAATGCTCCTAAGCTTGGCATGAAGTAGCAGGACAGTCAACATTTAAATCCTAGCATGTCTCTTACAGGCTTTTACCCTCATAATCTTTGATTCCAGTTGTATGATAAATATGATAAGTACTCCCTGCAGTGTAGGCACATTAAATACAGGGAAAGATAAGTTTCAAAACAGAATTATCAGTATAAAACAGAGAACAATAAGGGGACAATGAGTAAAGACTGAGAAATCTAGGCAAATGTTGATTTAGAAGCTGAAATTGCCTCCACTTGGGACTGAAAATCTGTAACATCTGTATTCAGAACATAACAGAAACAAGAGCACAGAAAAATATTATTTTGAATGCCCAGGATGCATTTTGAAAAATTGCCCATAATTTTTAAAATATATTAATTGTATACACTTTTATTTAATAATTTGTGCAATTGAACCATATAGGGTGAGACTAGTTCCACCTTGTCTAACTCCTTAGTGCTCAGAGTAACTTGTAGCGGAAGATTATGGAAAGAAAGATACCTGATTTTTACAAACAGAACCTTCCCCTTGAACCCTTCTGCTTTGCGATGACCAGAAATCTCTATTGCCTATTTTACTGGGAATCTGGATCTCATATAAGCCTGATTATCCCTTAAGACTCATCCCTCCTAGCAGCTGAAATGTACATTTGCTGGGAGATTCTGAGAGCAGAGCAAAAGACCTGCAGTTTACACATGCTTACACATAAAAATTGTCTGGTTTGCTATATTTTCCTCTGTCTTTATTGATTGTGCTGTATTAAGCCTTCTCATGAAAGGTCTGTTTGAAGGGCTTTTGCATTTCCTTGCTATGGAAAATTGTCTGCCATTGACTGTGCTAACAAGTTGCTTCTTCTGATGTATGGACAATACACAGCCAGCACATTAAAAGGTATATCTCTTAAAAAAATGTATCTCTTCATTTTATGAAAAGTTAAGTAACTGGAATTGCTTGTTGCTTCTCAAATATGCCATGAAGTTTATAATCTGCCATGCAGAGATTTATTGGTTGAGGGAGGGGGAGAGATGCTTTAGCTGTATCTGTTGTTACTGATTATCTGAGCATAATCTGAGCTTGCCTGACCTCAGGGCTGAGCAGTCCCCCAGTGCCACCAGTACTTTTCTTCTCCATAGCAGTGATGGTGCCGGGTAGACTTTCTGACTACAGTGAGAGCAGCTGTTTGCACTGTGGCCTCTTCCAGTCTCTGTGAAGCACCTTTTCCTTTGGGTCAATGAAACATGAAGAAGAGGATTAGATCAGGATTGGCAAAAGCAGTCTTCTAGTATCAGAGGCATTTTAATGACCTAGTCATAAACTCCACCTTAAAACCCAGCAGGTTTATTTGTTTGATTGGTTTGGTTTGGGTTTTTTTTTTGTTCCCATTGATACTACTGTCAGGTTGTTTCAGAAGAAAACCTCTTTCCTTCGAGGTTTAGAACCTTTCTTTTAAATCACATGTGGTCATTTTGTTCCCAACTTTCCACACTGTTCTTTAGTTTACATGGTGATTACACTGTAATGTGCATAACGTACTTTATGTCTCTCCATATTTGGCTAAGCTAAACAAGCCCAATATTTTGTCTTCCCTCAGAAGGCTTCTTGGTCCCTTGATCATCCTAATAACTCTATTTTATGTCTGTTCCATTTTGGATTTCTCTTTCTGGTTGACCAGAATTTTATGTAGTTTTCACTGAGACAGCTGATATCCCTTAGCTGATGTATGGGGTAGTGTGTGATTGCAGGACAGATGTCATAAAAGAATGAAAAAAGAGGGAGACTCCAGACTCCTTCCAAACACTACCTTTTAAAATCCTCTGGTAGTGGTAGAAGGGGAAAACAGGCAACTGTCTGCAAAACGTGATCTCCGTGAACCTAACTAGTTAGTCCAGTCAGTCCTTCTTCTCACCTTTTTTAGGCCATTCAGATGCACAAAGAAGCAAAACGGCAACATGGGCTCTATGCAATGTCTTTTATGCAGCTCAGGGAACTGATGCGGAAAAATTCTTCAGGAACACCCCTCCCTGTCATGGTGTAGTAGCAGGACCTGGTGGAATTTCAACCTTGTAGAAAAACTGTACTACAAGCAAAATCTTTCATTTTGCCCTTTGTCATGGAGTCGTGACACTGATTTTTCATACGCTTTGAAACAAAACAAAACAAAATTATGACTCCAGCCTTTCCTTAGCTTTGGGAAGGACCTTGAGAAAGAATAGCAATATTTTTCTTTACTTTCTTTTCTCCAGTTACAGATTTTAGACACACTTCAGTCCTTTTCTCCTGAATCAGTTTATAACTGCTTCTTTCATTTAATGTTACTATACTATTCACTAGGGTTTGTATACCAATAACCTTAAAAAACGAAGGGATTCCAGCCTTTTTTTGTCTGAAAGATCAACTTCATTACATATGTATGTTCACCAAAGAACAATAGGAGACTTCCTCAGTCTAAAATGCTAAGATGCAAAATTTAAGATTTAAGTCACAAAGAACTTCAGACAGCAGGAAATTACTATAACAGTATCTGAATGAACCCTGCTGAGAAGCAGCCAACACAAGGACTGAGAGGTCTGAGCATCTTTCCCATTAAAATTATTGCATTACCTCAGCTATCACACAAAAATACTCACCGAAAGAGGAAGTTAGCAATTCTAAGGAAGAAGCACCATGATTCAGTCCTTTGCTAAGTTTCTGTGTAAAACTAGTCTGTAAAGACCTGTAAAATTGCCTCCTCTATTTTTTTTTTCCTTTCTGTCTTTATTCCTTTGACACAAGCACATTAACTTAAAACTGAAGTGGGAATATTGCCAGCAAATCTTTTAAGGTGAAATGAGATTGGACTTAAAGCTAAAACTATTAGAAGTGTGGGGTTTAATGCAAATTATACACATTAGTTGGAATGTCTGATGAACCACTAAAGATTTTACATAACCATTTTGTTTCACCTGTACTGTTTAATTACGTTTATTATCAATAGCCTGCTCAGGGTATACATTTAGCTGCTTGCCAGGCAAAGTACTTTTATCCAGAAATACTTTAAGACAAGGATTTCTAGGTGTGCCTAAGGGAACCAGACATCTGGCTTCAAATGGTTGTGAATCCTAAAGAACCTAAAGGTTTCCTTATAGGATTGCGAAATAGTCCTTTCACTTTTATTTTTATTCTGGTAGTGCTTAGAAACCTCACCTATTGTGCTGGCTACCAAGAACATAAACATAATATACCAAACAGCTCAAATTTAGTCTGTAAAGAAAGAAACCAAAAGATGGAAGACAAGATAACAGGATGAGTAAATAGTGACCAGATCTTAACTTATCTGTGTGGGTACAAGGAGTCTCATTGACAAGAGCAGAAACTGCAAGGACACATGGGTTGCTCAGGGAAATGCAAATCTACCCTTGGAATAGGTACTGAACAGATCTATAACTAGTACAGTTTTACCAGATGCACCACTGCTGGAAACAGTAGAACTTACCCAAAGAGTGGAGATGTCATGGACTGAGCAGCTCAGCACCATCCCGAATCTGTGCATTAAAGTCCCAAAAGGGCCCAAGGGCTACAAACACATTGTCTTAACTACACCTGTGATTAAATGCTTTATTTATATGTTTTTTTCCTTTACAAAGAGAGACATGACAAGACTGTACCTCTAGTTCAGAATTGGTTTTATCTCTTGGGTGAGTGGAGTGTCTTATGAGTGCTTCCTGAATTGCAACAAATTATGCATGCAGTAGAGAGCAGCACAAAGGCCACCTTAAGGAAGGCAGAGACTAATTGAGGAGGTGAAGGAAGAAGTGGTATGTGGTAAGAAAGCAGTGGAAGAAAACTAATTTGCAGATTCGGTTGCCAACAGCAAGCCTCTGCTTTTGTTTGTGGCTGGCAGCTGTGGAGGGAGCATAGGATCCTGGACAAGCCAGGATCATCCCTGCTCCTCCTGCTAGTTTTAGCTACTGTTGGAGACCATCTCCAGGTCCCAAGTGCCAGGCTCACCTGTGCTGGCTTCTGCCTTTCCCACCCTCTGTGGCTGGGGGAAAATGTGGAGGGGAATTTTTTATTATTTTACACCTTTCTGCTTTATTGAAGAGGAATCTTGTTTTCATCCCAGGGCTCAACTTACAGTAGAAGAGACTACCATTTCATACAGGTTGTGTTAATTGTTTTAATGTAGATTTTGAATAATTAAATAAAGATCTTGCAGTTCAGAAGGCAGGAACCATGGGCAGAAAAGATTAATGCATGTTGTGAGTTCTACATTTTGGAGAAAATACTGTCCCCTCTAAGTTCAATATGTATTTTCAATTAAAAATACATTTTAAAATGTTTCTTTTAAAAGTCTTTCTATTCTTGAATATATACTCTAAAGGTAATATTGTAATTGTTAGAAAAGTGCCTATGAAAGATCAGTATTTTCAAACCAACATAGATAAAATTGTGTGATGTAGAAGCAATTTACACTTTTTAATAAGTACATTGTTCTTGTTGAAAGAGATTATTGTATTCACTGACAGCCCATTTTCTAGTGACAATTTGTCTAAAACCCCTTCTTTCTGATATTTTTAGTAAGTAGATTAATAAGTGGTAAGCTAATTTTTATGTCTTTCTTTACAGATCAAAGCATTCTTTTAATTATATTTCACACCAAAGTTACAGATAAACATATGGCTGCAAGAAACAGTAGCCACATTACATTGTTAGAAAGGTAAGTCTGTGTCTTGTAATTTTTAAAAATTCTGTTATTTGTTCATCCAGGGCCTGAAACAATGACCAGGGAAATCAGTGCGAAAGTCACTGTCAATTTCAAAGATTTTGGGACAAAACTTTAGGTCTAAACTTTTTCCCTATGCATAAATATGTCCCTTTTTAAAGTAATTTTCAAATGCTTTCTATTCCCCCTCTCCCCCTAGTATAAAGAAACCATAAAAGCCTTGTTGATGGGGAAGTGGTTTCTTTCAGAAAAAAATAATAATCTTAATTTAGTTTGCGGACCTCGTACTCTTCTGGTATAGTCTGTGCACATTAACTCCTGTTTCAGTAAAATCCTGTAAGTAAAGTAACTGCAACAATGATACAGAAGAGTGACAAGCATATAAGCTTGTATCCTGAACGAGATAAATCTAAAGTGTAATGGGAAAACTTAAGTTTTATTTTTTTTCTCTTTCTTTTAGAAGTACAATAATTATGAATGTGTAAAAAACACCACAATCTTTGTCTGTTGAAGGTATCAAACATTTTTTTCTCAGTCTTTGCACACTTGCTGTAATGTAAAGGAGTGAAGCATATACCCTCTCCATAACTCTTCTTGAAATGCTTAGATTTACTGTGCTTCCATTGGTGTGACAGTCACCTACTGAGCAGTGCTCAGATACTGACCCTTCCAGCACCCACACTTGTGCACGTTCCGACATCAGTTCTGTTGTGTCTCTTCTTCCAGGCTTTTCTGTGCAAGGTGAGGACCCCCCTTTGTCCTTCCTGCTCCAGCCAGTGTGCTGAAAATAATCTGTATCCTGTAGGGCAAAGAAGATAGGATATGTGCAGATAGAAAACTTGACTCCATTATTGCTATTTTAGAAAAATGTTGTTACTCTCTGGTCATCTTGGACATTTTCAAAAACTGTGGCACTGAAGGATGGAAAGAATAGCCTACAGTCTGGAAGGTAGAACAGTAACTGTGAAGAGAGAATGAAATGAGTCCCCTCGAGGTGTAATACAACAGAATCTGGAGGCACAGAGCAGCTGGGAACTTCTTAGGCTCATAGCGTGAGTGGAGTTATTTGGATTGTGCAGAAATCCCATCTTGGACTGGCCAATGTGGCTTCAGACTGGCCTGTGCAAATCTGTGATTACATAGGAAATGAATAATAGAGATTCTAGCCTGGTTTTTATTTCTTCTCTTTACGTGAAATATGAGATGAATTGACACAGGGCATCTGTGTTGAAAAATGAGATGATCTACCAGATTAGAGTATGAAAGGCTACATGTAGCATAACATCATAATGCTGAAAAATATAAACAAACTGCTATTGAATAGTAACATTAGTGTTATATTAATAGGCACTATACCACAGTATTAAGCATATTTTTTTAAAGCAGCAGACTGTCTACATACCTAAAATTTCAGTAAGGGACACTGTGTGAACATTCAGTCAACTTCATCTCACAATATGTATATATGTGTAAGAGCCCTTTCTGAGATAAGGCTTTGTTCATTGTCTGGGTGCCAGGTTGCAGAGTGATTATGCCTTAAAATGTAGTGAGGAAGCAACTAACACTAAATCTGCCTCTCTGAACTCACCTTCGCATTAATTCTGTGCCCACCTTAAGTACTGGGGAAGAAGAGATATCCTCAGATGAGCATGGAGTGAGTAAACAGCTTGATGGAGTGTGAACTGGCTGCAAAGGTGCTTCACTGCAGATATTTCAGAGCAGAACTTGGGTGGATTAGTCATTGTATGTACCCAGCACTTATATATGCAATGGGGATCTCACTTGGGGTCCATGCCTTCATATGCCACAGATATGTAGATATTGTAACATCTATACGTGTGTTACTATGTCATACATCCTGATATACATCCAAAATATAAGACCTCAAATATTGGTTTCATCCAGAAGCTCGTCAACACCATATATTGCTACCTCATAGAGCCACCTAAACTCCCTCTCCAAACGTAGCTTAAATATCTGAATCAGTCTGTGGGCAATAAGGAGCTATTTGTAGAGTTTTATCTTCAAATTCTCTGTTCCATGAATAAATCTGTCCAGAGCTAATTCTATATCAGAGCTGAAGCACCTGGTAACCTCTGGGGCATTACAACACTCCCCTGCACTGTGCAGTTTAGATAAATTTCAAATATGCTAACTTTTGAAAATGCATATTTAGAGTTCTTGTTTATTAGGAGCATTACAGCATTCATTGATCAAAAGATCAGTATGTGGTTTTGAAAACGGTCTGTGTCAACAGACCTCTTTTACAAAACAGTAAATAGGCAGAATTTGCTGTATAAAAAGTTGCACTAGTAAACTGCCACTGTTCCAAGCAAAGAGAAATCACAAGTACTTCCAAAGTTTTGACCTATTCTGGTATCTCAATTTTTTCACTTAATCTTAATATTCTTGACTGTAGTTCAGAGGAAAAGCTGAACCTTCCTATAATCAGTCTCTGCTACCCTGCATGCTGAACACCATGGTGCTGACTTTGTCTATTATACCATGCATTTGACTACTATGTGTCAGCCTAAGCCAATGGCTATTGGAGCCATCCACTCTAAGAAGAAAAAAAAAGATCTGAACCATAATGACTGAACCGACATGTGAAAGGAATATCTGTAATTATTTTGCAAAGTGGACATTAAAAAAAAAAAAGAAAAAAAAAAAAAGAAAGAAGATATTTATGATGGCTGCAGCCACCTAATTGCTCAGGAGAGACGTTGATTTGAAGAGCTCTCCATGGCTGTGCATTCTGCCATCAATCAGTTGAATCCCTCAGTGAAATAACAATATATCACGTTAACAGTATATTGTACATTTTCAAGGAATGCAACACCACACACATGTCAATTAGTTAATTCCCCAAACTATGCTCTGAAACACTATGCCCTAGGAAGTATTATTATCCTGCCTTAGGGTTAAAAAAGCTGAGCCAAAGCAAATAACTACTCATACAAAGTCAGTGAGCTATCCAGGAACTGAAGCACAGTTTTTAACCATAGAATTTTAATCATACCTTACTAACCACTACATAATAATGCCAGTTATGAGTCTTGTTTACCAGTATGTTTAATTCATTATTTTTCAGAAACACAGATTTGAGAAACCATGTGTAGATGACTTTCAAATACCTCTTCAAGCATAAACCACTTTTTTTAATGTTTCAGTTATATTTGTTTCTATACTGCTGTGTGATGTTAATTGTCCTAAAGTGCACACTAGAGCTTTGCTTCAATCTGTAATCACTGGGAACTACCAGCTTTCCACTGTATTTGCAGCATCTTGTATTCTTTAAAATTGTCCTGTAGTCCATGTTTCAGCTAAAACCACTGACAATATCTTTCAAACTATTTTTTGAATATTTGTGTTTAGTATGAATTGATATGTAAGAGTGTTTAAAGTTTATAACGCATACTCTTTAATGTGAAGAGTTACTTTGGCATATCATTCATTTTTAGATATCCTTTCTCTTGTTTTTAAAGAGAAAGGATACACACATAATGAAGATTCTTCATGCTAAGAGATTTATATGTTTCTGAAACAAAACAAAACCAAGGAAAGTAATTAAAATAAAATCATAATTATTGAAGTTAGTGGCACATGTATAAACCTTTATTAAAGGTCCTTTTCAAGCAAGAAAGAGATTTTTATCTTTCATCATTACAGACTCATTTATGTTTACTCCAATCATGTCATATTTTCTGGGCACGATCCAAAGTCTGTAGTGGTTAGTGAGCATGTGGAGGTTTCGAAAATTGTAGTAAGGTGTGGAAATTTGAAGAAATGTCAGTTTTCTGCTTATGAATTCCAGTTGATGTTACAAAAATGCTGATGGTATTGAAGTCAACCGAACATCACACAGAGACTCTGAGATGGACATGAAGAAGTTGGGGAAGCCATATATAATAGCCTTGGTTTTGTTAACACTAGGCATGTTACCTGAGCATACCATGTGGAGTTCTTTTGTGTTGATTAGGAAGTGATGAACTTTTTCACAGAACATTTTTTCCCAAAGACAGGGAGAACAAATCATACTCTGAGGATATTTCTTCCCATTTAACACAGAGGGACAATAAATGACCTAGCTGTCATGACACATCTGATGTGTAGACTCCCAGATGGAGAAGATGAGGTTCATTTAGTCTTATCATTGTCTTCAATGCTGTTCAGTCAGCTCCATGAAATCAACTTTGAAAAGTATTAGAAGCCTCCATGACCTTATTCGCCTCTGGGCCCTCCCCTTCACTTCTTCGCTTTTTCAATAGATTAGCTCTTAGAGGAGTCTGACAAGCACCAGACTCATCAAACAAGAGCAGGGGTGTGGAACAGAGAGAAGAAAAGGAGGGGAAAAGGGACGGGAAGGAGTAAAACCTCCTGGTTTAGGTAGTGGCAAGCTGTGAAATCAGCTTGCTGTCCAAGTGCTGCTGCTGGGAATCATGGACTTCTACTTGCAGATGAAACAGCTGGAAAAGTGGGAGGATGAAAGGAATATGCTTACAGAGCACTGGGGAGAATTCCAACTTGAAAAATCAATTTTTTACATGAGGAGTTGCAGGCAGATCTTTGTTTTAAAACCTATGTAAAAAATCTGTCGTACTGAATTGGGGAAAGCCTAACTAGCCTTAACTAGTAAAAATGAATAAAGTTAACAGAAGTACTGTTACTTCCAGGCCAATATTTTAAAGACATTAGACATTTCTTTTCTCAGCATTATGGCACTATTTGACCAAGGGCAATAACACTCAAACAGTTTTCAACCTCTGGTTGTACTTTAATGGGACTCTTGCAATCAGTAGAACACAGCCATTGTGAACACTTATCTTCAAAGAGCTTTACAGACATTAGAAGTCTAATCCTGCCACTTCTAAATCTGTTCCATGATCGCTTACTTATGCTGGGGGTCAAGACAGCAAAATCATAGCCAGGGTCCAATGCCATTACTCATGTTGAACAGCCCCATTCTCCACCTTCTGACTTAGTACACTATCCCTAGGAACTGGACATAAAGTGCAGTAAAAGCACTTTGATGTATTTCCTTACACTGTTCTTTTGTTGTGAAGTTGAAGGTAGTTTAAAGGCAGTTATCTCAAAAGAAACTAAAAGAATTCTAAATGTTTTGGATCTTTCTGGACTGCAACTAACAGGTTTTAGTTGCTCACCTTTTTGTAAGGTGAAAGCATATAAATCTAGTATGAAATGAGGATGAGAGAGGTACAGCTAAAGACATTAATTTAATACTCCCTACAGTTCAGGACAGTGTGTATAAAAACAACAAAAAAACCCCCAATATAACTCCCAAACCCATTCTCACTAAAGCCTATGACAGATTGCTGGATTTAAACTTCAGTACTGTTCTAACAGTTCATTTATAAAGTTCAAAGTAAATGCAGTTAGATAGACTGCTCTCATCAGCTTATGTTCAAAATTAGTAGATTTTATTCCAAAAAAACCCTGAGTCTCCTGTTTGAAGCCAAGCTTCTATCATCTAGTTGAAGAATTTACTCAAAAAGCAGGAGTTCGGGGAGACAGTGCAATAAATAAATTATCTTAATGCAGCATACATTACCTTCTAATAACTCCAGAAAAGCATTTTTGGAGTTCAGAGAGCTTATTTCTTTTCTTATTTGTTAGAGGCATTATTTATTTAATTAATTAATTAATGAGCATTTGTGCAGTGTGCTGCTGCAGATAGGATGGTTTCTCTATGATTGCATTTTTCTATGCAGAGTTAGCAAGTGCTAGAGTGGTATCTGCTGCCTTATCATTAATATATTTATTTCTGTTACTGAAATTAAGATCATTATCAAATCTGTTAAAAATTTCATACTCATATATATAGTTGGCATGGAGAAAAGGATTTATCTGAAGGAGATGTGTAACTGAAAAAGCATAAAAAGAATTCATACTGTAATGCTATTCCATGCTTTTTTAATTTTGGAATGAAAAAAGAGAGACAAGAAATTCACTGCATCAGTTTTCCTCCATTTACTGTCTGCTTTTGAGAAGGGAAAAAAAGGTATCTGTGAAAAGGCTGCGAGAAAAAAAGGACACGTCTGTGGTAGTTTCACATATTTATCATAAAAACTACTGTGGAAAAATCTAAGAAAAAGACAAATTGGCACAACTGAACAAAAGATACTATGAAAACAAACAATTAACTTGGAAAGACAGAGGCACAGAAAAGCTGTTATTTAATGTCTTGACTGGTAGCTGCTACTATAATTATTATTTTTTTTCAGTAGTGAAGAGGTTCTAGAAAGGCTCCAAAGCTTATCATATGTGGTTATCTCAGCTTCTAATGAATATTTATATTGAAAAAAAAAAACCCCTGAGGCTCTCCTACTAATGCAACTAAAATATGAACAGTATCATAACAGTTACCAATTGCTGTGAGTAGAAAGAGGACTGCATACCCAAATCTGACTGAAAATACATTAGGGCGAAATAGACGACTAAACTTTATAGCTCTCATTTTTTTCTCAAACCCTCAGGTATTTGGATTTTACAGGAAGAAAAATCAGATCTCATTACATCTGGTTTTTGATATTTGGGCATCTAGTTAGGGGAACATATACCCTGGATTAGGCAAGGGCCATCGACGTAGTGTGTAGGTGGAACTGATAATTCCCTCGTGGTAATAAGCGATATGAAGGAGTGTCATATTGCTTCAATCAGCAGCATTATGAGGTTTCTGTACTCAGAAAAGCCAAGGCATATTACACTGAACTGCTGAAGAATTACCTTTTCTCAGTAAGTATGAGTATCCTTTTGTTTTATAACTACAGCAGGAACCTACCTTTCTTTCTAGGAGCTGATACTTATTTTATTAATGCCCGCTTGTAGCAGCTTTAACACATGGTAGTTATCCATTGCTTTAAGCATATAACAGTTGTGTGCTCAGTGGAAAAGTTACCTGGAGCAATTTTAGTGGAACTCTCTTGCTGGCTTTGCTGATGTAAATATTGAAGATCTTTTGGCACTACCTGAAAGTTCTACTTTTTTATTAGAGCTTGAAACAACTTCAGTACCTGGAACTATAGCAAAAAGAAATAATTTTTCCCAGAACATTAAAAATATCATTCCTTTTTTTCTGTTGATGGTTCCCTGTATGTTGCACTGCGTTTCACATCACTCTGAACATAATAGTGCTACTGTTCTCCACACATTGTTCTCTCTATTGATTGATTTCTAGGGAGACCGGTGCAACTCCTGCTTAAGCAGTTGAACAGTATAAAGCCAATGCTCTGATTGAGTCCACTGCATCTGTCATTAAATTGTTAGCTTGGCATGTGCTCAGTATTCAAAGAATCAATTGCCCACATTCTCAGCATTTGCTAAAGGAAAAATGGGTCATATATAGGTGTCTGGTGAAGAGGCAGACAGTTCTGAGGTACATCTAAACAACATATTTACACAAAGGCACACACAGAATTAAGTGCTTTATAATAGACACAGAACAAGTACAAAGCAAAACTTGCACCTTTGATTGCAGAAATCCTCAATTAAATGAACTTATTTGGCTTGACAGTTTTAGCTCAAGGTAGGTCTGTGGTTCAGACAAGTTGGTACATAAATATTTATGACAGAAAGGGGAGGGGTAAATTTGAAAATTTTCCTAGAATATTTGAGAAAAAAATATTGCATCATTTAATATGAAACAGATACATTACCTAGATGCGTTGGTAGAAAATGGAGGGTATATATTTGTAACCACGGAGACAGAAATAATCTGCCTGATATAAAAACTCTCTTCAGTCCCTTCTGAGGCAATATCTCACTCCCATACATCCAATTTATTAAACATACATAGGATCATAGCACATCATAGGGAATGAGAATGAAACCAATAAGATGGGCTGACAAGTTTGTAACAGGAGGATGCAATTAAGAAGAAACCATGGAAGCAAAGGTTAAAGCCTTAGAGAAACCACACAAACGTGTTAAAGAAACGTTTATGCCTAGCTTACACCACTAGCCCTAGAGTTAAAAAAAAAAAAACCAAACAGGTTATTTCCCCAAATATGGGGGAAAATATTATGACTTATCCTGAGAAACAATTGTATATTATGGCAATATTTTAGAACACTTGCCAAGATTTAGATTAAGAAATATGGCATACTCTAGTGCTAGAACCTCGTACAATTTTATTAAGCCTTTCACACACAGCTTTGCATGTTAATACTGTGCTCTCCTTTGAACTGGTTAGTCATAAGGCAAGAAGCTAGCAGAAGAAATTTACTTTATATCAAGAAGCACAAGTACTGAAATTACTGCCTTCTTTGTAGGACCCAGCAAAAGGCTGAATACACCACCTAGCATAATTGTGCAAGGCTTGAGTTATTATCGCTGCCAGAAGACACTATACAATTTAAATGTTGAAGTCTTCCTTCTAATGGGCCAAGAGAGGTCTTTCACATCTCTGAGTGTCTTAGATAGGGATAAAGTTTGTTTACTGATTTCGTGTTTGGACTGGTGGGGTGTGGGGTGTGTTGTTTTGGGAAGGGGTTTGTGTTGATGGAAGTCATTGTTGAGACAGATCAGCAGTCTGGTGGATTTTGATTCAGACACAGACTATCTGGGGACAAACAAAAAATATTAATGTTGTCTGACTGACTGTCCTAGAAAGCGTACTAAGAGCAGATGAAGCCTGCACTCACAGCGTTTCATCATAGCATTTCATCTTAATGAATTGTGCCAGGGGACAGTACCTCCCAATAAACTATAGTACAATGAGGATATTTTAATTAAGTGGAAGTTGATTTCTTGATTGATCAGAGTGTATCTAGCTGATCTGTGATGGTGATGACAGCAACAATAATCTAATCTTATCCACCCACCCATATGGTATTTCTAATGTGTTTATTGTGCTGTTGTATCTACACCATCAGTCATGGACGTAAAATTTGTAAAGACTGCAAACATAAATAAGGAACGACATATTAATTGAGCAACGTGCAAATTGCTACATTTACAATGCTGGGAAGTGGGTACTCTAGGGAACTTCTCATTACAGATCAGCTGCTGATACGCTGCTATTAGCATACAGCTGCTTGCTTCTGCCTCATGGAGGTTTGAGGTGACATCTATTGCCACTTAATATTGCACAAGGAATGCAAGGAAAAAATCTTTGCTGGGCTTTTAAATGTGATTCTATAAAACAGTCACGAGGAGGGGAGAAAAAAGTGCACAGCAGTATTTCATACACATTAAATTTATTTACTATCTTGCAACTTGCTTACACAGAGAACTTTCTTCCTCAAAACTGGCCAGTGTGTCACTGCCTTCTCTCGTTTTCTTCTTTATTACTGCCTGCTTTGGGGTGTCTGCATACTCACTCAATCTTTCTTTTCAGATAATTAATCTTCCAAGTAAGCATTGTACTGTCCCTCAAACATTAACTATTAAGTTCTAGTTTCTCCTTTCCAGTGACTACCATGTCTTATTCAGCTTTATGCACTTATCTCCCTGCTCCAGCCTTATCAGACAATCCTTTTGTGATAAAAATTCAGGGAAGGTTCTATAGCATTGTCACTATTTTCAGTGTCTACATAATGTCATAAACAGTTTGAGCTCAGCTGCTGGTTAGACTGTAGGTTTTGATTCCTTTTTCAGCTGTTTAGGTATTTTATATACACTTATATTTTTTCAGTTTCCTAATTGAAAATGTTTGTTCTGCATCTTACTTCAACCTTCATCTTTAAATGTATTGCATTCCCTGTCAAACACTCTGACCTGATCAGAAATTTTGTTTTGTACTTCCTTTAAATTTTAAAGCTTAAACCAACTTATTAAGGCTGATGCATAAAAATGACATTTATTTCAATTTCTGGTTTTTTTTTTCTTTACAATTCAAGTCTCTTAAAGGCATGTAAGAACACTTGTAAGTTTAAAAGATAGAATGCCCTTTTAATGAAGGTTATGTTCAAGTTAACAAAGAAGGTAATTTTGATTTGTATAAACAAATTACTTAGACAATCAAACATATATACAAATATACAAACATGCAAATACGTTAATTTCATCTGTCTCCCCACTTTACCCAGGATTTTTTGCATGTGGCAGAAAATACAGTGAAAATACCCATGTGTATTCTGTTCATTCAAACTCTGTCACTTGGGTGTGACATTGAATTCACTAGTATTTAACAGAGAAGCATGATAATACATCTTATCTGAATTGTTGGAGCACAGATTTGTTTAAATCTCAGACATATTTTCCTCTCTGGTGAACAGAAATCTCCATGAAGGAAACACTGATGAAGAGAATGGTTGGCATACAACACCCAATTGCCTCAAACAGAAGAGCCAATGATGTCAAAGAGCTGGTACTGGGAGGTTCTTGTTCTTGGTCTCCTAAAACCATATTCCCCTATGTCAATTTGTGGTTTCCTTTGGCTGCACTAACTGTACTGCAGGCAGATTTTGTGATCAAAGCATTTGGTATCTATTTCACGCCAAGAATCAGAGCTGTCCTTACAAATATTGCACAACCACAATCAATTTCACTGAAAAAAAAAAAAAAAAGTGTGAAACTCATAACTAGGTAGCACCTAATTTGTACCCGGGTTTCTGAACTTAGCTTCCACTACACCTTTCTAAGATTTGAGCTTTTGGGAACACAACATCCGTATGAAAAACATTTGTGAACATAAGCGGGATACTGACATTTTCATGTGACATAAGTAAACCTCAACAATTTTGCTTTGTTAGTGTAAATGTGAATACATTATTTGGACAATAAATTGTGCTGCCAGTAGCTGTTTCCAGAATGGATTAAGGAACAAAATTGAAACATGTAATTTAACTTTTCACAAGAAGAGTCTGAAACAGAGCAGTAGGTGTTACAGTATATCAAGAAGATGACACTGTTTTACCAAAGATGCTCTATATTACCCCTATTTGTAAGAAGAGCTAAGTGATAGCTTCAGTGAACATAGAAACTTGTATACATATATATATTTGAGCACAAAGGGGCTTAAATAAAACTCAAAAATATACATGCCTAAAGGAACAATGTTGAATACACAGTTTACTGCCACAATAACTGGAACAAAAAGGATAGAAGATCCTGTTTTCTGCAACACAAGGAACTCATCTCAGCACCCTTTACAAATTTAATGTATGTATTGTCCAAACTGTATTATACTCACTGCTTCCTTAAAAACATAAATCGATTATCATAACAACTCTGGGGAGCTTAATGGATTTAATATCTAAATAATTCCCAAAGGTGTAAAATTCTAAAACAGTATTCTTACACAAATATGTATGTTTCAGCAGAAAAACTACTCAGTATGCAAAACATTATGCTTAATTAGATAATTTAGAAGCGTTTTATAAATAAAAAACCCCCAATTAACAGAAGTCCTGAAAGAGGCATTAGTTAAACATTTCTTAAAAGATGTCAATAGCATATTTTACCTGCTCTGCACATCTGTAAAAATGGAGCCTTCACATTGGAGATTTGGTAGCTATCAGGGAAAATTATTGTACCACAGGGAATTTGTATGAAATATTCATTCAATTAAATATTCAAAACCCTCTGAGCCATTCAACTGCTCAGTCAAAATGAGCATGTTCTGGAAGCAGAGGCATTGTTTTTATGATAATGCATGAAAACTTATTTCTTAAGCAAATGCACTTTTTGACTTGGAGATCAATCTAACAATAGTATTATGATAAAGGCAGGTTCCTCACTCAGGAATTCCAGTAAATGTTTTGCTGGCTTTGCTGTGCTTTAAACACAATTTGTTGTGCTCTCAGTAAAGTTATTAAGATGTCACAAAGCTAGAGGTACTGCTCTGAGTTAGGATGCTTTGGTTTGATGGGTGCTCAAACTGGTGCTCGGATGTACAGCCTTCCAGTCTGGCTCTTTCTTGCTCTGATTAGCGTATTTTATTTTCTTTTAACTACGCTAATTAACATTAAGTACTCTGAGGTTTCTGTCTGCTTGCTTTGTTTTTCTCAATTCAAATGTGAAATAGAGATGTAGCTTCTGTTGCAGATTTTTATGCTGTGTTAAGAACTTTGACCCATATTGATGTTATCCAGATTCAAATACTATCACAATGAGCCTGGCTAAAGGTCCATTTAGTCTAATTTTTCTGTATACAAGAACAGCATCTACAATGACTTCACAGAAGAAAAGAAGAAATAGAGGACATATAGATGACTTTTCCTTAGGATCTCCTTTTATCCCTTAATAATGTTATTATTAAAGTGTGCTGTGTAGCCTTTTGCTTTTAGTTGCTTCTCAAAGAATTTTTTAGATGCTTTAGTTCTGCATTTGTCCTAGCTTGCACAGCAATTTCTACTTCTCTTGTTTGAATGGGAAAAGAGGTTTTAAGGTGATTTTTCTTTTAACCAGTATTTTCATGTTTCTATTTTTTTAATTGTGCTGGATTTTTTGTTGAGCCTTTGCAAATCTTTGTGTAATTGTTCATCTTTGTCCTTGCCCTCCAACCTGAAATGTGTCCTCCATCTTGAAATGTTTAAACAGTCTCTCTGTTGACATATACACTGTGATTACTCTATTATAAAGTGACTATTCTGGAAGAATGGAAATGTGAACTACTAGGGACTAAATAAAAAACCCCAACTTTTTCTTTTTGGAATTCTCCACTTTCTCCAGGAGAAAAAAAAAGAAGTTAAAATACAGACAAATTGATGATAGATATTAAGACAAAACCCTCTAATATTAAATTATGCATGTATCTGTATTTGAAAAAATAACAATACATTCATAGGCTGTCAGTATTTATACTTTACTACAGTGCAGCAAGAAGAAAGTCTTGCATTTGACTCAATGCATACATCTGTACTAGTGCTCAGTCTGGTTGTAAAGAAGAAAAAAATGGGGTTTAATTTCTGTGCTCCTGTGTGGTCCCAGGATCATGGGCATACATGGCTTTTTTGCCAACAAGCAAGCTCATACCTGTTGGTGGCACTAAGCATGCACTGCACATACATTGAGAGGTGACTGCTGTGTCTGGGGCTGTCTTGGTGGCTTCTTGGTGTATAACTTTCCCCATGGACCTGCCAGGAGTGAACACATTTTGAGACCACCAGTGCTGACCCTGTGTGTGTCCTGCTATTCCATCCTGGATTCATCAGGCCAAACTATAAATGACCTGTACAAGTTCAAAATAGTTTCAGTTTGCAGTCTTCCAGTTAGCTTTCCTTTTAGTGAAAATTCATTCAGCTTTCTCTCCATCTATATTTTGCAACATCAAGCCAACCAGAACATAATTATTCTTCTTTATTTTTTGCAAAATATGATCCAAACATGCTGAAGTGTTTTCTCTTGGGTCAAAATGTTTAGTAAGCTAGACTTTCCAAAGCAAATTTTTAGCATCGTTTTTCTACTTTCACTTGTCTAAAGAGGTATGAAAATAAATCTAAATAAAACTCACCTGGAAACATTGGGGTCCTGATTCCAAATGTACTACAAGTAGTACTGCAATAAATGTAGTAATTACAGACAGGCAGGGCTTGTGCAACAGGATGTGTTTCCTCCAGCAGTTTTCCTGAGGTATGAAAAATCTTCATTGTTCTTTCTGCCATTGCATCAAAACTGTGACATTTTGTATATTTTACACCTGACTAGTTTAATAATGTTTAATGTAAAGCTATTTTTTTCTGAGCAAAACGTTCCACAGTTCTATTGATACTGTATACAGGGTTGATTCAGAAGTTGCCATATTTTGAACCTTACTTGAACTGTGTTATGTTATATCTTAAATAAATACCAGTGATGTTAAATGTAACTAAATAAATTTCTTATGTATCATCTAAACTCTGACCATCTGACTGTAAATGTGCTAACATCAGTGGTACAGAAATGTAGTTTACGCATAATTCTAGATTATTTGTATCTTGGGTAGGTTATATGTTCAAACTAATACCTTAAAATGGCTTACATGGATAAAATACTTCTGGCAGCTGGAATCACTATCTGTATTTGCTTTTTATCTGTCTAAAATCTGTGGTATTAGGCTTAGATTCACACCACGTAAGTCTGCATACTTAACCATAGTGACTACATTAAGAACATACTCTCTCTAGTGTCTTACACAGTCCACAAAAAAGACTTATCACCTTCAGAAGGGTACTCAGGCTGCTTAAGATGTTAATTTCCTTAGAATTTTGCACTTGGTCTCTGTTGATCAGAGGAAACTATGGCTTGCAGGGGAGACCATACTCTACTACAGGCACCACATTAAAATGCCTGTGTTTAAACAGGAAGAATGGAACAACAACAAAATCTAAAATAATATGAAAGGGCTTGTTGA
The DNA here is from genome assembly GCF_015220075.1 of Falco rusticolus. Taxonomy (NCBI): domain Eukaryota; kingdom Metazoa; phylum Chordata; class Aves; order Falconiformes; family Falconidae; genus Falco; species Falco rusticolus. The sequence goes on along the minus strand of NC_051191.1, from coordinate 43,584,786 downwards.
TAAACACCTGCATTTTAAGAGGCTTCGAATCATTTACATACATTTCTCCAATAGAGTATATTTCCACACTGAATATCTCAGAGAACCAAAAGAGAATCAACCATGGCATTAGTTCTAATGCAGACAATATTCCATCTCCAAATCCTTATAGGAGAGAACAACCCTTGCTATATCTTTGAACAGCAGAAAATGGCAACTACACAAAAATGAGGATGCTAGTTAAAAGCAAATGTAAAGGGTAAGTTGAACAGGCAACATGTGCACTGGAGACTTTAAAATAGCAGTAATACTTGGAAACAGAAACCATCAAATGAAAAAGGCTCCAAAAGGAACAAATAAACAGTCAGAATGATTAAATTTCTTAGTAAAAGAGGTTAATAGAGGCAAAAAGTCATCCTTCAGCAAATGCATGTTGTTCTCAACTGAAGAAGACATGATAGAGCAGGTATTCTGGCAAGGCAATCATAAAATTAGCATAAACCCAGGGGAAAAAAATTGGAGGAAAGCATGCTAAAGGCTGAGGCTATAAAAATATTTTAAATACATCTGATTGCAGCAAATGCAGAGAGGAAGGTGCCTCTGAAGAGCAATCCAGAAGAGACAATTTTTCTGAGATGTTCTTTGAAAATGAGAGAAAGGGAACAGTAGCATCCTTCTCTGGGAGTGACATGCCTGGTGTAGGACTACATATTTGTCTATAAAGAAAAACAACCAGGAGTCAGTCACCTTAGAGGTGATAGCTGTATAGAGTGTCCCACTGTCTAGGAGAAAAAGATGTGGTTTTGCTCTTACTCCCTTCTGAACAAAAAGTCATGATTTTTGCACCTGCCTAGAAGATGAGATTTGAACTCCAGTGCTTCTCCAGACTGGAGACTGAAATCCATGGAGGGTTTTCTCTGCTGGCTTGTGGTCAGGGCATCTGGAGATCAAGGGAAAGACTGTGGTTTCTGGAACCGTCTTGGATGCCTCCTGCCTCTCATCTTCTCCAGGTCAGCAACACAATTTGCCATCCTGGGACCTGAAGTCAGCGACAGGGACTAAATCTTCCTCCTTTTAGTGGAGTGAGAAGGAAAGGAGAAAGGAAAGAAGCATGAGGTGAGGGAAGAACTGAAAGATCCTTTCAGAGAAAAGGCTTTCTGGTGATGCAGCCGTGAGGGCAAGATTGTAGGGGTAGATCCTATTTTACTGTTCCTGAGAGATGTGCCTACTGCACAGCTTGAGTATCCCCTCTGTCTCCTGGTTATAGCTGGGACAGTCACTGAGTAAGCAAAATAAGGGATCTGGCACTATAACATTTTGTTGCTGCTTATTTCTGTGCACTGTCTGGAGTGCTCAGCGGAGCTCAATTACTGCCTTTTTTTGGCTGCCAACCAAGATTTCAGATGTTCAAATGCATATAATATTTTTTTCAACATACGTATGGTAAATCGTGTCTTCTAGTTCTTGCTAGAATTAGTGGTTTGAAGTTTTTCAGTGACTAGACCAGCTGTGTGAGAATATTTGTTCAGATTGGTAGATGCTACACCTAGTTTTACATTAAACAGCTTTAAATCAAGCTAAAAGTGTCTGCCACAACATTTTCAAACAGGGCTGAGCTAGTTGATCGTTGTTGCAATAGCGTTACAACTCTTGGAAAGTAAATCTCCTAATTAATGTAATTATGAACACCTTTATTGAAAACAATTTTTTGCAGCTATCTGAAAGCACTTGTATATCAAACACAAGGTGGCTACATAGACTGCAACTGTTTGATTTTTACTTTTTTTCCCCTGGCATTCAGATATCTATTTTTACTTCTTTGTTTTTCTCACAGTTGAAGGCATGAAAGATTCCTCTTTGATGTTCATGTTTCTATATTTAGGAATGTTAATTTCTCAGAAGTTATTGGAAGATACAGAAATTAATCTTTCTCGTGGTATCACTGTCTCCTTGGGCTTCTCTCTATATCCATTCTTAGAATTTAGAAATATCCTTTTTGATCTAATGTGTCATTAGTTTCTGTTATCTACTTTCCACTGAGCCTAAACTTTGCAGTATTTTTCTTCTGAAATTGGGCTGAAAAGGGGCACTCAGCTACTATTGAAATTAAAGTCACTATGTGTACATGCACATCCTGACTAAGACTTACCTTGGATAACGGATTTGTTAGTGATAAGAATGGGTGATATTTAGAAAAGCAGGCTTGCCACATCCATACACTCCAAGAATCCATAGTTTACAGTTTCTGGATTGTATGATGTCCTTTTCTCATTTAAGATAGTCCTAGGAAAAGCAAGGTTTATCTGAAGAATTAATGTCACTTTAGCTCTCGGTATGACTTACATCTCTGTCTGAATATTACTTATACTACTTCTCTTCCACATCCAGGTTTGATGACTGTTATCCACTTACTGTTAGTTTCTTCCAGGATGACACTCTGTGTGGAAGAAACATCATAACTTGGTAAAGTTAACTGCAGTGTCATAGCTGAACATAAACATCCTCAGGGTGTATTGAAAGATATTTTCTGTTCCTCTAGTAACTGTCAGGGATGCAAGAAAATGTCCAGGCCAATGACTAGGGCCTGGCCTGAGGTTGAGCTAACTGAAAAGGATGTGAAAAACTACTGGGGTGATTAAGAGGAAGTTATATGACAAATGGTTGAACTTCATGGATGACCAGAGGGGAATACCGGGTGCTTTTTAAATGATAAAATCTTGCAATACTAACTCAATCTAGGTAACAGTATCAGTCATCTCACATTACTGAGGGTAATAGGAACAGAAATACCAAATTTTGGAACAGATGTAGAAACACAAACCACTGGGGAGAAAAAAAGGAAAGGTGAAATGCAGGATCAAGAAAATATAACAGATAGTAAGGTATCTAAATCATGTGGCTGGTGCTCTTTGGGGGACGTGCTGGGCAACCCTGCTCTTGATCACTGAAGCTTAAACCAGGGCAAAAAACCAGCCTATTCTTCTGACTATACCACAAGAGATATACTCACTTCTGCAGTCAAGAAGACAGGGGTGTTGGGGTAGATGGTGGGATCCTAGACTGATGGATTGGGTACCCTTGTGTCACCATCTTGTAGGCCTGATGGCATCAACATCTATACAGTACTTCCTGACACTAAGTAATTCAGGTTATGTGGTTTTTTTAAAAAAAAATAATTTGTGGTTTTGTTTTGTGTTTGTTTTTTTTTTTTTTAATTTTTCATTCTTACCAGACATTCACAGTCTTTTTTGCATTTTGTTCACATTACTCATTCATTGTTGGTCATCTGATACCTAGATCATAAGCTTTCTAGTATTTGCTTAATATTTCTTATTCAATCACACATTGATTTAGATTCAGTTGTGTAACAACTGTCAGGTGCCCACTGAAACTGCTCTACCACTCCCGTCCTCAACTGGACTGGGGATAGTAAATATAACAAAAGGCTCATGGGTCGAGATAAGGACAGGGAGATCACTCAGCAGTTAACATCATGGGCAAAACAGGATAGATTTGGAGAAAATTAGATTAATTTATTACTGTTCAAATCAGAAAAACACCTTCCCGCCACCCCTCCCTTCTTCTCCAGCTTAATTTAATTCCCAATTTCTCTAGATCTTCCCACTGAGCAGCACAGGGGGACAGGGAAAGGGGGTTATGGTCAGTTCATCACATATTGTTTCTGCCGTTCCTTCCTCTTCACATTCTTCCCCTGCTGCAGCATGGGGTCCCCCCCACAGCAGACAGTCCTCCAAGAACCTCTCCAGTGTGAGTTCTTCCCACAGGCTGCAGTTCTTCACAAACTGCTCCTTTCCATGGGGTGCAGCACTTCAGGCATAGATGGTTCCAACATGGGTCCCCACGGGGACACAGGCCCTGCCAGGACCCTGCCCCAGCACGGGCTGCCCACGGGGTCACAGCCCCCTTCGGGCACCCCCTGCTGCGGCGGGGGGTCCCCAGGGGCTGCAGGTGGGGATCTGCCCCACCGTTACCCTCCATGGGCTGAGGGGCACAGCCTGCCTCACCAGGGGCTTCCCCAGGGGCTGCCAGGGAACCTCTGCTCCGGGCCTGGAGCCCCCCCTGCCCCTCCGTCTGCACCGGCCTGGGGGGCTGCAGGGATGCTCCGCTCACTCCTCTGTCCTGCTGGCACAGACTTTTTTTTTGTTTTTCCTTACCATGTTATCACAGAGGCTCTACCAACATCATTTACGGGCTTGACCTTGGCCAGCAGTGGGTTCATCTTGGAACCTGCTGGCATTGGCTTCATCAGACATGGGGGAAGCTTCTGGCAGCTTCTTACAGAAACCACACCTGTAGCCCCCCTGCTACCAAAACCTCATCATGCAAACCCAATACAACACCCATATTTTCCAATGTAAGACTGATTCCCTCACACTTATTTTCTGTAAGAGGGAATGAGGTATTGCTGTTTCTTTTCTGATTTGTGAAAAGAGTGATATTTTAAATATTTTGCATTTTTAAAGATTTTAAGAGCACTGTGATACTGTGAATCATTTATAAATAAAGAACATTGCAATTTTTTTCTAAGGAGAAGGGAAATGGCAAGTAAGTATGTTTTATGAAAACTTATCTTTTAAAATTTGCAGCTATACAGCAGTTGAAAACAATCCATATAACTTTATACTGAGACAACTATGCCTTTTTAGAAAAGATTTCTAATAGTTTGTGAAAATCTAAAAAAAATGTACACAGAAGTTAAAACAGAAAACATATTTTTGTTCTAATTTTTCTTGCCTCATGAGAAAGGATTATATTAGAATCCAAAACTTTAATATATCCAGTAACCTATGATACAATAAGTTTACATTTAAAATGAAATATATTATAACTGAAATATTTCCGAGCTTCTTTTTAGCCAAAAGAATATCAGCATTCAATATTGCATGTTCTCAGAGTCTGAAGAGGTCAATAGCTGGCCAGGTTTTCAGAATACCTCAATCACTGTAGCTCTCTTCAGTTTTATAGAGTTATACTGAATTACACTGGCTGAAGATCCAACGTAGCATTTTTTATCAGAAAAGTATCACATGGTTTAACTGTGGTAGTACAGAGTGCTGAGCTTAAATTTGACTATGTTTTCTTAACAGGAAAATATGTTATACTGAAAGGAAACAAATGTAATAGTAACAAATGAGGAGATATTGAGGGAAAACAGCAGTGTCAAATAGAATACATGAATGGTATACATGAAATACTGTAAAGGATTTGTCTGTCCAATACCCATTAGATTACAGTAGGATTTTGGTATCACAGAATTCTGTAGCTAGAATATAACTTCTCTGTTGCATTGGCAACAGCTGTACAAGTACACTGAAGGAAAAAAGAACAGACCTTTTAAGGTAAGATTAGAGAAAATTGCTAGCCTCATCACTATTTCAGACATCCCAGATGGGAGATCCGCAAAGAGGTGGAACATCGTTTAGCTGTTTCATGAAGACTGAATATATTATGCATATGATTGCCTAACATGGGAACTGCAGTGCAACTCTTGGTCAGACAAAGCCATCTAAGATGACAAGCAGGATATCTGATAGTCTTTACCAAGGATTAGGACACTGTCTCTGGCATGAAGTGCTTCTCTCCAGGCTGAATGAGAGGCACTATGCAATGTTAAGAGTGCAGTGTGGTTATTACAACTCACTGGCTAAAGCCCAGGGCCCTCTCTTTCTCTTCTCATCCTCCCATTTAATCTTTTGAACTGGAAGTTGTCTTGCAGAATTGCCTCAGGAGGACAAGGTAGCTTTCTTGGGAGTTCTGTAAAGCCTTCTTTAATCCTTTTTCTTTTTTTTTTCAAGTAAGAACTTAAAGTTTGTTACGAGACTTGAACCAACCTCACAAGAATATAAAAAATAATGAGGGGTAGTATTCATGGGCAAGGTTGTGTATCTATAGTGGTATTTGATTATTTTACATCTTCACTATTTACATAGTTGTCTTTTTGGCCTAGTCTGTAAAAAGCTAATACAGGATTATTCATTACCACTTTTATCCTCAGAGTACTCAGTTAATGATAGCTGTCCCACAGAAAAATGTTGTGTGTTACTGATGGCATGATAGTTATGGTTAGGACATCCTGGTTAGGTCATGGTTAGGTCAAAGCAGCTTTCTATTTTCTTTCAGTATTTCTCAGTTATATTAACTTGATAGGAGTATTTGCTTCTGAGAAGTTGCAGAGAGAAAGAAGATACTATTGAGTAGTCAGAGGTATGGTAAGAGGTCTGAAACTGACCCATGGAACCAAATAAAATAGTAAAAAACACTGTCCTTTTTGTAAAATATTTGATGAAATGAAAACTGTTTAATTTTGGCAATAATCTTCTGGGCCAAAGAGCTAGGTGTTTACTGTGACTGAAAACTTCCTGAAACATAGATGGTTACTAATACTCAGAAGGGTCATTGGACAGTCCAAATCCGTATAATTCTGCTAACAGTTGTTCCTCAGTGAGGAAGCCTTCTTCAGATGGGAAAGAAAACTAAAAAATCTCAGTGACAAAAGCAAAGTTCTTAGCTAAGAAAGAATTCTTCTCTTAAAAACTTGGGTTTTCTCCTATATTGTAAGAGCTGCCTTAAAACAGCTCCTCAGTATGCCATTGCTAGATTAGTTTAAAAATAATGAGACTCCACGTTCGGAGTGGCTACTTACATTTATTACCATCTGTCATGTTTGCTTCTGAGATGCTTCTTGCAAACTAGAAATTTATTATTTAAAGAAAGAACAGTTCTGTATATCCATTGTATTTTATACTTCACACTGAGACAATCAATTATGCCTCTACATTGGCACCAGGTTAGGGGCAGAGGAAATGATCACTGTGTCAGAAGTATGAGTTTCTGCTTTTGTAAGGCAGGTCTCCTAGAAAACGGGTGTTGCATGTGAATAAACAGAAAACAAAAGTTGGGTTTCATCTTGTACAAGTTAGGCAAATGGGCTTTCTCTATATTCAATGGGACAATGGCCAGTAGAGACAGTCCCCTTGAGGAGGCAGACCATCTTCACTGCAGAGAGTCAACATAAGGGTGTCCCAGGGGGCATGCTGTCTCCTCATGTCGGTATCGCTGCATATCCATCCATCCATAGGCAACTATATATGAACATTATGTACAATGTAAGATACAGAACATATAAAACATAGCATGTTGCATATTTTTATGTGTTATGTATCTTATGCATTATACAATCTGATAAATAATTAAATTAATTAACAATTTATTTTCATCCTATCTCTGGCAGTCCAGTTACTGTAGATTGAGTCTTTCTAATTACCTAGACTAGATGCCTAATTACATGGCTGAGGTTCTGTAAGGTAGCTCCAGCAAAACCCAAACCTATTATCTTGGAACAGGTCAAAGTCAGTTAAATACAGGGGGGAAATCTCTTACATGTGCTATGTATTAATAAGCATACATGTTCAAATTTTTTTTTTTTGCATAACCATTATTATTAATAAATATATCAAAATCATCTGTTATCTCATCATTTTTTCCTGATTGTTAGATAAAAGCAGAATATATTCAGATGTTGAATACTGCTGCATGATATCAGCGTAAATAGTGCACAGGAAAGGTGGTCATATGAAAGTTTATCCACAATGTGCATTTTACCTATACGTATTTAAAATGGATATATTTTACTCACAACACATAAGTTGTATTTTAACTCTAATAACATAGTAACATAAAATAAAATAGTGGTTTTGTATTTCTTACCTTGTGGCTGGATGCCAGGTGCCCACCAAGCCACTCTAACACTTCCTTCCACGGCAGGATGGGGAGGGGGGGAAATAAAATAGGAAAAATGTGTGGGTTAAGAAAAAGGGAGTTTAATAAAGCAAAGGCAAAAGCCATGGGTGGAAGCAAAGGAAAACAAAGGATTTATTCTCTGCTTCCCATCAGCAGGTGCAGGTGATGTTCAGCCACTTCCTGGGAGGTAGGGCTTCAGTATGCAGAGCATACTGAATTTGTCTGGAAGACAAATACCATAACAGTGAATGCCCCCTCCACCCCCATCCCCTGCTCCTTTCTCTTAGCTTTATTGCTAAGCAGACGTCATATTGTACAGAATATTCCTTTGGTCCATTTAGGTCAGCTGTCCTGGCTATGTCCCCTCCCAAGATCTTGCCCAATCCTAGCCTTTTGGTGAGGGGGTGATGTTGGAGAGACAGCCTTGATGTTGTGTGAGCACTGCACAGCAGTAGCCAAATACATCGGTGTGTTATCACCACCTTTCTAGCTACCATTCCAAAGCACACTGCTGTGAGGGCTGCTGTGGGGAAAGTTAACTCCCTCTCAGTCAGACCCAACATACACCTTATCCAGCAGAAAGCTGTCCTACAGGCTACCTATGACTTAAGGAAGGAAAACTATGTTTAGGCATGCAAGCAGTGTTTATGTCATTGAGGTGAGGAAGCAAGAACACACAGCATAATGCTGCAGGGTCTGTCAGATGCATTAGGTCCAGTTCCCCTGTAATCACAAGCAATCAGGTTATATAGTCCCACTGATACACATATTAAGCTTCTCCTGTACTGTAGTAAAAGAAAGCTGCATTATCAGTAAAAAGAAAATGTATAATACATCACTGCAGATAGAAAAAGTTAATTTAAATATTTAGAAGCTCTTACACAAAGTGTGAAAGGTAAGACAAATGGTCTGCTTGGGAACATGAAGGGAAATAACAAGCTCTGATGCACAGTTTCATTCCTGGCAAGACTAGTAAGCTAATGGGCATGTGTATTGAAGCAGTGAAACTACAAGGATACTTCTGCCTTTTGCTCTCAGTTTCAGGAAGACATGTATTCTTCCCTCTAACTATATTCCTGGTACAGGAAATCTCATAGCTGTTTTCTAAAAGAACATTTTATCAGTAATAACTCCCTCGCACAACTGCAGGAGCAGAAAAAGAGGACTCAAGCCCCCTGTAGTTGACAATTACAAGAGTGAAAATATTTTAAGTCATTATACCTCTGTTAAGATGTTGTAGAACCCACTGACATTCAGTTTCTTGAGGTGGATCTACCTGTGATTTCTTCAAATGTCCACACCAAAACGATCAAAAGGATATTCAGTCTTTGATAGTAAATTTTACTGTAACAAAAACTAAGGGGAGTAGGGTGGTGGTGGTGGTAGTTTTTAAAGAGAAAACTCAGGTTTGGCAAGTAAAGAGAGGTTAAAATAAGAGGTATCTCCCTTCCAATCCACTGAACTCTTGCTGGTCATTTTGCTGTTCTACACAGCAGCTTTCAATGGCTCCTTGAGTTGTGACAGTGTCTCCAGAATAAGAAGTTCATCAGATAATTCAGGCTGGAAAGGGCCTCAAGAAGCTTTAAGCCAACTTCCTGCTCAGAACAAGGTTAGTTACCAGGTTGTTTGGAATTTTATCCAGTCAGGTCTTGGCAATCTCCAAGGACAGAGACTGTATAACCTCTCTACGCAGCCCATTCCACTCCCTGACTGTCCTCACGGGGAAACTGCTTCTCCTTACAACCAGTCTGAACCTCTTTTGTTCCAAAATAAGTCCCTTACCCCTCATTATCCCTCTATGCACCAAACCTCTGTCTTCTTGCTAATGTCCCCACAGGTACTGGGTAGGCAGCTGCCAGGTCACCTCCCAAAGCCACCTCTGTTCCTGGCTGAACAAGCCCAGCTCCCTCAGCATCTCCTCAAAGGGCAGGTGCTCCGTTCCCTACTAGTTTGGAGGCCCTCTGCTGAACTCCAGGTTATCAATGTCTTTCTTGTATGGTGGGACACAAAACTGGGCATAGAACTCTAGGTACAGTTTAACATGTGCCAATTAAAGGGAATAATCTCCCCCCATCTACTGGCTGTAGTCCCCACTATATAGCTCAAGAGACTGTTGGTCTTCTCTGCTGCCAGGGCACACTGCTGGCTCATGTTCAGTTTGCTGCCCACCAGGATCCTCCTTCCAGAAGAACTGCTCCTCAGTCATTTTCCATGCCATACTGTTGTGGGAGGTTAGTCCATACTAGATGTAGGATTTTGAATTTGGCTTTGTTGATTTTCAAAATGGGTCTCTGTTGGATAATTCCTCCAGCTCTGAATATTAGCTTTGCCCTCAGCATATTAACTGCACTTTACAACTTGTCATCTTCAGAACTGACAAGTGTGCACTCTTACCTCCTCCAGATCATTGACAAAAACATTAAACAGGACAGGTCCCAGGATAGACTTCCAGTACACTCCTCATCTCTGGGTACAGTAGACTTCATTAGTCTAACCAATTTTTCACCCATCTACTTGTCCATTCATCTATACTGTAACACTCCAGCTTGAATGCAAGAATATAAGTAGATCATGTCAAAAGCCTTGCTAAAATCAAGACAGTCAAATATCCTCTGCCGTTTGCAATCCTCAAATCCAATCAAGGCAATCAGGTTGGTCAGACCTGATTTGCCCATTGTAAATTTGTGCTAACGTTTCCAAAGTAGCCATTGCTCAGAAACTGCGTGGGCATCAGCCTGCTGGCAGGAGGTGTTGAATGGCTGTGTTTGTATCTCTTGCTTGCTATTTTTGCCCTTTACTTATTAAACTTTCTCTATCTCACCCCATGAGTTTTTCTTGCTTTTGCCCTTCCTCTTATCCCCCCATGCCTCTAGGGGAGAGTGAGTGAGTGGGGGCTTAGCTACCTGCCAAGGTCAACCCACTCTATCCCTTACAGAGGATGCACATTATGCTGCATGGTTTACTTGTAATACCCTGTACTGTCATCCTCATTCAGAGTGGCAGATCTTATATTTTATATGTGATCTAAATTGTGCTGTTTCCTGGCTAATGTGATCTTAGCCGCTATGCTTTAGGGATATTTATAAAAAGTGTGTATCTGAGTACATGCTGGCTTTAAATTTTGAAGGCCATGGCTGTTTATGTAATAATGATTAAAAACTTTCAAGAACTTAATGATCAGAAAGATTATTTCAGAGTTTATAGTATTGACTTTGAGAACACTTGCAAAGCAGTTGTATATTGCATCCTGCCTCTCTGCTGTGCTAATCTGGGCATGGTATCTAGTTCTTAAAATGGAGCAGGAGGGGGGAGGATCTTAACATATGGCAAACTGTTGCCAGGCACTGTTGTTATTAATTTCCATGAGCGTACAGAGTTTAGTACGACTGAAACCTTATTATAAGCATGGGTGTCTAGGTGCTAAAGCAATACAACTGTTAAATAATGTTTCTGTGCACAGATGTGCAGACAAAGAAGAAAAGCAGTTTGAATAAAACATCCTGTTAAGGAGCACAAAGCTCTTTCAGTGGTCTCATGTCTATCAGTCTTTGGAACTTTTGTCCCATTTTTCATCTTATTAACATACTGAACCGCCAAATATTCCCTGAAAGCAACTCATGTTTATAAATACGGTCAGTGTTATTGACATCTCATCACTCTGAAAGTTTCATGAAATGATGAATAGGTACACCAAAAAAATTGGCTTATTCCAGGCCACTCCAGAGCTGTACAGGCTGTACAAAGAAACAGATTCATCTGGATAGTCAAGAGCACTAGGTGAGTTATACAGACCTGTCGGTCAGCTTCTGGAGATCTGTTTAATAGCAGCTGGGAGCATGGGGATATTCTGAGATTACAGAGTTTTTTCTCTAGCTAAGCCAACGTAGCAGAAGTTGGAAGCCTCCTTTCTGACCACATCTCTGATTATTTTTTTTTTTTCAAAAAAAAAAAAAAAAGAGGAATAGTATGCCAATACTTTCAGATAGAAGATAATTCAAAGCAAATTTTATTCAGTAGGGCAATGAATTGGAGCAAGCCTGAAGCAGGCAAACTGCAGGTACTGCATATGCAGACCCATCAGCAATTTCTGAGCCACCAGCGCAGCTGCCTGAGGAACCTGCCAAGAGGCCAGATGTCATTTTTGGAAGGCTGCATAGCACAGCTTGAAGTGTGAATCCTTTGATGGCAAACCATTTTCGCTGGGTCACATTCGGATCTAATATACATTGTTTCAAAGCTGAGATTTCATACAAAATAAATGAGAACAAAAATTCTTAAATTAAAATATAAATGATAAACCAGCTGGAATTCTTTAAAGAAAAATAGTGAGAAATACAAAGTATTTAAAATTGGATTCTCAGTTTCCAGGAATATATTTTTCCAATAAAAACAAATATTTATATGTGTAATTTAAATAATAAAATCAATGGAAGGTATTAAAAGTATTGCACACATTTTCCTAACAGGGTTTTAAAAATAATTCTTATTGCAGATTCAAGTAAATTAACTTTTATTATCATTTGATATGCTAGCCAGTAGGTGTGTTACTGAAAAACTAATGAGTATGAGGTGCTTAGCTATGAATACTTTTAGGGTATTTTTTAAAGTAGACTGTTTATTAGAAGACTTTCAAATGCTACTAAAAGAAAAGTATAAAAGGATAGGCCTAGTAAAAACTAAAAACACATTCAGCAAAAAAAGTCAGACTATCACCATCAATGTTTAATCCCAGTAAGCCTTACAATGCCTGTCATATATGCATAATAATACATGAACTAAATTTAGCAAATAAATGACCCATCAGCATCATTACAGCAATACTGTAATACTGCTGTAATACTGCTGCAGAGTTAATGAGAAAAGTTGTGATGTATTACTTCTAGGAATGTAAAGGACCTGTAAAATTTTTTAAGACTATTTAAAGATTATTTGTTTTTACAGAAATTAAGCTTTGTTTTTTAAGATTGTGACTATTTTATCTGTTTATTAAGGAACATTTCTTCCATTTTTTTCTGGTTTTGTGTAGAAGTATGAACAGCCAGATCTGCAATGCTGCCTTAACCTCCCTGATGTCTTCTATGATAATCAAAACACTTTAGCATTCTTTTTAAGTACAGCTTTGCCCATAGGTACTCATAAGGCTTAAAAGCTCATATGAAGAACACTACTGCCCAGTTTTGATTAAGCAGCACTAACAGGCTTTGCTTCTGTACCTCTCTTCATGTCTGTCAACCAGAGGCCTCTAAAACAAGATCACATTATGTTTTCAGAAATGACAAGATTCACAGAGCATGGGAAGGACTCTTTGGAGCTGATCTATGATTGACATTATTTTCTCCAAAAGAAAAACATGTTGTCTATTGGGGTTTTTTTAAGACCAATGGGGCACTCTAAAAGTTACTGTAAATCTACATTATGCTAGCTAAGACCAATTATTCCCTGGATAAATTATTAATAGAGGGTTTTTCTTGCTCAGCCACATATTTTAATGTTTTATGCAGTTTTTTCTGTACTTCCTAAAACAAAAAATGTAGTCTGATCATTCTACTATTGCCAATAGTCTGATAAAAATCCATCAATATAATTGAATAAAGGTTATTATAAACACATATGTCAGAATTCATTACATGCATTGTGTGTAAAACCTGAAGTTTAACACTAAAAGAACAGGAAAAAAGGAGAAAAAGAGTATTCCTAGTGTCATATATCTTGTTAAGCAATTAAGAATATGCAACCTCAGATGTGTAACAATTGCTGTTGCAAACCCACATGCAGGAAGTACAGACTAAGTTATTTTCGTATATGAAAATGTGCTTCCATTTAGCTTGTAGGTGACAATTTAAAGGACTTCTGGAAATTTGGTAAAAAATTTTTTTTCTTGATGAAATAGAAGCTTTATTTGAAGTTCAGCATTTTGTAGGATAAAGGAAGTTTTAAACAAAATATTGATGGAAAAATCAGAAAGGAATGTTTAATATCTGTCAAAAAAATTCTTTGAAATGATATGTGATTTTTTGCCAACTTCTATAAATTCATATATCAAACAGGTGATTTTCTGCAGAATAGAAAACTGGATGGTTGTCCAATAAAATCGAATTTTCAGTTATATTTTATGCTTTTGATTAAAATATAGGCATTTTTGTGCCATTTACACCTTTTTTTTTTTGCTTTGCAACACTCTAGTTTTCCTAATCAATCCCAGTAAACTGGTGGTTTCCATCCCAGTTAAGAGAGATTGGTGGGTTGCAGTAAGGAGACCATGCATGAAATTTCAACAGTAGGAAGACACATACAGGTCTCTTTCATGATGTTTAAAAGGGTTTCAAGCAGCTCATCCATCTAGTCTAACCTACTGTCCCATGTTTCACCATAACTTAGGCTATCCCTAACAAACATTTACCCAACTTGTTTGAGCTTTTCAGGCTAAAAGGTTGACTGAGAGGAGATGTTAGAGAGGACCGAGAGTGGCACTGGGATGGTAAATAAGGAAACATAGTTCACTGACTTTTTCAGCAGAAGAACCTATAGGTATTAAAAGAAGGTGCCTGGTGGAAGGCTTAAAATGATCATTAGGAGATAGTTTACATAAAGCTGTGAAAAGTGTTTGCACTGGATGTTGTGCAAGATAAAAACTTCAAATGGGTTCACAGGAAAAATCCAGAGAAGAAAAATCCACCCAAGACTATTAGACACAAGCAAAATGGTGCTGGTTTACAACTCCCTGAGTCAAAAATTACTGGAGGCTCAGTGTGTATTCTAGAGGAGACAGTTATATCCACTGCCACACACTCACTTCTTCCCATCTCCCCAGGACAGTATGGAAACATTGCCCAGTCACCCCAGGAAAACCATCTAACCAGTCATGCTGGCTGTCTCCCCTGAGTCCTGGATAACTGTATTAGTGGATTAACCTGTTTCAGTCATTCTTATGCTCTTGTATCACTTAAACATCTGCTGAAAATCTCCAAGGATGTAAATTTCCAAAATTTCTCCTAGTTTGACAATTTCAGTGCTTGTCATGATATTAGAAAGTTTTTCCTGACATCCAGCAATATATTTTTATTGTTAATCAAAGAGATTATCCTTTTGTCTTTGCTCAAGTAGACATGGAAAACCCTTGATCATAATCTTGTTTATAAGATACAGTGGGAAAAAAAAGAGACCATTTTCAAGTTCTCCGCACAGTCTTCTATTTCAGAATTTTAAAATCTGTACAAAAAAAAATATCTTAGAACATATCTTCTAGGTATCTTTTCCTGCTTTATAGTGTCTTTGGTCTGTCTGCATCAGTGTCATTCCCCAAATTGGATATATGACTGCAGATGAAGCTTTCCCAGTACTGAGGGGAATAATTTCTTGATTTTTATACAGAATACCTCTCAGAGAAGCATACTGAAATTCTATGATAGCCTTGACTCCAATTAGCTTTGTCCTACAGAACCTTTGCCTGCCATAGAACTGCCTATAGTCAATCTATCTCTATGCTGCATTGATGACTTTGTCTTGCTGCGAATGGTACTTTGCACTTTTCTTGACTGAATTACCTCCTGATGATTTTTGCTATAGCTCCAATTTACAAAATCATCCTGAAATACAATCTTCACCGCAAGGCTATTTTTGATTTCTCCTGTTTTGGGGTGACATGATTTCCATGCACATACTCTTTATTCCCTTGTCTAAGTGTAAGTGTGGAATAAAACCATGCTGAAACAGCCCCATATACAATTTCTTTTAGATTAATCTGCTTTTTTTCAGAAATAGTTTCTTTTCATTTGAACTATATTTTCCTCATCTTCTTATAACCTGTGTGACCTATATGCAAAAACTACAATAAATCATGTACCATTTCACATTGTCCACCAGAGCATCTATTCTGATAAAGAAGAGAATTATATAATTACTTACATAACTATGCTGGCTCTTTGTTTCAGATCTTATTATCTCCTAGGAACTTACAAAATATTTGGTTAAAAAAGAAATAAAATCAGACTCTCCATGAACTGAAATCAGACCGATATCTATAACTTCCTGCTTCTTCTTTCACCCCCCTTTTAACAATAAATACTATGTTTGGCCTTCTTCAGTACCCTGGGACTTTCCTCATGTTCAGTAGTTTGTCAAGTGGAATGACTAATGATTACAAGATTACATTAACTAGTTCCGTAAGTACTTTTGGGAAAATTTTATCTGAGCCTTTGGATTTGAATGCATCTGATCTATGTACAACTTTAAACCTATTTTTTACACATTCTGCCTATGCCTGTCTCCATGTTAAAATTAATTTTCCTTGGAGTCTGTTTGCAATTATTTTTTCTTTTTTGGAAGAGTGAAATGAGACAGCATTGACTACTTCACCTTCCCCTGCACTATCCATTATGTTTACTTTTCCCTCAAACAAATAATAACACTAAGCTGTCTTAGTCTTCCTCTTAGTTCTAATGTGGATGTGGAACTAACTTTGCTGCTTTGTTTGGTCTCATGGTAGTTTTAACTTGTTTTCATTTATGGCTTCTTTTGATTTTATCTTTTCAGACTGCACTCTTTTCTAATGCATTCACTACTTCTCTCCAATTTTATATGACTCCTTACTGACTTAGAAGCCTTTTGAAACTGGAGGTCATCCAAAAGGCACAGCTCTAGGTGGGTGCTATGACAAATATTGTATGTGTTTATCTATATCATAGATACAGTGTCATATGTACACAGATTCATATTTTTGTACCAAATATTTATTCAAAACATGTATCTGATCCCAGTAGATGTAATGGAGTACTTAGGTTGCTGAAGTAGTGCACATTTTAAGTACTTCATCCTTGATGCTTTCTCCTATTGAAAAGCTCTGCAGGTGTTGGAGACAATTATGTAGGACAGGGATCAGCCTCTGAAGTGGCAGAAATGAATGCCACCTATTATATGGGTGATAATGCCAGAAAACAGAGGAAACAACCTAACATATACAAATATGCCTTTATGACAGGACTTTATGTAATCCATTAAACTGTGATTTTCTTTGAATTCTTAGGCACAATAAAATATTAAAATAATTTCTTTATTCTTGGAAAAAATATTTCCAAGAAAAAAATTTTTCTTGGAAAAAAGATTACTTGCAGTCTTGCACGAAAGAAACTACCCGCCCACTCACCCACCCACCCAACCAAAAAAACACTTTAACATAACTTTAGAAAGTACAGAACTTAGTACTGAAGTGGCTAACATTTTGACTGTAGCAATGTCAACATGCATTTGCTCTGAAGGAAAAAAACCCTCTGAAATAGGCAGCTATAAAGTGATCTTCCAGAAAGTCAGCTAGAAAAATGTCCTGATTATACTAAAATACCACTAGCCAAAGAGGCAAAAGAAGATGACATTTAAATGCAATTGAATGTGCATTTGGATGAGTGATAGGATTCAAAGTTTTCTTTACCCATATTCTTGCTGAAAAAGACAATCTTAATTCAGCATGTACAGACAATGTTTTCTGTCATGAAAGCTTTTTCCTTCATTTTGTCTCTTTCTTCTCTCATGAATCGTTAGCTGAAAGCAGGTGTCACTCCATACAAGTAGATGTGTTTTTGAATACTCTATTATTCATTTTTATTTAATCAATATGTTAATTTATTAAGTTCACAATTACCATGTAGAATTACCTGCTAGAGGTGAAGTAACAATTTTCTGTAAATTGGATTAACTGAAGATGTTGCAATTCTGAGAAAACAAAAAAACCACCCTAAAAATGTTATAAATCATTGTTTTCTAATTTTATTCTTTCCATTCTTTTTCCTAGTGAAGTGCATTTTATTTTCTTTTTTTGACAGTCATGCACATAATCAAGCTGCAAACCACTGATGGGAACCTGCCCATTACAGGCGTTCATGTATAATAAAACAATTGCATACTATATTGAAATAAATTGCTCAAAGGAGTGACAACTTAATTATCTAGACTGAGCAATGGGTTAAAATTGAAATACTATTCTGATCAGATTAAATGTGTCATTATCCACAGGTATAAGGTATCTGGAAGACAGCAGTTTGGTTTTTGACACCCAAATTAATCATCTAAAAATAACTGGCTGAAAATGCAAACGAATGTTGATATACCATTAAGAATGCAAAAGGATGGCCACAGTCTAGAATAGCAATATAGTTGTAGCATAGCAGATATAAAATTAAGAACAAGGGAAGTGATAAATTATACCTTAAAATTTTGTAGACTATGCTCCCTCTAGCTTTTAACACGATGTTCTTCTATATCATGTCTGGGTTTCTTGGAAATATTTTTTTTATACTGAATTCACTAAAATTTCCATAAAACAAACCATCAGGAGTGACAAATCACTGCATACATAATATGCAGGAGACAAAATAGTTCACCTGTATCTACATCAACAGACATTGCTGCAAGGGAGGGACAGAAAGAGTAATATTACTCTCCCCATAACTAGTGATGAAGGAATCCCTGAATTTTCAGTCAAGAATCCTCAGCATCAAACTTCCATCTGTGAACATTTGAAACTGAGTGTGAGATTTCACCTGTACCTATACATTTATTTTCCACAACTGTAAGGAAACAATATTTTTCTTAGGACCAGACTATGGATGAAATAATGTTTATGTATGTATTTTGCTTGAATAACTAGGACATGTATTGCACTTTCTCTCTTGCTCCGCAGCAGCAATACAAAGAGATGTATTGCTCAGATCAAGCTCAGATGTTTGATCACTGTGGATGCAATACTGTATGTCAAGTGGTGTGCGGCAGTGTAAGGCAAAGGAATAGCTGATACTGTGAAAAATTAAACAATTATTTGGCAGATGCAAAATTTCTTGCATAATAAATTTAAAAGGTTAAGGGTACTAGATTTATTCAGGTTGTTGTATGACAACATTTAAACACAGTCAATTTCATGCAAATGGTAGTGTAATGCAGATACACAAAACAGGTGGTGGGCAGACAAATTGGAACTAGGCTTTTTTGTAAGCTACAATACCTCCCCTCTCCCCCCCACCCCAGCCTTGCAGCAGAAAACTTGGCCATGAAGCAATGGACAGGAACCTACTAATTCCATCTCTAATATGTATAGTTTTGTTACTGGGTTTGGGGGTTTTTTTTTGGTTTGACAATACATCAATATATCCTTTATGAGTTGAATGGTTTGGGGTCTTATGTACTGTATTACTATTACCATTCCTTTTGTAACTTCTGGTGTAAATAGGTGGTTGAGGAAAGACTCCTAACTTGCCTGGGAACTCAGACAATCCATCCTAAAATGTTACAGGACCCTGAAAACCTCCATTTGATAGCTGTAGTGCAAAGCAAATGATTATCTGTGTCTATTGAAGACCAATCTGTTCTGACAGAACCTAAGGAGTGATAGTGACTACAAGACAAAAATGGTATTTGCACAGCATGATGGTGGTGTCTGAACGGTTTGGCTTTTCACACAGCAGGAGCAAGGCCCTTTAAAACCACCAAAATGTGGCACAAGTGGATGGGGCATACAGAGGTAAATGCAAGGGGAAGCTTGGGAGTAAGTAATATGTGATTTTGGTATCCCAGCTGCCAAATTAATCTTTAGAAAAATCAAAAAAATATTTGAAAAACTAATAGGACAACTCCTCAATCCTAAAAGTCATGGCCTATAGCTAAAAGCAGTAGGACTAGTAACTATGCAAAAAAACTTACTTTTTACATGAAGATGCATAACTAGATTACCGATTGTGTAAGAACTTGATTTGTCATTATTTTGAGACTTTGGCTTCCACTATCAGGAGTTCAAGACAATATTAATGCAATCAAGTTAGTCAAAATATATGAAATACTTCACTGAAACTCTGGAATATTGAAGCACTGTTGTTCTGAGAAACTAGTGATTTTAAAGTACTGAATTCTTTTTAAAGCATTACAGTTTTGGAGAGTATTTGATACTTATTTCTGTCACAGATTTAAATAAAATTAATATAAGCATGCTCTGTGCTACCAGTTTAAGTATTTCTTCTATACTAGAAGGGGATTCAAGGTGACCTAAAGAGCTCTTCTTTCTTTTCCTTACTTTTTTCTTGTCCCCTCCTCTTTCTCTTTTCTTCCTTTTTCTACTCTGCCCTTCTTTTTCTTTCTCAAAAGATTTTTTTATCATACCAGAACTTCTCATATTCATGTCAAAGTGTGATTAGTTAACTGTTTCATCAGTGAACATATGGCTGAATCTGTATCTGAAATACCTGATCATTGAAGAAGGAATAATTTTTAAATGACACTTCTTAATACAGCTTATACACTGTAACATGAAAATGTTAAGAATTTCTAAACAGTTTTTGAAAGAGTAAATAGTATTTTTTGAACTGCTTAATGTGCTCGTGTACTTAATCATATTGAAAAGTTTATATTGTTCACAGGTATTAATCATTAACCATGCTGAACTAATTGAAAGTTAAATAGATTTTTTATGGTTTTCAACATAAAACCTGACACTGTATCCTCTGTAGAGGCAGCACTTATTCAAAGCAATACAAAGTTGTGCTCAAGTTTATAAATTAGCCCTTTTATTTTAAATATTACTAAAATATATATCAGGGAAATTCTCATAGTAAAATTTTTCAAAAAATGCTTTGAGGCAAAAGCTTACCTCCTAATCAACAGTAAGATTGTTTAGTAACACATTTCATAGAGATTGAGGGCTGATCCTGCTGCTGGTTAAACTGGAGAGAAAATGCTTTTGTGAATTCTCGGGTGAGCACAGCAGGGTACCTGATGTGTTAATAACAATTTATGTTATAATTTTTCTTCCTTAGCTGTCAATGAACTTCTGTCACAAGTTCTGTATTTAAGGCACAAGCTGGCCAGTGGGCCATTTAATTATAGAGGGGCAGAGAACAAGAATAAGATTATCATATAGATTTAGAACTTTAAAGCCCAGCTCCACAGAGCAGAATCACACCAAGAAATTGCAAATTTCACAGTATTCATAGCTAGAAATTGTTTATGTTATTTCCCCCCCACCTCATGAGAAACATCACACACAGCTTCTTATACCTAATTTGTTTTGGTAAATAGCATGTCATGGCATTTCCAAGTTCAAGGGAAACTATTTTCAGAGTAGGCAGCTTTACATCAGCCAGAGCATTAAGATAGCGAGCATGCAGTAGCTTACACCTCTCTAGCACTCATATTGGTTAAGATATTTTTTTCTAATAATACACTTAAAAACTATATAACTCAAACACCTGTAGAAGCCTTTATGTATGACATATAGTGTTGTCATTACATAAATATGTGAAATAACAGTCAATTAACCAATGGCATCTAGATGACAAGATTCTTCTTTAGACAAGACTTAAAAATGAAAATAGTAATGAAGACAAGAACTGATAAACTCTTGCTACTCTGAACTACTCAAGCTTTTCAAACTAATTTCTTCCCTTCTTTTTGTGTCTATGTCAGCAAAACAGAATTCTGTACAAAAGTCAGAAAAGAGCTAGATTGTTGCAACACTAGCAAAACTAGTCAGCTGCAACAAAGCTTTTACCACCCAATACCAGGTTAACTTCAGTAAGTAGTTCTCCCACCTTGCTCCAGCATAGCCACCAATCCTCCACAAGGTTTCAAAAGTTCAACTACTTTCCGTGCTGTTTCTTCGTCCTCTTCAAGTCAGTCCACCCTGCTTCTTATCTCTACTAAACCAGGATTTGTTTTTTCTCTGGGCTCCTCTTGTAGCAGCCTCTCCTCACCCAGGCCCCCTTTCTTCTCTGCTTCTCCTAGGGCCTCACTTTTGCCTCACCTCCTACTCCCAGATCTCTCTTCATCCCAGGCCCCTCTTCCAGACCCCTTAGAGCTATTTAACTACTTAGCAGGAACCGGCCACAGCTGCACATTATCCACATCAGCCAACCCACCGCTCCTGAAGGAAGCCCACAGCTGTATATTATCAATGTTAATTAATACAGCTTCATTCTTCTGTAATTTCTCTACATCACCCTCTTCTTCCCACTACCTGACTTTCACTTCCCTCTTTCAGACTTTTGACTAGAAATACATAAGTGGTAAGAGCCATGAACTTTGCCTATCCTTTTTATTTCTCAGACAGATGCCTGATAAAGGTATTGCCAATAAGCGTATTACAGAACTTCTTATTACAGAATTTACTGTAAAATTACTTATAACACATTGTATCCATGGACTGCATCTGATACAGAAGGCACAGGAGTGCATTTACAGAATAATAAGAAAATATGTATACAGAGCCCTTGATAGCTGTTGCAAGTAATTTTAGTAAACAATGTGTTTGGTTATAATTGTGAAACACTGTTGGTGGACTGAAAATGGACTAATGCCAGAACTGTTGCCTTTGGAATCTCATTACTTCAAAGACTATCTTCTAGAAGTTATCAAGTCCTGATTTAAATACTCAAAGCATGGGGGAAACACTGAAGGTTTTAGCAGAAGTGTCTAGGTCTGGGCAATTCAGTGGGTAAGTCTTTACCTGTTTGAGTTGGAGGTAATTTAGTAACATCTTTTATACTAAGCCAGTAAGAACTGTGGGACAGTCCTCTGTAATTCAGTATTAATTTAAACAAGTCATCTTACTTGAATTTATTTTTTTTTAAGCATGAGCTGCCACTAATGCTGGCTGATAAGAACCAATGTTCATGTAGGTAGACAGGTTCTGTAAAATGGTAAAATAATGTTGACATGATTACAGAATGACATTTTTAAAGAGGAATATGAGGCAAAAGAAAACCTTACATTTCTTAATTCAATACGAATGCAGTATCATTATTTTGAAATCTCATTCTATAACATGATAGCAGTTGCATATTACTTTTCCATTAATTTAACTCAACCCATTCAAAAACTTTTTATCACTTATCTTTTTTGTTTACATAGTTGCATTAAGAAATAGTCTAATACTGTTGCAGAATACCACATTGGTAGTGAATAATTATAAGTGGCATTATTGAAATCTGCCTGCATAAGTTAAAACCTCAAAATAGTCATGCAATTTGGGAGGAATATTATAAGAGGATCATATAACATTGGAATGTTAAGCCCCAAATCCACAGCATGAAAGACCACAAGAAACATCCTAGATCTTTTGGGGAAAAAATCCATTCAAACAAGAAAATTTTTATGACACTTTTTAAAATGAGAAATAACATCTGACTTATGTTGACTATGAATATGATGAAGCTTGCTGTTAAACCTCACTTATTAGTGAATTAGCAAATTATTACCATTATGTATCACATCACAAATTCAAAAAACTATTACTGAGATATAAATTTATGACTGCAGCATTTGATTTCAACTCTTGGGCTCAATGCTCATAGCAATAAAATACCTGGTAGTGATGTCAACATTAGTAGCTACTTGTGATTATACCTTACTACATCAATGTTCGCATATCTCAGAGCAGAATTGGATCCAGAAAGTGAATTTTTCTTTCAGTTTAGAATAGATCCACATGTGAAGTGGAACTATGACTGAAGAAATACAAAAGGTTCATTTAAAATATCCCAAGCTCCATGACTTCCTTTTGCATATAAAAGCTGTTGGGTCTTGGCTAAAACTATGTAGTACAGATATCCAGTAACTACTTCTAGCTACCACAGTTATTTCTGCCAGCTGGGCAAATACTTTCCTGTGAATATTAACTTTTAAATGAATCCTTTCACTTTTACTCACTGCTTTATGTTCGCCTTTTAGTGAATATTCGAGCAAATGAGTTGTTGGAAGGAAGATGTGCCAATAAGAATAATTTTCTATAACAATGACAGAAAATTCAAATAAAATTAATAATGAATTAAGCAACTTAAATATTTATAATTTATATTCTGGGTTTCTCTGGCCCTGGAAATTCTTTGGGTTTCAAAGAATTCCTAATGTGTCAGGTTTAACCCTGGCCAGTGACTAACCACCATGGAGCCACTCGCTCACTCCCCTCATAGTGAGATGGGGGAAGATGGTTGGGAGAGTAAAAGTTAAAAAAGTCATGTGTTGAGATAAAGACAATTTATTAGGTAAAGCAAAATCCATGTGCGGAAACAAAGCAAAACAAGGAATTCATTCACTACTTTCAGCCATCTCCAGAAAAGCAGGGTTCCATCATGTGTAACGGTCACTCAGGAAGACAAATGCCATTATTCTGAATGTCCCCCACTTCCTTCTTCCCCCAGCTTATATATACTCAGCTTGATGTCATGTGGTATGGAATATCCCTTTGGCTAGTTCAGGTCAGCTGCCCTGGCTGTGTCCCCTCCCAACTTCTTGTGCCCCTCCAGCCCTCTGGCTGGCAGGGCCTGAGAAACTGAAAAGTCCTTGCCCTAGTATAAACATCACCCAGCAACAACTAAAACCATCAGTGTGCCACCAGCATTGTTCTCACACCAAATCCAAAACACAGCACTGCACCAGCTAGTAAGAAGAAAATTAACTCTGTACCAGCTGAAACCAGGACAGTGTCCCAGTTGCTTTGGTCTTCTACTCACTGATGTAAGATTATTTCCAAGATTTGTACCCCTGGAAATTAGAGCAGAAATGGGATTTAATCTTTAACATAGACTCACAATAAATATTTTGTGAACATGCTATTCACCAGTATCTGCAGAAAATAGTCTTTGAATAATTACTATATTTGAGAAATATGTTTGCAAATAATTCATACAGAAGAAGGAAGATAAATTAACCCATACATCTACTACAAATAATTAATTCCAGACTACTTAAGGAGATTCACAGTAGGTATGAACTGTGCCACTGTATATGCATGTGTATATTTCAATGTGTTTATTATCTCAACCCCTCTAAATGAAATAATGCATATTTTACTATCATCTTAAGATTCTCTGATTTTTGAGCATCTTTTTCCAGAATGGATTTTTTTTTTTTTTATTTACTGTCAAGGTTTAACTCCAGCCAGCAACTAAGCACCACACAGCTGCTCACTCACTCCCCCCTGGTGGGATGAGGGAAAGAATCGGAAGATTGAAAGTGAGAAAACTCATGGGTGGAGATAAAGACAATTTAATTGTCTTTAAATTAAAAACAAAAGCCGTGCATGCAAATAAAGCAAAACCAGGAATTCCTTCACTGTTTCCCATGGGCAGACAGGTGTTCGGCCATCTCCAGGAAAGCAGGGCTCCATCACGTGTAACGGTTACTTGAGAAGACAAATGCTATCACTCTGAACATTCCCCTCTTCCTCCTCTTCCCCCACTTTTATATGGCTGAGCATGCCTTCGTATGGTATGGAATATCCTTTTGAACAGTTGGGGTCAGCTGTCCCAGCTGTGTCCCCTCCCAGCTTCTTGTGCACCCCCAGCCTACTTGCTGGTGGGGTGGGGTGAGGAGCAGAAAAGGCCCTGACTCTGCCTAAGCACTGCTCAGTGATAATGAAAATATCCCTGCATTATCAAGTCTGTTTCCAACACAAACCCAAAACATAACCCTATACTAACTACTGTGAAGAAGATTAACTCTAATGCAGCCATAGATAGCAGATTTACAGTTACACTAATAATAATAATAAAGTAACAATTATTAGGTTGAGTTTAAGAAAAAAGTTAATCACTTATTAAGGTCACCTTTTTTGAGAAATTACTTGGGGTGATTATAAGATTAAAGAAAAAAAAGGAATGAAGCAGGGAATACGCAAATTAAATTTACATTAATTACTTTTCTCTGCATGACAAGGACTAATGATATTATTTTAAAATGAGAGAGTTACTCCTGAACTGGTGTTTCACAGCTGACTTTAATTGTCATGGTAATTTCATAATGAATCTTAATAACATTATATTCATTATATTCATGTCTTTCAAGTATGAGTGCAAAAATGATGTGCTATTAGTTTTAAGACTGTTACTTTTTTGCATCCAAATAAAACAGAAAAAAAACCAGAAAACAAAAAGCCCTCATTTTCCCCAGAAACTGGAACACAACTCAATAGCTAAATCAAATCATGTAGTGACACTATTTTATTTAGGTAGGGAATCTTTAATAAAACAGAAACACCTTTTAGATAAGAGTTTAAAAATGTTGGATGCTGTCTTGGTTAGAATCCTGTACATTTTTCTATCTCACCTTCACAATAAAGACACTTTCACAAAACCCTCCCTCAAGATAATGGAAAACTGTTACCTGATATTTCCTTTTTTTCTTCTGATTTGAATAATGGCATAACCAAGATTAGAAAAGTAACCCATGGCACCAGACTTACATATAAAATCAACTTTAAAAATACTAACCCACTAGTAAAAGTAGTCCTGCAGCACAAATTTACCCATCAGAAACTCTTACTTTAAATGCAACCTTCATTATTTGGGAGCACTGTACAACTGTAGAACTGCAAACTCAGGTTCAAAGCATGTGGACATAAGTGTTTTGCATTTCCCTTAAAAATGTAACAGTATTGAGTAGAACAATGGACTAAAATGTGTGCCTTGGAAGCCAAAGAAGCCCTGTAGAAAGTAAACTTTCTACACGTCTTGCTTTTTTGAACAGATGCTTACACATGGCAAGCTGTCAGTGACTGTACGTGTAAGTTTTTACCTTACATTTTAACACAAGCTCTAGTATTTGCAGACTTGCAGGAGAAAAGTTAGATTGTCTTTGGTGATATTTACATATGAAAGCACTGATCAGCAGTGGAAAGCCAGTCTTATAATTCAGGCAGGTAAGTATGATTGTTCTTTAGAAAGTTAACCTTTAAAATATTTAGATAACACAAAAGGATCTATAAAAAGGTTTATGAAAAAGCCATTCAAACAATTTCCCCCTTAATACATAAACATATATAAATAGATAGACATAATTTCTTTAGGTGAGTCAGTTTCCTATACATTTTGATTGTCAAGTTACTCCTTACACTACGTTTTTTCCCCTTGAATATTGTATTCTGACTTCTGCAGAATAAATGTGATTAACAGACATGCTAAATGCTGTCACATTGATGGATTAGGGTCAAAGGCATCTACAAATTCTCTTTGTTCTGACAAACTTGATCTTTAGAAAAGTCTATCAGTGACAGTGTCAAAGGAAGAAAACCTCATATGGTTAAAGATACATTACTATATTAGTATAAGAGGGCTTCTCTTTTTTGTTTCTTTAATTTACATCTAACAGTTTTGTTTCCAGTCTTTGGGCTGAAGGAACATGTTGAAGGAACAAGAGATCATGAAGTTCTCGTATTCATGTTTGCTTTTCATATATGCCTTGTTTCAATAAAAAGCAAACTTGCCATAATAAAAGGAAGTTGTTCACTGTAACAGATGAGTGTAGACTGAACTTGAGACTACCTCCCCTGCAAACATCAGCATTATCTGTGAAATTTTGAATGTAGGGTACAAAAATCTCAGAATCATTTCATCAGAGACATCAAATTTTCATGAATTGTTAGAGGTATGTACTTTTGTCAATTGGTTAGAGTAGCAGGTGGAAGTAATTAACTTAGGCTTCTATATTTATGTTTTGGACCTCTGAAATTAAGCATAAATCCTACTCCTTGCATACCAACCCTTTCATAAAATAATACCCTGAGGCCCAACAGCACAAGACGTGAAATGTATTTTGGAAAGCACCACCGAGAGTTGCAGAACTTGTGTTGCCATCATTCCATCTTCTTGGCTACCAAACCTTTTCTCATGGCAAATGTGTTAAGGAATGTCTACATACAGAAAAAGTAAATCTATAAACTAAAACTCTTTATTCATAGAAAAAAATAGAGACTTATAGATCTGAATAAAAAAAAAGAAAAAGAAATTCCCAATATACCTCTGGAGCATAATTATTGACTGAGAACTACTCAGAATTTTGTTAGATCTTTGAGGGCCTCTGAAGCATCTTCTCCTCTGCTTATTTATTTGGCTCTCTCTCCTTAGAACTGCAACCACCTCAGTTTAGATTATTCAAACCTGGAACTGAAGTGGTTCTCTTGAGCACAGAGAGCAGATCTTTATCGATAGTTACTACTATGTTTTTCTTTTCTCCATTTTCTTTTGGGCAATTTGTGTTGTCCTTGAAGTTTGACAGTGTTAAATTTCCTATTGTTTTTCATCTTACCCACCAAGGAAATGTTTTCCAACTTTAATTAATTTTCATAGTCCAGTACAATCAAAGGTCTGTGCAGTTCCTGTTAATGGATCATTGATCTATTACACACTAATGGTAACAGCAACAAAATTAACCAGAAATCATGTTTAACATGAAAAGCTTCCACTAAATACTGCATTTATAGCCAATGTCTTCAAGTTGACATGGTGGTCAAAAGTTGCCTGTCACTGTGTACTTATTTGTTTGAAGGGCAGTACAGCATTTTATCATAATTGCATATATGAACATGCATCTGATACTTTTTAGAAATGTTTAGCTATTTTAATAACTCCTTTGTCCTCTTCCTACCACATATTTTGTGTCTGAAAAGATAAAATTGTGTAAGTTGATGCATTAATAAATGTCCTATTAAGGACAATATGGTGTTTCTGATGTGCCAAACTATACTGGGTAATAAAAAGAGCTACATCATTTATGTTTTCATGAAAGAATACACTTCTGGTAAAATTTTCTGGGTTTTTGGGTTTTAATCTTTTGAATAACTGAAATATACTGTCTTACAGACTTCTTAGAGTATATTTTAAATTTTATATTTGTCAGGCATTTATTTCAAAATTGTTTCCTAAACTCCAACAATACTTTCTTTTTTCTCAATGCATGTTATAGTTACATATTGTACTAAGCTTATTCTGATTCCATGCATCTTCTGGATGTATTTCAAATTGCTCTGTTGTCTGAGGTGTCTTTAAATCTTTCAGCAGTGTAGTCATGTCCAAGGAGGACATAAGACCTTTGCATTACTTTTACAGCCTAACGAGTCAGTTTGAATCTGCTTTTGGCCATAGTACAGAAAACAAGCCCAGGCATCTCTCCACCTGCTATGTAAATATGTCCCTAGGACTACAATTGGCAGCAATCAGTGTAATATTTTAAAGCCTTAGAACTGGTAATGGGTTTACTGATAAATCCAAGTAGAAACAAAAATTAAATCTGATTTTTATAGGTACCTGCATGAGCTGCTCAGGGACTATGACCAATTATGTATGAAGGTTCTAGAAACTGGAAGAAAAATCTGATAAAATTATTTTATAATATCCTAAAATCAAAGCTGATATAATCAAGAGATTACTAATTGAACTAAATGTCATATTCCCATAAGTCATCCCATCTCCAAACAAAAAGGAATTTTTAAATTGATATTAACCTCACAAAGCTCTAGAAGCATTTGTAGCCCCATAATCCAGTAAATATGGCCTTGCAACTGCTAATGATAGCCCACAGTCTTTACAAAAGCCTCAGGACCTATCAGGTTTTCTCTACACTTCCTTGATCCACTTGGATAATGACCAGATGGCCATTAGATACCTAGTTTAGGTTTAGATCACCTTTGCTCAATGGTGTGAGGTGATGACTACTGTTATCATAGTGTTGATATATTTATGTAAATAATGGCTTGTTGTGGTTTAACCCTTGTAGGCAGTGGTGAATTAGCTGTAATAGATCTATAATTTGGACTACCAATATTATCAGTTAATTGGAATAATAATAATACTGATTAGATTATCATTAATTTCTTCACTGTTCTTATGCATCTCTGGAGTCTTTGAACTGCGAGAGGTATATTGCAATTTGTCAAATAAGTATTTTTCAGGAAACAAAAATCCCAACTCTGTGGGAAAAAAAAAGAAAAAAAATGAAAGCAACATAAATTATGCACTATACAAGAAGAGGAAAAAGAAAACAGAGAAGTATAGAATAAATCTTTCAAAAGCATAATTGTGACATTCCTACTCAGGACTGTAGGAGATGGGTGAACTGGACTTAAACAGAATTTAATGAATCTAGCTGTTGTCAAGACACACACATGTGAAAGATACAGATATGAAAAAAACCAGCAACTAGAGTACAATAAAACCATTTAAGGGAAAAGATATTACTTATTTGACTGAATATTTAATTAGAGCTTCTAATATGATGATCCTTTGCATTTTTCAAATAAAAATACAAATTTTAAAGAAAAAGCTTTAGAAAAGTCCTATTTTGGCAAGGAAATTAAATATATATTTTGATTAAGCATTTACTTAACTCCATGGTCTTCAGTGATCATGTCTGTGCTTCAAATTTGGCTGAATGAATTGTCACTTTCTGATTATATGTGTTTCATCAGAAAAAAACTTACCATATATAAATAGAATAAATGCTGAAATAAATGCATTGTAACCTCTTAGGAGAAATAAATGAGTGTCATTCAGTTAGCACAATGAAAATGTCTGCTTCATGCACAGTGTCAATCAAAAAGAATAAAGACAATGCCAGGATTTATATGGAAATGAACAGAAAGCAATGTTGACAATATTATACTGCCATTATGGAAATTAAAAGGCATATTTTCTTTTTGCAGCTTCTCAGGCAGCATGTGCAATAACAACATAATATATCTTTTCTAGCCCTAGTGAATATAAGATGAGTACATCAAAATAACACCACAGCAAACGATGTGTTATGTCTTATGTGTATGCTAGAGTAGGCACTCCCTTGTTACATCACGAGCTCTGGTACAATTGTTCTGAAAACTAAGTTAAGGTAATTTTTTTTTTTGACATTTTTATTTCTGTAATTTCTTAAGTCTATAACACAGCAAACCCAATCTCTATTTCTCAATATCATAAAAATGAAAGTATGTAACATTTTTTTACATTTAAAAACTTTTTAAATTGGTAAATGATGGAATACCTTTGGCCACAGACTTCCTGGTATGGTGTCTGCCATGCTGTTATGGTTCAGCAGCCAAATCTGAGTACAACAGGCCGGGGAACCTGCCACATGATCTACCCTGGTGTAACCTTCCCTGTTTCACAGGGCTGTCATCTGCCAAAGCAGCTCACGTCGAAGAAGAGCAGTGACAGGGTCACTGGTAAAAACAACAGTAGAGATGTATAGTCTCATTTGCCTTAGCAAATTCCTCATTTTCACAGATGTCAGAGTAGAAGACAATTCTTTCTCAAAAGATTAATATCATATGAATTCTCCATTTGTCCAGGCTTATCACAATTGAACTTGAATTTACATAATTTAGTAAAGAAAAATCTTTACTTTGTTCTCAGACTTTAACTCCAAGTTATTTTAAGCAAGTTATTTCAAGGAATTTGTTTATTGGTTGGTACTCTAAGTTGTTCCTGCCCTGTATTTTTACTGGACTCAGATCTACAAAGTTTTTTTGCATTTCTTTCTTAAGTACCAAGGAATAATCTTATTTTGTTGTCAAGGACAGATATCTGAATACAAGAGTAGTAACAGGAAAAAAACCTTCACCACCTTCTGAAGTTTTAATTTAAAATGTTTTCCAATGTCTTAACACAAAAATGTCATCCATTTTCTTAATCAGATATTATGATGTTAAGCACTATCAAAAATAGCAACATGCCCTCTCCCTGATAAGTTTTATGAAAATGCTTCAGTTATTCAATTTATCTTCTTTTGCTTGCAAATGTTCATGGAAAGAAATCCATGAGGTTTCTAGGTCTTTTGAAGGGATACAATAAAAGAAATTTTTAAGGTAAGACGAACTGAAAGTTGTCATAACTCATAAGAAAAGGAGCAGCCAACTGAGAGTTGCTTTCCTGTCATTCACAATACCCAGTGTTTTTTACTAACAGTTCCCTCTTTATCTGTGGCAAAGCCAGTATCTTTGGAAGAAAACTAACAGCTGCCAGAGCATGAAATACTGGAATGTTTTTTTCAATCAAAAAGTTTAAGTGAGGAAACTAGCTGATTTTTAAGTGTATCATGACAAAGTGATGCGGGAGATTAAAATGATATAACTTCATGTAAGAGCAAGCGACTGACTGGCCCAGGAGATCCTGTCCAGTTCTGTGTTCCTTGTAGCATTCTTGGACCAGTGTATCATCTGTAATTAAAAAAAAAAATGCTGAAAACTTAATCTTTTGTAATGTTTACTTGTGTTTCCTGTACTGTGTATGAAAAACCTAAGAGCCAGCCTGAGGTTTCTGGTGCTCAAACAGATGATGTTGAAGAAAATTCTCATCACTTACTGAAAATTGGGACTTTTTGAAATATTTTAGGTTGTGTCTTTGAGAATGTAGCTTCCTTAATTTATAAATCCTTCAGCTCTTGTATGTAGATACAATCTTGCAGTCTAATGATGCTATACAAATGTGGTTGCTTTAAGGTTTGGAGAATGAATCCCAACAATCTTCAACAGGTTCCACACTGGTCTTTCAGTCAGGAATCTATTAAATGGTACTGTAAGATTTGAAATACACTAATACCTTGTATAGAAATTAACATTGATGGGCAGGTTATAAATGACTCTATTTCTTCTGCTTTGAAATGAACTGGCACAGAGAACAGATTTTTTCCTTCTGGCTTCCTCAAATAAGAAACAAAGCTG
This sequence comes from Falco rusticolus, assembly GCF_015220075.1. Lineage (NCBI taxonomy): Eukaryota > Metazoa > Chordata > Aves > Falconiformes > Falconidae > Falco > Falco rusticolus. The sequence continues at coordinate 43,552,589 of NC_051191.1, read as the reverse complement.
TTTCCCTTGCAGTGGGAACAACTGAACAGAAACAAGCTCTTAGAAAAATTCAGGGTCAAGACCTTCTATTTTCCATCAGTTAGGGCAGAAGCAGAATTGAATTGCCTTTTGCCACAACAGTATACAAGCCAAAGACCAATGTTCTGGGATGAGCATTACCAGTCAGAGCTGTTGAAATACTTTATTATTTGCTTACTAAATAAATACTAGAGGGAAAGAATGCTTGCTAAACAAATACAAAATAAATACTACTAAATAATTCAGAATACCTTCATCTTCACTCGACTGAAAAGAAGAAAAGGTAATTCTTCCATAGCCACGTGATTATGGCAATCTGCTGGTAAGTGGCATAATCTGATTCCCATGCCATTTCCACAAAATATTTAATTATTTTAAACAGAAACCAACAACTGTGAGAGAAAAGAAAATCACATCTACATACCCTGAAGCATATGAAATTCTCTTGGAAAATGATATAATTAGTTTTTCCCTAAAAAAATAAGGGGTTTAACCTTTAGCCTCTTATAGGCTCCCTAAGTGTGGTTTATCCTGTAACTTGTGTGCTGTAGAAGCAATGTGTCTTCTCATTTTCTCAGTTTCCCTTGATTTTGGGCAGTGGGGGTGGGGGAGGTGGGGCAGGGAGTAAGGAAGGAAAAAAATAAGGTACTCACTACAGAATTTTAATAATATTTTTAAGTTAAAATATTTTCCAAATTTCATTCACATTTGTAAATCATGTTGAATTGACTACACCTATAATTTCAGTGAAGTGCACTACTAACCATAAGCTATACTATCCAACAAAAATTGCAGCTTCTCATGTTTAGAACTGTAATACTTACGCATTTAAACCTGAGAGGATCTGGGCTTCACCAACAGGAACAACAAAAATACAAATCAAATATTATAAGTCAGTGTGAATTTTTCCTATGTGGTTTGGAATTGGTTAGTATGAAGTTAAAAATGTATAATAGTCATAATACTTTCCAAATATGTACTCCTAAACCAGTAAAACCAGTATTACCTTGCTATATAATACTTTTTTTCCTAACATATTTTGAGATTATAAAAAAAATTAGGAATAGTTTTTATTATGAGTTAAGGTAATTACAATTACCTTCCTTGTCAGCAGCATCAGAACACTGGACTACATTCTGCTCTTCAGTTGCAAACCTGACCAGAGTCAGTAATTTCTAGTTGTCAGAATCAAATAACAGATATTGTATTTTAATTAAGAGGTAACATAAGTTAAATATATCAATTAACCAATACAGTAGGGAGTATACTTGGGAAAGAAATTATATCAGTATATTAAGAATAGCAAGATTTTCTGTGAATATCATTTTTCCTCAGTGTTAATTGATATTAAGAACACCACTGAAGACTGTCCTTTCCTCTTTTAAATAGTATCAATTCTATATCTTCCAGATCAGTTATACTTTTCATATATTATGGGTATATGGGCTTAAAATCTTCTAGGGAGTATGTCTGACATCTGGCTTGGCATCTGGCTATTGTTTGTATTCCCTCTTCTCTATAAATTCTTGAAGATTTTTGAAACAAAATTTTTGATTTTTCTGTGATCCAATGACTTCCACCCTAGGGATACAGATTAGCTCTTTGTTGCCAGAATAACCAAGAATGTTTGGCATAGCTTTTATACAACATATGTGTCTTATTTTGTTTTAAAAATCTCCTTTGCTTTAAAGGCATTTACAAATAGTTCATCTACCTCTAATGTATTCTGCAAAAGATTCAAATTATCCTGCTTGATTTCTAAAGAGAATTAACTTTAGTCTTCTAATATATTGTTTCTCAACCAACTGTTAGCTCTGCATCTGTGTCAATGTCTCATTTGACTTTATAATTTCCAGGGGTATGAGTAACAAAGCAGTCAATTTGCACTGTAACTTGAAGGTAACTCCCTGAGAAGCTGCAGTCCTTCCTGTGAGGAAATTTTTGATATCACTGAAATCTATTGCTTGTGGGAGTTTTACCAGCTGAACTGTTATGCAGTAAAGTAAGCAAGCTATGCAACCACCTACATATTAGCTTACTTGTAAATATACACTCACCACAGATGCTATGTTTTCTGTTTCGGTTCAGAATTCTGAATCATAAATCAGTAAAAACACAAACTTCAGCCCTGTGGTTTTTTTTTTTTTTTTCTTGGTTTTTTTTTTTTTTTCTTGTGGGAGGTTTTTGTTGGCTGAAGTTGTAGGTCCAAATACTCAAAAGATGTAGCATGCTTCTTAGTAGTGGCTCAGACTCTGTTATGGCCTTGACTTTCAGAAAACTTGGTTGACTTTTCTTTGACAGAGGAAAATATTATAGCATATCAGGTATTCTGGGTTAGTGTGCTTTGCTGTAAACAGGTGATGGGGTGGAATGATATGAACAGATAATTAGTACAATGCTGGCTAGACTTGTATCTTTGCCATTTCAGCTGGTACCCATGGTATCAGAAAGGAGTAGGTAGGTCATAGTATCAGATTATTTTAGGTCTTCTTTTCCATCTTTCTTTGTTTTTTCCTCCATGTCCCCATACTAAGATGCCTCATTTTGTCCTGTGACATACCTCATTAACCATTTTTTCATATCCAGTCATCATGGCAATCCTATCATGATATCTCATTTTCTAATACATGATATTTGGCTTGTGGACATAGAATATCAGGCTGGATTGACAGCTGACATCTGTTAAGCTAAGGATATAATTAAATGGTGGAGAATATCTCATCCTATTACTGCAGATCCTATATATTTACTTGGCCATATCTGCGCTTGGTGAACCTCCAAATTTGAAGCTGTGTTCTCAATTATAGTTTATCCTTAGTCACAACTGTTTAGGTAGTGTGTTCCCTCCTTCTTCTTACTCTATTATCCAGACTTGTGTTATTCATAACTGAAACAATGTTCTAATTTTTACCATTTTATGTTATGTCAATCTTGAAATGACTGACTGACTGACTTTACAGGATGTTACAGGTTCATACCTCTCTGCTACTTCTAAAGGAAACTTTCAGTGACTAGTTAAGACAAAGATACTATTATTACTCATATATATCTACATGTACACCTGTGTTCCAGTGGATTCCACCTATGCAATCCTACTCAATAAAGGCTATTTAATAACTCTGAAGTGGCACCTTCAGTATCTGTTATTGAATAGTTACTTGTTAAATAATGCAACAATACCATTCCTGTTTGATTATTTCCTAAAGTAAAAGTCACTGTCGCTATGATAGCTAAAATATTTCATATCTCTATGACAACTAAAATATATCATATAGCTATAACAACTGAAATATTTCAGGCAGTATCTACACATTGACATGTTGTTTTCACATAATAAACTTGAATTTATTTTGATATAATTTACCTTTACACTATTTGCTCTTTCATACCACTGTTTGAACATGCAAACTTATATTCAAGTAAAGCCAACAGATACCTGGTTGCTGCCTTTTAGTGGAATCTAGGTAGACTTGACAGATTGCAACTTGGAAGAGTCAAATATAGGAAGTGTTTATACATGGTGAGAGATCATGGATAAGAATGTCACTACAGATTGTAAACTCTAAAACAGTAAACCAGAACTGAAATAAGGAGTAGCTGATTTTATCAGGCTCTCAATATAAAAATAGGACACCGTGTATCTAAAATCCTTTTTTTTTTTTCCATACTTCACATTACTATAAATAGAGGTGCTAAAAACAAGGGCTTCCTAGTTTCTTGTACTTCAGTACAGTGAAGGGTGCTTATGGGTGTTTCTAAAAATTGTAAAATATATATATATATATTTATATTCTTAGGAGAACAGTTATCATTCATGGAATGGCATAAAATAAAAGATAAGGACACTTGATAAATACAGAACATGTGTTATCATTAAATGTGCATACATTATTCCATTTCCACTAGAAATAAATAAATAAATAAATCTATGGGGAGAACTAACAAAAGTTATATACAAAAAAGACCCCTCATGTTCTGATTATCTACAGGGCACTACAGTAGATCATGTAGACATGCCATATTGCTAATTAAATGTTTTCTGTAAATGCAAAACCCCAGTCAGTTGATACCAGAGACCCTGCCTCTAGGAAAACAAATGCAGCAGATTATGAATTTAGAATAACAGAAAAATCATTGAATGACACCTGTGGGGTATAAGTCTAATTGAGGTCCAGTGAAAGGGTTTATGACTTCCTAGGTTGCTGGAGGAAATAAGCGTGCAGAATACCCTAAAGCATCTCATGGTTCAGTCTTAGAAACACCAATTTACCCATGTTGCAGGGCAATGAAACGGAACATATCTAATAGCATCATTCTGTTGCAAATTATCCAGGATATTTTGTGCTTGGAAATGACAACATTTCAATATAAAGGGTATTCTTAGAGTAACATAATATGGCATTTAAAAACAAATTATTATATTCTTTATCTACCTCTGCTTTTCCCCAACTGACATAACAAAGTTTATGCTGGTATATAATTTCAAAGTGTATGACCAATTGCAACAGGCAATGAAGGTAAGAAAAAAAAATATCTTTCCCAAGTAATTTTACACATTTTTTTGTTCCCACTGGAGTAAATCTTGTTTTGGCTACTGACATCCATAAGACACTTTCCAGAGGTTATGCTGAGTTTAGATAAGACTGCACGTAATTAAAGTCACTCTTCAGCTGGATACTCAGCGTAGGAGTACACTGCCTGTATCAGATTCCAAGCCCACATCTAGAGTTTTTCTCCAGTCTTCTCTCCTGTCGTCTGGAAAGATGAAGAACTACTTCTGTTAATTTCCTTCCTGATGGCAGATAAGATCTTTTGCTTGCAATCATATCGTAAGGACTTAGAAAATACATCTCAAGGAGTGGAAACAGAAAAACTGAATATGGAAATGTTTTCATTGGATCTGATCTGAGCTCCACCTATCTGTGTGTTCCAACATAAAAACAGGCAAACACTGAACACCTCAAGGGAAGGTATAAAAAAATGCAGCACTTTTATAAGTAAAAATTGACTACAATTCTGAATGATAACTGGATTGAATACCAAATAGGAAATTTATTTGGCTTTCTTTCATTATTTTCAGTTCTTTCAATACTTTGTTTTAGACTTTCCCCTGGTTACCACTTTCTGTGACCTGTGACACCTGGTTATCAGGTGTTTAATGTCATTTCTAGCACCCTAGTATATTGGAGGCAAACATCTGGGACTAGGATCCACAAAACAGGTGAACTCTGCTGGAGAAACAGCTAGAGCCTGGCCATTTCAAATAGCATAACATCTCCATGAGGCAAATGAATGTTATCTATTATATGAAGAAGTCCTTTATTAATACACATTTCTAATTTCCTGTCCATTTTCTGTTTGAAGCAGCTAGGATGAACAGCAAGTTCTTTTCTTTTCCATATAATTATTTTAAATACTTCCAATAATACTCTTTCTATTTTTTTAAAATTATGTTTCCTCTCTCCAGCAGTTTCTCCAATAGTCATAAAGACATTGATGTTATATACATCATATTTCATGTATATTAATATTATAATATCATCCATATTATTTTGCACCCAATTTATTACTCATTCTAAATTCTTGTTCATCTTTTGGCCACAGCTGAGTGGAGGATGTTTACCCTGTGCCCAAGAATAACTATGTGAAAGCTTTAATGAATGTGTTGTTGCTCTTGATATTAGCAGTAAAGGTAAACCTTAAGACCGCAATTTAAGACTAGCCCTGGTACATATCCATTTCATGAAGTTTCTAGGAATTCCTATGTTGATGGAATTAATCTTTGATAAGATTATTACTCGGTGCTTTTAAAAACCATAAGAATCAGCTGGCTTTGTTTTATAATTTTGCCATTGTTTTTAAATGTTGCACAAAGCCACAATTAAGTGTGCACACTTCTAAGAAAAAAAAGTACGTAATTCCTTTAGTATAAGTTAGAAATATTACAGTGTGGTGTGATTTTTTTTTTCATAAAATTAGTCATGCAAATGTCAGTACATTAATAGACTATTCAGTTTATATTTCAAATGTAATCTGTTAGGTCAGAACAAGTGATAGATATGCAATGTAATCTTTCTAGATATTTCAACAATTTTTCCAGGATAATACAGAATGCAGTGGTATACATGGTTCCAAACTAAGCTCTATCTCTCCCAAAACAAACATATTTGGAGAAACCAGAGAAACCAGCGAAAGTGGACATGTGGTGATTTATGGTACTGAAAATATTTAATATCCATGTACTTCTACTTCTGTTGAGTACAGAAGGTGGAGATCTTTAAAAAGACAGACTTAGAACAACAAAAGTCATAGATAAACAAATGATGCAGCTGTATGGCCTTGGATCACGCTTTCATGAGAAAGAGCTGCAGGAGGCTCAGGAGCTGCCTTAAATCCTAGTCCTCGTGTCAGCTATGATATAGCTATGCATGTGCCTAGCTGTGTACCTGCTGATCTAGATTTGACCTGTGGACTTGACTTCCCAGTATGACCCCAGACCTGCTAGGAGATCGCTGGACTGGCTGTGCTCTGGTGCTCTGCCGTTCTGTGTGCTGTGTGACTGCACCCTAGTCAGTGCAGGCACTGCCTCTGCCAGCCTTACTCTCAGAGGAGGGCTGTAAGAGGCAGCTTTCCCTTGCTGCTCCCTAACACAATATCAATGAAATAAGGGGGTTAAATTATTATTTTCATTTCATACATAAAGAAAATGAAATTTTAAGAGCATACTGAATTTTTCAAGGTGAAAAAAACAACCACAGCTAATATAAGCCTTTAAAGTTTCTGACTTTTAAAAGAATGAACAGAAATCTTTAGACTAACTACACCTTTATTACTAGTATTGTTTGCTGAAGACTTCAGTTAAATTTTGTTGCAAGGAATATAAGGTTGGCTGAGAAAACTTAGTGGTGAGATTCAGAAGGGACAGCTGGCAACATGAATTGGAAAGAAAAGGTTTTGCTTTTTTTTTTTTTTTTTTTTTTCCTACTTGGCTATGAGGCAAGCAGAAAGGAAATACAGAACATGAGACAAAAGCATTTAAATGGCATTAAGGTTTTGTTGTTGTTTTGGTTTATTTACTGGTTTTTTTGTTTGTTTGGGGTTTGTTTTTTTATTTGGAACCTACCCAGTAGAAAGGTAATTGTGCAATTAATTTTCATTTGTGTTATAAAGCTCTTTTGGTTTTATAGACTGCAAATAAAAGGCCATAAAGATATTTATGCTCTTGATATTTTCATGTGATGGGGTTGGCAATGACTATGGTCCTGGCCAATATTTTAGCTCATAAAGTTTGCAACTTTATGAAACTGGGCTGATCAGCCACTCTGTGTAATAACCAGCTGGGAGTGACCATGGCATTTGGATCTGGATTTTGAACAGCCATGCAAGTGTTCAGATTCTTCTTTGATTAATCACTAATTACACCTGGAGACTGCTTCCCAATTCTGAATGTAATTCAGGGTTGCAGTTTTCAATTATTTCTTTTTCTTAAGGTTTGGGCTTATTATTTTTCTTATTTATATTTATCTCTCTTTCCACTTAACAATATGGTGTGAAAACTGTGTGCTATATTTCTGGTCTTCACCTATTTCAAACATATGTTTTTGGGGTGGGACAAACCAGCTCTTTCTAGCATGTAATGAGGTGAACACAGAAAACATCCATTGGGTGTGCAGCAGCTTGGCCTTTGTCAACTAATCATTTGTTTTCCTTTAGCCAAGGGTAATGGGGAGGGATGTAGAGAGAATAAACTTCCAGGCTGGAAAGTGTATGTTACATGGTCAAAAGGGAGACCCTTTTGTCACTAATGCACAGGTTCATCTACAATGACATGAAGTACTTGAAGTACGAGCTGTGAATTTTTTTTTTCTTCTTCTTCTTCTTTCACTTGTAAATCTAGTTCAAGACTTGGAGAAAGAAGCATTCTTGCCTACCCGTCTCATGTACCTAATGGGGAAATTTCTGAATACCCTGGATACAGATGTTAAGCTTCATGTTCACACATGTTCCTCTCGAATCTCACATTAATCCTGATGCATATTTCTTGATGGCCATTCCTGATGTATGCTTTTAAGAGTATCTCTGCAGTGAAAAAACAGTAAGAGAAAGACTATAAATAATTTCTGGACTTGTATCTAGCTTGGTGCAGGACTAGGAGGATGACAGTGCCTTTATCCTGCTTTTTTTTCCCTTTCTGTATTTAATCTGATAGAATGGTACCTCCAGCACCCTACTACAGGTTAAACAACCTCAGAACAAACCACAGAAAATAGTCTGGATGCGGTGGCAGTAAGCAGCATATAGAAATGCTGTGGCTATTGTACTTGACATAAGGAATACATTGCTTGTTTTGCCATGTAACATTATGTATATTATCTTTCTACCCTTAGGGAATTTTATGCTGGAAATCTACTAAGACCTTGTTTCCTAGATAGCCCTGGGCACTGCCAAATCTAGCCCTTATGAGAAAAGTGTTGCACAATTAGAAGGTCAGGTCTTTTAAGAAGACAGCTCCACCCTTCCTTTTTCATCTCCATTGCTGACTCATGTTATAATCCCTCCAATGCGGCTTCTGTCAGAAGTCCCTTGTTTAATTGTATTAATATGTCAGGCAGAAATACACATGCTGAATACTTCTTGTATGTGGAAATTAAATCTTTAATGAGATTTGAATGTTTTCAATATTTAAAGACACTCCTGAAATATTCAGTAAATTCTCAGGGAGGGGGCTGCCCAGGGGGTGGGCAAGGCCGGTACTCCTTGGCCAGGTCCAGGGGGTAGACTTGCCCTGTCTACACTCTACCAGGGACTGATGGCCACAGGCTGGGCTGAAATGGGGCTCTGGACCATAGGCAAGGGTGGAGGGAGGCCCCAAGGGAGGCTGTAAGTAAATCTCTTAAAAACACAGTAAATTCTAGAGTAAGGTTAGATTTACTCCTACTTGTCACTTGTTTGTGCAGTGCTCTAGGTTCCTGTTGGAGAAGTGTGTTAAAGTATTTTAACTTCTCTATGTAATTGAATTATTGCAGTAAGTGCTTTGCTTCTTTGTTTTAATGGCTGGTTTCTTTGGGTTGATTTTTTGTTTGTTTCTTTAACATGAGGTGTACTGCAGTGAGATGAAAACTAGCATCATAAATGTCACCCTAGAAATGAAGTATGTATTACACATCTAAGATGTTTAGCAATTAGTTTATCCAGATTCTTCCTTTTAAGAGACAGACAATATTTATATTTTCAGTTTTTACAGCAGATAAAAAGAAATTACAGTGTAGCTGAAATGAACACTGACCTAGTGCCTGTTCATAATTTTGAGGGAAGATTAAAATTAAGGGGGACTTTTTTTCTTATCTAAATTACTATTAGAAAGCCAGAACTGCCTGATTTAAGATTTCATAATTTTATTTCATTTGGAGAAAGAGAAAACAGGCTGAATAATTTATTAATCTACGGTTCATGATAATTGTACAAATTTCAAGCCATAAACAGATTTTGCTTTCTTTTTTTAAAATTATCTTTCCCCTCTTTTTCTAAAAAAAGTAAAAATATGAACCATTGTGCTGCATTCTAGACTGATGCTTGTCATTGCACAGCATCTGTGATAAAAAACAAGAGCGGTAATAAATCATTAAATCTGTCAACCATTGGTAGGGAAAAAAGACTAATGGGTACAGGACTCTTTTAGGGAATCTAAAAGAATATTCAATTAAGCTTGGGAAGTAAACTTGTAAGAAAAAAGTAAACTGCAGTGATTTAATTGATTTATTAAGGCATTGTTTGACCTCAGAAGTACTCAATTTGTAAATATCTCTTTTGTTTTTCTCCAGTAAATCGATAAAACAGATGTAGAGCATTTATGCTGGTTCTAACTTTCCTCTGATTTAAGATGAAGGTCACATTAAGTCAGAAATCTCTCCTAGTGTTGTTGCCATGGTATAGAGTAACATAAGGTTAGTGTTAAACCTAGAATGCATACCACATAGTGTACAGTAAAATATCATGACAGTATACTTCCAAAAGTAAATACAATTTACATATAAAATTTACTAACATTTACATATACAATTTACAATTTTTTATCATCACATATGAACTGTTAATGATGGTTGCTATACATGCTTACTGCTGTGTGCAAAATTTGATTCACAGTGTGTTCAAACGAAAACATATGGACCAAGGTTTCTTCTGGATTACATTAGAACAAACTCTTTTACTCAATTTGACATGCAGCATAGCTCATTCCTGTTGTTCAATGACACTCCTGAGGAAATTGTTTTACTTTAGCATAGAAAAAGTTTGAGAGACATTATAGCCTGCTTTATTATTAATACTATTTTTTCAAACGTCACTGTATATTAAAAGTGCTGCAAAAATGAAACATCCATAACTGAAAAACTATTTCCTGCATTAAGAAGAGATGTTTTTCCTTCTTGAAAAGTTAGATTTTTCTCAGAAATGTAACTTATCGCTTCAAATCTTTTGTCAGATGAACTATTCATTCCACAAAAAATAACACTACTTTGCTGAGTACTATTTTATTTTTGTTATCCTGTTTTTATAAGCAGAATGAAAATTTACATGGAAGCAGTTTGGAAGACTATTTAAATGTGTGATACAATTTAAGGGAACAGAAAGGAGATCACATTTTTCCTCTTACAGTTAAAATAAATCGTTTTGCATTAAAAATTTTGAAAAAAAAAAGACAGAATAAAATTTCTCTGATCGAACTAGTAAAACAAGTTTAAGTAGCCTACTAGCCATGGTACACTTGACATCAAATTAGAGGGTCCCTAACAGAGGGTCTCACAAACCGTAGGATTCTGCCTACATGTGAGTGTCAGCTACTACTGTCACTACTACTGCTGCTAGTATTAACACCACTGCCACAAGCAGTAAGGGCAGAGGTGGTGAAGCACAGAGAAGATAGGCATAAGAAATGCAGCTTATAGGGTAAAAGGGCTGGTGATCATTTAGGAAACAAGAATATACACACCAGTGCATGCAGCTCACAGTGAACTGGATTGGAGACAAAGAATAGCAGAAACCTCACTCCATAACATAACTGAAGAAAATATGCATTGGATAAACTGGACATTTTAAGTTACTGGAAGATGTTGTATTATTATTTAAAATCAAGTATTATTAGTTCTCTGTTATTTATTATTACACGTTATTAGCAACATTCCTTAATTTTCCTGAAGGAGAAATTAAAGCCATAAAGGACAAAGAATTAATTTCACATCTAGAGACAAAAAAACAGGTTTTGCAAAAAGGAAAACAGTTCTGAAAGTAAAAAGAACTATTAAAAAATGCACAAAGTCATCACTACAAATTAGTGCTTTAATGACACAGCAAAAATCACAGAGGACAAAAAGGTAGCTAGGTATTCCAGTTGCCAGGTGTTCAATACCGAGGCTGGCTGGATGTGGCAAAATGAAAGAGCTGAACCATCCCACTGTCTGGCAGAGCTACAAATGGGATGAAGCGTGTGCTGCACACTGCCACATCTTTTCTCTTCTGCTGTCAGTGGCAGACAGTGCTAAGGAGCTGGCTAGCAGCCACACACTATATGGAGAACACCTCAGTTCACAGCACTGCAGCAGGGGAGCAAGCAGCAGGTGGTGGTGTTGGGAAGGGTGAAGCCCTCTTACCCTTTCCTCAACCACCAGGTCTAGGCCTGATTCAGACAAAGTACTTACTGCAGCTGTCCAGTGATTTAGGAGATCCAGATTTGATAAATATGCCGGCTTTGATAAATGTTAGTAGAGCTAGAAGTTGCATTTAACTAAATACATTCACTCAAAGCCAATCATCCTGTGTACTGGGTTTGCCTGGCAAGGTTTTAGTAGCAGGGGGGCTACAGGTGCAGTTTCTGTGAGAAGCTGTGAGAAGATTCCCTCATGTCCAATGAAGCCAACGCCAGCCGGTTCCAAGATGAACCCACCACTGGGCAGGTTGAGCCCATAAACGATGTTGATAGAGCCTCTGTGATAACATGGTAAGGAAAAACAAAAAAAGTCTGTGCCAGCAGGCGAGAGGCGTGAGGCTGTGCGAGCGGAGCACCCCTGCAGCCCCCCAGGCCGGTGCAGACGGAGGGGCAGGGGGGGGCTCCAGGCCCGGAGCAGAGGTTCCCCGGCAGCCCCTGGGGAAGCCCCTGGTGAGGCAGGCTGTGCCCCTCAGCCCATGGAGGGTAACGGTGGGGCAGATCCCCACCTGCAGCCCCTGGGGACCCCCCGCCGCAGCAGGGGGTGCCCGAAGGGGGCTGTGACCCCGTGGGCAGCCCGTGCTGGGGCAGGGTCCTGGCAGGGCCTGTGTCCCCGTGGGGAGAGGAGCCCGGGCTGGGGCAGGTTTGCTGGCCGGGCTGGTGACCCCGCGGGGGACCCAGGCTGGAGCCGTCTGTGCCTGAAGGGCTGCGCCCTGTGGGGGGGACCCCGCGCTGGAGCCGGGCAGAGTGTGAGGAGCCTCCCCCTGAGGGGGAAGGGGCGGCAGGGACAGGTGTGAGGGGCTGGGCGCAGCCCCCAGGCCCTGTCCCTGCTGCTGGCAGGGAGGAGGTGGGGAAATAAAGAATTAAATTAAGCCTGGGAAGAAGGGAGGGATAGGGGCAAGGTGTTTTAAGATTTGATTTCTTTTTCTTTGGTTTAAGATTTCTCACTGTATTTCTCTGATTTTATAGGTAACAAATTAACTGATTTCTCCAAGTCGAGTCTGTTTTGCCTGAGATGGCAATTGGTGAGTGATCTCCCTGTCCTTGTGTTGACCCATGTGCTTTTTGTTATAGTTTCTCTCCCCTGTCCAGCCAAGGAGGGGAGCCAATTGAGTGGCTTTGGTGGGCACGTGGCATCCAGCCAGGGTCAACACTACATCTTGACTGGTGGGAAGAAACACGTTTTATCATTCAGTTGTATAGGAACAGTCTGGTAAATAGCTTTTTTAGGCTTCTATTGCTACATAGTATTACTAAAAAAAGGGGGGAAGAGGGAGAGAGAGAGACTTGGCTTGTGAAAATTCTTTTAAGATAATAAAGAAGCGAGCAAATAGGTGATAAGATCTATACTATGGAAGAGGAAGTTCAACAGGGTAATAAAGTATTGTTCCCCTTGCTTTCTTCACAGTTCTAAAAGTGTAGTGAAAAACAAAACTTAAGATTACTGTTCTATATTTCACTATGGTACAAAACTCAAAAAGCAGATTTCTTATGTGTGTGCTGGGACTGTCTGATGGTAATATGATTGTTTCTAATTTTGAAAACTCTTCTTTGATGGGACATAAAAAGTAAGTGATTCTTGTTCTATCACCTTTTCATAATGCTTCAAGTTCTAACACTGCTATAAGTATTTCAGATCTGTTTATGTTCTTTCCATTACAGGTTGCAAACTTTCTAATGAAGTATTCTCATCAGCATCAATTAGCAGTAGAGCAAAATACAGCATACAGCATCCTATTATTGCCTTTTTTCCTAAAGCACTGTTTGATTACTTAAATGCTGAAAAGAGATCCACCCTTCTTGGAAGAAGAAAAGATGATGCATTATATGACAACGACTTCAAAGGTTATTTCTCAAGATCTTGTGATTTAGTGGTCCCTTATAAGGTTAATTGTTTATTCTTTTATATTAGATGATTATCTGAAAACATGTCTTTTTATTTCCATTAGCCATTTAGATACTGCTATGTTTATTTGAAATTAGCACAACACTATATTTGTCCTGGGCATTCATTAAACGACACTCTTCTCAAAAACCCCATATTCCACTGTACAGGTTTACATAGACTAGCAGAAGCATCCTGCTATAGAATAGCCACTTTTACTTCAATTCCTCTCAGGTATGGAGGTAATAAATTACAGACACTGACAGAAAAATGCTGATTTTATTTAAACATGTATGTTGAAAATATAACTTCATTACATGATTTACATTCAAATGAAATTTTCGTGAATGGACAAACAGCAGATAAAAGCTACTTTTCAGGATTAGGGTTTTTTCTAATATATGACTGTATCACCTATAAGCAAAAGCTATTTAAATGAGGTAGTCAGGAGTGACAAAGGGGAAATTTTGTTATCATGTGATAGCAAGATTGCTTTAGCATTTAAAAAAGAACGTAGCAAGTTTCCCTCTCCTTGCAAAAATGACTTTGGAGCATAATAATCGCTCTGTGCTTGCCTTCATGTTCATTTACTTTACAGCTCAGCTTACACTTCTGAAAAAAAAAATGTTTTACTCTCTCAGAATGAAAAGGTTTTACAAACCCTTACTTTTTCAACTCTAGCCAGATATAGCTTTTGAGGATTTTTTAACAAACATTACAATATCTGTATGATCTAACTATAATTTTTTTTCTAGGCAAATTTCTTTGTATTTCAGTTTTATGTTTCTACTTCCCTCTTCCTCTCCTTTGCAACAGAATATTCTGTGAGTTTAGGTACCTGATGATAGCATAGGTAACATCAGAGGATTTAAAGCTTACTTCAAGCTTTAAGCCAAGTTCAAATGAGAGATTACAAGGAAACCTGTCTTCCAAATGACCAGCTGTTCAATTAAAAAGAGGGTTACCAAGGTAAATGTGTGTTTGTGTCTCTGTGTATATTTATATATCAGAATATATGCATATTCTATTATTTAAAACACAGAAATGAACAATTAACAGGGTTGCTTTACAGTTTCTAATGCTAACTGGAGTTCAAACCGAGAAAAATATTTTAAGAGTGTCTAAGCCCTGTGAAGAAGCCAAATATTTTTCTGGTACTTTGGTTGCCTTAATGAACTGGAAGTTACTGAAGCTTATTTTACTCGTTTGTGACCTGCAGCTGCAGTTATTAACCAGAATAAAATGTGCCTAATGCAAGTTTCAGGAGATGAGGCTGTCTGAAATGGAAAGGAAACTTTGTTACTTAAGATTTTGGCTCAGTGATGCTTAAAATATATTTATCTCTGCACACAGATATTAAATGACCCATGAATTGAGTTTGATTTTCATACTGGAGGTGGGAGGAGGATCTTGCTGTGCCAGTCATGAACTCCACACTATCTTGTGTTGCCTGAGGAGATTGATCTCAGTTGCATACACATTCCTGCTTATCCAGCTATGAGTAGCCTAGATGATCAGAAGGATAAACCTCGTTTAAATGTCTCATGACTCAAGACTTCTTTGAAGCCAAGAAATATTTAAAATACTTTCAGAAAGGGATTATCTTGCTTTTTTGACATAAGTTTTTAACAGATCCCCCAAACAGTAGATCTGGTAAATTGGAGAGCAGTTTCTACTTGACAGGATGGCTTCAGACCTCAGGAATTGGCAGGTGTGGTCATGTGGCACCAGCTTTGAGGGACAAAGGAGCTTAACAGAACAGAAAGACCTTGAAGAGCAACCTCCTGCAAGCATGGATACTGTCCACCACTATGGTCAGGAAAAGAAGTGACCAAAGTCTGATGCAAAGAGATATTACAGAGAAGGTGGAAGCAGGATGAGCTTGACACTAATTACTTGACCCTTTACTTGACACTTGTGTCTGAAACAATGTGTCTGGTTTGGGGACCCACAATTCAGGAAAGATACCAACAAACTAGAATAATTTCAGTGGAGGATCCCAAGCTTCTTAAGAGCTGGAGCGCTCACCCTGGAAGGAGAGGCTGAGATCCTGATCTTGTTCCATATGGAAAGAGGCAGCTTCAGGGATACATAACAGCAGTCTGTCAGTACATTATGGGGAGGTTATTAAGAAGACAGGACCAGACACCACAGACCTAGTGAGGCAGGGAAACAAAACGCTGGTCATAATTACAACAACAAAGGTGCAACTGGCTATTAAAACAAACAAACAAACAAACAAACAAGCAAGCAAACAAACAAACACAGACAAACATACAAACAAACAAACAAACACACAGACACACAAACATACAAACACACAAACACACAGACCACCACTAACAAAAAATCACTATGATGATAATTAAGCACTGTGACAGAGAGCCCTGGGAGATTGTGGGTTATCTATCCCTGGAGGTTTTCAAAACCTGACAAAAGTAAGTCCTAAGCAATCTCGTCTGACTTCAGTGTTGATCCTGCTTTGATCAGGAGATCATACTAGAGACCTCCTGTGTTGCCTTCCAACCAAAATGACTCTGATTTTATAATCAAAAAGCAATTTTGTATACAACCTAAAAGTAACCCAAGAAATGGGTGACAGATTCTAAACATCATTTAGAAAATCAGCAGATTAGGTTCCACATAAGTCATCTCCTGTTCATCTGTGCCTGTGCTTCTTTTTAATGACATTCTGTGCTACTTCTGTCCTTGTTATCTTGGTTAATGCTTTGGAAAAAGGATTCAAGGTTTCCTAATGTTACAGGCATGAGTTTCAAATAAATGTGTTCGTTAGGCATAGAGTGCTTGGCCAGTAATGGCATCAGGTTAGCAGCAGGCAACATAATTTTAATACTGTTCATTTTTTATGTACTACAGTCCATATGCTGTCCTACCTGTTATTCCCAATTAAGAAGGCAAAACAGTTGAGTTTGTCTTTGCTGAGTGTCTGAAATTTCCCTTCTTGAGGTAAAAAACAAAACCAAAACCAAAAACACAACAACAACAAAAAAAACCAACAACAAAAGAAAAAAGGAGAAATGAGAAGAACCAGCTATTTTTCTTCTGCCCCTACAAAATGGAAGGATCTCCTTCCTTTATTTGTGCAGAGGTGTGAGTACAGAGAGAGACTTTACACCTTATCTAGACTAGGGTAGTGATTTTGAGGACAGTGAATTAGCAATATTTTGAACAGAAGTTACCTTTCAATGTATAGTCAAATCAAGCTTTCAGCTAGGACAGAGCCCAAATGTTTGTTTGTTTTTTTTTTATTGAGGTTTTTGTTGTTATTGGTTGCTTTTTGCTTGGTGGGTTGTTTTTTTTAAAACTCCTGGATCTATTTTTGGTTTTATTTCCAGTTCAAACAAGTTTAACATGCTGGGTATATAGTTTTGCATCTATCCACTGTTTAATTTGGGTTTGAATTTAACTTTTTGAGTGTAAAGACAAAAGTAAATTCATCCAAGAACTGATAGAATTCTAAAGTTGTTCACACAACAATGGCAATGAGCATTTCAGCACAAGAGAAAAATCAACTTTGAGAGTGCATAATTACTGACAACTTAATAACATGGTTTGTTGCAGGTTGTCGATAAGGAGCTAAGCTATTCTGAATTTCAGTGTCAAGTGTCAATGACCCAGAATACCTATGTGATGACGTTGAGTGTAGATAACATAAAATAATTTTTAAAACTAACAGTTGCTAAACTGTTCAGGCTACTGAACAGTTCAGTATAATCCTACTGGATAAATGCAAACTTGAAACTGAGCAGAGTTCTGGCTTTCTATTTTTAATGAATTCTGAGATAGCAATTTAAATTGCATGAACACAACTTCCCAAAGTAGACAGTAAAACAGTCAAAGGAACGGAGAATTCCTTTGGCGAAGCAGATTATTATAAACTAAGTATAATCTTGGATATTTTAGACAAAATATATCTCAGTATTACTGCATCATTATTGCTTACTTATTGAAATGAAGAATACAAATTAACGCAACTCCAAATTTTACTAACTATCCATTGACAATTTAGAAAATACAGAAGGGAACTGTGCACTATGGGAAATATCATTATAGGAGTTAAGTCGTATTTAAAAAATAATTATTTCTGACTGTGTACTCAGAAGCCGCTGAAGTATTAATCAAAACTATTAACTTCTCAAGTGAAAGTAGCTTTGTCATAAGCACTGTGAGGAAAACAAAACTTGCTGAATACAAAAGTCTCTACTCCATCACTGGCACATCAGCCAGAGTTGTAAAGACCATTGCTGTTACCTGAAATTTTTAATCTTCCTTATCAGAATCTGGTGAACACATAATTTGACTGACAATAGCAGCATCCTTAAAAATGACAAAAGATTTTGTAACCTTTCAAGTTCCATACATCTTTTATATGTGACAGTCTGAGAAGCTATAACCATGCTCCTCATTTCATTCAGACACCAGGTGTGAACTTCATATTTCTTTATATCTTTAAATTGTGCGTAATCTTACCTAGATTCATATGTGACTACCACTTTTTTGGGGTTTCAGTTTATAGTCTTCTTTGCTTCATGCTATTTCTAAAGACTGAATTGCGTAATTTCTGTAATAACAACATATTCTCCACTGTCTCTGTGTTTAACTTGAGCCTTTATTTGAATGTGCTGTTATGAAATGATGCATCCGTTGTTCAATTTTTATGAAGTAAACAAGCACTTTCCTTATGATCTCTTTTGTAAAATATTTTTATGCTTTCACAACATTGTACAGTGTATTTTTATATATTTTGAAGAGCATAGATGTTACATTTGTGTCTACTATCACTTTTTTCCTTTTTTTTTTTTTTTTCTTTTGGTACATTTTGCCATTGGGTGAGTAAAATATAATTTCCCCAGGAGGTATTCTTTCCAAATTAATCACTGAATTTTCTTTTCTGTCACAGTGCAATTCAAACTGAAATAAACAGCAAGAGCACATAAATTTTTTTTTCACTTCTGTGTTGTTAGCAGTTGCTTTTGGAAGTGCTTTTCCCTGTTTGTAAATTCTATAACACTAATAAAGCATTACACTACATATGACTGTACTGTGAGATATGAATTCCACTGATGTAGAGAGATAAAAGCCACAGGTATACATTCAAGGAAGGACATACCTGAATAATTCTAGAAATCACTTAAATTGTTTTTGAGATAGTAATATGGTGACTCAGTTTATTTTTTAAAATAAAGCCATACTCCCAGGCATGTGCTGCTGTAAATTGTTGACCAGAACTGTGGAAGCCAGAACTGATGTGGGTTTTTTCACTTTTCTCACATTCAGGATGATTGGAGAGAGACAAAAATCGCAAGGTTAGGTATTCAGTGTTAATCTCAGTATTGATAGAATGGGAGAAGGAGGTTTCAGAAGCAGTAGAGCAGTAGAGGCAGTATGTGTTGGTGGGTTAGCCATCACATCCAAAGTGTCACAAGAAGACATTAAACAATTGTGTAAACAATATGGTCTGGCACTTCTTTTAAAGACTGTCTCCAAGGTAGTTTTGCTTTTTTTCTGTGATATTACATGGTGCACAAGAAAATCCTAGCTATATACCAGTACTTACTGTAAAGTTAATACAGTGGGGTCTTTTCCAGTTAGTTCAAATATATCCTTTCCTTAATAATATAAATTTGTAACCATATTTTGAGTTTCCTACATATAGCCATATGACCACTTCCGCTAGCCAGGAAGTAGCTGTTTTGACCCCATGTCAAATCTTGCCTCCAAAAAAAAAAAAGATTTTTTTTTTTAACAAGGTTCCCACATGCTCAAGTTTTAATTCAGCCTATTATAAAGGGTATTTTTGACGATCTGTTATAATACTTGTCTTATAATATCCATATATTTATACCAGAATACCTATTTATTTTCTGGTTGAATGCACAATTAATTTTATGCAGTAGTAAAGATGGAAAAATAATAAAGGTAATATGTTAAAATTATTTAACTTATAAATAAGATTTGTTTTAAAGAAAGTGTTATACAGTCATTGCTGAGAGGGTTGCATTTCCATAATATTTCAGAGGAAACATCATGTGAAAACTTACACATAGCCCAAACAGGCAAAATAATCTCATAATAACAACTCCTGCTCTCATGTCCCATTTTTCCTATTATCCTAGTTTAACCAGGAAACATTATCTAAGATCAAACCAAAGAAATAAATTGAACAGCCATGAACAGCAAAAGAAGTGCACTCTATTAATAACCAGTGGATAAAATGAATGTTTGCAGATGTGTTTTTGTAACGGTGTGTTCACATCATTAACTTCTGCTGGAAAGCTTGGTTCTTTGTAGCTGCAAGTTCGTTTTCCCTCCAGTCGTCACTATCAGATGGAGCACTGAGGAACTAGGCATATGTGGAAATAATAAAAAAAAATCTTAAATATTTTTTCTTATGAAAAGTTTATACAATGTCCTGATTTTACAGCATTTCAAGTAAGAATTTATACTTTTTTTTCAAGCTGAAAATATTTTTCCAACTGAAAATACTTTCATAGCCATAAGAATTTTAAATTCCTCAATAACTGTATTTTTCATTACCATGCATATCCTTGTACAATTCAGAACATGTTTTCATGAATTTTCATAAATTTTGCTGTTGGCATTTAAATGGTAGTGTAACTGATTTTCCAGCTGCTGCTCTGAAGTGAAGAATAATTCTGGTAAGACATAAGTGCTATGGTGATACCTGTGAGACTCAGCGTTTCTGGACTGATTCGTGTTTTTTAACCAAAGGATGATTCCAGCATGCAAAATGTCTAATTTACTGATGTTCTTAGCTGCATATAGGAAACCAGTTTTCAACAGAACTGACTTCAATTTTTCACTGTTGCGAACCACACCACACACTTAGTGAAACCTCAGTCCACCATCCAAGTGATGCCATGTTTTTTCAGGAACTATTATGTTGCTCTAAATAGGCATATTGATTTCAGAGGCATTTAAGAGGCAGAGAGCATTTATCCTTGATCAAACCAGTTGCTTAAATTTAATTATTGTCTTCCTCCTAAAAAGATATAACCTACCACAATGTGAAGTTAAATATCCAGTCCTCCTTTTTTTTTTTTTTTTGTTAAATGTGTTCAATACTGTTGAGCCCTATGTTTGATCTATAAACAAATTAATATAAAATTAACTTAATAAATCACTAGTGACAGGTTCAATAGAACCCTGCTGTTCTTTTTAACCGAATTCTAAATGACTGTGGTTAAACATATAAAAGGAATTTGGTAATGAAGCTGTATTATTGCTCCAAACTGTTTGTAACCAGTGCTGGTTTTGTCACATTGAAGTCAGAACAATCAATTAAACTGCAATCAGTTTATCTTTATCTTGCTGGTGTTTAGGTGTTTTGTATGTATGTGCTTCATTTTTTCTTACCTCAAGAGAAGCAAAATTTCAATACTTATGTACCTCTTTTGAGATGGAGCAATTCCTGCTGCTGCAAACAGGCAGAGTAGGCTTCAGCCTCCGATCAGATATCGTAAATTTGGCTTACCCTACAGGGCAAAACATCAAAGTTCCTATTTCAATAAAAGGAGATGTAGGCTCACATCAGTTGCCTTCACATAGGTCTCTCCTGTAAATTTCTCACCATAAAGATGTGGGCCTGCTGTAGGTCCTGTCCATCCACCAGTCCTGACAAATATCTCAGATATCCTAGGGCATTTCACATATCTTTAGATGTCAGTGTTAAGGCAAATTAAGTTCCTAGGTCCCTACCTAATGTAAAGAAAGTTTGAACATTGAGTACACGTGCAAACACCCTCACATAAACACTTTAATTTCACATTACCCACGGGAATTTATTCCCCCTTCTTGAGGTCAAAGCTGTTTTGCCTTGGATTTCAGTTAGTTCGTGACTGTTTTTCTTAAAGTGCAAGATGTGTTTTATCATCAGTTACCAATTGAGAACAAATCATACAAAATCACACAAAATATTTTGGGGCAGAATAGGCAGAATAGTTAGTAGATAAAGATTGCCTCTGCCCAAAGCTCAACTTCTTTTCCAGATTTGTAGTTAGCTTCAGATTTGCCTGAAATGGGATTATAAATCAGGTTGCTATCATAAAATAATATACAGAATGCTGACATTCTAACAGCTGGTTCAGTAGTTCAGATCTCTTAATACCTAAAAATAAGAACCTTTTGAAACAAAGACAATTGTTTTTTTAAAAAAATCTTTGTATGATCTTTTCTTCAAAGTTAGAAGCCCCATACACAGTGAGGCCATCTTATGTGATTAGATCTAGGTCTCCTTTCATCAAGCCTGAAAGAAATTTTCTCCTTTCAATGGTCATCTATGTCCGACATGCTATTTATTATCTTACCAAATAGAATATGGAGTCTCAAATTCCTGAACTTTCAGGCTAAACCAAGGTCAGTAGAATGACTACACAAGGCCAATAGTTGCTTTTGAAAAAGATATTTCTCTTAACTATAATAAATGAAGTCTGATTTTAGACAGAAAGAAGTCAATATGCTCAGAATTGTCTTGCCTTTTTCATACTCCAAATGCTCGAAAAAAAGAATCTGAATTTTTTTTGGACAGCATTTAAATCCTAATTATTTGTATTGCTCTTTTGTTTCTTTGAGCATAGGCAAGCAGGACAGAAGACAGCAAGTAAACTCTTGATTAGAAAAATGACTACAAAAAGCACATTCATCAAACAGGGAGCTGTACTTCCACCTCTACAGAATATCCCACCTCATACAGAACTTATGGAAAAGTAAAATTTATGGTGATTAATCGCCATGAAATCTTGTTTAAGACAGAGCTATTCTCATTGAACTTTCTTATCAACATATTGTCTTTCCTTTCAAACCTGATTCCATCCAGATATTAACTCACTGTACTACTGGGTTATTCCAAGGAGGACTCTTCGGCCGTTGTTGGAAAGTATTCCAGCACTGGACAAAATATGTGCAAGTTGCATTCACGTTCTTCTGTATTAGCTGCCTCAAACTTCCTATCTTTCTGTATTGTCAAAACTCCATTTTAAACAATTCTCATATAAACATTTCTTTAGAAATATTAGTCACAACCAACTGTTAAACAGGCTGTTGTGGTTTTAGGAATAAGCAATGTTATACGAATCCAGAAAGAGACCTCTTTCTCTAAACACTGAGAGCTGACAGAAAAGCTTCTCATGTGTAACTTCCCTGTATGCCAGGGACAGAAAAGGCAAAAAAAATAAGAAACTTCTCTGATAGAAGTAATAATGAAGCATGACTTCATTTAGATGTGTATTTCATATCTGAACTGTGATGTTACGTTTTCCTGTTCAAGTTTCCTATGTTCTCCTATTATAGCATTTTAAGCTTTCCTCTGCCCTCCTTTCTGGGATACTGCCAGAACTGCACATACTAATTTGGCCAGTTAATATGAAGTGCTTATTGCCTGTCTGACCTCTTTTCTTGGCCTCTGTGTAAACTCCACAAAGTGTTTCACCTCTCAGTTGCTGGTGTGTCAGAGCAGTGACTGTGGTCCTGTACAGGCTTTCCGTGGAAATGTAGTATTTCTCAGATGTGGTCATCTGACAAGTCTGGTAAATGTTCAATAGCATTCCAAAATCTGAAAGGGAGAAAAGAAAGGGTGCAAGCAGATAGAAACGTGTCTTTATATTCCAACACATAGTAATTATGGCTGCATGAGCCTTATTTTCCTTGGATCCTGACATCAATCCTTACAAAGTCACATTATTATTTTTTTTTCAATGTGAAATGTAACAGTGGATAACCTTTTTAAATCTTACTTTATGTGGGACCAACTCATATCTCTAAGAAACATTTTCCTTCCTTCACTTCTCTAGAGAACACATTTAGCTGCTCAGCATCCAGCTTTATTTATGAATACACTTCCCTCTTTCAAATTACCTACATAAAAAATTTAAGTGTCCCAACTAAATTTGGCATCGGGTCCAATATTCTTTGACTATGAGTTAATTTTTTTGATTCTGTGTAAAACTGATGTAAAATGCTAGCAAATCAGAATCTTAATACTGGACACTAGCTTTGCTCTTATTTGTCACAATTATATAGCTGCACACAGTGAGATGAATTTTTGTTTTGACTCATGTCTGTTGAAAAAAAAGATATCCATATACATAAATATTTGTCTTGCAACAATAGTTTGCATCAACCTGCTGAATACTTGAGAGCAGCAGTAGAGCATGTTAATGTGTTCTGAAACACCTTTACAATTATTTTTAAAGGCTCAGTGGTCTATTGGGTCAATTTCAATTCCCAAGGATTCGTTTGGAGGTACTCTGGAATAAAATTAATGTTTTTGAGGGAAGAAGTATGCACATACTGCATAACACACTATTATAATTTCTAGCATACACAATGTCAAGGTAAAAAAAAAATCATGAAGCTAAAAGGGTATTATATTCTTTCTCACTCCCTTGTGTGTGATTGTCTTTGAACTATCAGGAAAAATGCTGGGTTTCTTCACCAGGCCTGAGGTCTTCTAAATGCTTCATTTATGAATAATTATTTCAATATACAGATGGTACTAGCACAATGTTTATTTTCAATGGAAGCAGAAGTGATTTTTTGTTTTTGTTATCAGGAAATTACATATTGTCACTGATCTTTCTAAAGAACTTAGACCCATTGATTACTGTAGGTCTGCACTGTTTCAGTACTTGGAACTCTTATTTGCTTTTCATGGTTAACAGAAAATAAATGCCAAGTATAGGACAAAAAGAAGAATGTCATTCATTATTTAATACCTTCTTGCCCTTGTAAAGAAAAACAGGAGGATCTCAGCTAGGCCTTTCCCAAATCCTCTTTGTGGGTAAAGCATAAAGGATCTTGCCTAGCACAGAATGCATTTAAAAATCTTTTCAGCTTAATCTTTTACTGACAAACAAGTTGTTGAATTTACTGAGCTTAAGGTGTAGGAATAAGTTAATCATGGTATACATATCTATCTGTCAATTAAAACTTAGTATCTATCATACTCCTGGAATTTTTAGGCATGTTCTCTAAGTCCTTGCTTTCCTAGCCAGGTGATTCTGAAATTATTCATTAATTTTGCAAATTGTGGTAGCTTTTCTTATGAAACTCCTTTACTAAAAATCTGTAATACAATGTTCTTCTGAAAAATTCATTGAGTTACTAAGCAGAAACAATATTATGTGACTCATGTGACCAGCCACATCATATAAAAAACTAGCAGGAAATGGCTGAAGCAAACAGTTGGCAAGAACTCATATGCCAAAAGACAGAAGCTGAATACATTCAGTTAGAGTAGACTTTTGCAGTTAGAGCAGAGCACTGTAAGCAAGCAATATGATAGAAAGATACATTATGCAAAAGGAAGTGATGTTAATTAACTATCTTCTGGAAGAATTCCAAAATTGCAATTGTAATACTTTAAGCATGTAATAGCTAAGACGTCTACTGTTGTATAGAGAAGCCAACTTTAATTTCTATTCAACTGTTAGTATTGGGTTCAATTTAAATCAATAAGTATTAACAGCAAGATTATTTAGGCTATACTCAGTTGCTGGAAAAGGCCACTAATTTTCACATGAGCAACAGTTAGTTTCAGTGATGGTGTATTTGTACATTTACTTTTCTCACTGGTATCTTCTCCGCTGCAGACATTTAACAAAGACCTGATGTTTATTGTCAATAAATAAGGTAAGTAGTTCTTAAATAATTATTCAACCTACTGGAGCTGACATAGCTGAAATACACAGTCAGCACAGTAATTAAACTGGGGACAATATTATTGTAAGCTCCAAATCAGTCATTTTGCTACATGAGTAAAACACCCATAAACTGAAGACATAATAAATACTTTGGTAAATGTAGTTGGAGGAAATGGAAAATTATTCTCAGTAAAGGAAGTTTGTTTGCTCAGAGAATGTGTCTGCTTGTAAGAACAAAATGAAAGGTAACAATCATCTATCTTAACCTTTTAAAAAGCATTCTGTTCCCTCACATTGCACAAATTAGATCAACAACAGTCACTAACATACTTCACAGAGTTCCTTATAGTATTCATTTGGCGAAAGAAGGGGAAGCAAAAAAACTTTTCCTACATCGCTGTCAACATTGTCTGTAAAATAATGAAAATGTTTTTGTGTTCCAATTCTTTCTCCTACCATCCTTTTTACTGTGACCTAACCATCACAACAGCTATTGAAAACATTTTCAGATTTCAACCAAACTGAATGGAAGGGTAGAGAACAGCAGCCCTGACCAATACAGCGGTTACAGAAAGATTTCATACCCTTTTCAGCATGACAGGATCCATACAGAGGATAAATTCTTCAGCAATGGGAAAAGCACCCACCTTAGACACCAGCCTGTGCCAGTCAATCGTAAGCCACAGCAATGCTGGAAATGAAACTTTTTTCTTCTTTTTTTTCCTATATTTTTTAGCTTTATCATGTGCTGTTGTGTTTAAATGTTTCACTCTTTCTTTGAGTTAGTGGGGCATTTTTACCATCTGTAGTGGTTGCCTTTGACTGCTGTTACTTGTTTCTGCTGTGTAATACCCTAAACTGGAAAAAAACCCACAAACCAGTCAACCTAAAAATTGCTTAGCTTTTTCCTCAGAAAAAAAAAAAAAAAATGAGAAAAGATTCTGGCTTAGCTTCTTTCCAGGAAGGGCAAGCAAAGTTTCCAAATGTTTAAACAAAACAAGTCTTTCTGGAAACTGATAGTCAGCATAGCCAGGTAAATTGTCTTGAAGCTTCTTTTACTAGTGTGACAACCAAAAGGCTATGTGGCTTTGCTGTGGTAGTAGTAGGGATTCATCAGATAAGAGTTAGATACATACCAGGGTTCAACTAAGTACATGGTATTTCATGCATGATATTTCACATGAGTGAGAAACTCTCCAAAAATGAACACATATTTAAATGCCTCCAGGAGTCTGTGGAAACGGGATGCCAGAGAAGTGGAACAATTACTTTTTTTCAGGCTGGGCTTTGCCTGAGAAACTGGAGATACTGAAGCTGGTCTTCTGTTCATCTTCTCCTACAGCGACATACAGGAATATAAGAATAACGTCCTACTAAAGGCTGTGGAGAAAGCCAATAGTCTCAGGAACAACTTTTTCCCTGTGGTTCCTTTATTTTCACCAAGAACAATCTTCTTTTCCCAGACATCATTTTTTCCTTTGATTCTACCCTTCCGTTACTAATTTCTGGCTATTGCTTCTTTATACTGAACGAATTTGTAGATATCTAAGGAAATTCTTGTGACCTGTGGCCATATTTAGTTTGTATAAAAAAACAATTTGTCTCATATCATAAAAACTGGGATGTAATGCAGAGATGGGTCAATACTCAAGTTACATAAATTCTGCTGATCCATATTTCTCTCAATTGCATCACTGCTTCCTTGTGAGAATTCATCCAAATGTAGAGTGAACTAAGTTTACTAACAAAGTAGACAGACTAACATCAGTCCTTTTGAGTCATATAGCAAATAAAATATAATCAAAACAGCACTAAAATTCCAGTAAAAATGAAACTTAAGGGTAGTTGCAAGTCACTGTGTCAGAATGAATACTTTCTGTCTGCTTCTTCCACATAAAACTCTGCATGGAAAATACTCTGTTGGTAACAGTGATATATAAACCATCCTCTGAAGCAAAGAGGTGACATTTAAGTTGTGTTCCAGTGGAAACATTTCAGGAGTTAACACCCCAGCATGATCTTTCATCTCTTACTGTTGCCTGGTTGCTTTCGGCAGACTGAACACAGCATCAGTTCCCACTCCATGTGTAAGAGGTTGCTTTCCCTATTCCCAGGGGTGGAATGTGGGATTGAAAAGAAATAGTGAACTAGAGTCTTAAATGTAAGCTTGACATTTCTAGACGTTGATAAAATGCACCGGAGAAGGTGGATAGCCACTTCTTCTTCTCCCCTGAGATCTGTGACTGAAGTACAAGGAGAATATTCTAACCTCAGACAACTTGTATTTTCCCTTGACTCAGCATCAATACTGTCAAGAAGATTATTTTTTTTTAATTTAAGTATGTTTTAAAGAAATCAGTATACGAAGTGCTGCATTTTTTGGCCTATGTCTCTTACAAAATAGACTTCCTTCCCTTTCCTTAAATAGCAATGAAGTATCTGAGATTTGGAACCCAGAAAGGAAAATCACTGTCATGAATCAGTTGTCTTTCTCAATTTTCCTAGAATCTGGAGCATTGAAGCATAACCTTTAGACTGTACCTCAAAACATCCATGCGCTGATGTGTTTCTCACTCACATCTGTTTTTATATTAATTACTCTTACTGCTTTAAAATTAATTTCTTTTCCAAGCTTGAATTCATCCAAGTTAATTTCCAAATGCTGGAACTTTTTATGTCTTTGTCTGCAATACCGAACAACCCCACTAGCACATCTCTTTTACTTGAATGAGTGCCTGTATTCTGATTAAAGAGCGCCTGTATTCTGATTAAATCACCTTTTAACATTCTCTGTAGATATGCTGAGTTGATTGAGCTCTTTAAGCCTCAAATAATAAGACTGGTTTTCTGACTCACAGAGCATTTTTATGTCCTTTCTTTGGACTATCTTCAGTATTGCCGTATTCGTCTGGATGCAGACACTGAAAGTAGACACATCCTTGCAGAGGTCTTTCTGTTTCTCACATTCTAAGTCAAAACCATTTGCCTGCTTTAACTTGACATTCTTTTATGCATTCATGGACAGTGTTAGACCTTTTGCTCCAGTATGAGACTGAAAGGTCACTTTAAGGAGGTTCTGTGATGATTTCAAGTCATTTCTGAATTACTGCTCTCTGAGGTAGTCTCTTCTGTAGGTGTAGATCTAGTTTGTTCTTCCCTTTGGTATTACCCTTTCTAAAGTGTGTTAAAGTACATCTTGATAGGTTGTGACCATGTGCTTCAGACTGACTTGGATAACCAATCACTTGTTCACATTAATTACAATGTCATCACTAAATATATCCAGCATATGGTTCATAATGTTGTCTAATATAGATACTTAATACAAATGTGGAACCCCAGTGGAAAAAGCCCCACTCTATTGATCTCTACCCACTTAAAAATACCCTGTATCGTCAGCCTATAAACTAGTTTTAAGCCATTTATTATGTGCTATGTTAATCTTATACAATTTTTGATCAAGACATGGTATCATACTAAACCAAAGGTCACTTTATCAAGGCAGATATTTTTACCAGACTGAGCTGCATTTTTTATAATAAATAAATAAATAAATAAATAAATAAATAAATAACACAGGAACTGTTATGATACTGAATCCAATATAATTTGCTGTATGGCTGCCCTACTTTTAGTTACTGATAGGACTGCAAACTTTGCATCATATTTCTCTAATCTCTTTGTTAATAAAAAGATAACAATCCAACAGAATTTAGCTGGGAAAAGAGGTCACTGGTTTTATTGGAATGAGACTCCCTGGCTACCCTGTAAATTCACTTATCTATGTAGTCAAATTTGAAGCAAAGTTACAGTGGATCCAGTACGGTGCCATTATCAAGCAGGCTTGGAAAGAAAAGGCCAATAGCAGCACATCTCTAAGAGAAGAAAGCATGCCAGAGTGACAGGTAAGGCCACTTGGCAATTCAGAAAGCGTATTAAGTGACCCCATGGAAACTCCAGGGCTCATGCATTTTTAGATGCCAAAGTATTGGTGACTAGATGATAAAAAATAGCCTACATCAAGTCAAACCAAGATCAGTCTACTCTTAAGAAATAATCTTACATGTACAAACAGGCACACACACAAACACTCACAACTTGCTGGAAAGTTTCAGAACACAACATTGAAGATAAGCACATTTAGTTACTGTTTTCATCACAGGTTTTCTCATTAATACAGCCCTTTCATTCAGCTAGAGGCATAGGGATCAAATATGTATGTTCCAGTTGCTTGTTCTCTGTCTATTCAGGACATGAGTTTCAAGTATTATATAGCATATAATGAAAAGGCAGAAGGATTTAACTCACTTGAGTAATCCTATTTCCTAACATTTATTATCAGTAACTTCACAGCTGCTGTATGGCTTACTTATTAAAATAAAAATTAGAAGGAGAAATCTGTTGATGTCAGATTTATTCAGAGTGGCAAGGCTTACCACCTGACTTATCTAGGCAATTAGAGGGGGGCTTTTGCAGAAGGTTAAAGCTCAAATATTATATAGGGTTTATTGCTTGTCATGCTGAATTGAGTCTTGCCCAGCATAAGGAATTTTCTCAGTAATGTTCTGCACTGACATTATGCAGAGATGTTTGAATAGTTTCTCTCTTTAGAGTCCTCATTTTTTCTTCAGATAACCATCTTCCTTTATACTGTTGTCTCTGAAATGCCAGTTCAGCGATTCATCCTTAACTAGGAAAAAACAGATGAATGATTAAACAGAACCACACTTCTTTCAGGGGACACGTGTAGGTGAGGGAAAATTTTTGGAGAGAGGTGGTATCAAGCACATGCTTATATATCTTACTAATTTGGAAGTGGCATCACCAGTAATGTTTTGGGGTTGGTTTGGGTGGTTTTTTTTTTTTCTTCCATTATTCTATTGTTCATTTTTCTGAGAGAGATCATTGTTTAAAAACTCCAGAGTAGAAGGAAGAAGAAAAAGGTCTGAACTGGTTTGGAACAGGCTTCCTTGCTGTGTACTGCCTCCCCTTCCTAGAGTGATGTTCCAGCGAGCAGCTGTGTGTTCTAGGTGTACAACCTTAAACAGTTATGTTAACAAAACGCAGGAAGCATGGACAGAGTGTCTGAAAGAAGAAGAGTTTCCTCCATACTGGAGATGGCATCTTCTCTAAACACAGTCCCATGCATGGCTTTGGGGAAAGGCTATTTAGTCTCCAGCATTTGTTACAGGTCTTCACATTAACACATAGGCCATTGAACTGGGTGCCACAAAGCACCTCTCATGCCCTGTGGTAGCCAAGCTTACCTGTCATCCTTATCTGACAGGCAGATGCCATTCCATCTGTTTGTGTTCAGCTAGCTCACTTATTGGTGCTTTCAAAATAAAGCTTATAGATGACAAGAGCATCATCTCTGATATGCAAGTAATCAGAAAACTGGATGATAATGCTTTCATATTGATTTTTCATTCCTCCAGAACAGCACAGCATTCGTCACCAGGAGGATTTAGACATATTTTCTTTAAAAATATGAAACTTAATCTAGAATCTTCTTTCAATAAGCATCTAATTCTTACCATAAAATAGAAGTTATAAAACAGCAAAATAGTTTGCTCTTTTCCTAGAGGGAATAGTATAATTGAGGTGGACTGGGTACGGTAATAGAATTTTCCCCAATTCCTGTATCTCCCCTGTGGTTCATACAGGCATTATAATGAATGTTTCAGTAGACAAAAAAAGAGTGATTATGAAATGTAATAATTTGGACAGCCAGCTGTTTTTGTTTCACATGCATGCCAGTTTCTGAGACACTCCTTCTTGTTTATTTGAACATACTTAATTTGCCACCCTGTCAGATGTTTGCAGTGTAGCATACAACAGAAACCAGCAGAGTGCTGTGAGTGTTTTTGGACTGTAGTTTAGCATGATCACAGCTGACCCACAGCATGCAATATCTGATAAAGGCTGATTTGTCTTAAAAGTGTTCTTTAAAGGGAATGAATTTACTTTATCTGTTATTAGGCTTTTTGTTGACATTGCTTGTTTGGCAAAAAAACCAAGAGTTTTGATTTAGAAACGCTTGGGGTGGGGGAGTGGGAAAGGCAGAGTGCTTTTTAAACACTTATTCTTCACAAATAATTACTCCAGAATATTCTTTTCTTCCCAGCTCTGTGCATTGGTAAGTGTTGGGAGTAATGCTTTACCAGTATAAATCTTCTGATCAGGTCAATTGGGTCTTGTTTCCAAATAACATAAATAAAAGTTGCATGGAAATGCTCCTTAATGCGACATTTTTCTGGTCCAAACAGAAACGTGCACCATCTGCCACAGCAGAAAAGAAAACCAAAAAACAAGTCAGATATTGAAGAGGTGGTGCTTTGTTTTTTTTGAAATGTAATTTTTTAGGAGTTTTAAGAGTTTATTTAGCACTCTCCATTTAGGAAAGTCCTTTTAATTCAAAGATAAAAACAGCGATAGAGCTTCTAACATGAAATTATAAGTGATGCAGAAATTTGAGTGGGAAGCCAGAGGACAACGTTCCACTGATAATTCCCCTTTCCACTCCTACACAGTAGCTCAGAAACTTATAATTGCATCTTTTTATTCCTACCAACACACATGATCTCACAAACTGGACATGCAAAAATAAATGTATTCATACACACATATATTTCATACGTTTAAAGTAGACTCCCTCCGAGCACAAATTAAGGAGCAATTTGGTTGCACAACAGTAAGGTTGGATATCTTCAAGTTCAGATACATCCTTTTTTTATTAGTAGAAAAGTTCAGCTTCAAGTTTAATGCAAGTCTACTGCAGAGCTGGGTTTACATAACAGCCAGTGCAGAAATACAAACTTAGAAGATCTATGTGGCAATATGGGCTCTGAAATGTCCTTTTTAAGATGTCCAACTCTTAGAGCTGCCAAACATTGTATGTATATTCCTATTCTGTCTCCAAAGATAGAAACTAGTTTCTTCTTTGTGGACTTCAGTGACATTCATTAAAGCAAAAGAGCTACATCTCACATGATGAAGAGCTGTGCTTTAAGAGATAAGATTTTCTCCTGCAAATGAGGCAGAACATTTTTCAATACCTACAGAGACATTACAGAAGATGCTTCACTATGCATTGATGCAGGAGGACATGATACAGGCTGCAATGTAGGGAATATCTCTGCAACTTGTTAATTAATGCATGAACTGGAATCAAAGATGCCAGATGAGAAGTGTGGTCTATTCCATGTTTCCACAGCTTTCTAGTATAATCTCACTGTTTCATTTACCGCCACCACCCCAATTGTGAGTAAGGAGTATACGCCCTACAGCACATAAGCTTAAACAACATTACAGTGAGAGTTCTAAGAATGACAAATGAGCATAAGAAGTGAGCAAAAAGATATTCAAAATTTGACCATAAATCAGATGGTAAAGACTGACTTCAGGAAAAGCAAAAGCTGACACAAGAAAAAAAATCCTAATTAGTAAGGTATTTTCAGTGAGAAAGGGAAACCTGGAAATCACGCCTGTCAGTAGCATTTAAATTTACATTAAATAAACCTTTCTTTTTTACTGTAAAATGTCAAGAACAATAATAAAACCCACAATGTGATATTAAGTTCTGTTAGTGGTTGCAGTATTTTGCAGGAAAAAAGCGCAATAATTCCTTCTAAATGGTCTAGGACTGGAACAGGTTGGGTTTTTTTAGGTTTCTAATTAATAAAGCAATAAAGTGCATAGAATTTAGTCTTCTGAATTATCAGAATATTCATAAACTAATAGGAAGATTCATATGTAGATTGCTATAAACACAACAACTAAAAAAATTGAAAAAGCTTCTTGTACTACATTTACTTTACATTACTTTGCAATGTTAGGAAAAATGTCCAGATTACCCATCTTTGATGTTTCAAGGTATTTCCAGAATATTTCTTTGTCACAGTGACCATGGTGATACGTGTGCTGTTTTGGTTCATTTTACCCCTTGGACTATAATCAATAAGAATAATTTATCAAGAAAATTGACAGTCACAGACAAAACTTCCTTCCATAATGCACAGAGGCAGACAAGCAGAAAGGGTATAACAGGATAAAATTTAGGACAATCATTGGGTTTAGCTATGCACAAAACCAGTGTAACAATCAAGTGAATTTTTGACCAAGGTGGAGGTGGGAGAAATTTGTGTTACCTTTCAGAAAGCTTAGACTTTGAGAATGTGGTTAAGGAGAGTTAAGTATAGACTTAAGACCAATTCGTAATTGCCTGCATAATAACTTAATTGAGTTAGAATTTTTTTTCCTCCATCTCCCTAAAATTTCCTCAAGCCATCAATTTAAAGCATACTGGTACTATAAAAAGATAAATAAATTATGTTTGTATTTATTTGAATTGTATTATGCATCTCCTGACTGCACTGAACCAAGGGAAGACATTTGGGGAATTTTTTTAAAGGAAAATCAATATTTAACTTGGAGGAAATACAGAACATCCTTTAAAAGAGGTATACTTAAATTAAGACCCTCCTAATATTTTTCTAATTTCAGTGTTATTCTGAATTTATATATATATGACTATAAATATTAAATGAGTGCCTTATATAGCTATATTTTGGTCTGCAGACTGGAATTTACATCAGTTAAACAGTTTTGATAACTAAAAAAGATAATGCAAAAACAGTAGCTATAAGTGCACATGGATACAAAACAATTACTATA
Source organism: Falco rusticolus (assembly GCF_015220075.1). NCBI lineage: Eukaryota > Metazoa > Chordata > Aves > Falconiformes > Falconidae > Falco > Falco rusticolus. Next base: position 43,518,631 of record NC_051191.1, on the reverse strand, counting down.
TGTTAGGTTTTAAAATCATTTTTAATTTCAAACAACCACAACAGCCTTTGGGACCTGCCCCAGTATAGAACTTGGGCTCATTAAAATTTAGCATTGTAACACCTAACTTTCGGTGACCATTACCTGGATGGGAATGTATACTCTGCACTAGATGTCTAAGTTCCCAATACAGTGTGCAAGAAAAGGTGAGAAACAGAACAGCATGTTAAGCAGGAGACTGCCTGGGTCAGAAGCTAGTGTCTTCAATTAAGAGAACTCCCCAGTGCTTCCCTTCACAGTTTTCCACTCAGAGGCACATAACTCCTGATTGTATTTTGCTTGTAAAGTTGACAGGAACAGAGGCCAAAGAAAACCAGCTGTGAACATGTTCAAATGATAGCTTCTTTCTCACTTTGTCCTAACACATGAGTACAGATTGGACAGCATGTGGGACAAGTGATCAGATCCAGTAACCTTCACACGCATGCACAGATGTGCGTATATACACGTGCGTCCTCTGTTTGTGCAAAACAGCACAGTGAGAACTAATTTTTGATTAGTATTTCTAGGAAGTATAATCACACTAGTTAAAACATTACCATCAAGTAGGCCTTTCTGTTGTAAGGTTAAATAATGTGTAAATAACATTGAAACATGAAAAAAACCAAACCAAACCAAACCCTTATCTCCTCCAGTTGTTGACTTAAAACCAAACTTGATCAACTAAACTGATACTTTTTTTTATTATTTCCCTGTGAATTTCTGATTGTCACTGATGACTGCAGAAAGACTGGCTATGAAGCCTGTAGAGTTATAATTACCAGGATCCCCAAGTCCTGCAAGAGCAGCCAGTCCAATGTCTCCTGGGGCTGGATACTTCCAACTTTCATGTTGTCAACCTGATTTACACTTGGCCCAAGGCTTCCCTGCAGATTTTAGATTGCTTGATCCAGGAGGGTCTAGACTGGTTTCTTCAGGCTTCTGACAAGCTCACCCTTGTGAGCTTTATATATATTTAGGGTTAATGAGTATTTTTTGAAAATTTGTGCTTTGGCAGAAAGTTTCTAGTCAGCTTTAAAATGCATTTTATGATTTCTTACAATTTCTATCCAAAATTCTCTGTACATATTGAATTTAATCACTGAAGGATTTCAGAAGTTCCAAAGGGTACAGCTGAGCATAGGCCTAATTCTGAGGAACCCATTTTGTATGAAGAAAATGCCTTTCCATTACGTGCTGACTAAAACGTATCAAAATACCCAGGAAAACCAGCAGCAAATATAAGACAATTTGTTATCACAAAAAATGTACTGACAACTGATGGAATAAGTTGATTTTTCTATAATGGTACTTGCATCATTATAAATAAATAAATTTAAAGGTCTCTCTCAGTGAAACAAGATCTCCAGATCAGGTATTATGTCTGCATCTATGCTTGCACAGCACTTGGCACAGTGTGGAATAGGGAAGAATTTTGACCATAACCCATGTTCTGTTGTTTAATAATATTAATTTCTACTGAGATCACAGAAGAGAAAACATGTTTGATATTTATACCACAGCACTGCAATTGTCTGGTTCACAAGCCCAGCAGGCTGTGCATTCCTCTGAGTATTGCACAGGGAGCGGGTGAGTTAGTCATGAAAAACCCAAGAAGTAGCTTTAAAGATAATCGGTGTTTTCAGAATACCATGAAGGTGGCTCAACCCAGCTTTAGCTCTGTGCTCAAGGTTTGTTTGGTTATAGTTGATCTCAAAGATCTCAAAAAATATGGATAAGATTTAAGAAGGTTTCTCACCGTTTTAGTAGTGAGGTGCTATAATTAACAGAGTCAAAATACAAATTAGCTACAAAAAGGAGCTGATCATTATAGCAAAAAGACTTGCATGGTATAGTTGCATGTGATGGCAGAGAAGCCTATGGCATTTCTGGGTTTATGCACACGTAGTGTTAGGAGAGGTATGTATACTGGCTACCACTAGGTGCAGCATGTCTCAGCCTACATTTGTTGTCTTGGAGAGGTTACAGAATAAAAGTATATCTCCAAGAGAAGGCTATTTTATGACCTCAAAATAATACTCCTCTGCAGTAGGATTCCCTTTTTTAATAGGGATTTAGGGAAATTGGTCCACTGTTACTCTACGGTGTAAAAGCCTACAATTAGGTGGTGTAGAATCCTCACTAAGAAAATAATAATTCATTATTTTTCACAGACACTGATACAAAAACTAGATGCTGTCAGGAGGATCATGGTTCCTGTGAGATCATCAGATAATCATAGAATCATTTAGGTTGGACTGGGATCATCAAGTCCAACCATTAACCCAGGACTGCCGAGTCCATCATTTCAGCAAACAAATTTTTAAACTGACTGAGATGTCCTGTGAGATAAGGTTCATGATATTTGGGTCTGTAGGAAACTGACTTTATTATTTCAAAGTTTAAAAAGTTTAAACCTTTTTCTTTTTTCCTAATTTTCTCTCCAAGTCTTCTCCCAGTAAACAATTTAAGTATGCTATTAGACTGAAGATTGCATCAGGTTTCCTGATATGCTTCTTAATTATACTTCAACCTGTGGATTTGTTTTCTTATAGTACAGGAAAGACAATGTTTTTCCAGGCATGTCATAATTTTAGATGTAGATGTGATTTGCCTTATAGTGAAGTCTATGATAAAGAAATGAGGCTTTCTGCAGTTGTATTCAAGGACCTATTAAACAGTTTGAGATTTTAATATTCTGTTTTCATTGTTCAGACTAATCTTTTGCCAGTTTTCCTACAAATCTTGCTTTGCTTCTATAGCAAGGCTAGTAGGGCTACAATGCTCTTTCCTTAATTACAATACTTAAAATTTTTCATTTGATAGTTTATAAAATTAATATCAGACCAATAAACTCATTGTTCAAATCAAACAGGATAAAAGTTCTGTTGTACCCCAACAATAAGACCTTTTGTAGACCCCCCTTCAAAACCCAGAATTTTGCCTAGGTTCACTAGGATTTTGCAGATGAAATTCTGATTCTGACCTTGCATAAGACCAAGGTTTCCTCCATGAAAGTTTTAACAAATCCATCTCAACATTTCAGCTCTGACCTTCTCTCTCAGTGGAAGAAAGAACATTTGAAAAAATGTTAAGCAAATACCATGTGAAAATATGGGTGGTTTTTTAGCTCCAAATCAGGCAGAAGGTTGGAGTTTTGACTTTTTGGGATGACTTTGTGTAGGACAGTTAATGAAACTCAAATGAAGCTCTCCAGCTGAATTTGATACAAAGCCAAGAATTTTAAGAAAATCTTTTTTTGCTTGACAACATACCTGTAAAATAGTAATAAAAATATTTGCTCTATTTCCATGCTTGAAAAATCTGTTGTCAGGATCTTATTACAGGTACTAAACATCCAGCTGTAGTCAATACATTTGAATTGGTGTTATGGTATGTCTTTTTGTCCTCAGCTTTGTTCTGTGCTAGTATGAACAGAACAGATCCATGGACATGAAAGTGTCACAAAAAATATGCTGCCAGAGGAGCTGCACAGTCAATTAAAATCCTTAAGCATTCTGTTTGAGGAAAGTGGCATGATGAATCTCAGTAGAAAGTGCTGTTATTTCTGATAGTTTTACGTAATTTGAGGATTTAAAATTTTCCTGGATTTCAGGATTTAAAAAATTAAAAAAATTAACAACTCAGATGAGTACTAGCACATGAATATCACTGATCTTTGTCATACTGACAGAAATTACTGTATCTCTTTATAGCATTAGAATCTATTTTGTCTGTGATGTCAGTCCGCTCACTTCAGCATGAGCTGAGAGACTTTTGCTACTAAATAAACAGGCCAAGCTCACTGTAATTGCAAAGGAAGTAAGAGTGTGTGTTTGGGAGGAGAGGTAAAACTCCTGCAGCTTTTCATGTCAAAATAAATCTCCCTTCATGTGAATTCATTGTCACTGTCAAAAAAACTGTCTGAAACAAGATTTCTTACTCACTTAACATATTCTTCTGGTGTGAAAGAATAATTTCCAGCTAAACATCTTACTGAAAGCTGCTTACTGATTTTGTTAAGCTCATTTATTGGGAATGAGGTCTTCTAATTGCCAGAAAGACTTCAGTTCCAAACATTTCTACTTGTATCTAACCAGCAGGCAAGACATACACTGATGGGTAGCAAAGGTATGAATCAAATCTTGAGGTGAGTTGCAGCCTTGTATAGTGTTTCTCCAATTAATAGGTCTTCAGAGGTCTTAGATTAAATGTAAAATACAGTTCCATATATACAATCTGTAAATCAGATATCTGTTTCTGTTTACTTTTCATCAGAATAAGAAACAATGAAAAGCTAACAACAACTGGATTATAAGATATGCAGTAGTCTTCCTCCACTGATTGATTGTACCAGAATTTGTTGCATTAGTAATGTACAGGATACTTGCTTCAAAATTAGCTTTTCAAAAGCAGAACTCACCTGAACAAAGTCATGCTTGAGTTCCAACACTTCTGAGAGTTACTGCAAAGTATAATGCCTCATAACAATATTCCTACTGAATATAGTCATCACTCAGAACTATTTTTGTAAATGTAAATGTTAAATATTTTTCTCATATTTTATTAATATCTCTAGAACCATAGTTACAGAAGAGTGGCTGATATTAAAGTGCCTCTGACAACTTAAGTACTATCTTCCCCTCCTCAGAAAAAAACTTTATACCTATAAATGTCACAAGTTGCACTTAAGTAACAGAAAAAAAGAAAGCATTCTCTGTTTTTATTCTGCTTTCTTACTTCCTTTGCTATGGATACCTGGTAACACTTCAGGAAGTAGAAGATCAATGGAAAGATATACTTTGATTTTGGCAGGTTTGGGATCTGGCCCTTTGTACATAGCTGGTTTTATCACCCAATTAGTCTATTCCTCTTCTTTGAAAAGGATGACATCCCAGACATAGATTGTTTTTGAAAGAGTGAAAATACGAAAAAATCTCAAACCCCAATATATAAATATTTTCAGTAAATGTAATATTCTCAGTGATTTCACTTCCCCCTTTTTTTATACGTAAGATTAAGGAGATTAGTTTTTTAATAGATCACAAATGTTATTTAACTCTATGAAATTTAGCTGACCAAAACTTACCACTGAGAAACAAATGCCTCTTACATATATATAAAAAATTATATAGGCATGTAGGCATAGATATATTTATATATGTAAAATTATTTCATTTGCACTGAACTTCATTTTGCGATGCTTTGTGCACCATTGTTAAAAGTTTGCTTTTTAATCAGCACTGCCAATACTAACAGAACTATTTTAAATAACACAGTGAAGAATGACAGCTTTTCCACCACCAGACTATGTATTAGTTTGCATTGTGGATAAAAACTGATGGCTGCTGGACTCTTTTATTTATTTAAAGGGATGTCTGCCATATTTGAAGGAAAATAAAATAAATTTTAAAAAAGGTGTTTAAAGCTTTGAAATTAAATTAAGCTTTGCTAAGATGTTTAAACTAAGTTGGATACATAGAAAAATAAGAATTCAGTCCTGAAAGATGGCTTGTGAAACCTTTTCCAGTGACTGTGCCTGTTGATGTCAAATTTTATGTCAGAATGACTTGATTAGAAGTCTTCAGGTGAAGAATAGTGAAATCCTCAGGATTACATCTTTTTTTTTTTAAGTTGCTTTGAATTTGCATAAATATTTTAATTCAAGAAGCTTGGGTAAACGGCTAAGTACCTTTAATTTCCAAATGAATTCTAAACATGTTTATTGATTCTTTGACCAGCTCTGCTATATATTCATATTTTTTATTATTATTATTATTGTTTTTGTATATAGAATATACGCCTGGCTACTGTTATCATTCATTTTGATAAATAATGTGAATACAAGTGATTAAAACTGTTCACATAAAAAAGAATGTGGCTCAGAATTTGGACCATTAAATGACTATCAGCCAAGTTAAGAAGAAAAATTCTGCTTTAGTGCAAAAGTGTCGTTATACAGATATGTGAAATGGTGAAAAAATTACTTAAAACAGGGAGTTAGAGGACAGTTTTTCAGACTGTTATCTTTCTTCTTCAAAGATACCTGCTAGAAAGGGAAGGTGATGATGTCCACAGACAATGCTAGCAGTGACTTAAGGACAGAGAAAAGGCAACAGAAATAAATTGATATAAAAAAATCAGCATGATGTGAGAGTTTCTATTCAGAGAAAACATACAAGCTTCTTGTATTTTTAGTATCATCTAGCAGAGCTTAGCAAAGTAAAAATTCAAGAAGTAAAGATGAAGCTAAAAATGATTGTGGAACTCATTGACAATTAAAGATATACGAGGCTGCAAGAAAATATATAGAGCACAGACTTGTGGACTTAAATATTGACCATGAATGCACAGCAAAGGAAGAGATAGTTACAAGACTAACACTTCCAGAGTAAATTTGCTGGATTCAAATGACAGGAGTAGAAGAAAAAAGAAAAGAAAAACCCCCACAACCAAACAACAAAAGCCCAATGGAGAAATGGCGACAATAAGGAATCAAAGCTGAGGGAGGAAAGATCAAAAGACAGAATCATTTGCAGACAAAATGATAAACAGGTGAGACATACTTGAGCTCCACACAGATAGGAAGCAGCAGATATGTGTGACCATGAAGCAAATCAAAAGGCATTTTGCCAAAGCAAATTCAGGGAACAGAAGGGTTTTGCTGTCTGTCAGATGATATCTGAGAATAGAACAGTTAGTCAGAACAAAATGGCTCTCAGACAGTATTCCCTCTTACAAAACCTTGGTTCAAATGCTAGAAGACAATGCTAATGACATATTTCTCATCAGAACTAACGTCTCTGGCAGATTCCTTTTGAAATGAGTGAAAAGAGTTAAGTTCGTGTATTCAAATACAGTTCTTTAATGGAGAAGTCTAGTACAATGGAGTACACATAGAGCCCTATACCACAGATATTTAGTGGTCATGTGCAATGAATTCCTCTGAAACTAATTATACAAAGAAACAAAAGAAATGCAGAAGTTCAGATGGTCACGTATTGACTTCTACGGGTCTCTGGAAAAGGCTGCTAAAGTCACAGTAAATTAATAGGAATTCATGCAGATAAGAACTAGTGTCACAAGAAGGGCTTTATGGTATAAATATTGCGTGGCATCCACAGAAAGGGAACTTAGCAGAAGACAAAGAGAGAGAGAAATGTCATAGCAATTGGCTGGGGGACTGTAGGTAGTTCATAGATGAGAAGAGTTCCAAACTAAGAAATAATGTTACATTGAATGAAGTCATGTAGAATCTGTTGCTGATTCCCCAGGTCCTTTTGCTTTCTTCATACTTATAGCCTTTAAGTATTGTCTGCTGTTGAAGGCAAACATGGTAAGAATAATGACCTACTAGTCCAATCCAGCATGGCATATATCCACATTCATAGTATAGGCATTTTTTACTTAAGAAACAGATTTATTGAAATTGCCACATACACCAAAAGAGGGGATAATGTATTTTCTTCTTTGAAATGTTTACTACAAAAAGGGTCATAACAAATGTTTGTAAGCTGAAATAAACACACCTCATCTTTCATTTTCATATTTAACAGTCTTATACAGTTCATAAAATCATAGGATCATAGAATCATAGAAGGGACCCTAAAGACCATCTAGTTCCAACCCCTCTGCCATGGGCAGGGACACCTTCCACCAGACCAGGTTGCTCAAAGGCCCATCCAACCTGGCCTTGAGCACTCCCAGGGATGGGGCACCCACAGCTTCTCTGGGCAACCTGTTCCAGTGCCTCACCACCCTCACAGTAAAGAATTTCTTCCTAATATCTAATCTAAATCTACACTCTTCTAGTTTAAAACCATTACCCCTTGCCCTGTACCTACAAGCTCTTCTAAGAAGTTTGTGCCCATCTTTATTGAAGACCCCTTTAAGTATTGAAAGGCCACTACGAGGTCTCCCTGGAGCCTTCTTTTCTCCAGGCTGAATAACCCCAACTCTCTCAGCCTAACTTCCTAAGAAAGGTGCTCCAGGCCTCTCATCATCTTTGTGTCCCTCCTCCAGCCTCACTCTAGAAGGTCTGTCCTTCTTATGTTGGGGGGCCCAGAGCTGAACTCAGCTGGGGATCTCACGAGAGTGGAGTAGAGGGGGACAACCACCTCCCTTGAATTTCTGGCCATGCTTCCTTTGATGCAGCCCAGGATGTGGTTGCTTTGTGGGCCTGGTCATGTTGAGCTTTTCATCCACCAGCACTCCCATGTCCTTCTGCTCAGGGCTGCTCTCATTTCCTTCTTTGCCCAGCTTGTACTGATACAGGGGGTTACCCTGACCCAGGTGCAGGACCTTGCACTTGGCCTTGTTGAATTTCATGAGGTTTACGTAGGATCAATTCTCAAGCCTGTCAAGGTCCCTCTGGATGCCATCTCTCTTCTCCAGCATGTTGACCACAACACACAGCTTAGTATCAGTGGCGAACTTGCTGAGGGTGACCTCAATCCCACTGTCTCTGTCAGCGACTGTCACATGACAGTCTGAGACCGGAGCGTGGTTCTGTTTGTATTCTCGGGAACAGAATTAAGACTCAAAATGGAGTCAAGAGCCAAAGAACTTTATTTGCCCAACAATAAATCTGTGAACGCAAAGGGAGAGAGAGCAAGAGATAAGAGAGAAAGGAAGGTAAGAAAGAAGGCAAGAAAGGAAAGAGTTCAGAGCGACAGCTACCACCCACCCCAGAGCTGCGGTGTCCCAACAGTCCGATTCGTTTCCAAGTCCGGTGGGGAAACGTTGTGTCCCATGTTAGTTGGCTCCGTTTTTTATAGAGTTGTTACAAGCTGTTCTGCTCAACCACACCCCCCACCCAACAATGGTGTACGTGCCCAACGTTCCTCAGGGGCCTCCAGGCACCTTGACCCCCCTCCCCCCAGGTGTGGGCACATTTACAGGGGTTTGGTTAAATTTTGTAGGATCAGCCTCCCCCTTTGTTACATGGTGTCAGTCTGTTTCCTCCTTTAACAAGGTATGGATAAATCACTGTGGTGGCAGTGGTGTTATCTTGCTGCCTTAAATCTCCTCTGTGGCAGTGGTGTTATCTTCCTGCCTTAACAATGTATTCACTGTGGTGATGGCATGAGTTTAGCAATGTTGAGACAACACATCTGCTGTGGCAATGTTGGGCCTCACTGGCGCAGTCTCTCACAGCGACAAAGATGTTAAACAACACTGGTCTCAGGACAGAACCCTGAGGAACGCCACTCATCATTGGTTTACACTTGGACATTGAGCCATTAATCACAACTCTTTGAGTGTGACCATCCAGCCAATTCCTTATTCACTGAGTGGTCCACCTGTCAAATCCATGTCTCCAGTTTAGAGACGAGGATGTCATGCAGGACAGTGTCAAAAGCTTTGCACAAGTCCAGGTAGATGACATCAGTCACTTTTCCGTCAACTGTCAATGCTGTAACTCCTCATACAAGGCCACCAAATTTGTCAGACACAATTTGCGTTCAGTGAAGCCATGATGGCTGTCATCATCAATCAACTCCTTATTTTCCATGTGCCTTAGCATAGCTTCCAGGAGGATCTGCTCCATGATCTTGCCAGGCACAGAGGTGAGACTGACTGGCCTGTAGTTTCCCAGGTCTTCCTTATTTTCCTTTTAAAAATGGGGGTTATGTGTCCCCTTTTCCAGTCTATGGGAACTTTACCGGACTGCCATGACTTTTCAAATATGATGGATAGTGGCTTCGTCACTTCATCCATCAGTTCCCTCAGGACCTGAAGATGCATCTTATCAGGTCCCATCTGATGCCTTAAATGATCTTGAATCTGATCTTTTCCTATAGTGGGCAGTTCTTCATTCTCCCAGTCCCTTCCTTTGCCTTCTGTGACTTGGGTGTTGTGGCTAGAACACTTGGTGAAGACCAAATCCAGATGATTGAACCAAAAAAGAAACAAGACATTTAACAAAATATGTTTCTTTTTAAACATGATTGTTTTGAAGTTTTCTATTATCACTGGGAAAGTGAAATAAACCAAATAATTTTAGTGCTACTCCCCAACCCGCTCCCCCCCAAAAAAAAACCAAACCAAAAAAAACCCAAAAACAAACAAACCAAAAAAGCAGCAAACCAAACCCAAAACAACCAACAACACACAACACATTTATTTTGGTGGATTATATGGAACATTGAAATAGTCTGTAGATACCCCTTTCCATATTCATAATACTACACTGGATGCTGTTGATTTCTCTAATTTCTATTTTTCTTTAGACAAAACTGAAGATTTTTCTATTAATTTGAACACAAAGGTACAGGCAGCAGTTTGGAAAGGTTAAGCTTAGCATACAGAATTTTGCTTCAATGACCCTTTTAATATTGACTTAATATTTAGCAACATATTTGTTAGAAGAGCTTATACAGAGAAAGGTACTCAAAAGGACATACTTCTGTTGAAGGTGACAAGTAATATAATGACCCCCTTTATAAATGAAAGAAAGTCCTTCAGGTGTGGCTACACCAACCTAACTGATATTCTAAGTCCTGCCTAGAAGAGGCTTTGTTTCTCTATTGACTGTGAAGAAAACTTGGCAAGAGCAGCAAAGCAAGAGAACTAGCCTCTGTGACAAATCTCCTTTGAGTTAAAAAATATTGATTCAAAACTTTGTGGTGCAGTGTTTTTTTCACTAGTCAAAGCCTGATATGAGTACCAGAGAAATTCAGCTATAGAATTCACACATGACTTTCATTAGCCATCAAGCTAACAAAGAGAGCAATCCCATCTACTCTAGAGAAAGGAAAAAGAAAACAATTTCTAGAATCTTTCAAATCCAGCAGCTAGTCTCTTCAGTCCTCTAGCTAATAAGCTACTCTCTGCATGAATCCTCTTTCTGATCTTGAAGCCTTTCAAATCTGCCAGCTAGAAAACAGGCTCCCATGTGGTTTCCCATCTCTGGCATCTATTTGCCTTGGCAATTAAGGCCAGCTGTCTTTCTGGGTCTTTAAAGGACTACCTGGCCTCTTGTAGTCTTCCCAAGTAAATCATTGCAGTAGAGTACAGATGTTTCAACGCCCCAGCAGAGCATTCTCCTAGTATAGAAACTACACTGTACTTGCACATTTCTTTCTATAGCACTCTCTCAAGTAGCGTATAGGAAGGATATTTATAATAAACTTTCAAACCTGTAGACATTTGGCTTATTAGAAAAAATGCTTAAAACTTGTCATTTGTTCTCAGTCAAAGCAAAATCTGAGCAGCATAAAAATAACTTTAAAATAATCTTTCTGCTCCTTCTGACACTTCTCAAGAGGTTAGGCACAGAATTAGACCTCCATGTTATTTATACAGCACTCTGAAGCATGTTGGATGCTTGGTAGATCAAATGTAATGATGCTTTCTCTGACTTTAGAAAATAATATAATTTTAAACTCGCATCAAGTTATGAAAGCTGAATAAGGGGAGAAGGAGTGAGGGAGGAAAAATGTTACACTAATATTAAAAAATAAAAGGATCCATAGTTTGTAATTTTCCTGTAAGAAATCTCTCACAATTTTTGTTGTATTTTATTTTCCACATACTTTCCTCTAGGCTGAAGGTTTAAAAAGTGCCTTCTATGTTATATTCATCCATGTTTTTGTGGCATCCAAAATGGGCATTTCTCCTCGTTTTGGGCAGTTATCCAAAAGAACAACCTATCAGTCCCTACTTATATATCTTCACAAAACCAGTCCACTTGAAAAACAATCCAAGGTGTGTATATAGAGACATAAAAAAGGAATGAACATGCCATACAGGGAGAAATACTCATTGCTTATCTTAGACCGAATTCCTTAACAAATGGCAAAACCAGTTTAATAAGAAACCCATACTGGAAACATACACACATAGATTCATATTGTAATTTTTCTAACTGATACTTTCTGTAATTTACTGCACTGTTACAACAGGCATCATCATACTACCAGAGCAAAATCTGGCCACAAAGTGCTAGGATATGTACTAAATCTGTTACAAAGACATAGAAAACATAGGGAGATTTTGTGAGTGTAACCCCTCACACTCAGCATTCAACAGACAGTTGCTGAATTGGTGTGGTCAGTACACGTCATTGGACAGCTCTTCTTTTTTGCAGTGGAAGAGGTACGAGCCTGATGGCCAGCTCACTCTCTCATTCACAGGGATTTCTCTGTTTTACTGTGTCTTGGTCTACATATCTGCTTATTGGCTTTCTTCAGACATCTGCAGTTTTCATTTGTTCATATCAATCAGGTATAAATCTTATGCTTCATGGGGTAGAGGTATGCTTTAATTATTGGTATAAGCAATATTTCTAATGCATAAAAGATAATATATGCATAATAGTTTGCATAAAATAATAAATAATATTATGGAGCAATGGGGTGTCATGTTGAGGTAATTGAAACAATGGAAGTACCTACTTTCTACTGAGTATTTTTTCTACTGTTGAAATATACCGCTGTGCAACAATTGGTGCTCACTTCTACTTGTAATCTCTACTGAACATATGCATAATCAGCACTGACCTACTCACTATTGATTGAGCTCACAGGCACCACACTTCTGTTGATCTGTATAACTCATCAGCTGCTCTTACTCCTCTTTTGACTCTTGGCCAGTAATAAGAATTCAGTCTGGCAGACACTTTTTAATATAAGTGGTTCTTACAGTGTGCAACAACAGAGCAAAACAGAAGATTGTTTATGCAGGATCCTCCTCTGCTAATCAAACCAAAACTTGTGCCTGCTGTTCACTCTGACAAGCCAGGTGACCATCACTGTCAACTCAATCAATTCCTGTCAGGAAAGAAGGTGTAGGAGTGCTGCACAACTGCATTAATGTGTAAGGTATATCTTTTGTTGTGCAAGGGAGTGTGAGTCATGAGCCAGTGTTTTGAGTCTTATATTTAATATATGGCAGTTAACACGCTTGTGGTGTTACTGTGCATATTTATATGAAGTTGTATCTGGTTAGCCAGAATACCGACCATATACACATCATATACCAATCTGCAATATTACCTTCATACCCAACAACCCAGATTTCTATTTTCTATATAAATGGAGAACAGTTAACTGTAGTTGAAAATAAGAAAGCTGTGATACTTGTAAAACTGGAAATTTTTTGAAAACTTTCTTTGCAAAAGTAGTTTTACATATGGTGATAAGAAATCATCTTTTCAGTATTGTTTCCTCACTGAATACATAGGTTGGTTCAAAATGTCTCTTAATTTAGTGTTCTTGGTCTGGCCAGATGCTTCTTCAAGAATCAAGCATGTCAAAGAAAGTTATAAAGATTCTGTAATAAATATACCAACAACCCTATAGTACAGACTCCTCTTTTAGTAAAATATCTTGATATATGTGTGCCCCGTGAAGAACATGAAAAAGCAAAAAAAAAAGTCTTGTTCAAGTATTTGCACATACTCTTAAAATTGTAAACCCGTTAGAAAATATCACTTTCCACTTCTTAATATATACATACACACACATTCTGGGAAGGCTTTCCAAGTCTAAGAACTGAAATCTAAAATAGTTTAATCTAGAAATTCTATAGCTGTGTCTCCTTGGACTTTTAGTTTGATGTGCCTCACGCTTTACTTCCTATTTAATTCCCTTATTCAGACTGCTGTCTATAATGCTTTTCTGCACTTTCTCTTCATTGAGTGTAACAGATGCCAAGACCTTACCTATATCACAGGAAAGGAAATCTGGTGGAGAGGAATGTATATACTAATACTAATATCTAAAAATTCCCTCCTCCCCCAACATTGCTCTAATTATATTTCAAAGGTTAGTTATGGAAAAAGAAGGAAAAGGTAGTGGAACACTTTCCCCTAGTATAGAATTTACCTTTAAAAAAATTAATGCTAAAATAAAGGAAAATTCTGCCTTTACCTATGAGATTAAGTTAAGAGAACGACATGTGTTTATTTTGTTCTTTTAGCTCTCAACAATTTCCACTAACTGAAAAACTTAATCTTTCCAGTCTTCTAACATAGACATGTTATGAGTTTTGAATTGTGAGATTACAATGATCTTTGACCATAGAAAAACCATTAAAAAGTGTCTAAGCAGTATTCATTCAACTTTGTTATACATACCCATTGTTATGATACTACTTGCTGTTTGAGAAGAAGTGATATTCATACAATGTAATGTAGTTGTTATTTATTTCATACACAGAGATTGCAGCATTACCCAGAACACAGTGACTTTAACTGAACCATTTCCAAATGTCACCATTTACTAAGGACATGTCAGGAGATAAAGGTGAATGCATGATAGATGAGCAGATATAAAAGTGCTTAATTTCCTGTCAAACTGCACTAAAAAGTCCATGTAAGTCTCTTCCACCCACTCACCACTTTTGTCTGAACTTACAGCACTGATAGTTTAAAGACCTACCTCCTTATTCAAAAATGTAGCTGTACCTTTCACCTCTTCTTTTCAATTTCCTTCTGTTTCTCATTTTGATATTCACTTTGTTACAAAAAGACAGATATCAGCCTTTTGAAGAAAGATCTTGACATGAGTCAAAGATATTAAAAGATGAAACACGTTCATCAGTTATAAAGACATTAATTTTTACTAGCTTTATTGCAGACAGTGAGAAGAGACAAATGTCTATTTCATATGAACTTAAAAACCTGACATATAACTCCAAGCATTTTTCCCAGGATAAAGACTAGACTTACATAAACTGTAGGCAACATCAACTTAACAGCTGATAGGAATAGAATTTTCTAGATATTGTAGTACTAAAAAAAATCAACTTGCTCTTCAATTGAATAAAATACCCTAGGAAAAGGAAATATGTCCTTAGTTTTCTGTAGGATACCACTTGAGTTTTTTTTCTGGAGGAAAAGATTTTACTAATTAGAGCTAAATATAGCAACCTAACAGAGAATATATTTCTTTCCATGATCTCCTCATAGATCATAATCCTGTTTGAATGCATCTGTTTACTCACCAGAAAAAATCCCAATTCGTATCTTCATTGCTGTAACTTGTTCTTCAGTAGTCCCATAAGGGATCAAACAGATTTGTGTGGAACCTATTAAAAAAAAAAAAAAAAAAAAAAGACAGAGTATTCCACTGGAAAAAAATAATTTCATTAGAAACCAGGACCACCTCTGTGAGTAGCAGGAGCAATTTTCCCCACATGTTATCACAGTGCTAATCTGTGACATTTTGGTTCAGTTGCTCAAGAGTAAGTCAAGTTTCCCAGCTTCCCAATAAAAGTATAATATATGTAGGTTTTCATCTTATCACACAATAAGCATAAAAAATTAAATGAGAAAATGTATTGGCTTTTCCACATGCTATCAAATTTAGGGCACCAGACTGTGAGAAACTATATAAGCAAATCATGAAAGTCAGTTTAACTCTTAAAGACCTCTCAGTCAAACATTACTCTTCCGCAACAACTGCAAAATTTGGAAATCACCTTCTATGTGTTTTCTTTAACATTTACAGAAAATATTTACTTTTGCTTCAGCAGACACTTCTAGTAGTGTACTCAGCCTGCAGAATATCTATAAAAATGAGTGAATGGAGGTGAGAACACAGCTTAAACAAATTTATTTAAACCTTGAAACCTTCCCTCTCTGAATATTTGATTTGAGTGAAACATGGATTGAAACATTTCAGACTGAAATAAAACGCACTTACCTTTAGAAAAAATTAGCAGTATAAAGGGACATTAATTTTTCTGGGTTACAGCTTCAGTACATGAGCACTGCTGCAAACGTGCTTGATCTATTCATATCATTTTCAATAAACAATGAAGGAACATTGTGATCTCCAAGTGAATGCTAAAAACAGAAACTCTGAACAAATGTATGCTAAAACACAGCCAAGCCTGTGTGTGAATAATGCATGGAAGTTGCTAGTTAAATTCTGTCTTTTGCCTATGGTGTAATTTGTATTCTGAATACAGGTCATATGTGTCCTGTAAATTTGCCCATATTCTCATGGGTGCACATTGTAAAAAGCATGGCAATTGAATAGTTAAACATAAGTCAAATGTAAATTTGTAATTGGATACAAATTGGAAAAAGATATCACTCGCCATGTCTAGCTCTTTATTGTAACTAGGAACAAGATTCAGTGGTAAACGAATCTGCAAGAGGAAGAGACTTTCAGGCTTCACATTGAAGTAAGTTCCTATGTACACTCATTTTTCTTCACAGTTGAGAAAGATTAGAATTCACAAGCAAACAGAATCCAGTGGTTAGAATTAAAGAAACCAGCCATAAACAGTAGCTTTTTGGAATAAGACTATGTGACCTCTTGTATATATATGGTATTATGAAGTGAGGCAAGGGGAAGTAATGTTCATTCTTGATAAGTTAGATATTTAAAAGTTGTGATCTGGGGCTTTCCAATCGTTCCTTCATTTATGTCTCACGGTTCTGTATGGCCTAATAGGCCCTGAGAATTTAATTTCTTTGCTTCATGAATTCATAAACCCTAACACAGAATTCAAAGGAGGTTTGTATTTATCATATATACCTGTCAAGGAATAGTCCTGTTTAAACAGGATTATTATAGGGGAAATGATTTAGCCTAATACACTTCTATTGCTCTTCATAATAGATTAATGGGAAATGCCATTCAGAAGAGCCTGTTTTGAGATTTTCAGAATCTGAATTTTTAATTTTAAGTGTGTGGGTGTTAGTTTTCTCTGATTGCTTAAATCCCCCATCACATGCCACTGCATAATATTGTTACTGCTTCCTGCTTTCTAGCAGCAACTTGATACCATTCAGCTTGAGATCAGACAAACTCCAGGAGAATTTTAAGTACTTCAGCATACTATGTAAGCCTGAACTCATCTAGAACATCAAGAAGCACAATTAAAGTAATTAAGCTCCTGCAGTGTGGCATTTTATATTATTGCAAATAGGTAGAAACTTTTGGTTGAATGATGAGGTGTATAACACAATGACTTCTTTTTCATTAACTGTAGTTTATATTGTTAATGAGCTGATAAACTTGTTCTCTAGTACTATCTAAAAAATGATGCTGTATTTATAAGTCCATAGACTAGTATACCCAGTAAGAAAAAAGTTATTAAATCCATTACATAATTTTCTTCACATGTATTGCATGCAAATAAAACCGACTAGAGAAGATATTGTTAAACAGTGATACCTACTGGGCAAAACTTTAATTATTTTTTTCCACTTCCATATCTTCTTAAAGTTTTATATATATATATATATATAATATTTTGAGACATTAGTTGTGCTATGTAAGAGTTGAGTAAACTGTAAATCCTTTTCTAATGGTTAGGAAGTCAAACAATGCAAGAAAAGTACAAGTCAAAATCAGACAATGCCAAGTATACATGGCAGTGGTACAAGGCAAGGTGATCAGACCCTTTCTCATTTAGCCTTATACTCTGTGGCAAAGTATCCCAAATGCTGTCACTGTATTCATTATTTTTTTCCTCTTTTAAGTACTCATCAGTCCTATCCCACATATACCTAACTTGTTCACATCTCTGTTGCAGCTCACAGCTGAACAGGCTTACCGGTGCAGTTTCTGGAGACTTTGAAAGTGTGAACTGACTGTTTAGCAAGACATAAGTGGTGTGCCAAGAGCCTGAAGCATCAGCTCTGAAATACAAGCTGCTTCAGTGATCACAAGCAGAGTCCCAGATGCTGTGTCTATGTTACTATGTAGAGCAGCCCTCAGGGTAGCCTCAAGGCCAGCAGAGCTGCCCATCTACCTTGTTTGCTTGTTGAATCACCCCAAAGGCTAGCTCTGGGGAAAACCTGATGGTATTCCTAGATGGCAGTGGGAATTTGCAATGTACCTAAATCCATAGGCAACAGCATTTTTATGTAGCCTTCAGCTATTCTATTTGCCATTTTAGTGACATCAAGTAGGGAAAAAAATAAGATAGTCTGGAGATTATTCCTCAAAGGTGCCCTCAGGTTCTTCCTAGGAGTACTCAAAATGTTTACTTTTCTCAGGGCAAAAGGGATTTCTGGCAACTTTACTTTAGGTTGCAGACAAAATATATAACGGATGCCAAATGTGTACAACACCCCTGCCATTCACCGCAAATCTGAAGTCTTCATATTAAGTACAGTGTGGAGGCAACCATAGAGTAAATTTTTCTGAAATGTGAAATGTTTCCCTACTGTTTAAAAATGTTTTGAGGTTGTTTTTGGTTTTGTTGTTTTTTTTTAAAGCATGGTCACATGATCCAAAGACTAAATTATTCTCCATCCATTGATCATGCAGGCATGTATTTCTGGTCCGATAAACTATAGCACATAGCTTAGCTTCAAACTTTAACAACTTTTCAAATACAATGAGAGAGTAGCCTAAGCTCGTACATTTTTTCACAAGTAGGGTGAGATAGGAACATGCATAGGTGACTATTGCAGCTCATACAATTCATTGAAGTGTGGTAACTTGTTTGAATTGCTTGCTCACACATACACTTACCAAAGAAAGGAACATACTTGCAGCAGCTGGGCACCTCACCCTGGAGCGATACCTCTCTCCCCCTGTATCTTCTCTCACAAGAGAAAAGCAACTGGGTTACAGTATATTGTTTCCTCTGGAAAGCAGGAAGTGGTCAGAAATGCACATGAGCTTGAAGCAAAAAAACAGGATCTGGAACTGCAGTCTGTGTTGTTACATGGTTTAAGACAACAGTTAATTTGAAAAGACAAATTCATGAAGTTGATCACCATGCAAGAGAACATTCTGTGGTGAGTTTGCAGACTAAGACAGCAACAGACTTGTTTCTTTTTTCTCTGAGTTCATCACATCTGGAATCCATACTGTTCCACATTAGTGCATGTTTGATCTTCAACATAATTGGGTTTTTCAACATTTTTCCCCAGGTGTAAATCATAGATGATCAAATAATCAAGACAAGCTAATCTAGAAAATACTGAACTTTTCTGACCTGGACCTCAGAGGCATGCCTCAAAGTATTGTACATTGAAAAAAAGACCATGAGGGAACACAACCACATTACGATAATTTTAAAATCTGGTGATCCCAGAAAATGTACTCCCAAAAGTCTTAAAAGCTTTAGTCTGGAAATTATTTAAATATTTTTTATTGCTTTTAGTAAGTCTTGAAAAAAATGGAGATTTTCAAAGGATTAGGGCACTAGTAATTTTTTCCAGTACTGAAAAAATATTGGAAACAACATGAATTTAAGAGTGGGGACAGACTGATGTCAAGCCCAAGGAATTCAATTACATGATTAATCTGGGACTCTGCCAAAAAATATTTAGAGACTGAAATTACCATCTACTGTGCCAGTTCTGAAAGGCTTAAATATCATGCAAGAGATTTGCTGTCCCCTTTCTAAACAATATAGATCTGGTTAATAAAGGCTTCTATTGTGGCATAGAATATTTCAGCATCTCTAGGGTGTCTGACCTAGTACAAAGTGGCACTTGTTTTAAACTTATGGTATTTGAAATTAGGACAGTATAAATAATATATCTTTAAAATAACTTTTTGAAGGATTGAAGGATATCTAAAGCTGTAGTTGTTACAAGGGAGCTATACATAAGTAGTTCCAGTTAAGTGCTCTCTACTGCATTCAGTAAATCTTTTCTATAAATAATATAGACAATGATACTGAAATCATTATGGTTGAATGTATAGATAACAGATTGCAGGTTCAATAAATAATGAGGTGCAACAAAACTACAGAAGTGGTTAAAGCTCTTGAAGAAATGGTTACTTCCCTTTCTTTTAAAAAGTGCCCTATTTGGTTGTATATAGGAGCAAGTAAGAGTCTATAATTACACAACTGGATAGGAGTGAGTCAAAGAAGAATTTAGTGATTATGCTAGATGATTGTCTCATTATGTAATCTTAGTGCAATGCTTGGTAAAACTTGCCAGAGAAAATCCTACAAAAGTGAAATTATCTTGGTCCACAGTGTCGGTAAGTCTTTTGAGGGAACACCAGGTACTCTTATGTATCCACTCCTCAACAAATTATTAGCAAAAATTCAAAGTAGTTCTAAAATGATCCACAGAGCTGGGAGAAATACTTTGGCTGCATAACTTAATAAGTAAATGCAGTAATTTATGAGAAAAGGGGTCGAAGAAGTTGACTGGATAAGACTGTGGGTGTTTAAATAAAGAGCAAAAGTTGAGATGGAAAGAGGAAGCCCTTTGATATTTACTGAGAAAGGGATAAAAAGTCAGTAGTTGGAAAAGAATTTTAGAAAATTCAACTTTAAATAAGACAAAACCTCCTAGTAGTGATGATAATTAATGCTGATATAGCTTATTAGTGAAGATTGTAGCTTTAATATGGCTTGGAATAGCTAAAGCAAAACTTGTGTGTATTAGTAAAGAGATCCTCTGACTCAGGTTTGAGAGGCATTCTTCAGCCCATGAGAGATGACAAAATCGTAGTGCCTTTTTTAGCTCCGAAGGGTTGTAAATATGAGCATTAATTCTTCCTCTTCCTCCTCTGCCTCAGTTTATTTCCATTCTGAGTGAACTCTGCAAATACATTTAATACTTCCATCACCATACATAAGACAAATGGATTTAATCAAATCTCTTGCTTTATATCTTCTCTGGTTGAGTAATTTGACTTCTGATTTTATGACAGTTTTTATTTGGGTGGGTTTTAATATAATTGAAGGTGTCCTCATTGTAAATGATCAGTCAAGTCTCTATTTGGTTCATTTAATTGTCTCTTCAACAGCCTCACTAATCACACCTGACTACTTTTACAATCAGTGTCTATGTCCAAGAAGCAACCAATTGTATTTAATTTACTTCTGTGTAATTTCTTTGTCATCACCACATCACTGACAAAGTAACTGCACAGCTAGTGTTAGCTGGACCCGTTTTGGTCACCCTTCTGCCTTTTTGTCTCTGAAACCAGACATGGGTAAATGGCCTGAGGATTTCACAAAATTTCTGGGGCAAAAGTTGTTTTATACTGCTGGTCTCTCTGCTCACATATTCAGATTTAAAATCCCATTCACTTGAACTTAAAGATAGAAATGTATTTCTTCAAATGACCTTATGCAAGTAAGATTCAGAAATACTCTATTAAGGTGTATAGCTAGAAGATATGTATCACATAGGCAAAACCACATTGGAACTTCAGACATTTTAACTAGATGTATTTGTAGCTGCACTTGCATTTGCAGTTGTCCTGACACTTTGGTTATAGTTACCACTCAAACATGGTTTCCCTCAAGGTTTGGAGACTGCTAGTACTGAATTTCAAACCAAAGTATATGTGTGGCCCTGATACACACACGGTATTAATAAGGTGATTATTTTCTCTGAAAGAAATGTATAAAGTAGACAAAGTCCTTAAGATGCTCCTTAGCTTACTATTTCATTAATATATAATGTGGCAAGAGCAATATTCAAATATAAACAAATAAATTATGTATGTAAATGAACTGCTAATTTAGTTATCCTGAAATACAGCAAGGTTAACAGAATTACATTGAAGTTATTACAACTGAAATGAAAATAAGATGCATTTTCATGTTGCTGGTTTAGAGACTTACTATGAACAGTATTCAAATGACTTTCCAACTTGATTAATTTCCAGAGAATGCGTTCAAAGTAATACCATAAAATGTGCTTGCTCTCTCTCTAGGCTTCATACATCTGCTTTATGGTTTGCTTTAATAACAAACATTTTTATTGTTGAGGTGTGCAATAAATATGACAGACCACATCTTGCAGCCTGGAAGGTATGAAGAACAGGCTCGGTATGAACAGACGAGATAGCCCGTATAAGACTAGAATGCTGGGGCTCATTTTTCTTCAAATATGGTTTGTTTCCCTGTGACAATCAATAGATAATTTGCTCTAGGGGCAATATACACTTATGAACAATGTTCAAGACTGTATCATAAGACTCATCTCACTTGATTCGTTTCTTTACCAGTACCAACAAAATTCTATTACTTTGGTAAGATCAAATACATTTGTGCCCTACGTTACATAAAAAGTTAAATTTCTGTTCCTACAAGGGCATTAGAGAACAGTGTAGTTTAGGCCAAACATATGACCCATACTATGGAAATTAGTATTATTTTTTTAACGGGAGTGTTTTAAGATCTTTGATATAAAAGCAGGCACAGAATTCTACATAGGGACTTGCATAAACAGAGTCGATCGGACTTACATGACAAATTTTTGACAGCAGGATAGGTTGCAGGGATGACTTATAAGAAAAGACACCAGAAGCTGCCTTGATGTCAGATAAAGCCAGTTCCAAGTGCCTCCAAGACAGACCCACTGCTGGCCAAATTAAGCCCATCAGTGATGGTGGTAGCGCCTTTGTGATAACATATTTAAGAAAGGGTAAAATACATTGCACAGCAGCTGGGAGACAGGAGTGAGGCTGTGTGAGCGGAGCACCCCTGCAGCCCCCCAGGCCGGTGCAGACGGAGGGGCAGGGGGGGGCTCCAGGCCCGGAGCAGAGGTTCCCCGGCAGCCCCTGGGGAAGCCCCTGGTGAGGCAGGCTGTGCCCCTCAGCCCATGGAGGGTAACGGTGGGGCAGATCCCCACCTGCAGCCCCTGGGGACCCCCCGCCGCAGCAGGGGGTGCCCGAAGGGGGCTGTGACCCCGTGGGCAGCCCGTGCTGGGGCAGGGTCCTGGCAGGGCCTGTGTCCCTGTGGGGAGAGGAGCCCGGGCTGGAGCCGTCTGTGCCTGAAGGGCTGCACCCTGTGAAAAGGAGCTATGCTGGAACAGTTTTTGCAGAAGACCCAATGTTAGAGCAGTTCATGAAGAACTGTACCCCATAGGAGTGACTCCATGATGGAGCAAGGGAAAAGCATGAGGGGGAAGGAGCAGAAGAATCAGTGTGCTGTGACCTGATCATAACCCCCATTCCCCATCCCCCTGCACTGCTCGGGGGAGGCGGTAGAAGAGTTAGGAATGAAGTTGAGCCCAGGAAGAAGGGAAGGGTGGGGGGAAAGTGTTTTTAGTTTTGTTCTTATTTCTCACTATCTTACTCTGTTTATAAATAATTGGCAATAAATCAAACTCATTTTCCCAGGTCAATTATTTTTGCCTGTCTGTTTTGCCTGTGACAGTAATTCGTCTCTCAGCCCATGAGCTTATCATTGTATTTTCTTCCCCTGTGCTGTTGATGGAGGAGGAGTGATAGAGTGGCTTGGTGGGCACCTGATGGCCAGCCGTGAACAACCTACTACATAGAGAAAAACTTTCTCACTCTCCTTCAGAAAGCCCTATTCCTTGCATTTCTCGTTATATGCACTTATCCAGAGAGTGAGGTAGACTTGGCTTTCATGCCCTTCTTACTATAAAGGAAATTCAGTTTATATCTTTAACTCCCAGAAGAAAGTCTTGTGTACAACTATATAAATGAATTTGATTCACAGTATTAAATACTTACCCATTTTATCACTTTCCTCTTTACACCAGGGTCCCGGGACAGAATTTGGGATTCAGTAAGAGAAAAATCACAAAAAGGAACATGGCAATATAACCCAGTAACTGAAGAAGTCATCTAGTTTCTGCTTACTCCATCTTACCTAAAGACATTTGACGATTAAAACTCAGAGAGCCCTTTTTCCAAGCTGAAGGTTATATTCCTTGAATTGTTTCATAAGACATCATGCTGAGATTCTAAATATATTTTGGGTTTTTTTTCTATAGAAATCTTAAGGGCTTCAGATTCCATTCCAAAATATAAGACTGGCATTCAGCAAATCAATTAAGCAGAGCTTAGTTCAAGTCTGATCGAGAAAATATCAGCTAGCCTACCATAAAGTCTGAGATACTTTGGATGCCTAATATGGGTTTTAATTGCCTGTGTATTTGTATTTAGTGCCAAATTAGATATGCTGGAGTGTTCAAATTGATTTCTGTTTGTCTTGCTAAAAGTGTGCTGATCTCTTGTAGCTGATGTTGTGTACATCTCTGTAGCCCTGTGAGAACATGCTGGACAACTGGACATCTGAAAACAGAAAATGAATATTTGTCTGGGAAACTGAATCCTACTTTTAGGAGTTGAGAGAGAAATTTCTCTGAGAGCATGAAGTGGTATTAGAAGGATTCTAAAATTATGTCCTGGTCTTTGTTAAGCAGTGGATCATTTGGATTGCAGTTATAAAAGGATCTAAGCTCCCAGCAACAGATTTTCTCAAATCACGTCTACCTCATTAAGACTCAAAGAGAGTATAAACTTTCAGGAGACCCTTGCCAAATCACTAAGTTTCTCATATTTTAAAATCTACCTTTTCATTCACCTTCAGCAGGTTTGCAGATGATACAAAATGCCAAGGAGTGGCTGAAAGAATGAAGGGTTGCACTGCCATTCAGAAGGACCTCAACAGGCTGAAGAAATGGGCCAAGAGGAACCCCACAAAACTGAATAAAGGGAAATGCCAAGTCCTGTACCTGGAGAGGAATAAATCCACACAGCAGTAAGTGCTGGAGACTGACCAGCTGCAAAAAAGCTTCGCAAAAAAGAATCTAGTGGTCCTGGTGGACAACAATTTGACCATGAACCAGAAGTGTACCACAACAGCATAGAAGGACAACAGCATCCTGGGCAGAAATATGAAAAGCTTTGCCAGCAGGTTGAGGGAGGTGACTCTTCTCCTCTGCTCAGCACTAATGAATATGCCCAGTTCTGGACTGTCCAGCAGAAGAGAGTCATAGACATACTGGAGAGAGTTCAGTACAGGACCACGAAGTTGGTTAAGGGACTGGAGCATTTTTCATACAAGGAAAGTATGAGAGAGATGGGACAGTTCAGTTTGGAGAAAAAAAGGTTTGGGGGTGTGGCAAAGAGGTGCAGATCTTATCAATGTTTATAAATATCTAATGGAAAGGAAAGAAGAAGTGGGAGCCAGATTCTTCTCAATGATGCCCACTGACAGGGCAAGAGGTAATGGCCACAAATTGGAAACCAGAAAATTTCATAACATAAGAATAAACAAATCTAACACTGGAAGAGGCTGCCCAGAGAGTTTGTGGAATTTGAATCTCTCAAGATACTCAAAACCTGAGAAGACACAGACCTGGACAACTTGCTATATTTTCTAAGATTAAATTATTTTTACAACAGAAATAAAATAACAATTGCTCTAGTGATTTGGTATATCATGGAGTGAGTCTCTGATTCTTTTTAATACTGAAACATTGTATAAGTAATGGATTTAGCATCTTGTATTCATTGTAGATTTGCATTTATAGTACAATTGTTATGTTTTATATTATAGTTGTCTATTAAAGTCGGGAGGTGTTAATCAACTGAAGAATGATAGTTTAGCAGACATGAGATAATAAAAGGACTGGGTGATAACAATCATTAGTTTAGAACTAATAAAATCTGTTGTGTGTAATTTACCTATAACAGTTAAGGCTCACTGTAATTGGTCTGTCATTTTTTATCACTGCAAAATATGCTTCTGTTCTCATTATAAGAGTTGTTGTTACAAGGCAGTTTGTAGGTGCCTTAGCTTGATTCATTGAATTCTAGTAAAATTGCAGGTGTCATGTCCAGGCGAAGAAAGCCAGGATGGGCCAAATATGCCCTTTATGCAATGTCTTATGAAGGCACAAGTTATTAGTAGAGAGGATATCAGCCCAAAGTTTCTTAGCTGTGAAATAGCCAAGGCAATTTCATTGCGTATCATTAAAGAATAAGTCAAACTGTTAATATCTGAAAGCTTTAGAGCTAATTCTTAAGGAACATGTGACATATGGATATGGTGAGATGAGGGTAATGATGTGAAATACGCCCTTTGAAAAGTCTTGCATTGTCTTTCATGGCTGAGAGATATTTCCATTTAGTCTATTTAGTTTCCATTTTTCTCACTTCTGCCTGTGGTTTTTGGAAACAACTATTCCTTTATTACAGTGGTATACTTGATAAAAAAAGTCAGAAGCTGCTTCCAGGAGGATGAAGTGAAGGCAACTTATGTGCTTGAGGAAGAGTGGCACCATCAACTAATTAGATAAAATAGTGCAAGGTCTACTGCTAATAAAATATTTCTGAGAACAAGACTCACTATTGAATTGGATTAGAGATTCAACATGCTCCAATAAGTTAAAGATGTAGTAGTGAAGCAAGAAAGTCATTGTTACAGTAAGATGAAAACACAAGGAAGGAAGTAAAGGAAATAGTCCTCAGGTTCAGAAAAGTGATAAAAGGAAATAAGAAAACAAAATGCAACTTGTGTAAGTGTTGCAAATGAAATTTTTTCTGTCCTAGGGTTATTAACTTTCAGCATTGACGATGACATTTCAGTAATCAACTGAAAGATGACAGAAGTGATAAAAGAGATTTAAATATTCCTATGTACCTACACAAAAAATGGCTGATAGATCAAGAAAGTAATGGAATGTAACAAGATGTATGAGTGGGATGCTACATCTCTTATCTTAAAAAGCAGCAGAATAAACAATTATCTAGTCCTGTGCTTTTAATTCAGTCAATAAAAGCTATGTTGGTAACTTTTAAAAGAAACTAAACATATTTTGAATGACTGTTACTATAACCACAGGAAACCGAATAGAGAATCATAGATTTGTTTAGTCTCCATCCCTGGAGGTATATAAAAAGACATGTAGATACAATGCTTAGGGACATGGGTTAGTGCTGGACTTGGCGGTGCTAGGTTAAGGGTTGGACTCAATGATCTTAAAGGTCTTTTCCAACCTAAATGATTCTATGATTCTATGATTTACAGTAACATCAAACAGTTTTCCTGCCTTTTTGGATGCTCTCAGGGACTAGGATTTTTTTTTTTTTCATTTTCTCTGATTAAACTATCCTGAACAACACCAAATATTTTCTACATGAGTTGCAGTGAAGTTAAATTTTGTCATCATGTACGTTCAGCTAGAAGCAGTTCCCTTCTCCCGTCTTTCTATTGTCTCCATGTATAGATTTTCATTTTTGGATTCCCCTAAGATGGCTTAATTTCTTTAGGAATCTTTGATAACAGTTCTTACTAAAACCCTGGAAATGCATGTATGTTCCAGCAACTGGATCTTCATTATCTTCAAACTCTAAGGATGCATTAATATCAACACATTTAATGTGTCTACAACTGCTATCTGGCACTTGAACTTACTAGCAGTGTGCAGTCTGTTTCATATTCTACAAAACAGGTGGCTGCATGTTGAGAATGGTCTCCGGATTGCATTAGGTCCTAAATTGTTTGCAGGCCAGTGATAGTTGGCATGAGTCAAAAGCCTGCCACAGAGTGCTCTAACAATTTATTGGTAAATAGAATCAAGTTCCATTGTCTGGGAACGTTCCCAAAGTAGCCATTTACTTTTTTACAGGACTATATTGATTTTGGATGGAAAGACTGCTCTCTATAGAACCTGCATTGATTCTTCCTCCTTTCCCATGCTGCTCTCTCTTTTTTTCCCCCCCCATGACAGTTCCAATCTTCACAGTTTGTCTGAAGTTAAATCAGGTTTACCAGTTCATTTTCTAGTTCTCTCCTGGATTATTTTAAAATTGATGTCCTATTTGATCCTTTCCATCCTGCTGATTTTAGCTGGTAGTTAGCAATTTCATATTTGATTACTGTTAGAGTTCCTGTCTGGATATCATCTCTTCATGTCAATTTCTTATTAATCTCTTTATTGGTTTATCTCAATAGCCATTTACTGAGACTTCAATTTGAGACAGTTCCTTAGACTGCTCCCTCATAAAAAGAAATGAAAAACCATTATGGAGACACATTAAGAGAACACAAGTACAATATGTTTTAGCTGTTCTACTATGGTCTTTTCTTCCTTAAGTGTTTCTTTAGCACCTGAATCATCTTTGGACCCTTGTCAATTCTTTGGCAGCCTTCCTGATTTCACTGCACTTAAAAAAACTCTATTAGAAGTTTAAATGTTGTTAGTAAGTTGCACCTAAAAAAATTTCAAACCTGCAGTGTTTAACTCACCATCATATATCTTCCTTTCTCCTATTTTCTTCATTTGGATCAAACTTTTATCTTTTGAATGACTTCTTTTCTTCTTCTTCTTCTTCTTTTTTAATTATACCCTATACTCAGCTGTTTACTAGACCTTTTTAGCCCTTTAGACAGATATTCTATAGAGACTTTGTCTCACATATGGTTTTTGATTTTCTATACTGCCTGCCTGAGAGAATTTACACATATTAGCTCTCTTAGGTGTCTTTCTGACTATCATTGTAACTATTTTATTGATATACATCTGTAGGTTTTCTTTGTGAAGTTAAACATTATTTTGGTAGATTTCTGTAGCTCTTTTTATCATGCAAATTTGTTTAATTCTATTATTTTTCAAAAGCGATCTATTTAGATGCTTTTCTGGGTGTTTAGCACTAATTAAGGCACTGCAGCACCTCAGTCTAAGGAACCTAGCAGGGACTTTACACAGGACTCTAGGCTCAGGGTTCAAAACCTGGGCTTCTCTGTTGACAGACAGCTAACCATCATAGAAAACAAATTTTAAAACTCCAACAATCATAAAAGATAATAATAATAATAAAAAGTTTTAATATGATGGTTCGACTTAATTTCCAGTTTTATTCCTGCCTGCAGCAGGAATGTGAGTGAAATCTGTCAGTCTGTCAAGTTTCCCCTGCATTATGTCCTGAAGGCAGGGAAAAACTAAAATTCTTGGATGAACTTGAGCAGCACCAAATCCTGTGTGGTGAAAATGGTGGTAAAGACAATGGTGCTGTCTATTATTTATAAAGGAGCTTGACATCCGGGCAGACTTCAAGTCTTGGCCTTCTTTATCTTGTGGGATTTCAAGCTTGTATGTCTCCCAAGCCAGCAGACTGTCTTCATCATGATTTTATCATAGTGTGCTCTACTAAATGTCTCAGAGAGAAGCATTTACAAAACTACCAGGGTTAGACAAGCAAGCAGCAGTATGTGTGTCTGTAGTGAAGACAGCCCACTGGGAGTCAGGGGTTCTGCTTCTTGTTCTATTTATACATTTAGGTGCTGCAAGGGTTAGGCCCCTATAAGGCACTCTCTTTATAGCTAAAAATTCTTCCTGCTTCTGACCTACTGCAGAGATTTCTGCTGTCTGAACTACAGAAACAGGTGACAGCAGTAGCTGGTTAACATCTCCCTTTGAAGCAGAAGCATGAGAAAAGAAGGTGCTTTGAAACAAAATGTTGACCATAAAAGAAAAAGGATTTAGTGAAGACATAGTGATGGCCCCATTCCTATTTGTCTGTCCTCCACATCCCCACTCCCAGCACAATTCTTTCTGGCCTACCCAGCTGAACTGTTGTCCCATTTTTTACTTCCATGCCCATTCCCTCCACAGGAACCTGGTTATTTACATAGATTCATTACAGGACAGTGTTCTGGTTAGCATCATCTTTAATTTAATGATTTATATTCTTGACATAACTCTCTAGCCTGTGAAATCAGTGTTTGTTTGTTAGTAATTAAAATATCTTTAAAAGGCAACCCCCTTCCATTTCAAGGAATTTGATTGTACTTTTTACTTGTTAGTGTCCTCAAGAAGGCGGCAATGTAAAATGGTCACTCTTACCTTTTCTTGCTTAAAATTAAAGCTTATTTTAGAAGGTGAACTAATAAACATTTTTTTAATAAGTATGCCTTTTAATTTAACAACAACTGTTACCTTAGTAAGTATCAGATTTAGACATAGTCATCAGCTCATTGTTTTAAAAAGTCTTGTAATTACGACATAAACTCTCTTGACAACTCAGCTTGTTACTACACTAGTTCAAGACATCTGGCTATAGAATAAATCCCAACATCTAAACTGAACATAGAAATTTCTGTTTTGTTTCAAAACTCTTCTTCCACCATAAAGTTAATAAAAACTGAACTTACTGTGACACCATGAATGGTGAAACAGAACTCTTTATTAGATGGGAGAAGGCCAAGACTATGAGGTCTGCTTAGAGGTTTGCTGTATTGATTAGCCTAAATAATGTAATGCATTTTTTATATATGAACAATTCCTATGAGTCTATAGAAACAGCAAAGGTTTAGCTCAAAGTACACTAAGCACCTCTTAAAATGAAAAGCAAACCTACAGTATGCAGTGTGTTCATTGTGTTTGTTAAGTGATCATTTCTTGATGATAACATCCTGAAGCACAGATTGGCTTATTTTCTGTTGCTTCTAGATTTTATTAGGACAAATACTTTCTATTGATGTTTATGAATAGAAACTGACATTTCAAAACAAAGCTTAAGTCTGTAGATTGTTTTTTGTTAGATTTCTACATGACTGAAGGCACAACAAAATGTCTTGTAATGAAAGTATTTTTATAGTGGTTGAATGTCAATGTGCAGTATGTTAAAGTTCACGAAAATGCTGAGCAAACTAGGAAATATGTCAATTTGTAATGCTTATGGCTGATAATGCCATCAGAATAAGTCCTGGTTTATTGCCACATACACAGCAAGAAGAAGATGACACTTTCAAATAATATTTTTTTTATTTTTTCTCTTTACTGGTTTTCTGCATGGCAGAAACAGACAAAGTTATCAAGGCTGAACATTAAAATTTAGTGCAGTACACATGTAAAAGTTGTTATTCACAGCATACTTGTAATCTAACACAGCCTGTGCAGTATAAGTATCTGGAGAATTCCACCTTATTCTCTTTTGTTCACTCACATATATTTGAAATTCCACTGTATTTCAATGTCTTCGTTTAGGACAATAGCATGGCTACAAACTCCAGTTGTATTTTGAGTTACTCCCAGAACTTTAGCAGCTGAAATGTTCAAAACAGGTATCTGTACTGGGTAGCTAGTCAGGAAAGCATTAGGCAAGTTGACAACATGTTTGAGTGCAGGAAGTTATAATTGATATGTGGGAAAGGAGACAAGAAACAACTCTAGCGAAAGGAAAAGGGTCTCAGCTGCTGAAAGAAGCAGCCAAAATCACAGGCCAGTTCTGTGTTAATTCTCTGGCAGATAGATATAGTTTGTTTCCTTCCCAGAGGAGAAAAGAATGTCCTTGTTACCTTTTATTTAAACTCAAAAGTGTATCCAGGGTAACTCTATGCATTTCTTATTACAGAAAAACAGCTTCTATAGTTTAAGAGTTTTCCATTTGCTGTCATAACCAAGGTGCATTTTCAAAAGTAATTTCAGTGATTTTGAAAGGTTTTCATTCTATACCACAACAAAGTTCAAAATCATGGTCCATACTTTGGCACCATGTATATATTATTATATTCACCATCTTAAAGCTATGATTACTATAAGAGTCCTTTCCTCCCCTGTTTTCAAGGAAACAAAAAGACAAGAACGGTTTGTTGAAATTAAAGTTACTGGGATGTTTTCTGCATCACAGAAAACTTTACACGTGTGAATAGCAAGGCTTGAGATCATCAAAACAGCATTCTTTTTAAACAATTCTGTAAAGAGGAAACCCTCTAGTAAGATCATACTCAAACTGCCAGTTTAGGTTTGAGTTCTGTGTCAAGGTTATTGACTGTCATTACCCATTTCAGTTTAGTTATTATTTCAGGGCAGTTTATAAACCTTCTGCTTATGTGCAGAGATGATCTAGCCATAATAAGTAAAAGCTTAATTCACAGCCTCTGCTGTCACAATTTACAGTCAGGTGCAGATATACTTTAGTAGAAGGGCCTTCTCTGAGATGCTTAGCATGCAGAAGTTACATGGCGTCTGTCAGTCATGTACTCCCAGGGTCACTTGTGTGGTGAGAAAGCTGAAGATACCTGTTCTACTGTAATCTGCTTTAGCTTCACAGCTCACTTTACTAACAAATATAAAGGGAGGTGTAGTCATAGCCATAAAATTACCAGTGTCAAGAAAAGGTGTTTTGGGTGGTTCTGTATCTCATAATGATGTATCATAACACAGCTGCATGCAGGAATACTCCCAGGATGCCTTACTATGCACTGGACAGCTTTTAATCATACCATACCTTGATCGGAGGGCCTCACGCAGAAGTACAAGGAGTAAAAGAGAGTTCCCATAGATAAGGCTGAGAACTGTGCAAAACACTCCACAGTGTTGTAGCTGCAGGTCCAGGAGGATTTTGTTATCCAGTCACCAGAGTTGATTTCAGCTTTCTAAAGCTAGAGAAATCACCTCTCAGTACCAGAGTTCCTGTGCTGTCCATTACATTACAAAGACAGGAGGAGAGGATCAATGTAAATGCTAAAAATTTTTGCTACAAGCTTTTCTTTCTCTTTTTTTTTTTTTTTTTCCTCCCAGAAGGCAAGAAGTAGAAGGAAACAGAAAAGGGTTAATATATTAGTGCTCAATAGCAATTACTGATTAATATAAATTCTTAAAATGAAGAAAAATCTAAGACGACACTTCTCTGCAAAACAAAACCTCATCAAAATATCATGGATTATAGGGTTCTCAATTATTAGGGCCAGAAATACAATTTTAAAGAGTTGGTGATTTGTTCCTGCTAAAGGAGATGGTTTCTGCAGATTTGAAGACCTGGCCTGGGATATACTTTGTGAGATACTCTATGTTCTTAAAGCCCTACTATACCTATGACTAGGTCCAAATGCCCTGTATCCTTGTGCTGCAGAGAGAGGTAGGTAACCTGTCCAGAGTGAAGGGTGTGATGTATACCACTTAAAGGAATAGTCAGGAAGAAAATGAATGACGTAAAGTGCATTTGTCTCTCCAAAAACTAAAAGATAGAGAAGCTTCTTCTGCAGGTGAAGTTTTCACACATCAAAAAACCAACTGCTTGGTAGACAATTTGTACTATAGCTGTTTTATTTACACTTCTTATCAGTTTCTTAAGAGCAAAGAATTAATGACAGCTAAAAGGGGACAGCTCGCTGCTCCCAAGTCCTCTGTGGCCAGAGAGCAAGCAGGTGTTCATTTTTCAGGCCATGGCAGTGGTACAAGATTGCCTGATGTGGGTAACAGCTGCACAAGGGCAGAGGAAGAACCCTGTGTGAGAACCTCTGGTCTACAAGCTCAGGTTGCTTGCCAACACATCTGCGTCTGTCCTGGATTACTGGATGGCATACAGTGCTTTGGGAACAGCTGAACAGGGAAATCTCATGAAAACTGAAATGACCTTTATCCTAAATAAGTGGTGGTATTGTTTTGTTTTGTTTTTTAAATCTATAAGACAAGAGGTCAGAATATGCCTATAACCTCCTTCCTGCTCCATCATTTAATCTGCCTCAGGTGTCCTATATCACCAGTCCTTCCTCACAGATCTCACCAGGAAATACTCATTACTGTGTGTGCCTGGGGCGGGGTATGTGTGTGTGCAGATATTTTTTAATTATTTATTTATTTTTTTGCTTTGGGCATAGTGTGTCCTGTGCATGCAGCAAATATCCCTCAGTGTGTGTTTTGGCTAGAGATGGCACTACAAGGCTGTCAGTGCTGCCCAGGATTTTGTTCTCGTAGCTGAGAAATGTGAGAGCAAGGCAAAGTGATTTAACCCATCTGCTCAGAGCAAAGGCAATTATTTCCTTCCCTCCCACTCACTCCTTCATGGCTGTGAAAATTTATTAAAGTAAACTCTAGCTTTGCCCATTGTCACCTGCCCTTCTCCCACAGGAACCCTGTTGTCTTCTATTTCTCTCCTCAGTAGCAGGGAATTCCAATACGTTGTAGCAACTTGCAGCTGCCTCAAGGACTCAGGAGAAAAATTTCTCAAATATCAGGTGAGAAAGGGAGGGATTGGATCAGAAAAAGTCAGATTTGCCCAGAAGACCCACTGTTCCCACTCTGCAGTGTTTTTGGCAGGGCGTGCCAGCAGCTGTGCAGTTTTGCAATTTAATTTCAGCAACACTCATGGTTCAAAGCATTATCAACCATGTCTGGTGAACAGATGTGCTCTGGCAAAATTCAACCATCACAACAGCTTCAGCTGTGCACCTTTCATAGCAAACTGTCCTGTAAACCAAAATTATTCTTATGAACAGGAGAAATATTCATTGACTTGAAGGCATCTGCTCAGAGGAAAACTGTGATGGCTATTCCAAGGGCTGTGTCTTAACAGTAGTTAGACTGAAAACTTTGGATTTTTTAGATATTTACAGTATATGGTATAATTTATTCAGGCTAAAAGTATCTAGTTGTATAAAGCTAAAATAAAGATAGCGAAAGCAAGTTAAACTCTCATCACCTTACTGCTACACAATTTTCTGCTTCAGCTAATAGCTAAAATAAGACCAGACAAGGCCAGGCAAGTCCTCAGGCCTTATATAGCTAACCTAGCACAAAGTTGTGGTCCATTAATAGCAATGGGAACAGCACAATTACTACAGAGCTACAAGTGTTGAACCTTCCTCTACTATGCAAATAAGTATCTCTCACAAAGTGTTAGACTTTACAGCAAGTAGTAATAATTGCTGATTCCAATATCTTACTGCAATTTAATCAAAACTATGCAAAGCATCACACACAACTTCACTCATAGCATATTTCAAAATAGTGTAAGTTGTGGCAGTTGAGAAATCACTTTAATCGTTCTAGGCTAATGCCCGTAGTAATTTTTATTTTTCCTAACAAAGTCAAATAACAGGGTTGTGAAGCTTAGTTTCTTAATATTTTTTGCAAAGCAGGTTTTTTTCTTGTCACTAGCAGACTCAGCTAAAGACTACACTGTTTATAATACCATAACCACCAAGCTTGTCTTTTGCTTTGATGAAATGTACTAGTTTAAAACAGATCATCTGCTAGGCTAATTAGGAAGGTGTATTAATCCAAAATAATTCCATATTGAGCTCACTTCTTCTTAGTTAAAGGGCCTGAATTCCCATTGTTCTGAATCTTTTGAACTGGTTTAGAAGATAACAGTGAAAATACTAGTAAAAAGACTATATCAAAAGTTGCTGTGATTACTAATATAGGTTAATCTATAGAGCTAGACACTTCCTCAAAACCCTCAGTATACAGACACATATAATGAGTATCTATTAGATACTGTGTACACAGCCCAGATTTCATACCTCAAAACGGGGTGGCAGGACCAGTGATGTTCCAGATGGAAAGCCACCTCACAAATTACTTAGTTTGGATCTGCAATATGTAGTTTATGAGACCTTGAATAAATAATTGCCTCTACACTCACATGAAACACTGAAGAAATTCTCTCTGGAATAAAAACCCCTACACCACTTCAATATTATAACCCTTATTATTATAAGATATTTCTATTATACTAGACTACTTTAGAGTGCCAATAAAAAAAGTGTCAACTGTATGTTCTACTCAGCATGGTTATTTTATTAAGAGACGCTGATATCTTCTCCCAGGGCAGACTGAGAAATAAAGAAGGGGGAAACTTCCTACAAATGCATAATTCCTGAATGTTCTGTCAGGTAATGTTTGTGTAAATGTGAAATGCTAAAGTATTTTGTTATAGATGAATTTCCCATGGAGCCTAACAAGATACAAAACAACAGCAGGAGCTAGATGTTAAGTTGTAGTCTGGAAAAATTATTATTTCTCCTTCTCCCCAAAGAAGAACCCTGATTTTCATATCAAATCATAGATGGTTTCCCAACCTCATAAGGCTAAATAAAACATAATTCTAACCAAATCAAGCTTTAAAAAGTAACTGTCCAATGTTGTTGAAGTGATTGCTATTAATTATATCCCTAAAAAAAATCCACTATATAAAAAGATCACTCTTCTGAAAGCTCCCCAACAGGTTCAGGGCCCTTCTGATTGACCTGGGAGTAGGTCTACCACACATGGCTCCAAAAGAAACAAACTCCTGTGTTCAGTATTCCAGCTAATCAGCTCAGATTGCTTATAGGAGAGCCAGTGGCATATCCATTTACTGCAGCTCGTTCCCATGAATTTGCCATCAGCTTAAATCCAAACAGTTGGTGTCCTCATTGCAGACAGTCCCTTTTTCACAGGCAGACTCATGTCAGACATCCCCACTGCCTGACCTTCCAAGAATTCTAAGTACCTCATCCTAAGTACAAGAATTCTAATTCTCAGAGATATAATGGCAAGTTGAAAGGTAAGGTTCAAGAACATCTCTACATCAATCACAAGCATGAACCTTCTTGCATCCAGGAAATGACCAAATAGACCAGGAGCATTAAGTCTAAATAAAAAGCAATCAAGGGAGATATGACACGGGTCTACAAAGTCAATGGGGTTGTAGAAGACTGAAGTGCAAAAAAGTAAGTGCATCAAATGATGTTATCAGAAATAATTAAACATAAAAAGTAATCATTCCACCTTCCATATGCAGTAATGATTTGGAGTGCTTTGTCTCTCTAGAAAGCCAAGAGTTTAAATTAGTTCAAGGATGGACTAGATGTGTTTAAGGCAGAGAACTCCAATGACACAGAGAAGTGATGTGTGGCTCAGAAAGTCTCCAAGACACAAATGGTTGTGGAATAGACTATGCATGAAAACTACTGTATGTCCTGAATCTAGTCTCCTATCTTTGTCATTTTCTAGCTGCTAATACAGACAAGCTGCTTGTATTTTTTACCTAAACTAATATAGCTAGTTTTATGTGCTCTGTGACTCTCTCTGCCATTTTTTTTTTTTAGTGCCTCTGAAGCCTTCCAAAGAAACATATAACCTTTTCATCTACTGTCACCATTCTGTTTGAGCTGCAGATTTTCAGAGCAGATGTTTGCAACTTGGAACTGTCACAGCTAGAAGTGAAGAGCCTTCTCTGGGCTGATGCAGTGGAGGACAAATTACTGCATTACAGTAGGGTTATCCTTAAGCTAAAGCTGTTTTGATTCTACTTTTATGAAGTTCACACCCTACAAATACAGACAATGACAATCATTCCATCAGTTCATTGGCAGTTATGTGGTTCAAGTACAAGAACCTGTCTAGGATGAAAATGAAATAAGCCAGTTAGATATGCTTGTTTATACTGCTCAGAACATGAACAATATTTTCACTTCAGTAGAATGGGGGTTTGAATTCATGGCTCTGTATAGCCCATTGCTTTGTAGAGGGCTATTTCACAAAGATCTTTTTATTATTATTTACAAATGATCATTCCATCCAATGCTAGTTCATTTCTCTAATCAGATATTTTAGTGGAAACAAAATATATGCTAACATATATGAATACATATAATATATGAATGCACAGCTAACTAATATCATTATTTTAAATAAAATAAGCTTTTTTATAAAATGAGGAGTGACTGTATATTTTTTCAGTGTCAGTTGCCTTAAGATAGTGTTATTCCTCCCTGTCAAAATAACACAGCTAAAAAAATGGAAATGCAAATAATGTAAAACCTATTTTTAGAAAATATTTTTAGAAAACAAGAAGGAAAAGAAGCTGGAGGTATCAGTGCATGAAAATATCAGAGATCAATGGTCAAAATTCACTAAGAAAATCAGTTTATGAGAAAACCTGATCTTGCAGTGTCTTCTGAGTATATGTGGGCAGTAAGTACAGCACACAGTAAAATTGTGGGAGAATGGTATGGCTCTAAAAAGTCTTGTTCTCAGAGCAAAGCCCATGACCTGTTATAGCTGCCTCCCTTGGGAAAGTAAATCAGCACAGTCGCACATTGTTCCACATATGACTGTGCAACAGAGTTTTTAAAACCAGAAATCTGATCCAGGTGTAGAGCTTCCAGGAAGCAGTTCTGCTTCAAGATTCAAAGACCTGCTGCTGTTCACAATTTCCCTTCCTTGCTTTTATCAATAGACGAAGCTCTTGAACTAAAAATTTCCTCAGCTCTAAACAAGATGTCAGACAATGCCTAAATGTGTCAGCTAGTGGTCCTGCCATGATTTCTACCTTTGAAGACAGATGAAAAGTATCTGCACGTGTTTTTATAATGACATGAAAGATGGCATTTTGAAAGAAACACTTAACATTTATAATAGTAACCCTTTTCACCATAACATCACATGCTGTTACTTGGTATATTAGTAACTTTTGTAAGTTTGAGAGATACAGTCAACAGACCTGAAAAATAGTACCATTTCAATCTCCAGGACAGGGTGTGTTTGTTTGTTTGTTTTTTTTTATCTAGCTGCTGGATCAATATCAATAAGCCCACACAACTCCAAGGGCAAGATGAAATATGAATTACAGCTACTAAAATTCAAATTATTTTAAAACTTACATAATATTAGAAAATCAGAAATAAAACATTAAAAAAGTATTTTTCAAAGAAAACAGAACTCTTTCTTCACTTATAAGACATATAAAGTTTTCCAAATATTTATTTCATCAGGCGATGAGACCTGATCATGGTCATGATTGTTATTTTATATGACTCAAAGATTTTAACTGAAGAGATACCTTTGTAACATCATGGTCCTCATTATTCATGAAAATAAATAGTGCTAAAATGAGCTGCTTCGTGTATTTTTTTCTGCAGTGACTTCTAGAGCTGCTTATTCATTGACTTTGTAGTGTGTATTCATTCTAGAAATCAAAACAGAGGTCAGTTAGGTATACACACATAGTTACCATATCAAAAATTGGTAAAATAGTAATTATCTTCATACTCAAATGTATCCTATTTTACCGTCTTTGCATGTAAGATTTATAGAATATGTCTTCCTAAATTCCTTCTGTCAATAATACTGGGTGCATTTTTTAAACAACTAAAACGTCCAAATGTGGTCCTTGATCAGACCAAAGCAGAACTGAAACACTGTAATTTCATGAGCTGTCTTTTTAAGCAAGATTTCAGCTTCTTGCTAATGAATGGAGTTCATCGATATTAAAATAAAATGTAATTTTATCACTATTGATATGACTTGCAAAATACTCAAGATAATAAATATTTTTGAAAGGTGTTCTAGCTTCAAAAGAGGCTACTTTCAAGATTCTGTCCCCCCTGTATTCACTTTTCCTTTTTCCAAGATTTTAATTTTCCACTATTCAAACTGATACTTAATTCTTTTTTGGATTTTCTCCATTTTCCAAATGGATGTTGTTAAGGAAATCCTCATATCAGAACTGAGAGAAGCACGTGTGGAGCTGAAGGAGAGAGAGAAGAAAGAACTTGAAGCCAAGGACATTTTCTGTTTCAGTTTGAGTTGAACTGGCTGATTTGAGGGGGTTTGTGTTATTTTTATTTTTAATTATGTTATTATATGTGTTTGGTGAGCAATATTTTATTTTACCTGAAATAATTATTTCACTCATTCAGAAAATCATTTTATGTGTAAATAGACCATGCATGTAAATAATTGGGGTTTTGAGCCATTGAACAAAATTTGAGAATGCATAGTGCTATTAAACACTGCCAGTTCCATTTCTGGTTGCAATGTTTTATTATTATTTGTGTGTTTATATTAAAGTATCTGATGAATATAAATATGGTTCTTATTTTTTTTCTTTTACATTCGAAGCCACTGAAGTCAAAATAGGAAAATAGGTCTGTCTTTGACGTTTTAAATTGTGTTTGTGCCTGCAACAGTTAAAACAGTTTTGCCTTCCAAAATACATATTATGATCATTTGTATTTAACTGAGAAGGTCTAGGCCTCATTTGAAATACCTTTGTTTTCTAGAAATCATATATAGATAACAATAACCAGTGAAGTAAATGGCTTTTCATCCAATCTCCTTAGCTGATCTTGGAACAGTAACAGATATAACAATTACATCCAAAAAAACACATTTGTTTTTTTTAATAGACTGCTGCAGAAGTTAGCTTGTTTTTTTCACAACATTGTCCTGGCTTCCCTTCAGCCCTCACAAAATTGTAATTTGTTTCCAGTTTTAATGCTTTTTGCAAATAAGCCTGGTTCCATTTTGAAGACTCACCCTTTGCCTTTGTTTTAATATCTTTGTCTTCTCACTATATTAATCATCAAAGATATGAGTGCTAAAAGCAGTTAAGATTACTTATCCAAACTGCTTCTTGTTATGGTTAAATCCTGCTTATTTTATGAATAAAATTTCCTGTCACTGAAGGACATTTACTCAGTGCTGGCTATCTTGAGATTTCTAGGAACAAAAAGCAGTTCTCAAGTGAAGTTTCAAAGCTCAATTTGCCAGAATTTTGAGCAGATAGGCATGATCACAAGGTAGGGGTTGTTCAGATTAAGGTGTCCTCAAGAGCTTACTGCACTTTACTAGAAGCTTCAGCACTTAGATAATCCATAGTAAGAGACGTTGTATTTGTACCTTCAATATGAAGGGAAACAAGTGATTTTTATACAAAAAGCTTCATTTTGCTTGGCATTACAGCAAGATAAGATGCACACAGGAGAGGTTACTAGAGCTCAGATGAGAGTCAACAATTCTCAAGTCTGGGGCAGTAACTTCCTGGAGTCATATGAAATTTCCTGTTATCTCCTAACATTTCTTTCTTGCTTCCATTCTCTCTGATGTACCTCAGCTCTGGTTACACCAAATAAGTCTTGTTCTATGAGCATTTTTCTAACTAAAAATTACGGGACTATTTTTGATCTAGTGTCATCATACCAGGGATACAATTTGAGGTGTGACTATTCATTTCTACAATAAAAAATATAAAATACCTACCCCAATGACCTAAAGAAAACCATATTTTGGGTGCAGAATACGGGCTTACCATTTACTTACTACTAGTACTTGCCAAGTAATTAGTCTCCAGACTGTAGATTGAGAGCCAATTTATGTGCCTTTTATTACTGCATAGAAATACTGTTAAGGACTTGAGTTTGAGACTTGGATTCCCTCTTTAAAGGTCACATTCTTTAATCTTATTCTTTGAAATAAAAAAAATTCCTTATTTGTTAAACCATCTGATCCCCAAGCTGCTGCATCATCAGTCTGATTGGTAGCACAGCTTAACATTATCCTCCCTATTAGCAGCAAAACAGCCATAAGATTGTATTTTCTTGGAATTATATTTTTAGCTTTATCCTTTCCAGATGATTCTGGGCAAGAGTCTAGAAGTAGCCATTTAAAGATTAAAGGTTTCAGCTTCTTGAGAAATTATGTTGATTTGTCCTTTAAACACAGGTTTTTCTACACAGACTACAATCTTACAAGCATTTTGGCATAGTAATCAATTAATGGAAAATGTTTGGAAACAACCAGTACTGGTTTTTTTCACCTTTTCCAGAGCCAGTATTGAAAATCTTCATGGGATTCAAAAGTGTCATTAACCAAAAGCCAAAGCTGACCTGTGTGAATGAAGCGCCATAAATATGATGAAACTGGCATCATCCAACTCTGGTGGAGATTAACTGGACCTGCCCAGCCAGTTCAGTCCCCAAAGACAATAGAGCACAAAGACGTGGGGCTTCTTAGGATGAAGAAAAAATGGGAAGAAATATCCAGGGGAAAGACAGAAGAGAAATAAATGTTACTGTAAAAAGTCATTCTGTGTTTTGTACAGAGGAAAAAATAGCTGCTATTGAAGGGCTGACTACAGAAGCTCTACTTACACTTGATGACCTATGGAAAATGTTTTCTTTTGTTTTATTTGTCTTTCTGTTTCAACCTATAATCCTACCTGCATATACCAAACATCGCAGCATGCTGCTCAGTTACCTGGAAACAATATTTTTATGCTTTTCAGAAGTCATCGAAATAAAAAGCAACATTTTAACTAAGGCATCCAGATTTTGCCACGCTGCCTGCTGAATGTTACTAAATTGAGATGGGTAAAATAGCTACTCTCTGT
Organism: Falco rusticolus; assembly: GCF_015220075.1. NCBI lineage: Eukaryota > Metazoa > Chordata > Aves > Falconiformes > Falconidae > Falco > Falco rusticolus. The sequence continues at coordinate 43,477,070 of NC_051191.1, read as the reverse complement.
TGAATTTGAAAAGGCTTGTAAAATTTAGAAGAGCAAAAAATTATCAACTCCCACCAAAGCTTTCTAAATTGAACATGATAATCTTTGTGAAAGACACATTAACTGAGCCCAAGAATGCTGGTTCAGATTATTTCATTTCATAATGTCACAGATTTTATAATAAAAGTCTTAATCTTTAGATAAAAACTAATCATGAAGTTCAAAAAAAAGCTGCCTTCATGTTGTCCTAAAACTATTCTGCATAGCATAGAAATAAAACCACAGATACAGCTTTGTGGATGAGAGTTTCTGTGTTAAAATGATATTGTACCAGACTTCTCATTTTGTGCTGTAAAGCTAGATAATAAAGTAGAATATAGTAATTATTATATTAATCTCCAGCTGGAAAGGTACATTAATGTGAATAATAAAAGCTTGGCCTTTATGAACACTGATAAGTTTTATTGGAAAGACATTAAATACATCTGTAGGGTTGGGCTTTACATAACAGTGTCTCATCAGCTTCTCCAGACACAGGGTGGAACGGGCTTACCACAGCTCTCCAGAACTGTGCATTCGGACACAACACATACACGGATGAGAGCTGCACTTCTTACATACTGTACAACAGGTACATTTTGTACTTCTATGAGATTATGGAAGGTGGACTTTGTAGCATTGCATTTAGTACTGCAACTTGATAAGAATTTCAAAAGAGATCTGAAATTAATAAAACCTTCAATTGTGCCAAACCTTGTCAAATTACATGTTGAGACTTCTCCATCAAAACTTGTTAGTCAAGCAAAGGACTGGGAATGACTGAGACAGAAACTGGAAATCCTCTCATGTAAATCTGTGGTCTCTTTGATGAAGGCTTTTATTTCTCACTTACCAGTTTTTCAGTCAAGTCCTGTACACTCAATTTCAAGAAAAAACCTTTTAAAAATAAATATATATATGTGACATATATTAAATATCTCTAAAATTTCACACAGAAGAAAATTTAACCATCACTGAAATAAACATACAACTTTGAAATGTATTGCCAGAGCAGCTCCAATTTGTTTTAAAGAATTAGTGCTCATTTTTATGATCACTCCTTCAATATTCAGAGATTATTTTTACAGTATACTGATGACAGACTAAAGATACAATGACTATAGCCTTTCAATACAATAAACACAGGATGGGAAGCAGGAAAAGAATCCCAATCAAGCATTGCATATAGCATCATTTGTGTGCTTTTATTTGGTGGATTGTATCCCACATAGACTTAGACTTAGATGAAATGAACATAGTTTAAGTCACCTTAAATATATACAAATCTCAAAATGTTTCCAAGTTTTTTAATCACCATCCACTTGGAAGCGTAATAGTCTATTCTTTGCTTAATGATTTTCAAGGCAGCAATGAAGCAGCATGGGAACTGTGAAAGAAATTAAAAGAAAGTATAATACAGTCAAATTATTTAAACATTGGCAAAGTGTTATTATTTGTGGATGATAACTGCTGTTAAACTTAGGAGACATAATTCTGTCCACAAATTAATGGGAAATGAGAATAAATACATTTTCAGTTAATTATCCAGTTCATATACTGCATAATACTGAAAAGTCAGGTTTAAGTAAGCCATAATACAATCTTGCAGACACAAGTCACTGGTCATTATTATTCATTTACCAAAAAAGTTTTAGAATTATAGGAGATATTTCATTTGTCAGATGCGAATACAGGGAAATGGTCAGGCATGCCCCCATAAGATAGCTACTGTAATATTCTCCAGTTGCAAGGATCTTAAAGTGTTATTTAGCTACAGAAATTACTTTTAGTTACCTTAATAAGAATTGAGTAATTGCTGGTTTTGTGATAAGTATGATGAAGTTAGAAATGTTGGAGTCATCCTCATAATCATGAAATTCTAATACTTTTTCACAAAGTGTAAGTAGTTTTTCATGATATAGTGTTTACTTTACAGTTACCTGATTTTGCTTGTGCTGGTGTTTGTGACATGGTGCATTAGTGCATGTTAATATACAAAGAAATAATTTGCTATAATTCTTGGTGATAAAATTGCATCATGGCAAGCAGAATAAGCAAAAAGGAATTTCAGTCTGTGAAATGCATTAGATTTCAAATGCCTGATTCTGTATTTTAATGTCAACTAACTGAAGCAACTTAACTTATTGAGTTAGGTTGTCCAAAAAAGGAAAATGGCAACCATTTCTGAAAATGAAAACAGATTAACTATAAATTCTTAACTGAAGAGCTGTGTACTCAAAGATTTAACAGAATACACACTTCAGGAGTCTTCTATAATATCTAAAAATAGATCTTGAAATCCTAGGTGTGTAGATTACTTAAAAGTTATAGAATTTATAATGCTTTTTCCCATCTCAGAAGCAGCAGAGAAAATATATTTTGTATGTGTGAACAGATTTAGATAGATTAAAGAAACCTGCTACCTACTGGCATCAAGTATAATTTTCAAATTAAATTACAATTTTGTATTTAAAAATGTTAATTTATTTTAACAACAAAAATAATGAAATTAATTAGAAATTATTACTCTTTTAAACATTACTAATTTTTATTACATCCACGTTTAATATTTAAAGGAATTGAAATTGTAGACCTAAGAGATATCTATGTGATCTATTAAAAGAGGTAGTATTATCCTAAAAATTTCCATAACATAAAAGATTCCTCTTTATTTTTTATGAGGCCATTCTTGAGTAGGCAAAGCTTACATTGTTGCTGTGTAAGGATATATTCTTTATTATCAGTGAGGAATGAGACAGAACAAAGGTACAGTTTCACTCTGTGTGAAGAATTCTGCTGAGCAGTTGCCAATTTATTCAGGAATGATGTATAAAGCCTTCATTCTGCTGGTTATTCAGTAGAGGTAAACGTGTCCTAAGAAGCAGCCTTTGGCTTCAGTGAAGCATAGTCTCCCTTTGTTGAGTAACCTGCAGTATCAGCAGAATAATATGCTGATAACAAAAATAGCTCTTAACCAACCCTACAAAATGTGTTAAGTTCTGTTCTGCAAAATAAGGTCATTGTGTCCACAAAGGACTGTATCCCATGTCAGAACCCTCTGTACTAGAAGTTATTTAGAAAGACCCTTTAGGATAGAAATTGTTTACAGTTGAGTTTTATATCAGCTGTAGAGCTGTTCACATCTTCTACGCATCCAGAGATATCATTTGGGAAAGAATTTCCATGTGGTTTTCCCTCTTGGCTGCCAGGGCACACAGCTGACTCATACTGAGTCTGCTGTCAACCAGCATCCCTGGATCCTTTTCTGCAGAGCTGCCCACCAGCCACATCCTCTCCCAATTTATACTTATGCCTGGCCTTACTCCACCCTAGGTGCAGAATCTGACATTTGAACTTGTTAAATTTAATCCCAATAAACATTGCCCAAATTATGTGTTACATTCAACATAGGCATGAAAATAAAGCACCAAATCTGGGCTTAGTGCACCTTGTAAGTGCGTGCAACAGATGTGCAATTAAGTCTGTCTTCTTCCTTGTCAACTACCTGCTCTATAAGAGTCACATGAGTCACGAAAAGGAGGGAGCACCGTGCCTTACAATTCAGTCCTGAGAGTGTACTGACTTTTCTGCCCTGTAAACTAGAAATTTGGTCCAAAACACCTAATTTCACTTACACTGGCTTGGTCATCCTTCAGAGAGTATGGGCAGGCAGCCTGTAAGCATGCATCCTCTAGCCATGTCCACTTGGGAATCCCATACTTCTGCTGTGTCTCCACATTATGGTGCAGCCATAAATCATCTACTTTCTGCATAAAGCTAAGTTTACCAAACCATTCGTGTTTACAGATTTGATTTCTGAAAGACAAAAAACTGTGCAGGATATGTCTTCCTTCTAACTGATTCACACCTCATTGAGAAAAAGCTTAGGATTTGCAACATGCAGACGACTTTTCAGGAGTTTAACTAAAACCTGTGATTTTTGTCTTGGGACTCATTTATTTCACTTTCTGTTCTCAGAAAATAAATGCTACTTTGTACAAAAGTTGTACTGTTTTTCAGTGAGAGAATTATAATCTCTTTGATAAATATATGTCCCTCACAAAAAAAGTAACCCTGTGTTTTCCGGCTCATGGAAAATGTCAAGTACAAACTTCAGTACATAGAGCTTGTGGCCTCTGCTCATTAGGCTTAGTCATCCTTCTTTTGAGTATCAACCTAGCATGCAGCTGATTTATTTCATGTTAGGATATATACAAAATGTATTTGTTGGCAATGAAGACAACATTGACATCAATATAGCCAGAATTAGTATTTCTCATGTTAGTTTATTAATTTACAAGTTAAAAAAATATAGCCACCTGAACTGAATATGAAAAATATGAGTAGAAAAGTGTTTGTTGGGGTTTTTTTACGCTTGTCAACAGAAATAAATTGAAAGCTTTCCTATGTGGCTGACAGAATGCATTACATTATACTTGGTTTGAATCTTACTTTCTATTGTCCTGGTATCATTTAACAGCATCCTGGAAAAATTTGCATTTGTTTTTTTTCCAGACAAATGCAATGGAGTACATTATGCAGTACAGTAGAATGACTGCAGCATGAAACTGCTACTGTAAGATACAATAAAAAAAATTACCACTTATTTTTTTCACACTATGATATGTATAATATTTATTCTAGCACAAGTACCCATCCATTTCACCAGTTGTCCAGCATGTCAGTTAATGAGACAATTATGATCACATTTGTTGTCACTAGCATTGTATGCTAAATTATCAAGATGAGATCCAATTATGCAGGTCTACTGCATGCCTTGGTTCTGCAGCTCATTATAGTGCACAGAAGTGAATCGTTACATCAGAGGTCAATGTTTTAGAAACATTTAGAAACAATTAAAGACATTTCTATGGTCTTCAAACATATACACATAAAAATAGACATGTTTAGGGTAATAGTGGAACTATTAATGATGACATCCCTGGAAGTGTCCCCAGCCCTGGAAGGATAGGTTGGGCCTGGGATGGGTGGATGGGCTTTGGAATGAGGCCAGGATGGGGCTTTGAGCAAGTTGGTCTAGTGGAAAGTGCCCATGCCTGTGGCAGGAGGGTTGGACCGAGATGATCTTTAAGTTCCCTTCCACCACATACTATTTTGTGATTCTATTCTATGATAAACTGCAAAGATATCTTGCACAAGTGAACAAATGCCTTTATTTTCCAAGTACCTGATCTTTGAATTTTCCATTTGTATTGTACAGAGTTAAAGAAGTCAGTCATGGAAAGCTTTATCTAACATCTGTGGTGATAATAAAACATCTATATTTCAGCAGCTAGGGTGGCAAATCCTATGGATTCTTTCCATCTTTTTAAGTACAGAACTGAATCTCCACTCTTTTAGAAGACTCTAGAAATGGAAAGGAAGGAAAGAGAAGGGAAGGGAAGGGAAGGGAAGGGAAGGGAAGGGAAGGGAAGGGAAGGGAAGGGAAGGGAAGGGAAGGGAAGGGAAGGGAAGGGAAGGGAAGGGAAGGGAAGGGAAGGGAAGGGAAGGGAAGGGAAGGGAAGGGAAGGGAAGGGAAGGGAAGGGGAAAGTTGGTTAATAACCCAGAGAGTCAATGTCATTGCAGCACCACTCTATCACCTTTGAAAAGTGATAGTAATTGGGGAAGGTTCTTGATGAGAAGTTTCCTGGTGACTGGGAAAAGGCAAATATAATTTCCATCTTCAAAGCACAAGAAGGAAGGCTGAGGGAACTCACTCTAGCACCAGGGAAGTCTTTAAATTGAATCCTCTTGGAAGGCATGTTCAGATGCATAAAGAGCAAGAAGGTGACAGGGAACAGCCAGCACAGAAGTGCCAAGGGTAAAATTGAGCCTAATCAGTTTAAGTGCCTTTCATGATGACTAGATCTTTAGGAGAGGGTAGAACACTTGAACTCCTGTGGCATCCTTTTAGCTGAATTAGGAAGATATGGACTGAATAGACAGTCTTAATGCTGACTGAAAATCTGGTTTGACCTGCGAGTAGAAGTCACAGTTGTAAGTCTAGCTGACAGCTTGTTAAAAGTTGTACCTTCAAAAGCCAACATACAAAAACACGCTGAAGAATCTGGGTTTGTTCACCTGGAGAACAGAAGGAAAAGAGAGGTTTATTACCATCTTCAACAGCCTAAGACGGTCAGTAAAGAATATGGAGCCACACTGTTATCACAGATACATGTCGAAAGGATGAGAGGAACAGTCACAAACTGCTGCAACCAAATTTTTGGCAAGATATTGTGTGTGGGGGTGGGTGAAGTTAATCATTATAAGGAATAAAAGCATCAAAAAGATATGTCAATGAAGATTATAGAACCTGCATCACTGGAGATTTTAAAAACTCAGCAATGCCCTGAGCAGCCTAACCTAGCTTCAGAGTTAGGCCTGCTTTCAGCAGGTTTTTGAATTAGAGGACTTTAGAAATCCCTTCCACCCCAAATCACACAACAAACTTAACCCCCTATCTGTTCTGGCTTGTTAAGGTTTATCTTGAAGGCTGAGATCCCATATTCTAACTATGATTAGAGAACTCAGTCTACCACCTGGTACTTGTGATTTTTGGCCATGTCTCCAGGTGTGAACCTGATGAGCAAATAGCTTATTCTTAAAGTATGTGGTCATGTCAAGAAATGGTAAGAACAGCACATCTGAATAAATATGTTGTATGCAACTTCTGACCTTTATTGTGTCTAGCACTATTAGGAAAATATAAATGAGTCTCTCTGTTGTGTGATGTACAGCAAGGAATATTTTTTTTTTAATATCTCTTGAGTTTATTATCATTTGATAATGGAGAACTCTAGCACTGTAGCAATAAGTCATGATCATCACGGTATGAACAACAGTTAGTCATACAAAGAAGTTTATGTGAAGCTCAGCTTTGATAGCAATTGCTTCTTTTCTATGCTGCTTCTTTTAATCAGAACTAATACTTTTTAATCTGAAAACCTAGCCCTGCTGGTTATCAGCTGATGTACAGCCACAGAGAGTAGTACAGAGCTGAATATTTTACATAGAGAACAAAGTCTGAATGTAAGTACTAAGCAGTAATTCTTTAAATCTCTGTGGGAGGAAGTTTAGGGTATGTGCATCTGAGAATCCCCTAGGGACTGGTGTGACATTGGTGTCTGCTATGATGTAGAGTCAGGGAAGCTCAGGAAAACCTTTTCGATGGACTGAAGCTCTTTAATACAGGAAAATTCTCAAAACTATTAACTGAAGAGAGCATAATTAAAGATGCATGCTGTTAATCTAGAATATACACAGCTTTTTTTAGATGCTACAATATGTCAGAGTGCTAACAAGCATATTTAAAAATGACAGATTAAAAAAATAACATTCAACTATTGGCTTTACACATTCCAAGCTAAACTGTTGGATTAAACCACTTATATTCCCTTTGCTACGTCATTACCACATTTAAAGATGCACTTTGTTTTATTTTCCCCCCCGAATTTTCTCTTCAACTCCTTCTCTTGAACCATAGGGTTTTATCTGCAAGAGCAAAGAGCGTGGGTTTGATTCCTTCCTATTGCTGAGAATAATTAATAGCTTTATTAAAAACAAATGTCAACATAGTCTACATTAGACAAGACAGTACAACATATTTCAAATATCTCTAGCATGATTTAGAAATTATCAGGAAAGGGTTTAAATGGAGTACATATCTCATTGATCACTGCCATTTTCATCACATAATACTTACAGAATTTTAGAAGAGAAACCTTGTAACCTATCAGTTAGTTTTTTCCATATTAAAAGGTATGAATCAGAGCTATGAATCAGAGCTTTTGCACTGGAATGAACAGCCTCCCCAAAGTAAAGGCAGCATAAGAATGGTGGAGAGAGGAGCATTCTTCACCTCTACAATTTAAGCCGTTGAGTCATTTAAATAATAAAAAAAGAAAGACTTTCCAATGGGACACTCAGTTAAGAGTGCTAAGGAAAGGAAAAGGCCTTGGTAAATGGTACTCTCCAGGCATCCCCTTACTGATGTTAGAAAGAAACCTTCGGATAGTTCCTCACTGAGGATAGGGAAAACCACCCTGTGCCCCTCCTGGTCATGGCAGTAAGTCAGATGTGACTAGAGTGGAAAGAGTGGTTCCAGTGTCCTGCTCCAAAGTGTGGTGATCAAGCACTTGGCTGGGTGACAGGTATTCCTAATCAGTTCCAACTGCATGATTTACTACCCTTTCTACAGCTCTTTTCATAGTCCAGTTTCTTTATCTTTGCCACCTTCATCCCTTCCAAAGTAAGCCTGTGTCCTATTTACTCCTTCCCCAGGGGTCTCAGTTTTGCTGACTCTTTACACCTATTTGTTATTCATTATGTGGTTGTCCTGGAAAATTCCACCTTGGTCAGCAGTTCTGTAAGGTAATGCCTTTCTTTATACATAGTTTTTCATTCCTGCCATTTTTCATGTTGCTGTCATCTTAGTTTAACCACTAGTCAGGGTTGGCCAGCTGCATTTACATCACTACTCCTTTGCTATCTGTAACACCTGTATTTTCTCTTGCTGTTCCCTTCTTAGTACAGTTCAGGGTGGACCTTTCGTCTGAATACTCCATAACAAGGAACAGCCCATAAAAACTGCTTGTTTATTTGGCCTTTAATCTGCCCTAGATAGCAACTGGTCCCGAAGAGGGAGGACCAGAACACACAACAGTATCGTCATTAAAAAAATACTACCTACTGCTTTTTGATCAAGTTTTACAAGAAGAAAACTAAATGAAGCCAGGAATCTGCAGATAAGCTTTTTGCACCAGCCTCTGATCAGCTCAGTACCTTTCCCTGCGGGTATGAACCTCTTTTGCTACTGCACGTAGCCTAAAAAGTCTCAGCATGTACCACTCCTAGAGCCACCTCTGAACCCTTGGTTTGAATTGCCTTAGAAATCACAGGTTCTCCTTCAGACCTCACATACAGGTCTTTATGTTAGCGTGTCACTGTGCTAAAGCATCAGCACTCTTTATGTGGTCTGCCACAATCTGCATGGAAAACCCTTCCTTCACTTTAGTATGTAACTTCATCACAGTTCTCCAGAACAAATTGCAATTCAGTCAGGATCTGGAAACATGTTATTTTCCTTTTTTTCACCATAAAGATGTAGAAAGAAGAAACCTTTATAACTTTTATGATGGGAGAGGTGTTTGTGTTGCAAAGTAACAGAAAGGATGTAAACCAGCACTGACTTTAAGAAATGTCTTTTATTGATGGGGACAGCTCTGAACTGCCACCCAGTAACAATAAATTCTTGTTTTCTTCTTTTGTTTTTAGTCCTTCCAGTTTTTAAGAAAGGAGATGACATTATGCATTGGCAGGTACATATTGAATGAAGGAGACTGCTGACAGAGCAGAATTGGCATAGTCTGTGAGCAAATAGTATTAAGCAACTAATTTATATTTCTACTTTAAGTGACTATACTAGAGTTTACAAATAAGGTAATATTAAATGACTGGGAGAAAAAAAGACAGACTTTTCATTTACATCCACTAATGGTCATCAATGAAAAAAAAAATAAACACAGGCATTTTTTTTCATTCACTACATTCATTAATGTCCAAGGCCTTCAATAGAACAGACAGGGCCAAATAAATCTCTGTCTACTAGTTCTTGACACTATCTACTTCTAAATGTTAGACAGAGCTTCACATAGCCTAAGTATGGATCATTCCACTGGTTCCAGTAGATACATAATGATTTATAACCATTGCAATCCAACATTGTGTGTTTGCAAAGAGTATAAATCAGAGCAGAGACTGATCCATTGACTTTCCTCCCACTTCCTTGTCCATACCTTGTGCTCTTCTGTGCTTTCCATTTCCTCATTGGTTCTTGCAGATATTGTCTGCAGCAGTTTTAGTCACTCCTGTCCAGAGGTATAACAACTTCCAAATAAGTACATTGTTAAATAACTCATTTAACATTTTCTTTCTAATCAGAAAAATAATGAATAATAAATTAAAATGATAAAGTAAAAAAGCTGATCTGAGCTCGTTGTATAAGGTGTTCTTCTATTTTGACCATTAAATTTTAGACAAGGATGTTGTAATTCAAATACGTGGAGATTAAATACTATAATCTATAATGACTTTGATGCTCTAAATAATGATTATGGATTTAATGAGCTCTTGACCAGACTCAGTTTTTATTTCTAATCTGTATGAATGACCTGCCTTCTCTACATATCAGATCATTAGCGGAGGTTTATACAGATAATACAGTGATTTACTGTGATTCTTTAAGATCTCTAGCTGTAGTTTATGCCCTGATTTCAAGCATGAATGGTGTCAGTGATTTGCTAGAACTAAATAATTTATCAGTAGGAACAAAAACAAAGGTTGGCAAACCAGGTGCTATACTACTAGTGGTAGATCGGGAAGTCTCTATCAAAAACTCTTTCTGCAATAAAACAATACGTAAATTAAGTTCATTAAACAATATGGAAGTTGTTATTCAATATATATGAAAAAGAATCATGGTTGTCAGCAAACTACTGTTGAACTTGGTTTGTGTATTGTTAATTTAATATTACTAGTAAATCCATAAAATGGTTGATCTGCACTTAAGTTTAGATTAATTTCTTCAATCAGTTGCAGAGTCATGTCTCTGGTCATTTCAGTTTGCATCAGTGTTTAACATGTCTTTAACTTCTCTTTGCATGAAACAGTCAATGGAATGCGGTCCAATCCTACGTTAATCAAAAAGATTTACATGAACATCAAATATTTACACTGTCTGGAAGACTGGAGATTCGATTCATTTATAGAGGGATTTTCTAAGTTCCTTTTTAATGTTGTAGAACTGGTCACTTGCCTCAAGAGGAGAAATTTTGCATATTTATACCTTTGTAGAAAAAGCCTTAGTACTGAATGTTTTATACTAATGTGTTCTTTTAATTACCTCTGAAGAATTTAATCGCTTAAAAGTATATAGAGCTAATTTAACTTGCCATTTCAGAATAAAAATGCAATGCTCTACCGTTCTTAGTCATCCTGTAAACTAGGGAAATATTGCACAAATTTTATTTATTTTTGTACTTGTTTGGTGCCTCCTGTAGTATGGCACATCTTTAATATGGTGTCACAAATACTAAATGCAGTGAGGGTGCAGCATTACAGGCTTCACTTTGTGCTTACAATCAGAGAAAATATTCATGGTCCTGTGTTGCTTTAATCTGCTGAATTCTTTGATGCCATGTCCTGAGCTACTGTAGTTGCTAGTTGAAACAACTTGGAGCATGCACCTCCAGATGCCACACCCATACCTTCCCATTAATATACAGAGAGAGTGACTGAGCCAAAGCATCCTCAGATGAATATATCACATTTTTGATAAACAAAGTCCCTGTTCCTATATAGGCTTAAATTCCTTTCTCTAAGATGAACAAAGGTTGGTATGATCCCAGTTCTGACAGAAGAGCTTTGTCAACACATATATTTTCACAGCTGTAGGAAAAGTATGATTTAATTTGACATGATTGATAAATCTATGTAAATTTTGTCCATATACAGAGGGCCTGCCCAATGGCTTAGTATTACTTACATCCAAAATAAGCACTATTTTTACTAAGGCAAGAGGCACCATTCAATAAAATATCAGATTGTAAACCACTAGTACTGGAAAATCTATCATTTTTTTCTAACATACCAGAGCAGTCCTTTCCTTGGCCTAATTTTCAACTCATCCTTACATTTATAGATCCTTCTACTATTTAAAACACTACTAATTTGCACTCAACCATTTAATGACTGCTGAATGGAATGGTATTAAACCATAGGTCATCCTGCCTAGCTGTCAGTAAAGAACATTTTAAGATAGTGTTGGATACACTTCCTTTCTATTTCGAGTTGATTATTTAATCAAGATAACTACTATAGAAAAAAATAATGTGTAAGGTGCAATGGGATATATTATAATATCTCACTGTACTTGAAACAACTATATGTTATTTCATAGCAATAAAAGTGCATGCTTTGTAATCTCTACATTCTTCAAACACAATGTATACTGGCTAATATAACAAATAAAGAATCTATCTTAGAGTTTCCTAATAATATCTAAATTTATTTGCAATCCATATGTGAATAACCATAATGCATATATTGCCTTGTCTGCTTTTTATATCAATATTTGCATGTGGAAAACATTAGTAATGCAAAATGAAATGTTTAAATTTAATATTACATTTTCTGTTGTACTGCTAGTTGTAGCATTTTTAATGACATTCAAGCTACTTCAGACAATTATTTTATTATTTTACTAGTAAGGTAAAAGTCATACATGTAAATGTAATCTTTAACAGAAAAGTTCCCTTTGCCTACATTTAATTGCTGAATGTATAGAATTGTGTACTTGACAAGTCCAGCTCCTGCCTCAGCATCCATATAATATTTAATCTTAATTAAATCTCTTTGAAAAGATGCAGAGCAAAAGCTCATTACTCTCCCAAGTGTTTTAGATGAATCAGGCCTGTTATGACACAGTATGCACCCACATACTCACATGCTTCTTCACTGTCTTCACAGAATAGCAAGAATTAAATGAAAAACTCACTTGGGCACCTTACACCATGGGCATACAGGAAAGTTTGGCATTCTCACATTTATTTCCAGAGTGCTCCTTCTCAGTGCTCCAAGTATTTCACTAAAGGTTTCTCGCAAAAACTCAGTATGATCCTATGAAAAGTGAAATGAAAATTACACTGTAGTTGCTCCAACATCTGTATAAATTTTCTCTAGAAGTAAAGAAACCTGCAGCAAATAATTTCTTCCTGGGGAATAAATGTTAAAATTTCCAGCTTACGGTTACACTTTCATGGTGGGTTGGCCTTGGCTGGCTGCCAGGCCCTTGTCCAGCCACTCTCTCACTCCTCCTCCTTGACAGACAGGAGAGAAAATCAGATGGAAAAGCACATGGGTCGAGATGAAGACAGGGAGATTACTTACCAATTGCTTTCATGGGCAAAACAGGGAAATTAATTTGTGCCAATTAAAAATATAGTAGGATGATGAGAGAAGAAAACAAACCAATACAAAACAATAAACAAAAACCTTTCCCCCATCCCCTTTCTTTCCAGGTTAAACTCTACTCCTTTGCTCCTGACTCCTCCACCTTCTCCTGCCCTGAGCAGCACAAGGGAATGAGGAACTGGGGCTATGGTCAGTCCATAACCCTTTGTCTCTGCCGCTCCTTCCTCCTCATGCCGTTCCTGTGCTCCAGCATGGTTCCCTCCTGTGGCATGCTGTGCTTCAGGAGCAGATTGCTCTAGTGTGGATCCCCCACAGGCCACAGCTGCTGCCAGGAGCCTGGTCCTGCATGCTTCTGCATGGGTTGCAGAAGAACAACCAGCTTCACCATGATCTTCACCACAGTCTGCAGGGGGATCTCTGCTCTGGTGCCTGGAGCACCTTCTCCTCTTTCTTCATTGACCCAGGTGTCTGCAGGGTTATTTCTTACTCCTTTTTCTTCCCTCACTCCTCTCTGTCAGGCATTTTTGCCCTTTCTTAAATGTTTCCCTGAGGCACCGTTCCGTGGCTGTGGGGCCCAGACGTGCCCTGTGTCGAGTGGGCTGGAGCCAGCTGGAATTGGCTGGAACCGGCCCGGGGCAGCCCCAGCTGCCCCTCAGAGGCTGCCCCAGCCCCGCTGCTGGCGCCTCACCATATAAACTCAACAAACCTTTATAAAATGTATATCTCCCTAAAACAAAGTAATAGTATAAAGATGTACCAGACACTTTCTTTTACTTTTTACCTTACCCAGTTTTATTTGAAATGTGGTCCGAAGAAAACCTTCGCGTGCTTGCAGTAATTTTTTTTGTTTTTAATCTTTGTGTGAATCTTAAGGAAATGGTTGTGTAGGATGAGTATCCACAAATTTAAAACAAATAAGCAAATACTGCAGTCAGGCAAATGTTCTATTTGAATTCAAAGGAAATACTATTTAAATAAACCTGAACATTTTCGTTTTTTGCAATGTCAATTTTACAGAAGGTTGACCATTAAGTAGAAACCCTTGGGTAATGATGGCTAATATTCAATAGACTAAATATGTTTAATGTAAAATTTGAGTGAAATCTAAATAACACCAGGTTTTTAGGTAGCTAGTTGTTACAAGATTTTATAAGAGAATTGTAAAGTTGCTACACACACGATACCCCGGCCAAAATCTGGACTGAATTAATAATTGAAGTTGCCTGCATTTCCTCAGTTGGAGATGTTTTTCTTCTCTTTTTCTCTTACACACAGTTTCAGTATTACTGATATAGAAATATTAATTTTTAATTCATAATCAGCCACATATGTACTGTATTTAATGAAAAATATAGCCTGAAAGTATCTCCTGAGGATCTTTTGAGGTGGAAGCTGGTTCAGTAGGTTATTATTTATTGCTACAACTAACTCATGGTCATACATTTCAAGTGAGCACCAAAATGTTTATGGAAGTTTAAATTAGTTTTGACAAGATTTGTAGCATCTTTATTAATATTAGAGGAGATTTATGATTTTGTATTTGATGATAATTTGTAAATCTGAAAGATGTACATATCTATTAAAATAGTTCATCCAGTTTTGGAGAAAATATCCAAAACTCTGGTTTATAAGATCAGGTTAGTTGTTTAATATGTTCTAGCAGTTTTTCACTAGGCAAGAGTTACAAGTTTTGTTTGTGAAGGATTTGATGAACTACAATGCAGCACCATAAGATGGGCAGTAGCCAACAGCTGTACTGGTCTGAGAAAGTATTTGTTCTTTTCCCACTTAATATTTAGTTCATTGTATCATGGTATATTTCTGACCATTGAATTACCCATGAGGTAAAGGATTTTGAAGGGATGTAGGCTTTATTTTTTTTTATATCATTCTATTCAAATTTTAATCACTGTACAAAATCAGAAAGAGTATGTGTAAAAAACTTTTTCAGTTGAATTAGACATCAGTTTTCTAGAGTATGAGACACATATGCTTAAGGATTAGATATATCTGTAAACTTAGATAGGACAAAAAGGTTTAATTTCTTCTGGTGTGATTTCGATTTGTCACCACAGCACAGCCAGAGCTGTCCTTACTGACCAACTCCTTACTGTTTCTCTATGATTGTGGTGAGATCTTGATCTTCCGTTGATAAAAGTAATAGCTTGGATGTAAGATTATAAGGATCTTAGTGGGTCAAATCAAAGGTCAACCTATTCCAACATTTGCTAGTAACAAGTACTTAGAAAAGCAAATATGAACAATGCAATACTACTGTCATATGTCCCCCAAACAGTCACTTCACTTTCCATGATTTAATGTCCAGCAGCGTTTTTTGGGCCACAGAGGACTTGATGGTATTCAATAACCATTGGCAGGGGTCTTACGTTAATTTATCCAGTTGCTTTTGAACTCGTGTAATCATTTGGCCTCTGCAGCACCCTGTGCAAAGAAATTCCAATTTAGCTACACAGAAAGAACTTTGTGTTTTTTCTGTAACCTAGCAGTTTTACTGGAGCTCCTTCTTCTGTACTGCATGAGACAGCAAACAGCTGAAGGTGATTGCCTCAAACTCCTCCTGTTTCTAAGTACTGCTACCAACAGTCCTCTCCATTTTCTTTTCTGCAGACTGAAGACTGTTCATCCTCAATTAAAGTTGTCCCTCCTGCTCTTCTCTGTATCTTTTCTATTCTCTTATGCCATTTTTTATTTAGACAGAGGGTTCAAGGTACAATCCTTCAATTAATATATACAGAAACATAGTGATGTTTTGTCTTGTGTCCTTTTGCTTTTCAAGGTTTAAAGAAAGGAAGAAAGAATTTTGTTTCTACAGTCCCAATGCTAGCAGTGTAGTTAGTAGGCTTAGTGACAGACAGGCATTTTTAAGTTTGTTCTCTCTACAAAGTTTCTCCTTCCATTTACAGAACTGATAAGCACCTTGATCTTTGTGTAGCCTGATGGTTGAAATCCAGTTTTTAAAACAAAATCTTTCACTAAGCATAGGTTTAACTGATGAAAATCTTGTGAAACTAAGTGTAATTTCACACAATCGTATACTCAGTTCTTTTAGTACATGACTGCACTCTTGTCACATGTCCCAGAATCAAGTGTGTTATGCTGAGTGTGGAAATGGGGAAGGCTTCACCATGCCTGGCTCACCTAGTGAATCTGCAGTTGGATTTTGCATTCTCTGCCAATGTGCTCTAGTTTGTCAGGCTCAGTGATTCTATTTTCCAAAGAAAAGTAATACCATAATACAAAGATAAGTTTTGAAATAAAGTATATGCAAACTCTTTTGGAGGGTTTCCTTGTAACAATAACAATTTTGTCCGAGATAAAAATTAAAGGTAAAGGTATTACAGTACTATATGAAATGAAGCAGAAGTAATTTTCTTGTTATTTCCTTGCCAAAAAGAAAACTGGAAGCTCTATTCTAACCTTAGCTATTTACTTAGTTTACCTCTCTTAAATATTGTCTCATCATAACATAATGTTAGGATATTTCTCAGCTAATGCTCCCTTTATGCATAATCCCAGAGATACTTCAGAAATAACTTCTCTTGTACATTCTACATACCTGCTTGCCACCATAAGTATTTTTCTCACATCTAGAAGCATACTATTTTATCCACTCCTGTTCATTTTCCCAATCTTCCTGCTTAATCTTCCCAGCCAGCATTCAGAATTTGATGCCTTACTGTCATGGTCTGACTCTTTATCTGCTTCAGATTCTAACACATATTCCAAATTTTCAGTGCTATGCCAGACTATTATCACATTGACATGGCACAAAGCGCTTGAAGACTTTTAACAAGTGTATATTTTTTATTTGAATATGTTCAAAATTCTATAGATGTTACATCTACGTATTTGAATTCAGAACAGGACTTCTAAAGACCGTCCGCGAAATTCAACTATAAAATAAAAAGGCAAAAATAAAGTGATAGAAACAAGGACAGGATCCTGGAAACCTCAATCGTACTTAACCTGGAACTTTGACAACCCCATCAAAGAATGGTCTGGCTTTCCAGGTTGACCTGCCTCTGCAGTTAGGTGACTAACTTTTCTATGTAAAGAGTTCTGGTTCTGCCAGAACTTAAATTTCCCACGTATTGTCAGAATGGGGGAAACTGTTTTCCTTCTGATGCCAGCCTCTTCCCATGAGTTTTGCAATTCAGTTGTGGATAGAGAAAATACTGACTTTTCACAAGTCCCCAGAGAATTCCCTCCAAATTATTCATGGTCAGGACTGTATTTATAACATATATTGTTTTTCTTGATTAACTCCCCACAAAAACTTTAGTGGTTATTTTTCACAAACTGGATTGTCACAATCCCTACCCTTAGTATTTAACTTTTAAAGAGGCATAAAGATTAAACTTTAAAATGTCAATTTTTAATTCACAAGTAAAATTCATTTTACCTAGAAGAATATTACTTTTAATGTGGATACTTCAATGTAAATTGTTTGTCCTGTCCTCTAGTAGGAACTATCTATTTTTTTCTAAATCAGAACTGTATAAAAAATATAACTAAAATATTGGTTTGGTGTTCTCATGCTGGTCAATGAAATGATTCACCCTTGTTCATTGCTTCTGTATTGGAAATGTGCTTTACAATACAGATATCACTGCACATACATAGCCAGAATTTGATATTCATACCTTCATCTCATTTTAAAAATCTTATAATTAAGCTTTCATGTAGAAAATCCTAGTTGAGGAAAAGAAACTAGAAGATAATAAGTGGTATTTGATTCTTGCAAAGAGCAAACAAGACTGAGCAGAAACAAGTAATGGACAGCAGAGATGTAACTAACTGCCAGAGATTTCCAGTTATCCCTCACCTTCATGCTTATCCTCTCCTTTACAGATACCTTTTCACACAAAGACAATATCTTCTTGTTAAGTGGATTTTTAGATAAAACTTGGCTATTATTCTTTCCCCTCCTTCTCTGAAATGACACTCATCTGGCAGCTACAGGGAACTTAGCATGCTTGGTTAGGATCGATGTATTAAAAAATAAATAGCCATATCCAATAAAGCATTAAAATAATGATGATTCAAGAAAAAAACCCTTAAAAATCCAGACCTTTATGCATCCTTGAATGTAAGTATGTAACGTATATATTTTCAAAGCACAGCTAAGAGTCTGACAATTTTATAGCGTTTCTGGTTTAACAACCTTGACATTCAACAATCCTATGCAGTCAGAAGGTGGATCTGCCAAAACTCAAAGGGATGGAAACATGGAAAACATCAGTCTTTGGCTAAGATCTTGTATTTTATGACAGTATATTATATATTAATGGACCTGTTCAGAATAACGTAAATATGCATGTACACTCACAGGACCTTGTACATCATGTGAACTTTCAGGCTCTATTTTTTATATAATATTAAAATGACACAAACCTAGGGAATTTAGACATACAAAACAAGTCCACAAATTCAGAAAGTTCTTAAGTTCATCACTAACAGCAGCATTAGTAATGGCTGGGGAATATATTTATTACTAAACAAATACACACACGGATAGGATCCTGTTCCTGTACAGTTCCTATTAAGGGGGTGGGGGGTGTGTGGTTTGCCACTTCCAGCAGTTCTTGGGCCAGATGCTACTCCTGAACCAACACTGGAGCCCAGCCTGGGGTACACAGGGACCCGATGTCTCTGCCCAGGCTGAGGGATGTGGCTGTTGCTCTCCCATTTGCAGGTTAAACCAGTAGTGAGGGTGAGCACATATCCCAGGCACACACACATGTCTGCGTGCACCTGGGGGCAATAATGGTGCCAGCTACACAGATGGCCACAGACACAGCACTGCCCTCAACAGCACCTACATTCACAACTTACATAAAACATAAATACAGACACAGAGCTGCTTTCAACAACAACTATGTACAGGACTCACGTAAAACATGAGCATAGAGAGCTGAGTTCCCTCCTCCTCTTCAGCGGATCAGGACTGAAGTTCACTAGCGAAGGCACACACACGACCCTCTCTAGGTTCATGTGCACATTTGTGGTCCCCTGAGTACCAGCAAGTCCCCTTGGTCAGTCTGTCACACCTGCATGGATCTGTGCCCTGTTATGTGCACCATGGGCTACCTGCTTGCCAGCTAGTCCAGCCTGAAGTTTGTTGATGAATGACACACACACGTGCCCACACACACATGGTTTGGGGAAGATACAGACACTTCCTACCCTGCAGCTGGCACCAGGTACATGGGCTCCAGCCCCTGATGCTGAGCCCTTCATTCACCTCACCCTCCCAGTGTGGTTTATGGGACACACACCAGTCCTGTTTCAGTGTCTAAGGCCAAGACCCTCGCACACTCCAGTAGCTGACATCAAAACTCCACACCTTCCAGTAGCTGACACCACAGGCCAGGTGCCCATGCGCCTGGCCTGACTCCAGTTTCTGGCACACAGTTCACTTGCATTAGTCCCCCCTGCAGCTGGCACTAGTCCTTGCAGCACTCAGACACATGGAATAGAGAGTGAGATTACACAGTTAAAAGAATTAGTATAATAGGACAGACTACTGTGGTCAGGTGCAGGGCTCAGTCAGACAAGGATATGGACTGATTCCATTTTACACACAATAGGCCCTTTAAAAAACCTTTTTCTGTCTATTCTTCATTTGTTCCTCCCCAATTACTTTCCCCTGCACCTGTACTTTTTTTGCACAGTCCCACTGAAGGCCACTCTTCAACCTCCAATATCCCAAACCCTCAAGCTTGCAACCTTATTGGTGACAAATGCTCAGTTTGCCTGCAGTTTCTTGATAGCTCATCAATTAGTGTGACTGATGAGATTTTAAACTTGTCCTTGTCTTGGTTATGTCTGTCTGTCAGGCCTACATGTCTGTGTGTTTTGTGTGTTGCTTCCACCCATTAATTATTATTGGCATTTGCATTGAAAAGGTCCTTGATCAGATAGTCTTAGCAAAGCAGACAATCTCACCTTGTATATCCTTTATGGATCCTGCATACCCTTACAGATCCTACTGGGGAAACCATCAGAACTGAGAGAATGACTGTTGTGCAAGACCTGAAATAACTTTGATTTAGACAGAACAGACTGAAGTAGTTGATCTGGTATCGTTTGATTATAGGTATGGTCCTCAATTAGTAATGCAGTTAACAAGAGAAAATATAGCACAATTATCCAAGGTAATTCAGAGATGTGCTTTGGTTTTTTCTTAATGCAACTCAGGGTAAATTAGTGAACTGAGTTATCTTTACAATTTCAAAACAACTACTACTGCCAAGGCTTTTGTAACCTACAAAGGAACAAAATCCAACACATGGGGATTGTAACACCCTCTTTTTTCACCTTAGGCAAACTCTGCCAAGGTTGTTGATCTAAGATATGGGGCAGTTAACAAGCTTGTATCTGAAGATTGCAGAGTAAAATGGGGCTCAGAGGGAATCAATATTTCTTCTAGATAACAGAAGCCAAGGCGAACTCACACATTAAACCAAACAATTTAAATATAAATATCAATGCGCTGCCTGACAGGATGCCAATATATGTGCTTTAAAGGCAAAGGTATACAACTTGGTCATATAATTAAAAATAAAGCACCAATAAACTAAAGCTTTTCTTATAACACTGAAAATGTCTGAAACAGCAACTGACAAAAAAAAAAACCAAACTTGGGAGAAACAGCAGTACAGGGAAAACTCACTCAACTCCAGCTGAAGATCAAACTTTTCAGGATGCTTTCAGAATCTCACAGGATTGGATACAAAAGCCATATTATCTCCGAGTCAGAAACAGATCAATACTAGCAACATCTGCAAGATTGAAACAGGTCACACTTAGGAAAGGAGATGTTATTATTTTAATGACGAAAGGGAAGATCACAACCAAGATCCTTAAGACAGTGAAAAGTCATTCACGGCACAACAGATTTAATGTTTTCCTCTTAATGAAATCTGTCAGTGTAAAACAGAGGTTTGGTTTTCCCTGGGACTAAAAGATTATGAGGTTGTTTTAGACATTCAGGTTTTCTCTGGGAAGAGAAAAATGAGAAAGAACTAGTGAATTCTAGCAGGTTTTGGGGTTTTTTTCCTAACATATCTGTATTAAATGAAACCCACATAGATACAGCTATCAGGGCAGAAGCAGCACAAAAACTCACTACAACTCATTGTCCATCCAAAGGATGACATGACTTTGTAGGTCTAATTCACTTTTATCATGCATCTTTTCTTACTGAGGAATCAAGGGAAACAGTAAGCCCTAGTACAGAGTAAGTCGAGACAGAACAGCTTTCTGCCACTGTGAGGCAAAGAAGACAGATGACTCACTTGAGACAAATACATCCACCACTGATCATTCACAATGTATCCTCCAGCAGTGCTGGAATCACTTTTAACATGTAAAAAAAATTCTTTGAATCAATGAGTAAAACAAATTATTTTCAAGGCAAAAGGGTTTTTTTTGAAAGCTCAAAGACCTTAAAAAAAGCGCCTGTTTCATGTCGTTGGCATACTTAATGTTTAATTACCTTGACGTAAACATAATTTTTTCTGGTTTACCTTAGCTAGGAGGGAGAGTCAGGCCCAGTACTGGTGATGAGAGAGATCAACCGATAAGGTAAAGCTCACAGATTTAGGTTTGTCACACCTTAAACCCAGCCAGCAACTCAACCTCACAGAGCTGCTAGCTCACTCCTCCTACAGTGGGATGGGGGAGAGAATCAGAGGGGTAATAATGAGAAAACTTGTGCATTGACATAAAGACAGTTTAATAGGTAAACCAAAAGCCATGCACACAAGCAAAGCAAAACAAGGAATTCATTCACTACTTCCCATGGGCAGGTAGGTGTTTGGCCATCTCCAGAAAACAGGGCTCCATCACACGTAATATTACTTGGGAAGACAAATGCCACCACTCCAAGTGTCCCCTCTTCCTTCTTCCTTCCTTAGGTTTATATGCTGAGCGTGATATCATATGGTACAGAACATCCCTTTGGTCAGTTGGGGTTAGCTTTCCTGCCTGTGCCCTCTGTCATCTACTTGTGCAGACCTAGCCTACTCGCTGGCAGGGTGCTGTGAGAAGCAGAAAAGGCCCTGACTTTGTGTTGGGCACTGCTCAGCAATAACAAAAACATCCCTGTATTATCAAGTCTGTTCTCAGCACAAATCCAAAACACAGCCCCATACTAGTTACTATGAAGAAAATTAACTCTAACCCTGCCAAAACCAGGATGAGCTGCAAAGGAATTTATCCATTTAATATTCAAATCAGCACTAGTGATTATATGACAGGTTTTGATAAAATACTTGTTTTTCAAAAAATTTCACTGAACTGTCAGGTTGCAGGTAAGCTCATTCATTGTAAAGTCTAAGAGCAAAAAGCTGAAACTGACCTTTCAGACAGATGTATTTTTAAATTAACTTTAACTCTAATGCAAATTTAGTTCAAAAAAGAATGTAATGCTAAGTGTGAATTATAGACACATTCTGAATATCTAAGGATCAACAATATCTGAGTTCCAAGAACTCCTAGCACCTTCCCACCTTCCCCTTGGAGCATGAAAAATATAGTGAAAAATTCATGACAATCTCTTTGGATCAGAACTGAAGATGCTGAAAGCATATTTGTCTGTTAAAATTTTCAGCTACCACAGGATGAAAACAAGCTGTGTTACTGGTAAAATCAATCAGTTCTGGCACATCTGAGCTCAGGAGCACAGACAGATCCACCTGGACACTCATCCGCCTCTGCGCAGAACCACACTATCCAGGAGAGTTTTAAGTCAGTGTCCTTTGTGTGATGCCTCTATTGCCCCTGCATTCTGGATCTGGCCGGTTTTTCCATCTTCAAAGTATGCCAAGAGGAAGAATTAATATTTTTGCTTATAACTGTTTCCTTTTTAGGGATAGTCTAGTCATTAAAACCAAGATATGGCACTGTAATATTTTAGTACTTTTCCTCACTGTGCAAAGATTGCTGTGCACCTTTGGACTTGTCTCCTCAACTATAAGACAGAAATAAAGATGTTTAACTTTCTCCAGGAAAGATTTGTCAATTGTTAATTGCTGTACAGCAGGAAAGACTGCAATAGTTATAGCTGAAGCAGCATAACTCTTTCTGCTTTAAATTAATTTAGCTGTTATAGCACATTCTGAGTTTCATCATTAAAGATCTTGTCTCTGACAAAATGATTTATTCTGTTTTGAAGATTAATTTAATATAAGCTTAAAAATGGACCATTCTGGAAAAAAAAATCTATTTGATTGATTTTAAGCATATAGTATATGCAAGAAATTTCTTACAGAAAGGTAATGAAAAGCATTTTTCCATATCCTTTAGGTAAAAGAGAGATAAAGTAATTGATATGTAGAAAAATAAATACTTAAAACAGCCTGCAAAACAACAAAGCTTTCTTTTTTTCTTTTTTGCATAGAAAGAGAACATATCTCAAAAATGTACAAAATACTCTGTTTAATTACCTAGAATACATATCCCCGTTCTAGTTGTTAAATTTGTGGTGAGGGTTTCTCTCCACTGGAGGTTTGTGCAAATCCTTGGAGTCAGTGTACTACACTGCAAAAGAAAAGGATGTGCATGTGTGTGACTTATCTGAAGTACTCCATGAGGGAAATTGGCCCACGATAGCTTTTTTTTTTTTTCTACAGGTATAGCAAATGCATAATGAACAGTATAGTTACATGAGACTAAAAATATGAGGTGATCACAGGGAAGGCTATAGGATACAGTGTGTGGCCTCTCTTAGCTTTGTAGTGCAAAATATAACATGAATTCTCTACTCTACAAAGTTTTTGGGAGGGTTACCACTGCACTTTGTTAGGAACTTCAAAGAATGGATCCCTCCTAAGCATCATTCCTCTTAAGGAACTGCAAAAGCTAGAAAAGCTTCAGAACCTGGGAGTACAGCTCCATCTTTTTATATTTGGTATTTCTTTTTTCGGTCTTAAAAAAAACCATGTAAAATCCTATGCACCATTTATGGTAAGATAAAAGCTAACTTCAGGTTAAGCTCTCAAACTTCAGGTAATGTCAAAGATGACATTTTTTTAGTATTCTTACCTACACTGTTAGGAAGCAAAGTGATCTTATGTTTAGGAAACATTCTCATGTCAGTGGGACAGAGCTCAAATTCAAACTTCCTTTATAGCCAAGAGTAAATCAGCTACGGGTTTGAGTTATGTAGAGTGTGATTCGTACCTTCTTAAGATAGTAACTTCTTACTGATTTGATGAATGTGAAAGTCAGTTCTAAAACTAAACATTAAATTTAAGATACATATAGTTCAGCAAGGTAGTTTTAGGCTATAATCTCCCCCTCTCTCATTTATGTTACAAAATCAAGTATGAAGCATTGCCTGTCCCTTGGAGAAAGGATATTGGGACCAAAAATACCTTAAGGGTTAAAAGATATTTAGATATTTGTTTCTAAGATAAATGTGTGATTTTAGTTGTGTCCTGCTTAGATCCAGTTATTTCTCAGATAACATGTATTAACAGATTTTCTATGTGTGAGTATGTCTGGGTGTTTCTGAACACTGATTTTTTTAGGTGTAAAGTATTACAGGAATTCGAACCTAATTCATATCTTGCAACCCCATTAGTTCTTTCATATGTCCTTTGACCATTTCAGTTCTTCATGTTCCTTCATGCTTCATACCACAGATCCATAATGTTATAGATCCTACATTGCATCTTCTTCTGCAGGGCAAATGTTCTTTCTTTTATCCTCTTTTTTTCCTCCAGGATGCCTAATCACCCAGGCACATCTCAGAAGAATCCATGGGAATTGGAAGGACAGACACTCCACTAATGCTAATAAAACCCAGAGGTTCTGAAAGTCTCAAAGTGTTGCAGCAGCCTGAGACTAAACTTTTGTAGAATAGTGATGTCATATAGTAGCTGTGCTCCTACAGCTTGAAATTTGCCCATCACATTCCATTTTTATGAGGATTCAGGAGAGTTCCAAGAATATAGTTCTGAGGATGCACAATATGCCTGCTTCAAGTGGCCTGGGGGTGGTTTTGTGGATTTTGGTTGAAAGGTATCTTTAGATCCAACCATGTTCATTCAAGGATAATCAGATTTCCAATTTCAAGTTTAGTTCTCTGATAGTTAAAAAGCCTTGTACAGGAAAAAAAAAAATCTTCTAGAAAGGAAACCAATATTGATAACAATTCCACACTGAGTGAACTCAGTTTATTCCCACACTTACATTGAATTTCTGCTTTCTGAGTTTGTGAGTTTCTAACATTTAGTTTATTAGTAATCACTGTATTCACTGTTGAAAAAGTTTGGACACTTTTGATGGAAGCATTTGCAAGTTATTACTTGAATATTTCCTTCAGAACATTACTAGTGACTTACCCAAATACAAGAGGCAGCAAGCTGCATAATTAATATTATAGGAAAGCTGTCAGTCATAAGATGCAAAATCAAGTCAGTATCTAGGCTCACTCCCGCTTTTTTTTTTTTTTTTCTCAGCATTTGGCTGCACTGCTTGAAAGTTCTTTGCTACACTATGTCAACAATACAAAGAAAGCATGGAGCATTTTCCTTCCTATTTTCCCTTTGTTTTTAGAGTACCCAAAGAAAATGCTGTTGACATTTTTACTGTCAATTTCTGCATGGTTATGAAGTTTAATAGGTGATGTATTGAAGAGATTTTTCTCATCAGGCATAAGGAAGAGAGGCAGAAAGAGACCAAGTGCAGGAGTGTGAAAGTCGATGCTGTACAAACTTGCTATTAATTTCTTGTCTGTATCACCCACAATATGCCTTGTGATAGTGCTGCAGCTGTAATGATATAAATAGATGTTCTCAAATTTTGTTTCTTTTAGCTTCTGCCCTTTGAAAGGTCACAATATGTAGAGAGTCAAAGACTTGCTCAGCACAAAGTATCATTTATTCTGGAGGAGCTTCACATTTCTGGAAATTCAGTCACTTTGTAGCCTGTTCCTAGTGCAAAAGCTGCAAAAAAATTTAACTTCGTTCTTTTGTCATCTTCCTACTGAGAAGAATGGGATTTGAGCTGTAATTCTATCTATCCTGATTCTAATAACTGTGAAGATTTTCAGCTTCCTCAGTTACCTTCATGCAGCAGAGTTACTAATCAGTATGTCAGCAGAGTTACTATTCAGTATGTCAACATGCCCCATCAATATGTCTCATTCGCTCAGGACACTTTATAGGTAGAAGTTTTCAATGAACAATCATGTGAAAACCTTAAATTCTCTACATTGCACACTTTCTGTTAGCTGAGGGTCAGCATCTCACAAGATAAAAATTATTGATGACACCATTCTGCATTAACTGAGCTCATATGCTCAGATACCATTTCCCATTAGTTATGAATATTGGGCTTTTACTCTGTTCAGCAAAACGGCAATGACACAGACATGGTGCTACAGCTAGTGTAATTCATAAAGCCACATTCATTTCAGTGTCCACTTTGCACCACCAAACGATTTGGTCCCCTGGGTTTTAACATATAGTCATGACAAGAAGAATAATCTAAAGAATACTACTGAACGTGAGATTAGATGTTGTTGAAGCCATCTGTTTTCAGCACTACTAAGACACTACTGTATAGTGTGACAGACCTTCACAGTGGAAAGGTAATGATAAAATAGACAAGCAGAAAGAGAAGGAACAAATAGAGTTAAAGGTGAAAGCTTTGAAAAGATCAGTTACCTAACAAGTTCATAAACAAAGAGGTAATACTAAGAACCTGAAATTTATCCTTTCCAGAAAAGAGTTTGAAAACGATGGAGGTATATTTAAGAACAACAAAACATGTGGGCAAGAGGTGTAGGGCTGAATTAGAGAAAGAAAAAACTAAATTGGAGAGGCGGCTGCTGAAAGCAAAGCAATAGGACAAGAAAGTTGCCATGGAGGTTGTATCAGTAGAGAAGTTCATGAAAAATTCAGGCATACATTTTGAAGCTGAAACATCTTGCTATGCAACTATAGATTTTATTACAAGAGCAAATGAGGAATATAAAGTAACTTTATATTCTTTCAGTGTCTCAGTGTCTTGAAGCATTGAGTACTATTAAAATGTTGAGTTTTACTGGTCAGATCTTGGACTTCAAAAATTTAGATAAAAACCTACCTAATGCAATATTTCTTACATTTTATGCCTAGCAAAGCCTTTATGTCCAGTGGGAAAACTGTCCCTATTTTTAATTCCCCATACTGCATGAAACTGGAAATGACAATTGATTGAAATAGCAATATTTATTGGAAAACTCTTGGTGGTGATATATTCTTTAGTCAGGCTTCTGAAATCAAGGACGAGAGCTCTGGTCAAGAAAAAATCTACTGAAAATAGCCATTTGATGAGTGCTTTACAGAAAATACAGGTTTAGATCTCTGTTCAGTATCAGAGAAAGCTGTGAGTCAGCAAGACAAATCATTGCACAGCTATGAAGTTATTAGCTACTTTGAGATGGACTTGATCCCCCTTCCCATTAAAAATTTAAAAAGGTCCAGAAGTCTTCTGCTCCAGTGTAGAATGAAAACAAGTGCTGAAACCTCATTTTTTTTTCCATGAACTGCACCTGTTTTGCTTGAGCTCTGCTACAAACATAGAGCCAGTAAGATGTGAAAAAGAAAGCACCCCATGGCCAGTAGCAGATATGGAGAGAAAAACAAAGGAATTGGTTCAGGCCTGACTTTGAGCTGGATTCTACAACATCCTTGTTGAGGCATAGCTTTTTTGGCTTAATTTAGCATTTGTGAACAGCTGCACATCAATAGCCTAGGACAACAAAATTCATTCCTTGGACCCAATCCAAAGCCTATTAAAATGAATGAAAAACTTCCATGTCTTCTGATGAGCTCTTTTATCCTTGAACTAGATGAAATTTTGGCCCAAATGGTATAGGAGTATCAGGCTTTGATTCCTGAAACTGAATTCAAAGACTCCAGTTGTTTCTGAGATAATCTAAATCCACTGAAGGGCTTGGTTTATTCTTCTGCATGTGTGGCTTTTTTTCATCTTTAGTTACATGACTTACCAATAATAGCATTAATAATATTTACAAAGTATACTGTGCTCAAGCTCACACATTATTTGCTTTAAGACTTGCTGATACATGTTTAGATTGAACTAAGGAAACGCAGATGTTTCCATATCTGAAAAAGTCTGTATGTATAGATTGTTTACCCATACAGATAGGTACAGAAAGTCAGCATATGCATGTTCACAAGGAAACCAGTGCTACAAAGCCTGAGCTTGCCATGCCTTAGAAGCCTTTGTTCTGAGTGTTTTTCAGATCCTATTATTCTCTGGGAGAGAGCAGGTTTCTCATCTCTGTTTGCTGGAGGTACATATGTCCATGCCAAAACTATAGAAAAGAGAGTCTCCATGCCATACTCCATATAGTGCTATTGTCACAGGTAGCAACAGACTTGATTAACATCCCACAGAACTGCATCTCCAGGTGCACAAGCCCCTGCTGCCTCAGCAGCCTCAAATTCTGAATAAGCAACCAATTTGCTAAAGTAGTTTTATACTCATAAATGGAAAACTGTGGGACTGTTACCTATGACAGTGTATTAAGATTTTGAGTGTAATAGCAGGCAGAATTTGAATAGCTATACAGGTCTGATTTTTTCTTCTGTCTTTATATTTACTTAATATTTTGTATTTAGCTTAATGGTGCAAAACATTTTTGTTCAGAATTTCAGTAGGGTAATGTGGGTGGCTCTGATTCTTCTGCATGCTGAATGTGTGCTATTTAGATCTGACTTTACACTGTGTTTCACCTGAAGCACTGCGCAAAAGGAGTTTTAAATAAAGTTAGGATAAAGAGATAAATATTTTACCTTTAAGCGTGTTATTTGGTGCTTATTTTTCTGTTTTTAGATCCTACAGAGTGATCAAGATGATATAAAAGTAAATCTCAGTCTGCTGATTTGTAAACAGTATTAAACTAAAGCTATGCCAATTCTCTCTCTAAAAATATCATAGAAGCTATGATATATAGGCTTTTATATAGGCATACCCAGACATTGGCACTAATCAACTAAACCCTGGGAGAGTATACCACTACCACCTCCAAGGATGGTTTTCTGGTTTATTTGGGGTATGATTTTTTCTTGTTTCTATGCAACTGTAAACTGTTTCATGGGAAAAAAACCTGTGAGAATGCATGCTGCAGTTTAATGCCTGTCCCTGTCTGCTCTGTGTGATTTAAAGAGCAGCCTGAAAGCTGCGGGTTTTTTTAAATGACAATGTACATTCTTAAAATGCTAAAACAGTGGAGCAGAAAGTGACAGAGGTAGGGAAGGTGGAAGGGTGAGGGCTGCAAATACTTACTTCAAAATACAGATGGGAGTTCAAATGTGTGGTATTCTAAGGTGTCCTTTTAAAGCATATCATTTTTCTTTTTACAAAAAAAAACAAAAAACCACGTAGACAGAGGCTTAATATCTCCTATTCTTTTATAAATGCAAACTGACACTAAGAAAAAAATCTGTCCATCACTAGCAGAAGAAGTCTTACCATACTTACTGACTTCTATATTGGCTTTTCTAAGGCAAATAAGGCCGTTCAACCATGAAATGTCCTCTGAGAGGAAGAGTATTTGTAGCAGTGATGGTGGAATCAGATTTGTCTCCTGAGTTGTGTGGGTTCAGACAGTAGTAACTATGAGAGCAGCAGAGCACTTCCTGCACATGTTCCTGTTGTCCATTAACATTAACATTATCTTTTTCCCCACCCGTGGCAGGTTGAGATAGTTTCCACCTTTGCTTTCTCCCTTTCCCAGGCCTATCCGCTTTCTCCCAAATCCATGCACACAGAACTGCATCCCCATGTCTCTGTCCTTCCTCTCCTTATTTTTTCATGATGTCTCTAAAAATGCCCATCACATGCCTACCAGCACCACCTTCTATTTTGCTCCCTTCCATCTTGTGGCCTCCAAATATTTTGGTACTTTTTCTTGCCTCTTCAGCTGTTGTTTACTGAGCCTGCTCTTTTTCTCATGCTCTACATCTGGATCATAAATTGGGGTGTAGGCTTTAGGATATTTGTCTCCTGTTTCTGCTGGTTTTTTCACTTTACTTCCTGCCCACACATTCCTTCTCTCCTGAACAGCACTGTGCACAGTTGTTTCCTCTCCCATTTTCTATTACAATCTTCAACCTCCCACACAGCTCCTCCCTCTTCCTCTACTGTTTTCACATTCATCTCCAATGAACCTGACTTCCCTGCATGCTCAGCCAGAAACCACATCCTTTCCTATAGCCTATAGCCCTGATTCAATTTTTTTATTCCTCCAGATTGTTATTTTCACTAGCTTAACACATTTTCATCTTCAAGTCTTTTGCTAGAAAGTCCAGTATCTTTTATTTGCAGTCAGAACACCAATGAAGGAAGACAGAACTGATACTATTTATGCAGGATCAACTCCTCGATTCAGGAAAAGGAGAAAAAAAAAAAAAAAAAAGAGTCACTCAAAGGTTATTTTCATGACATTGAATGCTTAATTCTGCAAAGCTTTGGTTTTCAGCAAGAGAACATGATAAAGCATCTGGCTCTCCCTTGCATACTCCACTTATAAAGAATTGGAAAGCCGGCTGTGTATTGTATAATACCTCTTGTTCAAAGAGGTAAAAAGGTATTTGGACACAGTTACATTAATCCTGTGTGCTGTTTGAGTCTCTTTATTATGTTATATTTTTGTATGATCATGGAGATTTTCACCTCAAATCTCATGAATTTATGTTACTTGATGTTAGGTCTCATTGTTATTAATTGAGTGAGGGTTTTATTTGCAAAAGTCATCTTCAAACTTCCATCTGTTCCTCTGAACGACAGCTACTGATATTAGCTCTACTGAGGGTAACAACATGCCAAGAAAGCCCATCAATCCAGTTATCAGTATCTAACACTGTTCTTTATCAGAAAAAAAAAGTCCCTGTATCACTGATTAAAAGCTTCTCTGCTCTCGGTACCCAGACAACGTTCTCTGAGAGAGCCCTCAATGAGCCAAAGCTTTCAGCTGGATATACCTGCAGCTTTTCATTAAACTGAGAACTAAAACTAACAAAACGGTCTTCTAAATATCTAGACATGTTTTAATAGAACACAAACACAAAAGAACATCGTAGGTTTTTAAAGACAGAACAATCAATTCTGCTGAAGAGACAGATTAAAATAAAACAAATCTCTCTTGCTAATGAGTCTACCTGTGCTGGACACACTTTTTCCTCTGGTGCTGCTTTCCAGTGTCCATTCCACTTGTATCAAAATGATCACACCCTAGGGATGTGAAATTTTTCCTTCCTTCTGAGGACTTCAGATTGCAGCAGGCACAACAAAGAAAATAGGTAGCCTTCCTGTCTAGTGGTTAGCCAAAAACTCTTTAATATAGCATGATGTACAATAATATAGTCAGTACATGGAAAACAAACAGTTCTTCCATCCACTATACAGAGCAGTGCTGGTTCAGTGGATCTATAGGTCTGTGAATCACTGGGACTTGTTATCTGCAGATCATTCTATAATGTGTGTTTGTGCAACAGCTGTGAGATGTTCTTGCAGCTATACTCTTTCTTCCAAACGAGATTCAAAGGGAGTTTGTGGTTGTCACAGATCTGTCTGTGCAGGGCTGAGATCCATTGCTCCTGCTGGTTTATTCCACCACCAACCAAAACTCCAGATGGAGGGGAGGCTTCACACCTCAAAAGCACAGTTTTGTTTTCTTGATCAAATATGCCTGCTATCATGTTCATTTAAAACTGAAGGACATGTTTCAAAAACTAAGTAACTGTGAAAGTATCTTTCCTCTACTTTCTACACATAACCCCAACAAAGCAAAAAGGACAGGGAAGGGCATGCCTCAGGTAGGGTATTCTGGAAGTAAAAAAACCCTCTCTAGAATGCATTAGCTTGTTTGAGTCTGTCATTATGAGTCATTAGCTGTCTGCCACATGCTCTATCTGCCATTCTGCTGTATATGAAGCTTACTTCTGAGGGATAAACAAAAACAGAGCTGAAAATCAAGCAGAGAATAATTTTCTTATGGACAGAGTCCATAGAAACCTGCAAATTCTCTTTCTGGAATATGGAGGCAGATGAATTTTAAAAAAAAGAGCAGTTAATCAAAATCCCAGCTATAGCACATCTGTTCAGAAAAGGCTGTGGTCATTGGGTTTAAAATCTTCTAATTCCTTGCGTTTTGTAGAAAAAATCTGATTTAAAAAAAAAAACAACAACAAACAACAACAACAACAAAACCCAACCAACCCAACACACCACCACCAGCACCACACCCACCACCCCAAACATACAGCTTCCCTGAGGTAGTAAGTGAACAACAGGGTCCAGTTTCAGGATTAGGGGAATAGAAACAAGTATAGGAAGGAAGAAAAGCCTATTTCCAACTTATGTTTGAAAAGGAAAGGGAAAATTAGGCTAAAAGGAGTAGAAGGTTTTTCCAGTCCACCAGAGATGCAAAGATGGCCCACCCACTAGCAGTGAAGTGTTCAGTTGCAAAAAGAAAATGAGTAACAGATGAGGTTACTGGAGAGAGAAACTTGCTTGCATAGCATTTATACACAGATATTATTAAATAAATATTCCCTTCATATTTGCTATTTACTGTTAACACACACTTTATTATATTCAGAGAAATCCTTTTTTACTGCAAGTACTTCAAGTACAGGCATAACCACACTGTTCCTATAATGTCTTCCTTTCCACATTACTGTGGTTTCTTCTTCAGATTCTCACACCTGCCATGATGTGCTGTGGAACACAAGAGCCCTTAACAGTGTGCTGCTGGGAACTCATCACTTCTCAGTGTTGTGATGATGAAGCTGGGGTCAGGACCCCCACACTATGGGGGTAAAGAACCCCTGGGAAATCTATGACTGAACACTTGGGGAAGAAATTATAACTTCTCCCTGTAAGTCTGCTTTACCTAGTTAAAAAAAAAAAAAAAAATAAAAATTGGTTTGCTTATTTGCCAAACACATGCAATTTTGTCTTCAATTTTCCTGTGAAAATTATCTCTATCTGAAAGCTACAGCTGAAACAACTATTCTAAAGATTGAAGTTTAGCAAAATAGGTTGATTTATTCTTACTGCAATATGGTGGTGATTTTTTCTGTGGTCTTCCAGTGTTGTTGTTATTTGGGGCAAAGTAGTACTGTCTTCCTTTGCTCAAATAACAGAAAAAAATGAACTGTGTAATTAAGTGGAAATCAGAACAGACCATATCTGAAGTGCAGAGAGACAATGACAAAATGGCAGTTGGAAAAGACATGTGAGAAGACCAGAGGTGTGTTATAAAAGTACTTGGAGGTGAGGTAAATGGTTATGTAGAAAAAAGAATGGGTAAGGAAGTGGAAATTGGGGCTTTGTGACCCCAAAGAACTTATACACAATAAGGTAAATGGAGAATCTGAACATCAGTTGGAGCAGTGACTGACAATAATTAGGTGGGAGTGATGAGAACAGAACAAGATTTGAGAATGGCCCAGAATGCAGTAGAGCAAGGAAAATATGAAGATGCAAAGACAGCTCCAAAGACAAATCAGATTGCAGGGGTAGAATGAGACTGACAGCAAATAAACTAGAACAGACAGCCAGGAGAAAAGGAAATGGCAAAATAAAGGCACCAATAGAACCAGAAGTGAAAAGACTGGGGAGAAAAATGGCAATAAATGTGAAAGACTGGTATGCAATAACTGGAAAAGAAGCTAGGGAAACATCCCAAGAGTCATCATACAGGAAAGACCTGGTGGTACCTAGACAAGTAAAAGGCACGCACAACAAAAGGGTCAGATTTGAAGAGAAAGGCAGAAGGCTTGATACTGAAAAACTGGCAAAAAGAAAACCCTTTAGACTTCATTTTTTAGGTTTAGAAGGCAGGCATTCTTTATTGCAGTGCTGGGCACACAGAGATTAGCATCTGAAATCATGCACACCTATTTGACCAGCATTCCTCCATTTATTACCACAAAACATACAAATTTATCATATTTCCCCAAATCTATTATATATTAGAACTACTTCCCTGAAATGATCTACAAATGCATAAGGCACTTCCGTATGTGCACTTTGCTCCTGGGGATCTTTCTTGGGGTCTTTTGAGACCCCTGGTGGTCGACAAACTGGTGAACTTCAGCTGAACTTTCTTGGGGAACACGCACACTACTTATTCTTATATAACTTCATTTGTTCTCTGTGCTGTTTGGTTTTGACTGCAATGCTCTGTTACCCCACTTCTCTTGTCTGTCGTCATATCCCAGGTGTCTCAGAAAGCTTGCAACATCTTAATGATCTTATTCAATAAGTTGTGCTAATCATTGCTTTAGTTTCAGCTTTGGTTAGTGGTTCTTTATATCTTAATTATATCAGGTTCTTTGTTGACCAAACCACACTCATTCAAGAATCTGGAACAAAACCAATGATTTTTGCTTTTCTTTACTTCCTCCACTAGTAACAACCACCTGTAGAGCCCAAGGAAAGCCTGACTAGTGTAGTAAGTGACATACTCCTGCTGCTGTTACTAGAGGCAGGGATCTGGCAAGAGATGTTCTGCTAAACCCAGGTGGATATTTTGCTGCCACTCAAATATTACAGTGTGTTGTTTCACGGTGTATTTTTTTCACTGTTTAACTGCAACCAGCCAAGCTAAGTTAAAAATACTAGTAAGGTGTCATGTTTTAAGCCCAGCCAGTAATTAAGTACCATGCAGCCGCTCACTTACTCCCCCCTCCCCCAGAGGGGAGAGGAGGAGGACTGCAAAGGAATGCAAAACTTGAGGGTCAAGATAAGAAAAGTTTAACAATTGAGATAAAATAAGAACAACAATAATAATAATAATAACAGTTATAATGAAAAGGAGGGAGAAGGGGAGAAGAATGAAATCCAAAGGGAAGGGAAAAAAGAAAACTAGTGATGCACAGCACAGTTGCTCTCTGACCTATGCCCAGCCAGTTCCTGAGAAACTACCAGCAGCCCCAGCCAACCCCGCAGTTTATATACCAAGCATGCCACCCCACAGTATGGAATACCTCTTTGGCTAGTTCAGGTCAGCTGTCCTGGCTGTGTCCCCTCCCAGCTTCCCATGCCCCTCCAGCCTTCTTGCTAGCCAGACCTGAGAAACCAAAAAGTCCCCGAGCAGCCGTTCCCACACCAAATCCCAAACACAGCACTGCACTACCCACCAAGAGTAAAATTAACTCTATCCCAGCCAAAACAAGGACAAGAGGATACAGCGTGTACAAAATACCAGAATTAGTTATGCATACAATCTTAATCCCTCTCCCTTTTGTTTCTTCCTTCTTGTACTCTCTATGAATGTGCTATGTATGGAGTTCATTGCTTAGTTGTTCCACTGTGTCCAGCAGTCTCCCAGTTTACCCTGGGGCTGAATTAGGATTGCGAAGGGAAGGAATCTGTCAGGCTCATGCTTCATTTGGAGCAGAAGCAGAGGCATGAGTAAATGAAAGAGACAGCAGGAGTAAAAGCGATGGTTTCTTGGTCAGTGTACTCATATGCAATCCTGAGAAAACCAGACTGCATTAATCTCAGCAAAGACTATTAAATCACATTAAAAACTTATTTTTTTTCTTCTCTCCATGCTCCTCCCACCCCCAGCTGATGGCTGGCTATGTGTCGTACAATGTTCTCTTTTGCCATAGCACAATTGTTCAAAATTGTACATGGTAGCATTAGATGCCCTGTTCACATGTCAACATATACATAATAAATATGGGTATCTTAATCTGAAACTGAATGTCACTCTTCATGTTTTAGCTGTACTTAACTGTTCTTTATTTCCTCTTTGCATTATGCATTTGAAATGATAAGTAAAATTATTTTTCTCCATAACTGTTAAGGTCTTGTTACTTTAAGTTCTTTGAACTTTGTTTTTTTGAGAGCTCACATCTGCGGTCAAGAGGAGATACTTTAGCCCAGGGACTGTGCTTCCCTGACTGCCTGGGAGCAGTGCCCGCCAAGTGTATCCACACCTTGAAGTAAAGGTGTCAAGCATCTTCCAGCCACGTAAGATAGTCAAAGATGGCTGAGAAAGCAGAAACAGTAGGATCTTATATGACAAATTACAATCAAGATAGCAACAATGTTCAAGACCACACACCCAAAAGTATTTCCTCAGAATTTTGTAAAATATCCTTACATAAAGTCAAACACTTTTTTAGAAACTTAATAAGTCAAATAACTTTCCTTTCACACCCAGTTGTACCAAATGCTAGGCTCTGAGAACCAAGAGAATATTGAAAAAAATCACTAGCTTCTGAAAATATCAAAGAAACAAAAATGTTATTTATTTTGAGACAATGTATTCCTATGAACAGTGTGCCCAAAACTAATCATAAGGTATATAATAACTTCTTGGATACAAGGTAAAATGCAAGAGGTAAACTAATTTGAAGTACTGTTGAAAGTATATGCTAAGGTAACAAGATGCACAAAAACAGCAGTCCAAAGCAGAGGCTGCAAAAGCCATGCTAATCAATATAGTGTGTGGAAGGATCAAGGAGGATAAAGTCAGAACAAAATCTGTGCTGGGAAAGGTCTTATTCAAACACATATAGCTGCAAAGATAGAATGGACTACGGAGAATTATTGGCAACGCCAAATCAATTTCTTGAAATGTTCCCATTTATTTTAAGGCTGGCTCAGTATGGAAACCATTTTAATCCCAGTTCTCCATTCATGCCCATGAAGTGTCACACAAGAAAGATCTATAATATTGCTTTATTTTAACCAACAGTTTTCTGGAAACAGATTAAATTCAAAAAAGGTCAGCAAGGTTCCAGTGACCTAATGTAAAATACCATTTACTAATGTAAAATTCTTGCTCTTTAACAAATTGTTTATCTTGATTTATGAGAATGGGATTGGCATTTTCTACAGTTCCTAGTCGTTCTTGCCCTTTCCAAATGCAACTGAACTGGTAGAAATATGTTTTACCTAAGCCAGGACAAGTAAACCCAGGAGTTATATACATAGACTAGTCTCTTGAAATTCCAGATTTCATGACCCCCTCAGGGTCAGAATCCCTCACATGCTAGAGGTAAAGAATTCTCATTTTTCTCGGTCAAGGAATCATCTGCACTGGCACAAAAACAACTGCTAGCTTGTACTATCTTCTGTTCAGCTGGCTATTATAAAAAAGTGTTGGAAATACTTTCCTTGGTTTCAGGACATACTCTTCCCTTTTGTGGGAAGCCCTGGTCTGTGGGCTTATTTTAGATGGCTTCAAAACTGGAAGCTGGAAAGCTACATTAAATCCCATTAAATCCCATAAGCTGGCATAGGCTTCTGCAGCCATCCAGCCACACAGCATCCATGGCCTGAGTCAGTATCTCCTCACAGTACTGTACAAAGTCATTTCTCTGTACCAAACTGTTAAATTCTTGTTCATTAACCTAATCTCCATATTCCATTTTACTATGTCAATGTATAACATTGTCTGTTACATTAAATGAGGCCAAAAGCTAGACAAAGGCGATACACAAATCGTATTATCCTCAGTAAATGAAAATATTCTCCTAACAAACCCCTATTCCTATGTTGCTTGGGCAATTACCTGCACATGTCTAGTTGTATGAATCCAGCCCTGCTCTGTGTGCTGAGGTGCATACATAAAGCAAGATAAACTAATGAAAATCATGGATATTTTAATTCCTAAGATGCTGCAGTCTGTACCACTTCCAGCCTGCTGAGCTGAGATCATCCTGAATGTAAACTTCAGTGTTATGCACAGGAAATGCAACTTCAGCATTTTATTGAGTAGAAAGACTGTAAATAGCCTTTGGATTACTGTACAATAATGACTGGGTGAAGTCGTCTTAAGCATCCAGTTCAAGGAGGCAGCTTTTCTTCATTAAAAATTATAAAATACTTTGTTCCTTTGACTGTTTCAAATCAGAACATTCAGCTCTTGCAGTTTTCATTAGTCTGGAGACCCCTGGCATATTTTTATGACCTATGTACTTGTGATCATAATAAAATCTTAATTTTGCATTCATTTACAAATATCTTTCCAGATATCAGAGGTTTAGAAGCTGAAGAGAAGTGAAGGCAAATAATAAAAGCAAAATTCTTCCCGTACTATATGATTTCATGGTAGCTTCATACTTTTTGAAGTCTGATACGCTTATGAGCATGAGGCATGTATTTCAGAACTGTATTGAAACTAAATCTGTTTGTGAAGCAAAGATTACCAGCTATTGGCCATGTAGTACACATTACCTCTGTGAAGACAAAGCAAGACAAACTGACATAAACTAAAATACATGTATTCCTTTTCTCCTAGGGGAGAAAGTCTTAGGGATAATTCCACTACTATAAATGAAAGGAATGAGGAGATGAAAAAGAATCCTATTAAAATATGTTCTATAGTACTTCCTTTGCTATACATTTGCTTTTTAGCCCTCTAGTTGCCTCCATTTTTGATGATTATTCAGAAAAAAAAAATCCTGTCAGCTTGCTTGAATGATATGATTTCCTTTACTTTGAATTTTTCTTACATTTACTTTATTGTATGTGTGCTCTGTCAATCAGGGTGCTTATTTTATGTTACTTAAAAATATTATTCCCCTGTCAGCAGCTAATACAATTAAAGTCTCTCAATAATGTGGAAGTTGGCTCTTCCAGTTTTACTTACTTTAAATAGAACAAAATGTCTTTGCAGGGATTGAAAAATGTCTCATAAGCAAGAATTAAAAAGTTCATATAGTTAAGTCTGCAGTTTCCTTTTTGCTGCTTAAAAGAGCAAAACCGGCAAAAAGACCCTCGTGAACCACAATAAGCTGCTTATCCACACTTTTCAGTAAAAAATTACGGAGGTCTTACTGGATTTTTTTTCCATAGAAAGATTTCTTGTCAAAGCTGATATTTTCGTGGGAAACTGCTAGTAGGAATAAAAATGTGTACAAAACTAATCTCAGAATGAAAATTTAAATCAACTATGTTATTTTTATAAAAAACAAATACAAAATAATACTAAATGTTAACATATAATATGCATTATTATTTCTAGCTGATCTAGTGCCTTCAGAAAGAAACCAGAAAAAAGTTATCTTCCAAAAACTGCCAAAAAACCCCGTCAAAAATGTTGCTGGATATTTTACTTATTTAATTAAAAATCTTTGAGTAAAGAAATTCTCATGAACATTGATTTTATTTCATATCTCTGTGGGCTGTATTGTGTGGATGCACACTGAGCTAGAAGAAACTTTGGGAATCAATATAAATTAAACTTTGCACTACAAAGCTGGAGATCCCAGTTATAGGGAAAGGATATATGAATGCATCTTAGCTTTGTTAAGTAAATGACAAGGCAATATTTTTTTACTTAACAGAGCTAAAATGCAAAGTGTTTTCTCATGATTCTCTGAAACATTTCAAAAAGTCTGTACTAGATTAAGTCCTCTCACCCTTTGCAGGACTTTGACCCTCTAGAGCTTGAAGAACTGTTTATTTTCTCTATAGCTGTAGCTGACAGTAATAAGGAAAAAACAAATGGTGCAAAATAACCATTACAGGATTTTTGCAGGAGTGTCATCAGCCCTAATACTGGAGGTCTTAACTATATTTAAAAAGTAAATCACCTAAAGGAAAGTAAGGTACTCAGTAAGCACTAATAGAAAATAAAGCTAAATCCGCCTTATAATTTAAATATTTTAATAACAAAAAGTTTTAAAATACTAATTTTTAGATAAAGTTGAATTATTTAACTGAGCTTGGTTTTTATCAAAAAGCATCATAAAATATTCTTATGCAAACTGTGGGATTATGACCATTGCATAGTTTTTTATTCCTTTCTGCTATGAATACAATATTATTTACATCAGGGGAAAAAAAAAAGAAAAAGTGGTCTGCTTTTTTTATCTGCGAAACTTCTTAACTTGAATTACAACTGTTTCTGGAAGAGAGCTAAATCCAATGTATTATAATGCAGTATTC
This sequence comes from Falco rusticolus, assembly GCF_015220075.1. Taxonomy (NCBI): domain Eukaryota; kingdom Metazoa; phylum Chordata; class Aves; order Falconiformes; family Falconidae; genus Falco; species Falco rusticolus. The sequence continues at coordinate 43,437,115 of NC_051191.1, read as the reverse complement.
AGTTCAGTTTGCAGGTTAGGTCATGGAGCAGACAGGTAACTTGAAGTAGGCTCTGAATTTGGGGATAGATTCATAGGACTAGGTTTGGCAGATGACCTGAAATCAGAGGAATACAGCTGAAAGAATCCTATTTAATTTATTTTGACCTTGGGCTAAGAATTCTAATTTGCAGCAAAAATAGATATTAAAATAATACTTACTTGTTAAAATAATTTTAATAAGATTTCGTTTATTATCTAACACTTCATGAGTTAAATAGAATATTTTAATTACAAAATTCATAGACCAATTAATTTCCATTCTCTTTACTAAAAATCCAGAATGTAAAATGATCAGTGAAACACTGGAAGATATAATTACATAAGCTGTTGGGTGATATTCTGAACTAGTGTAAGTAGGTGAGCAAAGAGTGTTAAAACTTCACTGGATAATCTTGCTAACTACAGTTAAGAATGAGTTTGATGACCAGAACACTTGAGGTTCTGGTAATGAAATTAAATTATTCAAGTTGTTCATGATATGGACAGAAATACATCCAATTTTTGTTAAAAAGCTATAGCTTTAGGAGCAGGTTGCATCATTATGTACATTACTGCATATTTTCTCGCTTTTTAGAGTAAATTTTCAGAATGTGTTAGTGGCCAGTCCTTCTCAGTACTAAGCCTAATCTGCATTGACCTTTCAGTTCCTCTAGAGCTATACTGGCTGGCCAACAATTAAAAAGAGCTTTGATGGCTTTGGGTATGCACCCATGGAAAAAAGTATATGGCTGTGATAGTATGGCTGACTTCCACCAGCACCTCCTTTCCAGTGAAATGAAAGTTTCACTTTGTATTTCCATATAATGAGGGTCAGTACATCTGACAGGAAGTAAGAAAAAAAATCATTTTTCTCCTCAGCACACGTAGGACCATAATTATTCTTCGTCTGATTTTCCTAACTCATAGGAAAACAATGGAAAAGGAGGAAAGCATTGGATACACTCATACATTAAGTTGAAGGGAAAGTCTGTCCTAATTTTCTGCTTTCCCTTCTATTCTGTATAAATGCACATAAATATGATCTCATTCAGAAAAGGAGAAAGGCAGCCAGTTTGTTACTTTCCACTCTGGTTTTCAAGCCAATATGCTGTGTACCAAGCCCACAGAACACACAAGTGCGCGTCAGAAGACTCAGTGCGGTGGGCCAGGTGGTGGTGGCAGCATTGCAGCAAAGCCACTGTGCTGGTAGGGAGGCAGCCCTGAATGAACACAGAGAAAAGGAGAGGTCCTCGTGGAGGAGGCATGGTTCCACAGTAACAGCAGTGTGTATTCCCCCAAGTGTTATTCTTGCACTGCCTGGATTATGGATGTCAAGCGTTGTGTCTGCTCTGCTTTCCTCTTAGCAGAATGTGCAATGTCCCTGTAAGGCATATCTCAAAGGCAGAATGATTTGTGGGTTAAGTTTTCTCATTTTTAGACATTTTTCAGAAGAAGAAATACAGACCATGGGAATGCTATTTTCTGAACTCCATTACCAGATAGGTCTCTTGCCTTCACAGAAACACTTACTGCCAAGCAGGTGAATCTTGCAAGCAGATTACTTAAAAAGATCATGAATAAAGAATTGCACTGGTGAATCAAATAAATAGTTTAAGTAAAATGACTTTTAATCTCCTGCTTTAAATTCTAGTAATGACACGTGCAATTTTAGCAGAGTTTCCTCACCAAGGACATTGACAGTATAAAAAATAAATACTGTTGCAGTGTTTTCTGCAATGAAACATGTCCTGGCTCTAAGTGCCACAAAAACTCAAGAGGTGCTGATGGGCAATGATTACTGTTCCTTCAATATGTGCAATATAAGCTAAATAATTTACCAAAATGGATATGGATATGGTTATTTATTCCTGAAATGCATCTGTCTTCAACTAAATAGTAAATGGAATTAAAGACAAGGCTAACAGCACACAGAGCAGCATATACGAATGCACTGGTAAAGACAGAGGATGAAACTATGGAGTACATTCATGTACACAAAGTTCCAAGCTGACTGATGTGACTGTCAATAATTGCACCTTATAAAATACAAAGGTTACAGTATAACAGTCAGCACTTATTCTGGGTTAAAATCTTGCTAAATGGAGCCTTAGAGAAAATTTGGAATTACTACAGTATAGTAGAAACAGCATTTTGAGATATAAATGTTAAAAAAAAAACATCATATTTACATCTGTGCACCATGCACATACAGTTCTCATTGAGCGTAAGCAATTTTACAGTATATAAAAGTGAAGAAAATTCTTATCTTTAACCAGATTTCTTCAATTACCCAAAAAATGGGATGACTTCAATATGTATTTTTGTTTTTTCTCTTTAAATTACTTACTGTTTGTCATTTACATTAAATTACCACTGAGCTTTCTGTCAGATACTCAGTCCCAAGCTAAAATTTTTCATAAGCAATTTGGTCAACAATCTAGTTAATATGCTGTGCTACATGAAAGGGAAATCTAGCACAAGCAGCTATAAATCTAAAAAAAACTAAACTAGGTTTTCTAGTAGTGATTCTGAAGAGTGAATGTAAATTATTCAAAGAGCACCTTTTTCAGAAAATTTTGAAGCATAAGTGACAATTATTTTTGTAATACAACAGCATGCTAATGGGACTTAGATTTGTTGGATCATATTACCATGTTGTTCTCAGGACATGAGTAAGGATTATATACACAACAGGTGGATATTTGACCGCTAAACCCACAGCCATGATTATCTTCCCAGATACCACCAGAATTGTCCCTAATGTTGATGTCATTGCAATGATTGAAAGATAAAGGTATGTCTATATATATAAATATATATGCATATATATATATTTATATACAGCTACAAGTGCATACATGTATGTACACATCTACATATACAGACTTATTTATGCGTATGTGTATATATGAAAGGTTTTGAGTGTAGGTTTTACTTATGTATTACTGCAGAATCATTGGGTCTTTCAACTTCAAATCTATCTCCAAAACTTCTGTAGACAAAGTTGCAGCTCTTTAATGAAACATCTGACCCAAAGTTCAACCTAAGATGTATCACAGGCTTTGTTTGAAGAGCCTTGCAGTCCTTTAAAGTGAAATATAAGGAAGCCCCAGGGACAGTTTGCCTACATGACCTACCCTCACTCCATTGACTATTGACACTTTGGCTTATGTTGTTTGTGTATGTGCAAACCCCAGTGTGATTCTTTGTTCAGTGTTGACCAACGGTGTAAGATGACAGCTTGCAGTGTCAGCACTGTTCTTGCAGGCAGTTGGTCTGGAATGACTGAGACTGAATTCAGAAGCAGATTTAGTAATTTTGAAGCATATCCAATGTCAGAAGGTCAAAAGCAGTCTTGGACAATTATTTACCACAGATTAAAGTGAAAAAGAGTAAGTGCTTGGTACAACAATGAAACACAAGCTACACAAAGAGACTCTGCTTATGATATACAGCTGAGATACCCTTTGAAGCAATGAACAAAGATGGCATCATTTCTTCTTCACATTGAAATATTATAGAGTCTGGCTTATAAAAAGAAGTAGCTTGAAATATTGTAAAAAGAAACCAATTTTTGTCTTAAGCTACGCAAAATAACCAAATGTTTTCTGTGCAGTAGTGGTTATTTCTGGGGTTTGGGGCAGCTTTTTCTGATTTTTATTCCTCTGCTTCTCAACAGTACAGTGGGGGGGTGAGTGGGGTGGTTTTTTACTGATGCAGTTTAGCAGTTTCTTTGTGGTTTTCATTGTATTTGCTTATTTATGCAAAGTTTTCTTGTGGGGTGGGTTTTCTGCTTGCTTGTTTTTCCATAGTTTTTCTCCCCCTCCCTGGCACGGCACCTTGAAGTTTATGTGGAACTTGTTCACTTATTTGTCTGATTTTTTTTTTCCCTCCTGGTCTTTGCTTTTATTAAAAAACAAGATTTCAGTTATTTTTTACAGCTTCTAGGGGCTGCCACAACTAAGTTTTTGTTAACTCCTTCCTCATGGGCAGGTTCTTGTTTAAAAAAGATCTGCACTCTTGGCCTTTTACTGACTGCTGGTTAGGGAGTACCAGTCTCCTGTCTGCCTGCCGTATCTGTCTGGACACCTCTTTAGCTGGTATGTGGGAGCACGGCCAGCAAAGGCAGTTAATAGAGGGGCAGTTTGCTCAGCTGAGCACATGAAAGGGACCCAGAAACTGTGCTCAACGTAGTTAAGGAAATAATTCAGGGAAAACTGTGGCTCTGCCCCCAAGCTGCTGCATGCCAAATGATTGCCTTACAGCCTTTCTTAATTGCTGTGAAATAAAAAGGAAAACTAGAGAGTACAACTTGCTTGTGAAAACCAAGGAAAAAATGAGTCAAATATGTAACCCTTTCCCATATTGTCTTTATTAGGTTGTCTCCTTTTCTGGGACTGCTTTTTGCAACTAGCATACCTTTAGATTCTCTTATTTTTACTCTTGTCCTTCAATCATCTTTGCTTCAGCTGAATTTTGTACTTTTTTTGTCCCTAAATACCCAAGCAATACTCTTATGCTCCTCCTTCTTTACTGTTCCTGATTCTACCTTTTTTATGCTCCCTTTTCACGTGATTCAGTTCACCTGGAAACTACTTGTTAGGCCAACCAGGCTACCTGCTGAAATTCCCAGTCTTTTTGTACAATGAAGTAGTTCATTCCTGATACCTCAATATAATTTATTTAAAAAAAACAAACAAGCAAACAATATCAATATTATGTAATATACAAAGGTATAAAATGCTAAAGGAAGAAAGAAACAGGGAGGATATTCAGCCTGGTTGGAAAACATTGTATCAGGCCATCACTGTCAAGACAGCTGGTGGGAAATGGTAACTCAGCAATGCTGTGAATCTCTCCCAGGCAGCAGTGGAGGCTCTTTGGACTGATGGCTGCCTGGTCAACAAAGACTCTTCAGGTGCCTTAACAGAAGTCATGAACACACTAATGCTTATCTTAATAGCTTTCTAAATTTCAGCTCTACATTGTCTGTGAAAGCCAGTAAAGAATTGTTTTATATTTCCTGTGGCACTCTGTAGAGGTTTCAAGTCTCTGGAGAATCTCAAATAGGGTGAGATGCCCCTATTTAGGAAACTGAATGGTGCCTTTAGAGGCTATTTTGCTGGGGTTTATGGTGCTCATTTTAAGGATCAGGTCAAGCAATTCCAGCTCAAAGCATTACTTTGCTCAGAGGTCTTTCACTCATGGTTAGGCTGACTGAATAGATCCAAGGGGGCAAAATGGTAATGCCATAGTAGGTTAAGAAAGAACTTGAACTTCTATTTTTCTTGGTGCCCTAATCATTTGGTTACAAGTCCTCTCTGTGGTCTGAAGGTAAATGAAAGTTCCAGTTAGTGAGACTGAAAGAGACACATTCACAGTAGACCATGTCTTATAATACACCAAGGAAAATTGGATTACCTCTCTTACGTTTCCAATGGATGCCCTGCTATCTGTTTTTCTTCAGCAAACATGGATCTTGGATCTAAAAGTCGGTTTCTTTAATGAAGTTTTGACAACATGAGCTATTTTCCCTTTCAAAATACAAAAAAGAGTCTTAAGAATAGAACTTTCCCACTTTAAAAATTTAATATAAAACTAAAAATGGAAATAACTATATAAATGTTACCAGCTTTATCAGATATGGATGTTAGACCATGTGCTAAGGAGAAAAAGAGGGATAAAGGTTATAGCTCCCTTCCCTTTGCATATTTTTACTGTGAATTCAATGCAATTTAAATGAATTACAGTAAAAGTTTTCATTTAAGTGGGGAATCACCTAAATCAACCACAATAGACTACATGCATCCCTAGAGTAATTCCAGCGATTCTAAAAGGGTTATTTTAAGGTTTAATTTTCCCCAACACGTGCAACAGCTCATAACCTTTTATGAAGATTGTACTCACAAGTTTAAACAGCAGAGTGCCCTGAATTTCTTGGGAGGCTACAAACGGTCCCTCAGTGCTCATCAGCTGACTACAGTTCCCCCTAGCATCAGTTTCCGAAGGAAGAGCATTATAGATTAATTTGCACATAAGCTGCTGAGCTATTCAGGATAAACTAATAATCAGCATTAATTTATATATTCAGTAAGATGCAAGGAAGAAATTTTACAAGACAAGGAAAATAAAAAGGTAATAAAACAGTTTTTGTGTAAACAAAGAAAAAATGCCATCACAATACAAAAGTGCTCCCCAAATTGGCAGAAATAGTTGCAACCCTCACTGCCTGAGAAAGTACAAGGCTGAAAGAATGATAGTACTGATGTTGCCAGTTCTGTGATACTGCTTAGTCTTAAGTATATCATAAGATACTGCTAAGCTGTGCCGCTCTCCTGGCTGTTAATGGCTTAGAATACAAGCTACTCCTCTATGATCTGATTTACAAGAATTAAAAGCATGACAAGCATGCTGTCAGTGGGCAAGTGATGAGAGTTTAAAGAAAATGCAGCAGAAACTTTGTGAATTATTGAAGAAATTGGCAAAATAGATTAGACAAGACTTTAGAGTATTTCCAGAACAGGGCCGTTAAACAGGCAGAGTCACGCTGTGGTGAGCACAACTGACCTGACCCATCTGAACGTACAATCAGAGATAAGCTCATGCGAGACCATTGCTCCGTGGCTCCATCAGCTCATGCAACTGATACCTCATGCCAGTTGCACAATGGGAGCACAAGTTTTTCACAATGCTTTCCTGTTCATACTTACTTCTTACCGGGTGACCATCTATTGTGTTTCTTCTAGTATTATCAGAGTCAACATTATAAAATCTAAAGTTTCTTGAGAACACAGTGTCTGTAATATAGAAGTATGTCACAACACAATTTCATTAAAGGCAGCTAAACTGAACTCTAGCTGAGAAGTCTAAGACTTAGTTATTGTACTCTTTCAGGACCAGGCTGTAAGCGTTTAGTTGCATGCAGACTGGTCATGAAACTAGCTGCTTCCTGATAAGAATATGGAGGTCACTATATGGCCCTTAAAGAAATTGGGGGAGGAGGATGGTGTCTCTATGGAGTGTTATTATTGAATTCTTTAAATAGCAGATGAGACGTGTGAAAATATTTATGATAATAAAAACTGCAAATTTTGTGACAGTAAAAATTATGTGTGTTTCAGTACAATGTTTCAAGTACCTTGGACCTGACACAGAATGCTGAGCAGAAAGTTAGGTCCCTAGTCTTTCTGTTTGGCAGCGTTTAGCAGTTCAGAAAAGTCACTTAAAAATATGTTATCAGCCCGTCCAGACAGAAATACTATGTAGAAGGCTGTGCCTGGAATTATTCCCCCAATCTTAGCCACCTGATTATTCCAACTCCATTTTCAAATGGGAGCTCATAGGTCTGGACTATCTGTCAGAAAACTGAGGATGGTTTAGTGCTTTTCCTTTGAAACATAAACTATGTTTTAGCCACCTTTCCCACAGTTCCTAACTGAGCAGCTGTAACAGTGGTTTAGCATCACAGCTAACTATTTGGGTTTTAATCCTCTGTGACCTCTGCAGTAAACCTCAGGAGGTCTTGCTGTGATCAATGTATTTGTGACTTCATCTTCACAATGAGCTTCTACTGTTAAGGTGTGTTAAAGAAATTTTAAGCTGACCCAAAGATGCAGAATTCTATTGCAAAATTGTAGTGGACCTTTTAATGAACTTGTCTTGAAAAAATGCATGTGTAATAAAAACTTCAAAGAATTTTTTTTCCCTTACTATTCTCATAATTGGCATTTTCTTCTAGTAAATGTCTGATATACAGAATGTTCCTGACAGATTATAATTAACATCAATACATCAGCAAAATGCACACAATTGTCCCTCAGGTACGCAACACATTAATCACCAAGGCAACTAATGATCATAACTATATATTTGAAATGTAAAATAATTTTGTATGAACTATTCCATCCGGAAGAAGCAATAAGAACAGAAATAACAACATGACTATTTTGAATTAGATACCAAAATGGAATATTCCATTAAAATAAATAAAACAAAACAAAAAAATCAGTATGTTTTAAAAGGAAGTTAGAAGAAACAAGAGAAATTAATAGTCAGGTACTTTTGTTGACATCACAAATATCTAATATATGAAAGAGTCAAAGTATATTAATAATGAATATGGACACAATACCAACACAAAAATAATGTTGCAATATTGTTGTCCTTTTTGTGACTAGAAAAGTCTTGCTTAATAAAGCAACTTTGATTATGAGTGAAAATAACGTATCTCTGGTAGAAGCCAAAACTCTGATTTACTGTATATAATAATTTCATACTTTTCTTTGAAACACTGTTTCTTGTAATTATATTGCTCTGTAGGTATTTTTTCTTTTTTATGTACTGGTTGTGAAGTTTAGTCAACAAATGAACAAAAAGTTATTTTACCCAGACTACTTCTTATAATGTTTAATAATGGGATCACAGAATGGTTGAGAATCAAAGGGACCTCTGGAGGTCATCTGGTCTAAATCCCCTGCTCAAGCAGCCAGTTGCCCATGATTATGTCTCTAAGAAATCTGCAGTTCATTGTAACATGCTGATCTGTAGCATAATGTATTTCATTAATATTTTGGCATTTCTGTCACTAAAGTTAGTCAAAAATGCATGAAGAAAATAATTTTATAATGAACAGGATTATACATCAAATAATTTATACTACAAACATTTATTCTGGGTATTAGATTGTTCTAATTATGAATGATTTCCCAGAAGCAATGGTATATACTGGGAAATGGAGTCACTGTATAAAAAAAAGCACAGAGCACATCGTCAGCACAGCAGGAGATAGGAAGACGCTTAAGGAATGAAAAGGCAGGGACTATGTTATTAATAGCATTGAAATCAGTGAATATATATCTTCAATACAAACAGCAAACAGTATTTCAGACAGGCATGTATTTGCACTAATTTCAGAAATACTGAGTTTAATAATGTAAAGCATGGCCATTAGGCCAGACTTTTCACTGCCACATCAGGTTGTGAGTTTGAGGACTCCCATGCCCACAGGGGTGCATGCCTCTTCCCCAGTCCCATTGTCCTCCAGGTGGACAAATGTGATGGCAAACCTTTCTCATATTGAGGTGAAATTATCCTGAAGACCTGCTAAGCCCAGTGCTTAATATTAATATGATAATAATTGTGGTAGCATTTTTCTTATCTATAGTGGTACCTAGCTGGACTACAGCAATGAGGGACAGAAAAAGGAGACACAAAGTGTATTGCCAAGCCCCGGAGCATACTCTAATTTTAGGTCTTTCTGAATAACTGCTGGAGTACTGACTTTCTTTGAAATGTTGGCCAGCTTATTCTACAGCATAGATAACAAGTGTTAAGCTAGTCAGTTGTAAAGTCAAATTCGGATGGTAAATCTGGAGTTACCAGAGAATGACAGCTCTTAACTATCATAAAAAGTCACTAAACCAGATGGCAAATGTGCTAGTGTTTACTTTTTTAAGTGAATGCTACAGCTGTTATGAAATAATTCCACATTTTTTATTAGCAGGAAACACAGAAGTTAAATATAGCGATATAATTTTTCTTGTTAGTAAATGACCAGAGTCATATTTAACCACTGAAACAATATCAATAATTTGGTTGCCATAACTGGTGACACTGTCTTTTTTTTAAATGTAGGTGTAGTGCATAAAGATATTATTTCCTTGTAGCTCTGTATATGTAAAGGTGAATAAAAAAGAAACATATTTGAAGGTTAAGAACAAACATTTCATTTGCAAAGACACTTCCTGCTTTATTACAGCCCTACTTTATTGAAATTATTTCTGAAATGTAAATATGACTTTATTCTTAAATTTAAGAAAAATTCTTACAGTTAAAAATATTCAGGTTCTCAATATGTTTTTGTAAATGACCCTTATCTGTGCATTTTCATCAGTTCTAACTTTCTTTTTTACATGATATTGTAGTTGCATGCATTGTGCTATTTTTTTTAAGATCATTAGGGATAAATTCTTTAGAGTTATCATTATTTAAACAAAAAATAAATTCCTTTCATATTGCATCACTTTAATAAAATACTTACTGATCACCATATGCAATGGTCAGATTCTTACAATTTTCTTCTACACTTGATAAAAATCACAAGTAAGCAATAAAACTTAGGAAAACCAGCTATATTAGAATGTCTCAGAAGCATCTGGATGTTTTGTAAACTGTTTAGAGTTTAGTAAGAATGGCCATGGTTTTAGGAGAAAATAATCTGTCACCATCTCTCCCTCTTCCTTTTTGTAAAGGCAGTTAAAATTTGATTCATTATGAAAATACGACTTAAGAAAACAAAACAATGCCAAACAAAGAAAAAATCACATAAAGAAAGTAAAATAAGACAGATTATGCTTTTCCAGGTTGGTTCTTCTAAATTTTTTTGAAGTTTTCTGGTCATGACAAGGTAAAGGTATTCCGTGTATATATAGGAGTAAATTTTAGTTTGCATTAGCTTTAGCATTTCATCAGTTTAATGATTCGTTAGAAGATATTTATTTTTGTTAGTATAGTTTTTGTTCTAATTATACATCCAGATATAGTATTTTATAAATGTACAAAGAATATAAAAAATGACCCTTAACACAAAATTTAGGGGAAGGAATATTAAGTGGTACAGCAAGTAGAGGAGCACACAATGATGTAGAATCTGAGTAGACTTAGGCATTCCCCAAACATGTTTCCCTTTGTGTGGACTGTTCCTATCGTCTTAAACCAGCCACCTTACCACTTAGTTGCAAAAAACAGAATGCCCTTAAATTCGGAGACCATGCCAACACAAAAGAACTGAAAGGGTGTAAGGCTCCCTGTCTACAACCCATGCCTCTGTCAATCAAAGGATTAATGTAAATTAATGTAATTGATGAATGTTCAAAGTTGCCCTTCACTAACTGAATTGTCATTGGTACTGGGCAGAGGAATTAACCCTGGAGTCAAGCTGCTCTTTGCAAGGCCTGTCCTATATTTGGAGGCAATAAATGCTTACAAGAAGAGGAGTTATTCAGTTTAGTAAAGTCTGATATAGCTAAATGAAACTGGAGCCATTCAGAAGAGGTAAACTTTAGGATGACTGTCAAGAAACACTTCTGAAAAGTGAACTTCACTAAGCTGAGGGACTTGCTGTTCTAGCTGTCAGTTCCTCCACATCACATGCCCAGTTCCTCTCTGCATTGTTTTTCCTTTTTTATATAAAGATTGATCTACAAAATAAATTAAAAAGTGTATTTATTAGTTCCAGCTATTCACCAAGACAATTAGAATAACTTTGTTTTACATTTGACTTACTCTTAAGCTCCTCACTAAAGCACTTTGCTGTTGTTAGTTATGTGATATTCATAGTTTCACTAGCCTGATCCAACTGGCCAGTGTTTTGAAAGCGTTATGATAAGTATCAATAATAATAAATACTCATAATCATAAATAATAATGCAAAACATAAAGGAAGCTAATCAAACTCCACACCAACTACCACTGTACAACATCACTGACACAAGGAAATAGCTAATTTAAATGAAAAGGTCTGATAATGAAAGACAGAAAACCCCACTTAATTTTTAATCAAAGACTGTAATTTCAAGATATCTCTGGAATGTCAATAGTGTTTATATATATATATATCTGTTTGATACACCAGTTGACCACAGCAACAATGAGGAGTCACTAAAGATGTTTATGTTGCACATCATATTCAATAGAGAAAACTACAATGAAAGAGGTCAAAAGCACTTTCAAGAAAACAAAAACCTTGCTGACATCAAGCATAAGTGTATTCCACTGTGTGAATATTTTCCATGCTAGTGCCTAATAAACTATTTTCAGACAATTTTACAAGGAAAACTTACTGCATCAAATGCACAGCAGAACAGAAGAGTGGATGCACACTCAGTTTGTTATTAATTTGCCAACTGTACTACCAGTGTTCCAAGGATACGGAAACAGCTTGCCTCAGTCAGATGAGATCTATGATAAACAATGCATGGAAATCTGATGTGATGAAAAAAAAGAAATAAAAAATCCTATGACTGATTGGCAACTTTATTATATCAACTATTCATTCCTGGGGAACAAAACCCCCCAGTTTATAAAAATATGCCTAAACTATAAGATGACCTTTGATCTGATTCAATTTTCATATAGATACAGAGGCAATATGGAAGAGCAAGGAATTGCAAGGCAAAATATTTTATAAATATTTCTATGACTATTCAGATATCATTATTTTTTGAGCCAGGTACTGTAGGAATATTCCAAGAGAGTTCTTTTTCATGTCTGCTTTTAATCATTTGTGACTCAGCATTACTCATCCTTTGAAGTAAAAAACAGTCTCAGCTTCACTGTGCAAACTGTTTTTTTGAGATACCACTATCTGGACTATTTTAAACTGTATAAAGTGTCAACTGAGACTCTGACAAAAAGAACTTTTCAAGTTATATCTGCATGCAGTTCGGATGAGACATACAAGCTTCTGTACCGGTCAGTGAGAACCAGACTGTGAGAATGAAAGGTCTGTATTTAACACAAGAGGAAGCCACTGAACTTTTCCCTTTTAAGAAAATGCCTTTACCTTAGTACTTTAGTTCAGTAAGAAACACAAATGAAAACAAAACCAGGTATATTTAGAAAATGTAAAAGGCTTCTTCAGCTTCTGATTTCTCAGGTAAGTGCAAGTAAACTCCTTTAAACATGCCCTTCCTGTCATGGGTTACCTGTAGCTATTATTAGACTGGACTTTGAAAGAATTTAAACACTTTTCCAGATTGACCAGAAAAAAGTTCACCTGACGTTGGTCTTCATGCCCAGAAACAGAGGTTGGCAGATTGAGTGTACTTAGGAAAAATGAAGGAAGGATACTGAAGAACAATGAAGACCTGTTTAAGGTCTACACAATTTTAGGAACATGGTACACTTTTTAAGTATCTCAGGGAAAGTATTAAACCACATTTTAAAACAATAGTAGAAAAGAAAGTGGTAGAAAAAAAGGCATGAAGAAAATCCAGATCTTAGATGAAAACCAAAGGCAAAACATCTGTGTATGAAAAGAATGACCTTTCTGAACAATGTTGGTAAACTCCCTCACTGTTTTGCTGTGGACTGCATGATTGAAAAATGAGGTGTTGTTGAAGAGAGACTTCCAGAAAAACTGCAGGGAAGATCAGCAGCTTTCAATCCTTAGCAACTGGAGTAATTTTCAAGGACAATATATTGTTACTCACTAATTTAGGAAATGGAAATCAATTCACATGTTTTGCTGAAGGGAAAGGTGCTCTTCTACTTTAACTTTGGTTCATAAAATAGTAAGCAGATGGCTGAATATAGGAAACAGATTAATGTGTCCGCTGTTCTGTGCTCTGAACTTATCAATGACAGTAAGAATTCCATCTTCTCTTACAGCTGCTTTTCTCACCACAAGATGCTGACTCCTGCCTGTAGCAAAGAAGAGGTGGTTAGGTGGCATGGTATTCCTGTGAACACAAGACTAAGGACAAAAAGACAAAAGTAAGATGTAGAGCTGAAGTAGAGGAGGTGGCAATCAGAGATGTAAGAGTAGTGGGAGTCCCATCCTTAATTGGGAGTCCCATCCTTAATGAAGAATGAGTCTCATTCAGCACATATACAGGACAGGATTTCTAATTTATTAGAAAGGAAGACCTGACAGTTGTGTGACCTGAAATTAAATGAGAGTTGGTAAACAGAAAATCAAACTGTAACAACTGTAGTAAGTTAGGAGTATTAAAAATCATGCTAAGAGTTCAATATTTTAATAGATACAAATAAAAATGGAATATGTTTTCATTTCTCTTGAGAGAAAAAAAAGTGGTATTTTTTTATACTGAGATTTGACACCTTTTTCTTTCTGAAGACAAATATGATATTGACAGTTTCACTTCAACACTGCATTGCAGACAGGTTGGGATTACCCCTGTTGATACTGATGTGCCACATTCAAGGATAAACTGATGGAAAGCAACTATACTGTAGCTTCCATATTCATTCAAGCTTTGTAAGGTAAATGTTCTCTTTAGTACCAGTGCACTCTGTCAGTAAACAGTATAATAATAAAGACAAAGTAGACCTTAAAGACATGAAATTTTCAGTTAGCTGTTGTATTTGAACTACCAAGGTTAGGGTAGACTTATACCAAATATTGTATCTTTGTTGCATGGCAGTTGGACAGAACTGGTCACTTAGACTCTATTGTTGACCTACATAGATTAAAACCTCAAAAGTACTTGCTAATTCTTGTACTGTATTGTTTTGTAGTATATCCTTAATGGCTTTATTTAGAAAATGTATTAATCATGTTCTACAGTGTCACAAAATCCAAGGTAGTTAAATTATCACTTTCCCACATGAAATCCTTGTCTCTAAACTACAGAGACATGGATCTGATGGATGGACCACTCAAGTGGATAAAAAATTGGCTGGATCATCACACTCAAATAGCTGCAGTCAATGACTTGATATCCAAGTGGAGACTAGTGATGAGTGGCATTCCTCAGGGGTCAGTACTGTGTCTGGTGCTGTTTAACATCTTTGTCAGTGACATGGACAGTGGGATTAAGTGCACCCTCCACAAATTTGCTGACACCAAGCTGTGTGGCGTGGTCAACACACTGGAGGGAAAGGGATGCCATCTAGAGGAACCTTGACAGATTTGAGACGTGGGTCATAAGAACATCATGAAGTCCAACAAGGCCAAGTGCAAGGTCCTGCCCATAGGTTGGGGCAACCCCAAGCACAATCTGGAAGGAGAACAGAATGAGAGCAGTCCTGAAGAGAAAGGCTTGGAGGTGTTGGTTGACAAGAAGCTCAACATGACCCAGCAATGAGTGCTTGCAGCCCAGAAAGCCAACTGTATCCTGGGCTGCATCAAAAGAAGTGTGGCCAGGTTGTTGACTGTCCCCCTCTACTCTGCCCTCATCAGACCCCACCTGGAGTACTGAATTCAGCTCTGGGGCCCCCAACATAAGAAGAGCACAGACACAATGATGATGAGAAGCCTGGAGCACCTCTCTTATAAAGACAGTATGAGAGACTTGGGGTTGTTCAGCCTGGAGAAGGCCCCAGGGAGACCATAGAGCAGCCTTTCAGTACCTAAAGGGGGCCTGCAAGAAAGCTGGAGAGGGACTTTTGACAAGGGCCTGTAGTGATAGGACAAGGGGAACTGGCTTTAAGCTGAAAGAGGGTAGACTTAGGTTAGATATTAGGAAGAAACCCTTTACTGTGAGGGTGGTGAGACACTGAAACAGGTTTCCCAGAGAAGCTGTGGATGCTCCGTCCCTGGAAGTGTTCAAGGCCAGGTTGGATGGGGCTTTGAGCAACCTGGTCTAGTGGAAGGTGTCCCTGCCCATGGCAGGGGGGTTGGAACTAGATGGTCTTTAAGGTTCCTTCGAATTCAAATCATTTTATGATTCTATGATTCATAGGATCATAAGATCACTCTTAACTCATATTTCTCAGTAACAAATTATCATTGTATTCATCAGAAAGATTAACACAGAATTAAGAGAAATACTTCTCTAAATTAATTCCATCAAAACAGTGATAAAATACTTTATATTTGACTGGAAGTCTGCGAAAGGCAATCTTGATACAGAAAAGGCTTCTGCAGATGTCATCATTCTTTATATTTGTTGCAAATTTTGTTCTTTCAATTTACCCACTAGGAAGCTGTGAGAAATCAGCACTTTTGCTAAAGAATGATTGGAATCAGATTTTGAAGTTATGCATTCATGGCTCAACATATACATTTGCTTGGTTATCATTTATGCCGACAATTTATGCGGCACAAATAAGAGGTCTTAATGACCCTCTATATACTCAAATACATTGATTTCATCATGGATTTGTGCTTGTACTTTCCCACTACTAAATATTCAGGCTTTATTTTAAAAAGCTTTAAGGAACAGAAATAGGAAGAAAAGGGGACCAAACAAGCCTTACAATATTAAGGAGGCACATTATTTTTATTACCATTAGAAAATCTTAAGATATACTAAAGGACCTGTTAGATTCCCAGAGTTTGGTACTTAGCACTTTCTGGAGGCAGTTCCTTTAAATCAGTTTGAAAAATGATGTGGTAGGTATTTTGTTTAGGTTTTGGCCCAATGTGTATTATATATGCAATCATTTTGCAAAGCCATTATTATATTTCCAAAGAGAGTCAAACTTTGTAGACACAATTTTTGTGGATAGATTAATTTAATGAAATGAATCAATTATAGACCAGATCTGTGGTGCAACTGATCGATATAACTTTGAAAATATCAAAAAAGTTGACACAAGAACTATTCTCAGTTAATCTACAGTATTTATTACAGTGTTAGCAGTTAAGGCACTTTATAATGAAAGTTTTAATTGTGTATATTGCACATGATAATTAAGTTCAAAGGTATAGAAATATTGAAAGATGTATCATAAAACTGTTTTTAAAGTGTAGTGAATCACTTTATACCCTGTAGTAACACTTGAATGACTGAGTGAAACATACTGGTTCTTTTCTCAAAAGGGTTCTATTCTTAAGCATTTAAACTACAGTCGAACACTTGGAACAACAATAACAAAAAAAATTGTATTTTTTTTTAAAGGATGCACATAATGTGAGATTTTTCATAGGATTTTGCCTAGAACCAGGAGCATATATTAGATTTTATTAGTCAGTAGTAATGTCAATAAATACATTAACTTGGCTATATATCAAATATGTGTACTGCAAAAACATTTTCTCAGTGTTGTAATTTTAAGGATTTACAAAGAGAAGTGGATTATTTATTTTTTAAACTGAAGAGGTTGTGGCTCATGCTTGTGCTTGGAGAAACGAAGGCTTAATATAATAAAATATGGCTAAAGATACTACCGATAGGTAAAGAATAAACGTTTTTGCATTCCTGGGCATTTATTCTTTTTCCTTAACCAGCCCTACTATTCTAGTCTGGAACACTTTAGAAGAAAATCTTGCCATTCTGAGATTCTATGTCCTTAAGAAACTTTCTATAAAGCCTATAGTAAAACTTTTTTTTACCAGTATTCTAAACTCAAATTTTAATTAATCTGCAGAAACAGAAAATCAAATTGATCAGCATAGTCTTTACAATGTGGGGTTTTTTTTATTATTTTAGGAGTACTAACTACCATAGCTGCTATACAATTATGGACTGTTAAACATGTTAAACCATGCATTCATGGTAATTAAACTTTAAATACACTGATGAGCGACAATGTAACTTTTACCTCCAATTAACCTGCCCTTTCACCTATTAAATGTAATAACACTTTTACTTATAGGTATCATAAACTGCACTATATTTTATAATCTTGTTAATATTCATGCTTTGTTAATGAAATTTGATCAGCATAATAAATATGTTGAGTTTTTGTAGTTAGCTTGCATCTGCTGTCAGAAATAATTAGATCAGGTGGCAAATGACAACACCTTTCCTGACAGATGCTTTAACACTGTGAGTAAGAGTGCCCAATGTGTCTCTTTGAATAATGCCAAGCTTTTCAGCTAGGATTTTATTTGCCTTGAGGTTGCAAAGTGGAACTTTTGGAGCAATCTGACATAGTCCCAGATGGGAGTATGTGTGACTTTCACTTCCAAATTTACAGGAAAAGGGAAACTCCTTTCAAGATGATTTTTAATAAAGTTTTCTCTTAGAAAGGTAGAAAATGATGTTATCAAACTATTCCAATATGGTTCCCTTTTAGCATATATACACATATTCCTGTCAAAACACAAAAGACATTATGTTATGCATTTAAGCATATCTCAGACAATAAATTACACTACACTCTAATGATTCCATTATTCAAATAAATATGCTGAGAAACTGGAAAAGAGATTATTTTATGGCATGGTTTTCATCAGACAGCCATGAAATAATGCTGGCTTTTTGGAAATCATGGCATCTGCTACATATGGTCTTATTCCTCTGCTTGTGATTCAGAGGACGCACATTTTTAGTGAACTTACCTCTTTAATAAGCACTGTAAAATGCACTGTAAAACTACCTTTTCCATTATTTATCCACAATGTAGGTAGCACACAAATAACAGCAATACGTGCTTTTCATGTCAATTTTGGAGAGGCACATTCATGCTGCCTGGTCCATTTGATTCTGCATACAACAGGATTTCTAGGATTCCCTTTAACCAATTCTCTGCAGTGTTTTATCCCTACAGACTATAGTGGATTCATGAGTGGTCAACAGATTGACAGTTCCTGCCCATGTGTCACCTGACCACTTGGAGGATGGGTTCAAATGCATGTGCTGACAGTCAGCAGGGAGGAAGCTCTCTGTTACTAGCACCCCATGCATGATGTGAATTTACACACAAATGTTGGTGATAAGAAGAAAGTTGGTTCTTCATGCATGCTCAGAGAGAAAGACCAGAAAGTTGTTTTTCTCATGTCTCTGCCAAATGAATGGCAATTAATGTTTCTATTCTTTCTTTTGCCAGGCATCTGTCAGAGTACTCTCTGGGTACATACAGTTAAAAATGTCCCTGTTAAATTTGAGAAAACAAAAAGAAACCTGGTTAAATTATTAGAATTAATCTTCTAACAATCTTATTAACAAGCAGAATGAAAAAGCACCTACTACTTCTAAGCAGATGTTTTCTTACAACTCCTAACTCATCTAGAAAATGTCTCAGCACTCCTGGATTTTTCATGCTAACATGCTTATTATTTTATCCGTTACAGATAATTATCTCATTACCTTTGAAATCCAGAATGCCACAGTTAGGCTCTCATAACACCATTCTAGAGTCAAGAATAACTATTATACCCATTTGAAAGATAGGTAACTGATGCATAAAGACACAAGGTAGTTTCTTCCCATTAAGCAGTTGAAATGGAACTGAATCTGAAGCACATATCCTCAGCAGGTCATCTGGCTTTTCTCCATGCTAAGCAGAGTGAAAGGAGATACTTGCAGAGGTTATAAGTGTGATAAGCACCATAAGCATGTCTTTTCTGAAAGTAGAAGGGATTGAGACAGACACATTGTTTAGGTAAAATGAAGCCCATCCCATGTAACTTCCTTAAAATTCCACAGGCTGTTTATGGTGGATCATGACTCAGTTCCTTTGGGTCCAGACTTCTGTATCGGTTACTCCTTCTTTGTGCTTAATTATGAATATTTACACTTGGGAATTTGAAAAAAAAAAACACATATGATTTTGGTTCGCTTCCTTCTAAGATGGAAGTTTCTGATCAAGTATAAAGTGAGAAAGAGTAGTATCATAGGGAATCATGAGGAGAATAATAGTCTGAGGATGATACATAAGTCCATTTTTCTCTGGCTTCTTTATCCTTATGTAAGACAGGAATAAACATGAAAGTGGGCATTTACTACAGGTCAGAAGCATCCTGCATGAAGGGATATTTGCAGTGACAACAATTTCCTGGTCTGGAAATGGGAATAATTCTAGCTGCCCTTTAGCATTGTGTTATGTCACATTTGGTTACACATATATGATAACACACTTCAACATGACACCTCAGTGCAATGTATTAGCTTAGTGTGAGGAGATAAAGCATTAATAGAAAGTGACTGGCTAGGAAAGTGATGTGTCATGCCCCAAACCGGAACCTGGAAAGAAGAAGAAGGACAGGATTCAAATCTTATCAGAACAGGCAGAAAGATGGCCGAAACATTTATAAGTGCAATCTTGAATCTAAAAATTTAGTAGAAGAAACATCACTGTCAATATCCAGCAGCATGCAGAAGCACAAACATATTACAAGAGAGTGCTGTTTATGCATAGATCGCTAAAAACATGAGAATATCAAGGTGTGGTATTTCACACATCATTCACCTAGTAAAGCCAAAGGGAGGTGACAGAAGCTCAGTAGAGTGTGTGCACACAGGGTTCAGAGGATCAATATGCGCTGAAGTATGCTAGGTCCTGTAGCAGACTGTGTTAGGACACTGGACTGCTGGCAGGGAACGTGCTTTCTAGCTTCTCCTTTGAATGTAGAGTTTTGTGTTGAATTCTCAGTGACATGCCCAATGCCACCGACGGGCAAACCTGCAATCCTGCCATAGCTAAGGATTTATGCCATGAAGTAGCCTGAAGTATGAGAGACACTGCAGAACTGCCTAAAGATAGAAAATACAGAGCAAGTAGACAAATGTGTGATTTTCTTACTTACATTACAAGACTTGATAAGTCAGGGCACATGCTTTTCCAATAGCTGCCGATCTTTGTTAGGGAGAGCAATAGACAAGTCCTGATTACACCAGGAGTATGATTTTATTATCAGACATTGTGGTGACTGGAAAAACAGTGCAAAAGTTGTATCATATCAAGTGACAGACCCTTGTGCAGACAAAAAGTAAAATTAATTACCTCATTTCTGCATTTCTCTGTTGTTATTATTTTGTGGACTATTTATTAAGGATCCGTGTTTGAAACTGTTATCAAAAAATATTTCAGTGCAACGAATAACACTTTTTCTCCAGACTTGCTGTACTGGAAGCTTTCAGTATCTTGGTTTATGGTGACTGAATGATCCTCACAAAGACTTACTGATCTGGGTGTATGAGTTTTGTGTGGCTGCTAATGATTTTTCTATAATCAAGCACGCCAGTTGCTTGATCATTTTGAAAAGCTTGGAATTAAAAAAAAAAAAAAAAAAAAAAAGAAAAAGAGAGAAAGAAGGAAAGAATTGTTCTGGATATTTCAAGTCATTATCAGTTCACAGCCTTGCTTATTAAAAGTTACAATTTTTCAAAACCTTTTCTATTGATGTAGTTCTAACCTTCATTTAGCTTAGCTTAGGGATATAGCCAGTTTCTCTTGCACAGAGCCAATCTTGACCTATAGCTGACATGCTCCTCCTTTTCTTACTCTAAATATACTTTATTATGGTAGAATAATAGGATCCGTAAGTTAAAAAATACTTATTTTATATTATTTTTCTTTTTAAAAGTACTCTGTGCAATATTGTCTTTATTGTTGCTCTGTAAAATCTTGCTTTCCCATATGCTGTCATTTTCATCCATGAAAAAAGCCATTCAATTTTTTTATTCCTTTCAGAAAAATAGTAGAAACCCAGTGTACTTCAGGATTCTTTTTTCCAAAGAGGTCTAAGTCATTCATTTACTAACTCTTGAAGTCAGACAAGTTGTGCAGAAGTACTTTATGCAGTCAGTATGATAAATTTCAAGCGCTCCTGGTAGAGGAATGTGAATAATGGAAAAATTATTCACGAATATATTATCCCAAAACTTTAAAGAAATCATACATATTAAGTTCTCTTACCCACTCCAGAAAAGGAATAAATGATAAATAAATATTTCAAGATTAATTCATTCAAATAATTTATTTTAAAATTATCTATGCCCTGATCCAAAGACTATTGAAATAATTGATCTCACTTCTGCCTGCTAAGCTCTATAATAAAATACACAAGAAGCCATAGTATTTTATAGAGTCATGCTCTCTTCGCTTCTGTCAACTTTTAACCTGGTTTAAAGAGTTCCTTCAGGCACTAAATATTCCCTTGTATTTTCAGCTTTCTCATACTTTTTGTTTTCTTTTCCTCCCCAGAATTTTTACAATTTTAAAAGATTATAATTACCAATGCATGTGACACAATTATTTTTTAAATTATCCTGATGGTACTTTATACTTTTTGTTTGAATCAGTAGACAATTAGATCACAATTGTCCATTTTGTGGCTAGTTTAGTAATTGACTTATGTTGAACATAAATATGTGAAAGTTTGTCTACGTTGCTTTTCCACAAATTTAGAGTTAAACCTTCATCACTGTAAAAAACTGCACTGATTTTTTAAGTATGCAGAGAAAACAGAAATGAAATAGATATTTAACAGAGCACAAGAATGAAAGCGTGTGAAGTCCCATATAATGCAAAACCTTAGTAAGTAAACCTTCATGTAGCATGTGGGAACCTCAAATTAATTTACTCTTTGGAAGGAACTGGAGAATGTCTCTCATCTAGTTCAATCACTCTTTAGATCCAGCTGAGTTAGGATACTTTCATTGCCTATATGAAGTTATATTTTACTTGTAGGTCTATAAAGAGAATGGAGACATCACAACACTAAGTTCTGCAGCACCTAACCTTTAAAACAGCCAGAGTAGGCAGTAGCTTCTTTATGAAGTACAAAAGAGTTTTGGGAATGGGAGCTGGAAAAGCCACTGCAAAGCTCAGTACTTTTTGCTAGAAACTAAGAAAGACTTAAAAAAAAAAGTAATGTGTTTTCACACTACTTTTAGTGGCTTTCTATGAAGTTTAAATAGTTCCTTTTTTATTTGAAATCAAAGAAGGGATAGTAATTTTTTAGGGAGGAGAATGTTTGACTAACCAGCACCTTCAAGGGCTAGGACATTGATTTAGGATGTAGGGTACCTCCTTTCAATTCTTGCTCCACCTGAAGCAATTTAAGCTTACTCTTTTTAGATAAGCCAGGGTAGTATATGTATATTTATTCAACAAGCAAAAGAATGAGCATGAATTGTTTTAGCCTAGTCAACACAGCACTTGCCTAAGAGAGGTAAACCTGTCCAAAAGCCTGTATTTTTATCTGAAGCATTTAATGGAGCAGAGGCTAGATGTAGAACCAGACTATTATTCCCAAGTGATTTTCTTCAATGTAGTCTAAAGTCATGTTCATATGTTCATATTCTCTGGCCAATGAGTGTTGAACTCATTGCATGTTCTCATGCGTGAACTCAGTGCAATGCAAAGCTGTCTTCAGGAATGTATTCAGAATACCTTAGGGTGCAGTCATAAAAGTATTCACAGAAGAGATATGATTTCAAATCTTTGCAGCCAGAAAAGGCAGTTATCCCTATTTCTCTCTCTCCTTGCCTTGCTCCTTAACATGAAGTTATTGAAACACACATGATTAAAGAAAGGAGAGAGTTTGTATTTTCAAAGCCTCTCCTCAATCTATCTTATTTGCAGGGTAAGTCTACTTTGCATCTGAAGATGTAACTCCCTGGTGCACTCAGGGCATTTGAGACAGCTCAGAGCATGCAGTGCAACTCAGCAGCACATCTGCAGAAAGTCTAGTGCATTGACGACTTGTGTCAGTGATAAGTCTCCTTTTAATTGGGAACTTCACCTGTCTCTTCAAGATGGTGTTTCTGTCTCTGATCTGTAGAGTGTCATCTACATCCACAAGAGTGTCAGAGGTTGAGCACAAGTGCCCTCCACTTGGCATTTTTTATAATCTATGTTAGTGGATATTCATTCAATACTGTGTTTGCTGTTAGTCCCTTCATGTGACTGTCTGCAAACACTTTATAAAGTGCTCTGTGTCTAACTTAAATACTTGCTGCATTCCTAAGTATCTTAAAACTCTGTCCTTCTGCAGATTTAGCTCTAGGTGTTCCAGTCAATTTAAATATTTGATGTAATTTTCAACACACATAAAAATCCATGACTAATTTAAACCTCTAAAATTCTTCTTTCATCGAAGATGTAAATCAAATTTCATATGAAATACAATTATGCTGCTTATTTCAGACTGCTTTCATTATTGATTTTTTTCTGCATTAACAATTTAGGTCTCAAGAGTACTGGTGGAAGAGGTTGCTTAACACATTGAAACCTTAATCAGTGTAAACTGCCTGGAAGCAAGCATGTACCCTACAGATATTATTCAATTTACAAAGAGCCCAGAGCTAGAAAAAAGAAGAATGGAAAGATGTATTCCTTCTTTAGAAAATTTTTTAGATTAATGGAAATTTTAGTTCAGAAAACTGGACAGGATTCATGGAACTTTTTTTTTAAAAAAAAAAAAAAATTAATAAACTTTCACCACAATCATCAGTATCAGTAAAGATTGTGTGATGAGTAGACTGAGAGCAGCACTGCGGAGAAGGACTTGGGGGTACTGGTAGATGAAAATGTGGATATGAGCCAGCAATGTACTCTTGCAGCCCAGAAAACCAATTGTATCCTGGGCTACATCAAAACCTACATGCAGCTCTGGGGCCCCCAGCACAAGAAAAACATGGACCTGTCAGAGCAAGCCTAGAGGACAGCCACAAAAGTAATCACAGGGATGGAACACCTCTCCTATAGAGAAAGGCTGAGAGAGCTGGATGAAATTTTCAGCCTGGGGAAGAGAAGACTCCAGGAGACCTTATTGTGGCCTATCTGTACTTCAAGGGTTCTGATAAGAAACATGGAGATAAACTTTTTACCAAGGCCTGTAATGATAAGACAAGGGGTAATGGTTTTAAACTAAAAGAGGGTAGATTTGGGTTAGATATTAGGCAGAAATTCTTTACTGTGAGGGTGGTGAGGCACTGGAATAGGTTGCCCAGAGAAGCTGTGGATGCCCCATCCCTGGAAGTGTTCAAGGCCAGGTTGGATGGGGCTTTGAGCAACCTGGTCCCATGGCAGGGGGACTGGAACTAGATGTTCTCTAAGGTCCCTTCCAACACAAACCATTCCATGATTTTATGAATCTACGAAATAACAGAAACATAGAAATACAATGAAAGGTTGAAAGAACATGAAAGCTGCCATAAAACTGTCTTTTTTATTTTCCTCAATCCCTCATCTACATTCTTCTGACATAAACTCATTAAAGCTTTAGACTGATAAAAAAAACAAAACCAAACAAAACAAAACAAAAATTTCTCCCCAGCCAGAGTCAATGTAATCATTACAGAGGAGAATACTAATGCAGTTTTATACAAGTAGATATGAATTCAGATTGAGACAATAGTTATTTTCCTGTATAACTTTGTAGTGTTAAATTGAAAATTGTACTCCTAAAAGAAATTATAACATTTTTCTTTACTTTGTTCATGATTTTTTACTGTTTTCAGACATTAAGCGAAATTTTCTGTAAGAAATAAAGAAAACAAAGAAAGGAATAGCAGAAAACAGTGAAGATTTATGCTATTTATAGAGTGCTTTAATAAGCTTCAAGAATTGCTCAAATTTGCTCTTAATATTTTTTTCTAAGCAAGATACTCGTCACATACATATCAGCCATATAAACATTCAGAAAAAGTCCATTGTTTATACCATTATATAATGGGATTATTTACTCATTAATCTATTAATAATTCAAATATGTTTAACCTATTTATGTCTAAGAAAAAAATGAGAAAAAAGATAAAACCTAATCTTTCCTTCTAGAAGTGGATTAATGAATCATTACTGTCAGTAGGGTATTTCCACTGCCTTTCATTCACTTGCAGTTAGAACCTAAGAATAGTTACTAGAGGTTTCTGAACTTTCTCGAGCCAAACATACTGAAACTTGATTATGACACCAGAATACATCTCTATTGTACTCCACTGCTAAGAAACAAAAGAACAGAATTAAGACTTGGTGGACTTCTTAAGGAAACATTGAATCCATGAAAATTACTGATTTTGTTCCCAGAACTATTAACAAATTTAGGGTCAAAATTAGAGGAAAAATCAGTATAATACTTAAAAGAAGAGGTCATCAATGGGAGCTGGTACTATAGATGGCAATATACCAGTGAAAGGGCTGCATCTGAAAACACAATGCAGCCTAGTACTTTCAGGAAATAAGTCTAAAACCTCTGCTATCAGAAACGAGATGATACTAACTCTTCCATTTTGGGGGTAAGTGTTCTAACCACTGTGGGACACAGTAGTTGAGTAAATCAGAGCTTTTATCTAAGCCTTTGTGGTCCACCCTTCCCTAGAGCCTTCCCTGACACTTCTACTCCTGTCCATACCCCAGGAACCCATTTCAACTCAGTCTGGGGCCATCAGTCCCCACCTGTCCCACAGGCAGCTCCTGCAACTCCCAGAACCCAGCCCATGGGGATCCACCAGCCCTCCTTCACCCTGATACACACTGCCATTATTTGAGACCTGTCTTGCCAGCTTAGGAGTTCAAGTGAAAAAAGGCTGCTGTAAATCACATTAAATGAATTAAACCTTCGTCTGGCAGGTTATCTGAAAAACTAGGACAGATATTCAATTATTTGTTCAGGCTGTATTTAGGCTTCTACAATAACAATATATAGATTTTTAGGGGATATATGGGCATGCCAGTAGGAAAATAAGGACTTTAGAAAGCAAGGGCATTTAGCTTAATGATAATGATAGACTGCATTGTTTGGAGATATCGCTATAAATAAAGATATATCTATGCTGTAGATAAATTTATCATTTTTGAGAGAATAATTTCTTTTCTAGCAAGGAAAACGAATAGGAAGTGTGATAAAAAAAAATCTCATTCTGTGGTTTCACAACTCTGAAGACCAGCTGTATACCCCAATTGTTTTTAATTTTACTCTCAACATCTTCCTGCTGTCATCTGGCATTACTTTAGAACAGTTTGAGGTATGTTGGTAAAGATAAATTGCTAATGATGGATTTTTATTTGTATTAAACAAATAGTATTAGATATTATGCAAACCAGGACTAGAGGCATTGAGGTTAGATTGGTTACAAGAAAAAGTTAACACAAAAGTTAAAACCATCCATCTCATGAAAATGTCTTGTGAACAAAATCAGAGGAGAAAAAAGCAAGTGTTCTCTCTCATAGTTTGCTAAATCATCTTAGAAAATATCTCACTGCAGTGTCTTAGGCTGATATAAATCAGGTGGTGGTTTGATTACCTAACATGAAAATATTCAGGTATCCAAAGGAATCTATTCTGTTGGTATTTTCTGAAGTCTCAGGAACTATGAAATTATGCTTTCCACTTACTTGGAACATATAAAAAGTATTACACAGCAAACTTTCAATTACTTAGTCCATTGACTTTGTAAAGTTAAATAAGACAAGGGCAGAACTATCATAGATGTCCATATCCCTGTTTTTTCATCATAGCAGCTGAAAATTATTAACAAGTGTGAGCAATAATATGTGTAGAGTTGACAGCTGACATGTCAATCAGCAAATTCCTGGATCTGTTTCTTCCACTACAAATGCTGTCTGTTAAATGAAACCTAGAAGGACTACAAATTGGCAACTGCCAGACTGTCCAAATTATTCTCAGCACAAACTCCATAATGGACAAAACAGGCCTAGGTACTTGCTGTGTTTGAGCATGGTCTTATCATGACTAAAAACCTGCTGTTCAGCATACTTTTCCAAGCCAAGGTTTTTATAAGGCACCTTTTTTGCATTCACTATGTAGATGTAATGTGCATATGTGTGTGGATTAACATGCATAAATATATAGCTTACTTCTTTTCCCAGAGAAGCATAGCTGAAAATGCTACAGAGCCACAAGTCATTTCTAAAGCTTCTCAATGTTGAAATATCTGTCTGTTGTCATAAACTTAAAGAGTGCATAGGGAAGTATGCTCATGTCTCGGGAAGGTATGAACTAAATACTTCTTAATTATTAAGCAGAAGATGATTTAAATAACCCTTGTCTTTTGGTCTAATCCAGTAAATGGCTTTCTTTGGACCTTGAGTCTGATGTGCTAAGTACTGTAGAGGAAATGAAAGGCAGGTTTTCTAAGTGACTCTGAAAAACTATAGTTAGAATTATACATGGAGAAATAGTTACGCATGCAAATATGACCAGGTCGACAAGCACTAATTTTTAGGCAATAGCATAATGTTGTGTAATCTATTGAAAGCTGTATATTGTAATGAGCTAGAGATTTTACTTAGATGTTTGGCGGCTATGAGTATGAATCCAATGTAAAAAAGGCAGTACCAGATGAAAAATAGTCATCATCACATGATGATGTTATGGAAACGTCCTTATGGAAGAAAAAACAGTGAAAATGTCAGTAGTATGGACATTTGGACTAAGAGAAAGTCTTAGGCTGGTTATATTGGCAGAAGAAATGCACAGGCTAGGAAAACAAAATAAATATCTTCTTTCTTTGCCTTATTTTTTAAGAACTATGGCCTATCACAGTTTGGGGAACATCTTGTAATCCCAAAATCACAGAAGACAAAGTCTTAAGTGTGTTTGAATAACAAATCAGTTCTCTCAGGAACATTATAAATTTAGTCAGAATTGCCAGCCTAATAGATTACAGCAGCAGATCGAGTGGCACAGAAGAAAATTTACCTGGTACAAAGGCAAAATTTTGTTACAACAGGTTATTTGTTATGAAAAACAGTCTTCTCTACTGACAGATAGGAAGTTACACTCTCTTCTAAATCCTAGAAGAAAATACCTTGTTGGTATTATATTATCATCATTCTTTCTGCTATTACTGTTTGTTTATTATTTATCACAGCACCTATAGACCTTCTTCATAATCAGGTCCGACTTGCAGAGCACTATGCAAGCACAAAACATCAAAACTTCATGTTCATTGAACTAGTATTTTTTCTAACTCATCTGAGCAGAAAAAAAGAAGCTCTTGTCCTCTTTGCACAGTAAGACAGGATGTGAAAGACAGCCCCACTTGTTTAGCAGTACCAAAAACTTCCATCCAACACTGCTGAGCTTCATCACTGCTTTCCAACCAAACCCAGCTCATCCCACATGCTACAGTCCCTACTCATGCCCTCCACACAAGGAATCTTATAACCTTATTGATATAAAACATTAATAAGCTGTAGTGAACATGGCTTACTTTTTTGTTATTTAAATATCTCTGTGCCTTTCATTTCTCCATGTCTATTACAAACATGCTTACCATCTTCACATGACACGGCTATTTTCTTTTCAAAAAGACATATATCTAGTATCTAAAATCTTCCTGTATTTTTCATGTGCCACTGGTAACTGTTATTGTCACTCAGAGGCACAATTCACTGGATGGCAGTTAACCAACAGAGCACTTGGCTGCATTGTCAGTCTGCCGCGTCTGGGACCTGCAGTGTCTAGGGACATATTTCAAAGTCAGAAATGCCTGGGATCTTTAGGATATGCCGTCTTTGACAGGGTAGTCACAATGTCCCCAACAATTGTAGTAGCTAGCTAATCCAATGTGTTGTTATTGTAACAGAATCACTGATTGTTTATGAACAGAACCTTTAGACGTGTGTATTCGTGTACCCTAAAGATCATATGTGCCGGTGTGATTTTGTGTATGGCAGTTTTGTTCTGCCCTATATCTCTTCCACCCTTTCTAGTACATCTCCTTCTCCACTCTGTGACTTTCATATGTCTCCTTTCTACTCATAAAATTCATACAAGGAAATCCACTAAGGATATTTTGCTGAATTAAAAATTACTTCACATTAATGTGAATAAAGCTTAAACTAATCATTTATCCTGCAGTATTTACTGACTTACAGATAACAGTCTTGCATTACAACTAACAGGTAAAGGTCAGTTTGCATGATTCACTGTTAATTTGTTTTCATTTAAACTAATTTACTCAGAATTTCTACAGCATTTTTTCCCTGAGGGAATACAGAAATAAACATGACCTGATGACAACAAGAACCATTAAATTATAACAGAATTATTAATAAAAGTGTCTTTCTGCAATTTGTTAAAAATCTTGGGAGATATTAGCAACTTACTTATGTAAGATATGGAAAGTACATCTGTAATATAGTTGCATATAAATTAAAAATTTGCCTAAGGCAACCCTACAGTGGTCATACCTTTAAAATTACTGACAGATACATTAACATTGCTTACCCCAGGAGAAAGATTCCATGTTCTGCCTTTTTTCCCCATTTCCAAGGACAATGTTAGTTCTTTGGTTTTGTGATGCATAACATTGCCATAACTAGTTGACTACAAAATGCAGTCACTTACAGTACTGGTCTTGTTAATAGCTAACTAGGTTATTGTGACTTTCCTTTAGCTTAGGAGACACAGAGCCAGAGAAAAATGTGTAACAGTCTCAAGAAACAGAAGGAAATTTGCTTCAAGAACATGCAGAAAAGATATTTCCAGTTTCATTGAATCTTTTATTAGGATGGGACTTCATTACTTGTGACTAGAAAACCAAAGTCATTCCTTAATATGCTTTTAAAGTTAGATATCCCTGTTCTTTGGTTTATTTATTGCAATATGAGTAGTAACACATTCATAAAAAAAAATTTGCCAGCAGATGGTCTGACCTAGATGGTCTGACCTAGATGATGTTGTAACTACCTGAAGGCTATCATTGATTTATAGAGTTTTGCATGACTGTAGCATGGGAATCACAGATGGCCAGAAGTAGCCAGAAGTAGTAGCCTAAATCACTCTTATTTTCTATTAACAATAGAAACAGACATTTCCACCCTGCTCACCCATTGGGCTACACAGACTTTTTCTTCCCTTTGTTAAAATATATTATTTTTTTCACAATAAAGTCATATTTAGGCATATTATTAGATGTTACATCATATGATAGTGACAGATTATTCTAGTCTCTACTGAAAAATGTATGTAGTGATTAACATCGTTCATAGTAACACACAACAGGATGCACTGCAGTGTAGTGGGAAGAGCAGGAAACTAACAGATCTGGCATCTAATTTCTTGTAAATGACACAACTTGAAATATTGGCTAAATGTCTTTTTCTTTCTTTTTTCTTTTCTGTAAACCAATGTTAATTCCATTAATAGAGCAATACCCTACATAGTAAAATTATAATACATTTTCTAATAAATTTTCTCAGAAATTTCAAAATTGTCAAACATGATATACTTTTTTCCTATTGTATCACATGCTTATAGAAACTAGCATAAACTTGTTTTCCAAAGTTCTGATCCAAAGTGTACTGCAAGCATTGAGAAATCTTTCATTCTGGCTTATTAGTCTTTAAACATGCATACCTTGCCCACTTTGTCATATAAACCCATTAGTGATAGGTCCTAAATTTATTTCTAAAAGAACTTAATAGCCAAAGTAATCTACTAACCATTAGAATAATAGTCTGTCAAATCTAAATATTAGGAACATCCCATAAAAGATGGATTATGTAATAAACAGCTAATTAAACATTAGTGGCTGTGAGACCTGGCTGGATGTGTGTCTATTCTTGTCTCACAATGTTAAAGGACTTCATGAACAGAATGTGTTAAATATGACTGTCTTTTTATGTAATTTGATTGGTGGAGTGAACCAGCCATACTTCTCACATACAAAATAGTTGTTAGCATATTTCAAGTTTTCTCTCTAATACACAACACATGCTAGGAAATTTTGGTTTTATTTCTCTCTCTGGAGTGGAGCCATGAAAGGAAGAAATGTTTAATTTAATTATATTTTTATTTTTTTTAGAGCTCAGCAATATGGCTCTGTTCCCCAGCAGAAGTTTCTGTAGTTGGAAAGGCCTGTGGGAACACTTTACATGATCTGAGATCTGTTTGGAGCTCATTCTAGGTTAGTAGCATCACCTAAGAGTTTTTCATTGTGCAGAACTCTTCACCATCTAACTTAGTTTATTAGTGTCACATTTAAACCACCTTCTATAAATATTTTTATGCCAGATTACCTACTCTCTGTTAGTTCAATATCTTGTCGCCTTTGAAGGGGAATGAAAAATGTTCAGAAAAACATCTGCCCCCACCACCACCCAAAACAAGTAGGACACTATGGCACAATATGTCCCCATAGGTTTTTGTCCTAACCCAATTTAAGTTGAATTTAAAGTCTGAAACAGGTATAGTAGTGTGTTATAACTCTGGAAAGTCTCAGTATCATTGTAAGTTTTTAATATCCCTTTTAATCTTTCTCATTTCATGTTTCCCAACATGATCCTGGACAATGAACTCCACAGTCATAATATATTCACTGGAAACATTATAACTTCTTGCTTTTATGTTATTAAGTACACAGAGACTCCTACTTTACTATTTTTAATGTCATCGAGGATGGACTTTACTAGGGAGGGAATATTTTAAAGATGGTTGTTGGGGCTCTTGCTGTATTGAATGATTATACTGAACTCTGAAGCAAGTGGAAAAATACTGAAGAAATAAGACGAGGTTACGGCCAGAACAGTGGGATGAAGAAAAAGGAGCAAATTGCAGATGTTTGCACAAAACCAAGGCCAACGGGACGTGATAAGAGGAGCTGGGAAACCGCAGAAAGGAGCCTACATGCCAGAACAAGCAGAAACAGAAATCTTCCCAGTAAACAATTGTTAACCAATCATATTATTATACGCTTGTAAAATAGCCAACCACATTATTGCACGCTTATAGAATGCCTTATAAAAGTCTACCTGGTTTGTACAATAAACGGATCAGATCTTGAACTCTGTGAGTATTTGAATCTGACTCCCGCTCGCCCGAAATGCCCGCAGCAATGGTAAATAAACAGTGAAATTATACAAATAGTTTTTTTATGGAACTACAAGGAACATAGATTTTCTGTCAACAGTGCACAGCTATCTAAACCAGACAGCTTTGTGTCTATAGTTCAGACCTACAATAGACAGTAATTATACAATAAAAAACTCCTAATTCAGTACTGTAAATATTGCTTCCTTTGTTATCTTTCAAATAAGTCTGTTTTGTTCTGTATCACTTAACAGGTATTCATATTTAAACAAAAAAACTTTTATATTTCTCTATTTTTTTCAAAAAATAAACTAGTTTTATTTATAGTATGTGTTATGAAGCTACATGGTCTTTTTTCATAGTTTTCGGTATCAAACTATTACAGCAATGTTTACTGTGTTGCATTCCTCGAATGCATCACTGAAGAGTAAAGTTTGTTGATCAAAGTAAAAAGGGGATGGGGCAAAACTCTTCAACAGAGGCAAAGACAGAACAGATTCTGTCATGATTTTTGCACACTGTTAAAAAAACACATCTCCATTGAGAAGTGTTTCTTCTCTTTCCTTGGGTTAAGGTACTCACTTGTACAGCCTCAGCTTTCATTCTGATGATTGATGAGACTTCCATTTGTAATAACCCAAAGAGGCTTTTAAGGCAAGACATTCCATCTTTAAGATCTATCTGCCTTAAATTATTAATCTTCCCTTTCATATCTCTGTGTTTTATTCCAAAAGGCGAAGAAGTTGTATTTAGAGATACCTCACAAATTTTATCCTACTTCACATGTCCTGCTAAATAAAGTACAGCCTCAGTTCTTGATTTGGGTCTTTTTCACAACAGGGCTTCAGAGAACAGACAAGCTGGTAATAGCCTTAGGTGTATTGCCATCATAAAGACCACGGATAGCTGGCATTGTCTGCGCAGTTTCTGGTAAACTGGTAAAAGGTAGACTTCAGTAGGTCAGGTCAGATTGAGAAGTGTTTAGACTTATGAAACTACATAACTAAATGAGAGCAGACCTGAACTCCTAATATAGTAATTTTCAGCATTAAAGTGAACAACAGATAGCTGTCCAGCATTGATCTCCTTGATCCAGCTAGGTTCCCTGGACTATGGACTCAGCCTGCTTGTATGTCACGCACACGATATCATCACTTTTTCCAGGAAGCTCTTCTGCATTTCTGAGTTACAGAATTCAGATACTCTGTTTTTTCTTTTTTTTTTTTTTTTTTAAGCCTGTAAAATTACAGACACTTTGTGTTTTAAATCCCTAACTGCTTCCAGAATACTACCACCTCTTTGAAATATGCACTGAATTTGCTAAAGTAAAACACATTTGCAAGGTAGCCTCGAAGCATAAATGAAATTAAAAAAAACAAGCTAAATTAATAAAATGGTGAAAAGGTAGAGTTTGGTAAGAGCAAGGTTCTTTTAGAAGCCAAGACTTACAAAGCTTTTGAGGAAGAAGGGACAAAAACAGTTAAGAGGAGATTTATCAAAGGTAGGCCAAAGGGATACAGGTGAGATAATTAAGAATTTCAACAGAGCTTAAATTGATTTTCTCATTTACTCTCTGCACATACTACAAGCTACCAACTAGAATCTTCTTTGGAGGTAATTTTCAATTTAAAGTTCTATAAAAAAATTAAAAATCATAGGTAAAGATCTTCAAAATCTGAGAAGGGAAATCAGCTATTATTCCTCCACTCACACAACAGCAATGGTGATGATCTGGCCAAATCCTTCCACTGATTCTGAGTTCAACAAGAAGTCTTTGCTGCTTTAAAAAGTGAAACATAACTTACACAAAACATACTTACCTCAGGAATCCTACAGCAAATAGAGTGTTAGGGGAAGTATCAAGTACCCTGACCCCATTCACATTCTTCCCTTGACATTTGCTTACAGCACAGACAGAATGTCAAGCAGTCAGACTTTTGCTTTCATAATGTTACTGATGTTCTTATGTTCCTATCATGAGATAAGCTTTTTCTGTCTTTACTTTTTAATCTGTACTGAAGTGCTACGTTAAATTATTTCTGCAGATTTATTTCGAAACAGTGTAACATACAACAGACTAGAGTTTATGCTGATGTGGAGATTGTGACTGAAATCAGTTTAAAATGGAAATAATAATTGAAAGTCTTCACTAATCTTCATAAGCTTCTATTTAAAGAGTGGTGGTTACTATGGTATGTGGTTTTACTTTTGAATTTGGGAAACAGAAAAAATCTTTTGTCCCATCAACATTCAACATGACTTAGATTCACAGTTCAAAATGGGACACAGAAATTCAGAGCATCAGTTTTCATAAAGAAACCATTTCATGGACAGTTTAGTTAACTAGTTCTGAAATATATGAGGTAGAATAGCTAATAGAATATCCTAACTAATAGCTTCCTAGAATTATCCTAACTTCCTAGCTTCCTAGCTATAGGAATAGCTAGGAATATAGCTATTATATATATAATTTCATAATATATATATGTATTATATAATATATAGAATAGCTTCCTAGAATTATCCTAACTAATAGCTAATAGAATAACTAACTCCAAAGAAGACAGGTTGCTTCAGTAAGTTACAGTAGAGCCCCACAGGTTCTTGTATCAACCCAAAAAGCAGGGTTGGAAGGGCAGAAATAAACATCCAGAGGTAATTGAGATTTTCTAGATGAAATGCATATTTCAGTCAGTTAAGATTGTACTAAGGTACCTAGGTGTGCAATGTATTTTCAACAGGTGTCATTGTTAAATCAAGGCATTCACAAAGATATTCTGTAGCCCTATAGTAGTTATGGGCTTCAGCAAAAAAGTTATCAAAACTTTCTATCTTTTTTTTTTACAGAGTAGTTTTTAAAATTATCAGACAATACTTTTAGGAGTTGGTGTTTAGGAATGTACTATCATTAATAGTTATATTTAGGTAAGAGGATACGAAAAACCAGTATCCTCTAGCACACACCAATACCAAGAATCCTCACCTAACCTGTCACTTCATGAGAAAGGATGAAGGTTAACACAATGCTAAGGAATCCTGCAATACTTCAATTATAACTGGAGCTGACACTCAAAACCTCCTGAGTTCTGTTTGTTGTCTCGTACACAGTATTACAATTCGCTATATTTTCCTGAAGCAAGAACCTTATGTGACAATTCTGAATAACTGATTTTTTTTAAGTTTTGATGTAGCTACTAACACAGATAATTTTTAAAATTAAAAATGAAAACCCCACATTTGAATAGCAAAAACAACAACAAAAAAAGACTGCATAAAAACAGTCCAGAAAGCTGACAAATCAATTTATACTAGTGAATAATGTTTGAAAGTTGACCCAAGAGTTAGGAATACCTATCAGCAATGACAAAGTACCCTGGAATACACTGTTTAGAACTTTATTATAACGTTTTACTGGATTCAAAGGCTTTTCTAAATACCTTCCACCATAAGTTTGCTTCATGTTACCTATAAAGCTAAAGTAATTTATAAGTCCACATCTCCTCTGTAAATTGATATTATGAGTGGCTTAAATTTGTCTGATGCTGTGGGAAAAAGTCATTGAATTTTATGTTATCTATTTTCTGGATGAGTACATCTGCCAAAATAGGTTGCTCCATTGAGTTAATATAGCTTTTAGACAACTGAGTGTTGTCATTGCACACTTTTAATTTTGGGATGGTCTTCACTCAAAAATCAAGGCTACTGAAGAGGAAATGTATTAAGTCATTTAAATGTATTCTGCACACTTCTACATTCTCTGATAAACATTTTTAAGGTAGTCTATTAAAGGAGAAAAAATGAACACAGCCAAATGTGTAAAATAAAAATAGGAACAAAAATAGCCCTATGTAATTCCACAGAAATCAGGTGGCTCCTGGGCTGTGAACTACTCACCAATGTCCGATTAACCTGTCACAAAAAGAATGCAACATTGGAAGCCAAGTAAAACCAGTTTTGGAGGTAACAGACAACAAAGAACAAGTATACAACATGTGTAAAACATTATAGATAGCGAATGTGATGTGAATTTGGACGTACTATGTCAATAAATAAAATGTAAAGCATGTCAGCAAAACTATGCAAGGCAGATCCTGGAGTGGGGAGAAAAAAAACATCAACACATCATCCTGATCCCCATGAAGGACCTGGGATGCCAAAAGTTTGCCATAGCCTTCCCTTCCAGACTGAAACTATTGATCTTAAGTGCCAGAGGGGCAGTGGAAGAATGACCATAACAGCAGCATCAGTTCTAGAAATCGACCATAACAGGAGCATCAGTTCTAGAAATCTTGATCAGGTATATCACCTTACCTTTATAAAATATGTTAGCATAATGATAACTGGTCTAACAACAATTATTTTATTAGGTTATTAAGACATTACTTAGACTAAATTCATCCTTTTTATGCACGATGTGCTCCTTTTTGGTCATAAGAGTCTGACTGTAACAGACTGGTTGGAATTGAGTCAACCCATTCTGTAACTTGGATTCAACAATTTCATAATGTATTATTACAACACTTTGAACTAGAAAAAGCACACAATAATAGTAACTTTGTGTGTGTGCACAAAATAAGTTATTTTGTGTGTGATCCATGAAGCACCACATGGGAGCTAGAGAAGATCTGAGACAGATACATTGTATTATTAATGAACCGCTCCACTTGAGGCAGAGGTAGCTCCAAGCAGTATGAGCCCAGGGCACGCTACATTACTTGACCTGGGGGCCAGGACTCATCCCCTGGATGAGTGTAGGGTGAGTGTACTACGTGTAGAGATGTTCATGTCACCCAATATGTCTATATTTGCATGGCAAGAAACCCTACCTTTTTATTTTCAGACTCTTTGTGAATTAATCCATTGTCTCTCTATCCTGTCTTTTGCCTATTTCAATTCTAAGTTCTTGGGAGAATAAACTGTACTTCACTATCCTTGGCACTGCTGGATTTTGGTATGGGTTGAAACCTCTGAGTACTGCTGACATGTAAACAAATAATGACAATGAAAATATGACACTTTGACTGAGCCTTTCCTCTAAAATGCCACATCATTCTTATCATTAGCTTTTTTTTTTTTTTTTTTTTTGTCATTTCCTTGCTTTTGTTTTTCAAAGGATGCTGCTGAGAGTTTAGTAAATTTTGCAAATGGAAAATGATACTCATGAAATCAAATCAAGCACGTAACAACACAAATACCGTGGCCACATATGAAAATACAGAAACTGTGGTTCAAACATTTTTTTTTAACTGTCTTTTTATTGTAAATCAGTAAAGTTATAATGAGACTGGTAAGGAATCTGGAAACAAACAGACAAACAAACCAGAAATAAGAATCAGAATTCTGTGTTCTGATTCTGCTTGTCAACATCTGTGAGGTTTCTATCATACAAGTGGGATGGATTCCATTTTTATTTTAAACCCAACTTTTCAAAGGCTTTAATGAGTAATTTCTACAAAATCTGGGACTTTGTCAGTTTTACTGAATATTTTTTCATCGTATTTTAATACCTTTTTTATTTCTATTTGCTGTGTAAGAAGTCTTGTACATCTAAATCTATTGCTTACTTCCTTGTGCATTCTGCATCCTATGCATTTGCATTTTAGGTTATATACCTTACTGTCTCGTTCTTGTCATTTTACTTATCTGAATAATTTCCTATAGATGTAGAGAATTATAGTACATGTATTACATAGAACAATTCACTTTCCATTTAAAGGAGATCCACCTAATGGTATTTTCCATTAACTGTTATGCCCATTTATTTATAAATATAAGTATAAATTTATTGTAAGTAACAGCCATAGAAATAATTTCCCAAAAAAACCTGGCGTTTAGTTATTTATCATACAGGACAAGTAACCGTTTTCATCTTCCAGCTTTCTAAACTTTTTTAGTTTTGTCAATTGCTTGAAACACAGAGAATTACATTGTTATTATTACGTTATTGTAATTGGTCCAACTCATTCTCACTCATTGTCAGACCTTGAAGGGAGCAAATCATTACAAATTCTCCTTCAGTGCATGTCTCCATCATCATAGTTTAGCACAGAGCTGGATTTGCTTCCAGGGGTATGAGCCACTGGCTTTCAAGCATACATGGAGGTCTCCTCCACATGCTTAATGGAGCTGCACTGAAAAAACTCCATTTTACACAATTTCTATAAGGATCCCACAGGAAAAAGAAAGGGCAAAGAAAAAGGTAATATAGTTTATGTTAATGTTTTCTGAAATAACTGAGATATTTGCAAATATTTATCCAGGAAGAGGCTTGCTATATATCTTCCCAATTAACTGTTAAAAAATTAGGGCGAGAACCAGGAAAATACCATTTCATGCAAATTAAGACAAGATCTTGGGAGGAAAAAAATAATCATTTAGGCTTAAGGTAGAATGGGAGCCTGAAATGAAAAGACATAATGGAAGCAGGGAGGATTATGAGGGGAAAAGGGGTGATGTTGCTAAAGTATACAAAAGAGCATCTTATATTGTAGGAAGGAGGGGATGAGAAAATTCAGAAGCGGTAAGATGAAATATCCAAGAATCTATGGAGTCAATAAAAATGTCCAGGGATTATATAAAAAAAAATATTAAACACCTAATTAGTTTTTAAAGCTATAGAACCATGACATCTTTTGCTGCTGGAAAGCAAAACTAATGGAATAAGCATACTTTGACAGCACATTAGTGTTTAGGGCTGCTTCCTTCAGTATCTCTGGGGCTGGGTGCTTCTGACTGGCCACTGAAGCCCACCCTGGTGCACTTGGGGCACCTGGGGTCTCCATCCCAGGCCAAGGGATGCATCAGCTGCTTTTCTGTTTAAAGGTTCAACTGGTAGTGAGGCTGAGGGTTTACATCAGACACACACAGAGAGGACACTGACAGTGCCAGCTACACAGCCAGCTACAGACAGGGTGCTGCCTTTAACAGCACCCACATACAGGACTGACATAAAGCATAAGTACAGACAGCCCCTCCTCCTCTTTGGCAGGTCCGAATTGAAGCTCACTAGTGAAGGCACACATATGACACTCTCTAGATTCACAGGCACATTCATGTATCCTCCAAATACCAGCATGGCCCTTCTGCTTGTCCAACACACCCGGCCAGATTCTGGATCCTTTACCTGCCCCGTGGGTCCCCTACTCGCCAGCTGGTCCAGCTTAATGCTTGCTGGTAAACGTATATACTCACCCACCCATCTCACATATAACCACAAGCCTCCCTCAAATACCAACACAGACCTCTGCCTGCCTGATACCCCTGCTAGACCCAGGGCATCCCACTTGTTCCTGGTCCAGCTTGAGGTTTTTGAGTGAACTACACACACACGCTGATGCACACCATGCTTGGGGAAGATAGAGACACTCACATTCCCACCAGCATCCAGCATGACCCATCGTCCCTCTCCAGCCACCAGCACAGAGCCTCTCAGTCATCTTACTCACCCCAGCTCCTCCCAGCAGCTGACACTTGGGACACCCCCATTTCCACCTCACTGACTAGGCCAAGTTCCCCACATGCTCCAGTGTCTAGCACTGAGACCCCACTCCCTCCAATTTTTGACACCAGAGGCCCAGGGACCCCACACCCTGAATATCCCAAATCCTCAGATTCCCAGGATTTATCAGTTGCAAAGTCCAGGTTGACCTTCTGCAGAGCTGTGCCTGGAGTTTCTTAATGGCTCCTCAACTAGTGACTGGAGCCATTTGGTCTTTGGCATTGTCTCCTTTATCCTTCATGTTAGGTTTGTGTCTCTCTGTGTGTCTTGCAGGGTTTATTGCTCCCTCCTTTATTTGTCATCTTTGCAGTGAAAAGGCCCTTTGGATAAACTTAATGAAGCAATGTTCCTCTGAGCTTCCAAACACTCTTACAATTAGTTTTAAAAGGTGAATGGAAATCCCTAGTTTACCAAAATTATGTATATACAGTTTGCTTTTGATACGGTAGTTGAAAAAATCAAATGTAAAGGAACATGACAAGTCTTGTTAATAAGCTCTTCCCATGAGGTACCCCCAGAAGAAGGAGAAAAATCTGCAACTTTCATTCCTTTTAAATATCACTGATTGTTAAGACCTGTTCAGCTATCACAGATGATCTTCACAAGAGAAAACATTGCACTCAATTTCTTTTTTCTCTGTGTTGGTAGGCACAGGTAGGCAGCAAGAAAGGAGTTAACAATCCTAATAGTGAGCTACTTACAAGGTATCTGGGCCTCTTCCTTCCACAAATGTCATCTGAAATGGAAAGAAAATGACACACAACTTGAGCAACATGCTAAGGGTGAAATACCTTTTATTAAGCTGTCTACAGAATGAAACATCAGTGAAATGTTTGACAAGGAAGAATATGTGTTAAGCAATGTTGTCTGACTGATTTTTAAGGCAAAATGGAAATTATATTTCCATGGACAGCTGATGGCAAAATGTTCTCATAAACAAAGATCAAGCTGTACTTTTTTATTTGTCCTTCTTTTCCTCCTCCATTTCTTTCCATACAGTAAAATTATCTTTCTAGAGAGGAATTCTTCAGATTCAGCTTTGTTCTAATTTAAAGAAATGTTTAAAAAAATATTTACTGGCAGAACATCTACAGTAAGAATAGTACAAATATAACTACTTAAGAGAAAACAGAACATAATTATACATAAGATGACACGCTATAGCTAGTTTGTGAAGATGCAAATCATATGCTTAAAATTGCACCCCACATGAAAAAATACATTCTTCTGATGATGCATCTACTTTTAGTCTCTACTCTAACAAGCACATTTTTCAATGTTCAGAAAAAGTGATGATGCTATAATTAACTTACAATAAAATTTTAGAATTTTTCATGGTGTAAGGAATTTGCTAACATCTTATTTTAATAATTTATGTCACTCATTTGATTCTAGTGCATTTTCTATTATTAATCTTTTTGGGTATTTGGCTGCAGCCCTCCTGTCAATCATGGAGTTCAGTAGGGCTGGCAAATGTTCTGGAAAATTGTCAAGGACTGTTGCATCCTACCTTTGATATTTCGTTACAACATTGTGGTGTGACTATTGGAAATGTCACTTCTGAGTGAACCAGCTTGTCAGGATGTGCTTTGGGGTTTGCTCCACAATAACATTCATGCTGCTGGATGGGCAGTATGAACAAATAGATTTAAAGGGGTCAGAGAACATGAAAGAGCTGAAATAATGCAGTGGATACTGTGCCTTAAATACAATATTATTTAGTTGCAGCTGCATTGAATATCTTTTTCTGCACCCTGATTTATGATGCAGTCATACCCACAACTAATATATGAAGGTCTTCTTTTTTGCTTCTTTAGTCTTCTACTTTGATGTTCTATCAAACCATGTTCATTTTACTTGAATTTTTGAAAGCAGTTGTCTCTAAAATCAATATGCAGCCATAGTGAATGATTGCGTGAAGGTCAGTAGCTGTGAACACCAGGCCTTGATAGAGTCAAAGCAATTTTAACAGGATTCCATTTAACTATTTCAGTCTATTGTGATCTAGTCCATCGACAATTTTATTCATGCTTTGCGATGGGGTTGTTATCCCACAGACACTGTGCAGTAATACACACTATTGTGTTAAAAACAAATGCCCTGGTGAAAATCAAGATAAATTACCCATGACCCATGGATGTAAAAGCTTAGTGTTTTTTGGTTTGTCGTTAGATATAACACACAGAAGTCACCAACACTCCAAATGCAAGAAGGGCATTAGCCAGAGTTTTTGCTTTATTGGAAAGAATCTATTCTCAAGTTGCAAAAACTCAGGAGTCACATCTTAATTTATTTTGCATTTTACAGGAGTATGTTTTACTCTTTCAACAATTTTTAAAATGTGACTACTTTTAATTCATTTAATCTTTTGAATATAAAGTGAGGTTTACATGTTTTCTTTACAGTCTAAAACTACCTCTAGTGTCAATAAAGTTGTTAAAGAAATAATAGTAAAGAGATGGAGATAACTGGATAGCAGTTAAGAGAAATAGGTACAAATTATTCATGCTTTTGAGATTCCTCATTAGTCTCTTCCACAAGTCTCACTTATTAACTTATTGCTCTGTCCTCACCAGGGTACCAAAGTGGTTCGGATGTTAATAGTAGATAAGCATTGTGCCAAACAAATTGTGAATAACGGAAGTAAAGAAACGTCATTCTCCTGGCTTCCTTTGTCTTCCTGTGTGCACACATGCGCACACACACACACCCACCCCGACCCCCACACCCCCCACACCCCACCACCCCCCACACACACCCCACCCCACACACCCCTTGTTTCTTATATAGTGGAATCCTCAAATGAGTAGTAATATATAAAAGATTTGCTGAATGATGCTTTTGATGGTTAGCATTTGTCTCACCTAATGTGTTCTTCTGAAAAGCAAGTGTAGAATCTAAACAATACATTCCAAAGTTACAGGAAGGAGAACATCACCATGTGACATCTGCTTTACAATGGTATGGAAAATTGCCTGAAGATTCAAACCTCTTTTTGATGACTATAGAAAGGATCTCTGTGTGTAGCTTAAAATTGTCAGAATTTTATACGACCGATGTAAACTCAAATTAATCTAGAAGAAAGTTTTCATTAGCTAATGTAAATTGTACTCCCCATTTTAAACTGGGTAAAAAGCATAAGTTTCATGATTGTTCTTTGTGTTGAGACACTACTTAGGCAGGGTCTGAGCATACATTTTCTTTGTAGGGAAAACCACACAGAATACAAAATCTTAGTATGCAATAGTCATACACTGCAGCTTTATTGATTCCCCCTGTTTTGTCTAGGCTTTAGACAGGAATGACAGTCACAGATGTCCATTAATAGCAATTCAAATATCTTTTATTCCATATACAAAAACTCCGGGATATTTTGCATTTTTCTGTTTGTTTTTGTTGTTTTCTGTGTTAGCTCCTTTTCATTTGTACCAGTTAACTACGTTTCCATATCCACTGAATCTTTATATGGTTGGTGTAATTTTAACATGTACAAAGATAAAAAATACAGGAAAATAATTTTTAAACATAAATTATATCGGATTGTTTTAAGAAAGAGCACAGAATTTAAATTATTTCTGTATTTTGATAAAATGTAGGTGTACATATGACCTTTAAAGCTCTGTTCCATCTTCAAAAACATGATATCTTGCTATGAAACAATAAAGAAAAATAGAGAGTAACCATAATAGTAAAAGTCATGTTTTTCATATGTGTGCCAGAGATCAATACAGTATTGATGTTGTAGCTAAGGTCTTTTGTTCAAATTTACTAGGAGCTTGTTCTACCAATAGTTTCGCTGATTAAAATGAAGAACAAGGAAGTAAAAACTGAGTTTTTCCTGTTTTCTAGTATTTTTCAAGTTAGAAGATGTAAAAACCAATGGTTCATAACAGACTGAAATATTATTGCAATATTATTAGAAATAAAATAGTCTGTCAGTATTTTAACATGAAAAGAATGTCAAGATTTGTGCATAGAATCTGATTTTTTTTTTTTTTTTGAGGTTATATGTGCTAATCTCTAGATCCCGTATTTGTTAGTAGCTCATTCAACACTATGTGGGGTTATTTTCTAACTTTCTTTGCAAACTTCTAAGATATTTTCACAGTTTGTGTGGCTGTCTGTTCTCTCAAATTACTTATTCACTTATCTATTCACAAGGCCAGACAGGGCA
Source organism: Falco rusticolus (assembly GCF_015220075.1). Taxonomy (NCBI): domain Eukaryota; kingdom Metazoa; phylum Chordata; class Aves; order Falconiformes; family Falconidae; genus Falco; species Falco rusticolus. The sequence continues at coordinate 43,393,286 of NC_051191.1, read as the reverse complement.
GAAGAAGAAAACAAATTATAACAAAGTTCTGGGAAAGGACATGAGAAGGAAAGACCTGTAACCAAATATATCTGAAACTCTACACATTCTGTTTGCATCTATTATATGATATGAAATTTTAATGTGGAAGTTCAAGGTGAACGCTACTTTTAATTCTTATGCTTAACGCTGAGGGCAGAAGTAGAATTCTAAGTTGAATTTTATTGAGCTGGGAAATAAATATTGGACCTGAAGATTATGTTAACCTTTTGTATTGCAAAGATCCCTTTCATCTTCTCTGCTTATCTGATTTACAAGTTATGCAGTGAGCCTTAGTGCAGCAATATTTGGAGTGAAGAAAGTTGTTACAGTTTTTAGATTATGTCAGGGCATGAATAACTTACAGGTGTGTGATTCTTCTAACTCTGATTGTCCTCTCTGTTAATTGTAAAAAAACCAAATTCTGCTGATGACCTTTCAAAATAGTATTACTAATAGAACATTCGACCACACAATAAGAATGGGGTTTTGTTTAGGGCTTTGTTTGCTTCTTTTAGTTCATTTTTCAGAGGTAGAAATGAGCATATTTTTGCTTTTGAATTGCCCATATTCAGTATCAGTGTTTCATGTTTTTTCAACATTACAGGCCAGTAAATTACATGAAGAACAAAAACAAGTAGGGATTTCTCCAAAACCAAGGGAACTGGATCAGTTATATTCTATCCACTTTCATATTAAAGAAGAAAACCAGGACAATATAGAGAAAGGGAAAGGTGACTCTGATACAGCTGCAGTAACTGATAGAAAGTGGGTCAGAATAGGACAGAAATATGAGTTGCTTGATTAAAAATAAAATTAAGGGAAACCTAGCTAATATGTCAATGTACTGTAGGCTACACACTGGCATTTATCCAAGCCTTGAGTGAACGAAATCATCAAGGAAGGAGAAAAAAATAGCTCAGAATCACAATCCTTTTTTGTTCCCAGATCATGAGGGTAGAAAAATACCAATGAAATCAAAAGAAAAGTAATTTTCTCAAGGCAGCTCTACATTTGGTGCAGTATGTTTTCCACCTGAGCCCATAAAGCAGCTCCGGTGTCCAACATGAGGAGAACAGAAAGGGAAAACATTGACTCTGATTCGCTCATCTTGCTGACAACATGAAAAGTAATTACAGTAACATCAGGGATGCCCTGTGCAAAGAGCTACATGGTAGCATTTCAAAGGAGAATAAGACAGTGGAAAAACTGAATTTACATACCATATGCAGTTACACAATCTAACATATTCCATCAGGGGTTATAGCTGAGAAACTTTAAACAGAGATCACTGTAAATATATTTATGACTATAGCAGCAAATGTCCTCTCCTCAGCCTTAAATACCACTACTACCTCATCCCCTGATTTTGGAAAAGAAAGTCACCAAAAGGACATAATCTTGTTACAAGATTTTATTCCTAACTCAAAGCAGTACCACAATTTAGAAATATCACAGCAGTCTAACATTTCTAACTCTCTTAGTCACAAAACTCATTTGAGGCTTGAGAATACATATTTTTACTTCCATCGTGTTACATTACTTGCTTCTTTCGCAAATAACTGTCACATGCAAGTGCATTTACAAGCCTCTGGGGGCTGATAGGATGCAAGACTGCATTGCTAGGCTCAAACTAGCTTTGAACATACTTGCTTTGAAACAGGAAAGCTATATTACTTATTGAACTTGTAATCAAGTAGGATAAATAAGGCATGGCAGGACACTGCAAAATTCTTTTTTACCATTTCATTCAGTTAGCAATGTTACTTCAATCAAATCTATCTCTACACAAACCTGTATTTGCTATTTGGAAATATCTTGCTTCCTCTCATATTATTTGGGAGACGTTTTATTCATTTTTCTTGCTGTGTTGGGTAAGCTTCTATACTTCTGCAAAGTCTATATACACAGAACATGAGTGAGAGAATGATACACTCAAGACAACATCAACGATCATCGTGGTTTAATCCCAGCCAAGAACCACACAGCTGCTCACTGACCCCCCTACCCCACGGTGGGATGGGGGAGAGAATCAGAAGAATAAAAGTGATAAAACTTGTGGGTGGAGATAAAGACAGTTTAATAGGTAAAGCAAAAGCTGCACACACAAGCAAAGCAAAATATAGAATTAATTCTTCCATACCTGTTTCCCATGGGCAGGCAGGTGTTCAGCCATCTCCAAGAAAGCAGGGCTCCATCACGTATAATGGTTACCTGGGAAGACAAAAGTCATCACTCTGAATGTTTCCCCTTCCTCCTTCTTCTCTCCAGCTGTTATTGTTGAGCATGATGTCATATAGTATGGAAAATCCCTTTGGTTAGTGGGGGTGAGCTGTCCTGCCTGTGTCCCCTCCCAACTTCTTGTGAGCCCCCAGCCTCCTCGCTGGTGGGGTGGAGTGAAGAGCAGAAAAGGCTCTGACTTTGCGTAAGCTCTACTCAGCAACAGCTAAACAATCCCTGTGTTATCCACACATTTTAGTCACAAATCAAAAATATAGCCTCCTAATAGCTACTACAAAGAAAATTAACTGTATCCCAGCCCAAACAAGTACACATATATAAGTGAGATAATCTCATGGAGATTGGTGTGTTTCTGGAATCACTGTCTAGAGGTTTTTCCACTTGTGCTACAGTCAGTATTTTGACTCACAGCTTAATTAATGTCACTAAGAACATGATAAAAAAAGATTCAGATCCTCAGCCCACGTATACTGGTATAGCACCATAGAAAACCATTACAGTTATACTGGCTTTGATTAGCCTATAGTGTAAGCATTATCTATGACCCTTTATTCCAGACAAGTAATGTGAAACAAACAATAAAATTCATTTCAGATCATTATCATATGCTGGAAAATAGAAGAAATAAAATAAGGTTGAATCAAGTAATGTAAATCATTCTATTCCAAGTAAAAGAGGGGGGTTGTTATTGAAAACAAATTATGCAAATCAGACACAATACAAAGGGATCAATTCAAATATGAAATCATAATAATACAAGAAAATATATGTCAAGAATCCTGATTTACAGGTTTTATACTGTATTTGTCAAGTAAGGTCCAAGTTAATAAAAGGAATACTACAGCTCTGAGGAAACCTTTCAGGTTTTACACTTTCTCACTGGATCTGAACCAAACAGCTACCTGACAATGGAAGCATTCCCTTCCTAGTCATGTTACTAGCCCCAGAAAGGCCTCTCCAGCTCTGTGAGCAGGTGCCCCCACTGAGGATCCCCACTATCTTATGAGTGATTATCTCTGTGAGAGACACACTCCTGTAAGGAATTCATATTGTCAGAGAAATTGTATGCATAAGGAAATGCATTCAACCTGGAATAATTTTAGTTCCTAGAAAAATTCCAGGATAAAAGCAAAATTACCTTTTTATGCTCAAAATAGAAGTTTAGGAAAGGGAAAGAGATTTAAAATAATAATTATGCACCTCATGGCTATACTTACTCTCACTTGAAGGGAATCAGTTTCATTCTGGTAGGATAATCATGTCATTCCCAGGATATTTGACACTACCCACAGTCTCAGTTCAAGGCCATTCTTTGATTTGGCTTTCCATAAACAGAATCATAACTTACCTGCCCTTCTCTCAATTTCTGTCATGGAAAAATGCCCCCTTAGGAGCTTTCTGCCACTTCCAACCTGAGAAATAATTCTGCGCATTCAGCTCAATTCAGAACTTCTGTGTTGTTTGCCACAGCTTCAGTGTTACATACAGCTGTCCTTCAAACAGCCCTGGCTGCTCAGTGGGCTCAGCTGGGACTAACATCTGCCTGACTGCTGGAGAGGACTGAACCACGCTAACAGACTCAGTATTTGACTGGAGCTGGAAACAAACCATTTACCGACAATGAATAAAGTTCTCTTTGCTTATAAGGAAGGTAGTATCTGTTTTCTGGAGTAACATAAGTGATATGTTATATGCAAACACAGAACGATATTTTCTTTTATGCACATATAACAGCAATGCAAATGGAGCAGTACTAGCGTTCAGTAGGAACTAGGTGTTACAACAGTTTGGAGGAATAATTAATTCAGAGGACATTAATAAAAGTTAGCTGAAATTTGAGACATACTGTGGCAAGGACTCTGAAGCTCAGACTTCTTTAGCAGATGAGACACAGGTACCCATTTCTTAAAAAAGTTCAGAAAGCTGGTCCCTGCCAGATTTCATACATCTGTAAGGATAGCATCTAATTTTTTCACCACATTTAGTGCCTTCAGCCTTGCTACTTTGAATTCCAAGGGATGTTGCCTTCAGATGTCCAGAGGAAAAAAACAAAACAAAACCTGTAAACCAGTATATTGAGATAGCTGGAAGAGGAGGAGTCCAAAGGCTGCAGAGGTTACTATTACTCACTGCTTTACAGTGATAGCAAGGTAGGTGTCATAAATGACCTCTTGACCAGAACCTACCTCCTGTGCCAGGTCTACAAACAACAGGTTGTTATGTAAAAGGTACTTACTACTCTTTCCTGATGTCCTCATCCACAGGAGTTTGTTTGGTATCAAAGTTTGAGAAAAAACTGTAGGCTATGAAGTAGTTTCACATAGGTTTTAGTTAAGAAGTCAAGTGACTACATTGATGAGAAAGGCAAGATTTCAGACAATCCCAAATTGGGATTTCTTCCCTTCATTCCTTAAGACATGTACGTGATCTCCTTCTTCACTGCGTAGAGAACTCACATGCCTAATTCCATTCAGAGACTCCTGGCCAGATATTTTTGTTTTGTGGATTTCAGACAATTATCTAAAAAGATAGATGTCAGAGTAATGTGAAATAACCTTGGGGTAAATGGACATTACATATTATTCCGTTGGCACTCTATGTGGTGAGACTTTCCTTAAGTGTCAGACTTGCATCCACTTCGCTATACAATAAACCTGTAAAAATTTTTCTGGAGGAAAACCCCAGAAAGTCTCACAAAGATCAAAACGAGACAGTATCCCCTACACTGAACAAATTGTACAGCCAAGATATGTTTGCCATTCAGTTCAGAGACATGAATAAATGACCTTCAGTCCCTCCCTCACGTTATGCAAAATGTGTAATTGGTGATATTTACAATTAGCTGTCTGCAGTGTACCTTTTAGATCAGGAAAATATTTATCATAGAAATGACATATCATAAGTACGTCACAGTATCATTATACCTAAAAGCTGTAGAGAAAGGACAGTTCTGTTTTAACATCGACACAGTAACAGTAATTATCAAGTCAACTCCTTTATTGCCTATCCAGCGCTTCCTCAACATTATTATTGTCTCTTTTCTATTTTGAAGGACACAATAATGCAACTCTCTGGCAGTCAGCTCGTTAGACTGTAGCTATTCTTTTTCAGAATACAAAAGGTTACAGTGCACTAATTTAATTATTTATACCAAATATACACACACACACATATATATATATATATATAAAAAATGACAATGTAGAACAAGAAATACAAGTTAACAAATGCCGAGGCCCTCACTTCTTATTCCAAAAGCAATACTTTCCGGAATGTATTGTACTTTTCCCTAGTAGTACCTGGAAGCTGTGTTGTGAGTTTTGTCTTTGTGTCAGAGGCAAAAGGACCCAAGAGGGGCAGCTTGTGCATATTTTTGTCAGAGTTAACCTATTGCCCATTGCAGCAGCAGAGTTCACATCTCTCCCTGCTCCATATATGAAGCCTCTTACCTTTTGTGGGGCTAAGGAGATGCCACAGGGCTGCATATGCTGTATCTTCAAAGACCTTGACCTTGCTTGTATTGGTCTCCATATAAAAATATACAAAAATTATTATTAAAAAAATACTCCAAAAGAAGCATTGCACTTCTGCAGTTTTGTATGCTCCATGTGAGGTTGCCACAGCAAAGTTACTCCTACAGCACCTTAACAAAAAGAACAGTCCCAAATAAGTTTAGAAGATCTTTATCTGCTTGGCAAGAGGCAGGTAGCAATCTGAAAGTGCAAACCAGTTCATGACAGGAAGATTGCTGCTGAATTAGATTCACAGCAAAAAAAATCTGTAAACTACAGTATATTGCTTACATCCCCTTCCCACCCACAGAAGAGGGAAAACTTGACAGAAACAAGAAGGAAGCAAATGAGATTTCTAGGGCTAAAACTAGTTCTGCCTAATCTATTAATTTCTACAGGGGAGGATTATAACAAGTGCTGATCTATCTTCTGTCAGGCCTGAAACAAGTTATGTTTCTGATCAGTTTAACTTAAATGTTTTTTATGACAGCTTTTGCCATGCAGTAATTCCCAGTACCTAAAATGGTGAGCACAATGAGAACTATGTGAATACTCTAAGCTTACACAGACTTCAGAAGGAAATCAGCAGATGGCATTCTGCTCTTATCCCAGGCCCAGCAGCAGCTATTGTTGGGCCTTAATGGAAAAACTCACTTTTCTGTTTTATTTGACCCAGTGTATCACTGGTTTCCCTCAGATCTTAATGAATCAGTCCAGGTAGCGGTGTATAAATGGAAGGGTGAATGTTCAGGAAGCATGTTATTAAGAAACCTTGTGGAGATAAATGGTGTTGCAAAGAATAACCCTTATGAGTCTGCTTGTTGGGGAGCAGAAATCAAAGTGTAAGGAGTGATCCCACTGTGTGAATTTCTTGTATTCAAAGTCACAGATGCATGGTGTCAAACCCTGTTTTTAGCTATATTAATAGCAAATCAAAATCCCTAAATAGGGAATTGAAAGATAGCTTTTCCTTGCACAGAAACATACTGAAAAATTATGTTCGCCATAGAAGAACCGTAATGTTAACTTGAGTTCAGCCAGATTTGAATAGATATTTCCTCTCCAAGGATCGAGGGAATTTTGATCACTAACTAAGCACATAGACTTTTCAGAAACAAATTTTGTAACACAGTGAATATTAGCATCAGAAATAACCACAAATGTATTATGTGAATCGTTTTTAGAAATACAAAGCTAAAATTGCAAGAAATCCTGTATGTGATGTTGGTCTTATTTTTTAGCATTTTAATGGTGTCATTCAGTCAACTTCTGCAGCTGCTTAAGATGAAAATGACTTCTCATTGGTTTCTCAGATGAATACACACAAATCTCATAGCTCATCCTAGAATGTTAATCAATAGATATTCTACATATTCAAATTTATTAGCTCCAGAACACAGGAATAAACATTATTGTTTCATTTCCTCCATATTAAAATCCTTAGGCAATAATTGTATGTTGGGAAATTTTGGGGGTTTCCTTTTCCCCTTCTTCCATAACTGTGAATTTTGTCTCACAAAACTTTTGGGATTTGATTATAGCATGAAAACAACAACTTCCTAACGTGCTGTGTTGTACAGAAGTTAAATAATATGTGTTCATTTTAAAAATGCACATCAAAATAATCTATTCAAGTAATTATTTTATATGTTCATTTAAAGTGTAGGAAAACAGAAGATGCAGGAAAATGGGAAATTTAATGATGTGTTGTCCATCTATGATTAACATTCAGAAGGTGAAACAATTGACAAAGATTCAGGTTGGGCACTGAGGAAAAGGGTTTCTAGGTAAGGACAATACAGTATTTTGTGATTCCACAAAACCTCAAGTCTGAAAGGGTTTGATGTTTTTTTTCTTAAATTTACATATTCATTATATGTGTTTCAATACACTGAATAAGTATTTCAAGTAATTTGAATTTAGCACTAAGAAGTCGATAAATGATATATTTCATTTTCATTATAAAAGCCCATTTCTCTATTTCCTTCAATTTCTTGAAGAAATTATTAATGTTGTCATGGTTAAAACCATGTTAAAAACCATAGCATGGTTTGTATATATAATGTATACTAAATGAAGTATACATTTAGTCCAACAACAATTTTAATAGAAACCCTCTGTAATTTATAATCTTGGAAACATCTAGTAGCTATTACTCAGTTTTCATCTCATTTATTTAGTAGTACTTAAATTGAATGTTTTCTTGGTCTACAATGAAATTAACATTATTCCTAGATACCAAATGTCTTGGCAGAGAAAATATAGTATCCTCTTACTATCATTTAGATGGAGTTGCTTTCTCTAAGGATTCAGTAACAAGGTGCTTTAGAAAGTGATTTTTTACTGAAATTTCATTGCAGGAAAGGTCACATTGCCATTTTGAAATGCTTAGAATGTAAAAATCAGATACTAGTTTTTGTTAAAGCACAGGTGTAAAATTGTCTGAATTCTACTATACATACAGGAGAGAGATTTAGATTTGTATGTTTTATAGTAGTGTCATATTGAAATAAATACAATCATTTAACATATGTCAACCCTATTTCTACTATATATAAACTCATGCTCACAATGGAAATGTCTTTTAAGTAGAAACACAGACTTAATAATGGAAATTCATATTTTAAATAACAAAAATCTACTTGAAATATTTCTAGTTGTCCTTTTGCCATTTTCTGTATGTGAAAATTTCTTAGAAAAAACAACACTGAATGACTAAGGGAGTAATGCTACTTGCCTTTGACAAAAGCAAAGCTTTACATAAAAGGACTTCTGAAAGAAATCTTACATAGTTTGGATGAAGGAATTCACACCTGTTTTGTGGACATCTAAGAACCACTATTGACACTGCCACAGTCTATGAACTGCTGCAGCTCTGTTTGTCCTCTGTATAACCTAATGAACAGTAAGTTGACTAGTGTTGCAAACTTTGCAGAGGAGGTGGGTGTTACAAAGGAAACAGTGCACAGGCAATGATCAACTGTGATGAAAAACTGAAATGGTGGAAAATACCTGCTTAAGGACTTCGTGCTGGCAGTGGGCAGTTCTCCAGCTGCATGGACAGCCATGTGATTTGTATAACAGCACTGTCATTCAGTTACATTTTAAGGTTCAAAAAGATCTTTATTAAGTGATTAAATGAAGCCTATGGATGTTTTTATCTTATTAATAAAGTAGCTGCAAATATTCAGTATGCTATATTATCCAGAGGAGAAAGAGGAAGGAGAAGCAAGGAGATCCCACTGGATAAAATGTTAGAGAACTGAGAAATACGCACAGAGGAGCTTAGGCAGATAGGCTGATCAAGTCTCCATACACCCTCCAGCAGTAGATACTGCACAAATGATGCACATCTTCCCCATTGTGCCCCAAAACCTCAGTCCAGCCTCAGTTTCCTCTAATATAATGAAAAGATAATTGTGAAGCCTGCATAACAGCAAAAGGATTTCCATTGCAAAAAATTGCTTTTTCTTTGAGCCTTCCTTATATTAGAACCAAAATTAGAAGTAACTGCACAATTCTTATTATATTTTTCTTAGTATAATGGAATATATATTTCATTATACGCCTTTAAAAACTTCCCACTCCTCCTTTTAAAATGTCTCATTATTAAGTATTCCTTTAAGAAATTGAAAGTCCCTTGATTTTCAGAAATCTTTTAGTGTAATATGTGTGTTTGTGTGTTGATAGTGAGAGCTTGGCAGCTAAGCTGGGCACTGTTAGTACCTCTTGCCCTGGCTCTCTATTCGCTTACCACTTTCAAGATTATGAGACTCAGAAAGACCTGCTGCTAAAACAGCATCACTATGTTTTCCTGCCTGCCCAGCAGTAGGTCAAATCCTGCTACTGAAAATTACCCTGGCTGGAACTTTGCAATGCTCAGAGTCTAATTCCCTTCTATGGTCTGCTCATAGAGCTGCATTTTATTGTGGTCTTGGGATCACAACCTGTGTATGCAGAATACAGAGTTCATGCACAACTAATCTTCAGGAATTTGTTCCCAAACAAATTTTCAATACTCAAGGAATTAAATCATTCATTGATTGTTGGAGATTCCTTGATACTTACTAATATACAAATCCACATACAAATAAAAATCCAGAACAATTATAATAATGGCTTACTGTGGCTTTCCATATTAGTTTGTGCAATATGGGAAATTAAACACATTGGTGATTTCAATTTTAGCAGTTGTTTTCAGTAAAAAAAGAAGTCTGGTTGGTATCTGAAGATAAAGATCAAAACACACCAAGAGTAAAAACAACCTTGCTGAAAGCTTGTGCTGGGCCATAATAACCTTTTGTTCTGGGTCTATGAAGTCTGAATATATTTTGGTTGGTGACCTCAAAATAAAAAAAAATCCAAGAGAATACAAGTTTTGTAGAGAAAGCATCTGCAAATTACAGTAAGAAAGACACATGCAATCACTTTCCTGCATTGTCAGGACTTTAACTTGCAACTTTGCTAAAATATTATCCATGTTTAAACATGTTTAGATATTTAAGTTACTTAGCCTTTCCTCACTCCTTTTTCACTACATTTGCTACGTCTGTTTTCACAGTTAATGTTATACTTCATGGTTCCCCTATTATCTATAAATCTTTTTCTGTCTTCTAAGCATATATCAATAAAAATAGAAAAATGAGGCATGAGTCTGGATTTTAGGGCATCAAATATCATACGTGTGTGGTTAATTTGAGCAACTTTTCAGGAACATTTTAACAAGGCAGAAATTAAAGAAATTATTCCAAAATTAAAATTAGAGACAAGCTAAATAAGGTTCAACTGGGATTAAACCTCTACATATGGTAAAGTGTATTTTACAGAGGATTTAACGATTAAAGACAGGCAATATATATATGTAAGTAAGTTAAAAAGGGTCAGGGTCCAGGCCCATGCCATACAGCTCGGCATATATATGTAGCTTGTTATATTGTGGATTAAGTACTAGGTCCTGGTTTTGGCCTGGGCCAAGGAGTATTATCCCCAGAAATGTTGAAGCATCATTTGGGGCTTAGCATGAACCAGTGACTATTCCCCAATAGACTAGCCTTTTCCAGGAAACAGGGGAGTTTAATAGGATAGACCTGAAAAGACTATGCCAGTTGGCTTCAGGATAAAAGGATAGACCCTGGCACTCCTTAGTTTACAGGCGTTAAGTGTAGTCACAGGATTACAACTGCCTCTGGAACGCATTTGCTTCTCCCCTGGACCTGGGAGGAGAAAGTTGATTGCCTTAAAAATAATCAAATGTAATTGAAACCTGTGAATATACCTTGATATATAATGTAACTTCTTTATATTTATATATCCAAAGTAATCTCGTATCACTTCTTAAACATTTGCTATTTCACCTGTCCTACCTATTTTCCTATTTTTTTCTTTCTCTTTTTTTCCTTTATTAATTTCTGTATATACTTTATAATATTATAGGAGGGTACATAGTGGATCACTGAAGCGTATCAAAATACTAACTCTTAAAAAGACAGGCTAACATACTGATAAAATGAAATTTTTACAGTGCCAAAACCATAATGTGCTTTACACACCTGGTATTCCTCATATATTCTGTGAAATTAGCCAATTTTGGAGGCTGAATGTTCAGTTGACTTTTTTCATCAAGTTCTCTAAAACATTTTCCATTCCTCCCACACATGGACTTTCTTACCTTTATAAGTATCCATATACATCATCTTCATCAAGCACCCATCATTCAGAATTCCTGCAATCAGATTAATAGTTGTATATTACTGGAATTTGGGTTAAAATACATACCACATACTGAGCCTAGCAGTTTCCTTTCTATACCAAGTTTTTAATATATATATAATCTATGGTTTCTAGAGTATAAATTCAGATTTCTCAATTGGGTCTATTTAGTTCAAAGAAATAATTGAAGAGTCAGAGTAGAATGATTTTAAGTACTGCATTTACACTTCAATATTTAATACCTAGAAAAGATAGACTTATGTTTTACCTAGGAAAGCAGTTAGCACATTGCTGGATATTTTTGAAGGAATATTTCAGAAGGCATATAACTACTAATACTCTATGTGACTTTTCCACCCTGCATTCTAATTTTTTGACCATTTTGGTTTTACAAAGTCTAGGGCCTAGAATAGAGATCCAGGTTTCTTTCCCAGTCACAGTGACGGTTACTCTGCTATTCTTGGAGGAGACACTCCATATTTACATGATTGAAATTAAGATAAGCTAGACTTACACGTTATAATTTCTTGTAACATCACAGTTTCCTTGATCTAATTCAGTATTCTGAGATTAATCTTCTTCCATCAGGATGAATTTTTTTCTCATACATTGCTAAAAGCCAAGGCGGTAAATACCCTACCTTGTCAATGTTCATTTTTGCCATTGGCTAGTATAATACTAGGCACAGTCTACATTGTCACTTTAAATTACCTGCTTGCACAGCTCGCTGTTCTATATCCTTCTGCCACCGAAGAAGGAGCAGAGGGAGGTGACATCTATAGCATCTATTGCTACTCTTAACCATTAATGTTATAACCACCATTTCTCTAGATTTCTTGCTTGACTTATTTTGAAGACAAGATATCTGGAAGCTTAGTCTTTTGGTTTTAATTACTCTTCCCCTATCTTGCCAATTTGCTTCCACATGAATACATCAGACAGTATTTCTAATGCTACACAGCTTGGTGATTTTACAGTACCGCAACATTGTACACTGCAACGGATTTCACCCACTATAAGCAAACTTATATGACATTTTTGTGCAGGTGTCACTCAAATGTGTGTGTTTGGTGGGCTGGGTCAAAGCTGCTAAAACTTGTAGGGGACAGTGAACACTGCAAAGTTGCAGCTTAAATAGAGTATCCCATTTACGAGGTTGGAAAGGGATTGTGAAAACAGATGTAGAGAGAGTAAGTTGACTTACAAGAAGAAGGACAAAATAAAATGAAATAACAGAGTATGAGCAAAATTTGATGGTCTCTAGTCCCATAAGAGAATTCAATGCCATAAATATTATAATTTCAGATTTATATTTGAATATAAACTTGAAGTATCCCTTTTAAGATGCTGAATCATTTCTAATTAATGTTCTTCAGGTTCATTTGTACCACTAATTTCAGTAAGAAGTTGTCTGACAAAGAACTGTAGCACTGAGCCTCTGACCTTAATAGAATTATAATTGAATCAGCTCCTATTAGTTATAACATTCATTCTATTTACAGTAAATCTATAGTAAGAATTTGGCTCTTGTCCTGTAACACATAAACAACTAGTAAAACTGGTGTAATTTTTTTTTTTTTTTTTGAGCTGGTCTGAGATACAATACAGTAGACAAAGGTCAGACTGCACCAGGATGCTGGGAGCCCTGCAAAAGGCTTTGTATTCAAGGAGTTAGTGACCTCAAATAAGCAACATGTGTTCTATTAAATCTTGTATATAGGGCTTGAGAAACCTCTGTTGTTTACATAATCTGTAATTACAATATATCTGGAAAGGTAAGCTTTATGTGGATAAAGGAGTGGGATGCAGTGATTGTGATTGGAGATGACTGTACATTGTGCTGCACTGTGCTGTGTCCAGCATGCCTTCAGGCTGCATTCTCACCCCCAACCTGATGCAGAAAAACCTTCAAATAACTAAAATCATGCATGAAAAAGAGTTTGACATAATGGAAGTGATCTATACACAATATAGTACAAATGTTAATGTTACTACTTTTCTGATAACAAGAAAGGAGTAAAGATGTATTTAAATCAAGCATTTTTTTATTATTATTATTTTGACTCAGCTACTTCTATATAGGACAAAATATTTGTCTTGTTAAATATTCCCACTGAGATATTTTCATTGAGTCTTCCCATACCTGCACTGATACCTATAGTACTCCTCCTAAAATTCAATTTTTACTATATATTTACAACTTTCATTTCTTATTTGCAATTTACAGGTGTTAATAAAAATGTGTACATTGTCATGGTTTAAACCCAGCTGGCAACTTAGAACCATGCAGCTGCTCACTTACTCCTCCCGCTCCCCTGGTGAGATGGGGAGAATTGGGAAAAAAGGTAAAACCCATGGGTTGAGATAAGAACAATTTAATAACTGATATAAAATTAAAAAATATAATAGGAACAATGACAACAACTGTCACGAAAAGGAGACAGAGGGAGAAAGGAATAAAATCCAAAAAGAAAAAAAAAAACCTCAAACAAGTGATGCACAACACAGCTGCTCACCTTCCACTTACCAATGCCCAGCCAGTCCTTGGGCAGTCATCAGCAGGTCCCAGCTAATTCTCCCCAGTTTCTATGCTGAGCATGACATTCTGTGGTATGGAATATGCCTTTGGCTGGCTCTGGCTGTGTCCCCTCCCAATTTATTGTGCCCCTTAAGCCTTTTTGTTGGCAGGGCCTGAGAAACTAAAAAGCCCTTGCCTAAGTATAAACATTACCCAGCAACAACTAAAACATCAGTGTATTATCAACATTATTCTCACACCAAATCCAAAACACAGCACTGTGCCAACTACTGAAAAGTAACTCTATCACAGCCAAAACCAGGAGAGAATTAAATGAAACACAGTTCATGTAAAATAGAGTAAACATCTGGTAGAACTTGAAGTAACAGGTAATGAAAAAAGGAATACAATGGCATAAAAGAAACATGTTTCAGAACTGGCAAACAGAATTGGTGGAAATCAACAACTTCCTCTTCAAAATAATGAAAAATATATCCTAGTTCCTTCACAAAATTACATTGTAGAAACTATAATAACATAATGCTTACATGACAAGATCAATTAGTGGTAAGAGTCAAGGGAAATAGGTTAACATCCTGAAGAAAAGCATCTGTTTTCTTTCAGACTTTCTAAATATTTTCTGTTTGACAGCAAAACCGGAGACAGCTTAACTCAATAAGACCCAAATTTATACAAAGATTCACAGTTTGGAATCTCTGTCTCCAGTCAGATAAATTACTAACATTCAAAAACAAACCCTCAAGCCTTGATAATCAGACAAGAGCTCCACTGACAAGGTTTAGTCCTTGCCAATGACATAAAACGTCAGAGAAGAAAACGGAGGTCACGTAAAACCTGACCATCATGCTCCCTGAAAGGCATTTGTGGTGTTGTGGGACATATGTCTAGAAACAGAAATCTCTAGAAATAACAAGATAATGTAGAAAAAAGAGAGAGAGAGAGAGAGAATTAAAAAGAAAAAGTCTGTCCCAAGCTCCACCTAATACATGAATCATATCACAGAAAAAGTGTGTTACCATTTTTATTCCTGTGAAATGCTGACAGAGTTGACAACAATATTTCCTGAAAAAAAAAATTGGTTGGAGCTACATGGTTGCATTAGTAAGGTTTAGACCTGGAACAAAGTTCTTTCTGACCTTCAGTGTGTCTCATTTACAGCATGATATAGAAATATGCGAGTCCTTGAATAAATGGGGAGGCAAAGGAGTTACTGTGGGCATTTCAGAGTTCTGAAATGGTGGCAGTGTGGAAAATATTTGTTTTACTTTTCAGTGCTTGTCTTGGTGTTATCAGATCTTCTAACTTGTTAACAAACTTTAAGTAACTGAGGAGTACAGCATGTAAATGTACCAAGCCAATAAAATAATTTTCTGTGCTATTTTAATTGAACATACTGAGTTATGGGTTTCTAAACAAGAATTCTCTTTACATGATGAGTAGAAAAAAAGAAAGTTCTCACTGTCTAAAATATTATGCATTTATTGACAAAATCGTATCACTACAGGCTCAATAGTGTACCTGTCAATATTCATAGGAAAACTGAGAAACCTGGTTACAGGCTAGAAGTTTGTAAGTACTTTCTTTGTTGTGTTTCAAAAGAAACATTTTATCATTGTAAAATTCAATTTATGGATCACCACACTTTTTCAATAAATTACAGTTCTTGAATAGTAGCTATAAAGCCCCAGAATAGAAGAAGGATATGTTGCTCCAGATGAATTATATCCAAACACACAGCTGAACCCGCCTGAGGAAAGAGTTCTTAAATCCTATTGTAGTCTTAATTTTACTACGTTCAAAGCCATGAATATACCAGCTGCTTTGCATGACTTCATGAAATAGAGGGCCATTGAAACCAGTTTAACCAGCAGCCTGAGTGTGCTTTCTACTCAGAGACACTGCAGCTTCTGAATCATTTCTGCACTAGCAGAAAATGGATGAAGATGAGATGTCTAAGTATAGCCTATATACTAGAAATATGATCTAAAACACAGCCAAGCTGAAAAGTATCAGCTTTGTTTGTATCCAACCACATGCTTCGTGCCAGACTCCAAGCAAGCCTAAGCAAAGGAGTCCTTGAACATGCACAGCCCAAAGCCCAGCCAAGGCAAGTGGCTTCCGCACTGGCACAATCAGCAGTGTAGCACTCTAGTGTGCAGGGAGGTTCCCAAACTGGCGGACTGCTGGGAGGCTGCAGCTGGCACCACAGCAGCCGATGGGACCTGGGAAGGGCCAGGAGCAACGGTGGCCAAGCTTGGGGTAACCCTTAGGGGGCGCTAGCGGCCAGGGGTGCACCCAACAGGGCAAGCTAACAGGGCATGGCATGGCGGTTTGTGCAGAAGGGCACGCAGGAAGGGCACTGAAGCTCTGCCAGCTCAACCAGGACCAATGACATCCACTCGGCAGAAAGCCATGGCCTCCCTTAGCTCTGCACGCACCATGACTAATGCAGCTGCCCAGACAGAGCTCCTGTGGGAGCACGCAGCCACCCAGGTGGCAGGTGCAGGCTGTGCCCTGCTCTTGTACCAGTGCCAGACAGCAGCAGTGACCACACTCGTGGGGGGTGAGCCCAGGCACAGGAACCCACTTAGTGACAGAGCACCACGGGGAGGTGAGTAGGTTGAGGAACATCGGGAGCACGAGATAGAGAGAAACTACTGGAACTATGCCCTACCTCTACTGGGACAGGCCCAACAGGCTGGCAGGACACATGATATAGATGATACCCTATCCTCACTCCGCCTGGCTGAACACAGTGACTTAAGGGATAGGAGGCAATGACGACGAATTCCTGCTCAGCACAACAGGCAGGTGACCACCCCACCTGCCCAGGTGCCCATGCATAGTAAGTGTAAGGCTTAGCAAGTGGAACTGAAAAATGGTAAGGATGATGGTTCATTTAGCATGGAGGCGTCACCAATGTTAAGTCGGCCTACGTCCTGCATCAGAACTGCTTCCATGAAGAAAAAATAAATGGGTCATTGTCATAGAAGACTCCCTTCTGAATGGAACAGGAGGCCCAACGTGTAGACCAGACCCACTTCTTACAGAAGTCTGCTGCCTCCCTGGGGCCCGAGTTAAAGATGTCAGGAAAAAGCTTCCTACCATGGTATGGCCCTCAGATTATTATCCATTATTGATTTTTCAGGTAGGCAGCAATGAAGTTGCAACGAGAAAAGTCCTAGGGCAATCAAGAAAGACTTCACAGCCTTGAGATGACTGATTAAGGGGTCAGGAGCAAAAGTAGCTTTCCCCTCTATCCTTTCAGTTGCACGGAATGGTGAGAGAAGAAACAGTAAGAGACAGCAGATCCATACTTATGGGTGAGGATTAAGCGGCAGGCTAACATGGGTGACACTGTTGTGTGTGTTTACTACAGGCCACCTGATCAGGAAAAGCAAGTCGATGAGGCCTTCTCCAGACAACTGGAGATAGCCTCACCATCACAGCCCCTGGCTCTCATGGAGGACTTCAACCATCCTGATGTCTGCTGGAAAGACAACGCAGCTAAGCACACAGAGTCCAGGAGGTTCCTGCAGAGCACTGATGGTAACTTTTTGACACAGGTGGTGGAGGAGCCAACAAGGAGAGGTGAGCTGCTGGACCTTGTTCTCACCAACAAGGAGAGGCTGATGGGGAATGTGAAGCTCAAGGACAGCCTTGGCTGCAGTGACCATGACATGGTGGACTTCAAAATCTTGTGTGGAAGAAGCAGGGTGCTAGGTAGGATTGTAACCCTGGTCTTCAGGAGAGCTGACTTTGGCTCTTCAAGGACCTCCTTGGAGGAATCCAGTGCATTTAGGGCTCTAGAAAGTAGGGGTGTCCAAGAAAACTGCCTAATACTAAAGGATCACCTCCTCCAAGCTCAAGATCAGTTCATCCTCATGAGTAAGAAATTAAACAAAGGGGGCAGGAGACCTGCCTGGATGAGCGAGGAGCTTCTGGCAAAACTCAAACAGAAGAGGGAAGTTTACAGAACATGGAAAAAGTGAGAGGCCACTTGGGAGGAATATAGGAACATTGTCAAAGTATGGAGGGATGTAATGAGAAAGGCTAGGGTCTACTTGGACAGTGAGGTGGAGTGAGAACTGGCTGGATGGCAGAGTTCAGAGGGCTGTGATTAATGGAGCAGAGTCTGGCTGAAGGCCTGAAGCTAGCGGTGTTCCCCAGTGGTCAGTACTGGGTCCAGTCTCATTCAACGTACGCATCAATGAGTTGGGTGAAGGACAGAGTGTACCCTCAACAAGTTTGCAAGTTACTTGTTTGGAACAACCGTGAGGAGTGGCTGATTCACCAGAAGGCTGAACTGCCATTCAGCGAGACCTGGACATGCTAGAGAGCTGGGAAGAGAGGAACCTAACAGAGTTCAACAAAGGCAAGTGTAGGGTCCTGCACACAAGGAGGAACAGCCCCACGCACCAGTACAAGCTGAGGCTGACCTGCCAGAAGGCAGCTTTGCAGAGGAGGACCTAGGAGCTCTGGTGGACAAGTTGCCCATGAGCCAGCAGTGTGGTCTTGTGGACAAGAAGGCCAATGGTGCATGAGGGTGCATGAGGAGGAGTGTGACCAGCAGGTCAAGGGAGGCTATCCTCCCCCTCTACTCTGCCCTGATGGGGCTACACCTGGAGTGCTGTGTCCAGTTCTGGGCATCCCAGTCCAAGAAAGACAAGAAAGTACTGGAGAGGGTCCAGCGGAGGGCAGCAAAGATGGTGAGGGGACACGAACATCTCCCTTATGAGGAAAGGCTGAAAGAGCCGGGCGAGTTTAGCCTGGTGAAGACTGAGAGGGGATCTTATCAATGTATACAAATATCTTAGGAGCGAGTGTCAAGAGGATGGGGCCAGATTTGTCAGTAGTGCCCAATGACAGGAAAAGGGGCAATGGGCACAAAATGAAACACAAGAGGTTCCATCTGACATGAGGAAAAACTTCTTTACCTTGAGGGTGACAGAGCACTGGAACAGGCTGCCCAGAGAGGCTGTGGAGTCTCCTTCTCTGGAGATATTCAAAACCTGCCGGGACACAATTCTATGCAGCCTGCTCTAGGTGAACCTGCTTTAGCAGGGTGGTAGGACTAGATGATCTTTAGGGTCCCTTCCAACCCAAAACATTTCATAAATTCTATGATTCTATGATACAATTACCTGAAAGGAAGTTGTAGCAAGATGGCTGTCAGTCTCTTCTCCCAAGTAGCAAGTGATTGGACAGGACGAAACAGCCTCAAGTTGTGCCAGGGGAGGTTTAGATTGGATATTAGGAAACATTTCTTCACGGAAAGGTTTATCAAGCACTGGCACAGGCTGCCCAGGGAAGTGATTGAGTCACCGTCCCTGGAGGTATTTAAAAGACATGTAGATACGCACTTGGGGACACGGCTTATTCGTGGGCTTGGCAGTGTTAGGTTAAGGATTGGACCTGATCTTATAAAGGTCTTTTCCAACCTAAACAAATCTACAATTCTGTGTTAGCTGCCAAAACACATCAGTTAACTCCTTTGTGGTAGATGAGTCCACCTGTGTTTCTTCCCGGAGGGACCCAATGCAGTATGCAGAAAGGTGTTACAAGACTTGCAGGCTCCTAGGCTTTTTATCTGCCAGGGAGTAGTGTTGGAGGCATATAGATGAGGAGGCACATCTTGTGCCTTAATCCAGCAGCAGGGCTGACTTCCACTGTGCTGTCTGCCTGTAGCTGAAGCAGACCAACACCTTTAGTCCCTGATGGTCACAACAGGCAAAGCTGGTCTCTCTTAGGTAAGGGTCAGGCCGTTAAAGGGGATGCAGCAATTTGGGCCCAGGAAAAATAGTCATAGTAAAGAAGAAACCAGAGCAACTGGAAAACAATTTTACATTTTCTCCCCTGATACTCTGGGGACTCCACAGAGGAACCTTTTAACTATATTTAAATAGAGGGTTTTTTTCCTAAAAAGGCTTTGAGATTTCTTTCATTCATGCAGATCTCTGATAGAAACACAAGTTATAAGGGTTAGCAAATGCCTGTGGCTACCTACAAACACAGTTTTTTGAAGTAAGACAATGGGAATGCAAGTAAATAACTAGAGTAACCAGTCAAGAGATGGCATTTCTTTGCTTACACAGTAATTACTGACTAGAACATTTCTCTATTTAGCACAGTTTTCTTTAATCAAAAGCTGGAAATTAACTTGTGTGTTTCTTATAAACTGCTAAATGGTAAAAAATAGTTTATACATATTCATAATTCTACTGAATTGCAAAATCTTCAAAAATGGAGAACTGAGATCTTGTTTTAGAAATCTTCAATTCATACATCTCACTCATTCTTCCTGTAAGTATGTATCATTTGTCAAAATATAAATTCATTATTTTTCAAAACATACATAAATACAAAATCATATCACAACTATCTTTGTCAACTTTTTTAAGATCACATTTTCTACTGTTTTAGAGTACCTATATACTTATCTTGTATAAAATCATAATCAAATTAAAAATAGCATCGCATTTTTTAAAGTCCAGCTATAAATTTGGAGTGGGGGCCATAAAAATCCAATTTAAAGGGTGTTTTCCAGCTAATAAGGAATATGAGTTACTATGTGAGTTTCAGAACTACTCAAAACATGTCATTCCTCGGGTGAAAATGTTCATTGGTAAATTGTGGTATAAAGGTCTTCTGGCTACAGAGATAAGGCGTGGATGAACAGAATTTATTTTAAGATGAAGTCACATTCTTAATCTTTGAATTTCACAGGCTCTACAGATTAATATTTCTTTTAAAGTTTTCCTAGTCTATTGAATAGTTTTTATAGAAAAGTAAATCATGGAACTTTCTTTGAAGCCTATAGCAAACTTCATGTATTTAAGAACATGTTTATAATCACTGAAAACCAGAGCGCAGATTTCTAGTTCCTGCATGGCTATTTTGTGAAGTTGATTGTAGACTTATAAAATGGCAATTCCATACATAAGCTCTACCTGTCCTAGGACCTGTCAATCTCAAAAATGAAAATGTAGCATTTCTGAAGCAAGAAGTGTGTTTTATTTTGAAGGTCATGTAAATTAAATGCTTACAATTATGAAATGTATATTACAACCATTGTGCATCTAGGAGATTAATAAAAGGATTTCTTGCTTGCCTGTTTGATTCCATTTTTGAATACAAATACTTCGTACCTTCATAGTGCTAGCTAGGCCTGTACTTCAGTGCTTTCCATGCTGGAGCCAAAGTCAGCAATTATAGAAAGCTGCTACCATGAAAATTTCCATGTGCAACGGAAATTTATACATTTCCAGGAGCAAAACAGTACAGAAATGTGACCTGTATGCATAAAAGTCGCTTGGTATATGAAAATAAACCAATATTTCCTTCTTCGTCTTCTTTTTTTTTTTTTTTTTTGTAAGTATTCCATATTTATTCTAGAGGGATTTACACATACTTGGAAATGTTGTTAATTACACATTAAGGTTGAAAATATGGAAGTACAGGACTAGCTGGTGGTATGTATTTGCTAGATTTACAAGGGCATCCTATACATATAAAAGGATTTCTTTGCCTTCTCTAATTACATATTTTGATACTTATTTCTCATATTGTCTCTTCTTCAGTATTGGCAATTTGCTAATCCATGGTCTCATTCTGTGTATGAACAAGGCTTCATGTAATGCACAAAAAAAAGGGTGTGTTCTGTATGTGGTTATGGAAACAAGTCAAGCCATACTGGTAATCCAGTATGGTTTAGTTCCCATAAATCAGTTGTTCATCATATTATCACTCAATCATTCCACTTAAATACTTTGAAATTAGGTCCCCAAGTATTAGAATCCAATAGATTTTTGCTTAGTACATATAAAACAGTCTTGCTATTACATTTTTTACCAGACTTTCTTTTCTTTTTGGCAGTGTCCAGCCTCTTTGTCTGTTTCTCCTACAAGTGTTGAATATTTTTTTTTTTTCCTTTTTCAGCAAACATCCACTGCCCACATTAACACAGAAAGTAAACTCTTTCTGGTGTCTTGGAATCCCCTAGTCTTCTATCACATCTGTATATTTTTTAATAGTTAGGCTGGAAGGTAAATTGAGAAAATGGCATTTAAAGGATTGTAGAAGAGAAATCCCAGTTAAATAAAACAGGTCACTCATAAGTTTAAGGTTACATACCTGCTTATATACCTTCCCCAGCTATGTTTATACGTCTGAAGAAAATCATAAGGAAATAAAACTTATGTTTATATTTCATTGTATGTAACACTCCTCACAACCTTCATTTCCTTTAGATATTTCTTATTTAATCAAATTAAGAGTACACTGTATACCTGTGCGTTTGCTCAATGACTCATTCAGTAGCATGCTAAGTCCAAGCAGAGCATTACATAACTGTTATTTAATCATAACACTCAGTTTAATCCAACATAAGTATGTGACAGTGCATGTGCACTCCCCTCAGTGCTTACTGGAAAACCTCAACTGAAAAGTATTTGAGAAGATGAGATTAAATAAAAAGGAAGACCATCTACTGCAGAAACACTTTTTCTCATCTTTGCGGAAGGTTATTGATTACTTATAACACCTCACCCAAATTAGAGACATCAAAGCAAAGACTTCTGTTTCCTAGATCCTGCCTTTAGGATAAGGTGTTTCATAAGTTTCTTGTCACTGCTAGTTGAGTCAACTTGCAGCTGACTTCAATACAACCACTTCAGGGGAGACTTCAGTAGAAATACTAGAAAGAAGAATATTCCTACCACCATTAGGGTTACATTAAAAATAGATCAAAAATGTTCTGTGAGCAATTTGTTCAGTTTTGCTGGGTTTGGGGTTTTTTTTCTGTTTTGTTTCTCAGCTCCTTAAAATGGCTTTTACAGATGAATTGAAAACACAGAACTCATCTTTTTTTTCCATGAAATGTTTTGCCCCGGTGATTTTTCTTCACTGACTTCCATGGTTACATCAAACAGACAATCAAGATTGTCAGCTTTATTGAGTTGCAATACACCAGCAGTTTGTCTAAACATGAAAGTTGCATCTTTAAAGAGATGGTTCTATCAATTGTAAAGTCTAATTCTGCAAAGGCACAGAATAATGTCTAGAAAGAAAATGGGTACATTCAAGGTTATGAAGGCCATCTACTTTCCTAAGGAGTTACAGAAAATTTGATGGATACATTTCCTTTTCCTAGGCTTCCCTTCACATTCAGCCTAATCAATATTGCCCTCTTCCCTGTTTACCATAGTAGTACCATGAGGGAACAGCAATGCAGCATAGCTTTATAACATCAAGATATTAAAGAGAAACAGCTTAGGCAATGTTTTTACTTGCACATCTATTAGGGTAGATATATTGCTATTCTACTTCTCAGTACTCAGCAACAATCCTTGTGAAGTCATAAATGTAATTTTCCCTGTAAGACCTTTACAGATCCCTCAGATAATTGAGTAACAAAATGCAATGTAATCCAATTTTATAATAAAATGACAGAAATTGCCTTCCTAACCCTTTAACTTTTTTTTATTAGTATCCAAATAGAAAATTTGAGAAGTATACTAGCAAAATGCAACTATCTTTCCAAAGGTCAAAAGTAGGACTTAAACAGAGAAACTGCAACATCATGATATACCTCTGGAATTAAAGGAACATATCACTTCCTTTGGTAGACAAGCAGAGAAAATCAAAAGGAAATAGATATGCATGTATGTATGTGTCCTGGCTGTGGGCTATGTAACTGTTTTAAAAATATTTCTTTGGCAATTTTCTGAAAGTTTTCAGAAATTATGAAAGTGTTTGTTTTTTATGCAGAACTGCTCCAAGGCTGCTAGATATGTTATTATCAGCCCAAACTTTATTCCCCATACTCATTATCGTTTAAAATAAGCATGCTCATTAAGTTTTTATAAATTCCATCTTCTGCCTGTTGTTTTCCTGATCTTTTTTTTTTTTTTATCCCACCAGCTTTGAAGGCTGCATTTGATTTCTTCTTTGGAAGATGGAGATTTTCAAGTATTTTCACAGCATATTCCCTGATCAGAGACTAGCTCCAGCTGAAATGTATGTCTTTATTTATCCAGTCAGGTTCATATTATAACTGTCTCCAAAAGAGCCACTCAACAGAGGCTACAGCTGCCACAATATCAGATGCGAAGAGTGAACAAAAGATGTATATTTAGCTTCTTTTGCCAATGAACAAGAGTACAAAGGTGATCCAAGACATTCAGAGAAATCATTATGGCATTAGACAACAACTAAGTAACAAGCTGTAGAACAATGAATGATTAAAGTGCGTGTATCAGCTCTGTGTACAAAGAAAGATATAACGATAAGCACAAGAATAATGTAGAGTCAGTATAAAATATACCACTCAGTAAAAATCTCAAACGTGTATGGTACAGTGGCAGGTTCCAGAAAACGTCATTAATTTTACTGATTTTCAACTAATTTAGGCACCCCTTAGTACCCATATCACACTTAGCTAAAAATATTTATGTTTAACATGGGATCTTCACAAAGGGCTTGTTAGTATTTCATGGGCACAGCAGAAATAAGAGCGAAGTGCTACACAGAACAGATAGAACTCTGTAGTAGTTCATCCAGAGTAACGTGACTATGGGCTTCCTTTTGGACACAATGTAGTCATGCAAAGTCATCATCTGACTTACATGGTGATTTAAGAGTAAATTAGTAAAAAAATCAGATTTTCCTTGGAACCTTTGACCTTTGTCTTACTTCAGCAGTTAACTGAACCAGTACAAACAAGGGTTAAAGTCTGTGGCAATATATTGCTACTTTGCCTCCAGGAGAACCAGAGAAAAGCTGCTGTGAAATTGTCTAGGGGCTTTCCTTTATATGGTTGTATTATTTTTGGGGGGGCTCTGATAATACATCTGATAGATCTCTGATAATAAGACTACATAGATTTTTGAACAGGGTGATATTTCCACCTCTTGTGATGTTTTTATTTTATTCAATTTAGATGGGGTGGCTAATGGAATTACTTGCCACTACTCTGGCCTATTCTGCCAAAAATCCAGAGGTCACAGGGAGATGGAGACTAAAACGGTTCAAAGCCATTTCTCTGCTGCCCCATTAACAGCCCTCACCTATGCTCTTTAGTTTAGGAAAGAGATAGAAACTGCAACTAAACCAGAAAAATAATAGCTACTAAATGATAGTTTTCATAGTTTCTGTAAGCAGCACAGTAATATTGTACAAATACTGTTTGTGTCTAATTGCCTTGCTGCCTGAGGCTGCTTCATTTCTGTACAGATTTTCATATGGATCTTTGAAAGCCCGTTTTGAAAAAAGTTTTGTCTTTTCTTCCTGGCTTAGGAAAGAGCTTGATTTGCATTTTGACTGACAATATAGCTGAAGATTTCACATTGACTGGATCCACTACAGTATTTGAAGAAAATCTGTGAAGTTTCAAGTCAAACAAAAATCACAACTTCTTAAAATCATAATGGATATTTTGGAAGAGTTTTTTGGAAACTTTACAGTGGCTTTTGTGTAACAACACTAAATAGCGATAAAAAATATCCTGTAGGAACCTTTAAGATGTAGAGGTTTTTCTCCAGACAAGTCTAAAGTGAATGCAGGGAAAAGGGAAATCACTTTGAAACTGTGATAAATGTCTCAGATTTTATAAATGGGCAAGGGTCAGACCTGGAGAGTATTTGAATAAGACTCCTTGAAAGAACATATAGATGTTTTAGGGAAGTACTCTTTATAAATCAGTAGGTGAGGTTTTTTTTCTGACATAGGATTAAATCAAACCACTTATTCTCTGGGGTTTTATGTCATACCTGGGATGCAATTAAACAGTAAGTATGACATTCATCTCACCTGCTTTAACATCTATGGTACAGATGTATCAGCCTCAGTAAATCACCAGAGGCTCCATAAATAGACAATGAGGAAAAAGAAATACTTTTAGCATAGGGTTCATCTAGTACATTTTAGATACATTAGGACCAGCTTAACCAATCTCTTACATTTAGACTAAATGTATGGATTTTAAGTTCTAAAGAAACTTTTGATAAGATCAGAAATGTTTGATTTCAGTGTCCTGGACAATTCTCAAATACAGCTTTATATGGTGGATATATTCTTTGTTTCTTTATCATGTTTGGCAGTGCCACTTAATAGCTGTTACCAGTTTTCATGGAAACCCCTATTCAAACTCATTAAAATAAACTTTTCCTTTTGTATCTCAGTTATCAGATATTTGTAAATAAAAACTCAGATATAATTACTACAGAACATTCATCTCTTCACTCATCAGTTTGTTCTGCTTTCATTTCTTGAGCTTGTGGGCGGGAGGGATAGTCACTCATATCAACTACTTAAGGTTACTTCTGACCTCTCGCTGGAGAGTAGTTTAACAAGACCTGAAGCCAGAACTTTCCAAGCTGAAGAACTCCTAACTGTCTATGCTATCAAATTTTGATGGAGGAATTGAATGTTTGCCCTCTCTTCTCTTGGCAGTCCTATGTTAGCTTCAACTACATCTATCACATCTTTCTCTACGCACTTTTAATTTTAATTTGGAGTTTGGTTTTGTTTTTCCTTTTTGTTTATTTTTTTTTCCCCAGATGATAACTGGGAATCTGGGACCTGCTTGTTTGTTTTTTTCTTGAGAAATTCAGAAAAATCTAGTTCTTTACTTCTTAATCCAAATAATTTCGGTGAAACATTTGGGACTGCAGAAATTGTTATAAGAAAATCTACCGACATTAATATCTTTATTATTGTAAAACCTGAGATATAGATCATTTTCTGAACTACAGCACATATCTTCAGCTAACTTTCTATACATAAGTGTATAAAATATATGGGTTTGCTATTCTTTTCATTTATGACTGACACGTAATTTGACACTGCCTTTCTTTTCCAGGGCTGCTTCTGATTTCCATCAAAACTTGTTTTTACAAAAGAGGAAGGGAAATAGTAGATAATAAAACCTCTGAAGTATTCACTTCACATTGTCAGATAAATACTCGCTCTCTACAATTATCTCATATGAGGTGGGACAGAGTGTCACGAAATGCTTAAACATTTTAATTTTTTCCAAGTTGAAATAAATAACTTCTCTCTTTTTTTTTTTCTTTTTCTTTTTGAAAAATGCTGATTCAGGGATACAGAAAGAAGGGTCGTCTCATAACCAAAATGGAGAATGGAAAGCCAGAAGCTGAAAAAGATGCTCATCATTTCCTCTAAGCTAATTAGTGTTATGCTAGCCACTCTTACCTACTTAAATCAGTGATACTCTAAAGAATGTAAAAGAGGTGAAAAGCATTAAAAAATAAGGAAGGCTGTTCACTTCCCACTTCAGTTTTGACAGTATAAGAAAGTTCACATATTGATCATAGAGTCTTCTCAGGCAGGTATGGCTGTTTAGAAAAATAGCATGGCTGAAGCCTAAATCTTCAGGCTTGTTCCTCTTGAGAAGAATTGTGATCAACTTAAACTTCAGGCAGACACAGGAGATTTCCTACTTCTGTGTAACAAAGAAGTATTTTATCTTCCTGGCCAGCTATTGTATAAAAAGATGAAATTAACCACAATTAAACCAGTACTCATAACTTTGTGGGAGACACAGAGGTTAAGTCAACCAAGCATTATTCCCATCACTTCTCTGAAAGTCTAAATACATCTTGCATGTAAAGACTAAGTTATAGGGGGCTCTGAACACACTTGAGAGCAGTTGCTGTCTCGTCAAATGGAGGTCTACGCACAACCTCCCCTGGCAGACTTAATTAATTTCCTGATGAAGTTGATGTTACTTCCTTGTCCTTACATGTGGCAGATTGAACAGTAAATAACACTGTTCAAAATAGTGGTTAACTAGCACTGCCTGTGGACTGTGACTCCGTCAGAAGCTTGTGACTGACCTGGTCAGATAGTCCCCACTATGTCTTACAGCTATTCCTTGCACAGAATTATAGAATCATAACATGGTTTGGGTTGGAAAGGACCTTTAAAGGTCACCTAGTACAACCCCCTGCAATGAGCAGGGGCATCTTCAACTACATCAGGCTGCTCAGAGCCCCGTCCAACCTGACCTTGAATGTTTCCAGGGATGGGGCATCTACCACCTCTCTAGGCAACCTATTCCAGTGTTTCACCACCCTCATTGTAAAAGATTTCTTCCTTATACCTACTTTGAATCTACCCTGTTTTAGTTTAAAACTTGCCTTTGTCCTATCAGTATAGGCCCTACTACAGAAGAACTATGCATGCAGTGCACCCCTGCTCTAACCAGTGTGAGCCTGTGGATGTGCATATCCGTGTACCTGTATGACTGTGAATCCGCATGAGCAGGGTGCTCAGGTTTCTCCCGTGCTCTCTGTCCCATCCATTCTCCCATCATTTCCTAAGAGTTTTGCATAAGCTTCCTTGCCAGCAGCAGATCAGAAACTAACACCAGCAGTTGGAGAAAAAACAGGAAATGGTTGGGCCCACACCACCTGTTTATTTGTAAACATTCTCTAAGCATGGCTTTCCTAAAGGAGCCGCCTTGGCTCTCTGCAATTAGTTAGCTGGGAAATGACAAAGTCACTGGTGGGATATTTTATACATGTGGGGTCTAATAGCACATTGTAACAACACACAGCTATTCAAAGGATTTGTTCCTGTGTATGGGCTAGCTGGTATTCAGTTCTTGGTTACAAAATTAAAACACTATGTCCAGAGATTTATCTGCCAGTAAATAACTTCATATTGGTCGATGTACATAGTACTTTTGTCAAAAGAGTTTACACTTAGGATCAGCTAAACATGCTAGGCAGAAGGAAAATATCACCCAGATAACAGCTAGCTATATTCCCACTCCTCTAGGAAACTCCTCAGTTAAATCTTGGTCTGGGAATATCAATATTAATCCAAGTATTTCTTATTCAGCTATAACTGAGCAAGAAAAAAGGGGAAAGCACTGGAACCATTATAAGGATTCAATTTTCTGTATAGACTGCAAGTATGATAATTATGATGCTTTCTTAACTGTTAATCCTTTGAAATTAGTCTTCCTGGAAATCCTTTTTTCCTATCTAAGTTTATACAGTTTGATGTAAAGCGGAGCAACCTTCTCAGTAGTAAATACTAGTTGTCAAGGTCAGAGCCGTTCTCAAGAGTGGTACCACTAATAAGTATAAATGTCTGTTCCAGGTATTGCAGGAAAATGACTATTGTACCTATTACCCCTCTTACACGGATGTAAGAGATCTTCTGGAGCAAGTGTAGTAGGCCACAACAAATCATTCTACGGTCAAGAGCTGGCTTGCAAAATGTCAACAGTATATATAGAGCTGAATTTCCTGCTTTTATGTCCATTTTTCAGTTCTTTATTTGGACCATTCTGGATTGTTCTTCATGTTACACATTCCTTTCTTCTCATTTTGGAAATAGGCACTGATATAAAGGGATAATTCAGAAATCCTGGTTCTGAAGATGTGAAGGACATCTTCCTTACATAACTATTTTCTTAATAAGAAACATTTGATATATTTCACATTTGCTTCTAGTTCTCCTGATACACAAGTCTATCATTCCAGAGCTGAAAAAACCCTGCTGCTACTTTCTGTAATATGTACTATAAAAATCATACAATTATTCCCAAGAAATATTTGAACTTCAGTCGTTTGCCTTTATAATTTTCAGGTTACAACATAATTCAGTTTAACAAATTTTTTGCTTTTCTAGGTATCATATTTGAGTTCCATTGCCAATAGTTAATCACTCAGGTGTGATAACCATCCTCACCCCATTTTTCTGTGCTTCACCCTTAGCTGATTTGCTTGACCTTGGTTTATCCAAGGAAGATGGTGACAGCACAGAGAGAGGCCATAAGAATATGTAAGCTAAAAAATGTACATGGAGTTTTTATAGACAAAACAGCTGGGAACCTTCTGCATTGAAAAGGCAGATGCCAAAAGGCCAATATCTCCTCTGCCTGATGATCTTGATAGCCCTGTTCCTGCCACTGTTCTTTAAATTATATAAACTGTGCATGTATATTTGATTGTGTGTATTTTGCAGATTGCAGATCTCTGCAAAAAATGCCACTCCCTCACTCTCCTCCCCTCACCCCCATTATGTTGATTCTTACAGGAAAAATTGTTTAGCTGCTATTAGTAGCAATTGTGGAATTGTAAACTATCACACCTGTCATGAACGTGATGAATAGCTGAGTATGGCTGTACTAAAAATTATTGGTTTTCATATACTGAAAGAGGTAAAGAAAACGTATTGCCCAATGGGTCATTGAAGGCATGAACAGGTAATTTTTTATTTTAGATCTCGCTAGGTGTATTTTATACTGTGATACTTTTATAAATGACTGAGTATATGAAAGTTCTTGTCTCTATAAAGTGTCTAGTCTTGTTGTATTAGGCTGCTTTCCACTGCAGCAATCCAGTTGTAACCTATTCCTTTTCATTGCTGGTGCTGCTGTGGCACCAAGATGACTAAGGATCTGCTTTTCCTTTAGCTAGCTTTCAGCATGCATAAATGTACTTAAAGACAGAATAAAACCCTCTGCCACGAAACATGGAAGGAGCTTTTTCCGTAATGAAATAATAACAACTATACAGAATGAGCACCAAATGCATGTTGGATGATGGTTGAATATTTTGTATGAGAAATGTGTCAGGTGCTGAGAAATTAGGCCAAAGACACTGACCTCCTAAAACACTTTTTCTGTGGAAATGTTTGAAAAATACTGTAGAATATGTGGGGTTTACAATATTTTTTGTGAAAAAATTCTATCAGCCAGTCTTTGCAATACACCTACACAAACAAATTACCAGCTAGTCTTCTAAACTGAAGGAAACCATTTTGACTCTGGTAATAGGTTAAGGTTATTTGCCCTTATCTCTCATCCATATTTTTTGTTTTCAACAGATAGTAGGTACCAATAAGCCAGGAAAATAGGTGGAAAGGAGGGAAAAAAGAATCCTTCATAACTTTGCATTCTTATCATGCCATTTCACACCCACTTCCCATAGCATATACCAACCACATTGTAGAGTCAATCCCACCTAACTCTTTCTTTTACCAGGATCTTTTGCAAACTATGATGGATCCCACAGTACTGGAAGATGACTGTAAAAGGAGTAATAGTGTCCACAGTGCTAAAGTTGGGTTGGTAATCTCATTAGAAAGGCTAAGAGACAATTCAACCTTTTGCTGCCTAAGAACATTTTTTTATGTCAGAAAACCAAAAAAGACAGGTTATTTAGAAGTAAATTCACTCAGTGCAAACTACACACCAGCAATCTGATAACTATACTGGATTTCTTAAAAAAAAAATTGTATGCCTAGGAGTCATTAAAGCCTGCATAGCACCAGTGTAAGTCACTTTTTTCAGAAGGTACTTGGTATACCAAATTGATGAAATACCAAATAAAAGCTATTTTGGTCCACAGAGAAATCATGTGTCACCTACAAATGAATATAAAATGGCCTACCAACACTGTTGTTAAATACAGTTACATAACAAGACACTCTTGCATCCTCAATTATTTGTTTCAGATCCTACTGCAATTTCCTTTTATCTTGGCAGGCAAGAAAAAAATACAGGCTGGAGACGAAACAAATACAAACTGAATAATATTAATCAAAAAGAAATTTGACAAATATTGGGTTTTCATTAATTTGTGAAACATTTATGAGGCATGCAGATTGGTCGTGAACATACTTTGAATTCATAACCGTTTTTGGAATGCTCTGGATGTGTTATACAGGGATGACATTATTTACATTGGCTGTTCAGTTCAACTGATCTTAAGGTATTTCTGTTCCTTTATTGCCTGAAAAATTTATTAGCAGGAGAATAGTGAGTAGAAAGATCACAAATAATACACTAATGAAATATCTGGATTCACAAAATATCTACTGAAAGCATAATGAGCCTTAGCTCCGTTATCGAGTATTCACAAGGATAATACCTAGCTCTTAAAAAAAAAAAAAAAAAGAATAGAATTCAAACAGTATCCTCTCATCAGTGAATCACGTTGTCACTCAAGCAGATCCTATGACTCAGCAAAATACAGTTTAATGCTCTATACAGAAAATCTAGATGTGTATTTGCATAATGAATGAGATTGTATATATCCTAACCCATTTTTGCATTAACCATGCTAGCTTCTTGAATGTTCTGGTTCTTCAAAGAGGCACATTTTGGATAAATATTTTCTGTGACAACATTCTGTATTGTATAAAACAAATACATGCAAACATTGAATTAGCTTAGAGGATTTTTTTCTCAGGAGTGAATAAAAAGACTGCACTGAGAAAAAGTAACAACATTTCTGGAACAAAGTGGGTGTTTTAGTCACTTCAATACTAGGCATGCTATTTATCCTCAATTCTTTTCTGTAGCACATCATCAAAGGCTGAAAATAAAGGCAAGCATAGTTACTGAAGCTCCGCATGAATCCTGAAAAGCTGGTAGTGCTTCAAATGAATTAGAAATTCTCTCAAAAGAAAGAATAATAGAAGCAAGTCACACACAAAAGTTTTCACACAGTTAAGAGAGATACGGAAAGTACAAAATATCAGAGGTTCTGCACAAGAGAGTGATTTAATCAATGGCAGTCTAACCAAGCTTCTACATTGCCAACTGGTGTAAGTACAAGGAAATACTGTCTATGTGGCAATTTTCTTTTCCTTCGTTTCTTCGTACTTTGGAAACACCCACTGTGCTGTTTGCATTTTATACATCTGAATGACAGTTAAAAATAGGAGTAGACATGTTGGGACTTTGTCCTTAAAGCTTTCTGTAATGAAGTCTAGATTAAGTATGTACAGACTCTGTACCGATTTCCTAATTGGCAAACCTGCTCCTGCAGCTCAATTTGCATGAGAACATGCAGAATGATATCTTTTTCATTGAAGAATTCTTCTGGCAATACAGATATACTAAGTACCTTGTAGGGAAATTTAGAACTCAGTGAAATTGCCTGAGGCTACAAAGACACAGCCAGAGTTACGTTCCCCAAAGTTGCTTCCACAGAATTATCAACCTCCAAGGAACAATTTTTATTAGAATACTTTCTTACCTACTTGTACCAATCACTTCTCTCTTTATTCCCCATGTCTAGAAATAAAGATTATGATTGCAAACCACAGCCTTTGGTGTAATCATAATTGTTATTCTGTCTGCTCCAAGAAGGAGAGAAGGCTTGCTGCACTTTTCTCCCAGTTCTAGAAGTTACTGTCTACAGCCACTGCTTTAGTACTCTGTTCCACAGGGAACTGCTGAACTGTGAATCTGTTGACTAAAACTCTACTGATTGCTCCATTTCAGCAAAATGGGCTTAAGTCAAACAAAAAAGACCAACCTAAACTGGAGGTACTAGAGCCCACCTCTTGCCATATGGCCACACAGAGTAAAGGACTCTGCCCTTTGTGCTGGTACTCACCTTTGTGTGAAACCATTTTCTTATGTTTTCAAGTTCTGAACCAAATGGTTTCAGAATAAGTGCAGAGTAGAACCAGTGCTGACACCAGGGTGGAGAGAATTGCGTGGTGGGACCCAGAGCAGGGGTACAAACAGGGCTGATTTCAGGTGACTCGGGCTGCCATGGCCCAGTGCCGACCCAGCTGATTTTGACTCAAATGGAGGGACCCACCACAGGAGAAACTCCTCCAGCAGCTTTGTAGCAATCAGCTGCACCTGGGTTGGGGGTAATCAACTGCTAAAGAAGCTGTAGCCAGAAAATTATGTAAACCAGATTTAATACATTTAGCCATGTATTGTATAAATTCACCTAAAGCAGGAGCGTGAAAAACAGCTGTAAGAGTTAAGCTCTTCTAGAAGAATGCATCTATTGAGACAGACTTCAGCATTTAATTCTCTTTCATTTCTTCTCTGCTTTGAATGAAATAAGCCAAATTTTCTGATATGCTACAGAAAACAGAACAAGTTGGGAAATTCTGACATTTTCTAAACAGCCACCTGAATGTTACAAACTGTTATTGGTTAGCATGTGCCATGAATTTGATGAAACCTGTCTAAATATATGATTTGGCAACTTGGCTGCGCTCTGAGAACCAAGAGTGTGACATTCACTCTGTGTACTACAGTGCAGTTGTTATATGACTGTGTAATAAATTGTAAAACTACTAAATAATAAGGCCTCTGCAGAGAATCCTCTTTTAGAGAATTTTGTTGGTTAAGGTTTTACTTTGTATCTTTAGGTTCAAATCTGTTTTTCAACCAGCTTTTCTAAGCAAGTGGACTTGGTAAGTGTTGGGAATATGCTCAGAAATGTCACAACCACAACATGAACTGTTCACAGAGTTGTGTGTGAAACAGAAAGAATTGATGCTCTTGAAACAAGAAAATCCATCCAACCCAAATCTCTATGAACAGTTCGACAGATCTTTTGGACAGATCTAAATCTGAAATTTTAAAAAGGAAAAAAAATAGATCAAGGAAATAAAAAAAAAAAAGCCACACACCCCCCCCATAAAAAGCAAAAATAAAACCTCACAACTTTGCTTTACAACTACTATAACTGATGATATCAAAAGTTATTCTAAAGTCCCAATACCAATAATAAGGATGTGGCTTAAATATTGGGAATTCTAACTATTGTAAAGTGCAGTAGAGTCCTGAACTTTCTCAAGAGAGCAGCTGTCAGATTAGTATGAAGCTTTAGTTTGTTTACAATGGGGTTTAACACTTGTATAAGTAGAGTCTCTTGTGCTAACTCCCCTCAGCAAAAGGCATTTCATTCCGGCATCTAAGGTAATAAATGCTCCATTTGAAGAGGATTATCTCCTCCCTCTCCACTTCTGCTTTGTCTGAACAAAGCGGGAGGTGGAGAGAAGGAGGGGGAGTTAATCCGTTTAGCATGCAACACTTCACACCTGCCAGGTAAGTAATAAATGCTGCATTCCAGGGGGATTAGCACTGTAGTTCTTGTTTAGAGTGGAATAAAATATTTTCAGACAGTGGACCAAGCCCTTGGGACTGAAGTCCAGCTAGGGTTCTGCCATTTAATTATTTCTTATATACCTGTTGCTTTGTGTATTTTCTGAATAAGTCAATACAAATGTAAAATGGAAATAACAAAAGCTGAGTTTCTGGGTTTGTTTGTGTGTGTCATGAGAAATACTAAGCATGTTGACAGGAATCAGTGATAATGAAATATATTCATAAATCAATTTATGATTTAAAGATATATGTTTCACAAGAGGAAAGTGAGAGGCAGAGGAACCTTTATGAAGCCCACATCCCATACAGTGAATGGTTGCTGAACTTTAGGAAGTTCATGGTAGTCAGTGTGATAGTATCTTCACAGTGCAGCACAGCAACTCGTGACATGCTCTGTCTGCAACTGACTCTTATGGTCATGCTTGTGTTTTTCTGATCTACCCATCATATTTTATTGCAAGGAATGTAATACCATATTTTTTATATTTTACATAGTATAAAGGCTGATGTATATTTTGATACTGTATTTTAGTCATTTTGTCCAGAATTTGGGGAATTGCAGGAGTGGGTGTAATCAGAACAAAGGCAGGGAAGGGGGCCAGGGGTGGTGGTGCAGAAAAGAGATCCTGGAAGCTGCAAACAACATGGGGAACATAGTCTTTTATTCTCTACTCTTCTTTTTTCATATTTTCTGTTGCCTTGTTCCCTGTAACTTAAAGATAGCATTAAAGCTAGTTTATATTACTCATACTTTTCTCCATATCTGCCTGTGCCTCTTGAACACAGTCATCAGGAGGATGCCAGGCAGGAAACCACAGGGCATCTCAAGTGATACCAGATGCCTGTGTTTATCTACCTGAATTATACTCTACATTGGTTATACATAGTGTATTTCAGACTGAATCCCTGTTTTTCCCCAGGCTTCTAATACAGGCAATTAAAGAACTCATCTCTTCTCTTCAAGACAGCCGCAGCTAAAACAGGTAGTCTCTTACCTTTCTTCTGCTCAGAGTTATTAGAGTTTCCCCTTCTTTAGCTGTAGAGGTAGTGTGACAGTCCATAATGCATAATGTCCTCAGGCACGGCAACAGTCTCAGATACGGGACAATGGAGAGATTCCTCTTACTGGAGAAGTCTCAGGTTGCCTTTGTGTGACTCACTTCAGTAGAAAACTACCTCAGGAGCTCATAAATTTGAAGTAGGTTGGTTTTACTCTTAGAATCATAACATGGTTTGGGTTGGAAGGGACGTTTAAAGGTCACCTAGTCCAACCCCCTGCAATGAGCAGGGACATCTTCAACTAGATTAAGTTGACCAAAGCTCCATCCAACCTGACCTTGAATGTTTCCAGGGATGGGGCATCTACTACTTCTCTGGGCAACCTGTTCCAGTGTTTCACCACCCACATCGTAAAAAAAATTCTTCCTTACACCTACGTTGAATCTACCCTCTTATAGCTTAAAACCATTAGCCCTTGTCCTATCACTACAGTTCTGTCCTTAAAAGTCTGTCCTTATCATTCTTATAAGCCCTCTTTAATTACTGAAAGGCCATAACAAGGTCACCTTGTAGCCTTTTCTTCTCCTGGCTGGAACAGCTCTAGCTCTCTCAAAACAATCCCAGCTCTCTCAGCTTTCTTTCTTAATCTTTGGAGACAGCCAGAGAGTTGTTGCTGCCCAAACATGATCAAGTGCCCTGGCTCTGTTAAGCTCTGTTACAGTTCAGTAAAGCTGAAATCTTAATAGGTAAGCTATGTAAAAGGATTTTTCATATCACTTTGTAAAGGAGGAGGAGGGAACATGAATGAGACCTTTTTTCATGAAACTCTAGAGACAATATGCTGAAGCCCAACTTCAAAATAATCAGTTGGTTTTGTTTCTTTTTCATTTTAGTGTCTCTTTCTAAAAGATTAGAAAAGAGATGTACAACAAAGACAAAACAGTTAATATGGAAGTCTTTTGTTGTCCTTAACTCCCACCTTTTAATCAGCTGCACAGGGAGATTATACGTTGTTATGTAGCATACCTACTATTAGAGGGGCATTTCAGCTGGGAATATCACTATATAAAGTACAACTACCCTTAACTTTGCTGAATGTTAGATGCTGGTCACTTAATGTTAGACACAATAAACAGGTAAAAATTTCATGTCATCATACCTGCAGGGATGTATGGAGGACCATACATCTCTTCCAGTTTCTATTAGCCTTTCTGTACTGACTATGAAGTCTTTTACCCAACTAGTGAGAAGAAGCATTATTTATACTTGATGCATATGTATTTTTAATTCCATAATTCTTGATGAGTAGGGGCATAATTCTGCCTATTATGACAGAATTAGTGGAGATAAGAATATCATAATATAATACATTGTTGCTGTGATTTCCCTACTCACTGTCCTTCTATCTGGGAGACAGAAAGCATCCCAGTGGCTAGTTTAAATACTATTGTAGGTTATTAACATTTTGCTGTATTTTAGAAAAGAAAGTAAAGAAAACCAAACAGTAGATAACCTGGTATATAAATATAGAATAATAAATACCCTAAGAAAAATTTTAATAGTCTCGTCCCTTCCAAAAAAAAGGTCAGGGAAGTCTAGCCAGAAGAACATCATGTTTTCAAAGCCCATAGTACAGCCAGAATTCAGGGTTATGCGCTGGTACTGTATTCTCACTGTACAGGACATGAATAGAAAGACAGTCAAGAAACAAACTCAGAAAATACAAAAGGTCCTGTGAGAGCCTGAGGAAAGTGGCAACATGCAAACTTTGTGTTTCCTTTGCTTTTGTCGGTCTCATTTTGTTCTCCAAAGTCAGTGTTTAGGAGGAGATATGCAACATGTGTTGCTGTTTGTAATAATCACTGTAAATAAAAGTGAATCAAAAGGAAAGCTGGCTCTTACACTATCAGGTTTGTGAAATAACTTTCTGAATGGTGGGGATGGATGAAAGTACAATATCTAGACACTATAAAAAAAATTGCAGATGAAGACAGGTTTCTACTGGATCCTTGGGCTAAAATGGAGTTTGTGAGGATGCACTACTGTGCAGGGGGATTTGATCACAAAAGTAATGTGGGAAGATGATTTAAGATAGTATTTTAAACTGCATGTTAGAAGGACCAAAAAAGTGTAATGAAAACTTAGTAATGTCTGTAAATAAAATTTTACGCCACGTAAGATGTATGACCACAGCATAGCCAGATGGTAAAACATCAGAATGTTACGAAGTAGTTCTGTGGAGGAAGAAGAGATGGTTTATGATAGCTCGTATGTATTCTACATACTTCTCAAAGAAAAGAAGAGCCACTAATGACAGGCCTATAATAAAAGTCTTCAAGCACTGCCCAAGATCTTAAAGAGGTCCCCAAAAGTGAAGACTTTTTAAACTTCTCAGTTTGTTTCTCAATAAAATTGAAGCAGTCGCTGTCCTACATGCTGCCAGATATAATAAAAATCTACATTTCACTATTTATACTCATTAAGTAGAAACTAAGGTGATTATTAGTGAGAGATGTCCAGTCAAGGTGTCCTGTAAAAAGCTGGAAGGCATTTTGCATTCCAGTTCCTCCAAGTCCAAAGATCTGATAGAAGTTCTGCTTAAGTATAAGGCTCGACTAATTGACTGGTTTTTTAAACAATGAAACTAAACATTTCCCAGTGGCAGAATCATCAGACTAATGTACTAAGAAGCCCAAGAGCATGTAGATGGAATTTAAAATGTAGTAAGTGCCTAATGTACAAGCCACTGTTGCAGACTGATAAATACTAATTGAAAAGAACCACCCAACAATGCCAAAACAAACATCTCCTCACCCCCACCCCCAAAAAGAACAGCAAATAAAGAAATTACATTTTAAGATCTAGATGATAAAAATAATATTAAAAAATTACAAAGAGCAATGATTTTGGAACAATAATGCTCTTTCTTTGCAGAACTTTTAACTAGTTCATTTTCTTTAAGGCTTCTTGGGCTGTTGTCATATATTTATTTCTTCTGTTGTTCTGAAATATTCTATAATAAAATCTCTACCACAACTAAATGACAGAAGTTTCAAAGTTTTGATAATTTTCTGTCTGCCAGTCTGTCTCTGTGTTAAACTGTATTACATCTTACAATCTCTCACACACACACACAAACACAAATGATCTGGGACTGCAGAAAGTAAACAATTGGGTCAAAGAGAATGAATGATGGGAGTAAAAGGGAAGAAGTATGTGTCAGATGGTCACCTGTAAAAAGCATAAATCATCAGGGATTGGAATGGAAGGTGGTAGTGCAGTGAGTAAGGCACTTGGAAGATGGGGAAGGAGAATCATCAGTGCTCAATATTTGCCTGTGTTCAGTTTTTATCTTTTATCCAACAAAAGGATTTTTTTGGCCTTCAAACTCAAAAGGCAATTTTTCCCAGACTCTTCTACCTTTTGGAAATCATGAAGAAGCTGGTGAGCCTCAGATACAGATATACTGTAAATTTGTATGACTAGGAAAGGTGATTAATCAGAGCTACTAATCTAGAGGTTTAGAGCTAGCACCACTCAAATGAATGTGATTTGTATATGAACTATTCTATACCTCTCTGTTCTACTTTGTTTTCTAGTGAACACATCGTTGTCATGTGATGTTGCTATTAAATACTGCCTTAAATATGCATAACTTTCTTGGAATATTTACATGATGGTACAGGACCATTATAATTAGGATCTTCCCCCTATCAAATGATTTATTAGCTTAGCAGGAGAGAATGGCACTTTAAGTAACATTTAAACAGAAAAAATAAATCTAAATTTCCACTTCACATGTAAATAAAAGTAATCATTCAAAGTGTAAAATCTGAAATAAAAAATAAAGACAAAAAGAGTCCAGATACACTCGTAGATTGGTTCTGTTTACATTAAAATTAAAGTGACTTTCTTTGCTTCTTGAAATACAGTAATATTAAAAGCATGTTTATACTGAATGGAAACATTCTATGTAAACATTTGAATAATTCTTATATTGTGGCAATGTTTTCAAATAGTTTCATTTTCAGTGTTATGAAGTGAATTCAGAGGAAATGAGAGGCAAAAGCTCTGCATTTCTGAATGCTTCCAATATCTTTGATGCGTTGAAGAGCATTTCCTATTTGCAAAAGTTATCAAGATGCCAGCAGTAGAAATTAATTATTTTTCAATTCCAAATAAAACAGTGTTGTTTATTATTCTTTAAAGAAAATAAAAAAATTTGAAAATAATTCAATCTCAGGTTCCCCAATTTTGCCTTATGCATTTTTTTTTTTCAATTTTTGGCATGAACAAAAATCATAGTTTCACAGTGATACATTCTGACTGTAAGTAATCAGGAAGCTTGCAGTTATGCAACTAACCCCTCATTTTCATGTTTCTTTATTTTTAGAATAAATTAAACACTTCTACCAAAAGTAACATCTTTCTTAGTGCAAGATAAATACGCTTATTACATTGTATTTTGCTTTATTGTATGTAAGTCTATGTTATTTGGGATATTTAATGGGGATAATTAATTTTGTTTATATATCAGTGCAATAGACGTTACTTTTGTTGACCCTGCACACTTCCATTTGTTTGCAATAACAGTCCTGACTATCATGTTACTACATGCAAAATACTTGGATGCCTTTTCAGTTATGCACAGAATTGTCGATGTCACCCTTGGAGTTCAACTGAATTTAGTATTCTTCCATAGCAATTAAGAGCTGTATGAAATTGTTTTGCAAACTGTCAGAACAATACAAGCAGAATTCTTCAGTTAATCACAAATATTGCATTTCTTCTCTATTCAGCTGGGATAAAATGAATGAATGAATAAATAAATAAATAAATAAAGCCTAAACGTCATTCAGCTTTTCTGCTGCCTAGCCAAAATCAGCATCTGTATGTAGAATAGCTTAAAGCCATAACATGACAACAATAAAAAGTGAAGTAGCAACTTAAATACTTACTCTGCAACATGACTTTCAGTGAGGGTCACCAACGATCAAAGTGTGTGGACTCCAGTATGGAATCCCTTGGACTTCTGTAGTGTTTTGGAGTATCGAAAAGGCCATGATAATAAAAGATTTCTCTCTATCTGAAAGTGACCAGAAGACTGCAGCTGAAGTATCTGCTATGGCAAAATGCAATTTTCTGGCATCTTGCTTCAATAGCTACAAAATATTTTATTCCCCATTAAAGCTACAATAATCTCTTTCTTAATATGATTAATATCCTTCAGAAGGTGTTAGTGAAAACCTTCTAGCCCTATGCTTCAGACAGAGGTGTTAGGTATTTCTGCACCTTTGAGTATCACTGTAGGCAGTTATGCTTCCCTTGAGGTGACCCCTGCTTATCTGCATTTTTTTATAGTGATCAAAGTCCATTATGGGACTAGCCCACCTACCAGATTACTCACTTTCCTTTCATGTTATTATTTTCCATTATGGATATATATCCATGTCATTGGAACAGTGAAACTGTCACTAATTAGAAGATTTCTTGCAGACCAAGCTTAAATTAAGTGGGCCTGAACTACTGGATTTGCTTTTAGTAAGAAATAACCACAGGCTCCAGTGTCCAGGAAAAAAAAAAAAAAAAGAAAAAAAAAAAGGTCGTAACTCATCTTCCTAGCCATTTCCTTTCTAAGTAATGTTTTGTGAAGCAATCAAATATCTCCCTATGTTTAAAGTGCAAATAATGATTTAAAAGCCTCTATTACCATTGTACAGAATCTGTCTTTGAGTACCATACACTGCTTGCGGTGGAATGATAAGAGCTTCATCACAGAAAGCCCACATTAGTGCTTTGATTAAAAGTCTCCCTTTTGTCTCCATTCTCAGGACCTTTCCTCCACAATAAACTGCTATTCTAAGAAATAGCCCTCTGCTGCAATCCCCTTTAGGATTGTAAGAGCTGTACAATGCCATCTATCAGCCAATTGTCTGAGTAAAGTAAAATCTGTAACAATAGTCATTAGTAGATGATATAGAGTCTCTTTCTCCTCTCCCTTTTGAAACTTGAATTCCTTTGAAAGCAATTGTTTATTGTGCTTTATGTTGGGACTAGAGGAATGTGTTTAGCTGGATTACTGCAAATCACTGTTTTCAAAGTCAAACTCGAAAACAATGCATACCCTTCTGATGATACAGAGTGTGTCTACTCTGCCTTCTGTTCTTTCAGCCTCGCAGCATTCACCCTGCCTCAATTGCTGGTGTAACAACTTCAGTCTGAATGTAACAATTGAATGAGAGTTTCCGTGTTAGGTAATGGAGTGGTTCAATGGGTATTAATGAAGTGTGGGGATGTCCTAGAAGGACCTTGTCAAGGGCATGGTGAGGATGTTTCAGAATACTCTGTCTCTCACACAGTGTACAGATACTTGGGGCAATCTCCAGATGGCGAGGAACTAGCTGCACTGCAAATTACAGCCTAGGCTGCCTGTATTCTCCATGAATTCCCGAATCTATATTTTTTACAGCCAGTCCGCAGGAATGGGCTGCAGAGCAAATGTGGCATGCAATTTAGCTGGTCTACAGCACACCTTATATATGAAGCAACGAGTTTATTGTTAGTGCAGTTAAGATCTTGATGGTCTAATCAATGAATTATTATTAGCATTGTTTCACTGATAATAACACCCATAATCCAAATTATCCTATTATTACAACTAATTTCCTATAATAATAAAAACAGATATAGGCAAATCTCACTCTTTCACTGCTCCTTTGAATGCTAAATTTGCCCTCCCCAGGTCATATTTCCTGCTGTAGGGATTCCTGCCGTAGGGAAAAGAGAGATGGGAATTATAGCATCCGACTATCTTTGGTGGGATAGGTATACTACTGAAGTTGCAAGGAGGAACATGTTGCTGGGAGTTGTGCAGTGAAAAAAAAAAAAAGAGTTGGATCTGTACCAAGTCATCTACCAGAGGGAAAGAACTGGTATATGTGAGACAGAGAAGTGCTTAGTGCAGGAGGGTAAATGGAAGACATTGTCATATTACTGTTCTCTGCCTTGGTCAGTATCGGAAGCCTGCCTTGCATGAAGAAACAGGTAAGTTTTGTTTCATTATTCTGTCCCTGGCTGGGAATCCTCTTTTCCTGTTTTATCTGCAGTTTAGCGCAATCACTGTGAAACTGGGGGTATGATTTGTGAACCGAAGAACTTGTCAGAAAGTGGTGAGAACTGTTGAGTGAATCTTCTGGAACTGGATGACTGCAGTGGTGTCATGAACTCTTGTGAGCCTATGGCTTGAGAAGGCTGATAGGAAGAATCAGCAGAGGAGATTCTTGTGGAGAATAAGAGCAGGCTTGTCTCACCAGGATCAGACCACATAACCACAATGAATACAGTTCTGCCAAAATTATTGTTCATAGAAAACCACAGTGCATCTGAATTCAGACCGTATCAAGATGCTACTATTGCACCACCTGCTCTAAGTGCTGTGGCAGAAGAGTGGGGATCATGAGTCAGCTGTGGAAGATTACGGATGTCTAAGTCACATGGGAGGTATTGTGCAGTGCGGTTATGGTGGATGCTACAACCTTATGGAGGTTCCAGTAGTGACCCAACTCTTTCAGTCCTTTATTGTTCTGCAAGAAATGCCTGGATAAACAAATGTTGTTTATCAAACAAAGCACGTTTGTCATGTTTGGAATGTTGGCAGCCCCTTCATTCTGCTAAGGATAGGGTGGATGACTATGTTGACAGGAAGGACAAGATAAGAGATGTTTAAGGAGTATTCTTTTCACTCTTGACCTTTGTATGCTGGCAGAGACTGTCCACTGTTCTAGATATATTTTAAACAGGCTTATGTGTTTAGAAGACATATGGCATTTGACCCCTCTGTCTTTCCCTTTACTGCTTCCAGCAATACAAGTATTTTTTTGATAGCCTGTTAAGATAACCATCCACACAGCCCCCACTCATGCTGTAGACAGCATCTGGGCAGAAAGTCTCAGTGATGCCTTTAGAGCTCTCAGGGAGTCAATGTGGCTACCTGGTGCACGTGGCAAAACAGTAACCATGTATCTGTACAAGCATCCAAAAAACCTGATACAGCAAATGTGAATTTAAGCAAGGGATGAGAAGGCTGTTTCACCGGCTATAGCCTTTCACAGTAACCTGCCAGTACTTAGCATGACATGACTGTTGAAGAAAGTGCATAGTTTGCTAGATAGCTTTGAAAGACCCCAGGCAGATAAAATAGTGAGGTCTGGCAGAGTTACATCCCCATTACCACCCTTTATACAGGTTATACTATACCTACATATTGTCCATGCAGGTGTAGACTGGAGTATTGTTAGTCTTTTCACTACATGTGAGTTTCCTCATTCAAGAAGACAGCTAGAAAGCACCAATGCAAAATCCAAATGTTCCCAAACATGTATACGGTGTTGATGGTGGGGTGGAGGCAAAGGGACAAGATGCAAATGTAGAATCGGGAGTAGAATACATGACAATGTAAATATACTCTGTATGAATACAGTCCCTTCCGACTGACAGTAAAGGAACATATTCCTTTACTTAAAAAATCACCAGGAAAACTGCCATTTCATTTCATTGTGGTATGTGACAACAGAAACTTTTCAATGGCTTGTGGTTCTATTCAGGGTGTCCAATTTCAGCATCTGGTTGCTGGTGAGATCGGATGACTGATTCTTGGATGTACAGAGCACTCAGAAAAGACTGCATAAAGTACTCCTCACTTCTGAGTTTTCCTTTCTCTTCACTTGCTCTGTTGAAAGGGCTATGACTATAAATTGTGTCAGTTAAAGCTTTGACTGGACTAAGACCACATTATTCCTTCTCATAGCAACAGTGAAATTAATCTAAAGGTGAAACAATTTGGTAAGATGTCTTCATGTTTAAAGCCTCTTTTGATGTTTATTCCTTGACATTTTTAGGGGTCTTTTGCATTCCTTTGTTGCCACAGGAGCCACTGATTGAACAGAGGCTGGATTCACCCCCACCTCCCACAATTTTTAGTTATAGAAACCACGGCAAAGGTCTTTTGTTGAAAGCAACAGCCCAGGGTTA
The DNA here is from genome assembly GCF_015220075.1 of Falco rusticolus. Taxonomy (NCBI): domain Eukaryota; kingdom Metazoa; phylum Chordata; class Aves; order Falconiformes; family Falconidae; genus Falco; species Falco rusticolus. The sequence goes on along the minus strand of NC_051191.1, from coordinate 43,348,333 downwards.
AAGTTGTGTTCTAGTCAAGTTGCAGCTTCACTTCCTTCAAAAAAAGCATGCAAAGTCAGAAAAGCTGGAAAATAGCAGAGATCTGTGGAGGTGATAGCCTGGCTGCAGAAAACACTAATTAAAGGTTTGGTATTTCCTCTTAGCTCTTAGTTTTAAGTGCACATAAAGTCACTGCTGAGACTTAAACTGTCCTTCCAAGGCACAGCAGCGATTAAGTTCTGCTTTTTGTGTGTGACCTACATCAGTGGTCTTTATCTGCATTTGCATGAAAGCATTTGGTCCCTGTGCTCCCTGAGAGCTAGTCAAATCAGACCCCACTGAGGCTCACCCAACAGTGACACTTCCATATATCTGTAGCAATATGTAGGCTGTTTGCAGCTCTGTAGGGAAAAAAAATCTTACAAAGCTTTTGTACTGAAAAGTCCAGAACAATGGAGAACCAGCTGATAGTTTTGCAGGCTTCTAACCTATTGCACCCTCCCCGAACTCTGTAAGGTGTAATAAAGCAGAAACAAACTTGCCTAGGAGGCAGAGAAGAAAAAGTTGGATTAATGTTTGCTTTTCAACGAGGCAAAGTTTCCAGAAGTATATTAGTAAGTTCTTCAACAAGGGACTTGTTTTGTATATTTATTAAGTATCTTAAGTGGGAAATGATTAGAGAAGCAGAGACACTTGCAGAGCAATGAATGTGACTTGGATTAGTCTGGAACCAGAGACAACTGGAGAATTTTAGAGTTCTACATAAAAGATGCACAAAGATAACAAGATAACAACGACATTTAGTATCAATGAAAGTATCTAAGTATCTCTCAGTGCAGGGTCAAAAATAGAGGTCTTGTATGCTTCAGAAAGCGATATTATCTGTCACTTTTGAAAAGGGATAATGCAGAAATCTCACTTCTGCTCAATGTGCAACTCATAGGAAAAATACAAAGTTGTGTTAAGAATGAAGTATTATCATGCTATCAGACACCAACGGCACCGCCTTATCTGCATTGCATATAGATCAGAATATCTATATGCTGGACTCATCAGAAATATGTCTAATAAAATAAATGGTTCTGAGAAGGGTGACAAGACCATGGAAAAACTTTCCTATAGGTGGCTATAACAAGCCTGGTGCTTTTTTTTATCCTTTAGAAAAGAGAAAAGTAAAAAAAAAAAAAAATATAGGAAAAATATTTTACACACTATAAGAAATACTGTAATAAAATATGGACTACTTAACTTAGAAGCATTAGTTCTTGCATTTCCTGAAGAAATCTGTCTCCCTTCTCTCGAGCACCCATGTCCATGTGCTTTGTCTTGCTGTGTCCTAGAGGCTATTCCAGGTGAGACTGTATGATTCACATACCTTCAGAGCAAGGCAATTTCAATTTCTCTCTTCACAACTTTATTGAACAAGTCAAACACCTCACACTATTTAACTGAACAGTGAATTATATTGTTATATAGAGTGGCTGAGATCAAGAGTTTAGATTCAAAGAAGATCAGATAAAATCAGTATTTAACGTTGCCATTAATAATAATAACTCTTATGGAAGGGTTGTATTAAAATTTATGGTTTAAAGGTGTAAATCAGGATCTCCAGAGTACCCAGATGAAACCTATGGGTAGATGTACATTTGATGCAGCATTCTTCTTTCTTATTTAAACGCTTATGTTATCATTAATCCTACCTGATACAGGTTTATGCTGTTGTTCCTACTGCTGACAGGTTACAGGACTAATGCAAATTCAAACCTGATTTCAAGTGACACTGCTATATTTTTGTCTTTTGTTTCACCGATCTTCATTCTTGTCTACCAATGACATATTTCAAGGATATGGAAATCCCTGAAATAGTGAGAAAAAAACGTTTCTTGGAATCAAAGTGATATTTTACAACTGAGCATAGTCAAGGCACATAGTCATATTCATGGGTGAAAAATGTTGTAGAGATTGTGTGAATGTTTCATCTTCTAAAATTCCCCAAAAGCCTGTCATTGCAATTACCAGTATTTCTCATCACAATTCATTTTTGTTACAAGAAAGTTAGAATAAAAATTTGAATTAATCTGTTTCCTTGGGGCTGTAACTCATTTTGATTTGTAAGCTGGACAGCTCCTGCACACCAATGACAGGTACTAGTTTTGTTTTTTCCTCCGCTAACTGGACAGACTTTGTCTCTCAGGTCTGTATCACAGACTAACTCCACATTTTCAGACCTCAAAGGTAACCTGGCTTACTACAGACACATAGGACTGCACTTCAGAACACAGCTGAAAGGACAGAAAGAAGCAAGGAGCCCTCTCAGCAAAGACACATTTTGCTTAGAGTGTTACAACAGCAGAAACTTTCTGGAACCCTTATCTGCCCTCCCCCAGTCAGACTGATAGTACTGATGTGTAAATATACATAGAGATCACTACAGTGCAGCAAAAAGTCCACTCTGGGGTTGAAATAGAGCCACCTACCAACACTGTGGCTAGTTATTTATAAGCTTCTCGCTTAAAACTTTAGAAACTGAAAACCTAAAATTAAGGTTAAAACACTTATGAGATAGAACATTTTATATTTTATATGATGAAGGTACAAACCAAGGATAGCTTTGGATACAAATTCTTAGGTTTTAAAAAAAAATGTATATTTTGGTTGGTAGTTCTCTGTGACTCTGGTGTTATATACAGTAACTGTTACTTGCTGAGACATTTTAGCATTTTCTTTGGTAAACTTGTTAAAGGTATGCAATTGGCTGTGTTTTTGTTTTGCTTATGCAAAAGCCAAGAAGTTTTCTCATTAAAATTATCTTTTGCTTCAGCTTCTCATTTTATTTTTGCTCCCACAGTAACTAAGCTTGTTAGGGAGTTTCAGCCAAACCAGCCAGATGCTCCTAACTCCCATAACATTTTGTGAAGTCCTCTTGTGGAGCCTTGAACAATGGTCTGTATTCCAGTACAACCAAACTGAACCTGAATCACCAAACAGGCAATAAATGAAAGACAGACAGAGGAATGGAGGGAATATTTGGCACTTAAGAGATTAAAATCCACTTGCTTACTGCTCACATTTTTGGTTCTACTACTGGCAACCAAATGTTGGTTTGATTACATGAAAGTTTTAATGCATTATTCACTTCCATGAACTCCTATGGTTAAGGCAGAATTATTTAGCTTACAGTCAATGGTATTTAAATGCTTTTTGGAAAAAAAACCTACTGATCTTCAACAGGAATCTGAAACAAGGATTTTTCCTTAGGAAGATGAAATAGGAATTGCTTTTAATATAGGAGAGTTATCTACCCACCAGTGGGCCCAGATACATCCCAGCCCATCTGCAGCAAGTGCAGAGTATCACCTTCATCCATGAAGTGGAACAATTTGGAGAGGGAGTGCAGCTGAAAAGCCAAGAAGTACAGGGAGAGGTCAGGGAGAGTCATCTCTCTGGTGAGTCAGGTCCACTCACAAGCCAGATGGGAACTTTGCAGATGTGTGTTGTACCAGATACATTTTGATGACCACCTATTGATCAGATCGAGGAAATGCAGTGGAAAGTGTTACAGGTAATACACTAAATAGGTAAATACATAGGTCTGGGTGCCAAATTCATTTTTTTCTGTTTCATTTCCATCCACTAAAGTGCACAGGAAGTACTGCCATCTGTCAATGTGATTAGAATTATTTTTTAATATTTTGACTGGCTTCTGCCAGCATCCTAGGATTAGCATCTGATATGATTTTATATTGATTTAAATGGTTTTATAATGAAATGGAAGAGAAAAATGTCCATAGTTAGGTTCAGCTTCCTGAGGGTGTTAAAACAAGATACTAAGTACCATTAATGAATACCTTGATGAAATGTGATGTGACTGTGTAGCCCCAAATACAGTATTGGTGTTGCTAGCAAGAGGCCGTAAGTGCTGTACTAAGCTGGGATGGCCTCAGGACTGAGGTGTGTCAGGCTTGCTCTGTCTAAAATTTTCTTGACTTGGTTTATCTGTGACAATAATTTCTCTAATTAGCCACGTGTCTATGGCTGATTTATTTTACTTTTTTTTTACCTCTCTGTGGTACAATGCTCATTGTATACACCTAACAGGCACTAGCAGTTATTTTAGGCAGAATTAGGTTTTTTATTTATGACTCTTTAACACAATGACAATGTAGATAAATACGGGGCTGGTAGGACAGCAGAGGCCTTGAGAAGCAGGGACGTAGGATGTGGTTTAGAAGAGTACAAGCATGGGGTGACAACTGATGGTGTCCCAGCTTTGCACTGCAGACCCCACATCTATAAAAATCTCACCTGCAGCCAGTTAGAAATGCTTACCTGCAGCCAGACAGAAGTTATTTTAGGGGTAGCAAAGAAAGGAAAAAAGTATCTCACACAAGTAAAAGGTAACATATACAGCAAATTAGGATGTTACCTGCAGCTGCAAGCAGGTGAAGAGCAAAGCAGTAAGAGGGTGCTAGCAAGCATGGAAAAATGGCACCAAGTGAATTGCAGATCAAGGAAGAATCAACATCACATTCCTCTCAGTGAGGTATGCCAGATGCTGACAGCCTTGTCACAACAGCCACTGGCCATGAAGCCAGAGATATTAGGAGCCAGGGCAGCCTGGAAAGGTTGAACATAACACCAGGAAAAGGGCTACCAACTATGTGTGTGTGAAAAATTTTAACTGCATTCTTCTTCTGTCACAATTTAGATCTGAACTATAAATAGATATTAAGATTTCAGTTATAGTAACAATACATTCTTGTCTTTACTTATATATAAGGTGTGCTTCCTCTTTCCTCATAAGTAAGGTTTTGAATGTAACAGTGTTAATATATTGCTTTATATCACAGATTCTGAAAAAATAAAATTAAGCATTAGATAGATAGGAAAATACATAACTGTTAAATGTAAAACAAGTGAAAAATCAAACAAGACTGTGAGAAGAACCACAAGAAATACAAGACTGTTCCACACTTACCAGCCATTCCACAGTATGCATTAAAGATTTACTTGAATGAATCCCATAAAAACAGCTTTTTACCCATTCCAAGTTTGCCTACTCACACATTTCTTTCGCCCTGTTTCTGTTAAAGGTTTCTTCAGCTCCTAAAGGACCAGACCATTTAAGAGGCTTGCAGATGTGGATATGCTAAAATAGTTGTTTACATATACACTCCAGTTTTCAGGAAAACTCATTTTAATACTTCACCCTCTGTTCTCTTTCTACAAAACTTTCTGTAGTTTTCCTGTAGTATTTATTATGCCTAAATATTTCAATACAAGGCTGTTTGTGTGCAAAATCAACATTGGCAATAAATATGCAACAATTCAGGTATGTCCCCCTAAAAATTATCTCAACCAAACAGAAAATCAGACTACATGGAAGGAAGAAACTTTTTCAGTCTTTTTCTGCTGATTTTATATTGCACAGCATGAGAACAAGGATTTTTTTTTTTTTTATTGTGTGCCTGTATACGAAGCATGTGATGATAAGTACAGTTCTAAAATGTCAGCACTGTGAAAAAGCATCTGAAACCTGAAAATTAGAAATTAATGAAGGTTAAAAATTTAATGACATTTAGATGATGCTATTTAAATAGATCATAACTCTATCAAGAGTGTTTTACTAAGTTGGGTATGTTTAGACATGATTAATTGATTAAATTAACTCACATGCAACCAAGTAGCCTGTCATAAATACAGTAACTTAAGACCTCAGATTGAAAGAAGAGTTCCAAATTGCCTTTTCTTTTTCAAAAAATTAAAGTCAAATCACAGTCTTCAATTTAAGACACAGATTTCTATCCTAAACACATTTCATTTTGGGGATTCAGGATGCCACCATTATCATGATCTGGCAAATTCTATTTTTTACTCATTTGTTCACACAATATACCCAGGGTGGTGGCGTTTTTTGGGGGAAAAAAGAAGTCAAACAGAAGGTGACTGGCCAGATCTTTGAGAAGTGCAGATTGGCACAAAGACCTGGATTCATTCCATATGCTTTAAACACTTAAACTGAAACAAGGGAGTGAAGAGTCCTAGTTATTTTTTTTACACTTTAGTTAATTACAGTAGTTATAAACATAATGTAACCTTGGAGCCCTGTAGTGCAGTATTGCCATGGCTAGTAACAGGCCAAAGTCTAAATAATGTGTTTACAAGGTCTCAGGGCCAAGAGTTGTCATGTTTGCTCCCTCTGAGCTGTTCTTGACGTGTTTACAGATTTATTTTACTTGGTTTGGCTTTGCCAGCTACTTTCTCATTGTCAGGTAGCTATGACTGTTGTTTTCTTTTTCTTTTCCTCCATATCGTAGCACCAGTGTTTTAAGACTCCAGTATAACCTAGTGACCACAGGACCCAGGCAAGCATGGGAAGGGTGCACATAACATCAGAAAAAGGGGTAGAAACTAAGTGTGCATAACAATGTTAACCATATTGTTACTATTTGTTATTATTTAAACCATTCTGCATAGAAATATACTTTCTTTTCTCTAATAACAATTCTTCAATTAAGATTTCAATAATACTAACAATTCCTGTTTCCTCATTGTCCATAAAAAAGATTCTAAAAATAGCAGTATTAATATAGTCCAGTAAAACAGTTATACAGATTAATTTACTGCATGTAGATTGAAGGCAAAATATGATGGATAAAGATGTGCTTCACATACTCATGGTACCTGCAAGATGCAAAGTTAGTTTCCATGTTATATTTGGAAAAGACAGGATTATATAAGATACAGTTATAGAACGTCAAATTTGCATCAACTAATATGGTTTAACTTAGAATTACAGGCAAAACCTCATTCTGAAATTTTGAATTTGTGCCTCAAACTTTGAAATATTAAGGGTCCTAGTTACTAAAGTCAACTGGACCTAAAGGTGCAGGTGGAGACCTATTTTCTGACTTTTTTTTGGTGTGAAATATACATATATACCAGTAAGGGGAGAAAATGCATAGAAGGTTACAGAAAGAATAGCTCTATAAAACTCTTGAGAAATAAAAAATTACTTGAAAAAGCTATAGAACATAAAGTGTTTTAAAGAACTGGGCATTGAAAAAAGACATCTATATCAGGAAGCATGGAAAAGAGATCAGAAACGTTAGCTGTAAATTTGAGAAAATTGAATCTCAAAGTTTCTTCACTCATAAAAGAGAAGAAAGAAAAAAGATAAAGTTGGTATAGTGAATGTGGGATTATGACTAAATATATTCTAAACATGACCAACATTGGACAAATCCTTTGTCTCTGTTTTAAGAAAGGAGGTTGAGTATGGGGTAAACACAGGACAAGCAGTAGTTAGACTGCTCAAGCCAAAGTGAAATCAAAATTTCAGGTACTTAATATACTCTAGTTAGATATTAGGTAACCACAGTCTCTGAAGTCATTCAACCTGAAAGTTCAACATGAATATTTTCCTTTGTCTACTGCAATGATACTACACCACTGGACAATATTTAGCGGAGTACCTCTATGAAATAAGAAGATAAAAAGTGATCCAGGCAACTATCAAACTGACCCATATTTTACAAGAAGAATTAAAGATTTAAAAGAGTATTTTAAAGAAAAACATAATTAAATGCATGCAGGTAAATGAAAATCCAACAGTGTATTAGTGGTGGTATGTCACGCTAGACTAGTATCACAGTTCTAGCTGTTAAAATTATAGGATTTATAGAAAAAAATAAATATTGCAAATGTGTCAGGATTAAAAAAAAAAGAGAAACCTAATTTTCTGTGAGAAATTATTCATTAGGGTGGGGCACATGAGACTTAGTAAAAGACACTCAAAGAGAGAAAAATTGCTGAAATAATATTAAAAAGGAAACAGACTACAGGAAGATTAGTATCAGAGTTCCTCAAAGACTAGTCCTGCAATGGATCTTTAATGTTTTCATTAATGAATTTGACATGAAAATAAATCCTTGATGAAAATGGTTTATGACATAAAGTTAAGAGGCAAGTAAATGTAAAGAAGAATTGGCATACCATGCAGAAAGTATATGATTATCCTGAGGACTACAGTAATAGAAATCAAATGGAATTTAACTGAAACATGCAGCCCTATGAAGATGGACTAATAATAATATTTTCTACCATTAACTTGAGATTTATCTATTGGCAATGACTTAGAAATAGAAAAGTCTGAAATAGTATTAGTTTCCTTTGCTATTGAAAACTGACAATATGATGGACTTATGAAAAACTAGATGTGACTTTAGGTGTTTCATGTGGGGAAACTTTGTTATTGGGCAAAACACTGTTTAGAGAGTTTTGCTTACAGTATCTTGTACAGTCCTGGTCACCTGTGTTAAACAAAAAAGAACTGAAACTGAGAGCTGCAAAATAAAATGGGCAGATAATGCAGGTAATGAAAAGCTGTTGAGAAAAGACTAAAAGGTTTCTCTACACTAAACAAATAGAACTAAATATATAACTACAAGAAGGATGAAAGAATCAAAGAGAGGAAAAAAAAGCACTTAAATAAGATGGGTGTAAGCTGGCCAGGAACATAATTTTTTCCGTGTTGGAAAGTATTTTAAGTACCAAGGAAGAAAGGTTCTGGGCTAGTTTCCTGTGAGGAGTATTTTTTTTTTTTTTTTAATTTTAAGATCTGCGTAGTTTAAGGTAGAATGTAATATTTTATTAAAGTGATTTTCTGACGTTGCTTCCTGCAATCATAGAATATCTCGAGTTGGAAGGGACCCGTAAGGATCAAGTCCAACTCCCCATATATTGAGTGATCTGCTATGTTATTCTTGTTTGTAGTTTCTTACATCTTTCAAGTTTTCCTGTTTGTAGCATTTAAAGGAAACTTGGTCTGAAAGAAGAATTCCACCCCCCACCCTTCCCCTGTGATGTGGGATTTATTAGTATTGTTAGATACAGATGAGCATTATTAAGAATGATTTATGGTTTATCTCCTTATTTTCCCCATTGATTGCAGGTTCAAAAGTGTAGTCTTTGCACCACAGTTGAACTGAGACTAGGATCAATTCCATTTTAAGTATTTTATGTAGGAATTTTTCCTCCTTTAAATTATGCCTCCAGGAAGTGTTTGGAATATCTCTTAGTACTATTGCTCACCTTGCATGCACAATTAGTCAGCTTCAGTACTTTCTTATTATAGTGAAGAAGAATAATGTGAAAGTTAATGGATGATTAACGAATATTCTTAGATCTAATGACCTTGATTTAATGTGTCCTTGGGAGTTGCAATTTGCTTTAGCTTGCAAGTCATACCTCCTCTGTCAACCATATCCTTTTTCTCATGCTTAGGGGGTCCATAAGACTGCTTCCTTCTATTATTCTATCAACAGACTTTGAGGGTTAATGTTAATAAAATCCTTTTAGGACCCATTCACTTTTCACATGTATGAAAGATACTCACTGCCAGGTATCACATAAAGCTTCTTATGAACTTCCTCTTTCTGCATCTCTAAAGCTCTAGAGTCAACATAAGTATCACCTTAAAAGTAAGTTTGCTCATTTTAAATTCCTTGTCTTGGTTTCAGGAGAACTGCTGCTATCACAGAAACTCACCTTACACTATCTAGAAATGATCTCCCAGTCTTCTGTCAGAAAAGGCAGACATTGCTGTGAATACTAAGACCTATTAATGCCCCCATTAAAATTGAGGCAAGCTACCAGCAGTTTGAAAGTGTGATCAGTCAAAGCCTTATGCAGAAAAAAATCCCTTGTTCTCAGAGCTATTAAAATGTCGTGGTCAGGTCATCAGCTTAGTAACCTCTTGAAAATTTTTTTGCTTTACTTCAATTAATAGATTTTTTTTCATTTTATGTCAAACAAGGTTGAAGTTGGTTATTTTTGTTATTGTTTGCTGTTGTTATTGTTATTTTCATTATTATTCACTCCAAGAGATTATTAATAATAATTGGTTTAGACATTTGTGATACTGGAAATAAATATTTAACATAATTTTCATCCATAAAAGGCAATATTGTTTAACTCCGCTTCCATTACTTTTCACTGGCACATTCTAAACATCAAAATTGAGTAGCTTTTGATGAAGTGTTGCTAATTTTCTCACAGAAAAACCTTCTTTTTCTGATAGAATTCTCTTAAGTAGTTGTACTTTTAAAGAAATCCAAAGCCCACACTAAGGGCAGGCAAATTAAAGAGTTAGGATATGAGTCAGATTTGTTTCCACTGTTCAGCAAAGGAAACTGAAGCCACACAATATGTAAGAACTTGGAGATTCCTTTCACCCAGCGTACCAGGTACTGGATGCAGGAGTTAAGACCATTTACTGTTTTCTGTCTGTGCTGGTAACCCAGATGAACCTAACCCTCATCCTTCTCAAATCACTTGAAATGTCCTTTCCCAGAAGTATCTTAACTTGGAATTTGTATCTAAAACCTGTTGTTGCTTTATCAAGTAGGAATAGATCTTTTTGTGCCTTCCAGGCTGCACTCTAACTATAGGACTACATAAAAATTGGCTGTAGAAAGGCAGGAAGCCAAAATATTGTGTGAGGCGTGCTGCTGACTTCTTATATTTAAGATCTATATAATGCATAGGAGAATGATTCTAAGCCTAGCTTAAGAGATGTGAATGTAAACCTACTTGATCCCAATCCACTCTCCATATAGTTTCCTCCTGTTTCCTGTTTCCTTCCAGTTGCTAGGTGAATTTTGTGGTTTGGGGAGCAGCACTAGGGCAATGGAACTCCAAGCCTGAAGCTTAGACGTGACTTAAAAGAGGTTGGCCCAATAAGCTTACAAAACCCCTGCAAATTCTATTAACTTTTTTTTTTAATTGCTATCCAGTATTTTACTGAAACTGGTCTGTAGATGGAAAAGTATGGTAAAGTTTGTTACCTTCTTTCATTCTTTTTTTAACATGATCATTCTCTAATCCATTTTTTTCTGAACCTTTCAACCTGACTTACATTTTTGTCTTGCTCTTATTGATTTGGTCATGTATTATCTGAGCTGCTGAGTTACTGCATTTAGAATGGATTATGTTTGGCTCTAACTGATTTACTTCATGTAAAATGTGTTGGATAACGGACCAATTTTCAATTGGCTGTGTAAGATTCAGATCACATCTTCAAAGCACTTTCTTTTTACATACATATATGTTCATACATACATGTACTGCCTAAAAGCAGAGAAACAAAAAAAATAATGAGATCAACAAGGAAATTGATGAGATCACCATGGAAGTACTAAAAATTTATCTTAGAGCTTGATGGTAAGTAGGGATGTGTACACTAACATGAATAAGAAGGAAACTAAGACTTTAGGCAACATGCAACAGCAGAAGTGCATTTCTGAGGGGAACAGTTATTTTAAGTATACCCAAGAACTACTCTTCATCTGTTTTTATAGAAAAAACTCATAAAATTCTGAGTTTAGAGAAGTTAATGTAAGAAGTCCCACCCTCTTCCAAAGAACAAGTCTGCATCCAAAGGGTCACAAGATCTCCACTCAGAGAGTCAGGTCCATGTAAACCCTTTTAAGTCAATGCAGGGCACTGAGCTAAGCAGTTTGGCTGTCCATAGGCTTAGATCATAGGCACATATATCAGCTAAAATGTAGGTTAAGAACATAGTCACACTATTCTGTAATCATTAAAGTAAGAAAGGGAGAAAGAGACATGTCTTCAGAGAATAATTCATATTTTTTCTTGTGTAGTATCTGTCTCTTTCTGTTGACCACAACAGATATTGAAAGTAACTATTTTATTAATATAAGATAGGTACTTCAGTTACATACCTAAAGATAAAATAAACTACACTTCTAGTCACATACCACATGTTCCCATTTCACTTTGTCAATATTAGGATACTACAAAGATCTCTGTAACATATTTCTAAGATTAGTACACTTGTCCAGGAAGTAGGACCCTGTGTTATGGGTCTAAATGGGTAAAATCTAAATGTTTCAAAGGACCTCAGCTTGAATTTGGAAAAGTGTTCAAAAATCCTGATGATCTTCATGGAGATCTGTATTAATGGATAATATCGTGGAAAGATACTGAACATATTGCTTCATTTTACATAAACTGCCTCAAGTTACAACAGCAACTGGGTTTTCATTTCTGGGATTTTGGTACAACTGCTGCCTGGAATAAATGTGAAATTAGTCTTGACAGATGGTCTCTGCCTATCTCCTGGTGGGTGGATTTCTCCCCCATATACTTTCCAGAAAAATAACTGTAGAAAAGAAACAGGTCATAACAACCAACAGCTGTCAAGTGGGAGCAAAATAGCGGCTGCGCTCCACTCTGGGGGGGGCTGTGCTTCAGGGGTGTCACACTGGTGAGGTTGTGCTGTATTTGTAAAGAACTGTAAGAGTCTGAAACAAATGGCCCTAATAAATGCCAGATTTCAATATACCTAGTCATAGTAGTAAAATATTTTTTGCGGCCTGGTAGTTACCACTGCATTTCATTCTGGTCTCCTATTTTAAAAATAATGCTTCTTTATTGGGCAGCCTAACTATAAATGCTGTCTAGAAACCAGAAATGCATTATGTGAGGAACTAGATCCATAGTAACAGCACAGACTGGAAAAAGAAAAATAAGCACTTTTGCAACAAAATGGGCAGGATTAATCTCTGGTAATCAGTATGTATTCATCGTCTCAATTTAATTATATGGGGGTTTTTTTGGTTTGGTTTTGTTTGTTCAGAAAGATCTTAGTCATACAAGTGACTTCTGCTTTTGTGTTCAAAATACATGATTGCTCATTTCAAAGTCAAAATGTGTCAATAATAGATTATACTGTTGGGTAATGTGTTTAGCAAAACATACTTGGACTTTGCCTAGTATGTTGCTCCAGTTCAGATGTGTTTGTCACAAACATTTGTTTCCAGTCTGGATTGGGCAGAACATGCTAATTTGGATAAACCTCTACCACTGTGATTTAAAATAAGCCCTAAAAGAGATTATTGGTTTGGTATTTAGGAATTAGACATGCAGTTTTTGTTGGAAAGGCATCACTGGCCTTTACCTCTATAAACAAATGGAAAGTAGCCACAGCGATTTAAGAACTTGTGGAACTGCTTATTTAGAAGAAGGGTTTGTATGTGATCTGATATGTTAGCTGTCTTCCATCATTTCAGTATCTTCCCTAAATAGACTGTGAGAAGATAAAATAGTTTATACCCTTTAATTTTGGAGAAATTTAATAAAGAAAAGAATGCAATTTAAAGAGAACAATTGCAAAGCAAGAAAGACTAATCAGCTGCACAGATAAGTGATAGATAATTGCTAGTGTGACACCAGCACAGGCAGAAAGAACGTGGGGTTCATCACAAAACCCAAATTAAGCATGAGATGGCAATTCTTCCTTTTAATTTTGATTCAGATGTTGTCATGGATCTTATCATTGTGAAGATGAGAGAAAAGGCTAAATTAAGCTTCCGTTAGACAAAAACTGTCTAATGGAGGTCAGCAGCCTCAGACAGGTCTGTCCTCCCAGAGCATCCTTAAGTCCTGGAACTCCAGGAGTGCTCTCTGGAGCTGACACCAAGACACCACAGTTGTATAAATACGTTGTACCAATTCAATGACAAATACCTGCACTTTCGCCAATGCTTCTGCCATTCAGATTTTCTACAGATTTTTTTACTCTCTCATTATTTCCCTCTTGGCTATTCCATGGCACACTGGCTGAAAGGAGTAGCAATTTTTAAGGCATCATATACTGTATTTGCTGTGTCATGATGGCTCACCTGCATAACTGTGGGAAATGCAAAAATCACTATGTGCTCAACTATACGCTTACACTTAGGGGCAGGACTAACCTTACTGACTTTAGCTGCCTAAATGTAATCTAGGCATGTATTTTATATCTAATCTAAGGAAGTAATCAAAGATAATCATCAATGATCTTCCCTATGGTCAATGTGAATGAGAAAATTTCCACAAGATCATTCAGTCTGTCTGGTTGTACAAGGTACGAAAATACTTTGTGGAACAAAGTTGGGTAAAGCAGATTAAATTCTTACTGGAGGTGCCTATAATTCTTCCTCTTCAGTAGGGAGACCCTAGAAGACCTATTCAGAAACCTGCATTTTAGATAAATAAAGCTCTTTGAAATTATTACCATTCATACCTGTAACATATGAATAAGACAACAGAGACATAAACATTAAACTGGTCTACAAATCACTGGCTATCTGTTGACTTATTCTAAGGAGGTCCTGACAGATAACCAAGTGAATCTGCTGTCAGTTTGCTTACATTTCTATAAGGTGCTGTAACACAAATATTAATTTTGCATCTATAGGCATCTGTTTAGAGGATAACATACTGATGTGTGACTATTTCTGTTCTATTTGATCTACTTCATATAAAGTAGATGACATTTCTTCATTAACATGACATTATTGTGGTAATGACAACCACAATAAGCAAGCTGCTACAAACTCACATTAAATGCATGATGCTTCATCCACATGAAGAAAAAGAACACACACACACACATGCCAAAGATACAAAGAATAACTGTTAGTATTTTTTTAATTCAATTAAATTTATTATCACAAATATACTTGATTCACAATTAAGAGCGGGAGTCCTCAAACTTTTTAACCAGGGGGCCGGCGCGCGGATGCAGTGGCAGGCAGTCACCTGCGGCTGCTTGGTTTCCCCCCCCAGCCCCCAGTGGGGTTTGTGTGTGTGTGTCTGTAAATACCAGGGGCCGGATTGAGGACCCTGGGGGGCCGTATCCGGCCCATGGGCCATAGTTTGAGGACCCCTGATTAAGAGTATAATATTAAGGGGAAATGGTCCCCTATGTTTGCACTGTTTTTGTTGAAACTACAGTAATGTTTCATGGTATGTCCCACAGTCCTGGTTCACTAGTTGACAATCCTGGTAGGAGACCACTACATTTCATTATATTTTACATACACTGCAGTGATGGGAAATGGTACCTGATCCTCACGTGAAGTTTGGATACAGTCAATCCTCATTCAGGATGCAGGAAATCTCACAGAAATAACAGCCAAGATATAATCTCTGAAACCTGAATTTTTCTGCATATAATAGCATTCATCTCAAATCTTCAAAATATACTTACTTACCCAGAAGGAAAGAATTTACTTTCTTTAAAAAAATAAATCTAGACTTTTTCAGATATTTTGAAACCACAAGATACATAAAAGACAGCAATAAAAAATTCTAGAGATTTGTTATTAGCAGAAGGAAAACAAAGAAAAACTTGGATACAAGGCTTTAGGAAGGAAAGAAAAATGATCAGTGGTAAACTGAAGGCTGAAATATCTTCTTCTTTTTCCACAAAGGGTTAATAATTAACAGGTATACAAATGTCAGCTTTGGGGAGGAGACAGGCATATACACCAGAATGGAACAGGACTAGGTTAAGCAACATTTAGATACGATAGATATATTGAAGTCAGTAGGGTTTGATGAAATTCATCTTGGGATACTCAATGAACTAACCAAGGAAAGAACCATTAATATTTACCTTTGAGATTTCAAAGATGACAGAGGACTGGAGAAGGACAGACATTCTATCCATTCCTGTAGTGGAAAAAAGAAGGCTTTTTCAGGAGTAAAGACAGTTGGATAGCTTTGATCTCACTGGATATTTTGAGGAAAAAAAACCCCAAACTATGAAAATATCAATTTACAACCACCCAGAAAATTGTAAGGTAATCAAAAAGACAACCAATTTGGATTTGTCAAGAAAAACTCCTGCTAAAGCAAACTACCACCTTTTCCTAAAACAGCTCATCTAGCAGATAAGGAGAGAAGCTTAATTTTCATTTTGAGAAATCCTTTGAATACCCTGACATTGTCATAGGGTATGACTACAAAAATATAGTTTAGATGAATGCATGGTAAAATGGGAATGCATTACTTGAAAGATTGCTCTCCAACACTAGGCACCTATGCTCTACTATCCACCTGCAGGGATATTTAAACCGAGGCTCCTAAGAGCATGACTTGGGCTTGGTTCTGGATATTTTCTCACTCTGTATTTTCATGAAGAATGTGGGTGATGCACAAGCAAATTTCTTGTAACTCTGGGCTTAAAACCTGCATAAGCATGAATTTCCCCAGTGTTCACCTGGTGCTGGTGAACAGACAGAGCAGCCCAGCATTGCTGTATCCCTCAGCCAGCACCTACTGCTGACCAAGGGTGGCAGACAGAACAAGCCAGAACTCAGAGCCAGGAAGTGCTCTGGGATATTTTTTTTAAGTTCTGTCTTTTTTTTTTACAACAATGGCAGTGCTGTACTATGCTATTTTTACTTTTGCATGATAATAACTGGAAGCGAATTATGTTAAATGTGCCAGAGGAATTGTAATTGCACTTTGCAGTAATGCAGTGAAGAAGTAAAACAAAAAAGAAAGGATAAGAGCTGAGTTATAGTAGTAGAATTGAAATGAAGGTGATGTGGAGATGCATATGTGATGACAAAGAGTAAACTAAGGTATTTGCTGTGGGCTTTTCTGCTCCACACCAAACCTATACTTCAGTGGAGATGACTGCACAGCCCAAAAGAAAAGGAGCTGAATCTGTCTGTTAAGCTCTTCTAAACTGGTCGATGACCTGTGTGTAATGCAGTTACATTAATGCTCTTCAGGTAAGGAAATGGCCACTCAGGATGAGACAAAAAGGATGACATTAAGGTTTCTGACTTTTAAAAAAATATGTTTGAGTCAGTGCTTTCACTTCATACTTTTTTATTAACCTGTTTTTCCTAAGGATATATTAAATTTTCATTCCTTTTCTTTTCCCTCCTTCCTATAACTATATGCTATGAAATAACTTGCTATTCATTTTCAGTCCCCAGGTTCAGTGATTATGAGTACATGAATATCTCTTATGAGTATATATTATCTATTAATTTTTATATATTGTGTAATCTGGGTATGCAATTTAACTCCTCAGATTTCCAGGTAGGAAGTGGGAGTTCTATTTGCATGTTGTTTCAGGACAAACCACTAGATATTTAGTCACACTGCAAGTGTATCTGACAGAAGGGTGACACCTCTTGCCAAAAATTTTTGAGATTAAAAGTATCGCAAGCACGGCTGAAGACCTGCACAGAACTGAAAATTACTTCAAAAGCTTGTACAATCCAAAAATCACTAAACCTGAGCTGGCATCCTGGATTCACTGACAACTTTCCTTTAAAGAAGATGCAGAACAAATGGAAATGTTCTTCAAATCAGAAACAGGAATGGTACCTTGAAGGTTGTTCACTTCACCAGCATGGGGAAGAATATGGATAAAATAGGTTAATATGCTGCTAGGTTTTCAATCAGATGTTAAAAGAAATCTTCTAAGCAAAAGTTCAATAAATGTTGTGATAGAGATTATGCCATCCCTCCTCTGGCAATTTTAAGAATAGCTTAGTCAGCACAGAGCTTTTAAAATATTCATCTCTAATGACTGATGATAAAGCTTTTTCTAGTTTTCCTTCCATATCTCTGTCAACATGCATTGCTAAAACACTTCTTTAGGCAAAGATCAGGCATGAATGATCTAGGCAAGGCTAGGAAGGAATCTGAACTAAGCGATCACTTGTGGTGTAACTTCTCTCTCACATTGTGCTGTGTCACAGAACAATGATCATTAGAAAGTAAGACTGCTCATTCTTCTATGACAGCTGCAAACATTACTTATGTTCTTTTAAATAATAGAAAAGTTAACTTTTATAGTAGGTTCTGGTGAGTCTGAATAAAGATAAATCAGGCTTTTGTGTAAAGCATATTTTCTTTTCCTAGGTACACATTGACTTTTCTCCCCCTGCCAATTCTATCAACCTATTTAGCAAAAATATCATGACTACTCATAATAATGATGCTTTAAACAGTCCTCAAAAGTGTAAAGTATGAAACCTCTTGAAAGACTGATGTAATATCAAAGATAAATGCTTCCATTTCATTTACTGAATTTTAAGTAAGCTGGTTTTGGTAGTTCTTCCATCAGTTTATTTCATTAACTGACTATTTTAATAATATTTTCATTAAATATTTATGTTAAAAATCACATACTGAAAATGAAATACATATCCCTTGATAGTCAAGATGGTTTCCAGGCTCATATCAGTGTCGTCTAATACTCATAAAGCTCATTTGCAGTAACTTAGAATTTCTATTATGTGTGGAGATGTTAAATCTGACCTTAGATTCAGTTTTATTCAGGATGCCTTTTGCTTTTTATGTGATTTTTTTTTCCTTAATGAATATTTACAGACTACATTGGCTACAGAATACCAAATGTGATGAAACTTCCCCCTTTTTTTTAAACGTAGTCTAATGTGATTTGGGTAAGACAGCACAAACATGTTAAGAAGATGAGTACCTATGTGTCAGATCATAAATTTAAAAAGATGATAAAATTTAGTTAGTTACT
Source organism: Falco rusticolus (assembly GCF_015220075.1). Lineage (NCBI taxonomy): Eukaryota > Metazoa > Chordata > Aves > Falconiformes > Falconidae > Falco > Falco rusticolus. The sequence continues at coordinate 43,329,981 of NC_051191.1, read as the reverse complement.
GGGAAAATCTGTTACTTGAAAAGAAAACAGCTTAGTGACATTATACTTTTAAAAAGTTTGTTGTGTGATGAATATAAGTTAAAAGACAGTGTTCAATAGAGTATTACAGTGCAATAGATCAGGTTAAGCCACATTAAATGTATAGTTTACATAACTTGGTACTCATCAGTTCATAAGAATTTACCCATTATTTAAATATTTTACAAACTATGTGAATCATTTTTATGATTGAATTTCTCAGTGTTTGGCAACCATTCCTTCCAGTTTATATTGAAAGGGTTTTTGTTATCACTGACAGTCGTTTGGGTTTGGGAATGGATTTGGCCTTTTTTTTTTTTGTTTTGTTTTGTTTGTTTGTTTGTTTGCATATACAATATAAACGTATGTATATACAGATACAGGTAGGAGATACATATATAGATGTCTGCATATATCCATACTAAGTTTAACCTTTTGATCTATGACTGGTAACCTAATTATCACACAATATATGGTCCAATTCTCCTTTGTTGATTCTGATACTTTAATAAAATGTGCTTAATTCCTCCAAAAGCCAATCTACTTTCACTGTGATTTGAAGACCTCAATTTATGCTAATTTATTATTAGCTTGTTTCCTGGTTTCAGCTGGGATGGAGTTAATTTTTTTCTTAGCAGCTGGTGCAGTGTTGTGTTTTGGATTTGGTATAAGAACAATGTTGATATCACACTGATGGTTTTAGTTGTTTCTGGGTGATGTTTATACAAAGTCAAGGACTTCTCAGTTTCTCAGGTTTTGCCAGCCAGAGGGCTGAGGGGGCACAGGAAACTCAGAGGGGACACAGCCAGGGCAGCTGACTCAAACTGGCCAAAGGAATATTCCATACCATGCAATTTCATGCTGGGTGTATAAACTGGGGAAAGAAGGAAGGGGGTACATCTGGCATTATGGCATCTGTCTTCCCAAGTAACTCTTATGCATGATGCAGCCCTGCTTTCCTGGGGATAGCTGAACACCTGCCTGCCCATGGGAAGTAGTGATTGAATTCTTTGTTTTGCTTTGCTTGCGTGCACGGCTTTTGCCTTACTTATTAAAGTGTTCTTATCTCAACCCTTGAGTTATACATTCCTTTCTGATTCTCCTCCCTACCCCTCTGGGTGAGGGGGAAGTGAGCAAGCAGCTGTGGTACCTACTTACCAGCTGGGGTTAAACTATGACAGCTTGCTAATACCAGGTGTATGAATGCTTACATTCTTTCACAGCATATATAAATGTATTTCGAATATTTAACTTATTTAATGAGTTAAAGACAAGTTTTCACGTTGTTCAAAAAATATTTTACAAGATCCAAATGGAAATCTACTCTTGCATTACTTGACTCAATAAGATAAATGACAGGAGCCATTCATTAATCTCAAACTGTATTCTGGGAGATGTTTAGGTTTTATATCCAGCTCATTTTGGCAAACATAGCTAGATGTGTAAGAGCAGTTCAATTTGAATTTGGCAGTCAGTTCCTTGGGGAAGAATGGTCTTTTGTTTCCAAAGTAGTAAATGCACTGTTGACAATTCACAGAAGTCATCCACATACAAGTTGACTTCCTGTCCAAGTATGTTTAAAAATTACTTTTAGAGGCTATTAGACTCTTCTACATAGTTGCCTCTCACAAAGACGTAGAATTTACTGAACTTTCCCTTGTAAATTTTCAGTTTAATTTAAACATATTTTAAAATTATAAATTAGTGATTTCTGTCCACAATGCTGAATAATCCTTATGGTAATATTTTATTAATAGTGAAGATGAACAATCACTTAAAGGCTTTAGAGTTTTGAGGCTCATACCCAACATTTTCTAATGTTCAAGTACAGTTAGATAAGATAGTGGATATAAAATGATAGTTTAGTCAAAGGAATAGATGATTTAAAGCCACTAGCCCTGAAGACATTAATAGTAGTTCTGAGGAAGTTTGCTCTACAGCTGTGTGAAAATAGCAAAGATAATAATATTAGTATGTAGGGAACAAACATCGACAGCAAATGACAGGCAGTATAACTCACTGTGTTGCATGAGGGGAAAAACATCATACTGTGAACTGTAACCGTAATCACAAAACTTGAAATATTCCAAAACAAATGCCGGTCATTATGCAAGAAGGCTATATGACTCCAGGGATAGGGTTAATGTAGACTAAGGCAAGAGTTCATATACAAATGTTACATCTATACAAGATTTTTACTACTTTTTTAACATCTTATAGCTTTCTATACGATTAGATTTCTTTTAAGCTGCTTTTTTTTTTTTTTTTTTTTTTTTTAGAACAAAGCTCTCATATTTTGTCTTGCAATATTACAATGTTCATCAGGGAATCAAAGCAATATTCAGTTCTTATAATTCCTACATTACATTGGCTTTTCATATGAGATAGCATTGTCCAGAAATACCGGTTAATATTCTACATTAATAATCTTCTTTCCTGTGGTCATTTGACTTTTTAGTTTTATAAATTATCTTTGCAGAATACTAAAACATTATCATACTGTATACATAGTTCCAAAGGCACAGTAATAATTAATAGTAGTGCAGAAAAATGTCAGAAGTATCATTCAGTTGAATATTTAATTTTTCTTCTTCTAACCTAGCTAAGACTTACACAGACATACATAGTCATAAACTCACATTCTGTTGGAAGATACATCTTTTCTGTGCTTCCTGAATGAAAATTTTATGCATGAAGACGTTTAATATATACTTAACTAGTTTACTACAAATCCCACTTCCTGCTCAGTTTATTGCAGATCAAAGCATTTCTCATCATCTTTGTCTTAAGAAAGTTAGGCAAGAGTAAAAATTGCCATTCTGGCACAGCTGATTTCTTCAGCTTTTTACACTGACTTAATAGTAGCCTTTTCCAGATTTTTCTGAGCACTCATTAGAAATTTTTCAAGACCTTCAGAATAACCACAGCCTGCTTTTTTTCACTTGTCCCTATTTTACTCTTATGGACAAGATACATGGTTTTCAAGCTTGACTGAGTATGCTTTTGCCAATCACTGTCTGGAATCTCATTATTCATCAGGTCTTTGATCCAACAAAACACTGAAGTGCAAGCTCATTATTAATTAAGAATGCTGTTTTATTTATGGGATCCACTCCAGCACTTAACTATTGCTGCCTGCAGTATAAATTTTCTGAAGTTCTGATTTGTACCCATGTCTTTTAAAAGCCAGGGGAAAACCTGGGATTTCATAGCATGCCCGACTGTTAGTCTTAGCCTGGTAAGGAGACCTTGCAAGCATTCAGTTGATACAAATTGCTGCTATTTATGGCAGAAAACAATTCCCCATTTTTCATTTTGTTACATGAAGTAAGGTGCTACAACTTCTCCACAGGCCTGAACGAGCCAGAGGAGCTGATCAGGGCCCCTGTCCTGTCCTCACAAAGCCACACTTGTATAGCAGCTGGGTGAGTTTAGGAAGGAAAAATTTATAAACAATGGTTTTGGTTTACTTTACTGTACTTTTGGATATCAGGCAAATGAAGGGAAAAAAAAAAAAAAAAAGCTGTATGGCATGATTTTTTTAAAAAACAAACCCACACAACTAAAACACCCCACCCCAAAACTCTGAATAATTTATAAGGGAAAAATGCATAATGAACTTTATTGGCATTGTTCTTTTACTACTACTTAAATATCTTTCATTTCAAATGGAAATATTTTAGAAGCTACCAGAAAGAGACTTGGGGACACTTCAAGTGGAATCAGACATCCTTTTACCATGTGCTTGTGAGGTCTCTCAAGACATTGCATTGATCAACAGAGCTTTTTAGAAAGTAGGTTTTTGCCTTGTGTATTTGAAAAGGGCTTATGTCCTAGGTGAAAGTTGCTATGGGCTGCAGTCTAAATGATGCTTCTTGCTGAGCCCCACCTGTTTACACCTTTTTACATTTTGTAGTATACTTATTTCTTTCTTTGGATTGCTTTCTGCTTATTCTGATAAGCTAAGCTAACACACAAATGGCAGCCTTGTGCACTCCAGCTGGCTCAGTCCCACCAGTGTTCAATGCTAAACAAAAAGAAGGCCTGTCTTTAAGAAGCTGTGTTTAATTCCAAGCAAAACTTGTTCTGACATATTTGAAACCACAGATACTTCTTATTTGTAATGTTCATAGCAGATGAACAACCAAACCCACTTTTTTGCCCCATCCTGGTCTTGTTTTGTTTTTCTTTTCTCTCACCTGCAAGAAGTACAAAAAAATTTAGTATAATAAAGTATCCTATTTTCCCATGTGGTTACATTTTACTGGCACTTAAAAATTCAAAATTATACAATGTTTATCTGATTTCTTCCATGTGACAGCTTCCATTTGATGCTTCTAAATCCATTGCCAACTCCATTATCTTTGTGCTGTATACCCTTTAGTAGCCAAAAGGTAGAATTTGTTATAATATTCTATGATTCAAACAGATAAAAATATCAGTTATCACAACTGTGAGAACAGCTTCAGCTATCCGCCTTCTTCTGCCTTATAGGCTGCATACGTAATCACTCTCATCTTGATTTCAGTTTTAGACACCAACCAGACACTTAAGTACTCAAATAACCAATTTCCCTCAATCAGATGCAGAAACAAAACTGTACCCCAAACTATCTGTGGCCACAATTTTTTTCAGGGGAAAAAAAAAAAAAAAAGAGAGAGAGAAGAAAGTTTTAAACAATTTGTTTGCTGCCACATGTGCATGAATATTCAGAACCAAGGACAGTGCATCCCTTATCCTTTGTCTATGATTACAGTTGATAGCAGGCACATCACCTATAGCACAAATGTTCTGCTAAAGCGTATCTTTTGAATTTGCAAATAAATGCACATTTTTAAAAATCATATTTCGTTTGCAGTTTGCTATCCTCAACTCTTCATTGAGGAGTTTGCTATCAGAAGAAAATATTTTATTGGTTAAATTGCTTGAAATAAAGAACTCAAGGACCCAATTTGTTAGCATCACCAGGCTTTTCAAGCGGTTTCAGTTTCTTTGTCTTTTACTTTTATTTGCTTTTTTTAATTACTTGCTTTCGTTTAAAAGACATATTGTACACATATTTGATTTTACCCTGGAATATTGAAAGCAAGTCTGTTGATTATGAGATATTTTTTGTAAGTGGAAGGCTCCACACAAACAAGTAGAATGTAGAGGAATACACATCATAAACATACATTGAAATAAACTTGTGAATTACATACCAATATTTCAAATATCAAAACACAGTTTTGGCTGGAGGAAGATTTCTAAGGGTGATTATGAGTGTATGGTCTTTAACTATTTTTTTTTTTACTCCCTTGACACAAAATGGAAGTTTCAGGTAAGGGTATGCTGTTGTGCATTACATGCAAAAAACCTGTGTGCTGTACGTACAAAAAGCAAAAATATAACAGCACTACTAAAACTATTTCTGGTGAACTTCAAATAACAAGAATATGAAGGAGAAACAGTAAGTGGAAACTTCAGGACATTGTAGCTTTTAAAGGTGGGGTTTTTTTGGAAGTCTAGCTTGATTCTTCAGTGTTTTTGTTTTCCCTTGTAGATAGCATGGCATATTGGTCTAGACTCAAACCTGTTGCAGTGCATTTCAGTCTGGCTATACATAAGATACATTTGTTTTGCTGTCTGTTTCTACTCCTACCCAGTAATGCAGTCCATAAAAACAGCAAAGCTTTATTTCTTAAACAGAAAAAATGTCTCTCCTATATAATTTCTTTCTGAAGTGTACACACATAACAGCCATCTCAGTAGGGTGGAAAAACATTGGGAACTACAATAAAAACAAATCAAGAAAAATGAAATCAGCAGTCTGCACTAGCTTATGTGAGTAGATCAAAATGGTTTGCTTTTGACTTCTTTTCTTTGTTTTTGGGTTTGTTTGCAATCATTGCTTTTCAACAAACTCTGGGTATCATTGTTTATATAAGGCTTTTTTTTTTTTTGTAGATTTCAAACACTGTTATACCTGAATGACTCGCTGCAAAACACACTGAAGTAATTGTACTTCCAGAATACTTCCAGAATAACACTTCTTTTTCATTCCTTGTGCAATTCCTTTTCAGAACAATGATATGACAGTGTTGACCAAAGCCCACTCCTGATATCTTTTGAATATGAAACATCTCTGAACAAAGGCTCTGTCAGGTCCACGTATAGTGCCTAAATTTCCAGCAGAACTACATCCCAGGGGAGAGACTGCGTGTAGAGGTTGTTCTAACTAAATTGGATCCTGCTTGAGAGTATTTTTTATTTCACTGTTAAGTGTAATGTGAAGTAATTTCTTTTTAAGAGGTGTTCTTGAAAAGGTTGCATATCTCTCCACAGACAAATTTGTTGCCCAGCAGACAAAGCACGGGTGTGTAGAGCCGAGGGGAAGGCCACAGAAGGAGTCTGCCTTGGCACCTGTGAGGTGGGCAAAGGCTGAAAGAGCTGCAAAGGTGCCTTGCTGCAAAGCGCAGACAAGCTCTACAAGGCCTCTCTCCAGGACTGCAAAAGAGTCTAATTTATGATAATGTTTGTCAGACACTCACACTGACACACCAATCCCTCTCACTCTGCAAGTTTCTCAACATACCCTATCAAACAAGTTTTCTAAAAATTTTCTTGTGTTTCTAATCTGGGGCAGGTCATCTGAGTAGGTACAGCAACTCTTGACAGAAAATAAACTCTGCTTTTTACCTTTGATATAAGCATGCAAAAGCAAGTGAAGCTTTATTTGAACTTGAAAATTTAGCATACCGATATCCAGATCAAGAGAAATCTGTGGGCATAGGACTGTTAATCATAAAGTGTGTTTTATTTACTTTGAAGGTGTTGAATCATGTTTTAAAGCTAGAATATTGAATCTAAAAATATAGTATATTGTCTCTAGTCAAGGCCTTTTCATAGACATTTTTCCACACTGCTTCTGGATGACAAAGTAAATCTGCATATGCTGTTCTTGCTACACTGCTATCAGTACCCAATTAAGCTATTTTTCAGTATGTTCAGGTGTGTCTCCATTATAAATACATCATTCTTATAACTGCGTTGTAAGCATATATGTAATTTTTTTCAGCTTTCCCAGTTTCCATGCCATATATGAATATATACATGTGGATACATATATATGTTTATACATATATATGTCAAATATATATATATATATATGTTTATCACAAAATCACAAATTGGTCAGGTTTGGAAGGGACCTTAAAGATCATCTAGTCCTACCACCCTGCTAAAGCAGGTTCACCTAGAGCAGGTTGCATAGTGCCCCAGCAGGCTGGAATGTCTCCAGAGAAGGAGACTCCACAGCCTCTCTGGGCAGCCTGTTCCAGTGCTCTGTCACCCTCAAGGTAAAGAAGTTTTTCCTCATGTCAGATGGAACCTCTTGTGTTTCATTTTGTGCCCATTGCCCCTTTTCCTGTCATTGGGCACTACTGACAAATCTGGCCCCATCCTCTTGACACTCGCTCCTAAGATATTTGTATACATTGATAAGATCCCCTCTCAGTCTTCACCAGGCTAAACTCGCCCGGCTCTTTCAGCCTTTCCTCATAAGGGAGATGTTCCAGTCCCCTCACCATCTTTGCTGCCCTCCGCTGGACCCTCTCCAGTACTTTCTTGTCTTTCTTGGACTGGGATGCCCAGAACTGGACACTCCAGGTGCAGCTTCACCAGGGAAGAGTAGAGGGGGAGGATAACCTCCCTTGACCTGCTGGCCACACTCCTCCTCATGCACCCCAGGATCCCATTGGCCTTCTTGTCCGCAAGACCACACTACTGGCTCATGGCCAGCAATGAACTTGTTGTCCACTGGGACTCCCAGATCCTCCTCTGCAGAGCTGCCTTCCAGCAGATCAGCTCCTGGACTTACTGGTGCATGGGGCTGTTCCTCCCTGTGTGCAGGACCCTACACTTGCCTTTGTTGAACTCCGTTATGTTCCTTTCTGCCTAACTCTCCAGCATGTCCAGGTCTCACTGAATGGCAGCGCAGCCTTCTGGTGAATCAGCCACTCCTCACAGTTTTGTACCATCAGCAAACCTGCTGAGGGTACGCTCTGTCCCTTCATCCAGGTTATTGATGTGTAAATTGGATAAGACTGGACCCAGTACTGACCCCTGGGGAACACCGCTAGCTTCAGGCCTTCAGCCAGACTCTGCTCCACTGATCACAATACTCTGAACTCTGCCATCCAGCCAGTTCTCACTCCACCTCACTGTCTACCTGTCGTCTAAGCCACACTGCCTTAGCTTACTTATAAGGATGTTAAAAAAAAAGTTTCAAAAGCCTTGCTGAAGTCAAGGTAAACAACATCTAGCACTCTCCTCTCATCTACCCAGCCAGTCATTCCATCATAGAAGTCTATTGCGTTGGTCAGACATGATTTCCTCTTGGTGAATCTGTGCTGACTACTCCTGATAACCTTTTTCTCCACAGGCTTAGAGATCACTTGCAGGTCACATACATATATACATTATATATGTACACTTTTTTTCCTGTGTATTTATAGCTTAATTCTATAATCAGCTGAAGTTTTGACAGTGATCTCAAATGAAACAGAGCATCATCCTTATTCTCAGCTTCTGGTGCTCCTTTTGTGCAATTCTTGCTCTTCTATAATCCCAAAATGACTGGACATCATCTTTTTCCTGTACTTTGCTTAATCTTAGCTTGCTTGCAGTTCTGCTGTACTATATCTCAATCTGCTCTTTTGTTCATGTCCTATATTTCCTCAGCCTTCTTTTTTGCCCTTGTCTTTCTCTATTTTTATCTTCTGTCTTTAATCTCATTTCATGTTTCCTTCAGAGATTTTAAAAATGTTACACTGATTTACCAGAAAATCCCTGCAGGATTTAATTTTCTCACATCTTGGGAAACAGTGTTCATACTGAAGTCATGTCACTTGAGAATTGCTGGCTGAATAGACAAGATGCTGCAGGACTGAATGTGGAACAAATGAAGGTAATAGCTAACTTTAATCTGTTTGTTAGATATGGTCTAATTGTACAGTAATGGATAAGGGAGGAACCCCCGGCATGAGATCCCCAACATCTTTCAGGTACATGGGGAAATTCTGGTTGTAGTTATCTCATGTATCTAAATGAATAAAACCAACATGAAGAGATCTTCTGTTTTATTTTGGGGAATTCCTTTGAAAGCTTCATGTCCTTATATTATTTCCCACAGAAAATTCAAAAGGCTGACATTGTACCAGCCAGCCTCACTGACAGACTGATTGTACATTGGTCCATCAGGAATACAAAGAACATCACCCCAAATTACATGCAGAGAGTACCAGGTGAAGGTTCACTCCTGCAATGACAAGATGTTGTGTTTTTCAGAGCTCTAGGTTTTCCTTTCTCAGTGTTCTGGTTTGTGGCATATCAGCAGGTTGCTCCTCAGAAAATACCTAAAAGATCTATATGTATAAGTATACATATCTATATGTATAAGAAATTAAGATTCTAATTTTCTTTTGGAGCCACCTTATGATGGGATTTACAAATACTGCTGAAAATAGGAGGAAATAGTCTGGCAGACAAGACAGGTAAATCAGAGATAAAGAATGGCATGCTTTTGCACATTACCATGAAAAAAAAAAGAATTTTCTTTATTCACCCTCCCAAAAACATGTGCTTACTTAGTATCTTCAAATGTTTGAAATCTCAAAATAAATTATTTTATTATGTCTAAGGAGTCTCAGGAATATTGGTGAGAAACATTTTTCTCACCTGAAGTGAAATCTGTAAACACTTAGAATATGAGAATATGATCATCAGGTTGAATATTCAGCACATTGCCTCCTTCAGCTGCTAAAGGTAATGGGAATGGGAAATCAAAGGCACTTGTTAACTGGAAACAATACTGTACACAAGTACCATTCTGTGGCTTGCACTTCAAATGTGAACAGCATATATATTGAATGGAGTTAGCCTGGCAACCAGGAAAGACATCGGACTGCTGTCAAGTTACAGAGAAGAACATGTCTCAGATAATTTAATAAATCAAAATTCTCATAAACCTGGGTAAGGGTAAGAGTATACCTAGAGTTTGGAATGGAAGACCTTAACAAGAAGCAAGCAAGAAGCTAATGTGCTTTCTTTTCTCAATTTGTTCTAGGAAGAAGGCAATTGTGACTTACATCTCTCTTCATTTCTCTTCCTTGGCTCTGTAACAGTCAAGAAAGACATATAACTTTATGGTCATGACTCCACACTATTCATTTGTCTTCTGAATTTAGTGATGCTGTGAAGGCATGTGACTGGATCCTACAGGTGGAAGAGAGAATGGCTGGTAAAGCTCACTTGCTTGAGCAACTCTTACAGGTTTCTTGTTTCAGCATATAATTCAAGTATTTCCCTGCTTCCCTTCAAGTCTATTCCCTCTGCAAAATGCTGAGTTTGGTATATGAAAGGGACTTTTATTCTGTAGCAATACTAGCAAACTGCCGAGGGATTTTAATTTCTGCACAACATGGGAGCATTTTAAATTATACTTTGCAGAGTCGGTTGCCTTTTTTAACTAGGATCATAACAAACCAGCACCTCCTGATGCAAAATACGAGTCAGTCTCCTTTCTTACATGTAAATATTAAAAAAAAAAATAAAATCTTCTTCAGTTAGTTATTATCATATCTGAATGTCAGACTTAGGAAAGCTATTTTTGCTGGATATGTGTGTGTTCATTTGGAACTCTTGTGATGGCGTGGCTGTAGATTCACTGATGCCAGTGTATAAAATATATCTGAAATTAGACTGACTGTCTTATTGCTCAGCACATCTACTTCAGTGAAAAAAACTTCTACAACAAACAGGAGGTCTCTGTGGCATAGATATCTGCATGGTCCTTTTCTGTCTTACACCAAATTTTCTGTCCTACTTGTAAACCTGAGAACCTTGGGTGAATGATTGCACTCAATGTGCTCAGTGCCTAGATAAATAAAAACATTTTAAAACTTAGACTCCTTTTCCTAGCATCATGGAATGAAGCATTGCACTAAAGTGAAACACTTAGCAGCTGAGGCAGGTTAAGACATTTCCAGGCATTCTCCTACTAACATGGAGGAAAAGTTCCTGCTGAACAAAATTGATTTGCTGTTCTTGTAGCCAGAAACCTCCCCTTTTTTTTTTTAACTTAGTTATGCTGGAGTACCTTGTTGTGTGTCTGTATGTGACAATAAAGGTATTAAATTAATTGAGTATTTAAACACTTCGCCAACACAACAAAGTGCAAGGGAGCCTTAGCACTTCTTTATGTAAAGAGTGCTGAGTCTGCCAGGAACTGGTATTCTAATCTCACAGGGGAAAAACTTGTCATATTTTTTTCTAGTTCCAAGTGAATGAATAACTGCTTCCAGAAAAAAAAAAAAAAAAAAAAAACCAACAATGAAAAAACCCAAACCACACCATTGCTAAGAGATGTAGAAAACCTATATGGACTGTGCAAGATGTCCCTCTAATCTTGTGAGATAAGAGACACACTGTAATACAGCAAGCACTGTGGGAAGATGGGTATTCAGAACACATATTGCTTGGAAGATTAATTTGTTAGTAAAGATGGCAACATAGCCTTAGGAGAACCCCATGATTAAACAGAAAACACCTTTAAATTGCCAGCATTGGGAAAACTTTTCTGTCATTTGCTCTATGCTTCTTTTCTAAAATGAGCAAAAAGACTAAATCTTGCAGGTTTGTCCAACTCCCACTGAAGCCAAAAGGATTTTTTTCATAGAAACATAGAATCATAGAATTGTTTAGGTTGGAAAAGACCTTTAAGACTGTTGAGTCCAACTCTTAACCTAGCACTGCAAAGTCCACCACTAAGCCATGCCCCTAAGTGCCACATCTACATGTCTTTTAAATACACCCAGGGATGGTGACTCCACCACTTACCCAGGCAGCCTATCCCATTGTTTGACAAGCCTTTCAGTGAATACATCTTTCCTAGTTTCCAATCTAAACCTCCCCAGCACAACTTGAGGCCATTTCCTCTTGTCCTATCACTTCTTGCTCGGGAAAAGAGACTGACATCTGTCTTGCTACAACCTCCTTTCAGGTAGTTGTATCATAGAATCATAGAATCATAGAATGGTTTGGGCTGAAAGGGACCTTAAAGATCATCTAGTACCAAGCCCCCTGCCATGGGCAAGGACACCTTCCACTAGACCAGGCTGCTCAAAGCCACATCCAACTTAAGACAAGTACACTGAAAACATCGTAATTCTGATGACAGATCTGTGTATGTACTTCGTTGTAAATACTTTGCTTGCATGCACACTGTGCAAGTCATCAATAAGTCTCCAGCCTGAGATGACATTCAGAGAGGAAATGGGTGTGAGTAGTCATGAAAACCTGCCCTTTTTAGGTGAGGGTAACACCATTCCTGGCACAGCCATCTCATGGGATCAGCTGCCTTTGCAGCAATGCCAGGTAGTTGCCCCAGTTGTCCCAATAATTGTATTATTAAGGTAATTTGAATTGTAGGTAACTGAATTTCATCTCAACTGTCTAATGATATGGACTGCTGCTACATCTGCCTCCAGCAGGAAATGTAGGTGTGAGGACTAGGGTTAAGAAACAGTCTGGATGTGATCCAGCTCCAGTGCCTTACTGCTTGACATCTGTGTAGTCAGAGTTTAACATATTCTGAGGTGCACGGTTTCTTGACAGTAAGCTACAGCTGCCTGTAGATGGTCTTATACTTCGGAAAGCACTATGCACTCTGGCCTTAGCCAAAGTCTTCCGGCAAATGTATGTACAGGATCCCATACAGTCATATATGGGATTAATCTGAGAAATGCAAGCACCAAAAAAGTCACCCTAAAGTCCCTTCATAGCTAGAGAGAAATGGCCACTTTTAGGGTACAATGACTCTCACCCTAGAGTGGATGTCCAAAAGAGGTCTGATTAATCACTCCAAAAATTCTCAGTCCTCTCCATCAACTGTGAAAGGGGCTCAGCTTGGTTATGAAACTCTGCATTGCAGACCTCTAAAGTTAAGCACAATGTATCCTGCCTCTGGAGTCCAATTTATTGCAGTCCTTATTTATGGGAAAAGGTAATACTACAGAGTATTATGGCATACTACCTAAGGATTGGGTGTTGTTTTCTTTTTTATTACTGTACAAATTTTATGTATAATTTTTAGCAGAGAACAAGTCTATAATTACTTTAAACAAAAGAACGTGACAGGCCTTTTCCCATCAGCAGAAAAGAGAAAAAGCCTTTAAAAATGCCTGGAAGAGGCCAGCTAGTATATCCAAACAGGTGAGAGCCTGCTTGTAGATATAAGCTATAGTTATAGTTACATTAATTTTTAGTTCTATAGAGTAGTGTAAAAACAATTTTTACATTATCCTTCATATTATCTTTTCCTCAGCTAGGTGCATTCCAAGTTTTTCACTTACACACAGAATACAAAAAGCAAATTGAGGATAAAAGCAAACAAACATATTATGCATGACTTAATTGAAAGGTCACACAATTATTCTGGGTTCTTTTGTCTACAGAAAACTTAGATTCACTAATATTTATACTTTGACTCTTGACATCTGAGAAATTTCCTGGCAGATAGTTCTGCTTGCACAGAGATGGGACTGTTGTCACAGGAATCAGAATAGAAGGTTAGAATTAGTTTTCTGCATAAACTTTCTCTTCAGAAATAAAAGGTTTGGGGTTTATTTTAAGTCTATAGCAACAGAGAGGTTAGTGATTCAAATGCCAAAAAGAGAAAGCCTCAAGAGGAGATGTAGGATTATTTACTTCAACATTTTAATTAATTCTCCTCAGAAAGAACAAATCACAAAGCAAAACAGATGAGAACTATGGCTTATTCTGCAAGAATAAAATCTGCTTTTATAAAACCAGTAATCTGTTTATTGTATGCAAAGCTTCTCTATAGCAATTACCTGAATCTGAGACAACTTTCTACTGTTGTAGAAACAACATCAAGTGCTATGTTAGACACAGGGACTCCATCCTTGTCTTTTAAGACAAAAACAAACACTGGGGAGTTTGGAACAAAATTCAGACCATTTGAGGGGTTTCCATCCCAGCAGATGACTTTTTAGAGCATGTTAAAAATTAGGAGTAGAATATACAATAGTTGGTTACACTACCTGGCCTACTAGGGTGGCAAATGTTTCTCTTCTACCTTTCATTTTCTTCAACTCTAGATTCCATTTTTTAAGAAGGCAATGTCAATAACTGAAATTACATTAAAAGTTTGGGGTTTTTAAATTCCACCAACTTTTAAGATATTTTTTTTTTCTGATTAGCTCTAAAGTAAGATGACTTGGTAACAGACACTCAAGCCAAGGTTTTCTGACTCCCAGTGACTGTATCAGACTTTCCACAGCTAAATGTCTTTAAAGGTGTCATTTGTTTTATAGCTTAAGAACGTATTTCTGTTTTCTAAACAGTCCTGCTTGTAAAAAAGAAGTCAAATATTTCCTCTTTAGCTTTAATAAAAATAATGTTAACTGATGAAATACACTGAAATATGTCCAGTCCCTGAATCCAAAGTGTAACTCACAATAACTGTAAATTGCAGCGGTTACTATACTTATAGGTATCTATAGGAAATCTATTCAGAAATTCACACAAATTCAATACATTTTGCTTTTAAATGTTTGAAGTAGCATTCATGTTCCGTTTGCAGAAAATACTTCTCCTCCATTTATTGTTCATACCTTTTGCAAATCTATTCCAGATGCACATATTTCTCAAATATTAAGAAATACAGTTAACTCATGGCAAAGCTTTCAAAAATCCTGACTAATACCATTCCATGTACTGTGTGATGACATGATACTGATAAAACTTGTTTTAAAGTTTAGACAAGATCATGACTTGTGTGTCCTTCGATACTGACAACCTTTTGAACATAGATCTCACAGTGTCTTTCTGGAGACAGTGGAATGCATTTATTGAGGTCTCTGTGAGATGCAGTCTTTGTGTTGTGAAATAGGGATGTGCTGGTAACATAAGGTGAGGAAAGAGACTCCAAGAAATTCTTACTTTAAAGAGTTTTCAAGAACAGCTTTTAAAATTGGGGGTGAAAAAGAAAGTGCTTTCTAGAAAACTCTACATTTTGAGGAAGAGTTTTTCTTTTGTTTATAAAGTATTGGGGTAAGCTGGGGAAAAATATGGAATATCTTTTCCTCTTTCAACAATGATCCACAAAACTCTTCCCAGTCTATCTGTTCTTCAGTGCCTTCTCTCATAAAATATTGTAATGCTTTCTAAGATAACACAATTAGGAAAAAAACCAATGTTTTTTTGTGGCTGAAATTCATAAATGGTAAGATAGACTGATACATCAGTAATCAACAGAGATTCTGTTACTGGTTTAGACACAGGGAAGAAATATGAGGAGAGTTAGACAAGAAGTCTTTTGTTAGAACTTTCATTATTACATAGGTGAAAATTCAGGCAAGCTTTAGGTACACAGTTCCTAAACTGGACAATTATCAATTGTTCCTACGTTATCTTTAATGGCATAAACAGAAGTGTGTTCACTGAAAGACTATTATTTGCATGTTAAAAAGACTGCTGGGATAAAATAAGCTGTTCACTACACTTGATTCATTTCTTACTAAAATGGGAAATACAGTCTTTGAAAGGCTGTCTGAACTCAAAAGAGCATGCAATTATTTTAGATAATAAGAGTCCACAGAGAGAGTGTAGTAGCACAGTCTCACTAAACAGGACAATGTGCTGTTGATTTTTGACCTTGTAATGCTCCACACTGTCAGAAATTTTCAAAGTGGCCTTTTATGCTGCATTATATTTGCCATTTTGTGTCAGCCTCTGATTTTCCTGGCTATATGAGTCTGCACAACTGTTGTTAATGTAAACTTTTCACCTGAGCAAATGATTTATGCACGTGCCTGCACGCACAGGCGCAGAGTAGCAATGCTCTGCCAACATTCAGAGAATGAAATCTATGTTGTGCTACAGATTACCACTGCTCCTTTTCCTCATTCAAACACTCACTATTTTTGTTTAATAAAAAGCTTCTGATGTTTGAAAAATAGTTTTGCAAGGAACTGGAAATTTTTTTTCAGACAAAAAGAGAAAACATACCTCAAAGTTCAGAAAAAATAACAAGTAATATTTCCCTACTATAATTTTTTTTATGTAATTCAAAGAAAGGTATTTCCTTTCCAAAGGGAATAAAATTTAATGGTAAATGTACAGTTGTCTCTAAAAATGTATATTATTTACCTTAACATCTTCACTATACACACGAAAAATCCAGCCTTCAATGTCTGGCCTCTATAGACTTTTCAATCATTAATTGATTGCTTTCAGAGGCCTTTCACATTAATTCTCTGAGGCAAAATATGTTGAAGGGGTATGGGATAAAGAATTTAAATCAGATTTGCAAAGGCAATTTAAAACTGAACGGTGGGACTCTTGGCACCCCCAGCCCCTCTGATAAAGGCCAGCTTCCCCTGCTCACTCCCCGGAGAGGTGTTTAATCCAGTCCAGAACCAGGCTGAAAGGAACTGGCATACAGAAGGATCAGAAGTCCCTGCAACCTCTGTCAGAGGGGCAGAGAGACAGCAGGAGTCAGTAGATTGGATTTTAATCTTCCTATAGAAAACTGTCAGATCATTTGATTGCAGAGCCAAACAAGAACCATGAGCAATATTTGATTTTATGTGGGCAGTTACATAGGAGAAATCCACCACTGTTAGACTCCAGGTTGACTTCCACAGTACTAAACAAGAAATTTTATTTTACTGGATATGACTCAATCACATTTCAAGTAAGTGACATTCCGGACAACTTCAGTCCTTCATTGTAAAATACATCAAATAACTATAAGACTATTCAGAAGACCAAAATGAGTTTATTAGTGCTAATAGGCCAACACTTTCCCCAGAAAGAAGAGGATCACAAAAAAGACAGGCATATATTATTCACCATGATTCAAATTTATCATTTCACAGACCGAGATGGAGCCATCTTTAGTGGGTTTTGATCCCAAATTCATAATGGATCCTATCTTGTTATGCAAGAGTCTAGAAGTTACTGTAACCCCTTCTCTCTGTAACCTCTCCCCCTCCATAGAGGTTTAGCTGCCTGGAACCAAGGATTCAAAGCCTAAATAGATAAGGCCTAGTTGTATCACTTTGGCTTGGACTGATGAGAAAATTGCAAAGTTGTGAGTAGTTGCTGCAGAAAGATCTCTGGAGCTATGCAAGATCAGAGCAGTAAGATTATAAAAAAATTCACATCAGAGATAAGTTTATTTTCATTACCTGTTTCAAGTGTTATTGTTGTCATTGGCAGTATTCAGGAAGAAATCAGACCTTTGCAGAGGTGGATATAAAGTAAGAAATGAGGTAAAGGCTGCGTTAATTCCAAAGAAATACTTTGAAGTTGTGAAGAACCGCTGTTCACGAACATTAAGTGCTACACAACTTCTCCTTACCTGCTGTGCTGCATGCACCAGAATCCCGGTCCTTTTCTTATGTAAGTATGGCCCTTTTTGGAAAACACCACCTGGCCCTCATGCCAGATTTAATCTCCATGGAAACATGATCACTGAGGAAGAAGTTTGCTGGGAAGAGGAGGAGTGGGACTGGTGCACTGCTCAGTCTTGCCCCAACTGAAGCCACAACTATAGCTGGGACACACAGAAGTGGAACTGCAAAGGGCTCCCAGGTTCCTGAGTCCATAGTGACAGCAATCAGGGACAGAGGAGCTATTACTGAGGGCAAAAAAAATGGCCCCATCATGCATGGCACAATTGTCAGAACATATCTTTTTAGACAACTTACCTGGCTGTGACAGAAATCAGAGTAGGCATACTGGGCCAGAAGGAGCTTCACATTCCAGGACCCGTGTAGGTACAACTGAAGGGATTGGAAAAAAATAAGGCAAAAAGTCAGAATAAATCAAGGAAATAGTGACATTTGATAGAAGAAATACTGAATTGTTGGACAGACAGATCATGGAAGTGCTAACATACCACACTGGGCTTCCATATCAAATTATATAAGATCCTTTAATCCTTTAAAAAGCCTGAGGCACAACAGGCAGGTCTATCCAAATAGTGTTTTGTCTTGATATGAGTATGGGTCTATAATGTCATAGGCTGAGAGACTGAGAGAATCTCTGTCTCACACAAGCGGTATGAAATAACTGTATTCCACTAAAAACTTGTTTTTCAAAACTGTGGCCAAAATAAAAATCTTTCCATTTGTCAACCAGAAACTCTGTGGAAAAAGAACAGCAATATGAAGGGCTCATTACAGCACCACTTGTATTTCCTGAAGAGGGTTCGTAATTCAAGGGTAAGTCAGGGGAGTGTGTATATTATATGATACTGGAACTGAAGAGAGAAAAAGACGTGAGTAATGGAGTTACATACAAAGCCCAGAGGATTTGATTTTGATTGTGCTTTATTAGTATCTGTGCTGACAAAAGCGTTTGTGTAAATTCCACTATACAAAGTGTAAATATAAAATTTCAAAGGACAGTGTTAATATATGTCCACTACCACAGGAAAGTCATAAGGAGACTGAAGTTATTTATTTATCTATTTATTTACTTATTTATTCATTTATTTTGCCTGCTTGCAGTACAGATATTTCGGTCTAGTAGGCAGTGCCATTATCTATCACTGATATGAGACCAATTAAACTGAAAATTTGTAATCAATATCTGCAGTTGTGTAACTGAAAACCTGTTTTTCCTTAAAGATGGAATACCTGTGGTTGGTTTCCAAATTAGCAACTATCTCAGATTTAATACATTTTTTTTGCTGAATATCGGGCAAATGTGCAGTAAGCCTGTCAATGTTAGGAGTGTTGTCAATTTACTACAAGGAATGCCACACAATCTGCAAGGAAACTCCTACATTTTCAATTACAAAGAAAGGAAGTAAATATCCCCATTTTGCACATACACATTGATGATAAGTAGTAACCAGAAGAAACTGTGTAATACCTCCTCACAGATACTAATTCCTGCTTTTGGAGGTGGAAGAAAGAAAATTTGCCACAAATTTACCTAAACCTTGCCAAATGTTCAGCACTTATTTCATTATTCTTTCCAGTTTTGTTAAACACTTCTTGTCTTGAAAACATTTGCAAACACTCAGGCTTCTAAATCACTAGCAATCTGAACTCAAACAACACCTTTCATTACAAAGTGAGTCTGAAGTTAACATATGCTTCATGAATTCAAGTTGGTCCTCATGCATTATTTTACCTACAAGTCATTTGGACTCTATTGCTAGAATGTTGGCATATTTCACTGCAGACCATTTAATTATTTAAAGAGGCCTGTATCTTTCACAGGTGTTGCTCTTCCATTTTGAACAACTAACAGACTTGTCATTCACAGTGCAAGAAGCTTTGTCATGCCATGCACCTGAAAGAGCTGAGGCTGTAACACCACCTTGTTTACCTCTTCCAGCTACCTCGTTGAAGAGGTTCCTGATCCATCTGCATTCAGTCTCTCAACAAAACCTCCTTTGCTCTACTAATGGCAGAATAATTGTGAAATCTCTCCCTAATCCACTCCCAGAAAAATGAATCAGGTGATATTAAAAGAATGAAATATAATATCACACCTAATCTCACCATGTCTTGAATGGAAACAGCGTTCTGGGACCAGTAAGTAATGAGCAGGTGCATCCAGGAAACTGATCAGCTAATGCAGTTGCTTTTAAAAGTGTGTCCTCCAGCTTGGGAGAAAGCCACAATTCAATAGTATATAGAAATAAAATCTATTAGTCTTGTGATATTGTGGCTGGGTTGATTCTTGAAATGGTTTTCTTAAACTCATATAAAACTTTAAAAAAAGGATGCCTGGATTTATTTGTCAGGTTTGAATGATTGGGCCCAAAAGTCAGAAAAAAAAATTAAACTGTCTACCCACTGAACTGCTTTAGCATCATCAAAAGCAGAATAAACTAAGCCCAGATCGTTTCTTTGTGCACTGGGAGGCAACCAAATATACAGTCTATGGCATCCTGTGGTGTGTACAACACTAGGCTGAAGAACTCAGAGAGCAAAAGAATATTTGTTTCCAGGATAAAAGGTGATGATCCAAATGCCAGAAAGCATCTTTCTCTTTGAATGCTGAGTATAAAATGTCCTGGGATCAGTATTTGCCTCCCATCAGCCACAAATCCATGCTCTAACACTTGATCAAAGGAAATTTTTGAAGACTTCTTCACAGAACATGAAGTAGGAACAGGAAACATCTGTACCATTTTTTTCAGCAACCTGGTCATTAGCTACACTGTTCTTTAAGAGGTTTAATATCATGCTCATTCTATAGCCTTATCGCCTTGGAGCTCTTTGCTTTATGTCGTTTCAAAGCTCCACAAGACTCTGGCCCTGTTGACTCTAACATAAGTTCTTCTAACTAGTGCGTCCATATTTTAGTCTTCCTAAATGAGTAGAGATTTGTTAAGAATGGCTGATATAGAGACATTTCTAAAGAACATAGCTCTGGCTTTTCTAAATCAATTCTTATAGCTGGAAATTCTTAGAAAAATTAAATATTTAACTATTTGACTTGTATTTTGGTATTGTAGCAGGATGTCCTTAGATACTGAATTCCTGGGGGGGCGGGGGGGTGGCTTGGATAAATCTCTTGGAAATTGTCAATATCATTGTAGGCTTAATTTTCATGCCTGTGTGGTTTGGTTTTTTTTTTTTTTTTTTTCTGAATTTATGCCATTTACTAAACAAGTAGGCTAAACTGGCTGGTGAGAATGTGTAAAGAAAAAATTTTAGTGGTTTGCAACGTCTTGTAACGTCACAGTTAACTTGCCTGGTTTATATCTAACTCTGAAAAGAATTATTCTATAGTCTGGGAATACTTCAGTTCCATATTAAGGACAAACTGAAGTGAACAGCGAGCCCCACAGCGGAGGGCCAGGCTGAGCGGCCGGGGCGCACGGGGCGGGGCTGCCGGCGCTGGGACCTGCAGGGCCGAGCGAGGGGAGCGGCCCCGGGCAGCGCCGCGGGGCTCTGCCGCAGCGCCGGGCACTCGCCTCGGCTGCAGCCGCTGCTTCTGCGCCCTGAGGGTCCGACCGCAACCGGTGAGGACGGAGACCTCGGTGCAGGCGGCGGGTCGCACCAGTGCCCAGACCCCTCTCCTGGAGGCAACGTGAGCACCTGCGTCAGGTGTGGGCAGGGTGAGGATCTGTTACCTCAGGCGGCTCGGGGAACCCGTAAGGGGCTGCGCGGCCTTAGAGGGGCCGAGATGGAGACAGGTGGCTTCAGAACACCACTGCAGCGGACACCACAGAGAATGAGGCACCTTGGACCCTGGCCACTGACAAAAGCAGGACTCTGCTTCAGTCTCCGCCCTCCAGAATCACAGTCAGAACCAGATATGACACTCTAGCAGCTGTAGACACCTGCAAGCAAGGTCTGTGAGGAGAAACTGTACCAGCAGTAGGTAGTAGATACTGTAAAAAGAAACGACAAGTGCTTATAGTGGGTGACTGTTCAGGGGCACCGTGGCGCCCAGCTGCCGGCCCGGCAGGAGCCCTGAGAGCGGTGCTGCCTTCCGAAGGTGCGGCCGAGGGAGGCCACAACTCGTCAGGAGCACAGACGGCTGCCCGCTGCGGCTGCTGCACCGGGGCACGAATGGCACTGCAAACCAGAACCGGGGCGGAATCAAGGAAGACTATAGAGCCCTGGTGATGCTAGTGAAAAATGTCGGTGCCCAAGTTATCTTGTCTTCCATTTTACCAGCAGGAGGAAAGGGTGCAGTCAGAAGCAGATGCGTAATGCAAATCAGCTTCTGGCTTCATAGATGGTGCCCTTGTGAGGGTTTTGGCTTCTATGTCAACTGGTCATTCTTTGCTGACTGTAGCCTGTTAGGGAGGAATGGGATCCACCTGCCTAGAAGAGACAAGGGAATCTTTGGCAGCAGGCTGGCCAGCTTGGTGAGGCAGGCTTTAAACTGAAGGACATGGGGGTGACATCCAAAGTGGCAAAGTTCATGACATTGCATCCAGCTGCGGAATAAGCCATGCCAACCAGAGCAATAACCAACCATCCACAGCTGCCTCCCAGATGAGAACCAGAACAACCACCTCAAGGGTGTGTGTGGTTATGGTGGATCGTCTTGCAATCCTGGGAAACCTGCACGCTCCGTTACCTCTCTGAAATGCCTGTACACCAAGACATGCAGCGTGGGGGATACACAGGAAGAGTTAGCAGTGTGCATGCGGTCACAGGGCCATAATCTCATAATCATTGCAACATGGCAGGACAGCTTGCAAGACTGGAATGTTGTCATGAATGGCTGTGCGACACTGGAGTTGCTGATGCAGGCTACAGAAGCTACCATGAGTCAGCAGGAAGCAGTGGGGGTTTGACTTGAGCAAGATGTTTATCTCACAAAAACACATATCGTATGCAGTCTAGCAATCGATCCGACTGAGTGACAGCTGGGATAAGGTGGGGGCCTCACACCCTGGTGTCGCTTCAGTAAAAGCCAAGAGGACACCTGTAAATCTGTACTTTGTCCCCTGCACCATGCTGAACCATTAGGCCCCACTGACATTCCAGAACAGACAGTCCTTGCTAAGGGCCAATCTGCACATAGTCCCACCTCACCATCAGTATAAATTTGGCATTTAGAATCCTCTGCTTCTTTGAGGATTTTGAGGAAATCCAACCACTGGGCAGGCCAATGGACCTGCGCTTCTTTCCTTCCCGAGCAGGGATGCCTCTTTGGTAAGACTTGCACCTCTGACTACATTGGATGTTACCTAGGAAAAAATTAACAAAAGTGTTGAACTTGAGTTTAATTTTTGCAGTAAGTGCATTTATCAATGGCAATTCTGAATTTGTTACATTTGTTGCCCTAATAAATAATCCTTTTTTTATTTTTCAACTTTGTGAAACTGTTTCAGTGAGAGTCCCTGGGAGGGCTCCAGCAGGCAAACATTGACTCTGATGAGCGGCTGTATCCTTTAGACCTAAACCATTAACCAAGTCTGAGACTAGGATCGGATCTAGCCACACCTAGACTCCTCTCTGAAAAGGAGTATAGAAAACAAGGGGATCCTTTCTGAACCTTGTGGCTCAATGGGAGGGCTTTTCCTACCCCAGCCACATGTCAGACTCATACACATAACACGATAAAGGCTAGGTACTTTTCAGGAAAGATGGTATGTTTGCATGAAATAATTCCTTCCATCAAAAAGAATGATCTCAACAGCTTACAGAAAAATATAATTTCTGAATACAAAGTCATCCCAATTGGAACAGCAAAATTTTCACATAAAACTTAATTAATAAAAAATATTGTTCTTTTTTCTAAAGTTCTAATAGTAGCTATGTTTGAAGAAAATAATCTTTTTTAAAAAGATGTAAAATGCATAATTTAAACCTCTCTGTGTAATAATGTATGTTTAATGTATACAAATCTTTGAAGCAGGGAGCTAAGCCTGCCTGTTTAAACAGTTTTACTTTGCAAAGTCTAATATAGCTTTAGTCCATCACTTATTGTCCTCTGGGTGGATGACTGAAGTCACTCATTCTATGAAACATGACTTTTCACTGAAATATTGATAATATGGTAGTTTAATGTGTATTAATTAAAATATAATGTTCTAATTGTTAGACACTGAAGGCTCTTGGCATTGGATGTAGTTTACTGCCACAGATGTGTTTTATACCTACTTTCATTAATGTTTGTTGATGCTATTTTTTATATGCAACATAGTTCTTAAACTTATTTTTATGCAGCTTTTATAATTTTTGTGATTTTGTCTTTACTTTCTTTTTCATGTAAACTCTGTTTTAAAGCTTTGTGGCACTTCAACTAGATTTCCCATCCAGCTTCAGATTCCTCATTTTCTAGTAAAACCATCCTGATCACTCTTTCGTGGGAGAAAAGTATTCTCTCCGGTGGAGCTAAACCTCCATTCTTGTGTTTTTTTCCCCTGCATGTCCTGAAGTCACGTTCACTCAATATGGGCCAAGACTATTGTAAATTTGAGCATAGGTTCTCAACTGAAATAAATTATTTTCACAGAAATCTTATTTTTTTTACACCAGTGTCTTTTTCCATTTGCTTATCTTTGTTTCCATTGTGTCAGTTCTTTTTATAATTTCTTATCACAGCAGAAGTTTTATATATGTAGAATAACTAAGAAAATAAATTGTAAAATGATAAAAGACCTCACTATGCAAAACAAGAATCTTAAGTTACAGGGATTTTTACAATAGGAGATCTCTTTTGAACAAAAAATAACTCATATGTGATGTTGCTAGTTATCTTTCTTTTTTTCCTTAGGCCATGTTTGAACTGTTGTAAATATAAGAAAAAGAACATTGCCTATACTTTAAAGAAATTAATGTTTTGTGATAGAAGAATTGAATGGAATTTCTATTAGTGAGAAGTCCTGATATCCACAATTTTTCTGAGTGAACTTCTAAAATTTCATATCGAGGAAAAATTCAAGTGTTTCTACTCAGATGCAGTGAAACAGTGTGAGATTCCCTTTGAGAATGTATGACTGTGACAGTATAAGATTAATCCTTTCTCCTCTGTGTCAAATAATTAAAGAAATGGAAATCCAGTAATGCAACTGCAGAGAAAAAAGTAGGTGGTTGGTTGTTTTTTTTTCCTTTGTCCTTTTCACTTCTATCATTTATGAACTTAGGCAGATTAAGAAACCTATTAGCAAGGAAGACCATTCATCAGCCAAGAAGAGACCCGTTTCAATTAATGTGCTGTAAATATGCATACTTGGCCAAACTCTCTTAAATGAAGACATTTTCACACAAAACTTTTCATACTGTTCCACAATTTTCTATTTTAAATTATTTGTAGCAAAAGTTTGACATATAACTAAAAGCAAGTTAGTCTTGATGAGGATTGCTATTGAAAACACGTCAATATTGCAGTTGTAATAAAACTATGTTTAAATTTTCCCATCATTTTAGAACAGTGAGAAAACTTTGTGACTATTATACTTAGTATGAAACTGATGAGCAGCTACTTCCAGTCTGATTCACCTCATCTGTGTAAAATGACAAAAGATGTGTGTAATAAAAAATATTGAAATGTGAGAGTAAGTTCTCAGGCATAGCAACATATATTTTTTAAAATTTTCATGCAATAAGTATAATTGTACTTTCTGTGAAAGAATCACGGATAAGTGATAATGTGTAAGTGATTTAAGTCTGTATACCCATTAATTATTTTATTATAAATTTCTATGTGTGCTGTAACATCATCATTGCTACAGATAGCGATGATCCTTACCAACATATCAAAACACTTCATAAGATTATTCTGAATTTCTGAAGCATTGATCATGCAGGTTGCTAAAACAAAGATCCAGCTAGGTGCTCTTTTTCCCCCATTCCTTCAGCTTTTAAGGTATTAATTATTTTAAGCTTTAAGCTATATAAAAGCTTAGATTTTAATGGGAAAAAATTATGTTGAAGTATAAGCCACTTGTCAGAGCTCACAATTCATCAAGTTGTTTTCTGAAAATCAAACCCCAGGAAATTCCACTGTTCATCTTTGTGCCTAGGAAACCACCAGCTGTAGAAATACAATTTGAAGGAGGGAAAAGAGAAGAGAAGAAAAAGATGCTCACTAATGTAAAACTATTGGATTCAATCACAGAATGAGAGCTTGGTAGGACCTGTGGGAAGATCCGGTTCATCTTCTGGCAAAGACCAGATCAGTGCTCCATAAGCCATTTCTGACAGGAGTTAATCAAAGTTGTTCCGAAAAATTTCTTTTCCCACATTTCCTAGCATTCCTAATATTCCGTTACAGAAAGCTTTCCTGGTGTCTGCTACAAACCTCACTTGCTGGAAATGAAGCCCTTTACTTTCATAGTTGGATTTTCGCTTTCCCCACACAGCTCTTTTTACATAATTTCAATTGTAGTCACCAGGCTCTCTTCCCTAGATTACAATTTCTTCAGTCTGTTTTGTAGGTCAGACCAGTGTTGGTTCTTGTTTTCTTGAGGCTTTCTCAGTGGCCCATATCTTACTTACAGCACAGACCCCAAATCTGTACGAAGTATTGTAACTGAAACTTTATCAATAATGCCTTGAGCAGAAAGACTGCTTGACATGTTGGCAATAACCCTATGCCTGTTTACCACAGTATAATGCTATTCAGTCATGATCAACTTGGATTCATCTTCATCTCCAGACCTGCTTTTGCAGTTTGTTTGCCCAGATGTATAATTCCCATTCTGTATTTTTGGACCTGATTGTCCCTACCTGTATGTAAAAGCCTAGTGCTTCTCCTTAGTGAATTGCTTTTTATTTCCCTTATAATTTCTTTGTTTTCTCAAGATCATTTTGTCTTTTAATTTTCTCTTAAAGCATATTTGTAGTTCCTCCCAGCTTGATGCCAGCTCAGATTTAAGAAGTAATATTCTCTTCATTTTTTCTATATATATTTTGTTTATACACATAATATACTTTGTACCAATTAGCTGCACATTTAGCTTAATTATGTATAGAATTCCAATTAATGTTTAATGCATTATCTAGAAATCAAATCAAGCATTCTGTCTGTCACAACAAAAAGAACACAAGTGAAAAGTAATAAAGGGTACATTATGTATTAACATAATCCAGCAAAATGTAAATGAAACTTTGTATGAGTAAGGACTACCTAAACAAGGAGTCTGCCGAATCAGGACCTTGGTTTTCCTGTCAATTTCAAATTCCTTAGAATGCTTTTATCCACATTTTAGAGGACAGAGGCAAGACATTGCATACTTTTCTTTCTTTGCATATTACTTTCCCAAGATTTTTCCATCTTATTTAGGGTTAAAATTATATATTTTTATGGATTATATGTATTTTTATTATATAATTATATATTTTATGTTTATGGATTAGCAATGTTTTATAAGTTAATCAGGAGCTGGCATTGAACATGCAATACTGAGAGAACAGAATCTTTTTTTATCATATTTCTGCTATACATGGAACGAATTACTTCATTCTTTCTCCTCAGCTACAGGACTAGCATGCATTGCCAGATAAAAACTCCTTGCAATATTTGCAAATTAGGACATGAATAATTGAAAGTATTTGGACATGACTCTGTTCACTGGGGAAATGGTATAGAACTTACTCAGTCATCTGCAGTGAAATGTAAGTATATTTCCTTCATGTGCTGCATAAATATTTGATCAACCACTGTGCAAAGCATTAGTAAAGCATCTGCTCAGCATGAGACTGAAAGCTGGTCAACACTGGTAAACAGAAGGAATAAACTCCTCCCCATGGCAAATGTCAAACACAAGTTGAAAATTTCAGTCTTTGATATTCTGATCTACTGAGTTGAAAAGAAAAAGAAAATAAACGTGTAAGATATAACTGAAACAAAAAGATGTAGTCACTTACATTCACATGTTATGGTGATATGTGAACCCTGGTGTTTTGTCATCTTATGGTTAATTTGGAATTTATATTTCCTTGTCAGCTTTCTGAATAACCAGCTTACCGGCAAAAAAAATTCAAACCCAACCAAACAAAAAAATTTCTAAAAAAATATGGTCCCCACTTGGTGAGGTATGATTTATAATTAAAGTTTCATAGATAACTTGTCATTGATGAGAGGGTTACATAGATTGGGTGAAATAATTTGTGCAAACTGATACCTACCAGCCCTGTTTTGTTTGTAGAGGAGATGAGGGTAGCCTCTATTAAAAGTTATTGTTTATAAGAATCTCTAAGAAGTAGTAATTTCATGGGTACATAGAAAAAAAAAATCATCAAAGTTTTAACCATTGCTAATACTGAAGTAAAACCTTGATTTTTTCTGTAAATCAGAAGTGTTTGACTCCAGCTTTTTCAGCTTAACTTCCTGAAATAAGAAATGCTAAGAATGGTTTAGAAAAACGTGCTTCAATATTATCTGTGAAAAGAAGTTATAGTGCCAGGAACTGAAGTGGAAAAAAACAACAAAACCATTTCTTAGAGATCTTCATCCTAGTATTACAGATTAAATATTCTGAGAAGTGAAGTGACTCTGGAAAATGTTGACACTCCATGCTGATCATTGCTAGAGGTTCGAGAGTCCTGTTGTCTCCATGGTGTTCCAGTACAAAGCTAGAAGAGTAATTTCATATTTGTGTCAGAAAGAAGCTCCTGAACTTGTAGATACAGAACAACAGAGAGAAGAAATTATTCTCCTAATAGTAATTCTTTAAGAAATGAATAATACTCTAATTAGTGCCATTAGTATTTTGACCATTAACTGACACAGTGAGATTATGACAATATATATGTACCTGTGGGATATCATATATTGAGACATTCTGTTTTATTGCTTTCTTCAGCTCAAATCAATATGTAACACTCATATAAAAGATATCTTTAAATGTCTTTGCCTCCCTATATTAAGCTGAAAATTCAAAAAAGGCAATTTTGCCTGATACAAACTGTGTTCTTTGTCATATGAATTTTCACCTCTTCAAGAAACTGGCATAGTAAAAGCTCATCACTTTTCAATATTTGTCTTTATTCTGTGGTGTTATTATCGAGTTATATTCACTTAATTGATCTAATGGTGCATAATCCAACTGAATGCAGTGTTTCATATATTTCGTTATATTGCCAAAAAAATTGAATTTATGAAAGAAATTAACCCAAATGAATTACCTCATTTGTTTTAAGAAGAGATCATGTTTGAATATGGTCTCTTTAATTTATTACATTGAATTCTTCACTCATGAATTGCAGCACAGTAAAAGAAGAAAAAAAAAAAAAAAACAAAACAAAGGGTGAAAGAAAACTGAATTATATTCACAAAGTTTTGCTGCAGTGTTTACAGAGTCCCAGCTAAGAGCTGAGAATGAAGAATTATTGCTGAAGTACAGAAACTTTCCTTTCTGATTATTGCTTACCTGAAGTGAAGCTATCTAGTAGATCTATTCCAATTGTATTTTATGTTTACTTTTGTTCTCCCAAATGGTCTTAGTGCTTTAGTATAAGGTATGCTTACAGCTATAACTTGATGTAATATGAATAAATGATGAAATATCTGGAACGGTAAAAATTTAAAGCCCCTCATACTATTGTCAACTTAGGAAATCGCTGTTGAATTGTATTTATCAGTATGTATCAGTTTGATATTCTGATACAATATTATTTATGGGATTCATTAAAGAAGAAATGGATTTCTACAGCTTCCAGCCCATGAAACCTTCATGAGAACAATGCATGATATAATGAAAGAGGGAAAAAAAGAGTTTTAAAAACCTCTGTTTGGCAGTCAGCAGCTAAGGAACACAGTAATAGAGATTCTGCACCATAGCCTCCTTGACTGGATGTCTTTCTATTTCCACAAAATATATTATCAAGTATGACATATTCAATAACTTCCTGGCACACCCAGAGGTGTATCTGCACACACTTGTTCTAAAAGATAAAAAAAGGTGAAGCAATTCCCTTTACCCTTTGAACATATGCTGTTATGATATCTGGCATACTAAAATAGGTGGTCTTGTACTGTTTATTCTT
This sequence comes from Falco rusticolus, assembly GCF_015220075.1. NCBI lineage: Eukaryota > Metazoa > Chordata > Aves > Falconiformes > Falconidae > Falco > Falco rusticolus. The sequence continues at coordinate 43,300,471 of NC_051191.1, read as the reverse complement.
GAATAGGTCCACTTCTCAGCTGCATCCAATTTGTCTCAACTGTTGTGCAGTACCATCACATGTTCCCCCATGAAATGGGAAACTGAAGAAAAGAAGTAACAAAAAAGAAGCCTAAATACCCTGCCTATCTGACTTTATTTTAATAATTTAAATGAATGTAAGCTTTGTTATTTCTGTAAAGATGCTGAGTGCTTGTCTAATTTTCTTCAGTGTATTTCATTACAATATCAAGCAAGGGACATTTCAAAAAGTAAGATAAACAGTATATTTTAAAAGCTGATATCTAGAATAAAATGCAGTTTTGACCACCGCAAAATGAAAAATAAAATAAAAACAATGCAAATACAATTTTAAAAAAATATATAAATATGAAATGGAAAAAACCTGTATTAAGAAAAAGTTATTTTAAAAGCATTACTTTAAAGAATTTTAAATTAAGCTGCAGTGTGTTTAAATGCAGTCATTTCACAATGTATTTTGAAAGGGTATCTTAAAGGAACATTAGATGTTCCAATTTTCTACTAAGAACATTTAGATTTTATCCCAAAATACATGTTTAAACACCTTCCCTACATGATAGTTCAAAATGTCTACTTTTTATTACAAAATGGATATAAAAAATAATCTAACATTCTTAATTGAAGAAAAATTCTGAATTTGAACCAGGTTCATTGTATATAAATATATATAAATGTTATATAAATCCATATGGTCATTCTGGTAGTATTGTAGCTGCATAATTTAATTCACTGGTTTATCCAATCATTTTTATACACTTTTGTTCTTATTTCTAGTTGTTTCTTTTATTTTGATTTCTTTCAGTACATTATTTTCTATGTCTTCTCTTCCACACATTTCAAATTTCCCTGACCATGTTCTTTACTTATGACAGTCCTTCTTCCTTTCCTGTCCAATGGCATCATGATAATAAAAAATATGAAACTAAAACCATGACAAATTTAGATATCAGAGAAAAAAACTGCCAGTGGCCCATAGGCACCAATGTTGCATGTGTCTGGGAAATGTAAATTGGCAGGTAAAAGATTCTGCAAGCAAAACTGTGATGCTTATGGGCACTGAGTTCCTGAATAGTTACATGAAGCATGTATGGGTTGCCGTGTAGCAGGTAACCGCTGCTGGAAAGCTGCCTGAGCCTTTTTTGTGGATTTTCCTGCTTGTTCATCCATCCCTCCCCAGGTTCTCGCTGCTCCCATGGTTGAGGCTTTCTGGTCAGCCACTCCCCAAGCTCTCCCTTCTCTCCTTTTACCTTCAGCCATTACCTATTGCAGTCTACCTAAGACAGCGTAATGCACCCATCAGGGTTTCAGTAATTGCTCTCCTTATAAAGCGCATCTTTCCTCTTTTTGTTATTAGCCTTTGCAATGTTCATTTCACTAATTTCCATTCCTTGCACATCAGCTGGTCTTGCTGTAACTTTCCCAGCCATTCACACATCATTCACTATCCACTGTAATTTTATCTCACTTTGCCATGTTATTTTACCTATACGCCAGGATAGCAGCTGACCTGAGTGCAGAGCATTTCTGCTCTCCTTTGCTACTTGTTCTTCTGATCCACATTGTAACAATTAATAATAATGCAACAAACTTTACAGATGTATCAGAAAACAAATAAAGAAATAAACAATATTCACTCTACCTCAAATAGGGGATCCTCAACAGATAAAAGAATAAATTCTGTCCTTGTGAAACCACCTAAAGAAGCCATATTTAGTATTATATTTTGCAGTGATAGGTCCTCTGCAACATTTACAGGAGCAGGTAAAAAAGCAACCCAACACTCAGTTTCAGTATAGCAAGTACAGCACTTGTAAAAGTATTACCAGAAAGTGGAACATTGTACAGATACACAAAACAGAGCTCAAAGACAGTATTTTTTATATGTGCACTATAAAAAGTACTGTATCTAATGATTCAATCCTCTGCTGTGCAGAGTGCCTCCTGGAGGGTGCCAAGTGCCTTCAACTCCTAAGTCTTTCTATCTCTCTCCAGAAGTATTGGGAAATTGAGCTATAAAGCAGTAAGGCACTTCTTTATAAAATAATGCTTTCCATCTGACTTGAAGAGAAATCTTTCAAAGGAGGGCTGAAAGCTACTGCTGAGACATTCTTGACAGAAAAGCAAGTTGATTCAAGTGGCCAGTTCTTATGTTTTTCTGATAACAATTCATCAATCTTAGTAATCAAAAATGATGGGAAAGGAAATAATAGGGAAAAATACATGACAGCTAAATGGAGCTTTGAACCAACCTCAGATTTTGTGAAGTTTGACAAGATGTGAAAGTTTGGTATTTTATAGCTCTTTAAAAAGACTTCTGTATATACTGAAAGCCATTGTTTCCATAATGTTGATTTTGCAGAAGACCATTTCATTTCTTGGCTTTCAGACAACATTTAATGGTGATCTGTCACTCCCAACTTCATCTTTTATGTCATGTTAAGTTACTTTCAAAATTTCATAATAGAAATGGTTGAACAGGAAATAACAGGAAAAACTTCAAGCAAAAATCAGTATGTAAGGGACTGGGCTCTCCTGGCATGGTGCAAGCACTTGCCACCCAGCTTCTGGCAGCCCCTGCCATGCTTGAGTCTCCAAAGCATTGAAAAAAAAGGCCTGATTCAAAAGGAAAACTGTACTAACATCCACCATATCAATTCTGTGTGTAGAAGATAGGAACTGGGGAGAAAAGGGATTAGTAGGCAGAATGTATCCCTTTGGATAGATCAATGTGTCCAATGTCCTTAGGTACCATAGCTCCCTTTTAGGACATTTTATATATACACATTACCTCACAGATATCAAAATCCTAACCTCAAAGCCTTACTTCTGGAAGCTGACCCATTTATTTTTTATTCTTACATGCCATTTCCACCCAAACACTTGTAACCCAGAGAGGAGAGAAGGAGAAACATGTCATCAAGAAATCTGGAAAAAAAACCCACAAAACCAAACCAACAAAAAAGCCAAAAGAAACAAAATTTTCCCTGTATGTTTTGGAATCTGTCAATTTTTTGTGTTTAAAAAGCATGTAGATGCAGCTCTTACCAACATGGTTTAGTGATGGACCTGGCAGTCCTGGGTTAAAAGTTGGACTTGATAATCTCAAAGGTCTTTTCCAACCTAAATGATTTTTTGATTCTGTTAAATTGTAAATGCCAGTTATCTGCTGTAGACATCTACCTTTTAAAAGTATGGAAAGTGGAAAGCTCAACTACCGCATACACCCTGATCTGTTCTTGGATAATTTTCTTTGCTGGATCAAGCAGAGCTTGATCTCTGGTAACTCTTATCTTATTTAAATATTTTCTGACCTTTAAAACATTACTTTCTTTGTTGAACAAAGTATTTTTCTCATTCTTTTTTTGGTGTATTGCTTAATCCTGACACCATTTTAACATGAATAATAAGGTGATTTCTGTCACCTCCCTACCCAGGTTTGGGTGTAGGTTCCAGATAATATTGTATCTTCAGCTTCACAGGTCTTTTAAAAGTTAAAATAGCTCACAATTTACCAGGAATATTTGATTTTAATAATATTGAGAATATTTTTATTGATACTAAATGCATTGCACATAACAAGTCTGTTACAATGTCAGCAATTTGAAAATAGAACACCCATAATTCTTGTCAAGTGTGATTTTTAACATAATCAGTTTCTTCTTATCCAAGATAGCACTTATGTCTCTACTATAATCCAAAGTGAAGATCATGCTACCAGACAATTTTAATGGAGGATATGATCCAAGACAGAAGTACAATTCAGAGACAGAATTCAGCTAGGTACGGGGAAAAAAAACCCCAAAAACAAACAAAAAAACACCACACCACATGTTTGACCTTAACTGGCAGGCATCTTACTCTGCTATCCCAAATCTGGCTTCTTCACCTGATGTGCAAGAGCTAATCCACACACAGAGCCAAGATATCATTTATTGCATGTCTGAGCAGAGATGGGTGCTGGGTGGTAAATCCACAAAGCTGGCACACCTCTTAAAACTTAATCCTCATCGGTTCTTATAAGCCTCATCTCCGTTTCAAGGTACAGTGTTCTTTCTTTTCACTATGGTGTTCTGTGAGGAGGAGGTTTTGATACTCAGGATACTTGGGTACTTAGTTCACACATAATTGCAGTAATTTTCTGTTTGGTCTCATTAACCATTTGGTTCTCCTTAATCTTAACTTGAGGTATTTATGTTGTCTATTCATTCTCCCAAGGCCACATTTTCTTAACTGTTTGTAAGGATTCACTAGCATCCTCTGTTTTTCAAATTCTTTCTTCTTTTCTTTACAGTAAGTTCTTGTATCAATTCCACATAAATATAACATCTACAGTATTTTATTTTTTTTGCTGTTTTCCTTAGAAATATTCATCCTCTTGATCTCATACAGATATCTGCGAAACTGCCGAGTATGACACCTCACTTGTAGCACTCTCTTATCCCAGAGGCCCTTCTGGCAAACAGGCTGCATTCTGTGTTAAACTTCAGTCATTTGTCTAGACTTGGCTTTCTTGTATTATCTTCATTTCTAAATGGCCACCAGAAGGTACCTTTTCAGTCTCAGCAGGAACCTGAAAACCCTGAGAAATTACTGATATGGTAAGTAGAAATCCTAGGCTAATAAAAATTTCTGTGTAAATAAAAACCTTTGTTTAAAACATATGTAGCTCTGGATAAGGAGAAGAGTACAATGCTGAATGGTTTTCATTCTCATCAAATTTCATGCTACAGTAATTTATAAGACACGGATTTTGCAGAATTTATGTGTAAAAAAGAAGAGAATCTTAACTAAACATAGTACATACTACTAAAGATCATGGTTTGAGAGTTCTTTTTTTCATTCAACCAAAGGCAGATCTTGTGTGTTTCTCTGCATTCAAACAAAACTTTGGATTATAAAAAGAAAAAAAAATAATAAGGGACTTGAAAGCAATACAGTGAAGACATAAAAAAAATGAAGCAATCATCACAAGCCAAAATATACCTACAGAAATTCCATGTTTTATTGATAGGTATGCCACCTCTGTAGAAGGAATGACTAGTATTGCTCAGCCTAGGATGAAGGTGATGGAAGGAAGGTATGATAGAGATCAATAAAATCACTGTCTCTTATTTCTGGCTCGGGGCCTTTCTAAGTTACACATCACAGAAGGCTCAGAAAAAATTTTTTGGGGAAAAATGACTCTTTGCCATGTGGTCTTCTTTGATTATTTCCTGCTGGCCAATGCCAGCCATTGGAGGCTGACATCTGACCCATGTGTGCACTTTTCTACAGATGCTTATTTAAGACATACAAGCATCAGTATATTGTGCATTAAAGACCACAGCACGAATATAACCTCCAAGTTATGAATCCTATCTGTGGAGAAGTAATATGGGAAGAGAGACAATGTATCATATAATTCTAATCCTGCATCAGTAGTGAATTCTCCAATAGCATTTCTTAGTCTTATATTCAGTCTTATCCTCTTAACATTTTACGTACAAAACCCTTTATAACCAATACGTCTATGAATTTTAAAGGCCTAGTTTTCCTCTGATGGATCTCTGAAGAATAAATATGCAACATTATTTACTAAAAAGTAATCATTAATTATGTCCTATTCATACCCATCTCCCTCATGGTGATTGGATGAAATAAAGTATTGGGTGTATCATAAAGACAGTCCATTCCAAAACAAGTTACTTGTACACAGCAAGAACAGAGGGTGTAAAGTGTTGCTACAGGTTGCACACAGCTTTGTATGACATTAACTAGCAAGATTGGCATTGCTTATACTGACTAGAGATGCACCTGGACTGCTTGCTCATCACCATCTGTCAGGCTGAGGGTTGACTGAGTAAGAGCAAAAAGGTAAGAAATTTAGTGCAGTTTTTCTTACAAGTTTAGTTATAGGTGCATATAGTATACATATATATTGCCTCATGTAGGCAACAAATCCAGCAGATCACCACTGAGCACTATTTGTGAAGCTTCCCTACCCAAATCAGACAATATTATTCTTTTTTTTCCTGACATGTTTTCTTCTTAATTGGTTCAAGAAAGATGATTCCTGGGATTGTGTGAAACTAATGTGCTCTGTCACCAGTTCCAAACTATCAGGGAAAATACACGTGAACAACGGGGATTACAGTATTGTTATCTGACCTCCTTCCTTCCTGAGTGTGTTTAATTTTTTTTCAAAAATTAATTAACTAAGTGGTAGAATGTAGAGTATGTAGAGAAATCCCTTATGCCAAAATCTATTTTCAAAAGAGACAGTGGAAGTGGCATGTTGTCTTATAGCTGACAATACTATAACATCTGGTAGAACGTTTTGCAAATGGAGTTAAAAAATAAGAGTAATTTGTTTCCACAGCAGGCAGACATACTTTTTATTAGAGCTTCAGAATTGCTGGTAAGCAGGTGTTGTACAAAAAGAAGAAAATAGAAGCAATTACAGAAAGGTTAGCTTGAAATGTATGTGGTTTTCTTTTTCAGTCATCTGTGTTTGAAGTCAAACTCCATGAAGTGCTTCAGTCTTGAAATCAGCATGACTTGTGGGGTAGTAAGGGTAAAATGGATATGAAAATAATGTGGTCCTGGAAATGACTGCACAGTATAATAGATTTCATTGTTAAGAAGTTTGTCTCAATATGCAGAAAAAAAATTCTTATCCTTAGTTTAATCTTGCTACTCCAATTAAGAGTTTAGTTTCTATAACTACAGATTATATTGCTGGTAATAAAATCATTCATCCCTGTAAAAATGTATTTCCCGTATTTGTCTTCAGGAAGCAATGGTGGATGGTAAAATATTTTTTAAAGAATATACTTATTAGTCAAGTTGTGGGTCATTAATAGTCGTTAGTTTGTGGGCATGAAAGATGGTATCTTTTTTCTAAACAATAATTTTGTATTTCTTTTTAAGAGGCTTGCCTTCAATTAAATCAGCCACCTTTGACAGCATTTTATTATTAATTGTATTTTTGGTGAGGAAAGAAAAAGGATGAAAATATTAGAAAGAAGTAATTGAATGAGTCCATGCTGTTAATAAATTATTAATCAGAAGCTGATGAAGTGTCTTTCTGACATAAATCTCCACAATGGTGCTTTTGTTGAGTAAAGAGCAACTCTACCTTTTATTACTTTAGGTCTATAAATCTAATTATGTTGTCTCTATAGTTAGCATAAATCTTCTCTAATAAAGATGGTGAAGTGTAAGGTAATAAGCTTCAACAGTCACCTAGTAGTCATTTTCATTATTAACTATTGCCAGTATTTATGGTGGTGCAAGATACCAACACTGAGGGCAGTGGAGATGAACAGCCTGGTCAAAATGTCTTCTGTCAGCTCAGATTAAGGCTCACTTACAAAGCTGAACGAACAAAGGTGCAGCTTTCAGGCACAACTGGAACCTAGAGCAGAACTCCTGTGCCCATCTCCACTCTCTGACAGCCACCTCCTCTCAGGACACGTCTACCTGGAATTTCTAACTTTGAATTTGAAGCAAAAGTTTTGGTTTCTATTCTAGTATTATCTTCTCATTGCCAGTATGCCCTTGACTAATGCAGATGTGCTGCAGTTTGCTGTTTTTTCTTTAGAACAAATTGAGTATCACTTGGTTTTTGTGAGACTGAATGACTACTCTCAGTTTACACATCCTACCACCTTGGAAATATTTTCACATTACACTGAAATAAAGCATTAACTACTGATTCACTTCAAAAAGAAAAACCTGTCTGCGACCTCTGTTTCCAAAGTTTATCCCATTTCCTACATGGTCATATTATATTATGCCATAGTTGATTAGAGATTAGTTAATGTCTGCAGAGGCCATGAATAGCTTTTTTTGTTGAAATTATTCCACTTACACAGAGTAATTAAATATTGACTCAGCCAAAGACCATGAGAAACTGATTATATAACTGCAGCGGTGGAGGGAAACGTAGCTTTCTCTTTCAAACATAAATTAGAACAATATTAATGGGAGAAGGAACTGGAACCCTGATTCTGTCTATGAGAATAAGTGCTCTAATATAAGCAATAAAATCAATCTCTTTGGAAGATACTGATTTTCTTATGTAAAGTGCAACAATATCAAGAAGACAAATTGAGGGTCCCTCAGCTCATCTTCCTGATGGATCCTAATGATTACAACATTCTTTTGGGAGATACGGCTTACAATCTGCTTGGAGGGATAAAACATTTGGCACAGGTATCCCTGGACTGATAAAAATGACATTAGGTATTTAATTACAAATTTCTGTTTATATCTAGGGTCTGGAAGGTGGACTGGTACTTAAGGTGTAGAGAAGCGAAAGATTTATTGCCCTGTCCTCAGCATTGTAAACAATACTTTAGCCAGTATGCTCAGTTTTGTGAACTTAACACAAGGCTACGAATCCCTTCTTTCTTCTCTTTATAACTAAACAACTTAAAAAAAAATCTGACTTTCAGACTTTGTCATAAAAAAATTACCCAAGTTCATAGAGCCATTAAAAGATCAGTACTCATGGTCCATTCTGTTGACTCTTAGGTTACTATCTTAAGTCAGGTTTAGCTTTCCCTTTGCCCTGTCCAAGAATGAGAATGGAATTAACACAGATATGACAGTCTAGGTGGAAAACTTCTGGAAATTTGATGAAAAAAGATTGAGTTCATGATCCATTATTATTTGATTTTGAAGAATATAAAGCAATTTTACACTAACACAGCATGTGTTAATATATTTTCAGCAGCATGAAACTGAAATCCACTTAAAATTATTTTTACTAGTACAGAATAAATGGGTGAGTAAAAGAGAGAATATAATGCCAATGTTTTCTCAAACAGCGTGCTACTCGATAGTATGACTTAGCTCTTTCATTTAAAAAGAAAACTACTGTCTCTAGAGAATAAAGTGTTAGTAAACCTCTCTTTTATTTCCTACATATCTGTCATCAGTTTGGTAAGATGATACACTGTTTCCTTTGGGTAGCCTGGCATAATGCAAGGCATCTTTTTATTTGTCTATATACAAACTAATTTCCTTCTCTCTAAAACCTGCCTCTTTAGATTGCATAGGACACAAATCTACACCCGCTGAAGAAGCTGCTTCATTGGTCTGAAGAGTCACGGATTTAAGACAAAGGTTTTGAAGTTATGCTTCCTTGCTTTCTTTAATTCATTCTGGACTTAAAAAATATCCTGTCCAAGATTAGGCTAAATACACCTATTGTTGTAAAATAACTCATCCTGGGTTGCCTAGCCTGAGGCTAAAAGTGCAACAGTTACTTTTATAATGTTCATGAAGTTACAGAAATTAATAGATAGGTTTATTGCAAATAATAAGCTGGGGATGGACAAAAAAGCAAGGAACAGGTATTTTCAAAGTATTCTTCTCCCTTGCCTTTACTTCCCCACACCTGTTTCATCAACAAATACATTCTTCCCCAGCTACAAGCACATTGCACAACATAAAGTTCATAGGTCAGCAATTAATTTGGGGGACATAAAAAACTATTGGATAACCCAAACAGGATTTTTAAAGTATTTTATCTGTGTTCCGTTACACCATATTATTTTTAAGACAAGTTATCAAAATGTCGGGGGGGGGGGGTGTATACAAAAAAATACTTTGATATCATTTGTATCTAAATAATGTAGAATCCTTCTGTACAAAAGAAATACTATGGAGTCTAGAGATAGTTTTCTTTTTGACTGAGCTTTTCAGTTTGCTTTAATTTTGGATTTAAACATAATAAACTCAAGTGCATTAGATCTGTTGTACTTCAAGATTACACTGACACTAAAATTATCTGGAAGTCTCCTTTGAGGCAAAGGTAAACACTAATCAAAAATATTTTGAAATATTCTTAATGGTGATGGTGCATATTTTTAAGATTGACTATTTCATGGCTCAAATAACAAAGGAGTAAGAGGCTGACAAATGTCAAAAATCAAAGAAACATGTAAATGGGAGTATGACCATCAGTAAAATGGCTCTTTATTATGCAGGACCCATAAACATTATTGAACCTGTGGCATAAATAAATCAATATTCTTTTAAATACAAGAATATAGCTCAAAGAAGAACCTGCACTATACCTAGATCTTGTAATATTCCTATACAATTTTCTATTGCAAATTATAATTCAAAGCATTCTTCTTTTGCTTAGCTTCTGGACCTCTGTGTTTGCACTGAAATTATGTGCTGGTGTAAGAGACATGAGATACTGGATGATGGCAAGTATTTGGGGAAAATTAAATATGGCGCAAATTGTAGTCAGAGTAAGTTTGACCACCTTACTTCAGGTAAGGGGTTTTTGCCTACTTGCTTGCTCGAATCTTGTTTTATTCCCTTTAACTGTTAGATTTGTTTTAGAAAAGGAAGAAGAAAAGAAATTATGCCAAATATTGTCATGATATAGTTCCCTCAAAATTCAGAATTTTTGTTCTATTGGTATCTTGAAATATAATGACGGCCCAAAATAGCATACATTTATATACCCTCCTAACTACTTGAAATTTATCTCTAAATATTTTTTAAAAGAAGTCATGCAGATCAGCAGAAGTATGTATAGAGAGAAATAGTTGTTTTGAAGAAAAAAATGTTGAAGAACAGGATTTGTTCCTCAGTAGAATTTCTACCAAGTTGTCTTATTCCTATGCAATTGATTTTTATGAATTTGTTCCAGATATTTGGCCTGAAACATTTATAGTAAGTCTTTAAATATTTAGTGTTTTTTCAAGCCCCAGCTCTTTAAATACTGTAATCAGATGCAAAATTGAGCTATGGAAGAGAAGCTTCAAATCCTTACTGTTGTGAAATGAACTGTAGTACTATGGTCAAATTTCACACTGAAGGCCAAAAATCTGTAAGACAAATACAACGGTCTCATTAATGACCTGGATCTTTTTAGACCTCATCTGTTTTTAAATAATCACATTTTGTGGGTCAACTTTTTAGGGGGTCAGAAACAACTGTTCCCAGGCAGTAGCAAGGTGCACCGAGCAGGTGCTCTGTCTACAAGCAGGGAGACTCTCACAGCAGGCTTGGTGGGAAGGCACAAGTGGAACTGGGAAAAAGGAGCAAAAACATTTGAGTTCATTGAGTGAGGTAGGGTGTATGAAGGGTGACCTTGTTAATCTAATCTGCAGAGCCCTCACTTTGGGAAGCTGAAAGAGGGCAGGTAAGTTGTGAAAATGTTTAAGGTTATTTAAGTTTGAACCTGCCTGAGGTAAAGAAGCTGAAATTTTGTGAGTTCCGTCACTGCAGGAGGTATGTTTGGACATTGCAGTTTATATCCATGATTAATTTCTTACACAAGAATCCTTAAAGTTGCCTTAAACTTGAAATGAATATTCTTTTAGAGTTTTATATGTTGAATTTGAAAATAATTGTCTGAAATAAAATAAATATTCAATATTATAGGACTGCTAGTTCCCAAACAAATTATTGGGAAATTGAGCATGAATGGTGACTAATTCAACTATCTGTTTTCTAGATGTATCAGTAATATTTAACCATTATACTTGAATTATTACTTAAAATTATTTTCTTCCCTTGACACTGCTGTTTCACATCTGTATTTATTATCTATAACAACTTTAAACTTGCAGTTAGATTATTATTTCCTTTATCTATAAAGATGTAGCAAGCAGCAAAAAAAAAATCTGAGTTTAAAAAGCATTTTAAAACACTTTACAGAATGATAGTATGATGTACTTAGAGCATCAGCTGAATCTGTAGGGGGTAAATTGTCCTTGAAAGACACAAAGGCATCTTAAAGGGGAATTTATAATCTCTCTCTTGGGTTTGACAATATTAATTTGTCTCAACTATTTTAGAAGTGCCCTGGCCACAGTGACACTTTCCTAGGTGCATTCTAATAAGGTGATACTGTCTCATTAAAAGAGATGGCATTCAGCAGAGAACAAGACAATAACTCAAAAGCAATTGTCATGGAATATAAGGTGATCTGATATTAATAAATGACAGTTGCATGTAGTTTATGAGATCAGAATAATAATTCTGTAAACAAACCACAACACATTGTGTGTAGAGGCAATGCTATATTTCAGACTAATATATAGAACTATGCGGCATTGTTTTCTCAGGTAGGTTAGCATTTTCCCACTATCTATGAACAGCTGAGAGGTCATGTCAGTTATCAAATTGCCAATGTTGCAGGTGTTATGGTGTCATTGCTACCTGTAGGCAAGTATTACCAGGCTGGCTGTTGTCATATTCTTTGAAGCAATCATTTTAGGAACCATTGCCATTGTTTTCAAAAGGTGTATATCACTTAAACAGATCTTGGCAGCCGGCAGATTTAATTCTTTCCTTGGGATGCTGGAGGAAAATGATTCGTAGATAGGCTGAGGGTTTGAGATATTAAATGGAAGGGAGATCAAGAAAGTGCAGCTTATTATCTGTCCACATAGCAGAAAGAAACAAAAGCAACCAACATCCACACGTTACATCAAGTGAAAGGGGGGCTGAGTAGAGTAATTTGGTGAAAGTTATCTTTTTGCCCAGCAGTAAGGAGAGTAGCTGCCACATACTGAGAACATTTTTTATTTTGTTGGCTGCTGTAACACCAGCATACAACTCTCCACTTATTAAGGTTTTCTCAAGGCCATTTCTATGGGGTCATTTCAGTCCTAGAATAACTGATGCCGTTTGATTCCACAGAAAATAATTCATTAGAAAATATCCAAGCTGCTGGGTACATAGTTAATCCACATATTTCTTTTAAGAACCCAACAATGCTTTCATTGGGCTGGCTCAAGACCAATATCATTCTGGGAAGATTTTTGTATTTATTATGCCACTTTCACTCTAGCATAAAATTGCCAAGTTCAGTGGCAGTAATTTGGACTTAGAGTACGGTACGGCAAGGAAGTGAAGAATTACTCCCAGCTGGTTGAAAGACGTTTTAGAATAGTATTTAAGACATTAATTATTTAAAATTTCTTTAACTACTCAGGTAATTCAGGGCCAATACTTTTCTGATTTTCTACATTAGAACCTATTGACCATTTACAGGTGCTGAAGAGCCCATGAAGTCTTTATGAATCAGACCTGTCCTCTCCAGGAGCTGCAAAGCATCCTGTATGCTAGATTACGACTCACATCATCCCTAGCAGAAAGCTTTGCATGCTTTTGTAAGATGTCAAACACATACAAGTTATGGTAATTACATATTTCAGTCCATTGTGACCCAAGATATCAAGACTATTATTTTACTGGCAAAAGCTGACAATGGCCAATGATAGTGAACGACAGTAGATTGAATAGAACAATATTAGAATTTATCTACCAATGTCAAGGTGGTCCATTCTATTTCAGGTAGAGATCCTGGATAGCAGTTCATGCAGAGAATAGAAGAATTTGTATCTCCTATATAGTTGCAGGAAGTTCAGGACACCTGCAGCAGGCAGAGATACAGATATGGAGCTCACAGGCATGTCCTTACTCCACTTGAAAGGAACAAACCAGTATCAACTACCATTTTTGTCTCTTCTCTTCCCCAGTCACATCTTTTCAAATGCTCCTACTTGAAAACTGCCAGTGATTATGGCAATGCAGTCTGTGAAGAAAGAATTTCTTTTAGGAAATCAAAATCACTTTGGTACTTCTGGGTCAAAAGCCAAGTGTTATATTCTATTGGAAAAGTTATCAGAAGTTCACATACTGCTTGCAATATCAGTGTTATCAGTGTCAGAGACCTCTCACCAAGTAGCCAGATTCACTCTGCACTAACCTGAAATTCCCAAGAATTCCAGTCTTTGTGCTATAAACACAATTTATTTCAGTATAAGGTACGAATAAATTTTAAATTTTAAGGAAAAACATGGTTATTATAAAGCACTATGCCATATTAACTCCTATTTTAGCATTAATAGCTTTGATTGAATTAAACCATTCCTTTCAAAGCATTTTGTTTCAATGTCCAGATTTTTTTCTAACAGAGACTCTATATACTTTCAGGAAAGATGTTCCTTCTTTAAAGTCTAAATGTAGCTTTTATCTTGATAGGACACATCCACGATGAGTGCCGAGGGATCTGGCTGATGTCGTTTCTAGGCCACTCTTGATTATCTTTGAAAGTTCATGGGAGTCAAAGGAGGTTCCTGAGGACTTGAGGACTCCTGTCTTCAAAAGGGAAAGAAAGAGGGTCCAAGGAACTACAGACTGGTCAGATGGAAAGGTGATGGGGCAAGTAATCCTGGAAGCCATTTCCAAGCCTATTAAGAAGGTTTGGTCACCAAGTTGCCAAGAAGGTGACTGCCAGTAGTCAGCATGGACTGACTGGGAATTCAGGCCTGACCGACCTGATAGGTCAGTTACTGCTGGTGTACCACAGGGGCTCAGACTGGGCCAAGTACTGTTTAACCTCTTCTTTAATAACCTGGACAATGGGACAGACTGCACTCAGCAAGTGTGATGATACAAACTTGGGAGGAGTGGCTGATAGACCAGCCACTGTTTGTGTTGCCGTTCAGAAAGCGAGGTTGGAGAGGTGGACTGACAGGAATCTGGGGAAGGTGAACAAATCAAAAGCCCACATCCTGCATCTGAGTAGGAATAGCTTTATGTATCAGTACACACAGTAGAGACCAATCGGCTGGAAAGCAGCTTTACAGGAAAGAACCTGGGAGTCCTTGTGGACAACAGGCTGGCCAGAAGCCAGCGATGTGCCCTCGCAGAAAAGAAGGTCTCCTGGGCTGCACTGGGAAAAGTGTCACCAGCAGGTTGAAGGAGGCGACCCTTCCCCTCTCTCTACTCAGTACTAGTAAGACATATCTGCAGCGCTGGGTCCAGCTCTGGGGAAGCCAGTGTTAGATTCGTGAACTGGAACCAGTTCAGTGACAGGGGCTTGGATCAACTTACATACAGGGAGCAGCTGAGAGAGCTTGCATTGTTCAGCCTGGAGAACTGAATGCTCAAGGAGATCTTATCCATTTATATAAATACCTGGTGGGGGACTAAAGAAGATGGAGACAGACTCCTCTCATTTGTGCCTGGTGAGACAACAAGCACAAGCTGAAACAGAGGACATTCCACTTAAACGTCTGATTTTCTTTTTAATTTTTTTTTTTTTTTTTTTTAATGGTGATAGTGGTCAAACACTGGCATAGGTTTCCCAGGGAGGTTGTGGAGTCTCCAGACTTGGAGATATTGAAAATCCCACTGGATGCCTCCCTTAACAATCTGCTCTAGTTGGCCATGCTGTGAGCAGGGGAGTTGGACTAGATGATCTCCAGATCCAGATGACCAGAGCCTTCCAGACTCAGCCTCAACAATTCAATGATTCTGTGATTTGGTCACTTTTAACCAGCCATTGTTATAGCCTTTTCTACTAGATTTTACTTGGGTTTTAAGTTTCTACTTTTGAAAATCTACTTTTATATCATAAAGTTATTCAAATTTTTTTTCAAAGGAAGTCCGAATAAAGTTTTTATTTTCAATATAAATAGCAAAGTGCAACCTCACTGCTCAGTAATGCAGGTGTAAGTTCTGTTGCTGTTCACAGGCAATAGGAATTTATTATCAACAATAAGGAAAACATTTGAAAATGAAAAACATGAACAACAAATTTCATTTGTTTCTATTTCTAAATTTATCTCAGCTGTTTCTTATTTAAATAAACTAGAATCATATTTGTTATAGAATGGAAATGAAAGCATATATTTGTTGTGGATGAAAAAATTACATATTTATGTCACCAGTATATGATGCTGGAACTGGCAGAGAAGTAGCAACCAGTGAGACTCTGTTCTTGCATAACAAACGTAACATTGCCATGGATTTTTCAAACTGATTTTTGTGAACTGCAAAATTATTTTTTGTGATTAGAAAAAATTACACTAAATACAAATTGTCTTGCCCATTGATAGGACTAGAAATTATTAGTAGCAGATAAAAAAAGAAGAGAAATAATATTTAGACAAGAAACTAAATGTGTTTCTTTTCTCTAAAGAGCTTGTTGCCACAGGTTACCTCTTGTCCAGCATTTCTGGCTTCAGTTATCAAGAGCTTTTAGCTCTGGAACCTCAAGATCTGCTGAATGTGCATTTTCCACTTGTTCCTAGTAGCTACTCACGTATATACTAGTCTTCAAAATATGCTTATATGACTATGTGTTACCTTTATTTGATGCTTTTGAGACTGAATCTTTACTTGTTTTTCCAGTATGACTGGATGAGAGGATGCAAATCAGCTATAAGCCATCAACTAGAAGCAAATGCGAATGTGGCCATACTAAGTCAAATACGGTAACGTAATAACGCAGATGCACGACTTCTGATTCAGGATCTGTTAACTGAGGTCCCGTACAACTGCATAGCTGACTCATACCTAGCCGTCTAGGTACATCTTTCTGCAGAAGACCAAGTAGATCTACTGCTCCCTATGCATGTACAGACAGTAAATGACAAATGAGTGATGTGATATAGCATACAATTGCTGCACAGCACCAATGTCTAGGGAAACAAGACTTGATTGTGTTTGCAAAATCCAGTGAACTTTAATACAGCCAGAAGCACTCACATGGAAACACCAAAGAGCTGCTGCAAAATAGCACCATTTATTTTTGTATCTTTCAGATTGTGCCCACCTGCAATATGGCTAGGGTGGGAGACAAAACTCCCCAAAATAGTTTGTTTATGTCAAGCAGATCTCTTATAATGCCTTGTGGGTAGCAGCAGGTGAGAGAGGGCAGAGTCTTTGGTCCAGGAGAGGATGGCTGTACTGTAAGTCAAGGAAAGGGTTTCAGCAGATGCATGTTCCCTGTGAGCACAATTTCCTGAGGAAAGTGAGATCAGATTAAAGCTGACAGCTGTAGGAAAGGAGCTGGTGCATGATGGGATAAGAGATCCCCTCTCCCACCACACACCAAAAAAAAAAAAACAACCAAAAAAACCAACCAACAAACAAACAAAAAAAAACCCACAAGAAGAGAGCTGAAGAGAGAAAGCTGAATTTAGACAAATAAATCACTACATAACCCTTTTCTAAAGCATACTGCTTGGCTCAAGTTGCAGTGAGACTGTTGTTCCTAGGAAAGCATGGCTGAAGCCAACAGTCAAGCTGTTCAGAAAGCATGGAAGTGATGGTGCTATAGACACATACTTTTCAAAATGAAGGAGGAAGCACTGATTAAATGGTTGTTACAGAGAGGCAGTAATTAAACTAGCAAATTAATCATTTAGAAAAGCTGAGTTTTAAATGCAGAAGTTTTTATCTCTGTCTGTGCTTTTTTTCCCAGTTTATTCAAATATCAATGCTTTGGTGGTTTGGAGAACTTTTAAATGACCCACACAGTCTGTAAATGTTATGTTACTCCATTTATGCAACAAGTGCTTGTTGTGGTTCAAGCTGAAATACATCTGTCTGGAAACTCCAGAAACCCTCCAGCTTTAACTCTTTTATTGTTACTAGCCTATTAGCCAGAATAGTTTTACCACTCTCCGGGGAGGAAAAAGAAACTGAAAATAATATGCATGATGTATGATTTATTTGGTAAGTAAATTGTCATAAACTATAGAACAACTCTGAGCACCATGATAAATCAGTAGATAATAGGTTTCTGTATTTATTAACATGATAAAATAGACTAGCTTATTTGGTTCTAAATGGCCACCTAATTTTGTGAAATCGCATGCAACTGCCCTGTACATAATATCACAACTGAACAATGATAAACACACATAACTCACACATTCTCTGTGAATGCTGGGGATGACAGAAACTCAAGGGTTTCAGAAGTGTGTTTCCAGATATAGACACCAAAACTGTTTTTAAAAACTCTCATAGCTTTATGTCTTGAATTTGCATGTTTATTGCCCTGAGTTAATCTGGGAAGCCATCTGAATTTTCTGCTAATGAACAAAAGAACTGTATTTTGGCTACTTTGGGGCAGCAAGGAGCATTAACATTTGTGCCCTTCTGGAAAAAAAGTGAGAGACACTACTGAGGTATGATCATTCAATCCCAGCATACATTAGCTTGTTTGATCCCTGCTGGCTGATCAAGAAAGTCAGAGGACTCCTGCCTCCACAAATACCTATACATTACAGAGTCAGAAAATGTTTCTAGTCAGAGACTGTTATATTTTAGAAAGAAAGTCATGCAAGTATTAACAGCTGTGCACACACTTTTAGTGCATAACCATCTCTCAGGCTTCCTCTATTCCATTTCCCTCAATTGCTCAAAAATCCCTTGACGAGAATTCTTTTTTACTTGGAATGAGAAGATCTTGAAAGACGTAAAGGACAGATAGCAGGCCAGATGAGGCAGGATGCCCAGAAATAGGGTCAAAATATTACAGGGTATTTCATCACTGGTGAGAACACTTTATTATTGAAGAAAGGATATGTAAATACTGGATTTATGTTCTGATAGTAAGGAACAGACCTGGATTTGGCCTCATTAAAAAAGAGAAAATACCTTAAATATGACTGTGGAACAACTGATGCTTCTTATCTGACAGCACAAAAAGCAGTTAAAATGTGTCTGTGAAACTCAGCAGCATCATTATATACAATGATGATATATAAGTTTAGACAAGCCTCTCAGAAACCACTGGTTTTTGCAAAGTATTTCCCACCTATTAGTGATGCCAGAGTAAAACATTCTGCTCATGCTTTCTCTTATTTCAGTCCAGGAGAATTGTCCCATTTTAAGCAGGCCAAGTATATTTTTGAAGACTGAATCATTTGGCCAGCACCTAGGTACTATTTTGGTAGATAAGTTAAAAAATAAACAAAAAAAACCCAAAAACAAACCAAACAAACTTGAAAGAACATAGAGGTATAATGAGGAACATTCTTGAGGTTTTATATATATTAAAAAACAAAGCTCCAGAAAACAAAGAGTGTTTGTTTATGGTCACCACTCATCATCATTAATCAATAGTTACAATAAAATGGTATTTAAAACTGTCCATTTTTTTCTCTATGTGTAAGGAATGACCCCATCTGAGGTAACTATCTGTAATCACTACCTCTTTAACAGAAGTCATTACATAAAAAGAGGCTATGCCTGTAACAGCATGAGTTGCACAGGGAGAAGAGTACCAGTAGTAAGAAATAGCATGTTAGCCACACCCTCAGATGAAGGAGCCGTCTGTTCTACTTTTCTGCCTCTAACAATGCCCTACCTGACCGCTGTCACTGTATCAAATCCCATGTCACTGCACACTTATCCTTGCTTAACCTCTTTTCCAGACATTACTGCCCTACCTCTGACAGTGAATGTCTGGAAAAGAGGTTAAGCAAGGATAAGCATGTAGTGACATGGGATTTGATACAGTGACAGCAGTCATGGAGGTGCTGGAGAGCTGATGATGAGGAAGGCTGAAATACATTAGACAGCACTTAGGCATAGCTGTCTTGTATTTATGCAGCCCTACTATCCCAAAAATCCTCATTTACCTTTTGCTTAACCCCATCGGCATACAACCCTACTCTTCAGTGGTTCTAGTGACCAGTTATAGATGTAAACCCGATAGGACTGTATCAAGAACACAGTTTCTAGAAACACATACTATGTGTGTCCCATTGAGGCACTTCTCTGTCATAAGGAGGCATGGGCCATTTAGGCTTGAAATGCTACAGGTAATGCTAACAGACTAGTCTTGTAACCATGAAGTTTTACTCCATTAAACTGATCTGCATTTTCTTGCAAGCAGGGGAAACAGGAATTCAATCACAGAACGGTTTGGGTTGGGAGGGACCTTAAAGATCATTTAGTTCCAACCCCCTGCCATGGGCAAGGACACCTTCCACTAGACCAGGTTGCTCAAAGCCCCATCCAGCCTGGCCTTGAACACTTCCAGGGATGGGGCATCCACAGCTTCTCTGGGCAGCCTGTTCCAGTGCCTCACCACCCTCACAGTGGTGAGATATTTGTTCCTAATATCTAATCTAAATCTACCCTCTTTTATCTTAAAGCCATTACCCCTTGTCCTAGCACAACATGCCCTTGCCAAAACTCCCTCTCCAGCTTTCCTGTAGGCCCCCTTTGGGTACTGAAAGGCTGCTATAAGGTCTTCTCAGAGCCTTCTTTTCTCCAAGCTGAACAACCTCAACTCTCTCAGCCTGTTTTCAGAGGAGAGGTGCTCCAGCCCTCCGATCATCTTCGTGGTCATCTTCTGGACTCATTCCAACAGGTCCATGTCTTTCTTATGTTTGGGCTCCAGACCTGAATGCAGTACTCCAGGTGGGTGTCTCATGAAAGCTAAGTAGAGGGGGAGAATCAACTCCCTTAACCTGATGGTCATGCTTCTTCCAAGGCAGCCCAGGGTATGGTTTGCTTTCTGGGCTGCAAGCACACATTGCTGGGTCATGTTGATCTTCTTGTCCACTAACACCCCCCCCAAGTCCTTCCCTTCAGGACTGCTATTGATCCATTCTCCTCTCAGCCTGTATTTGTGCTTGAGATTGCCCCAACCAACATGCAGGACCTTGCACTTGGCCTTGTTAAACTTCATGAGGTTCTCATGGACCCACCTCTCAAGCCTGTTAAGGTTCCTCTGAATGGCATCCCTTACCTTCACCATGATGACCACACCACACAGCTTGGTGGTGCTGGCAAACTTGCTGAGGGTGTACTCAACCCCCACTGTCCATGCTGATGACAAATATGTTAAACTGAATACAAACCAAATACTGTAAACTTCTATACTTTCCCAGTGTATGGATATTACTTTATTTTCTCTGTAATTCATTTCTTGAAGTAAAGTAAAGAAGAACTGTTCCTATTAGTTTATTTTGAGGTAATTTTTTCCCTGTGAATGAGTGACTTTTTTGGGTCTCATCTTTATTGTCATAACAAGAATTATTTACTTTAAAAAAAGAAAAAGAGAGGGGGGGGGAAAGATATGTAAATATAGTGAAAAACAAGAAAGAACTTAAAAAACAGAGGTTATTAGTTAATCCTTACAAACAGTCGAGAGAACATGGCCTTGGGAGAACTAATAGACAACATAAATTCCTCAAGTTAAGAAATAACAGGGTAAGCTCAAGGATAACCAAATGGTTAATGAGACCAAACAGAAAATTATGGCAACTTGTGTGAACTCTCCTAAGTAGCATACTACAAAACCCACCCTTGAGCAGAGAAAGCCTCCTACTAACAAAGCCCCTCCCCACAGAACATGGGTGGTGAAAAAAAACACACTGTACATTTAAATGGAGATGAAGATCCTAAGAACCAATGAGAATTAGGTGTGACTAAATGTAACCGTAAACAATTGTTCAAAGTGTATAAAGTGTTTTACTATGTGTTAAGAGATGTGCTAGTTTTGTGGATTTACCACCCAGCACCCATCTCTGCTCAGATATGCAATAAATGATATCTCAGCTTTGTGTGTGGATCAGCTCTTGCACACCAGGTGAAGAACCCAGATTTGGGATAACAAGTTCACTAGAATACGCTGAACTGATACTTCCTTAAATGACGCTGTGTCATTAGCAGTAATATCTTAAACTGAGACACCCTAATCTGTGTGGGTCCTTAACTAACAGTCTTGCCACAAGAGGCTTTCATTAGTATTCTGTATTTCAAAAGCTCCTAATGAGACCTCTTCAGCAGAAGGCATCCTTAAAATTGTATCCTTGACAAACATCTTCATAATTTTAATTACATTAGGAGAGGAAGTAGGAGAATGAAAAGAAATGTCTAAAATGGCAAGGATGAAAATGATGTACTAAGCATGTTCCACATCATGTAAAACAATTAACGTTTACTGAGCATCTACAATCAGCATTAAGTCTTCAGCCTAGTCATTAAAGACACCATTTCTGATGAGAAAGAGTGCAGTGTTTCATCCCAGCAGATCCAGTAGTACTATTGAAATGTAGGCATGGAGTTTCTACCTTAAATGCAT
This sequence comes from Falco rusticolus, assembly GCF_015220075.1. NCBI lineage: Eukaryota > Metazoa > Chordata > Aves > Falconiformes > Falconidae > Falco > Falco rusticolus. The sequence continues at coordinate 43,278,592 of NC_051191.1, read as the reverse complement.
TTGAATGCTAAATGACTTCTTCCATTGCGTGAGTTAGAAAACTGTCATTTCTTTCATGCATCAGAACAACTGCCTTCCAAATAATTTAACTTAAGAATCCAAACAGAGGTAGTAAGAATGGAAAAGTTTGTTATAGTCATCAAAAAAGGGGTTTTATGGAGGAAAAGATTTAAGTATTAAAACTAGTTGAATTTTACAGTGTTTGCGGTTTGCATTTTACTGTCTGGGTTTGTAATACCCTATTCAAGACAAAAGAGAAGCATTTAAACTTAAGGGACCGAAGCAAGAACATAAACCACAACTGCAACACAAGTCTAAAATCTCCTTTGAAAGAGTGGAAGGAAAATATTATGGTTTGAACAGAATATACAGAAATGTAAAATGCATGAACACCATAATAAATGGCTGGAAAGGGAATATATGAATTAGATTGCTCTGAAAATGATGCATTTACAGTGTCGTTACTGAGCTTATCTACTTAAATTGGCACTGAGATAGTGCCTAGATGTGTAATTCATTTTGTGGTTTTAGGCACCTGAATTTAAGTTCACCATGCATGAAGATAAAATTTTATCTTTCTCTGCCAATAAAGTTCATTTGGAATGAGTCTTTGACTGACAGTATACAGCGTTCTATCTTCAGTCTCTTTAAAGTATTATTCTAGGAAACAGCAACTTTGATTCTATCCAGAACTTTTGATAAATCCTTACTAGTGGCTACTATGCAAGATAATTTAACTAATGCCTCATTTACCCATAGTTATTCTTACCTTCCTATACAGTTTTAGAACAGATAACTCCCTGATCTGGGGAGAAAAGTACTCCCTTGTACAGATGTAGTGAGAACAGACATTCAGTAAGCAAGCTTTTGCTTTGTGTTAGAAGCTGCTCTAAAGGAGGATCGGCAATGTTCAGTGTGAGAACAGGTACAGGAGTGAGGCTAACACTGCACTCCAGTAATTTTTCTTCAGCTTCAGAATCCTTTTTCAGAAAGAGTAAGCATTTTTTGTCTGCTTTCAGACTGGAAACCTGGGCTTAACACTGGGTTGGGTCCAGATTTATTGCTAAGTAGCAAGCAAATAAAATGAGCTGTGGAAGAGGTGATTCTAATAAGTGAAAGGTAAGATAAACCTATGGTGTGTTGTGCCAGCCAAAAGGGTTTTTTTTATAGCTGTGGCAAACAGCTCACCAGTGCTCTAAATAATATTGCTTGTTTCTGATGAGAGAAAAAGAACAAAAAAAAGAAGGCAGTAGTAATAGCTTTATTTCACTTTCATTACTGTTATGTTGCAAGTGGTGTTCCTGTCAGTTACATAGTATGCTTCAGTTAGCAACTCAGTGGAAACAACAACAACAACAAAATCCTAGGAATCTTTATGCAATCACCAAATAATGAATGTGATCCATTTTTTATTTACCAAACCCCCGAACTAATGCCATCAAAAAAATGGTAAACAGAGCACATTAGTTATCCAGTTCCTTTTGCAAGACTGTGTGAATTACTCAGAAGCAGAAAGAAGTATTATTTCTGCATACATTCTTACTGAGATTCCTTCTTTTCCTAAAGCTTGTGGTCTTGTAATGACGCTTAAAATTACTGCAAGAGGACACATATGTTTACACATGTATAAACATGTTTACTTATGCCTGAATATGCCTAAAGCATAAGAATTTCTTTTTTTAAAGCAATATACCAGGAAAAGAAAGCAATAGGCAATAAAAATAGCTTGGATTTTAATGTAATTGTGTTCTTCTTTCTGTGATATCAATATGCATATATTTTCAATTTGCAGTTGGCAATTGCAAGGATGTAAAAGCTATTTGAAAACCAGCAGGAAGCAGAATTATGAAAAAAAGAATAGGGCAGTAGTAAATAACATGTTTCATTCTATCGCACAATATATGCTGACAATTCAACTTTATGTATCTATTTTAAGATGGTTTCTGTGATATAAACAACCATCCCGGATGAATTGAGAAATTTATTAATTGCAAAATACTTCAAGAAAATCTAGTAGTATGAAGATGTTTGGGCAGATTACAGTGCTTGTGGGTGGAATGTGCTTTACAGTCTTAAAGATAAGGCATATACGAACACTTGGCAGAAATTTTGATACTGTTTTCAGCCAGCAGTAGCAGATGAGGAGCAGGATATTAAGTATGTGGTGGTTTTTGAGCATTGTAGATTATCAATAGGTTTTCAGAACCATTCCAGCCCCAGATTACTCTAGTCTTTGAGAATTTTGATGCCACAACTGCTTTCCAGTTGAAGGAAAAGCCCACCCAAAAGTGACCAGATAAAGGTATAGGCAAGATACATACATACCTAGGGTTCCTGGTACATTATAGCATATTAAGAGCTCAAATCTTTAGTTTAACAGAAAAAATATTGCTTTATAGATTTTGAAATAAAGTATGAAAATTCAACCCAACTGTATCTTGTGCAGCCCAACCTGTCCAACTTTGCAGATAGTATAGTTACTGCTGACAGGTATCAGCAGCACCGACTGTTTCTCATAAGTTGCCACTGCAAAGGTTCAAAGCTTTGAGAGGCTCCTCAGTGTCACAGAAACAACACATGCCTGACTATGGAACAGTGTCTGGAAGAGAACAGTGCAGCAAATCCACTTGACTTTATTTAAGTAATAGTTTCAAGTAGACGGAGGCCTTGCTGACATTCCTGTATCTCTGAGGAGCCCTTACTGATACTTAAAACAGGAAAGTCAAGACATTTATACTGTTATCAATCTCTCAGCAAAGTGTAGAGGAGGATGTAGCTACCACATGTCGAAGCTGAGTGTGAGCCTCAGAGGAAACCCACACAGTGCCATGTTTATGATCAAAGAAGGAACTATCCCTCCCCTCTCCTGAATACTTCCTGAAAGAAGCTCTGGAGACATTTGCAGAAAAAAAAAAAAAAATTAAAAAAGAAGCTGATGGGTCAAGTGTCCACAAACCCTCTATACCCTACTGCCTCTCTGCTCTTGCTCAACACTACCTTTTCAATAGCATTTACCATCACACAATGAGTTAAATGATCAGATGGTTGCCTTTTGCTTTGCTTCCTATAGATGAAGTTGCAACAGACAGACTTCCAATGTAAGTCCATTGATTTTACAGTTATCTCAGTAGCAGAGACTGTTGAAGTCATTCAAACACTGCATTCATAGCCATGATACTCAAAAAAGTTAACTTCCGTTTTGCAAAACATGGCTAATGTAGACAGTGTATTTTGAGAGTCAATGCAAGTACATGTTTGCTTTTTGAGGTTCAGAGTTATGAATGGACAGATAAACCAGTAAAGGGCCACTGTCTGAAAACTGACTACAATTTTGAGTAAGTTTTCCTGAGGTTCAGTCTCTAAGGAAGAGACAAAGTGCAAGTTCTAAATTGCAGGAGAGTTTGGCAGTACAACTGGGTCAGGCCAATTGATAGCACAGCAGCTGTGCAAGAAGTCTCTTAATCTCAGCATATGAATCAAGAGAGCCATTTAATCTACCAAGCACTTTACATAACAACTTAAAAGCCTTCAAAAAACCGTAAATCTTTCTTTTTCTTTAAGTAATGCCAAGTCTGCCTCTTTGCTGCTGAAGCAAATGTAGGCTGAGCAGTTGAAATTTGGGTTGTTTTTTTTTAATGAGATCTGGAAAAGGATCTGGAAATAAAAATGTGATGTTTTATTTGGGATAGATTTAAGTATTTGGGGCATAAATTAAAGAAATGAAAGTTTGTTATCAGCACATAAGACAAACATGACCAGAAAGCCATTTAAAGGACTCTAAATCCTAGGTCCCATTTTCTAGTTTAATAGTTGATGTTCTAAGAGAAATACAAACCTGTGTGATACTCATATCCATGACTGTGTACAAACAAGCACTAATTTATATACAGAAAGCTGAACAGAATGCATGTTAAGCCCTTCTTTAGCTTTTCTGTTCCTTTGTGGCCATGAAATTTCAGTCCTCAAAGACATACTATTGAGTTTCTTAGGAGATGGAGTAAAGAGCTAAGATCCATTTGTCTTAACACAAATGACTAGAGTCATTGGGTACATGTGGAACATTGACAAGAGGCTGACAGCTAGGAGCTGGACTTAGGGAGCTCTGCAACTCTGGTGTAGTAGCTGTAGGCCAACGCTTGAAATCATGTTATATACATATGTTTGAAACATTGACACCCTGCCCTTTGACATACATTGACATGTAAGCACGATGCTGTCCACATTGTCCAAGGTGACGCGTATGCCATGTAAGATACAGTTCTTTCACACCACACTACCACTGGTGGGGCCAAGGGGTGGTGCAACTCTTACCTGTGTTCAAAAGGCATTTGCATGGTTGGCTGTGTCTGTCAGATGACCCAGGTAGTAAGTGTCCCTGACAGTCCACTGGAGCTATGGCATCACTTATGTTCCCGTGTTTGCTATCACTGACAGTGTGAGACACCATGTGGGTGCATTGCTGCTCATCTTTCTCACTGCCTCAATAAATTTGACTTATAATGTGTTGCCAGACTACATTACCATTTGAACCACATCGCCCTACCTACGGTATTGCTTATGAACCCACACACAACTTGAATGTGATGAATATTCATCTGGTATGACCAAACAAGAACTTAAGGCTTAACACGGCTGTGCAACTGGTCATGTGGAGAGAACAGTCAACAGGGGTTGTTTTTCCCATGAGAATTTTCATGTAAGAAGAATGTGAGTACAAGCAGCCTTTCTTACTCTCTGAAGACTGCAGGAATTCTGGTCATCTCTGCAGGGTCAAGCACCAAAGCTACAGTTCTCAGGATCTTTACATTCCTCAGCCTGCTACCTCAACTTTGCTCCCTACCATTAAATGTTACAGAGATCTTTTTTTTTAAAGTTTTTGTATGTTCCTTTACAAAACCTTAGCTGGCTATTCTCCCATTTCTGGGCTGTGCCATTCATTGATTTATAATGACAAAAAAGGAATTACCATTTGAATTACTTCATGAAGAAGACTCCTTCCTCTGACTGGAGAAGAAATCTAAGAAAACTAGCCAGTGAATGAATTCTTAAAGATCAGCCAAATCTGGAACCATATTGGCCTAGAAGTGTTGCCTCCACAAAGATCATAAGACCCCCAAACTATTAACTTCCTGGAGCTTACTTTAGATGTAACAATAAGTTACTTGAACAAAACCTTTCTTTTGGTTTGAAAAAAAACGTAAGTGTCCTTTTGTCCCTGCTTTCTGATTTAGTGTGTGTCCCTGTGCCTCAAGCCAAGTTTAGTAATAGCATACAGTCAGGTTTGAAGCCTCTGTGAGTTTCCGGCCAATCTGAAGCAGAGAGTGCTCCAAAATTCATGGGATATTAATCTCATAAGACGACATTGCAATATTAAAGTTTCTTAGCTTTTTTTTTTCCCTAGGCTCCTGAGAACTGTTACTGTATGAACTTGCAGAGTACTAAAAAGTCACAGCTGTAACGGGATTTTATTAAGAAGTTTTATATTTGCAAAACGAGTAATTCTTGTAAGTGCCATATTTTCATGTGACTAACCTATAGGTTATCTGTCAAAAAAATAATAATTCAGCAGTATTGAAGGTTATACATATGGATGGGTGATACAAGGCAAATTTTATTGAACAGAGCATTTTCCCTGACATAAAGCAGAGTTCATTCCTCTCTCCTTCTCTGGCACAGAGCAGTCCCTTGTCTCTCTGCAACACAAGTGAAGCTAATGGCAATGGACACTTTTTCACTCCATTGTGGGTGTTTGAGAATATGGTTCATCAGTGCTCTTTTCAAGGACCACTACTTATAAAGGGGGTGAGGTAACATGATGGATGGATTCTGTGTGTGAAAATACAGCTTAGCCTTAACACTTTATTTCTGATATTTCCTGAATAATACTATACTCTTTAGTGAATCACTAGCCCCCTAAGTTTCAGAAGATCTACCCTGTTTCTTTGTCAGAAATGGTCTATATCAATTCAATTCAGTTTAGACAGTTCCTTTCCCAAGATGATTACAATCTAAAATGCAGGCACACGAAATGGATGCAGGGCAAAGTGGCTGAAAGTGATCAGGATAGCATACTTTGTTACTGATATCTGTGTTGGAATCTAGACAAATATTCAGCTCATTTGGGTGTGTGAATCACACAAATGGCCTCACATTTAGCATTTCAGTGTCCAGAAAATCACTAAGCCACAGCCTCTCAGATGACCTAAACATCATCAGTTCTTTGATCTATCAAAAAAGCAGGCATTTTAAAATGTATTTTAAACAATAGTTTTTCTCCCTGCATTCTCCCTCATATTCTACTTATGTAAAGTTGGCCTATATTTATGCAAACTCAGTTTTGTTGCATGAAAGATAGTGAGTCTGAGTTTCCTCTTGGCATTCTGGAGTGCAAATTTTCTTTGAATTAATTATTTTAATTCAGTCACTATAATCAAATTCAACTGACTATCATAATTTATTTTAAGGATTATTCTGGTTAATGTATTCCTTACCACGGCAAGTAACCCTGGTGGATAGGTCTTAAAAGTTTCAAATGTCAGAAGACTTTTAAATGTTCTAATATGCTACTTTGAAAGTTTGACAACAATCCACAAATTCCCTCTGCTCTTACTCAGTCTGCTAAATGCCAGAGAGGGATTTTTTTTTTCAAGATTCTCCAAATGTTTTGCCACAGAATTGCTTAATTAACTTTCAGACTTGTTGCTCAGATACTTTCCCACCAGGAAATATTTTATTTAAATAAAATGAATAAACATGCTATGTTTGTCCTTCAATTCTATTTCAAAAAGTCTACTGAGATTTTCCTTTAAAGGGAAATATTATTAGGGAAGGATTCTCTAATGAATCACTTCAGAAACCAACAAAAAAACCCAAAACAACAAAAAAACCCCCAACAACCAAAAACCAATAAACAACAATATCGTATTGCTACCTTTGTTTTAATTGCAGTTAATATGACTAATTTTAATTTTCAAATACACTCTATAGGGCAAAGTGATTGTCAATAGTTATGAAGAGAATATTGTTATATTTAGCAGGACAGAACACTTTGAGAAAATAATTATAAGATAATAATTCTTAACAGGAAAAATTAGAAATCATATTTTAGTCTAACTGTATGGTATTAAGCCTCCTTAACAAAACCACTTCCAAACAAAAGCAATTCAAATCTATATTTGAATCTCTACAACTTTAGAAACAGTTAATTTGCTTCTAGCCATTTAGAAAAACTATGCCAGTTATTGGCAAATTCTCACATGTGGAAGCTCTGAAGAGGAGAGATTTACTGTACCTTCTGTGGCTCTAGAGCTACTTTTCTTTGAAGACTCAGATTCTTCTACATTGCATGGTTATAGAAGAGTTACATCAGTGAATTGAATGAAAGCTCAGGTGAATAATTTTAGGGAAATGAGCTCTAAAATGTGTCATTTTTATATAAAACATCAGATAAGAGTGGAGAATCTTATGAATGAATCCTTGCTTGTACATATTGAAGGCAACTCTCTTTGCCCTTACAAAGTATAAGAGGGAAGAATAGGGACCAAGATCTTTGCAACAGTTCCTTGTGGTATCAGACACATAAATGACTGCAAGCAAATGTGCTGGACAGACTCCCTTCTGTCAACAAGCAAAAAAGGCTGGACTGGAAAACTGAAGAAAGACTACGATGATGTGCTGGTAGAAGTGAGCACAAGCTGGACAGCATGTGAGCTCAGTCTATAGCATTAGAATTTGTATTTTCTTTCAAATATGTTCAAGAACCTAGAATTCCTGCAACCCAGCAGTCTTCTGCTGCCAGTAAACACTTCTGGAACTCTTTATTCCACCACTCCCTTCTGCTGGCTTGTCTCCATGGAAGGCAGCAAACCACTAAAGAGGTTGGCTACACGTAGTTCATCCTGGTTATTGAACTGTGTAAGGAACCATTATGATGCCCAGTACATATATTTTTTTAACTTTGTTTTAAAATCCCGACCACAGAAATTATATACATTAAGCTACATTTTTTAAAAAAAGCATTATTGTTATAAAGTCAGATGCTCATCAGGCACTCATCAATCAAGCAATTCCAAATTCAGCGTCTAGAAGTGAATATTTTGAGAGTCATCCTCTTTCCTGGCAAAATTTACTTCTACACAATCTAGAAATCTATGATTCACAATAAATTCTTAATAAACATCTTAGAACTTGAAGGCATTGTGAGGTGGGACAGTATGTCTTCAAAGGAACAGCATCCTTAAGTCATGTATAGTGAATAAGAGATGTTTCTATCTGGCTTAATTTTCAAATGCTGAGCCTTTTTGCACACAGTGTACACCATCCCAGAAAAGCAGTTAAATGCTACTTTTTCTTGACTTTGGCAGACAACTTTCTTTCAAAATACTGATTTCACAAATTGCACAGTAAGTCCCAAAAGTCTGTGAACTCTTTGCTGACAGTTTGCATGTTAGGATGCAAATTTGTACTGATACAAAAATATAGAAATTATACATACTCATTATACCTTTGTAGTAAGATTTAAATTAACTTGTGTCCCTGTGAATGGCTGTAACTAGTACAGTGAAAGCTTTTAGAGTGTGGGCAGATAAATCATGGACTTCAAATTTCAGACCAATGCAAAATAATGTCATGTAATTTAAAACTTCCATACGCTATTTATTTTCATATCACTTTTACCAAAGTATCCTCAATATTTCCAGTTGGCACAGTGTTAAAGGCACAGTAAAGTGAATCAAGGTTGTCCCCAAAAACTTGTTCAGGCACCCCAAATCCTGACTAATTTATCATATTATGGGAATATGGAAAACCCCACTCTCAGGTGAGACCTTGGAAAATACAAAAAAGAAAAAAAACCTCCAAAAAACAAACCAAACTTGAAATGTAGCAAGTAATTGAGAGTAAGAGAGGAATTTAATTAGTATTTAAACCAAGGTGACAGTAAGTGGTGAGTAGTTGTTTTTGAGCTCATTTTCTCAGGGACAAGCGGTTTAGGTGATCAGGTTCTGCTTTCCATCTGCATTTTCCTCTTCATTTCTTTAGAAACCTCTCCAATTTAGCTCAACAGAGGAACAGAGTTTTCAAAAAATGTTATGTTCCTACAAGTTTCACCACTTTTGGTAAAACAGAGCCCTCTGTAGCGTAGATAAAGGCTGTAGGGCACGTTCCCATCTGTTTAGACAACAATCTACACGAGGTAAAGCTCTTCTCTCAAATGTAGCAACAGTTTTAATAAGCACATTTAGGAAATGAAGTCTCACTGTTTCTGCTGCTCCCTGTCTTATTAACCCACCTCTTGCAGAGAAAAGGCAGGCAAATTAAATAGAAGGAATCAGTGGAGATTTTTGAATCCCCAGATCACAGATCTGTATCAAACATAAAGAAAAGGAAAAGAAAGAACCTACTCATGAAGACAATTGTAATTACCTTCCCTACAGAGTTCTTGTAAGGATAACTGATGTATGAAGACAGCACAGGGAAATTGTTTGCGATGTTCTTTACTGAATCTGTACAGTAGATGTAGCCAAAATAATCCACATGTGAATAATTCTGATGATCCCCCACTGCTGGAACAGCTTCATGAAAGATTGACCCATATCCCAACTGGTTCCAAACATAAAAAAAAATAAAGCAACTGGCTTCTGTTGCTGACTGACCCTGTACTAAACTTCATTTAACTGGAATGAAAACTCTGGCCTGGTGAGTTCAGAAGATATTTAAATAGTCATTATTTTATTCCCTAAGGCAGATCACTTTTTGACTTGTAGAACATTTCCTATCAAAGATGGGATTATTTTTTTAGTCCTTAGATTGTTTAAGATTTGTAAGAAGTATTGATTCAGACCTTATATAAATTTTTACATTTGCTATAAAGATGTCAAATATTAATTTGTCATTTGGCATATACGGTAAATGATAAATTACCAGTTTGGTATATCACTGATATCACTGAAATCTGTAACAGCACACTGGAAACACAGCTAAGGCATTTGTACAGCTTTTGATTAAAATTAATTCTGAGTCCACTAACAGTATAATAACATTTAGTGTCATTCATTTTAAAAGTGTTCTGTGTCATAGGGGAAGAAAGCTATTATCAAGTCTAGGAATTAGCGGAAGTGTCAAGCAAAAAAATAGCCTGTCATACTGCTGCTAATACTGCTTAAGATCTAAAACACCTTCCTCTTTCACATACAACTTAACAGCAGATAAGAGTTGAAGTGTGTGCATTTGGGACCAATGAAAACTGTAGTCTTTGATGCCAAAGGATCTTGTAATTGGATACTGCAACTGTACCCTTTTACTTGGTTCCATTCCTTCCCTTATCTCTCTTTATAATATTGCCATCTATCCTTTCCTTTTTTCGCTTTAATAAGCTCAGAGACTTAGTCTTTCTGCTTTAGATCCCAGATCCAAGGAAGTTCTCCTACTGACACGGATACCTCAGCCTGTGGCACATCCTCCAAGCTGGTCTCCCCTCCACTTTACTAACACCTCATGCAGGCATCGTTAACCTGAACATTTTTGATCTACTGTTCCTTTCATCTGTGCCTGTGCAGAATCTGAACCAGTTTCCTTACATTTGAATGTCAGACCTTCTCTCTTCACTGTGACATCTGTGTTGCAGCACTGTCTGGCTGCTGGGACAATAAAAGGCAGAGTTTCAGCATGCCAGAGTACTGGCAGCCTTCCAAAAAAATCTCAATTGCATTTAGAAATTATTTTTGGATATGTCTAGTGAGACTTTTGAAGACAATGGGCAAGTACTGAAACACATTTCGGTGAATCTGTAAGAAATTAAGTCGTTCATATGGTTCCTACTCATCTATCAAAATGCAGCCTTGACAATATTATGTAATGTTCCCCCCATACACCATTGCCCTCCCCCTCCTGCATGTCTTATCCAAGATCCATCAGAAATAAAGCATATTTAGAGATTTTTCTTGTTTACTCACATTAGAATAATTCATATTACTTAATATCAAATGTTATTTTCTTAAAGGAAAATTAAAAATATCATCACTTTTTAAATTGAGTCTTTATTGCTGCTAGACAGATTTTAATAAGGTTTTACAAATCACACCAGAGAAATCTAACATGGCATATCTCAAATAGCAAACATATACTTTAACCTATTATTCATGGAAGCTCTCATAGGAAGTGGAAGACTATATAGCTATTGAGTGTTTAAAATCTTATTGATATATAGCATCTTTGCCAGTTAAGAAAAGTCAGAAAATTTCAAGGATGTATTGTTAGCCTTTGTTTTCATTCTCTGTATTTTAGTGTCTTACACTGCATATCCATCTCAATAAACTAATTCCATTCTTTTATGATCTTTCTTTTTTAAACTTAGTTTAGGCCTGCTCATTTTCAGGATCCATGTTATCTTGAGAGGGGCAGAGTTGTTTGGGATTTTTTTGCTATTGCATTAATTTTAATTTGTTTCTTGGGAGGCTTTGGCGGTTCTGTTGTTTTGTGTGCATATGTGTTCAGTGTGGAAAAAATATGACATTTCTCATCATAGTGAGATGGCATATGCAAGACTAGACATACAGCACTAACATACCTCACAATAAGTGAATGCAGTTCTTGTATTCTCCTCTCTGAAACAGATGCCAGAGGCAAACTTTCAGGAGAAATTTCTGAAATGGAGTAATGTTATAGTGAGAATATTTGTAACCATCTTCATCCTCACCCTTTCCCTTCATCCTTCCAGTATTTTTACTCTCACATTTAACTTTTAAAACTCAGATCTATTTAGAAATTTAAATAATTTTTGTCTTCTTCCCCTTTTTCTTCACCTCCAGAGGCAAAACAGTGGGAGAGAGAAAGTGCAGGAATTAAAGTATTCTTCATTGATTGTAAAGAATCTTTGAATGATTGGGTGAACATTGATTTTCACTTAGCTGACATTATGAAGAAAGCTAAATGGATATCTTCAACAAACAACAAAGTCCTCCAAATGGTGTTTCATAGTGAACAAAATCAATCAACTTGCATTTGCTAAACCTTGTTTTGACTATGAAAAATTTAAGGAAAGATTTTGAAAAGGACTTCTTTAGTATATATTAAGCTAATGTTCTGTGTACTGGAATATTCTATTTTTAAGTGAATTAGTGAATTTATTATCTTCTGGAATTTAAATTTTGAAATTGTGCTTTTTACTTACAAACAGGTACAATTTAAAATAGGATTTTGGAAATGGGTAAAAACATGAAATGAATATTTTATTCCTACAAAACATTTCAGTATGACTTAAAACTAATGTGTAATTTAGGTTGACCAGAAACATTTTTTTTTTTTGATAGTCCATTTTAGCACAAACATGGGGGGCATATTCTTTGTCTAGAAATAAGTTTCCTGAAAATATAAACATTTTATAAATCTTTGCAACTTTATGGAAAGGATTTTTCCATTTCCATTTGTTTTTATTTTAAGATGAAGCTTGAGATGTTAAGGAAAGCAATACCTAACATGGTATTTGTGGTGTTATACATCTTTGGATGGTATTGAAACATTGTTTTGGGAACAAAACAAAGGCCTTTATGTCAGTATCTGCAGACCTTAAGGGATAAAGGTTTTTTTCCTTCCCCCATCAGTCTCTCCAGGGTCACAGTAAGAACAAGAAAAAGAGACAAAAATATAGAAAGGGTCTTTCAGGTTGAAGGAGCAGAAGTTTCACTAGAAGGCTTCCTAAGAGGTTGAACCACCAGAAGCACTGAAAGTAAGTTCACATGGACAACTATGTGCATAAATCCTTCTGTATCGCACATCAAAAGGGTTTGTGTCATATATAATTCACTTCAACAATTTCAGCAATTCTAATTTTTAGATTTTAACAGACTTTCACACTTATGGAAACTTTTTATTTATAAAACATGTAAAAATATTAATAGAATTTATTAATTCTATCACATTTTGAAAGAGAATTTTTAAAGATGTTAATTTTAGTATGATTCAGTCTCCTTCTTAATGGTTAAAGTTCAAGTTGGTTCAAGTCCCTGATGTTCTTTTCATATTTTACATTAGAATAAGAGAAAGTGCTCCCACACACACAATTTGACGTTACCAAGGTTACTTCTAGTGGTAGATCATTGACCTCAGCAGTGGTGGTTGTTCCTTTTTTAGTAGAATAATATTTATCATGAGCAAATATCTATTATTTAAAAGTTTGCTCCTATGTACTTATTCCCATCGCCATTTATCCCCACATCCTTTTCTCCTTTATTCTCTCCTCCTTTCCTTCCTTTCCCACAATATTTCAATGGTATTGAAACATTCAGAAACAAAGAAACATAAAATTCCCAAGATCTAATGCCTTTTTAAAAAGTTTGTGATTTTAAGCAGTAAGTGATATCCAAAGGATGTCAAGGGAATAAATCCTATTGAAATTCAATCGTATTGGTTACTTTATTCTCCTTTTAAAAAAAACTCGTGTTAGATGATAGGAATTCCAAATCTTGATGAATTAAAATGCATATAATTTTGCATCAGTTGGTAACCTGCATAATTAGTGTTACAGAGGAGATTTCTGATAATGCATTTTCACAAGTGCAATGACTGAAGATATGTCTTTTAAATTATTATCTATTTTTATTATATTTTTATTGCCTAGCTCATATTTTAAAAAAACTTCAACACACTTTGTCCCAAACTTCTCTCTGAAAAGCATCTCATGTGCTGCTCATATTGAGATTATGCCATTTACCTTTAAACATCCTAATGTTATCTATTCATCAAGCTCTCAACTAAGTGAACTGTCTCTGCATTGAATCTTAGTCATTTTGCAGCACACAAAACCAGAATATTAGTTCTGGAAACCTGAAAAAAACCCACCAAAAAAACAACAACCAAACTCAACCTCCCATATTATTTAAAAAATATCTTTACGTTTTTCTTTCTTTTAATCTGTAGGAAAAAATATACCCTTCTTCTTGCTTGGAGCTACATTCTGATTCTGTTAGAAGGGCTGGCCCTGAGTGAGCTTACTGTTTTCACCTGATGTCACACTGAGATAGAGAAGGCTTTCAGCAGCGGTCAGTCTCATGTCTGAACCTGTAACAAATGTAGAGAAGTTATACAGAGCTTAGAGGAGAAGGACAGAAGCCTGAGTGAAGATATAAAAATATCAGTTCAGACCAGCTGAAGCTTGTAAAGCAAGTGTGTCAGATGTGTGTATATCACTCAGCCTCCGCATTAAACCCCACCAGGCAAGAGGCTCAGTGTAGAAGGATCACACAGCGTTGAAAAGAAGGTGGTCCAGGGTTAAGAACTGACACAAGTAGGAGCTATAAAGTGAGTCATGGATGTCAGATGTATTTCAAACTAAAAAAACAGTTAGGAAAGCCTATGTATCTCTCCCTAGACAATAAAAGCACAAAGGTAAGAAGCTAATAGGTAGAATACAGCATGTACATTACTCCAGTGTCAAGATGCTCCTGTGAGCATCCGAGTTACTGTCAAAACTATTTTGACAATAGGGCCAAGTTATTAATCCAGAGATATAAGAGTGATCAGAACAAAAAATCAACCTACACTGTACATCACAAAGAACAGGCTATCATGTGTTCTTTGAAGGAAGGACATCACTACAAGATGTACTGAATATATGCTGTAGACAGTCATCCACTTTAAAGACTGAGTGAGGACTACAGACCCTTCTCATCAAGGACATCAAGAGAGATACCTTGCTGAAAGACACTGAAAAAGAGCTATATTACCTGTGGAAGAAAGAAGCAAGAATGATGAAGCTACCACTACAGTAGCTTTTTTTTTTTTTTTTTTTTCATCAGGCAATGTATAGGGTTATTCAAAAACATCTGGAAGGAACTAAAATCTGGAAGGAAGAAAAGGTACAAGTAAAGCAGCAAAAGTCAATCCTAAATACATAGCTTGCATAGTAAGAAAGAATATCAAGGCCTAGCCTTTTAAGCAAACCTTTTATTTTGTTATTTTCTTTTCTGTTTTATGTTTGTTGTTGTTGAATATGATGGCTTCCACAAAGAAACATATATAAGAAGCAAATTATTCTGATGACAGAGGATAAATGAATGGCAGTAGTCATGACAGACCATATGATGTCAGACAAACAAATGGAGAGCAAAGGCATGTTTTATGATTTAATAACTTAAAGAACAAAACATGGGCTTGAGTCAATGTTTATTCTGCGGCACACTGTCACTTGCCTTAATCTTCCTATATTTCCTCCACAGAATCCCGAAGTGAGATTCATCATGGCATCAGAGCCATCAACATCAGAGCAGATATCCTTTGCCTTCCTTTCTAGTTGATGAAAAAGTAGTAGTACTTCAAAAGAATAAGCCTATTAATTTATTCTAGATTCTAATTTAGGGTGAGATGAGATCCTAAAGCTGCCTATTTCAATTGACAACAAAGGTAGCATGAAATTGCCTAACTTTACTACAAGCTTCTCTAAGTCTTCAAAATATCTGAAGTTACATGAAGCCCACCTTTCAGTTTTTCATATCTTTTGTACCCTTCCAGTGAACAGAACTATATCCATTTAGCAATGCATTTTGATGCACGCTTTAAATCCTGTTATTCTTATATTTAAAAGTTTCTTTTTTTACAAAGATTTTTACTGATCTTTCATTCATGAAGACACATGGCAGAAGTTAATAACACTTACAGTAATGCAAAGGAATGCACATGAACCAATGTATTTTTTTCTGTGTACACAGCATATATCTTGTAAAGAAAACTGGTTATCTATATGTGGAAGGGAACATATACTCACATATCCAATTCCATTAACTATTATCTACTTTATATGCAAAAATTGGCTTCAGCTTATATGGAAGTGGGTGCATTAATTGAAACATAAAAATTCACCCTCAGACTGCTACTAGAATTTAAATCCACGTATGATATATTTATCAGAACTGACTTAAAATTATACTTTCACTTCCTTTCATTTTCTTTAGGTTTTAATTGTCCATGTGAACAGTGGCTTGAAGTTTTGATTGATTCCTTATATAGACTAACCACTTAAAGAACTATAAAATAGGGAAAGGGCATTGTAATTACATGGTTTCAACTGCAGGTATTAGTATTCAAGAAGGGTGATTTTTCAAGGGAAGATCAAGGCTCACAATCATGTATTAGGAATCTTTCTCAACATAACTGACACATTAACTGTCAGTATCAAGTCTTGAAAACCACAACAGCTTTAACATACCCTAGCTATAACTGTGAAATGGTTAGCTGGCTGTCAGTTGTTCTATGGCTATATCTAGATTTACTTCAATATGATGTTTATTTTGTATTAGAAAAGCATTAAAAGTCTTGACAGTTATAAGGTACAAATTTACTTACTTCCATTTATTTTTTAATTGTCTGAGGCAGAAACCAATTTCTTTCAACATGCTTGAATAACACTTTTTAAAGAGGGCCTAGATCAACCCTGGAAAAATTTTATATTATCTCTACAGAAATTATATGCAACTGTATTGCTACCATAGTATATTATTTCCTATGACCCTTTGACACATTACAAATAGCATGTATATGAGCTGAAAATTTATAACATGGAATGTAAAAATAATTTCATCCCATGATGCAGGAGGCTTTGCCTGGACTGATGCAGGAAAAGGTCATTTAATGGTGATCATGACTTCTTGTTTCCTGACCCCCCCAAAAGGCTGGAGGCATATGTACGGTATTGTTTGAACAAGAGGCCAGACCTGAAATTTTTGCAAAAATGTTTCATCAGAGCCCTGTCTAATACCCTGGGTTAACACTGCAACTCTATTGTTACCAATATTTCATATAAATATATAACTGTATATAAATGTATCGATAACAATCCTGCACGGGAATTTGACACAACTCCTGTTTGTTCCAGGTACAGGTCTGGTCCCAGCTGGTTACAGCAATGAGAATTTCTGGAAATGGGCTCTGGATCCCAGCAGAGGCAGCTGCACCCTCAGCGACATTGGCAAACATCCAGCTGGCAAGTGAGGGCAATTCTCCTGTTGCAGAATTTTTCTCTCCTTCCTAAATGTCCCTTGACTAAAGTCTCTTTTCTTCCCCAGCCAATATTTAGGCCAGCCTCAGCTTCCCTGTTTATTCAGAACAATGTAGCCAGGAGGAAGGAGAGACTGTCTGGTAAAAAGGCTCTGCCTCTGCTTGCATTGCTCACAAACTGTGAATATTAGGCACACTAATTAATGATGCTTTGTACTAATATAGCTCATTTGATTAAAGGTTCTAAAAGTGATTTTTGTGTATTGATTGATGCATCATGCTAGATCCTTAATATAGACAAGCATGACATCTGTAAAACAATACAGGAACAATAGGAACCACTAGGTTTCAGTCTTCTGTTACTTGTGCAATAAAATCTGAAAAGTGGAAAAAAGTTTTACCATAGATGTTATTTTTTAAAACCAATAAAATTGTAATTCATAAGTATAAATTGAAATTACAATGCTGTAACCATCTTTTTTGCCCCTAAAATTAATGTAGGCCCAAGGAATAAATACATGATTCTGACAGTGCAGTAGTGATTACAAGGAAGTATGGTGCTAAAGCAAATGTCCTGTCTTTTTAGCATTTCAAAATAATAAAATGAAACAACAAATATTTCAAACTTTTTCTTCATTGAAAAATTATATACATACACACATAGGTACATGTACATATTAGTTCCTCTAAAAATTAGTTTTTCTCCTTAATTTATCTGGATTGCCCGCTATTCTAAAGATCTTTTGGTCTGCAGTTTTCCAAGAACTTTGACATATTTGCAGAAGCATCAGCACAAAACTTTCATTAGATATGGTTTTATATTTACATCAAACACTGGTGGTCAGAAAGGCGAACTTTTCAAGCCAAACCTTATGTGCAAGGGAAGCATGCTTTCTTGTTCCCAGGCAGAAAAGGAAAATCTGTTTATAATATAACTTTGAATTTCTCACTTCAAGTACTGATCTTTGTGATAGGATAAGAGGATTTTTTTTCAACAGAGACTTCAGTGTTTGCCATTTTATTGATCTTGTTAGTAGATTAGAAAGATCTGAGTTTTCAGACAGCCCCAGCCTATGGCAGAGCTGACTGGTATGATGGGGCTTGTTGCCTGATGAAAAGGATTAAATCCTGCCTGGACATGCACAACCCATCTACTTTACACAATCAATTTGTGTATCTGTACCATTACAACCCAGGTAGCTAAAGCTAGGGCCACAGTGCACTTGAATGGTGTTAGAGGTTAATAATTTCAAAACTGGGAACCAGTTCTGATGTTGTTCTAGTCAAAAGTTAGCACTAAGTTGAATAAATACTACTATTTGGTTTATTCTATATAGTGGAGTTGTTTAGCTCCATGTTTATATGGAAGGTAAGGCTCAGTGCATGGAAGCAAAAATGCACGCATAAATATTCCAGTATCATCCTGACAGGAAGAAAAAAACAATTAACATGAAAAATGTGTTAATCATTAAGTCAGGAAAAACACAATGAGAGAAGAGTTAAAATTATTTCCCATCAACAACCTGTGGAGGAACAAAAATGATCTCCTAAGAAACCAAAGCACTTTTAAATATGAGAGGGCAATGAAAGGAAGGGATATGAATTTCAGCTGAACATCAAGTAGTGTGTGAAAGAAAGAGTCAGAAACAGTGACTGCTACATAAACATGCTCTTTTGTGACAGAGTACTGGTTTTATAAGCTTGAGGTCTTAGGTTTACAGAAGAGCTTGATCCCTCACTACTTGCAGAGGTATGTTCTCATTGCAAACAGCATGTTGATCCCTCACTACTTGCAGAGGTATGTTCTCATTGCAAACAGCATGTTAGGTGGAAAATGCAAAGACCAACCTTTTTGATCTAAGCTCCTGACAGACAGATACAGAGTGTAGACACAGAGAGATGCTCAGAATGCTGGCCATCCCTAAAAGTATGACCGTTTCCACATCTCCATGCAAATACAGCTCCAGAAGCTGTCCAAAAGCACCTGCCCAGGACAGTGTAAGAGCTGGCTGAAGTAGGGGACCGGGGAAAGAGATTCCTTCCAGTAATCAGTTATCCTAGGAAGGTGCTTGGTATAGAGGAAAAACCATATACCCTAATAAATCCATGAAGACTGACAGGAAGTCATAACAGAAAAGTAAGGTGAAAATAATCCACTGCAAACACAATACTATATGTGTGGCATTATCATCTGCTCACTCTTTGCTCACCTAGACAAAACTTTAAAAATCTTGGGAAAGCCAGGCACACAAAATTGTGACCTTAGAAAGTTTATCTGAAGTCAGCAAAGAAATCTCAAAGAAAAATAACTCTACTTGTACAGAGGGTTTTATTCTGAGTTGCCCCCAGCATGGTCTCTGAACAGCTGAATATCCCATACTGTAGCTATCAGCTTGGCTTTTCGGCTTAAGTCATCTCTCTTTCAGGAGAGGCCATCATTTTCTCTTTCTTGGTTGGTTTTCTGAAAATTGTGGCACCCTTTCAATTCACTATTGGCCTTACATACAGAAGATCAAAGGGAAGGAGAGGATATGGTCCATAAATCACAAAGCACTGGTGTAAACTCTTGTTCCCCATGTACACAGACAACAGTTATAAAACATTTGAAGGATCACATTCTCGTCTCCTTCTCTACCTGCTTTACCCTGTGGTGTCTAAAATAAAGTATTTTTGGTTATTTGTTTTGTTTTTAAACACTTATTCCAGCAGCTTTCTGCTGAAAATAGGTTACTGTGAAACAGCTGCTGCCTTTGTCATTGATTAGTTTAAAGCTATTCTGACACAAAAACTGGATATTCAGTCACCTCCATTTGTCCATGATATTCTGCCACATTACAGGAAGATGTCAAGATTTTATTCAACAACATTTCTCTTGTTCCTGTTTGTTTCCATGTCTGCAGAGTTTTTTGGAGATTTTTTGGTGGTTTTTGTTGTTGTTGTTTACTGCACTATTTGTTAGTTCAGTTTCGTGTTCCTGTGAGCACAACTCAGGATTCTGCCCTCTGCAAAGCAATTTAGAAAGCTAAACTCCCTGACAAAAGTCCCATGATTCACAGAAAAGGCCATGAGGTTTGCCTCAATTTCAGTAATCAGAGGAGGTCAGGAAGGTTCCTTTTAAGCCTGGAAGAGGAGTCTTACTGGTTACTGTGCTGCAGCATTGAGCTTATTCTGTTCTTGCTAAGGCTTTAATACCAGCTCTCAAGCAAAATATTTCTTCCTTGATTTTCAACTATGTGATCGTTAACATATAGGAATACACACTATAACAGCACTGGGGTACAACATGAAATGTAATGTAGATTATCCTGCAAGATATTTGAAGGCAACTGAAAATATGGCTTATTTTAATGGACGGTAATGTGGAAATAGAAGAAATGGGGATTTTTTTTTAGCTTAGTCTATCACTACAGTTCCATGTAGTTATAGTTTCATTGTTAGCATACACAAAAGCAGCTCTGTTGTTACAGACAGATGCTTTCAATGTATGAGCTGTTCTTTCAGATGTATTGTATCTTCACAACAAATCACCTCACTATTAATATTCACAGTGAATAAAATTCAGTCTACTTTCTAGTTAGAACCGATATATTTATGACTTAACTTCAGATGGTTGGAACCCTTCATAAAGCTAACTAGACAATTTTCAAAACAAATTCATAAGACTTTCTCTAACAGCATCACAGAATGGTTGAAGTTGGAAGGGACCTCTGGAACTCACTCGATCCAGCCCCCCTGCTCAGGCAAGGCCACCTAGAGCCAGTTGCCCAGGACTATGTCTAGATGACTTTTGTATATCTCCAAGGTCGGAGACTCCACAACTTTCCTGGGAAACCTGTGCCAGTGCTCACAGTAAAGAAGCGTTTCCTGATGTTCAGATGGAACCTCTTGTGTTTCAGTTTGTGCCTGTTGCCTCTTGGTTACATATATTTGAAGTATGTTTAAAGTCTTTGTGTCACACAAAGTTTAAATAAAACATTAAATTTGAAAAATGTAAACAATAAACCATCCAACGTAAAAGGTTAGCTATGAAACCTTAATAGTGTCTATGGGCACTCAGAATTTGTTTTCAACTGTATGCAGGTCCTAAAATACTGATATTATAAAAGCTAGTCTTTTCTTCTTTTCATCTACAACTTGGCTTATTTTTATACAGTCATTAAGGCTCAAACCAAGCTAATTCTTTCTGTACTCCTTAAGACAATTTTTTAGTGGCATTAGAAATTAAGAGAACACGTGAAAATAGAGGAAATAACAATCTGGCATGTATCAAAAATTTTACCAACAAATATATACCCCCCAAAAACAGACATACATTTTATTTGTCATTCCTGAAACAAATAGACCTTTCCAAAAACAGAGGTCATAAAGTTATCAGACCAGCAATTGCTCAGAACATTCACCTTGTGGTGTACTCTTTCTCAGACACATCTTAAATAAAATGCTGACTAACAGGATTATTTGCTTTATACATCTCTAGGCATTTAACCACAAATACAAAATTTAACAAATGGTTAAATTATAACATTTCCACCAGTCAAGGCATCTAATCTTTCAGGAAAGACAAGCTTGTATGAGTTCATAAGGAGACAATAGATTGATGTGGTAAACAATGAAACAATGCAAGAAAAAATATTTTTTCCCCACAGAAAAGGACTTGCAGGACTTTGGACTTCTATGAGTGAGTGAGTGAATTAGATGAAGCAGGCAAAGCACTGATGAGCTGTATTTAACTGGTCGAATCTTTCCAGGAACTCAATCTTAATACTGAGTAACTGAATCAATGTTTAAGTGTTAATATAGAGATTAAAAAACTAAATTTAGATGTTTACTTTTTTAAAAAAATATGTACCTGTGTAAATAAGTTGTATGATTAGCAATGTTTACAAAATATCAAAGCAGTTTCCAAATCCCCTACAAGACTATCAAAAAATTGTCACTTTTCAGAGTAAGGTAAGAAAAAGTGATTGAGTATCTTTAAAAAATACGTAAAATTAATAATATAACTTTTCACTAAGGAAAGATGACACAAAGCTGGGTAGATGGTCAAGTCCAAAGAGTGGTGGTGAATGAGTTACATCCAGCTGGCGGCCGGTCACAAGTGGTGTTCCCCACGGCTCAGTATTGGGGCCAGTCCTGTTTAACATCTTTATCAATGATCAGGATGACAGGATCAAGTGCACCCTCAGTAAGTTTGCAGATGACACTAAACTGGTCAGGAGTGTTGATCTGCTTGAGGAAAGAAGGGCTCTTCAGAGGGATCTGCATAGGCTGGACCAATGGGTCGAGGCCAACTGTACGAGGTTCAACAAGGAGAAGTGCCGAGTCCTGTGCTTGGGTCACCAACAACCCCACACAGTGCTACAGGAGTGTGTTGACAGCGACGAGTGGCTAGAAAGCTGCTTGGTGGAAAAGGACCTGGGGGTGATGGCTGACAGCTGGATGGACATGAGCCAGCAGGGTGCCCAGGTGGCCATGAAGGTCAATAGCATCCTGGGTTGTATCCAAAACAGTGTGGCCAGCAGGACAAGGGCAGTGGTTGTCCCCCTGTACTCTGCACTGGTGAGGCTGCACCTTGAATATTGTGTTTAGTTTTGGGCCTCTCACTACATGAGGGATGTAGAGTGCTGGAGCATGTCCAGAGACGGGCAATGAAGCTGGTGAAGGGTCTGGAGCACAAGTCTTATGAGGAGCGGCTGAGGGAACTGGGGTTGCTTAGCCTGGAGAAAAGGAGGCCCAGGGGAGGCCTTATCGCTCTCTACAGCTATCTGACAGGAGGATGTAGCAAGGCGGCAATAGGTCTCTTCTTCCAGATAACAAGGAACAGGACAAGAGGAAACAGCCTCAACTTAAGCCAGGGCAGGTTTGGATTGGATATTAGGAAAAATTTCTTCACTGAAAGGGTTGTCAAGCATTGGCACAGGCTGCCCAGGGAAGTGGTGGAATCAACATCCCTGGAAGTATTTAAAGATGTGGTGCTTAGGGACAGGGTTTACTGGTGGACTTGACAGTCCTGGGTTAACAGTTCAACTTGATGATCTCAAAGTTCTATTCCAACCTAAATGATTCTATGATTCTATGAAAAACAGTATCTGAAAACAACAGTTTCCATTAGGTATAGTTATAGAAATCAGTATGCACTCTTAAGAAAAACTCCAGTCATTTTTCTTATTAAATATTTTTTCTGAAATAATTAGTTTATCATGGAGATGTTCATATTATATTCTCTGAAATCCAAATATCTGTTAATATGAATGTGTATTAATGCCTTCTCACAGGTGTTCTGGTTACCATGGAAATTTAGTTGCATACTTATATTGGTTCTCTTTAAATGAGGGAGTATAGATGAGGTATACGTTTTCTGAAGATTAATTTTCTTTATTTACTGATTTGAAAAAACACCAAAGTTAATTTAAAACAATTATTTCCACTGACAAGCAGCTAGCATAAATCTTCAGGAAAGTGAGCCAGGAGCAGAAAAATCAATTTATTCAAATATGTGGCCAGAGCTGTTTGATAAAAAGGATAAAACCAATAAAAGTATTTCAACAGTAAATTTTTTCTGAGAGCAATTTGGCTACTGCTCACTGTCTCTTAACAGAAGTAACTACTAGGTACTATACTGCAAGATTTTCTACTATTTTTCAGTTACAAAAAACACAGTATGATATAAAGAAGTAGGACTCCTAATCCCCTGGATTCCCGTCAGGTCCATGGGACTTCAAATGGACAAGTGCCTTCTACCATGCCAACCACAGTGGAGATCTGTGCAGGCACAGGGCTGGGCTGCCAGGCATTACCCTTTAAGTCAGACTGGTCACACTGTGGCGTCTCTGAACGTCTTCCACGTTGAAATGGAATTTCCCTTCAGGGACCTTTCATGGAAATGGGTTTGACTGAAACAAGAAATATTCTGCTGGGGTCGATCCATGAATTTCCAGAGTCTCCCACATCCAATAGAGAGGGTAGCGGAATGTTACAGAATGTTTTCTTTTACAAAGTAATAAAAAAGAATGGTTTCAGATTTGACTAGAGATAACATGTTTTCATATTATTAACAGTTCTGTCAGTGTTTCTCGCCGTTAAATAAGTAACAAAAAATGGTTTATATTTTAATATAAGTTAATTAAAAATTGATTTAGTAAAGTAGCACTATTTCACTTGCTTATACAAACCTACCTAAAATATTCAGGACTTTCTGGTTCCATAATATAGTCTGGACTGCTATAATATTAGTAACAAACCAGACAAATCATTAAGGAAAAAAAGCTCGTATTGTGCACTTTATTGGGACCCAAAGAAACACAAAATTTGCAATATTATTACAATATTTGTAATCACTTCTAGAGAGACAAGAAAACTCAGGTTTAAGTAAGCAAAGTTCATGAAAAATTGTAGTGAAACCCTCTCCACTATTATTTTTTCCTTGATTTAGAGTAAGCATTACTTAGCAACAACTAAAACATCAGTGTGTTATCAACATTATTCTCGTATTAAATAAAAAACCCAGCATTGTACTAGCTACTAAGAAGAAAATTATCCCAGCTGAAACCAGGACAGATATCTAGATCACCATGTATCAATTAAAAGGTGGTGATCTGGAATGAGCTTGAAACCAAAGTCTTCTCCTAATTAAAGATGACAGATCCTGTATTAATAGTACATTTGCCTCTCCTGTGTTTATACTTGGCTTTTTGGGGGTTTTTTTTAGGTTTTTTGTTTTTTTTTAAACAAAAAAAAACCAAACCAAAAACAAACCAAAACTCTGCCATGATGAACTCTTGGTTTCCCTTCCTTTACTTGAAAGTACTATGAATCTGGGTGGCTCCTTCAATGATTTTGACTTTCCAGTTACATACCATAGCAGCATTTTCTTTAGTTCGTTGAATAGGAATGACCTGCCCAATAAAGGGAACTGATTAGTATATAGCTCTGTTTTCCCCTGTGCACCCTTCAATGTACAGCAAATTCTTGCAGTGTCATTACTCAAAGTGAAGTTCAGTTATTGGCAGTAAATATCAGCTGTCTTTTCTAAACATTGTGATTTCGTTTTATATCAGCCTCCTTGGCAGCAACATCATCAATGGTGTTCAAAGTCAGAGTTTGGTGGTCAGAAAAACTTAGCCATGAGCATCATTAACATTGACAAGTGAATCCCACTCATGGGCTCAATGGTAGCATGCAAAATAACCCCTCCTTTTCAAAGGCTTGATAAAAGTTTGCTGAGTTAAAGAAACTTCTTCCATCAAGTGTTGATTTTCATGAAATGGTCAGTTTCCAGGAAAGGTTTAATATGGACAGTCAAGAATTCTCCAAATGAGTATGTTTCCTACCAACTCGACTATTTTTCATCCTGAAGGCAAAGGAACTATTTATTAACTATTAACACAAGTCCATACATCTAAGTGAGTGTAGTAAGAGCTGTCTCGTTATTTATTTATTCTTCAAACAATTCTAGCTGCACTAGGTCATGCATTAGAGGCCCACAATGGAGCACACTGGAAAACTGCATTGTAACAATCTAGTTTATACTATTTTTCCTCATTATTATTCTGCTACTTTTATTCTTACTTTTAGTCTCCCCCATTTCTATTCTCCCACCTCCTTGTCTCAAGTAATTATTTCTCTATGTGTTCATTCAATGTGTTATGTTGAATAAGACCTTGGGAGACAGCTTTATAGAGGGAGGAAAGGCTGATCATTAATTATATTAAGTATAGAGCACTCAGCACGGTCAGTATACTCGGGCTTCTGGAGACATCTAGTGAACATTTAGATACAGAATATACTCCCTATTGGCATTGGCATCAACACTTCCACAACTTCACTTCTGCACCTGCCTGACATAATCAGACTTGATGCCTACCCTTTTAGAACTTTAGAATTTTGAGGGTACGTGTGGGTACTGAAGAAGACATTGTGTATGTCTCAACTTACTTGATCTATTCTTGGTAAGCAGTCACGAGTCAGAAGTCTCACCAATTCTTGTGCTGTGCAATGGGACTCGCATGATTTAGTTCACTGAACATTATCTAGAGAATCTAGGAGCCCAGGTTTCTCATTTCTGTTATGTATTTGACAGATTTGACCTTGAATCCTTTACACTTATTTTATATTTTACTGTGAGATCAGCAGAAAAAGAGCACCATCTAAGCACTGTTACAAAGTCAAAGGTTATTCAATGCTTTGTTTAAGCTCTTCAGTGGTGAAGTATATTTCACCAATTTTTCATGTGCAGCACTGTTTTCGTACTCCCACCAGCTCCTTTGTTACAGTGCATTATGGCATTAAATGTAATTTCAGAGAATTGCAGTTATCCTATGCATAATTGACTCCAGGACACAAAATTAATCATTTCACAGGCCATGTTCATTTTATTTCTTTCTCTCTCTCGAGCATAATTATGTCTTTATACTGGATAGACACATGATCTACTGATAAAATTAAGAGATTAATTACTTTCTCTGATTTCTTTAAGATCAGATATGGCACTTACCATAGGACAGGCTAATAAGATCAGGGCAGATAATTATGAATCTTTAAACTGTATTGTTTGCTGGTTTCCCTTTTAGATTACCAAAGTATTGTGTCTTCATTTTTAGGGCATGCCTCGTAAGTTAGGAAAAATTTCAGAGCTCTACTTTAGGTAACAAAAATTCTTTGGTCAATGTCATCCAAATTCTGTAGTCTTGATTGTACAATACACTTGATTACAGCCAATGAATAGGTGAGAGACGATGATACGGCACAATCTCGTGAAGCACTCAGATCTCTGACTATATGCGTGAGAGGGAGTAATAAGTTAGGAGGAAAAAGGGAATAATATTTTGCTACTGTTAAATTGGAGTTGGAACTAGATGATCTCTAAGGTCCTTTCCAACTCAAACCATTCTATGATCCTATGATATATTAATAATATTTTAATCTAATTACAATATTGATGCAATTATTTTTATCTTTAAACCTAGTCTTTAAATGTAAAGATAAAAAACAGCTATTTTAGACAAGAAAATATTTGGGGTGTTAAACTTCTATATTGTACCTGTCATTAATTCAGTTCAGAAATTTTTGTTTTAAGTTAAAGGTGCACATTTCAATTATATCCTTTTGCAGCAAGAAGTGTGCGTGTCTCTTTTCAATGCTAAATTATATAGGCTAGAAAACTCTTAGTTCTCTTGTTAGGGAATATTACCATTTCATTTGGAAAAAAGAAATGCAGCTTTTACCCTGTTAAAAATATAATTCAAAAAAGAGAAGTCTGGATGATTAATTCTACATGCCCCACTTTGCTTTTCAAACCCCCACCTTCTTGGCTGGTACATATACAGAAGGAAGGAAGAAAGTTCTCTTGGTCTCCAGTTTCTCCAGAACTTTCTTCTTCAGTAAAGCAGAAATAAGCTATTTTGTAAGATGTCAGAATACACACTTTATGAATAAAAATTAAATAAGAAGAGTCAACTAATATAATTTACGTTGCTCAGGAAGTGATAGACTGATGCTTATTTGGGATGAAAGCCTTCATCTCACTCAGAATCTGCAGGTCAGTGAAAACCCATTTCTGAACCTATGAACCTTCTTCCATGAATTCAGAATAATTCAGAAACTGTTCTTCTTGATGAATTTCATAAATATGAAAATAGCTGCACCAATCTTCAGAATGTTACTGGATCGTTACTGGACAGCTATTAAATAATGCATTCTACAGTAATAATGCTCTGTAGTTCAGCCAGAAACTCCTTCATTTTCCCATACCTTTGAAATAGGTCTGCTGCAGTTTGCTTGTGACATCAAATCTGAGATTCTGCCTGGAAGTGGGCTATCTATATAATTTTCAAATGATAGAAAATAGGACAATTTAAGCCATAATGCTGCTATATTTTAAATTATGTATTCACCATATATGACGCTGTTCTTCATTCATCACCCAGTCTGACTGAAAGGCCAGTGTTGCCTTCTTGTGTTTTCATGACCCTCTTCTATAGTAACATCTATGCAAAGATTGACATGCAGAGAATGGCTGAAGTAAGAAAAGCAAAATCTGCATATATATGTTACACCTATGTATCTATCACATATTTGCATATATGTGTATGGTCCTTTCAATGCATGTATGTCTGTAGAAAAACTTTTGCACAAAGCTCTGAAAGTTTTACATTTTGAAAATATCTATACTACCTATGCTTATGATTTTATTTGTCCCCTCTTAGCAACAGAAGCTTTTTAGAATGCTCTCTTTCTTGGTCAAGTTCTAGCAATACTTTCTGTAAAAATATACAGTTTTCTAGATTGTGATCTAATGAGATTTTTATTTGTTGATGCAATAAAAACAGAGCTTGCAGGCTTCAAAATTCAGCTTCAATTTCACACTTTCTTCACTGCCTTCTGGTGGCTTTCACACATTTCGCGCCAGTGGAAAACTCTGTAGCTCAGCCAGAAACCCCTTAATTTTCCATTCTGTCTCTGTGCTCTGCTGTACCTCACCTTCAGCTGCTTAACTTTCCTGAATAGGTCATATCTGAAGCCTTGCTCATGGTTTCTCTTGCTCATGTTCATTTCCTGTTCGTGCCTTTTCTTTAAATGTTTTGGGACTAGAAGGACTAGAAATACAAGCCTTGCAGCCTGAAGCTCCAGGAGCTAACAACCTTTTCCCATGCAAAGGTACACAGAGAGGAAAATGCCCACAGAATTGCTTCAGAAAGAGGGACTATATAGCTAATTATTTACTGGAGTTCTAATGAGAAAGGCACGAGTTCTCTGCTAAACATTAAACAGTGGAAGAGGTGTGTGCTTTTCTACTCAGGGAATATTTGGGAGTTATCATGAGCATAGAGTCAGATAAATATGGAAATTGAACATATGGGCATTTTGTTGCATTTTTAAAGGAAAATTCTAGAATGAAGCCCAGTTATTAGTACTCCTTGCAACAAAAGACCAAAGAGTTGAAAACAAAAGGACAGAAAATAATAAAATATACACAAGGGAAAAATAAACTAGATACATATTCTGACATGAAAGTCAACAGTGATAAGGCAGATCTAAGGGTAAAGGAACCAGCATAAGAAATGTTAGTCTGTGAGATAGATGACATAAAATATCTACACGGTAACATGACGCAGTGAAATAATTATGGGTTTCTGTGTAACTGAACCACATGTCTGCATGGACATCACCTATTGGAATAATACATGCTGAAGGAACATACATTTAACATGAATATTTAGGTATAATTTATGTAACTGATAGAATTTGATTTAATGAGAACAAGATGTAGATTGTCTTTCAAGAAAGCTCAGACAGCAAGATTCATCTTACAGGGCAAACTTTGAAGAAAAAGAGTCAAGAAATACTTCTTTACCCTGAAATACACAGTTTTAACTCTTGCTACAGTCAGATTTTCTGTCCCAATACCTAGGTTCAGTGTTGACCAGTGATGTCGACTCTGGTTTTTATTTAGTCTTGCAAGGAAGTACACTTTTTGAATCAGACAAACTTCTGGTTTATCTTTTAAAATGCTGCTGATTCTCAGGTGTAGAGCAGGGAGGCTTGAATATGTAGCAGAGGCTACCTTAAGGGTTCAGAGGTTGTGTTTTAAGTGCAGAAAATTAAAAGTTAAAATGCTAAATTTAAAAACTCAGTATTTGTATAGAATCATGGAATTATTTAGGTTGGAAAAGACCTTTAAGGTCATCAAGTCCAAACTGACATTGTCAAGTCCACCACTAAACCATGTCCCTAAGCACCACATCTACACACCTTTTAAATACCTCCAGGGATGGTGGCTCAACCACTTCCCTGGGCAGCCTGTGCCAATGCTTGACAACCCTTTCAGTGAAGAAATTTTTCCTAATATCCAATCCAAACCTGCCCTGGTTTAAGTTGAGGCTGTCTCCTCTTGTCATGTTCCTTGTTATCTGGGAGAAGAGACCTACTCCCATCTCAATACAACCTCCTGTCAGGTAGTTGCAGAGAGCGATAAGGTCCTCCCGAGCCTCCTTTTCTCCAAGCTAAACAATCCCAGTTCTCTCAGCTGCTCCTCATAAGACTTGTGCTCCAGACCCTTCACCAGCCTCGTTGCCCTTCTTTGGACACGCTCCAGCACTTCAATGTCTTTCTTGATGTGAAAGGCCCAAATCTCGTTACATTATTTGAGGTGTGGCCTGACCAGTGTGGAGTACAATCACTGCCCTTGTCCTGCTGGCCACACTGTTTTGGATACAAGCCAGGATGCTGTTGGCCTTCTTGGCCACATGGGCACACTGTTGGCTCATGTCCAGCCAGCTGTCAGCCAGCACTCCCAAGTCCTTTTCCACCAAGCAGCTTTCCAGCCAGTCTGCCCCAAGCCTGTAGCGCTGCGTGGGGTTGTTGTGACCCAAGTGCAGGACCCAGCACCGAGCCTTGTTGAACCTCATACAGTTGGCCTCGACTCATCGGTCCAGCCTATGGAGATCCTCTGTAGAGCCAACACAAATAAGCAAAACACTTTGCAAGAGCAATGGTATTATAACCAACTTGAGTTTCTGAGAAAGGACTTCAGTTTTGATAGATATTCTTGGGTTCTGAACATCAATCTCTCATTCAGCACAAAGATTATAATTTCAAAAAGGACTAGAAACAAATCTGGTTTTATGGATTTCTCTAAGACCGCTTCCCATAATGCAGCATTACAGAAAGTCTACTCTGTAATAGAAAAGTGTGGGTTGTTTTCTTATTGACTGTGTACTTAGTTTAGTTAGTTCTTTGCTTTGCTTGCTTGTGCTCATGTTATTATGCAAAAATAATATTCTGAAGTTATGAAAATCATTTTTTTGAAAGCTTTCCAAAAAAGAATTGTGTCCAAGTCATTATTACAGAATGTCAGCCAAGGGAGTTGCCTTTGTGTGGAATTAGCTGCCTCTAAGTGCTTCCTAACAAGTGACATGGAGGCTCTGGGGTTTGATATGTGGTTCACTGCCCTTTTCATTCTCCATAATAACACTGGGAGTTTTCTTTTCTCAGAAGGGCTTTTGTTACCATTGCTGCATCAATCATTCTCATATTTCCAGTTCAGTTATCCAGGATCCTTAGGGTCCTATTGTTAATCTTCATTAATGTATTTCTGACTTTCATAACCAATTTAATTTGAATTCTCACTAAATCAGCACTGCTTATGGAGGATGTTTTCATTTCTTTGTCTGTATGCAACTGATTAAGACTCCGGGAAGATCATCTGGCATTACTCAGAATTCCTTGAAATTCTGGACTCACCATCATAAAATATGCATAAATAAAAGGGAAAAATATCTTAAACTTGGAAACTCAATTTACCTGGCTTTTACATCTCTCTGAAGAGCTGTGGAGGATATAATTGCTTAAACTTAGTGGTTTGTACCTCCCTGGATTGTACTATTATTAGTCATGTGGTAAAATCTTATGTAAGCAATCCCTTTACTTATGTAATACTTTGTCTTACCAAAACCAGATTAAATTTTCTAACAGGTTCCCCTCTGTGCCTGGGAACAGATCCTCTAAGAAGTTATGCTAAGGCACATTGAGGACAAGGAAGTGATTTGAGACAGTGAGCACATCTTCACCAAGGGCAAGTCTTACCTGATCAACTTTGTGCTTCTATAATGGAATGACTACATCGGTGAACAAGGCAAGAACTACAGATATCATCTATCTGGACTTCTGTAAGGCTTTTGACATGGTTCCCCACAACATCCTTCTTTCTAAATTGGAGAGAGATGGATTTGATGGGTGGACTGTTCAGTGGATAAGGAATTGGTTGGATTGTCACATCCAGAATGTAGTAGTCAACAGCTCAATGTGCAGACAGAGATCAGTGATGAGTGGTGTCCCTCAGGGGTATGTATTGGGATGAATACTGTTTAATAATTCCATCAATGACATAGTGGGATCGAGGGTACCCTCAGCAAGTTTGCAGATGGGACCAAGTCAAGTGCTGCTGTTGACATGCCTGATGGACAGGATGCCATCCAGAGGAACCTGGACAAGCCCAAGGAGTGGGCCCTTGAGAACCTTACGGGGTTCAACAACACCAAGTGCAAGATCCTGCACCTGGGTCAGGGGAACTGCCAGTTATCAATACAGGCTGGGGGATGAAGAGATTGAGAGCAGCCCTGTAGAGAAGGACTTGGGGGTAATGGTGGATGAGAAGCTGGACGTGAGCCAGCAGTATGCACTCACAGCCCAGAAAAACAATTGCATCCTGGGCTGTATCAAAGGAAGCATGACCAGCAGGTTGAGGGAGGTGATTCTGCCCTTCTATTCTGCCTTGGTGAGACCCCACCTGGAGTACTGTATCCAGCTCTGGAGTCCTCAGCACAGGAAAGACATGGACCTGTTGAAGCAAGTCCAGAGGACGGCCATGAAGATGATCTGATGGACCAAACGCCTCTCCTATGAAGAAATACTGAGAGAGTTGGGGATTTTCAGCCAGGAGAAGAGAAGGCTCCAGGGAGACCTTATTGTGGCCTTTCAATACTTAAAGGGGGCTTATAAGAAAGATAGAGACAGACATTTTAATACAGTCTGTTGCGACAGGACAAGGGGTAATGTATTTAAACTAAAAGAGAGTAGGTTTTGAGTTGAAGTATGAGCTCTGGGCTGCACATGGGGTGGTCCCACAGATGCCTGACCCAGGCAAGTAACTGATGGCCCCTGGCTGTGCTGAAATGGGGTCCTGGGCCACAGGCAGGAGCCAGGGGGGGAAGCCCAAGGAAAGACTGGACATAACCAGGAAAGCCTCTGGGTAAAATCAGGACCCTGCCACTTTTGGGTAAATTCTGTTTGTTTTCTTTATTTTGCTTGTTAATTGTGACCCATAGTGGTCTGAGCACAGTCAGCCTATGAAATGCTCAGGAATGTCTGGTTTTGACTCAGCAATAAAAATAGAAGTATCTGCATGCAGGAATCCAACTGACTTCAGGTGGATGTCAGAAGTCGAGAAGTGGTTCTCCAGTAATGCTTGGAAGCTGATATTTTCATGTCAAATTACTTGTAGCTTTTCTTTCAGCTAAAGATAATTACCATGTAAGTTCCTTTATTAAGTTATGCTAGAAGATTATTTTCTCATTGTTTTCCTGCTTTTTTTCTCCTGCTGAACATGTGCTCTCTTTCTCTGTTTTTAAAGCTTATTAGTAATACACTCTAAAGAAATGTCTTCTATCTGTTCACAATCAGGTCATTAATTTTACCATTTACAGTGGTTAATAATAATTAGTTAACACATGCCATTTAGTTACTTTCCAGAAATTGGGTGTTTACATCAACAATGTGTAAGTCAGTGATTGCTGTAAGAATGACACAGTGATGAAGAGCTCATTTTTTATATTCATTCCACAGTCAAACATGCCTCAACATGTATTTTCAAGTTTGTTCATTGTTATTTACATTCATTACATATATTAATTTTTGCATAGATAAAAATCTCAGCAAAATGAGTAAATATATCATTTGACATCAACAGCATGGGGAAGCTGATTAAGGCAACACGAAGAATGAGTCACAAATTAGTCAGCTGCAAAAAAGCAGCCTTTTGCTGTTTCTTACACTACAAGAATAACAGGGATGTGATCATTCCTGAGACCACAAAACAGGATTTTCTTCTTTCCAAGCATCAGTTGCCAGAACATCTTCAAAGTCATATTTAGAGTCAGATGGTTTCTTTCCTGAATCTAGCAGAAACTGCTCTTCCCTCTGCTAATGATGTAGAGCAGGTTTCAGCAGTGATAGATGACAAAAAGGGCTGGATCCTGAGGGCTGCTTTCACATTGCCTATATCTTGCCAACCACTTTCTCCTTTTTGGGCTTGGATCCTCCTGTTCAAATATCAATTGTTGAAATACCTTCCAGTGTTTCCACTGATAGTGTCATTGCCTTGTGATAGGCAAAAACAGCCTTGGGTAAGATGTAAGGATATATGGGGTAAAAGTAATATTTCATAACAGACAAATGAAGAAGTTAAAAATTGTTAAAATTTATTTCTTTGATGGCAATTTTGCTGAGCACAGAAATACTTAACTATGAAAACCAGCTGATGGAAGATGATCTGTAATACATGAGAGACCTATCTGGCTTTTAGAGGAATGATTTAAAGGAAGTACATTTAGTTCTGCAGAGCATGGAGGAATCAGCATACACTATTCCTGAGAGCATGTACTAACAGAAGAGGGTGTAAGAAAACAGGAAGAATTGCTGGGAGAACTGCTTCAGGTGCTGGATGACTTGTCATGCTGAAGATGAACAGCAGCTGGGTAAACTGCAAACTTAAAAGGCATAAATTTGTCCAGCAGGTTCCTCTTCAGAAAACCCCTAGCTTGAGTGCTTCATTGGTTGTGATAAGTTTCTAGGCTCAGTGTCAATACCAATGGGCCTGAGGATAACAACAGTTATTACAGTAAATATAATCAGTTACAGTCAGATCCCATTTCCCCAGCTTGCATTCAAAATGGTTAAAGCTTAAATCACACGTAGGTTTAAGCCCATACCTGCTTGTGACCCTGAAACCTGGACAGAAAGCTGCTGGACCTGGTTGCAGCCCATCTGTATGTAGTATGTGACCCCTGCAGGTGCATATTCAAAGGCTGGGACTCCTCTTTTCATGGTGACACACAGCTTTTCTTTCTCTCAAACTCAGATGCAGACATCTTGTTGCTTTATAGATGCCTGGGAATGCTAACTAGCTTCAGAGTCAACATGACAAGACTATACCAATTTGTGGGAAAGACAGCATGAAGCACAGAGAGGTACAGAAATTCTTCTTCTCCTAATTATGGCTTCTGCTCATGTTCTGTCAAGACAGCCAATGCCTTTTGTCTTAGGTGATAGACGAATATACCTAACCATCATTTGTATCCAGCCATACCTCCAAAATGGACCTCAGCACAGCGATCCATGACTGTCATTCCAATGACTGATAGTCACTTTACTTGGATTCTCCCAAGTCAATTCAAAAAGTTTCAGCTCAGGGATAATACTGCTATCTGCTCGTTACTAGGGTATTTCAGTGGTACTCCAAGGTTTCTGCTATTCCTACAGTTATTGAAAATCTCGAAAGTACATTAAAATTAGGACAGGAACCAAGAATACAGTGACTTCATCACCGACTGAACTATCTTAGGTAAATAGTTACAATTCCTCCATGCAAAATTAACCTTAACTAGAGTACTGTGGGATTTATCTGTATTTTAAATATCAAACAAATTCAATTCGAAGTGTCCCTTTAAAAGTCAAAGCAGTTTCTGGTGTAGTAGATGTCATCTTCCACCAGTGGACTATTTCCAGAGCTGAAGTGCCAGATAATGAATGAAAAGGTATTCTCAGCTATAAGACCCCATTTCAGAAATATTTCCTCTAGGAAAGGTATTGCATCATCTGAATGATGCACATATACACTTGAAGAAACTTCAGTCTGCAAATATCTGAATATATTTGGTAAAAATCTCTATTGATGTATCTTTTGCTTACCATCCCAGTCCACCATGTCCTCACTTTTTGTTGTTCCTCCTTTATTGTTCTTGGTTTAAAGCTCTCTTCATCAGGTTGACCAGCCTGTTGGCAAAGAACCGTTTGTCTCACTCAGTCAGAGGGATCTCATGTTTTCCCAGAATTCCTTGATCCTCAGGTAAGCAGATGGGAGCTCCATCCCCCACAGCAGAGAATATCCCACTATCACTCACCAGTTCACCTTGTTGCTGTTGCACAGTTCAGTTTCAGCCAGCTCTGATTCTTCATTGAACATACTTTCCAGCCCCTCATCTTCCACTGGGGTACTGAATCTATTCTGTAGTTATGAATCTGCAGGTGGAGGAGAAGGACCTTTCCTGTTGTGGCCAGAACTCACAAGCTTCCAGTCTGACATCCAAATGGAGTCTCCATTTTGCATCCCAGTGAGCACAGACTCCACCT
This sequence comes from Falco rusticolus, assembly GCF_015220075.1. Classification (NCBI taxonomy): domain Eukaryota; kingdom Metazoa; phylum Chordata; class Aves; order Falconiformes; family Falconidae; genus Falco; species Falco rusticolus. The sequence goes on along the minus strand of NC_051191.1, from coordinate 43,242,700 downwards.
GCCTCTCCTTCAGTAGACAAAAACTGTTTGAAAGCTTCTTAGGCTAAGGAAATTCAGACACATTTAATGCCCTACAGAAGTGTTAAAGCATGTAATCGTCTCAGAAGAGAGCTGAACCCAAGACATCCTAACTCATGACATGAATGTCATATTTACTTTTTCTTCTTACCCAAGATACTAATGAATTTTCAGATACAGTGAAATAGCTTCAGTAGAGGGTTTGGAGAGCGCATTACAGATACTGCTATGCCTGTTGTTGCCTATCAACTAATTCTGTAAGTCAACTCACTGTTACATGGAAGCCCATGCCAGCATGCCTCTCTGTGCTCTGGTGAGGATCTTAGGCACATTACACTGTGTTTCAGACTCCATTCAAGCTCATGCACCTGACACTGAGCTGTGGAAATGCTCTACTTTGCAACATCCAAGTTACCGATCTGGATGCAGCACTCTGGCCTTGTCATCAGTGGAGGGAGTAAAGCTTATGATGGTATTGGAAAGTCTGACAAGTTTAAACAATCAGTTTATCAAAGTTTCTGTTTGACTCTCCTTTGCTACCTTCAGTAATGAAATAGCAGGTGGCAGTCAAGAGGGAAGTAGCATATTCACAGAATGTGATGGCATCACAGTAAGCACCACCTATGATTGAACACTCCGGTAATTGCAGTGTGTAGCAAAATTTGTACTGGCAATCTGATAGCCTGATTATCTCAACACAGCACTAGGGATGTGCTTGCTGCATAAATAAACTGAGAAGTAACCTACAAGTGATGTTTATTAGTACCAAAATCATAGAAAAAGGAAGGAAATAAATACACTATTTTGGGACAGAAAAGAAAACAGATTAAAATAAAAAAACTAGACTTAACATTCATTAGTTTGGACTCAGAGTTAAAACACAGTACAGGATCTACAAATTTTTATCCAAGAGAAAGCTTGCCATGTAGCATTAACAAAATTGCTTCTATTAATAAATGTGATATCATAGATACCATGCTATTTTGGAGAACCTGGGCTGGTTTTTAGCTTGCTCTGGACCTGAATGGGTCCCAATCTTAGCATGTCTTTTTGGAAGGTTAACCCTGAATCGTTCAATCACTTCAAGGTCATAAATAAAATGTGTGACAAGGTCTTCAACTTCTAAGCTCTTTTTCCAGCCACGTTGCCATGTAACCTATAAGGCATTTAGCACAACAGAAAGACAAGAGTCTCTTGCATCAGAGGTGGATCATTTCAAATGGAATTCCCAATCTAATCCTACAGAAGGAAACAGATAGTGTAATGGATCAGCACAGTTACTTCATTAGTCATATGCATATGGAATATGATGGCTAGCTTTTGTAGTCAGGATGGACAAGTGAACAGTAGAGAGGAACATGTATTTCTCTCAGAAAAAAAATAATTAATAAACAAGGTGGATTGGGCTAGTGTAGATTTTCTCTTCACACTTTCAGAACCGTACAATTTACCTGGAAACCTGTCTTACTAATATGACTTCTAATTACAGTTTGCAGAGTCACAATAACAGTCTTACCTTATTCCCTTGATTAAAACTACTTTATATCAAAACTTTTAATGTGTGGCTAGTGATTTTCTTGAATAAACTCCAGCTTTCATTTTCTGAGCTATTTTTGCTTCTCAATAGAATGAGATTTTTAACTGTTTAATTATGCATATTACACTTCAAAATGTTTTGTACTTTTTTCTTTTACACTGAAGAACAGTAATGCTCCACTGAAGCTGTTTTTACCCTGCAGAAGTATAATTGTTCTGCTTTTGGGAAGAAATAGTTGAATCCATGGGAATCATTCCCCAAAATACAAATGACAGTCTGTCAGCTGCCCTGGGAAGGTAAAAAAGTTTCAGTTAACACTGTTTTGATGAGGCGATGTGTGGTTGAGGAGACGTTTAGGGACATTATAGAAAAATTCTCATCACAGTTGTTAAACACAGGGGAACTTTCTAAGCTGACTGCTGACAGTTAAAATAAGAGGTCCGGGATGTCAAAAATTATATCAGACTTTGATGTTGACAAATGAGGAGTTTTGAAATAGTTTTGCATATGAGAAGGACTGCATAGGTTTGAAAATAAGTAGGAATGTATAAAGCAATACCCAAATTCATCTTCTATTTATCCCAAGGGGAAACAGTCTCCAGTAAAAAAAAAAAGGGGTGGGGGGCAAAAAGACACAAAATTGTATTATTAGTTCAGTTTATGTCCCTTAAAAATGGGTATAAACAGGATCTGGTTGAAATCTTACCTTTATTAATTCTGTCTACCTAATTATCCTGAGGACTGATGCTGAAAATGTTTTATTGAAAGAAATCCTGGTATTTTCTACCAACAAGATTTTGGATTCTATGAGCCTTTAGGATCAATTCTGCTCTGATATGATTACCCAAAACTTGATGGACCTAGTGACAAGCACAATGTATTTAATTGTTAGCATGTGTATAACTTCCTTCAGTGAATTATTTCTTTCTAAAAGGCAAAACTGTGCTTTTCTGTCTTTTCATCAGACAATATAAAGTTCCTATTCTGCAGAACACTATACACACTGTCTTGAGACAATCTCAGTTAGAAAAGCTATGGTACCCACTAAAGTAATTACAACATATATGGTAATAAAATACCCAAAGGAAAGTGGACAATTGTAGGTTGCTTTCACTTTATTTTTTTCCAACACAATGCAAATAGCTCTCAAACAAGAAAGTGAATTGTATCTTTAAAAGTCTTTAAAAAAGAAACAAAAAAACGTCTTTTTACTATATATAAAGGCTACACTCATGGAAGCTCATTCTTTCCCAATATTCTTGCTAAATAAACCTTACACCAGACTTAGATTTTCAGTTCTCAAACATAACTGCCAAATAGAATGTAAACTTCAATTCCATAAAAATGCAAGTGTATTTTGTTACAGGGGAGCTTCTTTCCCAGGTAAGTTTCCAAATTACCGGTGTCTTATACCAATTATTTAACTTCGGAATTCAGCGGGTAAATGCATTTGTTTATTGTTCCATTTACTGTTTGTGAAAGGTCTATACATTCATAAATCTGCTGTGTAAATCAAGGACTATAATCCAGAGATCAGTTTTGTATTGGAACATAGCATTAATGAGTGATTTGCAAACAAATAAACTAAGGTGAGTTTTACTTTACAGGCAGGTCAAACACAAATCACATTGTTTGCATGGTGGAGTGTGATGTTACAGTGTAAGGGCTTGACCCTTTCAAACTCCAACTTTTCTGAACTCCTATCGGCAACAGTAAAAAAAAATGAGCATGTTCATTATCTGACAAAGTTACACCTTAATTTCTCACCTTATTTCTTCTTTATTGTTCGTTTTAGAAATACCCAGGATGATGTCAAATTGTTATGAGCCTTTGGAAATCAAATTATTTTTCCAAATTCAATGTTATAACTTAGAAATTCATAAGAACATATTTAATATTAAACTAAGCCAAAGGTTTGTCTAGGCCTCCATCCTGTCTCTGGCTGTAGCAGCTGTTTAGGCTTTGTATAAGAACAGGTCAAGCAAAACATATAAATTCCCTAACACTCTCCTGGACTCCAGTAATTTGAAATTTGTTGATATCTTAAGTGAGAGATGGTATCCTCATGCTTAACAAACCTTTCCAGACTTCAGTTACACAGTCTAGTTGCTTTGAGTATAAGTAAAATTTAGCAACACCACCATCCTGAGTGGAATAATTAAAGTACTCCATCACCTCATCTTTTACATTTTTCAAAGTCTTCTGAAAGATTTTAATCTGTGTTTTAAAACCAGGAATCTGAAATATGCTTATAAGAATTATTTAAAGGATATATATTTTTACAGATTTGTTTATATTTATACTTCATTCTTACTTTCAGTAACCATACAAAACTTAATCTTAATCACACTTATTCATACCTGGATTGGAAGGGTGGTGATTGGAAGACACTAAAATGGCAAAATAAAATTTAAAAAAAGAAAGAATAGCCTTACACTAATTACTTATTTTCAAGGGAAAGGCAAAAATCAAAGAAATTTTGACAGTGACATTTTAGCCTCATATAATCACAGGGAAATTATTAGTGTTGTTATCCCAAATCTGGGTTCTTCATTCAGTGTGCAACAGCCAATCTCGCTCACATTGCTGAGATATGTTTATTGCACATCTGCACAGAGATGGGTGCTAGGTGGTAAATACACAAAGCTAACACACCTCTTAATGCATGGTAAAAGATTTTATACACCTTCAACAATTGTTTATAATTCCATTCAGTCACACTTTATTCTCACTGGCTTTTACAAGCCTTGTCTCCATTTAAAGGTACTGTCTTCTTTCCACCACCCATGTTCTGTGGGGAGGGGGCTTTGTTAGTAGGGGGTTCCCTTTGCTCAAGGGTGGGTCTTGTAGTATGCTACTTAGGAGAGTTCACACATAGTTGCAGTAATTTTTTGTTTGGTCTCATTAACCATTTGGTTCTTCTTGAGCTTAGTTTGTTATTTCTTAGCTTGACTTACTTATGGTGTCTATTCCTTCTCCCAAGGCCATGTCTTATCAACTATTTGTAAAGGTTAATTAATATCCTCTGTTTTTCAAATTCTTTTGACCTCTTGTGTTTCATTATAGATAATTCTTGTATCTGAAGTAAATAGTTCTTGTATCAATGTGAATGCATCCCCAACAGCATTTGCATTCTTACAGGTTAGCAATTTATCACTTCAGATATCAGAAACTGAATAGAGGCTTTTGCAGTCACAGGTTTATAATTCTGACCCGATCAACACCTCTGGGATGTCCAAACCGAAATAAAAATTCCATTTTGGCATGGCTATTATCTTAAGCTTGTTTCATCATCTTTTTCACTAAAGCTGCTGCTGAAAGTATAAAACCTTTTGTATTCAGGCTGAAGACCTGATTGTGTTATCAAACTTTGCTTCTAGTTCTGTATCCACCATACAGACTATGCAAATATGATAGCTGCAATTGCTTTATAATAATACTGTAAACTCACATACCATTCATGTTAATATTAAATTTTAAAGTGTTCTGATATCATAAGTGCACAGGCTTGATCATTTAAACTATATTCACCCCACCCCACCCCCCACCCCTCCCCGCCTTGGCTTCCATTAACAATTCACCTGCACCATAAAGAAAAATGCATAATTTGAAAAAGGTAGAATTACAATAAGGTTTAAATCAGTAGTTAGATTACAATATCTTTATAACAGGGGAGCTTTCAGCAGACCATCTTCTTCATGGATCACATCCAAATAATGCTAGTGTTTTAGGCCCCCAAAATTAATAACATTCATCCTCTGAAAGAAGTCATTTCCAGGAATGAACCTCCCCGTTGTTTAAGCCTCTTGCCTAGTTAAATGCTTGATAATGCTTTTAAAAATTGATCCTTTAGGATAGTTTCTGATCACAAAAAGAACATTAGTTCATTTTTATCTCTTCTTGGTTATGTAGGACAATTAGCACGGTGTCTTGGCAGACAGTTCCCTCTTTCACAGTGACTGTTAAAAAGGTATCAGGGGAATATAACCAAGCTTTTACAAAGCATGCATGATGCAAAAAGCCAATTCACCACATACAGCAGCAAGAAAGTGTTTATCACCAAAGCTGTCTGGAAAACACTCAGCAACCATCTGCCAATTAGAGAATAATCTGCTGTTCATCTGCAGCAGAGAACACCTATTTAGCTGGCAAGCAGGCATAGCACAGAGGCAGCTAACAGATACTTTGGTAGTTAGCAGGGCAGTTAGCTCAGCTGGGGGTGTGAGAGAGACTCAGAAATTCTGCTCCATGCAGCATGGGACTGTATGATCATGGTGGCGACATGCAACAGGGCTCAGTCCCCATGACTGGCTGGAAGAAGCTTCTCCAGGAGGTCGCAGTCCTTGGCCCTGGTGCACTCCAGAGGAGGGAGGCTTCCGCACAGGATTGGGGCCACAGGGATGCCTGGTGCAGCTCCCTGGGGCTGGAGCTGCTGTTGGCCTGACCCGTGGGAGCTGTGCTGTGGCTGAGGCACCAAGTGACCAGGTACAGGAGCTGTGGGAGGAGACGAGCACACAGAGTAGCATTGGGAAGGATCAGGAGATGACAAAAGGGTCTTCACATCAACGTTACAGAGCTACATGGTGCAAGGAAGGAGGGGCAGAGGCAGTCTAGTCATGGATGGAAGCTCCCAAGATGCTGAAATCTTGTGACTTCTTGCATCAGAAAGAAGGGTCATTCTCTGCCCTCAAATCTGAATTCACAGAATCAGTACAGTGCCTAGGCCAAGGAAGGGGCATAAGCTCCTTGGGGAGAACGCAAATGCTGAGCCTGAATCACACATTGGCATCAAGAAGACAGGACATGCGATGGCAGTTCCCTTCTGCAGAATTGCTTATCAGAGTTGCTGCCACGTGATTCTTATTGCTTGCTGGTGCTGTCTCACAAACAGAGTTCATTACCCAATGTGCAAAAAGCCCATCCCACTAACAGAGCCGAGATCATTTATTGCATGTCTGAGCAGAAATGGGTGCTGGGTGGTAAATACAAAAAGCTAGCACACCTCTCAACACATAGTAAAACACTTTATACACTTTGAACAGTTGTTTACAATTATGTTTAGTCACACTTAATTTTCATTAGTTCTTAGGACGTTCATCTCCATTTAAAGGTAAAGTGTTCTTTTTTTTCCCCACCATGCATGTTCTTTGGGGAGGGGGCTTTGTTAGTAGGGGGTTCCCTTTGCTCAAGGGTGGGTTTTGTAGTATGCTACTTAGGAGAGTTCACACATAGTTGCAGTAATTTTTTGTTTGGTCTCATTAACCATTTGGGTCTCCTTTAGTTTATCTTATTATTTCTTAAATTGATGTATTTATAGCATATATCCCTTCTCCCAAGGCCGTATTCTGCCAACTGTCTGTAACATCCTCTGTTTTTCAGACTTTCTCCTGTTTTTCACTATAGATATTCACGTTTTGTCTGAATTTCAAGTTAAATAACAGACTGGCTTTCTATTAATCTCATATCTGCAAGTTGGTTGACTACGCTGGCAGCTGGGATCAAGGATATTGCAGAGAGACTCACAAGACTTTTTTTAGACTTCAAATTGTTCTCCCTCACTATTCATCCATTTGGTCATCAATGACACTACAAAGGGAGACATGGAATAAATAAATGAGGGACTGCAGATTTCTCTGGCCAAAGGTGGAAGCCATGAGAGTCCAGGTGCTATTTTCCTAAGTTGTACAGGTGTCTGGGAAGGGTTTGGGTAGGAGCTGATGTGTTCTGCAACATAAACTGTCTGAATAACTGTAGCTGTAGGTAGTGCTTTGGCTTTTATAGCTATGGTCACCTCTTTGGGTTATGGACTGTTAGCAAGAGGTAGGATACCTAGAGTAGGAGGTCCCCTAGCACAAAGACTTTTCTGGGCAATTTTTGATCAAATTCCAGCTCAATACTCCAGACCCCAGAACAGTTTGGCCTTTACAGCACTTATCATAATGCCCTGTGATACACAGGAAGCTCAGTTTCAAAATACACCTTCTTTGCTTCACATACCTACATTCTGTTTTTACTCTGCCTCTGGATGCAGAGTTAACGTCTGCTTCCTCAGGGTTATTTGTTATTGATACAAAATATAACTTAAGCAGGCAAAAAATACTGAATCTAATCTTGTGGTTACTGCCCACACCTAGGACAAGAGAGAACAAGTCTCTGTCTCAGGACTTCGATTATTTATAAAAAGTAGAAATGCTTAAACAAGAACACTTTAAAAATCCTGGACATTTTGAATCCCCCATGTCTCTCTCTGAATATTACTCCCCCATTCTCCTTATTCCATCTTCTTTCTTCTCCCCAAATTATATAGCTTATCTATCCAAAATTTTCTGATATATGTAAATGCAGATCATGAGAGTTTTGAGCATTTAAAAAAAAATCCATCTTAGAAAATGTTTCTTGCCATTTTCCTTACATAGTAGGATACAATTGAAAAACAACATGTATAAATCTCTCTTACATTTTAAAATGCTGAAATACTTGTGCAGAGGCAAACTATGAACATAGAAAGTTTTAGACAATGACAAATGCTGATCTAGCTAATTGGATGCAAACACTAAAATGCCTTCTGCAAAGCACAGGTGAAAGTAAACATAGGTAATTACTACATTTTGGTTCCCATCCCTGTAGCTATAAAATATGTGCCATCACTACCACAAAACTGGAAAACAAATGTGTTCTAAATCAAAGGAACAGGGCTTGGCCTAAACTCCACTATTTAGAAGACGTGGTACCACAAAAAGCATTAATGTTCTTTGACAATGTTCACAACCATTAGGAAATAGAAGTCATAATGAAACTGAAGCTAACTCACAGTCTTCTGGCCCTAGGATGTACATTGTTGATGTGTGTATTCTGGAAGCCCCATCTGTTAGGAGCCAGGCTTTATATACTGAATAATTGTTAAATTCCAAGGAGACCAGGTGGCAGGGCAAATTAATTTGGAAAGAAATTGAAAAGTCATGGGGGAGGGAGCAGAAAAATTGTAGGAGAAAGTTAATTCAGCATTTTATGAATGTACTGAATGAGGACAGGAATAAAGAGAGATTAAGAAAACGTGCAACAAAATGTGGAGATGAAGGGGGAAGGCAGGAAAAGAAGGGACATTGTTACATCAAGAGGTATTTATAGAGATATTTCTTGGACTACAAGAAATTAGAATGTAAGGGAGCTGAAGATATTGCCATGACAATTTCTGTTCAACAATATTCATGCTATCAATAATTACTGAATTATATATTTGTAAATCAATTCACAATGTCATGTGTAAACCAAAACAAATGTAAACTTCCTCTTTGTGAATTGTTGAAAATAGCTCTAATGTGAAAAGCAGAAGAGAGGAAGAGAAAGGAAGAAAGCCAAAGGTATTTTAGCTTCCCAGTCTGAGTGGCACATTCCCAGTTTTTCATGTGAGAAGCACTCACAAAAAACTAACCAGATTGATACAAATACCACAACTGCTAATATAAACACAGGACACCCTCTGTGCAAGAAATCTCTGGCAAGAACACAAGGGGCCATAAAGCTGCATTAAAGTTTCTTTAAAGAGCAGCTGGTGTCACGTACAGTACTGCTGTCCTAGTCCTCACATGCTCCCATTGTCAGCAGTAGACGAGGCAGAGGAGTGAAGTTAAACTGATTTAATTAAAATGATGATTACTGTGGCAGTCTTTCATTTATGTATACTGATATATATATACAAACAATCAAGCAGATTGCCTAAATTCAGAAGTGAATCTGTAATATATTGATATAACCAGTGCAGACGCCTATGACACCTATAAATTACAAGTGCACTACTCAGAACATAATTAATATTAACTTGCCTTGAATCCACACATAGGCATACAAAAACTGTGAACTCAACAACAGCACAAAAGAATTTATTAACACTGCGACATGATAGCAAAATACAATATATACTTAGGCTATTTTACCTAAGTATGTGAGCAGTGTGACCACCAAAAAGGCAAAGAATTAAGTATGCAGGAGACACCCAAGTAAGAGAAAGTTACCAGGCCAGAAGCAAGACAAGCATGACTGACCCCAGATAGGCAAGATGTCCTGCTGAATGCACAAGGAAGACTGCCAAGATCAAAAAAAAAAAAACCAAAACCAAAAAAACCCCCACCCAAAACCAAAAAACAAAAGCCAAAAAGAAAATCCCAAAGACAAATAACAAGGTTAATAGTATCAGGAGCAGAGGAGAATCCCTTTTTTGGGAGGCAAGCAGAGCTGTCTCAATCCTGATCACCCCTGATTAAGCCCATCAAGGACAGTAGCCTTCAGTTCTAACTGTATGGCATCTGCTTCATAGCTAATTCAGGACATAATTCTTAAAGGCTAACAGTTTTGTATATGTAGTGATGATGTAATCATATTGCATAACAATTATCAATGAAAATTAAGTGTGTCGTTAATGAATGAATACAACAAAATTTAGTTTTGAAATTTAAAGCTAGTCTATTTTATGGGTTTTCTAAACATTCTCATCACAGCAATCTCCATGTGACACATATACAGTTGCAACAGTGGACTCCTGTTAACAAATGTGACAGCCTCCAGTTCTAGATCACCTGTTTCTAGGTTCTCTACAACTATTTTCTTTTATTTATTTATTTTTTAATTTTTGTGCAGCTCAGAACATCATAATCCATCACCACATAGCATGCCTAGAATGCATGAGCTGTCAACACAACAAAACATGCTCAGTTTGCTGTCTGCCAGGATCCTCATGCCATTTTCCTCAGACTTGTTCCCAAATAGTTAATTTTCAGTTTGTTCAATGAAGAGTTTAGTCCACTCCGGGTGCAGGACTTTGTATTTGTCTTTGCTGAATTTCATTAGATTTCTGTTGTGCATTCCTCCAGCCTGCTATCAAGCATATCAACTGGCTCCCCCAATTTGTTGTCACCTGTAAACTTGATGAGAATGCATGCCTTATTCTCTTCTATATTATTGATACAGGCATCACTGTCCTCTGGATAGACTGTAACTCTAAGCCCAATCATCTCAGTATTTTTTCACCTGCCTGCTTGTTTACCTGTTCAGACTTTAACGTCAGAATGTAATGCAAGAATGTTGTGGCAGATAGTGTTTTAAGTCAAGATAAATTACATCAGCTGTTCTTGTTTCTCAAAAAAACCTTATTATTTTTGTCATAGAAGATAGGCTGCATAACACATGATTTACCTTTGGTAAGTCCATGCTGACTGATCCCTATCACCTCCTTCTTATCTGCCCAAAAACGTACTCCAAGAGGATTTGTTCCATGATTTTCCGAGCAACCTAAGTGAGATTGATCAGCCTGTAGTTCCCTGATTAGTTCTTCAGGTCTTTCTTGAACTTTTCTGATGCAACATCTGTTTTCCATTAGTCATGGGAATCTCCCCTGCTCTCCTTAACTTTTAAAAGATGAAAGAAAGCATCCTTGCATGGAAATCAGTTCTCTCAGCACACTTGGATCCAGCCTGGCTGGGCTTTATGGACTTTTATAGGTCGAGTTCTCAGTAATCCGTGACCCAATCTTCCTTTTAATTCAGGTATTACCCTTTGTCTCTTGTCCTCACAAGAGATACATCAGGAAATCAGTTTTGTTCTGATGTTTTAGTCCAGTTTTGCTATTCACTGGTGGCATTATCTGTGTGTTTGATTCCCTCCAATTCCCTCCATAAATTTTGAAACCTGTTGCCCCATTTTAACCAAATGTAACAGGATGTATATACTACATATTTCTGAGACAAGGTAAAAGAGAGAAGCAAAAATTAATCCCCATAGCTGAAGAAAGTTCTTTCACTGTGTACTATAGTACTAGTTACCAGGAAGTCTGTTTAAGAGGCTGACCCTTGAGTTTCCCTTTGAGTGCTCCACACATCGCATAGGCACCAGAGGTGCAGCTGTAAGAAGTCAAACTTCAAAAACTGGTGCCTATGAAAGTATTTCTTTGAACATATGAGATTAAGTCAGCTGCGCCATACATAAAACTATTTCTTTGTAATTGGTTCCCCATCCCATTAAGCAGGTAGTTTTTATTGCATTACCTTGTTCATATTTTACAGAGGTGGTTGGCTCACTGGGCCAATTTTTACATGGCTTTTTTATTCCTATTTCTCATTTTCCTCTTCCTCTGTACGATCATTCCTATGCTGGCAAAACAGTTAATAGTAATAATGTCTTTCTTCCTCAAAATGTCCTAGTTCCCCAAGCAGCTTAGAGCTGTCTCATAGTAGAAATTCTCATGCAGTGACTTTGTGTGATGCCAGCTTGATGAATTCTGCTGTCTTAGCATGGCATGCTTTTTGTTATTTTGTCTGCCTTTTATTGCCCAAAACATACTTTGCTCTCCTTTACCTACTCAACATTTTTATTCCTCAATTAACCTTAGATTAGATAGTCTCCCTGCCAATACCCGCATTACTGACTGGAGTTTTAAGAGTAAGGCATATGTACATTGCATTTGACTTTTGAGACTTAGCTTCACCCCTACAGACAGAAATACATGTGTATTGTTATAATTAAAAGTTCTGTTTCTCTTCAGGCATATTGTAATGCTGTGTTCTCATCGCAGGCACAGTTTTTCCTGGACCAGAAAAATAGATATCAAAGAGCAAATAAATATCTCATTTGTTAGGTGCAACAGAGCATAGGTAAAAATACATGAATGACCACACTAATTCAGATCAAGGGCCTATCCAGCTCATTATTCTGTCTCCAACAGTGGCTGCAAGTGGATCCCAAGAAGAAGAAAATCAGAGAAAACATAAATATATAAGTATTAACTTTCCTAAACTTTTACTATTTTCTTTCAGCTCAAGATATTTTCTGAGTGCTTGATAGTTTGTCCATTTAGTAACTCCCAAGTAATGCCTCTTCCGAGTGTTTGTCAATTCTGCCCTTGAACACAAATAAACTCTCAGCATAGACAATATCCTTTAATAAGGAGTTTCACAAAATTAGTGAACATTCCTTCCATTTTGGTTTGGACGATCCTAAAGGATTAATCTGCTAGTCCCTAATTCCTGCTTTGGAAAAGACAGTTAATAATGAGACCCACTTAAGTCTTGTCTTTTCATGTACAGCAGTCCCAGGCTGCTCAGTTGTTCTGCACAATTTCTATTAACATGTTACCCCTCTGAACTGTTTGCAGCTCTGATATATCTCCTTTGAGACCAAGGACCCAGAACTAAATACTGTACTCAAGGGGAGGGCAAACTGTGGATTTTATGTAACAGCAAATATATATACTCTCCATATTGTCATCTTCTTTCCTATCAAGTCTTAAGAATAAGTTCTTAACTATTCTATTAATTAAATCTTACTATTAACTATTCTACCTTTAAGGAGGGAAACAGTACAAAGAGGGAAAAATGGACTGACACAGAGACAGCAACCAATTTATGCTACACTGCAGCATAAATTACGTACATCCCTATTTCTGGAAAACTGTTCTATAGTTGTCATAGCTGCTCATGAAACAACTTGCTTTATGGATAATTTTAATGTCTAAAGCCGAACAAGATCCAAAAAAAAAGTTAAATATCTATACTGATATCTATATTTCAGGTAATTTTTCAATGCTAACAGTTCATAACTAACCAGTGCTTATTTAGATATTTCTCATGTGCCCAAATTATTCTATTGCATTCTTTGACCTTTTTTTTTGCAACTTTGTCAGATGTTCCTGGAACTGGTCACCACCAGATACAAGATATTAAAATAGATAGACAGCAAGTTGATCAGATGTGACATCCCAAAAATGGATATGCAAGTGCTGGAGGATGATACATTTATTTATGACTTCCGTGTCTTCAGTTAATTAAAAACACTTTAGAAAAAGGACCAATCTGTATTAACTGCACTTCACCTCTTTTCATCACAAAGTAAATTTCCAACTCTGGAATATTTTATATCACTTTTATTCAGAGTTGATGGAATATTAAAAAACATATTTCTTAGAAAATATGGGAAATAACCTTTTGTTGGAGGTTAATGTATATCACAGTTTTGGATAGCTTTCCTATCACAACCTGAAGACTAGTCAAATGAAACCTTTCCAGAAGAGAATAAAAATGAACTTATAGGGCAAAATTTGAGGCACATTTTACCTGCTAGGAAAACACAACAAACTGATGATCAAAGAAGAAACAACCTATGGAGAGGCACATAAAAGTCCTTGTTTCAACTTATGCTTTCAGCAAAACTTTTGAAAACAGTTATGGCATTACCGACCAGATAATTCACCTTTGTCATAAAGAATTTGAGCAATACTCAGACTATTTAAAATTCCCTGCTTCATTGCTTTATTAGTATTGTTGCACATAGATGTTGGAGTTATGTCAGACCTGCAGTTCCTCAAACTTCCATGCAAAATCTTATGTGCATGCTGCTTGCCTTTTTGAGGGAAAAGCAGACATTCAATAGAAGCCCAGGATATATTCCCCACAGTTTTACAGAGAGGCTTACTCATTGCATATGCAGCAATAAAAAACAAGTTAGAATTATTAGTGTGAAACAAATTGTAATGGACCATGTAGCAAAGGTTGATATTTATAATTTTGCTGAAATAGACTCATCCGACTTGTGCCTATTCTTTTAAATCACACAGTCTGTATTAATTCTTAGAATTCTGCAAAGGGCCTAACTCAGCTTTCACTGTAAAAATCTGAGATAAATATTTTTATCACAGTCAAAACTATGTTACAGGCAGAACAGAAAGTTCTGAAATGGGAAGGGTACAGTAAGAAAACAAATAATGCAGGAAATTAATGTAAGAATTGACCTTGCCAGTCAAGGGAAGATTTATAAAAACTGAGATGATGTGAAGTTTAAAGGAAAAAAAAACAAATATAAAGCAAGTAACTGTCTTTCCAGAATTAAGAAACCAAAAATACTGCCTCTGAGTTTAGCTCCTTCCAATCAAGCAATGCCAGCTTTGGAAAGTAATTTGTGTTTTTATATGGCTATACATTGTATGTATGTATACAGGTAGCTAGAGAGAGAGAAAGAGCACACACATACACATATTTTAAATGCAGATCAAACACCAATTGAAGTTCTTGCTGACAAATGACTACTATATTAATTTTTGCTATACGTCATACTTCCTTTGCCCACAGGTACTGAATATTTTTCTATTAACTTAGGTGACCCTGTGTTAAAGGCTTTTTATGTAACAATTTTCCTGGAACAGTCCTGTGTTTTCATGTTATGTCACAGGAGATATTTTCCAGAATGTTTACAATGTTTCAATTGACACATTTTATTCAGCAAAACAAACAAAAAATGAATTGTCCTGAATGTCTGTGAGTTCATTGTTGGATCAGGACCAGAGCGCTCCAAACAGGCATCGTTATCCTTTTGACCTAAACAAGCATAAAAGTTCTGAGAAGCCTAAAAAAAGGGTATTTCTAATAACAATGATTAAAAAAGTGTAGAAAAAAAGGGAAAAGAGACCCTGAAGAAGGAGAAGGTGCTTATATTTGAAATTAAATCAATGTCTCTCATTCCCACTATTGTGGACATACTCACAAGCACCAAGAATTCAGACACAAACACATATTACCAAGGTGATCAGAGGGCTGTTCCTGGTTTTAGGATGCCTTTTTGCTTTGGATACCCTTAAAAACTGTAATTGCCTTTGTGGTGATTTTCATAACCTGATAATCTAGATGCCAACACCACCTGCCGTTCCTACAGCCCTTCTGTCATTCATAATGCCATTCTGACAGAATGATCATTCTGTTACTCAGTGCCCTGTCATTCATACCAATCACAACATTTCATTGGATTTTATCTGTGACAAAAGTCTCTCCAACAACTACCCAGGAAAGCTAGCCCACAGCTTTAGAATGGCAGCTTCTTTTTCACAAAGGTCGTAGAGCATGGATGTATGTAGCTAACAGCCAGCCGTGCATTATCTTCCTATTAATGCACAAACTGCAGAAGTTCCTCAAGCCAGAAGATAAGCACTCAGAGACGAACCAAGGGCTTGCACCCGGACTAGATTATGAGTTACATACTGCAGCAGGATCCCTGGTGGCCAGAGCTTTGAAATCAGCATGCCTGGACTTTTACCTTCTAAGAATATATCTCAAAAGGTCAGAGGGATTTTAAATTCAGCACAGTTGAATTGTATTAGAATAGAAATTTTAGTACTTTTAATAGAGAAATCTCAAAATAATTAAATAAGAAAGATTGACACCAAGAAAATTATAACAATACCTTTCCTTCAGCTTTCCTTCCTTGCAGGAAGATGCTTGATGCCAGTTCAGTGGCTCTCTGAGTCACCACTAACAATGCACACTCCTTCCAGTCCCTGGAAAGGTTTCTTCTGCCACATAAAGCCAGGTTCTCTACTCCCTGCTCCTTTTCGCAATCTCACAGGGAAAGCCTGATCTGCAGACTCTCATCTCATTGCTCTTGCTCTCACACCCTGCCTGCCTTTGCTACCCCATATGCCTGGGACCTTTCCTTTAGGCTGGGTCCATTTCACAAGCAAAGGAGGCCTCCACACGTTCCAGCAGAACCAGGAAGATGTGCAAACTAACAAGCAAATAAAACAGATACCTCCTAACACAAAACCCAATTTTAACTGTACTTCTCACGTAAAGAAATGCATGGGTCCAAAGCTCTGACATTGTTTATGTACAACCACTCCTTTATAAGTCACAGCTGGCCTCAGATGAAGGCTGAGTTGTGATAATCAGATGTGGGACTCCATAAACATGGTAAAGAGCAATGAGGCCAAACCTGCTTTCTCAGTGGCTCAGTAGCTCAGGGAAGAGCTTAGTAACACAAAAAAGCACTAACCAAAACAAATACATACAAATCTTTTTAGAATTCATTTGATTTCACTCACTGTGCAGTTTTGTCCTAGCATGCCTAGCTTCTAGGAACCTTACTTTAAAACATGTGCTTGAAAACAGTAGCCTCCAGGAGCAGCAGAGAGAGGGAAGGCAATAGCAGATGAGGAGAGATGACCAAGGAGAAAAAAGGTCCATTTGGTCATTTAGCTACTGATATTTGTCCATACTGATTAAATATGGAGACATTACAACTGACTGGAACTATCTTTGTCTAAAGCATAGGGCGACACATACCATTGTGTATTGATAACAATGAGGGATTTCAGATCACCACATGGAATCTTTATAAACATTTAAGAAGAAACCTTTCATGACTGACAAAGGTGAGTTTAAATCTGAGAGGTTTTCCAGATCATATGCCCTAACCTATCAAAAAAAAAAAATATTCACAGATCTGTTTGTCACAATATTACTTATGTTCAAGCATTAATAGCAAAATACTGCACACTTGGGATTTTAATCTTGTCTCTACCACCAGAATCAATTATTTTAAACCTTCCCCATACCTGGGACAACTTCAGAATAATCCTTTCCTCCACCTGGTAGTAGAAAGCTGCTATTACAGAGCAAAAAGAGCATTACAAAAGCACAGTATCTTGTCACCGTGGTTTGTAATCCTTTTGCAAGACCCAGTGCAGGAAAAAGGTCAGAGCAGAGTGGAAAAAGAAACAGAGGCATTGTACTGCATAGGGTCTTAGAGAGGCTGAAAATTCAAAAGGAGAAAAGCAGTATGAATCCTTTTATTTTTTCCCCTCCCAACTGGAATGGGCTTTCTACATCCCATCTACAAGTTCAACAAAGGAATAGGATCAGGGATTTCTTTCTACATCTCAGACAGAGTTTCCTGTATGTATCTCTAATGAAAAAAGCAAAGGAATACTGAAAACCAATTTAGTCCACAGTCTGCTTGTTTCAGAAAGCTGAGAGAAAGGATTGACTAGAAATTCAGTTTCAAAAAAGTCCACAAAATTCTTCATTTCAAGACTCTGGATCTACATCATCTTGGTGCAACAAGAGCAATGACAAAAGCAGATAATAATTCAACAGTATGAAGAGTAATACTTCATATGTTTTGACACAAATAAATCTCATTAATGGATCCACTTTTATTGCTCTGTTACTATCACATCTTATTGGGTTCTTAACATTATATTGGAAGTTTGCGTATTTACAGTTTGAGATGAGATGATCCTGTAACAGTGGTTTGAGAAAATTAGGCTTGTATATCACTACAAATTGCCAATCAAGTCAAAAGCTCTTGTTTTCTACAACTCATAAATATAGATGGCACTCCAGGATATAATAGGAAATGTGCTCTCCACATTGTCGTTGGATTAGTTTATAAATGCTAATAGGACTTCACATTTTTATGTTTTTGCAAAGTAAAAATATTAACCTGAACACAAAAATTAGTACTCAAAGTAATATTTAGCTACCTGTTTTACTTAGAGGAAATTAATACTACATTTATATGTATCCTAACGATTCAATGTATTCTAACAGACAGAAAAAATAGATGCAAATATAAATTGCATAATGTTGAACAAATATGCTGAAATTACCAGATAAAACCATAAACCTAAAAAAATAGGGAAATGGGAGCTGTAATGTGCAGTGATTCAGCTTTTAATAATATGGATGTATTAAGCTTCCAAAATACATTGGCAATCCAAAAGAGCAGAAAGAATATTGTAAGAAAAATCAGAATATATCTAAAAATAACAAAAAGATGCACTTTTTTTCCTTGTGAAGCCTGTTCTTTTATTTAGGGAGGGATCTGGAACAGTTGAAGTTTATTGTATTTTCCTCTATTGCATTCCAAAAACATTGGTTAGAATATTTTTGGTAGAAAAACGACCGGTATCAGTATTAGTGTCACACAATCTTTGGTCATTCCAAAATATTAGGGCATGTTGGGAAAGAATACATGAGCAGAAAATACAGAAAGACACCTTTTCTTCCCTTACTTTACCACCCTTTTATCAGTGTAGGTCCTCTGCAGTTCTCACTGCAGGTTCCTCTAAGCCTGAAATTCAGCTTTCCAAACACAAGGGATAAGGAGCTGGACCCATTCAGAATGGATCAAACATAACTGACTTGTTGATCCGTAGCACACAGTGATTGTAACACTGTAATTCATCAAGGATTGATTTTCTTAATCTCTGGTTGCAATCAGTTTTTTCACTGCTGACGACTTGTATATTTTAGAGCAATTCTGAAGTTCTTCTACAGTTTTCTTAGTTTTCTCAACTATCCCCTTGCTTTCTATGTAACATCACCCGTAATCAAAATGCCACACTTTCTAATTATTCAAACTTTAAAATATATATTAGTTACAAAAAATTAACCAGACACAAATGAAAGTAGCAAAAGCCTCTCAAATAGGTTAACAATTGTAATTCACTTCATTCTTTGATTCAATCTGCAGTCTGGATGCAGTAATTTTGAGCTGACAAGACTTTTTTTAAGGCCAGCTCAGAGTATTTCAGCTTTTAATTATTCTGTAACAACAGTCTTTATGAACAACAGGTTTTAAAGCACCAGATGCAATGACTTCTGCATTTTATGATATTAGCAAGCAAATAAATCTAAAACAGAGCCAGCAATTTTTTGGCATTTTCTATATCACTTGACATCAGACTACGTACTGCTTGAAAAGATGGATGGAACAACACTGTGTTCCATATCACTACATGTCATAAATGAGCAATGTGTAATGACTGTGGACCACATCATGAGACGATAATTTTCAAAACTCCTATTATATTATCCATAACTTATCCTTGGATAAACTCCTCAAAACCTCTTTATTTTAATTGAAAAAAAGAAGGAAAAAACCACTGGATATCTTTACCTTAGGTTTAGGTTTTCATTACTAAAATATGAACCTATCTTTGTCAATTCAGGGCTCACTGTGTTGAATTGCTAGAGGCTTGTTCTCACCTTAAGTCATGGAAGCAGATGTATCCAGCTACAGGTATTATCTTGTAGGCTAAGCAGTATGCTTCTGATATAAAGATCATTGTGCTAAAAAATAACTCTTGGGGGGAAGTAACTTCTTGCAATTAATGGAAAGAAATTGATGTTTACAGGACATGATTCATTTGGCCAAATACAAAGAGCTACAGCTGGTCAGATGTATACAACCTCTGTATCTAGACAAGCAAAGGAATTCTTGCAATGTAGAGCTATTGATTTAAATTTTAGTTTCACAAGCCTACCCTGAGAACAGATGCTCTGCAATTCTATTTAATTATCATCTGGCTAATTTTGTCTTGTTTCTGCTGTTAAAGCTGAAAATTTTTAATCACCAAGTCTGGCTCTTGCTAAGTATTTGTTTTGGTTTACTCTTTAAAACTAAAAAATATATGTAATCAACTAGTATTTAAAATTTCTTCTGAGTCACTGAAATCAAACCAAATCATTAAATTAATCTGTACTTCCCTGTTCAAAAATTATCCTTAGTTCAAGAAAAAAACCACAGTTCTTCAATAAGGTATCATGGCAGAAGGACTTTAAAGAGAAACATTTGTGATAGCAAAAGTGGAAAAAGTAAGGTAAAGGTAACTGGTGTAGTGACCTGAAGAATGATTAAGTCATGGAAGAAAATGATTACTTTAATCATTTTGCCACTGGGACTTTGATTCTAGATAGCAGATTTCCACCCTTTATCAAGGAAGACTAATTCATTTATTGCTATCAACATTTGAAAGTTATGTATAAAGAACAGAAGACAGGCATTTCTGTTCTGTCAGTTTCATTCACTAATTCCTAAGCAACTACCGTTGTGTAAGAACACAAGGGTATCCATAACAGTTGAAACCAAAGAGCTGTATAGCCCAGTTTCTTATCCCTGAAAACTGACAGCAATGGAGGCTCAGGGAAGAGATACAGGCACACTTACTGCCTTCTATTCCTTTGGCAAATTAAGCAATAAGTTACATATCTCAGTTAATACTTTGATGATTTCCCATTTGAGTTCCTTTAGAAACCCTGTGTAAGTACCATCTGCTTTCAGAAATGTTTATAATCTGGTTTGGGCAATTGTTATTCATTTTATTGACTTGCTCAGAAATGTTTTCTTCTGACACTTTTATTTAGGACTGTTCCCCCAGCTTTTCTAAAGAAAAAAATGTTTTACTGTGGGAAAGTCCCAGTGATTCTCTATGGTGAATGGGTCTGTATCTTCTCTGAGTGCTTCCTCAGGAACATCCTAGTTAGCTATGAACCCCACATACTCTCCACCTTGCTTCTGTTTCTGTTGTGCTCAAACAAAAAGCCTTACAATTAGTTTAAACGTCTGTAGCAAGTTGAAAAATATTCCTGGCTGGTTTATTATGATTTTACATTTAACTTGCCACAGTTTACATTTGCTATTTTACTCACTGCGGCACACCCCTCATGTTCACATATAATATAAATATAATCTCAGTACAATCTCAGTATATTTGTGGATGGAGTAGAATGTTTTGCTTTTTTGTTTAACATGTTTTTAACTCAAGAATAGCACATTCCTCTTGGGTTTGAAACAAATTGTGTCTTTCCAGTTTCCTTTTTGATTTGTGTGTTCACTTAGCAGACACAGGATCCCTAGTCTAAGCCACAGATTTTACCCCTTGTTACTGTGGCTGTTGAGTACTTGTTTAGGAAAATATACATAATGGAAAGTGCACCCTAATTCATGCTACCCACTTGTTTGAAAGGAAATGCTTTTTTGTGAAAAGAAGTGATTCTAAAGATAGATAATTAAACATGAAATGAAAGTCAGTAAGTAGGCCAGAAGTACAAAAACACGTGGAAAATTGTTATGAAAAGAAGGAAAAGAAATACATTCGACCATAATATTTTTGTCATTTGCCATCAAGAATTCATTAATTCTGTCTCATTTTACTATGAAAAGCAGGGTTTGGTTTTGTTTTTCTCAGGACCAAACACAGAGTTAACAATTGTAACACACTATAATTTCATTTGTGCACCTATTGAACATCACATGGCAGACCTTGTTGCTTTTCATCACTCATGATCCTATGCAGGAATCTATATGTGAGTTCATTGCTCTTCTTCCACCTGTTGGATATAAGTATCTGATCTGACTTAATATAACAATAAAAAGTTTCTGCTTCATTGAGTGCTGTAAATGCTGAACTAATATCAGTTTGAGAATGCTGTTCTTGCTTTGTCCAAGTTGTGCTTTATGCTCTTTGAAGTCCATATCCCTCTTGTAACTGGAAAGGGTAACCAACCCTTTCAACGTTTGATAAGCTTCTGTCTTGCTCATCATTAGGAACAGTGGTGCAGAACTCCTCATTAGGGCAGGAAGCATTCAATGCATCATGCTGAACTTTCATTTGCACTGATCTTTGCTAAAAAAAGATCAGTTATTATTTGCCTATAGTTCATCTTTGCATCGCAACAGGAGGACTTCTACCACTGGAAAGATAACTTCAAAAATTATGTCTCCACTTTGTTAGATCCTCCCATCTCCCACTGTTCTCCTAGAGGATAGGTTTGGCTGGTGATTAGCACAATCGCCTAAAGATCAAGAAATATGAGCTCTACTCATAATTCCTCTGTGTATTTACTGTGTGACCCAATCTGTTCCTTTGCCTATAAAAATTGTGATAATAGTACCCACTCCTGTAAAGTACTTTAAAGCTTCAGATAAAAAATGCTGTAAAAGCTAAACACTATTATTAAAGCTTTCTCAATAAGCTGGATATCAGCCAGAGGAACAGAAGGCTAGACACAATCTTTTGCCATCAGAAAGGCTACACTAAAATGGAGGTTACAGTGAATGACAAAACATTTCAATTCTCACACAAACTTTTAACAAATTCCATCACCACTTTGACATGCTTTTTTGACATAGAGTTTTTTATAAATAGACACTGTCAGAATCTGTCAATCATCAGAGAGATTTTCTGTTTTGGAAAAGAAAACTATACAGTCACCAGCACCTCAGTTTTGGAGTAGAATATCCTCATCGAGCATCCCACGGAGTATAAATGAAAGAGCAGTTGTTGGTATGGAAGGCTACAGTTGTAACCATACACAGGCTCCACATCACCTAATCTATGACTAGTTGAATCTCCCTGATCAGCTCAAAAAGAATGTCTGCCCAAAAAGGGCTGTGTTTAGGAGGAACTGAACCTGTCTCCAGCATGTGGTTTACTCATGTAGTCTGCTGCAGTCTGAGAGCTCAGACCCTTCTGTGGCTGAGTCTGCACCTAAGGGCTTGCCTGAGAAAAGCTGACAACACTGAGCTAATCACTGTTGATGACAGGTCACTGAACTACACATGCATTTGGTTTTGGCTACAGGTCTGCTCAGAGGCTGTGTGCTGGTTCTGCTGGAAAGAGTTTATATTTTATAATAATCAGTGGGTTAAGAAAAAAGCTCCTAGAGACATGAAGTTTTCCTTTAGCTAGTTAGGAAAACTAACAAGTAGCCTCAAGTCAGGTTTTTTTGTAGCTTCATACTTTAGCTACATTATTCTTATATTCTTTGCCTAGCTTCAACCAAACCAGAAAGCCATTTTGATGGTCAAAGACCTCTCCCAGTAAGGGAGCCCTTCCTAAGGGCAGGAGCAGCTCAAAATCTGTTCTGCTTCCCAAAGAGTATTGAAATTCTTTATTTCTTTTTAGGTTTTTATTTTAAGTTCTTTATTTCTCTATAATAATTTTAGTGATTATAAATTATTTAGTTTTTTATTTAAGAATGTCTTGTTTTCTGTGGTTTAGACCATTAACTGATTTATAAGTAAAAAACAATTCACCACACACAGATACTAGATTCTCACAGCTTCTCTACACAGAGTCAGGACATGCAAGGGAAGAAATGGGAACCTGCACATAAAATGCAATAACAGATGTCTACTTTTCCTGCCTCCATAGCAGAGCTTCTTTGCATGTGAAAGATATATCAAAAACTGATATGAAAATTACATCACCAAGTCAAAGTCACTTATATCCAAATGAAATCATATTTTGAATTTACAAAAGCTTTATGTTGCCAAAATAGTGATATATTTTTTCTTTTTTCTTTTTTTTTTTTTTTTTATTAAGTAAGTACAGAAAATCTATCCTGTCCTACTCTATCACATTTCCCTTGGAATTATTCCATTTTCAGTGCACAAAATGGACAGCACTTACTGAATGGATAACTACCTTTTTTAAAAAATTTATTTTCTCTTCTTCTTTATTGCAGGATACCATATCTCATTTCCAGAAGCCTCTTCAAGCTTTATGCTAAACGCAGAACTAGTCGTTTCCTCCAGTGCCTTCCTAAAGGACCCCTGCACTGATCACTGAACTGCAGTGAGTATTGCACAAGCCATAGTACCTTTTTTTCTTCAAAACTCTTCCAGTTATCTCTTCCCCTCCCCCCCATCCCCGCAAAGAGAGGTAGTACTTATATACAGCAAAATAGCACAGGCTAGGATTCATCCGTCCTGGATGTTTTAGGCAGTCAAGTCTCCTTCTGCCAGAACAGCTTTATTTCATTCATTATTGTAACCAGTCAGAAGAGTGGCTTATTAGTAGCCATTAGGAACCGCTCATCCTCTGCTCTCCTGGGTGAGTTTTAGTAACCTGTAGGCCCTCCAGGCAACTACTTGATTAAGGCAAGGCAGGCTCCTGCATCCAGCTCTTACTGTTTTTTCGGGATGCTGAATAGGCTGGCAAAGCTCTCATTTTACCTGTGGAGTTGGACTAGATGATATCCAGAGGTCCCTTCCTACTCCAACCATTCTGCGATTCGGTGAGTTGCTCAGCCTGCTCAGCAGTCTTTTCTGCTTGCTGCTGTACTGTGAAGGCAAGGGGTTGAGAAAGGGAAGTTCTGTGTTGGCTTGGCTGTTGGCTGGTAGAGTTGGGATCTTGGGGAGAATGGTCAACGCCAAGAGCTGATACCTGGCTTGTAGCCACTGATGAAGGTTCCCCATGCTAGAATAAAATGGCATGGAAAAATACCTACTATCAGGTTTGTCTTCAACAGAGCCTTTCACACACAAGTAGCTTGTGGTCACCTTCCATCGGGTGTTCTTTCTGGGTGGGACACAGACAGCACGTCCCCAGGCCTCTGTCAGCAACTGGCAGCTGGATGAATGTGTTCACTTTACATGAGTAGGTGGGAGGCCTAGAGAGGTACCGTGCAACCTGACATTAACTGTAAATCTGAGCCCCTTTTCATTATATAAAATGTCAGAATGAGGCCAAAATGGGTCATTTTCTACACTGAAAAAAAAAACCTCTTGTCTAGAACAAAGAAAATAACTCGGTGGTTTGTGCCTCTTACTTATAAACTCTTCCTGCGACATACCTGTTCTGGGAGACAAGCCAAATGTCACCGACAGAAATGCCAGCTGGCCTCAGATTTAGGAGTAGCCTTCTGCCCATTCGCTACCTGGACACTTCTTTGTGCTTGGAAACTACCTCAGCAGCACCTCATATACTTCCACCACCTCTTTGTCCTTCAACATTTCTTGTTTCTCTCCTCTTGTCACTTCATTTATACATTATATATACAATCTCAGCTGCAGTGGTCCAAATCTTTATTGCAACATGGGATTTCTTTTGTGCCTCTAAGTCAAACCTGGAGATATAATAAGAGGGCTTAGGTATGTAAATCTGATTCTTCTCTGTCTGTTTATTTCCTCAAACTGTTGAGTCAAAGGATAGTCCAGTTTGGAAGGGATCTCTGGAGATGACTTCGTCCAACATTCTGTTGAAAGCAGGGTATTAGATTAGGTTATAGGCTATCCAGGGCCCTGTCAAACTGCATCTTGAATAAGTCCTGACAGGAGATTCCACCACTCCTCTGGATACCTACTCAAATATTTAATTGTTCTCAGGCTGAAGAAATTTTTTGTTATACCTATACAAAGTTTCTTATGAAGCAACTTGTGCCTGTTGCTTCTTGTCCTGTCACAGTGCTTCCTTGTGAAGGAAGTATCTCTGTTTTTTTCTAAAGCCACCTTGTACAGGAAGACTGAAATTAGATCCCTGATGACACTCCTCCAGGATCAGCAAACCCAAGCCCTTCAAAGTTCTCCAGATCTCTAACTATCTTGGTAGCCCTCAGCAGAATATTCTCCAGATTTTTATGTCTCTCTTAAACTGGGACCAATGCTGCACACAGAATTCCAGGTATGGCCTGGCAAGTACTGAGTAGAGAAAAATAATTACTTCCATAATCACTTCCTTTGATCTGCTGGCTATACTGCTCATGCTTCCCAGAACACTATTTTCTTTGCTACAGGCCACAGGGTAGGCTTACATTAATTTTGCTGTCCACCAGTACTCCTAGGTCTTCTTCAGCAGAACTTCTCCCTAGCCAGCCAGACCTCAGCCTCTACAGTTTTTCTGGGATTATTTTGTGCCAGGTTCAGTACTTTAAACTTCTCTTTGTTAAACTTTATGTAATCCTTGTTGGCCCTATTTTTCACCCTGCTGAGTTCTGTTCATATGGTAGCTTTTCCTTCTGCTGTATCAGCCTCTCCTCCCAGCATGGCATGATGTGCAAACCTGATGAGTGTGCATTCAATCCCATCACGCATATTGTTTGTGAAGATATTGAATAATATCAGAGCCAGTATCCACCCCTGAGGAGCTTCACTCATGGCCAGAAGCTCACCAAAGGGAAGTCTCAATGCCTTATTTAAAGCCTGATCCTACAGTGATTATTGAAACCTTCTGGCCCCAGATATAAAGATAATGCATGGGAAATATAAAGCATTTTGAAATGACCCCCGACCTTGCTTTGTCTCTACGCTGCACAGGAAAGTGGCGGAAAGAATGGAGAGAATTATGGAGCAAATGGGTGACAGTTACAGCGGTAGAATTAGAATTCACCATTGCAGTGTCGATGTGCAGTTCTGGAGGGTATCTGACAGTAAATAACCACTGTTCTCAGTGCCAGGCCTGGAATAACGGTGGTAGCTGGACAGAAAGAGGTCTTTGACTCCTTGATCTCAGTCAGGCCTTGAGTTGCAACATTCCCTTACAGGAGCTACTTCTTGCTGTCCAGGTGATTTACCTGAGAGTCAGCAGACACAGACCAAGCATCTAGGCATCTTAGTTTATTTGAAAAGAACAGTAGCTGTTATGGTGAATGAGTGATGGGCTAGACAAGGTATACGTAGGCTGGGGAAGTATTGGATTTGTCATATTTTGACAGCACCTTGTAAACCTTTGCCAGCCCTTGCCATGCTGAAGAAAACCAGATCACACAGGGTGAAGAAGAATCTTTCTAAATCATTTAAAACCACATATATATATGTCAATTGGCAGTCTGACCTAGGAGAGTTACATCTCAAGAAAATTCATCTAACTCAATACCAAAGGAAGTGAAAAACAAGGTATCTGTGGTCTCTTTATTCTGTATTTATTCTGAGTAAGGCTTACATTTTTTCCTCAGATACAGTTTTAATTAAAATGAGCAACCTGAAATTACCAATAGTTTTATTTAATATTTTATGAGATACTACTTTACCTATATGGGTCTCATTGTACTTAAATCTGTAGAAATATATAGTAAATGATCATCACAGTTGGGAACATCTCACAATCTAGAAGAGGAATGGAAAGTATGTCTAAAAGCAGATACAGATTAGATTCTAATGACGGAGGGAGTGCAGCAGAGTGTTTAGAGCTGTGGGGTTGATTTGGGATGGGCAATTTATTAGGGAGAGTTGAACAGTTGCACAATTGCCAGGAATCCAACCTTTGTCAAATGACTTTCTGCAACAGAAAAAGATGCTTCAAGCAATGTCAGCCTCTTTAAACATCCATTAGTGCCAGGAAGTTGAAGCTGAAATATATATCAATATAACCTTTCTCCGTATGTTATTCAAAAGTCTAAAATACATGCCAGAATTTGTGTATTCACTACCAGTGAAACAACAGGGGCTCTGTATGGGTTACAAAATATTTAAAGGCCACCCTGCAGAAAGGCAGCTGTCCCAAGAAGACCAAAGGTAAAGCGTAAGGATCAAGTGAGAATACTTAAAATCTTACCAAGCTAATTGAGAAGTGTATATACAAAAGTCAATCTGTAATCCGAATAGCCATAAAGAGATTCAAAACAGACTGTGGCTTTATGTCTAGACCTATTCTGTTGTACATATGCATGAATTCAGAGAAGGAGACACCCAGATGTGTTTTACATTATTTTCCTGGGTATTTCTAATATTATCGTGCATGACATTTTCATTTAAAATCATCTTTTCTCCTGCTAGTGAATAGACTTGATGGAGTAAAAAAGGGGATCACACCCATTTAAAAAAAAAAAAAAGACAAGCAGTAATTATAAATAATAGTCTATCTACAACTTACTTTGCTTCTCGTGCAGTGCATAAAGATTGAAGCAAGTTTAACAGTAGCTTGAACTGAGCCTTTCTGACTGACCAGACAGGTGGTTTTAGTCCACAGTAAATGTAACGTAAATCAGTGACAGAAATTAATGAAAAAACACATTAGCTCAAATTTGCAAGAGCTTGTATGGCTCATGGGAATCTATTATGTTTTGGTTGTTTCATCACATTGTTAAAACTTATGTTTTTCATGGGTCGTTGAAAGTAAGTGCTTGATCTACATATAAGTTGTTACTGAGGCAAAAGAAGACAAAACATTTTTTTTCAAGCAGTCTTTGTTTTCTTCTAATCTAGATCCATTAAAGGTTTGTTTTTTCTCATTTTTTATAGATGCTTGACAAATTGTGTTGAAGTTTATAGCTCAGAATTCTGAATAAAAATTAAGGGAGTAACAATACATTATAATGGAAAATGGGCATAGAAATTATGTGGGAGGGGGATTCTACATATTTTTAATATCAGAAGTCTATCTCAGTAGCATCCATGTAATTCTGCAGTATTTGTCAGACTTAATTTTGATATGTTTCTCTGTGATTTTTAGAGCATTTTATTTCCTACATGCAGTATCTCACAAGAGATATTATTTTGGACACAGGTAATAAGCTTTGTAATCATCATACTATCTTTGAATGATAATGTAATGAAACTCGGTTTATGCAGCCTCTGACTGTTGATTACACCTTATTCCTTTTTTATGCCATACACAAGAATCCATGAGTGCAACACAAGAAGCTGATCCTCCAGCTGACTGTGCCTATATTGCCTATGGGACTCATCCAGAACATTATTTTCAGCTATAGCTACAAGCTAAATATCCTGCAAGAAGGTGAACTAATTTCTGTTTATATTCTGAAAGAAATATGAAAAAAATACATGACACTTTGCACTCATTTATACTTACTTATACATAAGAATAAAAGAATTTAAGTGAAAGTGAAATGAATTTACTGAACCAGTCACAGCCAAATAATTTTGGACCCATATGCCCAGAGGTATTTAGATAACAATATCCTATAGGGTAGAACATCTTAAAGCAGTGCTTTAAAGCGTTCAGGTTACCATATCATATGGCCCTGCTCATACATTACATATTTTGTGTTCTATTGGGAGGAAAATTCTATACATACATTACTCTTTCATTGCTATTTTCAAATTGCATTGAAAAATCTCCATGAAAAGGTATGCAACAAATACATTGAGCTGCTTCTACATTCTATTGCAAGTACTATCTCAAGATAACCTTTGTAACCACTACCCGCTTTTACATTCCCTATTTCTTCAGCTGTCTTCTTTAATTGTAACATGATCATGATATTCTGACATGTTGCTGAGTCATGTTTATGCAGATTGTAATTGCATAAAAGACTTATATACTCTTCTAGACCTCTTGATAAAAAATATTTAAAGATTATAGAAGAAAGATGAAGTCTTCCTTTATGCAGCTCTCAGAAGCATTTAATGCCGCTTGTAAAATCAAAATTAACTGATAAGGACCAACTTGAACATTTTTGTTCAATAAACAAGGGAAAAAAACAGTTGAAATGTGTTATTCTGCACTGTTAAATGGCAGAAGTGGCTTTCCATTCTAATTAAGTGTAAACTTATAATTAAATCCTGTAAGGCTGATCACAGATAGTGTCTAAAAATTAATCATTAGAAAGTATTCACTGTCTACCTTTCATTCACGATGGAAACTTTTAGTTATTTTGTCTTTCATTCGCCTGAGATATGCTGGTGTCCTCCAAAAAGGCTACTGTAAGTTTTTACTCCTTTTGACACTGACAAAGAGATTATGGAAAAAGAGAAGATCAATGTATGCCAATATTGTTTCATTTTTCTTTTATTGGAGCCAAAAGGCAGGTTAGGGTAAAATATTCAATTGACTCAAATGGAAGTGTAAGAGAGGTCAGGCAAGGCTAGAAAAATCAAATATGAAGATGAAGAACTGTATTCCTTAGAAGGTAGTTAGCAGAACTGTGATTCCATCTTGTTATCTGTACAGTACATAGTTCTGCTGAAACCCTCACCTGTGTAGCCATAACATAGAGTAGATATTAACTTTGAGAAAGTTACAATGTAGAAGTTGTTTTATTTCAAAAAGTAGGAAGTTCCCAGCAAATAAATTCCCTGTCATTCTCACAGTAACACATGAATGTAAGCCAGTTAGAAAATAACATTCTATCTTTATAAACACTAATCAACTACATATTTATTCTGAAGCTCACAGGGAGTTAAGCTGAAGGGTATGATGCATACACAGATCACAGAAGTCAAGGAGGCTGTATTTCACTGGCTTTGCCAAACACAGACTCATCTTGTTTCACTGATTGACTAAGGGCATGAAAAAAGAATCAAAGTTGTCTGTGGATGCTGTTTGTCCTCATAATTTACACTGCTGATGTCCTGCAATGTTAAGCAGGACTGCTGGCCATCTGAAAAATTATAAGAATTATTCATAGTAGGAACTGCATTTCACATTATTTGCCAACACCTGTGTAAATTGCACTGGATAGCTTAGTACTACTAAGACCAAAGAAAGGGTTTAAAACTTCAGTGAAGACTGTTGTTGAGAAATTGTAAATGCTACAGTCAAGGACAATTGTCTGTTTATCTTTTAGCTACTGGTGTATCTCCATGGAACACTGAATCTTGGGTGCAAGGAGCCTTTGCAGAGAAAAGAGCCAACTTGCCATACAAAAGGCATGGATAAAAAGTGAGAACCGATTTTGAATGGATATTGCTAGCACAAGAGGTTGGAATAAGCATAGAAGACAACAAAACAATCATATCATGCAGGAGGAATGAGGGCAGGATGAGCTTTCCAGTCTGACATGCTGAGAGTCCTCAAACTCACTACAGGTGAGATGAGAAAGGGCAGGTGTCATGGTTTAACCTGGCCGGCAGCCAAGCCTCAGGCAGCAAACCCAGTCACTGCCCCACAGCGGGATGGGAGAGAGGATCAGGAGCGTAAAAAGTGAGAAAACTCAGGGGCTGAGATAAAGACAGCTTAATAGGTAAAGCAAAACCCACGCACACAAGCAAAGTAAAACAAGGAATCCATTCACTACTTCCCATGGGCAGACAGGTGTGCAGCCATCCCCAGGACAGCAGGGCTCCATCACACGTAACATTTACTTGGGAAGACAAAACTCCATAATGCCAGATGTCCCATCCCCCCCTTCCTTCTTCTTCCCCCAGTTTATACACTCAGCACGATGCCCCATGGTATGGAATATCCCTTTGGCCAGTTCAGGTCAGCTGCCCTGGCTGTGTCCCCTCCCAGTTTCCCTGTGCCCCTCCAGCCCCCTCACTGGCAGGGCCCAAGAAATTGAAAAGTCCTTGACTTAGTGTAAAAATCACCCAGCAACAACCAAAACCATCAGTGTGCCACCAGCATTGTTCTCACACCAAATTCAAAACACAGCACTGCACCAGCTGCTAAGAAAATTAACTCCTCCCAGCTGAAACCAGGACATGTCACAGCTAATATTTGGCTTCCTGGTAAAAGAGAGGTGGATCATGCAGTGAGGGTCCTTGCCAGGTGGGAACAAAATGATGCAAAACTCTCAGAGCCTAAGGCTGTGTAACAGATCCCATTCCACTGTTCAGACTGATATCCAGAGAAGTTACCTTACAAGAACCCATTTCTTACAGACAAATTTTATTTAAGGTTAAATCTTTATCTAAATATCTTCATTTATTTGTTGAAAATGGAAAGACTAAAGGCTTCTTTATGGATGAAATAATATTATTTTACTTACTCAGACAAGTGACACTTTTCTTTCTTTTGATATTTAAAAAACAGTTGTGAATTGAAGATCAAAGAACCTGGCAAACCCTTTAAGAGTCAGTTGTTGCTTCACTGGAGCATTTATTGTATTATACATTCGGTGTTCAATCAACCTGTTTGTATAATATATCTGGAATTATCTGAGAGAAGAACAACAATTACAAACTTGCCATCAAACTCACAGCTCACTACAAATTTAAAGCCAAAGCCTGCGTTTGAGCTTGGACGCAAGTCCCACTTAAAGCGGTAGTACTTTAGCACACATTTTCAAAGATATAATTGAGTGCTTTGTTGTAAATAAGGCTGTGTGCAGAAGTCACTCTGTGCCTTGTGTGATCAGGTTTTAATTGCACTAGATATGCAGGCTTTGATACTCCTGGTTGAAAAAAGGGTCATAATCCATAATGTGCTTTTAAAGTATAGACAGTGAACATCTGGAAGAGTTAAGATGAAATCAGGTAGCTGACTATGATGAATCTTTTGAATTATGATGATCACATCTGCCAGAGAGTCTGCCAACATAGGTGCTATATATAGGTAAAATGAGAAAGTTAATCCCCATGCTATGTGAATAAATCAATTTGTGCATAATTTTTCACTTTTATTACTCCTTGAGTTAACTTTCAGATTTAGAGTTCTACATTTACTTTGACAAACTCAAAAAACTGTCAGAATAAATAAACATATCACACCCAGCAATATTTTGTCACTAATATATTATTTGAATTATATTTATTGTTCTAATGTATCTTTCACAGGGCTTTAAATTTTATCATATTCTCGGTGTAGCAGTAAAGCCATTTCCATTGCAAACTTGTAACAGTAATGGATAGCAGCCTTCCGGGGATAGGCTTCTGAGAAATTTATTTCACCTCATGTTGTTCAGCCACCCAGTGAATGAATTTGTTTCCATGACAGATAAGCATTGCACAGATCACTTTTAAAATTATCATGGGACACCATAAAGCAGTAGTAGGGAAAAAAAGGAAAATGCAGCATCTTATTATATCTTGTGTTTTCTTTAATCCTTGCAGTTCATGCTGTAAAAGTGTCAGATGTGTAATGTTTCATTAGCAGTCATTAAGAAACCTGAGAAATACAGTTTAGATAACCTCTTACTTCTTCAAAGTCTGGATGGTTTTTTATTTGTTATTTTTAAGAAGTGAGCTGAGCCGGCTCTTCTAGCCAATATACACTAAAATCAATAAAGCTAGATTTCTGCAAAATATATTTCAACATCAGCATTGTTAATGGAGAGAGTTACAACTCAAAGCCTGATTAGTGCATGCACCTCTACTGCAAAGATTTACAGAATAGGTTTATTTTGACACCCTATGAACACATATTGACTTGAATGGTCTACTCAGAATGCATGAGATGAAGTATAGATGCACTCATGGGTTCATGTTTACACTATAAACAGGTTTATCTCATCAATACAAATACAAAGAACCACAAAGATGAAAACATCTCTAGACCTGGGGAGGCTGTCAATTGGTTAGCCTATATTAAGAGATTTTTACAAAGATGTGACTTTCATAACACCGTATGCAGGCTTTTTCTGCCTTTCTAAGTTGGTGGTTGTGCTTCAAAGCCCATTTTGGCAGCCACCTATTGATGGCTCTGTGATGCTGTGTTGAACTATTGATCCTGCAAAGTGTGCAAGCTCTGTGACAATGAAAGAGGCATCATATTGCTTCTTTCACACTTTCTCTTTTCAAAAGCAGAGAAAAAAAAACTTTAAGAAAATATTTTCAGTATTTCCATTGAAGCACTTTTGAAAAGAAGCCTTGAAAATCGTCCCAGAAAGCACTTGGAAGGTGAAAGGCATCCCCTAAATTTCATATTAAATTTAAGATATTTTTTAACATCTACATGCCAAAACTTATGTGCATTAATTTAAAATGGAGTTTACAATTGTAATAACAATCCTCAGCTTCAGAGGAAATAAAGTGAGGGTGGTGTAAAGAAGCAGCTTGTTACAAACGCTAGTTGCCAAGAGGGGAAGCAAGACTATGTTCTCTCTGATTTGAAGTGACGAAGCCGCACAGCCAGCTGCTGCCTTTACCCACCTGGTGAACGGGTCAGCAGGAGGGACCAGCTCCTCACAGGTGGTTTGAACACTGGCTCCATCTGAGCAGCAAGAATTTTCCTGATTTTGATTTCTGTCAGAAAACCTAAGACCCAAGAACAGAAGCATTATGTAGATAAGCTTTAACACCATCTAGCTCGACCCATTTTCTAACACGAGAGAATTTTGCCACAGACTATAGTGAGTGTATGTGCATGTGTATGTGTATGTGTATATGTATATGCACGTGTGTGTGAAAAAAAAAAATAATGTTTTTTTCTTCAACTGTTGAGGTACTCCAGGCCTACTCTGGTATTTATCTAAATGATTAGCCTTAATTGTTGTACAGCATTTCTAGTGGCACACAAAAACCTAGGCTTAACTGAAAAGATGAACTCAACTCCAGTCTTTGCATACGTGTACGCCACTTCAGTGATACCAGTGAAATGGGATTTGCTTATGTTACATGGGCAAACTGTGCCAAAAATCTCTGACGATTGTTCTTCCCATAAATCTCACTTTGCAACATTACTTTTTACTGTTTTCAGTTGCAAAGTAACAAGACGATATTAGACAATATTTTAGGTGTGGTTGCATGGTGCTCATGCCAGCTAATGAACTCCTCGCAAATTTGAAATTGTGGAGGAATTAACCTCACAGATCTTCAGGATGTGAATGGCTTACAGGTGGGAAATGGTGGGAGGAAGGGCACCTGTCAAAGTTCATATGTAAGGCTCTGCCATAACAAAAACAAGGAATGAAACCTCCTGACCTCCAGACCTAGCTTTAATTCCCAGATTGTCCTTCAGTTTTGTACAGACAGCACCTTATTTGCTTTCAAAGTAGTTACTCCATTCTGTTTTCTAGTAATATTTAATTGTGCCATTTTATAAAGAACATATTCATTTGAAGGCTTTTATATGTTTGTTTGGTTTTTTTTTTTAAGGCAGAAAAGGGTTCCCTGCAATATCTTCTTGTTATGTGTTCTGAGGGTACGTTTGCACCAATACTGAAATATTACCTGAAGTTTCACATAAGCAACATGGGACACATTGCACTATATGGAAATGCTAGTTGCAAAGGCAAATAAGAAGCTTTTAAGCATAATACCTAGAGAATATATTTGTAACGGTGAAGACAATGCAATGCATTGCTGTGTCAGTGTTTCATCCCACGTCAGCTGGGCTGCAACAGTTGCCTTTGCACTTAAATAGAGCCCTTTGCAGAAATGAAGCAAAATGCATTCAGCTCTGTAAACTGCTGTGGTTCTTACTTTTTGCAATGTCAAAAGCCACATGCAGTTACTTCACAGGCTTCATTAAAACTCATCAGTTCAGGCTGTTATTTGAGCTCTAAGCCAAAATCTAACCGTATGCTATTGTCTTTCATTTGCAGATCTGGCATTGTCTCAGCACTTACCAGATATTCAAGGAGTTTTCTTCACAGTTTAGTACATTTTTCTTCAATACTGGCTCTTTTGCCACAGTTTTCCACTGCTGCGCTCCATTAAAAGTCTATTATGTGATATTCATCTGTTCTAACATTCTCCATTTTCCAATTTTCTGAAAACTGCCAGAGTATGTAAAACCCTCACGTTCTCCAAGAAATCCAAGTGACATTGTTATCCCAAATCTGGGTTCTTCACCTGATGTGCAAGAGCCGATCCACACACAGAGCAGAGATATTTGTTTGATGCATGTCTGCACAGAGATGGGTGCTGGGTGGTAAATCCACAAAGCTAGCACACCTCTTAATGCATAGTAAAACAATTTATACACTTTGAACAATTGTTTACAGTTACATTTAGTCACACTTTATTCTCATTGGTTCTCTACAAGCCTTGTCTCCATATAAAGGTACAGTGGGTTTTTTTTCCCCACCATGCATGTTCTGTGGGGAGGGGGCTTCATAGGGGGCTCTCCTTGCTGGAGGGTGCTTTTTTAGTATGCTGCTTAGGAGAGTTCACACATAGTTCAAGCAATTTTCTGTTTGGTCTCATTAACCATTCGGTTCCCCTTGAGTTTATCTTGTCCCAGCTTGATATATCTATGGTATCTGTTCTTTTTCCCAAGGCCATATTGCATTAACTGTTTGTAAGGTTTTAACAAACATCCTCTGTTTTCAAATTCTTTCTTGGTTTTCACTATATTACTTCCCACCCCCCCACCCCCCGCCCTTTTTTTCTTCTTTAAAATAAATATTTCTTATAGCAACATGATTTCAATGGGAGACCTGCAAAATGAATACAGATTTTTCTGGTCTTTATTAACATAGCATATCATTAAACATTGTTCTGCAGTTTATCTGTTTTGCCAAAAGAAACATTAAATGCTTTGTGGTTATTTGACTTGGAATTCCTGATTCGTTAAATATCCCCTCATCCAGATGTACTGTCAGGAAATTGTGTTTGTTTTCTCTAGATTCTGGTTGAAACTGAAACCACAGCGATCAGCCAAACCTCTGATCAACTTTGGTAAGTGCAGCTCTATGATGCTGATATCATATTGATACCTCAGCCTCAGCAAATACCTTTTCCATTTTACAGCTCATGTCTTTGAAGTTTTTGGGGACACCAAGACAATCATTCCATCATTTATAATCTGCAAACATATTTTTATGCCATGTTTTCCTCATTGTGCAGTTGTGGTTCCCCCAGTGATTTTAGCTTCAGCCCCTATACTCATTCTTTGCTTGCATTGATCTTTTTCACCCTGCATACTTCACGTAATTAAATTTAGCACCAGTTATACTCTGAATTTCTGTTCTAATACAGTTACCAAGGATTTTAAGCTCTCTAAGTTTCTTTTTTTAAATTTTGGTTTCCTTTCTGGTATATGAAGGATGGGATCTTAAAAGTTCTCAGCACTTAGATCACAAGCCTTTATCAGAGAAATGTGACAACCACACTAAATTCGGAGATTCCTCACACATTTTGAAATAAAGGCCTGCTAATGTCTCCTGTTTATCACAGCTATTTCCACAAAATACATCCTGGACTGTATTTTCAGCAAAGTATATCTTTCTGGCTGTTTTGAATGGAATTTAAATTTATTCGAGTGTTTGTGAATAGTGTGACATTCCTGGATTTTGCCCTGGTTTAATTTTTTCTTTTTGAAATACTAATCACCTTACCTGATTCTGTGCGTGCTAATATATTCAAACAACTAATCATTTTTCTACAGTTTCAAAATGTACTGAGCATGACAATTTTTCTATAAATCATATTGTAGATGTTTAATTTTCATAACTACAGGCAGTTTACCAATACACAGGGCTTTATTTAAATAGGTATTTCATATCTAACATCACAAAACTACACACAAATAAAGTACCATATTAAAAGGTTAGACTAAGCAAACACAAGCAAAACCCATAATATTCTAAGCTTAGTGTCTCAATCTCAATTAAGAATTCCTGATTCACTGTTTTAGCTAAATGCCCATTTCTGCTATTCTGCTGCATAAAGACTTGTCTTGACATAATTTAAAATTCTGCATAAGAAATGAATGATCAGAACCCTAGATCTTCAAAAGTTTATGCCTTCTATAAGAACATGAGCATTATTAACTTTCCCAATATTTTGTATGACCAGAATCTTAGCATATTAGCATTGTAAGAGCAATTTCTGTTTCTATTTTTCTAAATCTGAGTCTAAATTAGCTTAAGACAGATTTAAAATAAACGATTATCTAAAGAAACAGCTGGGTGATTCTTGTGACATTTAACAAAAATTTCACAACTAAAACTCAGGCTAGAGCATGGAGAACTAAATACTTGGAGACAGATAATGTACAGCTTAAGTAGTGTTGTAATTGAGTTGCAATTAATTGGAGATCTCTGTGAAAGGAGTCTTTAGAAGACCCATAAGTCAGACCAGTTTTAACTTTCCTAAATTTATTCACTGACACATCATGATAGTGGTCAGTTCTTATGCAATATTAAGTATGTACAAAACTGCTAGTTCTTAACACTGCTAACAAGTACATATGGGTACACACTATCACAGAGGTGATACTGTATGTTTAGCACTGATGTGTACAGGCCTTGGTGGGTCTTAGTCACAGACATCAGGGTGATTGGGTTTGAGAGTGCTTTAATAAAACTGAAGAAAATTCTTCTTCATCATTCTTCATGATTGATGTTTTATGTTATTGTGCCCTTCCCCTAAAGGGGTCTCCTCTGCTCCCCATACTGCTTATCTTCCCGTTTTTTTGTCTCTTCCCAGTCTGAGCAGGATGTTCCACATGATCCACAATCTCTTGGGCTCATCTTGCTCTTTGTCCAGCAACTTTTGTTACTTGGATACCTCCTATGTGCCATTACACACATTTTTGTTCCCCCTTTTAGTGGTCACATTGCTCACATGCTTAGTTAAAATACGTAGATCGTAGATATTGTGTCTCATTATGACACCATAAATAATGTTTATACAGTTGTTGCTTACACTATTACAGTATCTGTTATATCTGGGTTTAAGGCAAGACATTATTAATTATATCCTGTTTAGTGTACTTATTGGTGTCACAGATCTCTGGTTACAGTAATGAGTCATTACTAATAGTTCATTGGTTGCTCTATATGTTTTCAATGATTTTCCAAAATATGTGAGTCCATACCTCTTTTCATTAGTATCACGCCTTTAAAAATAACCTTCTACAGACTACCTGCCTAATGAAGTACTGACACGCCTAACATGAAGTAAAACAGTAAAGCATTTAAAGCGAAAAAGTTGTGGCACTATTAAAAGCTGAATCTGCCCCTGTGAAAAGTATTTGTTTTTCATATAATTATGGAAAATGAGACTGGATGAGGATGTAAAAATCTCTGATCTATCTTCCTGCAACAAAATCAGGACCACTTTCATTATACAATTCAGGACAGATGTTTGTCTAATCTTTTTTTAAAGATTTCAGTGATAAGCCATCCATAACATTCCTAGGAAGAGTTGTCTGGTACTCCGCACACTTGAAACAATTTTTCATATTGTTAATCTTGCAATTTTAATCAATTATTTCCTCTTTTCACCACATTGGGTGTGGGAGACAGTTTATTATCCTCCATTTTGTGGCTACTTCTGCAAATTTGAAGAATACTATTATGATCCTTGTTTTTTACTCTCATTATTCTCTCATTTTTTGATACTGTGAAAGCAGACTCAGAAATGGTCACCCATTCTTCTGCCATTATTCATTGTTAAAGTGAAAATATCTTTCCTTCTTCTCAAACCTTATTTACTGAACCAAGTGAATGATTAAAAAAAAACAACCAAAAAGAGTAACAGCTGAATGTTTGGTTTCACCAAAAATTTTAAAGCAAAAAAAATCAACAACCAACTGACTGTTCTGAGGGGGTTTGATTGCAAAGCAAGAGCAAACAATTAGGGAATAAATTTATCAAAAGAGATATAAAAAATCAAGCCAAATTCTATCCTCAGTTGAATTTACAGATGTATCTTAGTTAACACAGGAGAATTTTTCCCAGTATGTAGCACTGAATCTTAATCAGGTGGATTAGCAGAAACAAACGTACAGCTGTGTCTTTCTAACATCTGTGGTTTGGGGATTTTTTATGTTGGCCAATACAACACAGAACTGTATGAATTTGTTTGTACTTGAAAGTTGCCAAATTAGTTAGACTATATCACATATATTTGTTTCAGAGTCAGTTTTCCTTTGATCCTAATGGTCTTTGCCTACAGGCACCAAGGGCTACCTTAACAAATTACCTACCATGTTTAACAGTTAGAACACAGAAAAAGAGACAAAGCTTTCTGAAGTTAAAAATAAACAATTGCACATAGCAGAGCCACCAGCTTTCATTTTTTAGAATATCTTTTAAAGAAGTTGTGTGAAGTTTTCTATAAATACCGTCAAAACTCCAATGCAGTATTCATAAACGAAATGTTTAGCTTGGATTTTAATAATGCGATGCATCAGCAGTCAATTGCAAATTTAACTTGCATATAAAATATCTGAAAAAATGGTGTTCACGTACACACTGGGAAATTAAAGAAAAATTCTTTATGGATTTGGCACTATCTCCTATAATAAGAAAAACTCAGGAACAAAAGAAAAAGGAAAAACAAGATAAACAAATTAAAATAATTATGAAAACACTATACTTTGACATCACTGCAGCAAATTTTCCTCGACTGAAAAGCTCAGCAGTAGATGATCCTATAAAATGATAAATAGGACACTCATAATTAACAGATAATCTGAAACCAGAGAGTGGAGTCTTTTTAGCAACTCTGAGTTATGCAGTTTCGTAGAAACTTCTTGCAATGGTGATGACATATTAACAGAAATGAAACTCAGAAATAATTTCCAGAAATAATTTCATTGAGGTCCTAATCTGTCCTAATATTCATTGGGGAGAATCTGCAGAAGTTTCAGATGTTTTGGGAAGTATTTTAGAATTTATTTTACCAAAATATGTGGAAACACCTGTACTGGTTTTGGCTGGAATAGTTAGTTTTCTTCATAGTAGCTGATATGGGGGCGATGTTTTTTGATTACACAGGGATGTTTTAACTGTTGCTGAGCAGTGCTTAACAAAGCTTCAAAGCCCCTTCTCCTTCGCATGTTGCCCTGCCAATGAGTAGACTGGGGATGGGCAAGAGGTTTGGAGGGGACCCAGCTGGGACAGATGACACCAGCAGACCAAAGGGATATCCCAGACTGTATGATGTCATGCTCAGCAATAAAAACTGAGGGAAGAAGGAGAAAGAGGGGACATTTGGAGTGATGGCTTTTGTCTTCCCAAGTTACCGTTATGCACGATAGAGCCCTTTTTTCCTGGAAACTGCTGAACGCTTGCCTGTCGATGGCAAGTAGTGAATGAATTCCTTATTTTGCTTCACTTGCACACAAGTCTTTTGCTTTACCTATCAAACTGTCTTTACCTCAACCCACGAGTTTTCTCACTTTTACCCTTCTGATTCTCTGTCCCATCCCACCTAGGGGGAGCGAACAAGCAGCTATGCAGTGCTTAGCTGCCAACTGGGGTTAAACCACAGAAATATTGTATATAAAAATGACAAAAATTATGAAAAATATACATCTGTGGAGTGCCTGCAAGTCATGGTCATGAGAAGCAAGTGAGGCATGTTTTAAATTACAGTGTTGGAATGGGAAGTAATTTCACCCTCAGCAATAAAGCTGCCATTCCCTCCTACTAATTTGGATTTAGTTCTTGAAATACTTTGGTCTGATGGTACTGGAGTTTGGAGTCTATTCACAGAACAAACACAAAATTGGAAATTGCAGTGCATAGTGTAAAATTTCTCCTAGTATGTCTCAGCTAAGATTTACATTAACTGCCTTGAAGGGTTATAGGATGGTTGCTCTCTGTACCCTTTCAATCAGCCTGATAGCCTGCAGTGAATACAAGATGAGTACAAAGAATGATTTTGTTTTCATAATTAGGTACTGAACTGACATTGAACAATTGTCTTCAGTAGCACATATATGTACATATATAGACACATACATACATAAATCTACATATGCACATATATATGTATGTAGGGACAAATACATACACACGTGCACACACATACTCATATCTGTACAAAATTACTGGGAAAAAATAAACTTAATATTGCATCATCCTAGTTGTTCTTTTTATCCTCAACGGATATCAGGGATGCTTGTCAAAAAATATCTATTTGAGACTGCTATAGAGGGTACTTGACAAAAAATTATTTGAGAACTGTATAGATGAACTTTTACTAGTGTTCAACAGCCAAAGCACAGCAGAAATGTCTTTGTGTAAGACAGCTCTGATTAGAAATGCTGGAAAATATTGGACTCTTGAAAATTACTTCAGTTATCTATCACATTATTTATCTTTACTGGTAGTCAAAAAGTCATTAATTGGGAAAAAAACTGAAAGACCAGGAGATCCAGTCTAGGCTATATCAGCTTGCTATTGAATTACACATGCAGTACAAGCAAACTAATATCTTGTGCATTACATGGCTGTATGTGATGGCAAGTAGTTATGTACCTTAAATTGTGCTCCCATGGTATCCTCATGAGGTGCAACTCATTTTTAAGTGGGCCTTGAGGACAGCAGATAAACATATGGATGTAACCTGAATACGGAAATATGTGCTTATAAAAGGTATTTACTGTTAGTGTCCATAAGGACCACAACACCATTCACTACAATCGTTACAAAATCTCTGGTTAATCAGTAAAACTTTATTGCCAGTTGTGACACAGTTATTTTCAATATCTCAATGTCTGAAGTTTGATTTGTTGCTTGTTTTGACTCCTTACTGCTGAATAAAATCCAATCTAAAACTAAATTATTTGCCTTCTTGACTCAGGTTTCATTAAACAAGCGTATTAATGACATGAATGGTCAAAATGGGAAGGAATTAAGCTTATTTAGCAACCATTTATGCAGCAATGTAAACATTCAGTTATTTTTACTTAACAGGATGACTAAACAGATCAAAAGTATATAGGTCAAACACACAGAAGAATTAGATTGTACCTCTTATTACCCAGATCTAGAAGGCTATTTGTCTTGAGAAGAATGATTTTATTCTGTTCCATTATTCATTTGTCTGTCTGAATAGGAATAAAATTGGATTTCCTTATAGAATTGCTGATCTGCTCAGTGATTAAGTTCAAATATTTGGTTAAAATTAAACCTGGAGCATAAACATTATTTTTCATTCCAGAAGACTGCACTTGTTGACTTTTTGTTAGTGTAATTTATTCAGAAATACTGTATTATTGCTTAGTAATTTGAGTGCATTTTCACCTCTTAAAGAAGAATGTCCAAAACTTTACAGTGATTCAGATTATTACTGAAACCTTTTACTCAGATACCACTTTTGACATGAGCAAGATTCGTTATCCCTTTATCATGCTGTTGAAGAATGCCCAAATTTTATATACTTTGTTGATACCACCTCAAGGGAGAGATAAACAGGGAACCTGTTGTCTGGCTCCCACATCTCAGCTTACCAAGCTTGGCTTTGCTCTATGGCACAGAAAAGTTTCTTCTTTCTACTAGTTAGGCAAATAGCTTAAATGTAAAGCATCAGCCTTTCTGTTATTACTCAAATATTCATGGATTGATAACAAATTCCTAACTCCATGTTTTAAAAATATACAAGAAAATCTTTTTCATCTGTTTAAAATTATACTTTGAGGGATTATCTGTATCCTGGAAAAGCTTCAGTGATGATGACATTAGTTTACTGACATATTTTTTCTTGTCTGAAATGTATCCTTGATCACAACTTCCATAAGGGGTCAAGTGAAGGATTGGTCTACTACAGCATCCCACAGTGGCCAATAAAATTTTTAAAGAAAAAACTGCAGAAATAGGACAAGCAGAGGATGCTCTTCCAGCTGGTAAAAGCTTCCAGTGATCAGAGGTTCAGTGTTAATAGTCAAACTCCAGGTCTTTGCTCAAAAAAATTATCTATTACATTTTTAAGCCATTTAGACCTTTGACTTTCTTGATACTCTGAGGTAAGGAGGTCCACAGTGTAATAATGACTTGTATGAAAACAATATTTACCTTTGGTTTCCCTAAAACTTCTGCCTCCTATTTGCACTGGCTGAGCGTCATACCCTTGATGTGTTAGGAGTAACTAGTGAGTAATCATTCCCAATGCCCCTGCCATTCACCAGTGACAGAATTCCATCACATCAGCTTACTGAGGCTACAGTTTGTATGAAATGAAGTCATATTGTAGTCAACCAGCTTGCAGATATGTGATTAAGAGACCAGTCTGTTATTTAACTTGAAATTTAGACAAAATATGTGAATATCTATAATAAAAAACAAGGAAGAATTTAAAAAACAAAGGATGTTACAAACAGTTAACAAAACATGGCCTTGGGAGAAGGAATAGACAACATAAATACATCAAGTTAAGAAATAACAACATAAGCTCAAGGAGAACCAAATGGCTGATGAGACCAAACAGAAGATTACTGCAACTGTGTGTGAACTCTCCTAAGCAGCATACTAAAAGACCCACCCTCCATCAAGGACAGCCCTCTACTAACAAAAGTCCCTCCCCACAGAACATGCATGGTGGGGGAAAAAAAAAGAACACTGTACATTTAAACGGAGATGAGCATCCTAAGAACCAATGAGAATAAAGTGTGACGAAATGTAATTGTACACAATTGTTCAAAGTGTATTAAGTGTTTTACTATGTGTTGAGAGGTGTGCTAGCTTTGTGAATTTACCACCTT
Source organism: Falco rusticolus (assembly GCF_015220075.1). NCBI lineage: Eukaryota > Metazoa > Chordata > Aves > Falconiformes > Falconidae > Falco > Falco rusticolus. The sequence continues at coordinate 43,198,823 of NC_051191.1, read as the reverse complement.
GTACCCATGTCTGCTCAGACATGAAATAAGTGATCTCGGCTGTGGGTGTAAGATGGGCTCTTTGCACTAACAAATTCTGCTTGCGAGACATCTTGTCTGCAGGCCTCGGTTTTCGCCTTCTTATTTAACTATGACTGAGAAGATTATTCTTTTTCTTTTCCTTTTTAAGCTTTTCTATTATCTTTATCTGTGTTGGCCATAATATCCTGTGCTGACCCTGTTTGTTTACTTCATTATTCTCTCAGATGTTTTACCATGTAACTTATGTTAGTTGTTTCCATCATTAATTTTTCTATCATTTATACGCACTTCCATACTTGTTTGCTACTTCTATATCTCCTTTTTATCACTATATGCTCTCTGACTATCATATCTGTAGAACTGATCACTGTATGATCCACAGTTTTACAGACTCTCCACATACTACTGGCTCATAAATTTGAAGGTGTCTCTGATATTCTCCTGATTCTAATATTGATAGATTTTAGCAGTTTTAGTTTATTATGACATTGCTTGGCTCTTTTCCTTCTTCCAGGTATTTCCATCTGAGTAATGGCAAATTGAAATTTCCACTCTCTAGTTTCAGATGTGCTATCTTTCAGCAGTTGTTAATGCAACTAGGAAAAAGTTTTTAAAGTGTATTTATTTGCAATATCCTGCCCTAGAACAGACACCAGCAAAAGCATCATGCAAATTCATGTCTAAATTTCAAAAAAAGAAAGAAGTAGTCCATAGTGCTCCATTCTTTAACCAGTTATGCTGTTTCATCTACCTTAATTCACTGTTTTTCTAAAAGCACCTCTTTGTATATTCTTGGAATTAACAATTAAAAAATGGAGCAGGAATGTAAGCATATAAGCTTAAAGAGCATAAAAACCACTACTAACAAGTCCTTTCCTGTCATGTGTCTTATTCTTGTAACTTTTTTAAAAGGCAGCCAAGCTGCTTTTGTTGGTTGGGTTGTTTTTTCCTCATTCTATAAGCAATACAAACAATTGAGCAGACAGTAAAAAAAGCCACAAAATTAAATAAAATAACCTACAAGAAGATGTTAGTGTAAATGTTGATGAATTTTGCTCTCCAAATCTATTCTAAATTACGGAACTATGAAAACTGACTGTAAGCACTATAAAAACAGGAGGTGTTTTTATAAAATATAAATATAATATGAATAAAATATAAAATCACCCTGAAATAGCATGTTTGTGTCCCAAGCCTGCATTGGGTTGCGCAGAGCTGGATTCCCAACTTGCATGCAAGCTGCTGAGCGGGGCCGGAGAGCTTCCTTTACCGCCACCTCTGAACAGGGGCTCTCAGCACTTCCGCTCTGCTTGGAGAAGCAGCGCACCAAAAGAAAAATCTAGTGTCATATCTGTAGCAAAGAGAGACACAAACTGTTGAGTGCTTGCTCTGTTTTGGATTTCATACACACCATGCATAAAAGAAAGTGAAGGAGTCTACAAGAGCAAGTGAAACCACTCAGAGTTCCTCTTCCCTTTAACATTTTTTTTTCTAATTCACTATGCAAGTGTAACTAAGAAGGAAAGTCAGACATTCACATATCTTTTCTCGTATGTCACATAGAGGAGAGCTGAAAAGAGCTTGACTTGAACTCCTAGGTCCCATTTACACTATATATATATATATATATATAAGATTATAAACTCTTCTAATGTGGCTTGAGATGTCCTGGCCTTGATTCTTATTTTGCAGTATTCACAATGTGAAATATATGTCCCTGTTCCCTGTGGGTGTGGAAAAGTGAGACTTAACTGACAGTCCTTGCTAAGTGTCTTACAGCTATGATAGCTGTGAGGAAGTAATGACTTATCACCTGGAGCACTGGTATTCACAAGTCCTGGTGTTTTATCCAAACAAATAAACAAGCATGACAGGAAAAGCTTTGTCAGGCAGTTTATTGCTGACACCTTGTGAATATGACCCTTCTTGTACCTCTTATTCCCATGGGCATTTCTAACCAAAACTCACTTCTTTCACTAAATTACCTATAAAACACTCCTAAGGATGTCTCACAATATACTATTTGAGATAGTTCACAGCAATCATGTGAGACATGCACACTCTAGCCTCTGTGGCAGCTCATTTTAAATTACCATGCTCTGTTACTTTCCTAACAATGGTACAGGATGACCCATTTCTCTGCTGCTTCTCTCCATTTGCAGATCGGGGAGCCTGGTTGTGCTTTATTAAGCCTTTTCCATTCTCTGTCCCATCACTGCTAAAACAGGTAGCATCCTGCGGTCTGGCTCTGCCGCTCGCTGTGAACTCTTCATGGCGGTCTGGCTCTGCCGCTCGCTGTGAACTCTTCATGGACCTCCCCATGTCTGAACTATTCCCAACTAGGAGGCAAATCAAGGAGACCTTAGAAGCAGCCTTTAATGCAAGACATCCCCAACTGCCTCTGCGTGATTAAACAATGTGTACCAGAAGCTTATATTAAAAGTATTAATATAGTTGAGGCTGAACTGTTCACACTTGGAATTCTAAAATGTCTTTTGTTGTGTTGCACTTTTCTTTTAAGCAGCGGAGGTCTCAGTATGAAAACCAAATGCCTGCTTTTCTGAAGTACTAAGGAACAGCTTAAATATAAACACAAATCAATAATCAAAATGAGATACACTACCTGGAAAATTGGATTGTGCCACCTGAAATACAGGTGGAGATGTTAACAGTCAAAACATCACCAGAAGGCATTAAGCTTCTTACTGGCATAAATGGGGTATCTTTTCTCATTTTATTCCCACAAAGATGACTGTGACAGGCTAACAGAGACTTCAGAAGTTTGATTAGGGATCCTTTTATTTCAAAGCAGATAGACTGGCAATCAGTTGACATAGTGCCAAAAGGCAATAATGAACAAAATACTTATTAATGTTTTGTTGGTATTCTCCCTATTTCCAACTTTTTGTGCATTCTGAGTCAAGTGATATATTTACTCTTAAAAATTATAAAGCAAAATAAACATGTGACATATATAACAGTCATAAATTTTTGAAAATTTCTTTCTCAGATATCAGAGTTGATATATTATTTGTTTTTTTAAGGTCTTACTGATTATTGTCAGAATATTAGTTCAGTCTATACTGCCTAACATAACATGTGGAAATGCAGCACGGTTAATCCTGAATAACTTCTTTACACAGAAAATTTATTAAGATAGAAACAGTGCACAGTAACCGTGATTCAAATTAATGACTGCTATTAACAAGTAGCCCTGTTATGTATCTGAAAAAATGAGCAGCATTTTCTTATGGATTTATTTCTCTGGCTTCTAAGTATATTCAAGCTCCAGCTTAAACTTACTTTCATGTGGGAACACAATTCTCCTCCACGTGGATTCTCTAGTGAATTGATAAGGGTTAAACACACAAGCCACCTTTCTGTGTTAATAGGATCTCTTTTCTTTACCTGCAAATCTGTCCTCATTAAAATGCTAAGTTGGTTGAAGCTATCAAATAGAATCAAATACTAGTAGGGAAGACAGAGAGAGATCTACACCATGCTTTCATGTACACTTTATTTCCTTTGGAAGTCAGGCTATAATTTTACTTAATGAGAATTCTCAATAAAATTGAGTATAATATTCATCTGTACATTTGTTACTGCATTAAAGTTACTGATTTGAATAAAGGTAAATGTATACACATTATTCTTCTAAGAGACAACAGAATTGTGTCACACAAGGCTTTAGTGTTTGAGATGAAAGTGATTCTCCACCTGAAGGAAATAATGAAGATAAAAATCTTTTGAAGTGGTATCTATGCTGTATTCTTGTAAATGGGTCAAGGAGTTGAGAATTATTTCAGAAGACAAGAAAAATGTAGGACAAATGGGAAGCCATAAAAAGGGTTTGCATGACAGAAATTTTGCTGTGCTCCATATACCTGTTGATCCTACATATCAGCTGTCTGTCTTTGTATCCTTATACCATTAACACATAATTATAGGTTTTGGTTTTGATACTACCAGAAAGATTATATGATGGGAAGAAACTGCCTGCAAATATAACACCTTCCAAAAATTACCTTTTTTTCTAACTTGATTTGCAGCTTTCAGTAGGAGGAAAATAAAACCAAGATAAAAGCCTCTGGGTCTCTTGCTGTGGATGTTTTTTCTGTTAGTTTTGTCTGTATCATGTATCCCTGCTCAGACAGGTTCCCTAGCAATCCACTTCAGACATGCTACAAAGGGAAGCAGACACTTTGGAACATAGGAAGAGATCATTACCAGGCTATGCATACCTTCCAAAGATTATATCTTGGTTACTAATGTATAACTCTGTCACAAAAGTGCCTTGAATTGCAAAGTGAAAAGAAGTAACTCTTCCTTCCAAAACACTCAGAAGGCCTCATTTTAGAAGATTTGCAGACAGCTGAACAAATTTCGCCAGTCCATAAGTGAAAAACAATTAGGAATATAAGGAAGGAATAGACCGTGCAAGTACAGCATCTGCTATTTATTGCTATCTGTTTATTCTAAACAGCAGAATCTGCTATTTATTCAGTGCCTACTAAGTTAAGATTAGGAAGACACAAAAAATAGTACAACCTTATTTCCAAATGTTTGGGAATTTATTCCAGTCTGTAAAATCTGAGCAATTTTTATAGTTTTCAGATTTTGTGCCATGTAAATTCTAGGTATTAAGAGCATATGGTAGGTGTTTTTTCTTATATCAAATAAAAACAAAAGAGAAAAGTAAAATTAATAAGACTAGTTTTGAATTATTAACCGATTCTTAGTGTCAACATTGAAGAAGAAATATTCCAATCCTCTGTCAGCTCTTTGCAAAACTCATAAGGTATTTGTGGTAAAACCTGCTGGCATCTGGAAGATCCAGAAGTCATTGTGATGCTTGTTTTGAATCAGATAGGAAGGGGATTTGAACAGGAGTAACTGACACTTACATATCTTTTCTTTCCCCTCTACCCTCCCTTCCACATAAGAAATACACAAGTAGTTTGCAGAAGATTGAATAACTTCAAAGAAGAAGAATCCAGAGTGGGTCTTTCCCTCTATTACTGAATTTAACTGCAGCACATGCAGAAGAAAAACATCCCACATTTCCTCTGTACACATACTTCCTATTACATTATGGGCAGAAAAGCTTTATGGGGATACAGCATGTTTCACCTTCTGGTCTGTATAATACAGTGTCACTCCTACAGTCTAATTCCCAATTTTGAGAACCTAATCTTCTGATGTTTCCTTTCAGCAAAAGCTTTGTCATCAACTTGATTTGGCCTACCAAAAGAAAACCCAACCATTCTCAAGAAAAACAAACAAGCCCTTAAAACCAAAGCAAAGAAAAACAAAAGCTTCAAGCATGTTACAACTTTTCAATCAGACTTCAAGGAGGTCAGTAGGCTGGTGGAGTCCACCCTTGCTGAAAAGAAATTTTCATTCAGCTGGTGGGTCACGTGTCTACCAAAAATTGTGAACATTGTGACATTAAATGAAGCCTCTATTGACTGAGCATATTTAAAAGCATCTATCTCTAAGCCTGTGAGAGCAATTTTGTATGTCTAGTTGAAAAGGAGGGATTCATAGACAGGAGCATTGTGGTTTATAAGGACCTCTCTCAATCTAGCATGCCTTTGTAACAACAGAAAGACAAGAAATGAAATACAGTTGTTTCTTGGTTATGTTGCCCAGACAATCCCAGCCTTCCTGAATCATGGCTAAAATCTTTTCTTTCTTTCTGACATACATCTTCAGTACCTTTAGAACAATGTAAAAGACAGCTTCAGCTAGAAGGACAAAAAAATACTGTCCTGGAGTCTTTTGGGACAGCCCATAGATTTGAGCAATACCTTCCCCTCAAAAGCAGTTCATAGCAACCTATTAGAGATTTTCCTTCAAGTCACCCTTTTCCCCAACTCAAAAGGGTAGGAGGAGAGAGATGACCTTTGAGGATGTTTCTCTCTTTTTTTATTTCTTTAGTTCAAACAAAGACTCCAGGCCTTTGAACTGTACTGGTTTCAGTTTTTGTTTGTGGAAAATGAAGATATGAGGCAAATTGAAGGCACACAGAACTAGAATTCTGTCAGCTGTTTAAATTTTGGAGCCTTAATGATGAAACAGTTGTGATTGAACATGCCCTTTGCATATATTGAATGTCTGTAGAGCAGTAATGTGTAAAAACTAAAAATAAACAAACATACTGAACTGCAGATACTATAGGATTTTATTCTGAAAAACACTGGAGACCTCAGCAATGAACACTTTAGAATGGTACTGCTCTTAAGTAATTAATAAGCAATTAGATGCTTCTAAGGAAATTAAAATTATGAGCAAATGATCGGTCACATTATCTTACATTTGAATTCAATTTTTTTAATGGAACATGTCAATATGAAAAGAAAGCATTTGACTTTCCAATGACCTTGTCATTCAGATTTGATTAAGTCTGTACTGCAGTTTTATTTCCTGTGGTGCACAGTACTGCTAGGAAAGACACATTATAATCACCTGACAGTTATACAATTACCAAAATAGTTTAATAAAAAATAAATTATTGCAATTAAATGTAAAATATTCCCTTTAATCACGGAAATCTGTGTACTGTAGCAGAAATTCAGCAGGAAAGATCAGCCTTTATATTCAAGCAACAGCATAAATGACAGAATGTCTTTGTTAACAGTGTAAATGGATACATTAACTTACCCTCCTAATTTTTTTTTTTTATAAAAATATGACACTACTGAGAATGAAGACAGGTATCAAGCAGCCTTATAGGAATGTTAAACAGAGTATGGTCACTTGACTGAGGTCTCTAAAAATCACAAAATATAGCTTCAATGCAACTAGTTCTGCATCAGGCAACGAAATCAGAGAATTATCCTTATTTAAGAGAAGTGTTTCTTAACAGAAACTTACTGCAAATAGCTCTATCTCTTACTATACTTATGACCCAAATCCTCTGCAAATGAGGGCTGAAAGGTTTGAAATCATGTTCCAGGACTGTAGATAGGATATGAGGAATCACAGAGGAATGGTGCCTTACTGAAGCTAAGGGGCTGAGGATCAAGAGACCCTGAACCAGCTCCCTGCTTCTATCACGTTTATGCCTATATGCATTTGACATATAGGACAAACGAGTCTAAAATGCATAAAAGACATTGAAATTACAGCGTCATCACCTACAACTGAGAAGGTGTTAAAGAGGCCTTGGACAGTGCTTCACAATAACGTAGCTTATGGGGAGAGAAGTGGAACTCCTCTCATCCTTTACATGCTGAACCAAGTTCATATCATGGAGCAGTTAAGATTTTTGCTGTTAAGAGTGATATAGAACTGTGCTTTGTTGGTTTGAGTTGTTGTTGGGGGTGGGGGTGACGATGCCTTGCAATTTTATTTCCATTTTCATAGTTAGGAATTTAAGCCTGTATTTTGCTGGAACAAAGATATTTTCTTCTTTAACCACGTCTGTGTTTAAAGGAATCTCAATTTATTTCTCCAGAAGCAACAGCAACCTTTTGTTCATAAACTGGCTGCAAAGTGCATCCATAAAGAAAGAAGAAAAAATGTAAACCATGATTTAGCAAAGAGAAATGCTGTAGAGAAAGTTTCTCTTCTGCTTAGAGAAATTCTGACCAGATTTCTTTTGCTTTGTAGCAGCATATATCAAAAACTTTCTATTGATTTACAGCAGCAGAAACAAGCATTTGATGTTGATCAGACATGATATCTGTACTATATTGATGCAAAGTATGAAATCTTGCTGAAGAAATTGAAATATGTGCATTTGTCCTTTTCTCTCTGGAGACCAGATCACTTTCCTATGTGCTATAAAAATCATAATCTTCAATAGACTATAAACTTTAATGTCATCTAGATTTAGCATCAGATTGTAATCCAGTCACACTGTTATACCATACTTGATAGCACAGCTACATACAGATATATTTTTGTATAGCCTTTTTTGAAGATTTCCGTCATTTCAAATTGTATCAGAGTAACATTTTCTCATGCTTATTTTTCTTGTTAAATGAATCAGGATCAGTTCTGAATTATCTACCCATTAATTCTGAAGGTATTTTTTTATTCTGCAGCATTTATATACATTCCTTAGACCCTTTAATGCTCTTGAAATGCAAGCACTCCTGTTCTAGAAAGAGGAAAACCTTTAGTAATGCATAGCCACATTAGACAAATAGTTTAGTAAACATAGTGAACACTATAACCTTATACCTAGTAATGCAAAATGACCAGAAGAATTTGTGAAAAACAGTATGCAGATATCCAAAATGAGATCTTGTCAGGAGAAACACACACACACACTCCTCACTGAAAAAACAAGCAAACAAACAAACAAAAAACCAAAAACCACCAACATGTTATGTCCCCCAGCCCACTTAATCATAAAATCATTTAAGTTGGAAAAGACCTTTAAGGTCACCAAGTCCAACCCTTAACCTAGCACTGCCAGATCTAAATTGTGACCTAAACAGTGTCCCTAAGCACCACATCTGCGCATCTTTTAAATACCTCCACTTTTAAAATACTCCACCACTTTCCTGGGCAGCCTGTTCCAATTGTTGACAACCCTTTCACTGAAGAATTTTTTCCTAATATCCAATCTAAACCTCCCCTGGTGCAACCTGAAGCCATTTCTTCTCATGTTATCACTTACTTGGGAGAAGAGACTGACAACCACCTTGCCTTTCAGATAGCTCCTTTCAGATTACCTTCTTTCAGATAGCTGTAGAAATCAATATAAATTCACTGCAGGTTAAACCTGGTAGATACGGAACAAAGAGAAATCAGAAAGCAGCCTTGAATCTCCTAATCTTTCTGCTTCATCCTTTCTTCAGAGTCAGGAACAGCTCCTGGGGTCATAGGCAACCACCTCGCTCCCCACCTAGCACTGCTTTTGGTCACTCTTGTTCAACAGCTGTTACTAATGCTTCAGTTCAGCCAGCCTGTGCCAGTAAAAGTGTGCTTCCCTCTCAAACGTTGTCAGCTAGATCTTTACAAACTTACTTTCAAAGGTGGGATCTGCCTTTCTTGTGGCAAACTGGGAACACTCTCATTTGTAGTGGAGGTAACCACTGGCAGAGCACTGTGAAGAGTGCAGCAGGTAGCCTGTTGCCTCAGGTTCTCAATGGACAAAATCAGGAAAAATAAACAAACAAATAAATAAAAACTTGAAAATCAGCAGTCAGACACTTTGTCACTTTTCCACTGGCGTTTCTCCACTGACATTGATCGGAACCATGCTACAAGTTTTTCAGTTGACTGTGTAAATCTGGGTGGAATGAGAAAAAGCATTTTTCTCTAACTGTGTAGAAACACTAAAATGCTGATCAGTATTTTAGCAACCTTATCCATGGCTGTGACTCAGTGTAGACTCATCCTAAATGAAGCTGGTGCACAGCTTTAAATCATGTCAGTTATTGTTCAAAAGTTTTACACACCAGTTTATGCAAAAAATAAATCAATAGTAAGTGCCAATCAGGGTATTTGCAGTCAATTAATGACAATTTAGGCAAGCTAAAGGCCCAGTGCTTGAGCTGGTAAGATTTAGCTCTGAAATTCCTAATCTAAGGTTTTTAATACAAAAGATGTGAAATTAATGAATGAAGGTAACATAACTGTTTTATTTACTAAACTATCCAATTAATGATGTAAACTTATTTTTGTTAACAGTTTAATACATATTTTATAGTATTATGGAATAAATCAGTTTGGGTAGACCTCTGGAGGTCATATCGTCCATATAAAGAGATACAAATATATTTAGCATTTTACAACATATTTTTTCCCTTAGTATTCAAATACTATTACAAGCAAGACAACCTTCAAAGGAACTTGGTGAATTCATCACACATAATGCTTTTTGCTGGAGCCTGAACTCAGTTCCTCCATATTTCTTATGGTCCCAAGCACTATCAGAAATTCTGAGTGCATTTCCTGAGCTGAGGGACAAAGGGCTCTCCACCAAATTTAATGGAACATTGAGATTCAATAGTCAAGGAAAATGTGCTATTCTGTGTAAACCTGAAAATGATGATACTGATGTCCTTAAATATGGAATAATATTTTAGAATAGCTGGTCTTGGGGGTCTGTTTGTACCCTTTTCTAAAACAGCCAAAGAAGTATCTCTTCTGGGTTGACTGATAATACTAAGGGATTTAGTTTTAAGGAAAGTGTAAACATGAAATATTAAGAATTGAAAGTGTACAGGAGCTCTTTCAGTTTATGAAATAGATTTTCCTATGTGGAAAATGATCAATGACCTTCATTTGTTTTAATGACTATAAAGTCAGTAAAAAAAAAGAATAAAGATGTCACTATTTTTCTCCTCAGGATTACAGAACTATCATTACAATGGTACAATGTAATTTTCTCAAATTTTTTTCTTATGCAATCTAGTTACTAGAATTTAATCTCATTCTTATAATGATCTCATAGTGAAAAATTGTATTTCCTCTGATATGAATACAAAGAATTATTACCATAACTGACCAGATATAAAACACATAGTCTCAAAGTATTTTACATTTTCTTAATCTCTTCTTGTATTTGTGCAAAATCATTTCTCTTGGAGCTTCCCACTAATGATAACTTTTGACACAAATTAAGCTAAAACTTCATTGTCTAAATTTGTTACCACAGTGGAAATTAAAATGTTATAAGAATGCTTATCAGAATGTTTAAACAGAAAGTATGGACACATAATTCTTAGCATACCTTGCTACTTCTGCAGTCCCCAAATAAGTGCTCACACAAACAAGTAACTCTGCTCATAAGTCAATCCTGCTGTGTGAAGTGTGATTTCACTATTATATCATCTGGCTATAAGTTTTTTAAGATGTAACTTCTACAGCAATACCAGAAACACGTTGGAAAAGTTTGTATTCAATGTATAACATGCTTTAATGCTCTCAGGAATAACATTCAGGAATGTTATTTACTACCTAGAAAATGTGAAAAAAACTGACTTTGTCACACCAAAAACTGAAAGGAAGATTACTTTGGATATGAGCACATGGAAGCAGTTCCAAGCAGACATGATAATATGAAAGACAATTCATAATCAGGAGGGGATAGAAAAAGGGTTCTTGGAAGGAAAAAAGGGGCAGAGTAAGAATGGACTTTGAGACTCTTACAGGATAACACCCTGGTTGTGCAAGGCTTTGAAAATGAGAAAAGGATCTCAGCTGTGGAGTAGAAGGAGATAAAGACTAAAAAAGGAAATAACAAAGTAGGTTGTCTGACATGATCAGAATGACAATGGGAAGATATCTTGCCTTTATTATTCTCAACCCTGGACAAGGTTGACATCTTTGACATTATGCAGTAAGTTCTTTAAATACACTTTTAGAACTTGTAGGAAATGGGTGCAGACTTTAAAACAAAACAGCTGTACTGGTAAAATTTTCAAGTCTCATACTAACCTCATCTAATTAAGCATGAAGCATTTCTCCGACATGCATGCTCATCAGAGGTAATATGAAGAACACCAACAACTAGCACTTCTCCAGGGCAACGTTACTACAGGTTCATCAGCATAATTTAATACTTTTTTCTTCACAAATTCTACTTAGCTAACAATTTAGCTGAGAGTAACCATGACCACAATACTTACCATATTAATATACATTTAAAATTTATTTTGCTTTGTGTTCTTTGAAACCATCTGAAACAAATTATGTTATTGTTGGCCTCTGTTTCAGCAGAAAAATCTACTACCACAGAAACAGAGAACTGGAATGTCCGAAGCCATTTTGCTTGGAAGCCTGTTTTCTATAAAAGACATAGCAGTTAGGGAACTTGTTGTATGGCCTCTAGGGACAGGCATTATATCCAGGTTTTAGTTGCAGCTTTTTATGAAAAAAAGCCACTGCAAAAATTATATTCCTTTTTCTGTTCATTTCCCTTTTTTGTGGAGTAGCCATTCTACTTATATTTTATTCAAGCAATGAAACTTAAAGAAATTACTTCACAGTACATTAATTTAATGTTAAGTGTCTAATGAGAACTGACAAAAGCAAAGAAATTCTAGCTTAAATTGTCATTCCACTCATTCAAAGTGACAACCTACACTAGAAATGTCCTTGGTTTGGTTTTAATTTTTACCTCTAATATTATTTTAACATATTTGTTGCAACCACATTATTTCAAAGCAATAAAGAGACAGCTTTAATGGACATTTAGATAATGAGATACATGTTTAAAACATCAAGCAGAAAATAAAAGCACTATGGACTTCATTTGCTTGATGCGTTTGATGAGTGATATGCACAATGCTTTCAAAAGTTCTGAATAATCATTTGCCATTAGCTTTGAGAACACCTAGCACAAGTTTTGTCCCCATTGATTGACTGAATCACACTACTAGCACTGGGAGTTATAAAGACGTTTTAACTTCAGATTGATATTTCCCTTTGACAAGAAATGTATATGAATTACATCAGAATAATATGCATAAAACTTGGATTTGAATTGGGATGAGATTATAGCTTTGCCAGTTAACAGAAAATTATCGTGGTGCAAGTCAGGTTTTCATTGATGACGAGTGCCAGTTTGCTAGAAATTTTGTATCTTATTTGGCAGTATACTAAATAACTGTAAAAAGCTATAATTGCTACAAATAAGTACTAAGATTATTTATAATAAAAATAATTTGTTCTTGAATTTTGCTAACCCAGGATATCTGCTTTTGGCACTTCTCTCCACCCATACACTGAGCAACACTGAGAAAGGGAACAGCACTTGTGAAACCCTGACGACAACTCTAGCTTGTCGGGTGAAAGTTGCTAAAATGATTGATAGCTTGCCCTTTAGACTCTGTAGTGGTAAAGTGTATTTAAAATTTATGCAGAGTACAGTCCTTTAAATTATGTGTGAGTCCTGTTTCTATTCAAATGCTGAATTGACAGCCCTGAAGCTGGCAGTTCTCTATTCCCAGTTCGTACCTACAGAACTGGCAACAGCCTGACTGTCAGTGTGGAAACTCAGCTCTAAATTCGCACATACAAAAGAAAAGAAAAAAATGTCAGAAAAGAAGGCACTGATTATTTGAATTATTCAAACCCCTCTCTGTGTTCTCCAGTTCACACAGGACTAAGCCCAGGAAATGTTAGGACATTAGTTAGTTAGTTTTCTAAATAAAAACCCAAACCAACAATGGAACTGAAAACACCTCAGGAAAGCCCCCTTAATCAGCTGTCTCCAGCTAAGCTTTAAGATTGAATGGTTCTGTATTACCCAAAACAACATAAAAGTTTGGTTTTGTTTAGGAGAGGGTGGGTGGGTTGTTTTTTAGAATTCCTACAAAACACTGGTTTGCCCCTGGAATTTCTTCTCTGCCAAGTGACACTAGCATTTAAGAGTCTTAAAATAAAAATAGCACTGAATTTTAGAGACACTTCTGAAATTTGCACAAATAGCTGTCAGTAAAGTCACAGCATGCTTCAGCTGAAACTACCTTAGCATCTCTTCTGTCATTCACTCCTGTTCTACCCATAACCAGAATCCCCTTTTCAAGTTTTGGGGACTATTATGGAAAACTGAAGAGCCTTGACAGATCTTAGAAACACCTCTGTTCCGAAACAGTGTATGTAAACAACACAAGCTGGATAGGCAACTCTTCATTAAACTTGAGGGAAAGACAATTTCACTCATACAGCAAGAACAGGTAACTTACTACACGACCTGAAGCATGGTTTGGAAAGTGTTGAATTTATATTCCAACACTTTTATGCTTCAAGTGGAAAATAATTCCACCGGTGTGTTTAGAACACATTTGTTTTAAATTCCACTAATCGATGAAAATGAAATGTTGGCAGCAGCAGTAGTCAGATACGCTGGTGATAGATGCATAGAAATGCACAGCTAATAGGCTTTAGTTGTATTTGTATGGAAATTGTTACTTGAAATACACTCTGCACTCCCTCTAGTCCACTACTATTTTAAACTCTAATAAGGAATTTTCTCAAGGGGGAAAAGGAGCATTTATTGCTGAAACAAATTACCTTCTTCTGTGGTAGAACGATTAACATTTTTAATACTTGCTGTATTCAGTTCATGCTTTGAATACACCAAGTCAGATATCGCTTTGTAATGCTAAGCTTTACTGGTTTGTTTGGTTTTGGGTTTTTTTTCCCCAGAAACCATGGAAAGTGTCTCTACCTATTATGTGGGTTTGGATATATTTATGACATCCTTATTGAATTTACTGTTTATGTCAATTTTTTTATTTAAGAAAACCCAACATTTTGGTATTTAGAGCAAAAAAACCCAGAAAAAATCTATTATCCTGTTGCTGTACCAGCTGTATTCCTTCCACAATTTTCAACCCAACTATTCAGAGACCAAATAAAGTAAAAGAAAAATTAAAATTGATGAGTTTTCATTTTCCCTCAAGCAATGTCTAGAATTCTCCACAAAGTTAAAAAAAAAAAAACAACAAACAAAACAAAAAAAACTCCACTACAGCATAACTGAAACTATTTCATTATAAAGGTTTAACAACTGTATTCTTGAACAGCGGAGTCTAGGACTTGTGCATGGAAGGCACTCTCACCCCAGGCACCACTGGATCACATCATCTCTGCCTGGCAGGCAGGCTCCACTGAATCCTGGAAGTCAGTCACCTCTGAACTCAGAGTCTCATTTCATTGCTTGTTTTTCCTTCCTCCCTTAATTTCTTGCCAGCCTGTGTGCTGTGCCTTACATCATGTGAGCTGGTTCTCAGGATGAAAAAAAATAAATTAAAAAAAAAAAAAAAAAAAAGAAGAAACGTGTTTTTAGCTAGCTAGAAGAGTGTTTTTAGCTAGCTAGAAGATGGCTAATCAGGCTCAAGGCTGCCCTGGAGACATTTCCATCTGGTTTGGTAGAGATTCGTTACCAGTTCCCATACCAGCTGTTATCCATCATTCACAAGGTTTATGTTATGTCCTCTGCTGTCCTTCAAGTTTTCCCAAGGCCAAGGGACACACAGCTGTGTTCCAGTCTCTGCAGGCTCCTAAAAGGACATCTGCTGCTGACAGAAGCTGGTAAATCAGCCTGAGGACACAAAGCCCCCACCAAGGCATTCTACTACCTTAGTTACCTATAGTCAGGGGGATGAATTTTTCTCCTACAAGTTGCTCAGATTCAGAGGTCTCTTTCCCTCATTCTGTCTGTTTCCTTCCTCACAGCTCGCAGAGCTGACTGTTAGCACAGCAGTAAACTCCAGATATATACCTCCGCAGCCATGAGAGGTTATTGAACAGGTTGTTCGGGCCGTCCTTTATCTGCTGGGGTTAGTTACAACAGGCTCCCATTCAAGTTACAGCTGCTGCAGAATTCAGTATTCTTACAGCCGCATAATACTTCAGACCTCATGCACCATATAGACCTCATGTCTAACTTCCAAGACCTGGATGATATGAACTGCTTCTATTTAAGAAGGTGAATGAGGTTCCCTAAAGTCGGCCAGCTGAATTGTGCTCTGTAGGCACATCTTTTGGCATCATTGCCAAAGGTAAGTCATATGTAGCTAGTGCAGGGACATCTTCTTTTGGTCAGATGAGCTGCATCCATCATGTGCTCGTAGCCTTTTCTGAGATACCAGCAATACCAGTGATTAAAGGATGTTAAAGCTATATACAGACACTTTGAACTCATACCAGAGCACACTGGATCTAGCTGGGCTGGAGCTAACTTTCTTTTTGTGGATAAAACAGCATCAGGCAGAGAGTCTGACTGAGGCAGTACACCTGTGAAAGCACTGATAGAATAGGCTGGGAGGGGACACGACTAAAACAGCTGATCTGAATTGTCCCGGGGGATGTTCCATACTACGTAATGTCATGCTCAGCTATGAGGATGGTAGTAGCAGCTTCTGAGGTGAAGAGTTTTTTCCTCCTTTTCTCCCCTTGCCTTCTTTCTTCACCTACCAAGCTGTCTTTATTTTCACATTTGAGGGTTTTTTTTGCTCTTGTTTTTCCTATTTTTTCCCCTGTGGTGCTGGGGGTGGGAGAGTGTGAGTGAATAAGCAGCTGTGTGGGTGCTTGTCTGCTGCCTGGGGCCATACCACCACACAGAGACAGAACAAACCATTAGATGTGCTATTTCAAAAATTGGATTACACATCTGCCTGAAAGGAAGGGCAGAGTGCAGAACAAAGGAAGCAAAAATCAGTCAGTACATTCATTTCATCTAACCTTAATGGTTACAGTTTTTTTTAGTATTTCTCTCTTCTGAACTGCCTCTTTATCCTAATTTACATGATTGTGCAGTAAGCTAGTGCTTTGATTCACTAATAACATTTATGAACAGGTATTTTCAGCCTCTCTAAGTAAATAAAGCCATGCTTAAGATAGCTAGCAGTCAAATGCAAGTTGTTGACTCGCTGATTTATCCTGTCTAGTAAGAAAAAACACAGCTATGAAAAGATCTGGCATACTGGCAACTCCTGGTTTGGAAATGGCACTCTGATTATCTTTAAGGTACCTTTAAATATTTTATTTTCTATTTCCTAGCTCACTTAAACAGTCCAGAGGTGTAATGATTTTTGCCAGTGAGCTTGAAATGTAAATAGATTAAACCTCAAAATTGTAGTCAAGTGTTATACCATATCACAAACACTGGAGAAAAATCCTATCTGAATGTTGCAGCTTGTGTCCACCCTTGTTCTCATTTTACCTGTATTTACTTTTATTTTGTTATCTCTTAGCTACATCTGGTGTGCAACTATATATATTTTTTTATTATTATTATTATTTTTTAATGGAGCTCTTTCATAGGAAAGAAGCATGTTGGCTTCCGGCTGTGGAAAAAATAGTTTCTCTAAGGCTGACAACTGAAAATGGTGTGAGAGCAGTTCAAAGGGCTTTCTTTTTATGAATTAATACTCTGAAACAGAACTGCTGCTACTTATTTCCTAGCTGTGCAATTCACACACGAGGTGGATGTATCCATTGTGCCACGTCAAGCAATTCCCAGTTGCACCGTGGGAGTGAGTCCCACCACACGCTTGCACAGCTGCCAGACTTCAGCTCCTCTACTGCTACTCTTTGGACTTGAACCAAGGAGCTCAGTTTAGATTCTAGTATGCCAAAACAAGGAGAGTCAGTTTAAATACCCAAAACACCAAGGCCGGATGTTACTTATGCACTACAAATTGGCATTATAATACTGAAGGCTTCATATGAAAGTCACAAAACACAGTCGTAGACTTGCTACAGAATTTTGGCCATATCGCTGCTCTGGGATACTACGTAAGGAGAAGATAATTTTTCCTTGCATTTTGAGGTGAAATGATACTACCTGAAAACAAAGCAAGAGAAGGATGTTGACACATGTTTGAATTACTTTTTCAGTATTTGATATTTAAAGCATATGCCTGTGATTTAGGTGTTGAGATTGAAATCAGTGGTGGTAATTTCTGACTGTAGCTCTGAGAGCAATGTTCCTATTGGGCATACCATTTTCAAAGCACCTTGGCATTTTCTTCATATTAATGCATCTCACTGGTTAGAACACGATCTTTCTTGTTAGTTCTTGAGACCACTACAGGCCCACCAAATCCCACCAGTCCATAGGGATAGCATGCAAACAAACTGGACAGCAGTGTAATACCGGGTAGTTCTTGGCGGTTTAAACTCTGGTTGATGCTTGTTAGCAGGCAAGTAGAGATGTTTAACTAATGACAACAAAGACATTTTCATATTACTTGGATTCAAATTAACTACTGGCCTGCAGAAGAAACAAGATAGAAATCAAAGTATAAAGAAGTCAGTCACTGTGACAGTCTTAACTTGCTCTCCAGTAAATATTCAAAAGCATAACTGGTGAAAAATCATGAAAGAAATGAGATGTCAGTCTAATATTTGACAAGTCATACAAATTATAGAGTACCAGCAAAGCACATGTTTTTTATGATTGTGTGATAGCTTATCTTGTTCCAATTGCAATTAAACTCAGGTGAGCAGGTCCCTTAGGTTGCATGTCATCTTCTATCTTTTCATCCTTGAGTACAAACTCGAAAATCCTAGCTCATGCTGTGATATTACCTTATATTGTAAAATCTTATCTACTTTGTCTTTTATTTCACCAGGTTATTTCTTTAACCTGTCAACTTTGACATTTCTGTCTGTTTATCTCCACTATGTTTCTTAGGCTGGGACTAAAGCATACCAGCTAGACCTGATAGGAATCCTACAGTTATTTTATCATTACTTGTTTTCCAAAACCAATTAGAAATAAAGTATAAACACTAATTGGAAAGCAGATTTTACTGTACTTCTGTACATACTTCTACAAAATCTAGGGCACATTTTCTTGAATTAAACTAGAAGTAGAATGTAATAAAGTTAAGAGTCAGCTAAGTTTTGAGTTCTATTCTTGCCATGACTAGTTCATTTCTTGTTATCTGTTGTTAATATGGCTTTTAAATTACTCATGTCAAACAAAATTCAGTGCCTTTCCTAGGCTTAAAATAAGCCAATTTCAGAATTTGTCATTACATTATGGCCCAGCAGTTACTTTTATTTGTTTAAATTTTCCTGTAACACATTTTGATCAAAATGGGGTACAATTCAATGATTAAACTCAAAGTTTGCTTGAAATACTTGTCTCTATGATAATCCTTGAACCCAACAGTTTAAGAAATGGTATCTATTTTATATCACAACACTTCAGGACTGTAGGAAGAAAGCCAGATTAATCTGCTGTAGCAAGGTTTCTGTGGAATCAGAATTTCTTTCTGTAAGAAGCAATGATATAGCGCCTAGCCATAGGAGGATTTCTGCAGAAAAAAAGAAGCACCTTGGGTGTTTATCTGCCAATGTCTGAGATTAATATGATCCTCCTGGAAGGCTCCCTGGAATATGGGACTGTGGGAAAAAATGCTCTGTTCTGGATATCGTACTATGGTACTAAAGGTGTACATGAACACCGCTGTTGGGATTCATCTGACCAGAAATATGTGTCCATGTCTGTAGAAGTTGTTTAGTATGTACATGTGAATGCAGTGAAATAGCCCTTTTAGATTAATTCACCCTAAAGATGTTCACCTTAGGATATACCTATGTCTATGAATCCCATCCCATATCTCAGACCAGCCTTGAAGGGTCTTCACATGAACTTTGAACAGTTCTGGATCTTTAAGCAACATGGGTTGTTGGCCTCCGTGCTTTGTGGTATTTGAGGGTTTATCTGTTAGCAAAGTTTAGCAATTCTTTCTTGTATGCTGACATAACACCTTTAGATTACCTTGTTTCTTTTCTTTTTACATGTATTTGATATGTTTTTTGGGGAAAAGATATGTTCCAGGAAAAAGAATTCAAAACATGCATCTATTCTAAGCAATAATCTTTCCTATGTCAAATGTATATGGACTCTAGAAAACATCTGCATATTCTTGCCTTGTGTAGGCATTCACTAAATTCTGACCTTAATATTTCTGAAATGCTCTGTAGGCTTCAAAGCCTGTTCATAGGATATATTCAGGAGAAACACACAAATTGCTAATCTTATCATCTGAATACACAACCCAGCACTAGTCTAGAGATCTGCAGCTGTCTTTTGAGGAGGGATATACCTTGATGATTCCCTCAGATATTTCTGAGATTTAATGGGACATGTGCTTATCTTTGCTTCTTTTCATTTTAGAAGCTTACACACACACACACACTTTTCTCACTACAAAGCAGAAACTATATAGAAGAAGCCTCCTCTTGCTGTGACTGAAGAAAATCTGTCCTAGGAGCTTAATTTCTTTATGGCTAGAGGAGGTAAAGTACCCCTTCTTAAAGATTTATTTTAGTCAGGTAGTACAAGTTGAACCTTCATGCAGAGAGGAGTTTATCCACTTAAAATGCAATCTTTATAGTAAAGCCAGATGCAGAGATGGAGCAAGTGACAGGGCCTAAGGTGGAAGAGAAGAGAGACTGCTTCAAAAGACTGTTCACAGACAGGGAAGAAGCACAAGTGTCTGAGGAGCCTCATCTGGTTAAGACATACAAAGACCTACACAAAACTTCCACCCTGCTGCTCCATTTCCAACTCTCCCCTCCCTCCATCACTGTGCAGTAAAAGGAGTTCTCAAGTGGACTCTTCTACCCCCAACAGTATCACCAAAAAGTCTTTTAGAAAGGACTCTTTTTCCTTCCCCCTGCAATGTATAGATAAGAGCTAAACAGCAATCTAAAATTATATCAACCTGATGCCATATTTTAGTGACAAATCCTTGACTCATCCTGTTGGAACTGCAAAAGACCAATGTCACCATCTCAGACTACATGCTCACCTAAACCAGTATCTTGTATCTGACAGCAGAAAGTAGCAAGTGCCTCAGAAGCCCTGTTAAAACAGGCATGCACGGTACAAGGGTACTTGCCTAGATTATTTTCCCAGATGCCAGCAAATTGCAGTCTGCTTAGACTAGGCTAACAATGCGAGTGCAATATGCTGGAACTGCAAACAGTCTCTCATCCTCAGCAAAGGGTGGTAAGCCCAGAAAAACTCTTTCCTTCCTCTATAAAAAGCCTCAAAGAAAACCAGAAGTCAATGGTGCTGTAAAGAGGAAACATTCCCTGATTATAGAATCAGGAAACTGAAATTTATGGGCTGAGGAAAATACAGTCTTGAGCCATGAGGAGGAATAAAGGGCTAGCATTTAGTCAGTCCACTGCCTCTCATCGTTCCTTGCAAAAAAAGAAAGAAAAATTATCCAGAACAGGTTGAATGTTTTCAGGATAAATGCTTACCACATCAGATTGGGCAGATTAGAAGGGACCAGAGATGATTGTCTCATCACTTCTTAAGCATTCGGTGAGGACTTTGTTAGTCCTTGCCTCTTCCTCCTCCTGAGTCACAAGATGAGAGACTGAACAATCTTGGAGGACAAACTCAGAAGCAGGAGGCGTTGGATGGTGCCTGATTAGGAAGTGCCCTATGAAACTGATAGTCACAGATAATTTCACGCAATATATGAAAACAAACAAGACTAAAGAAACTGAGCCATATCCTGAGCTTCAGTTTTAAACAGCTACTAAGTTTTTCCTAAGATTGTTTCAGGTTTTAACTCTAATCTGATTTCTAACAGCCAGATTAGAATCTATGTAGTCAAGCATTTAAAATCTTCCAACTACATCTTCATTTAAAAGTACAGAACTGGTGAAAGTGGCTGGGTGCAATTCCAAAAAAAGATGTAGAGATACAAGTTTCTTTAAAAAACACTAACTATGAACTCACATTGGCGTTTATGCAGAAGTAGGACATTATCCTCCAAGAATAATTAAGATATCACCAAAGAAATACAGGAACTGTAGGTAATGAAAAAAATGCAAATGTGGTTCATTACATGTTGGTATTAAGTGTTACACTGAATAATGTTCCTTAGATGTGTTCTGCCAATTTGGCAAGCATTATAATTTGCTTGTAATGGCAATAGAGAAAAATTCATTCTTAATTGTAATACCTTTGGCTAGGAGGGCAAAGCAACTATCTTGTAAAGGTTTTTATTGAAGCATAAATAACCTCAATCTTATTATATTTGATTGTTCCTGCTCATGAAAGTATAAATGTTTTTTTGTGTGTGTGAATAATCCATGTAATGTTTCCTGAATGAACCTCCTTAAGCAGTAATATTTAAATACAGGAGCAATGGTTTTTAAATGATTATGTCACAAGACGAACCAAATCAGTAGATGAGAAAACTCTGAATGCTTCTTTTTACAAATACACAGTCCAATGCAAAATACTGGAGCTAGACATCACTCACAGTTCAAATACACAAGGTTACTGGGTACCTCAGGGGACTGATAATGCAACACAGAGCACTTAAAGTTTATTTGGCGAACAGGGTAAATCAATGCACCTCATTCACTTTGCTGATGTTTGATGATCTGGATCAGAGATTTGATTCCTGTTAGGACATGTTATGTAGAAACAGACTGTAAAAATGAAAGATGTATTTCATGTCAGAGCATATGACAGAACAAAATTTTGCCCGGCCTATGATATTGTAACATGATTTTCTTATGTACACTAGAGGATTCAGCTTGGGGACAGCTAGTGGTTTTCACCATCAGCTGAAGCATTACTCTGAGTTGCTTTTGTAAATGAGACTCTATTGTGTACAATTTGTTAAAGACCTTTTTCTCCTTAAATCAGTCTAAAATTTTAAATCAGGGAATTGCTATTTTTACTTTGTAAAAAATCTGTTCTGGATTTCCAAATTTGCAGATTATTTAACCTTACTCCTTAAGTACTTTAATTTTGTAGCCTCTGTCTGACAATGCCAAAGCAGGGGTGGAGTAACTGTTGTGCACAAGAATCAAAAGCACAGAAACAACAAAGGAAGTCAACAACTACTAGAAATCAGATTAGAGAGCTATGATTTCACATGCATTCAGTGTGGAAAATGAAAAATTTGAAGAAAATGAATGGGATGGATCTTAGAGAGATTTTTATAATTTTAATTAATCCTGCTGAGGTGCTAGATGCTGTAAAATTGTTTGGGACAAAATACATCCAAAGAAACTCAAATGTATCTGCCCACCCAGAAGAAATGCCATGGTTTAGAATTCAGCAAAAATCTCATTGACGCTAACTAGTTACTCATGTTCTGTTTCAATGAACAGCATCTATAAATCATTTTGGAAGTAAAATCTTCCTAGTCTGTCACTTCATTCTCCAAAAAAGGCATTTATATACTACTTTTTTTTTTTTTTTGCTTTTTTTCATCATGGTCATAGCTGTAATTTACTATCACAAGTGTAATTTACATGTATTTGTAGTGTGTTTAGCATTTCAAGGACTGTGGTGTGCATGTATGCCAAAGAAAAACAGGCTACAGACTGATAGATGAAAATGGATGTGGAGCTGAAGAGACTGCAGATCCAGCAAGTCACATCTAGGGTTCCCCTAATTTAAACACCGTTTCCAGAAATGGTATGCATGCCATTGCGTCCAGTCCCTATTAGGATCTAGTAATGAGTCACGTTCTTTACTCTCATTAATATCTTGGTTAAGGATTGGTTCCATGTAGGTGTACCAGAAATTATGTGTATGAGCGTATGTAAAATTAGGGCGGTGTAAGCCTCCCTCAGTTACTGGGTTTTGGAGACAATATGTTATAGAAATGGACTTCTGGAGAACTGAGATGTTTCATGAGCTGATCTGGGTTTGGTAGTGTAAGGCTGCACTACAAAAGGTTCCCCGTGTGACAAGGATTCTGATGGTGGCAGAAGCAGTCCATGAGAAAGGAGATCCAGCTGATACTCAGAGCAAAAGAGGCATCACAGTGGGGTGCCTGGGAGTGAAATTACAAATAGAAGAAATAAAAGTGAGAATGTAAATGTGAGAAAGGTTTTTTCCATCCAAATTCAGTTGTCTTTCATGAAAAGCAACATGTTGGGAAGAGTCTTTAGGTGGAAACTGGATCCTAGCTTTGGGCAAGGCAGAAATTGTCCAGGGGGTTACTGAGACTTTGTAATACTAGCTTAAAGTCAAACTTAATTAGAGGTATTAGTACTATTATTTTCTTTCTCTGCATCTCTTAATGATTGATTGCAGTATAATAAAGTGATGTTTCCTTTGATCTTGTAGACTGCGCAGCATTAAGAGTGATTTCAGGCTTGATAACAAATTTGCAGCATCCCAGACTCCAGGGAGTTATGAGTTCCTATAAGAATACTGATTTCTTTTAAAAAATCCTGTCATCCAATAGTCAGAGATCTACAGAGATGTACGGGATTCACCTTCCTTCGTTTGCCAAGTGCCAAGTCTTCAGATGGAAAAATTCAGAACCTCTTTCTCATAAGACAGAGAATGGATGGAAAACCCCAAACTGTTGTCTGTTCCTGGTTATGAAAGAAGGAACTTTGGCCAAGGTCAGAAATACAAATCCACGGTCTTTGTAATGTAAATTAAAACTTTATTGCAAGTTGATCAAAACCAGTCTGCTCTGGCCTGATATGAGCTTATATTTTGTTCACTTTGGTTTTTCTTTTCCCCTTTTTCCATTAGCATAAAATAGGTGTAAGTCAATCAAACAAAGCACTTGCAAGCAACTTTCTGATTTCAGAGTGTTCATACTTTCATGACTTTTAGGGTCATTAATCTCTCTTCTCCAGTTCTCCATAACTTCTCCAGAGTTAATGAATTTAGCATTGACTATTCTTTTTCAATTTATTCTACCACACACACACAAAATAAAGCTGTATTCTCAAACCTTTTATTTAAAGCATTAAATCAATTTTTAAAAAACCCAAACATTTAATTGATGCTCAGTGTTCTTTGGTCAATTGTGTTACGGACACAGAGCCAGACCTGATATTCATTGGGAAAAAATGGAACTTGATAAAGGTTCTGAGAGGTCTAGAATTCCGATATATTAATGCAATTAGATCATTGCAGTTCAAAGTGTACCTCAGAAGACCTCTTGACTCATTTAAGATTTTTCCCCAAGAAGACAGAAACAAATCTAGATAAACTCAAATTCCAGTCAGAGTATTAGAAAACTCTCACCAAGTCTTGAGGATGTCATTAATCCTATACATTTAATTTAGAACTCAGTATGGTGCTGCTACTCTTAGCTAAATGGAAGTGTGAATTTCAAAGATATTGAACTTACATGTATCGTAATTACAGGCAGAGTTGTGATAAATGTGGGTTTTGTGATCTGCAGTGAGACCACAGCATTCAGTATACCTTAAGTTTTTTATTTTGATTGTGTAGCATAGTGATCTAATGTTTTGTACTGGAGTGATAATGAAAAACTCTGCAGAATGAAAAGGAAATTAGAGGGAAAGGATGTGCCAAAGAGAAAAAGCATACAACATGATGTAAAAAACCTTTCTGGCTTGTTTGAACTGAAATGTCAATTACACTGTTTCTGATGCTTCTAGGCCCTCCTGCTGTTTCTGATTCTGATATTCCTAAAAGCCTAGGCTGAAAAAAAAAAAAAAAAAAAAAAGTAGTACTTTTTCAACAGCTCAAGAGCATTTAAGTTTGTTTTAATATGATTGTTACCTAAGTACAGATACTTCATTAGGGAAGTATGTTAGCTCATACAGTACCTGGACAACAAATGCGCTAGCAGTTTGAACATCAATCCTTGTTCCCCTAATGTGGGACCTAATCTTCCAAAATCACAAACCACTGCTACCTATCTCCTAGCAACTGCTAGAAAGCCTAGCAACCGCAAGATATTTTTTTTATTACTATTTTATTTTTGAATCACCTTCACAGAGTAGGTTCTTATCTGTGAGTGCATAAAGAAATAAAAAGCCTTTAGAGCCTGTGAAGGTGGTTGTTCTCAGCTCAGTTGTATGGAACTATATTAAGTTTGGGTAACTATATACATCTCTCTATACAGTGCTGCTACAGTGCATTACCGTAACCCAGAAGTACTGAGGCAGTTGAAGGGAGCATGCAAAATGGATTTAAGTCTGAAGTTCTGCATGTGCAAATCCTTACAAAGAAGAGATTTCAGTTTGTCCCTTGCGCCAACCCAGGCAAACTGCTGCGCAGATAACACCTTCATAGTTTCAGCAGCTAACAAACATCCAGGAACATCGGATGTGCTTAACAAATGTAACATACATGATTTTTGGAGGAGGAAAAACTGAGTAAGGTAAATGTAACCCTACAAGCCATTAGATACATCTCCAGACACAGAATGGTACAGCCACAAGAAGAACTAAACAGCCTCTTCAGGTCACTGCTTGGATGTCCACATGGAAATATGCCTAGTCAGAAAAGGATGATACTTTGGGAACTGAATTGTATCTTCTCTTGAAGTTGTTATTAACCTCAAAGTAACAGAATTTTAGAGCAGAAAATTTCATAGGTTCTCAGAAAAAAAACAGTAAACGGAGTGGAAAGACTATTCGTTGTTATCATTGCAGCAAAGCTGATGGACACTTAAAAAGCAGAAAAAGCGAGAACTAAAATATAGCTCTAAGCATTCAAACACTATACAAAGCCTAGATCTAAATGTGACCTCCACATAGGTCACAGAGACTTCAGTCTTTTCCATATAAACTCTCTTTTAGATAATTTCTAAATTAATTATTTTCTATGTAAACTATATGAACTCAGCAGACTAAACTGAAGGAATACAAAATGAAAATTAGTTCTTTATGGGGATAAGTGAATCCATTGACTGGATGGGTACAGCTTAAGAACAGGGAAGAGTTCTGAGAGTGTTCTGAGGACTAAAATGTAGAAAGAAACTGAAAAATAGATCTTCCACTAATAAAAAATATAATTTCGAGCAAAGGATACGTATCCTGTTGTATCTTAGCCTCTGTGTGCAATGAAGCAGCATGCTTCTTGGCTTTCCAGTATCCATCCTTTGTTTTCATTATAAAGCAAGGATTGTTAAATTATTTTCCTAACTTTTGCCACTTTGTTTCATTTTTATGTAACTTTGGAAAGCTCTACAGCAATTTCCTAAGGGATTTACTACACCTAGCAATTCAACATTCAATACTGTTAGTATCAAAAGACACTTCTACGTGTTTGGTTTTTCCTGGTTTTTCCATTAGAGAGACATCTGCTTTTTATTCATTCTTATCTAGTTGAATGAGTCTTTTTTGCAGTATAGGATCTATAGGAAAGAAAATGACTGAACAGCATCCTGAGTACTCTTTTTGGGTTTGAACTCAGTGCTCTCAAATGATTCAGACCTCTCAAATCATCCTCTGTTCACTTGCAATCCTTGTTTGAAAAACTTTTGTTCTTTATGCAGTATAAAAAAAATATATACTTAATGCTGTCTAGGTATCTGTCTATTTTCAAAAAATGTAAACAAAAAAGTAATGCTTGAGCCAAAAGGTTCCAAAAGGCATACCAAAACCCAATCTGATCCCACATAAATATAGGCAGAATATTCACCCAGGTATAAAGATCTAACACATTTTTTTATGGGAACAACTTTGTGATTAGTTAGAGATTATAAATTGGTCAAAACATTAGAGAATAAAAGATAGCATATATATATATATGTATAAATAAGAGGGAACGATAAGTCATGACAATTGCAATATGGTTTTTGAAAAGAAAATTACTAGCCTATTGTCTATTCACTCAGAAAAGATGGGTTTGGGCTTCATAGTCTAGCATTATTGCAATACTTTTTACCACAACAGGAAAGAAAGCTACACTCTGAAATATGAGTAGTTTCACTAGTGCAAAACACTACTATCAGAAAGAATGGGTTGGTGAGTTTAATTCTGAATTTGTTTGCTTTCCATTACAAAGCAGAATGGGATATATATACTTTATCTCATCTTCATTAATTCCCTGGATCAGCACTGTCAGGTTTGAGAACATATCCTACAGTTCTTGAAGGAATCATGAGTAGAAGGGAGATTTTGAATAGCATTATAAGTAGATGATGTTTTTCTGTCTGCCTTTAATACTATTTTGTCTGTTTTGCTAAGAGGTTTTGACATTTTGTGAGACTGGTTTGTTTTGGTTTTTTTTAAGGTGGACATTCTGTTAAAGGGATGCACCATACTGATAGAAAACAAAAGTGGTCCATGCTGCCTTCTGCATCTGCACATTCAGGAGCTGCCAAGATTCCTAAACATTTTTTTTCCTCCAAAATCATGGAGTGCACCCCTAGAAATCATGCATCTGCCTTAAATTCTGATAACATCTCACAGTTTTTCACTTTGTTTTCCACTAAAAGCCTGTAAATACAGAGCAGGGGTTCAGAAAAAAAATGGATGCACAGCACAGAGAACACATTAGTCATGGAGTGAAGGATAAACTGAACTGCTGGTATCTCACAGAGTGGAAAAGATGGTCACTAGAGGTGTGTATCTAAGATTTTCATGGATAGGCTCTACTAACAGTGTAGGGATTTGCCATCCTGCCATCATTTACTTTTATCTAGCCAAAGAGTTACTTCTGGGGAAAGTTGCTGGAGTTGCCTTCGGAAATTCAGCAAGAGCTGTTTCTCTAGGTAAGCGCCTGCAACCACCACAGACTAAGCTGTCTCCAAACAGCAGTCTTCATAGCACTAACATGTCCTTGATCACTGCTATACAATCTCTGGTACACTGCAACTAGGAGTCACAGCTTCCTTTTTTGGGGGGCTCCCCTTTTTTCTCCTCCCTTTTTTTCCTCCTCCCTTTTTTTTCTCCTCTCCTTTTTTTCTTTTTTTCCCTGAGCTCAGCAGGATCTGGGGAATTGTATCCAGCATGCAGAAGCCTTTCCTTTTGTGGAGCCATTGCCTCACAGCAATTACAGACTTGCAACTTCTGCTGATTACAGCTAGTGTGTGGCCCACACTCAGCTTGTAATCACATCCCACATTTTATTATTGAACGTAAAACTGATCATCCAGCCGTAGAGTGTGTGAGGGTGGAAGGATGCTGTTTGGTATTTACTATCCTGCTGTTAGGAATGCTCATGCTCATATCTTGTATTCCCATGCCTGTGGTGAGGAAGTAACATATGCCACTTGTTAAGGAAGAGAACTACTTATCAGGAGAAATCAATTCAGTGTTTTGATTATTAGTAGCTTTTCTGTATTTCTGGAATCAGACCCAGAGAGGGACATAGGCACTGACAATGGTGTCATGCAGTCTCCTGCACAGATGTTACTATCCTGCCACCTGGCATCAGGCTGCAGTCTGCATCCCACAAGAGTTTCCACAATGCAGAAGCCACAGGACATGCAGGTCCAGACATGCATGCATGCTTTTCAGCGTCTGCTGCCTGTACTATCCAAAAGTGAGCGTTCGGGGATATTCTTTGAAGCCTCAGTCACAACTTTGCACACCCTGGAACGGTTAGCCACTGGCAAGTCATGAGATTCCAGAATCCATTAGCCAATTTCTGATTTATGAGTATGGGCTCCTGAAGTTTTGTCTGGCAAGTCATGGTGTCAGTTGGTAACAGGTGGCCTTGGTGACTTTCTGCTTCTAGAAGTTCATGTCTGTTGTTGGCTGTTCCATTTCCAAAGCATGATGCTGTGCTACCAGACTTAGCTGGTCTTCTAGGCACAGAAGCTGTGGCTTACCCTAGGCAAAGCCATCACACCACTGAAGTTTCTCAGAAGTCTTATTTTTTGTCCGGGAAAAAGAAGCCCAGGAGGACAGGAGTCAGATCATTCAGAGTATCCTCCCAAAGCAGCAGCTCAAAGGACTAAGGACATGCCATTTCCCCCATACTGAGCCTTTGTTCAGCCAGTGGAGGTTTGGGCAGCAGACATGAGGAGGTCATCAGTTAGTAATGACCAACAGAATAAGCAGAAACAAAAATAAGGCTTGTTTCCACACGTGAGCTTTATATAACCCATGGGGCTGGTAAAAATGACACATGATCATCATTTCCAGGGTACTTCCCAGCTGAGCAACCCATAGTTCAGAAGGCAAATCTATGTGGATAGCTCTCCTTCAAGAACTTTCAAACACCATATGCAGTGACAATATGCAATAACAATATGCAGTCAATATAGGCAGACAACTCTATGAAAAGCAAACTTTCTGAAATACACACACTGTAAATACAGAGACCTCAACAATACATGCTTTAATCCCCCCCTACAGAGGTGCATTACCTGCTAATACGGCTCCATTGTCACTGAGAGCTAGGAAGGAGAAGCACAAATTATTATTATTTAGGACCTTTTGAAACTACTTAGAATAAAAGACAATATTGACTATTCTTGTCAGGAATTATAACATTAAAAATGTGTGTTTCACCTTGACTTCTATACTGTTTGTGGTTCACCATTGATCTGTGATAACAGAGTAAAAAATACTTATTGCTTTGAGGTAAAACAAAACTACCAGCCTTCCAAAGAAATTCCTGTATGGCCTGTGTGGTGGGTTGACCCTGGCTGAATGCCGGGTGCCCACCAAAGCCACTCTATTCCTTCCTTCCGCAGCTGGGCAGGGGAGATAAAATAAAATGAAGGGTTCGTGGTTCAAGATAAGGAGAAGGATATTACTCAACAATTACTGTCACGGGCAAAACAGACTCAACGTGGGGAAATTAATTTATTACCATTCAAGTCAGAAAAATACCTTCCCCCTACCCCTCCCCTCTTCCCAGACTCAATTCCCAATTTCTCTCCCTTCTCTCCACCAGCAGGCAGTAGGACGGGGCCTGGGGGCTGCGCCCAGCCCCTCACACCTGTCCCTGCCGCCCCTTCCCCCTCAGGGGGAGGCTCCTCACACTCTGCCCGGCTCCAGCCCGGGGTCCCCCCCACGGGGCGCAGCCCTTCAGGCACAGACGGCTCCAGCCTGGGTCCCCCGCAGGGTCACCAGCCCGGCCAGCAAACCTGCCCCAGCCCGGGCTCCTCTCCCCACGGGGACACAGGCCCTGCCAGGACCCTGCCCCAGCACGGGCTGCCCACGGGGTCACAGCCCCCTTCGGACACCCCCTGCTGCGGCGGGGGGTCCCCAGGGGCTGCAGGTGGGGATCTGCCCCACCGTTACCCTCCATGGGCTGAGGGGCACAGCCCGCCTCACCAGGGGCTTCCCCAGGGGCTGCCGGGGAACCTCTGCTCCGGGCCTGGAGCCCCCCCTGCCCCTCCGCCTGCACCGGCCTGGGGGGCTGCAGGGGTGCTCCGCTCACACAGCCTCACGCCTCTCTCCATCTGGCACAGATTATTTTTTTCCCCCTTTCTTAATAATATCCCAGCAGTGCTACCATTGTCGCTGACAGGCTCAGCCTTGGCCAGCAGTGGGTCTGTCTTGGAGCCGGCTGGCATGGACTCCATTGGACATGGGGGAAGTTTCTGGCATCTTCTCACAGAAGTCACCCCTGTAGTCCCCCTACTACCAGAACTTTGCCATGCAAACCCACTACAGGCCTATTTAAATGTATGTCTGATTGAACCATAAACTGGCCAGAAAGTTTTAAGATTAAAATGGAAAAATTATCATTTCTATTAGCGGACATTGTTAACGTGCCCATTTATTAGAAAAGACAAGAGGAATTAAATAAAAATGGTTTGCCCTTGGGTGAAAATTAAAGTTACTTTTGGGAGGAATTAGAATAAAGGAAGGCGATTTTTTTTTTCTCCCAAGATCAATTGAATTTTCTAGTGGTTCCAAGGTGCTAGACAGGTTTTGCTGTAAAGATCAACTATTGCTTCAGGGAGGAGAAAATTGATAGATTCATTAATTCACAAAGAAAACTCACAATCCTCCTAACTAGTCCAAGAGGGGGCTAAAATCATCATCAGTTCTAAGGCAATATACATCAAACTGAAACACTTATTCACAACCACTTAAATTATTTGATATGTTTTAAAGCATAACTCATAAAACTCTCTAGTATGTCTTTGGGAGATTGATTAAGTCGTGCAAAATCTCTTCCATATTTTCAAAAGAAAAAAGACAACAGACCATCAAAAATGAAGAGATTAATATATATGCAATAAAAAAGAGTTCATCTGATGGGGATAAATCTGGGAAGTACTGAGATTTATTAATGCACCAGAAATAACCTGATATTCTAGAAAATGATTACAAGGTTAGAGCTAATAATATCTCACTCGAGAATTCTTTATACTGATTGACTCTGGGGAATTCATGATGAGAAAGACATTCCAGGCACTTGCTTTGAATAGAGTCATCCAATCTCTAAGGTTCCCAAGTAAAGAGACCATATTTTTAAGGGCAATATGTGCAGAGGCCATCATTCCAAATCTTGATGTTTGTGGCTACCTGGAAAGGGCCACTGCACAGATAGTAGGTCAGGCAGAGCCCTGGTTCTAACCCAGTCCCATCCCTGTCACCACACTGACAGAAAGGGTGGGAAGGACAGAAGTTCTGCAGCTGTAATAGCTGCACAAATACACCTCTTATTACGTAGGTGCATGGAACCTGACACTGAGGAGAAGATATCTGATAATTTTGAACCTGATAATTTTGTGTCAGGTGAAAGAACAGAGACACCCCAGGCTAGAGTAAAATGAGGCCAAGAATGTTTTGCTAATGTTGTGCCCCAGGTGCAAGATGGTCTTGAGAGGGAGAGGGAGGTGAAAGACAGTTAAAACTATTAATTTGTGTGTTTTAATAGAAAAAAAAATCCTCAATGTTTCAATTGTCAAAGCAGAGCACTGAGGTCTGTAAGTGGAATGAAACCTGAGGAAGATAAACAGGGCTTCATGGAGTTAGGGACGATGAGATGTAGCATCTGTTGCAACCAATTTAAGAACATTCCTGACAAAGAATAAATATTTGTAGTGGTTTATAAAACGTATTACTTATTTACTCTCTGATTATGTGCATCCAAAGTTAGAATGTGGTCATTATTCACATATACCACGTCCAGAGCCACAACAACCCCCCTTCCAAAAAATAGAAACTGAAGAGAAAAACCTTTTGAGTTTCAGAGCTCTGGTCTTTCATGCACATATTTAGCTCACACTATTTAACAGTATGACAACACAAGGAAGTTTGCTAGCTGGGCTTCAATTACTCACAAATGCAAGGTAATGCACATTGGAAGTGGATAAAATATGAGGAGTTCATACACAATATAGAGCTCTAATGTAACTGCAGACATTCAGACAGAGAACCATGTCATCACTATCAACAGTTCAGTGAAAACTTCAAGTCAATGCTCACCTTGGCTAAAAGAATAAATACTAGGTGGTATACAGAGCAAGATAAAATATCCTTCAGTTATTAGCACATAGTAATATAGATGAACAGCAGCATTTTATCGGGAATACTGCATTTACTTCTGGTCATGTCTTCTCAACAAAAGCGTAATAAAATAGGAGGAAAAGATGAATAAATGTAAAGACCCTGAGAAAAACATTTACATTTTAGGTATTTAGTCTAGAGGTCCTTCTTATGCTATGCTGTAAGTTCCTGGTGTAGCTAAATGAGAAAGACAGACAAAATGAAGATCTCCAGTGAATAAATTAGTCAGTCTAGATATTTATTGCTGAATGGAATGTTTAAGGGGGTGGTAGGGAATATTCAGTTTATCCACCAAGAATGTGTTCTGGCAACTGTCTCTTGAGCAGAGATACATAATGGAGCAGAGTTCACTCAAATTAAAAGAAAAGAAGAAAAATGTTGATGGTGGTCATAATGTCTGTCCTTTACTTCAGTCCCTGGGAAAGTGATGGAATAAGTCCTCCTAGAAAGTATTAGAAGCCATATGAAGCAAGTAATTGGGAAAAGCCAGCACAGATTTACCAAAGTCAAATTATACTGGACTTTGTATAATTTGTATAATATAATATATTTATAACAAAATAACATCTTCTGTCAACATGGGGAGAGTAGTGGATATTGTTTACTTAGACTTCAGCAAAGAATTTGCCACTGTTTCCCACAGCGTTCTCCTGGACAAAATAGCAAGATACAGATTGTATAGGTGGTCTGTCAGATGGGTAGAAAATTGGTTGACAGGCCACACTCAGAGGTTGGTGATTAATGGTTTTGACTCAAGCTGGCAGTCTATCAAAAGTGGTGTCCCCAGGGACTGACACTGGGCCCCACACTGCTCAATAACACCATAAATGGCCTGGGCAATGGAATTGAAAGCACTCTCCCCAAGCTTGCAGATGACACTAAACAGCATAGTGAGGTGGACATGTCAGAAGGAAGAGCCATCTTATAGAGAGAGCTGGACAAGCTGCAAGACTGGGTAAGCAAGAAGTGTATGAAGTTGAATAAAGAGCAACAAGTGCAAGGTCCTGCAGCTGGGAAATTTTTTACAGTGAAGACAATTATTCAATGGAACAACCTCCACAGTGATGTGGTAGAGTCCTCATCACTGTAGGTTGTCAAAATATGATTGGACAGAGCACTGGATGATCTCATTTATGCTCCCTTTCCCATGAAATATTGGACCAGATAATCTATTGAGGTCCCTTCCAACCTGCAGTGTTCTATGATTCCCTAAATTTTGTATTATAGCCTATGCAAAACTGGTGTAAGAAGTGTATCCATGGTCTAAGGGGACCTGGACCTTCCTCTGAGCAGATGGCTTACCCTCCATGACTGCCCTATGTAGTAAAGAATGTTTAGGCAGGAGGAAGCCATGTTCTCAGGCACAAGAAAGGATAAGTGGTATCCCATACTCTGCTTTCTGGATCCTAAGGAAGTTACATTAGACCTTCATTGCAGTAACTGGGTAAGATTTTACAAATATGTATGGGATCATGGATCAGAAGTACAGGTCTTCCACATTCCTGATTGATGGTCTCAAATACTAAATGTAAAGTCAAGTTCTGTCTCACCTGTTTTTCTTCTGTTCATGTAACTCCTGTATCCTTGACTGCATGTAGCTCACTTTCAATAGAAGAATGAAAGGTGCACCTACCGAAGTACACTAAAGCCCAGTAAGTAGCCCATAGGCTAGAATGACAGGACACAAGGCTCAGCCTACCCAAGACTGGCATGGTCGCAAAATCAAAACTTCCTTCTTTTTTGTAAAAGCAATCTGAACTGTTGAATGCTATAAAAAAAAAAAAAAAAAAAACAAACCAAAACAAACCAAACAAACAAAAAACAACAACAACAACAAAAGAAAAAACAGAAAAGAGAGTTAACTTAGAAGTTTCCCCATGACTGTTGTGTAGTTTAGGTGAAGAGTTCTGATCTAGATTGACTGAACAAGAGTATTACAAAGATATAAGGAATAATGAATATAATCTAGAGATGATAAATGCCCTTAATAAACTTCTTTTATAAAAAATTGAAAACATCCAAAATTATATCAGTAGAAATGTTAAGGAATGTGCTGTAGGAATAATCCTATGTAGGAATAATCCTAACTTTCTGAGAGCATCAGATAGAATAAACTATAGAGTATTAAACTGCCATCCACTTCAGGATTGTGCATAAATTTTTTTGAAGTAGGTTGTCCTGCTGACTGCAAGAGACAAGCTATTAGACTGGAGAAATCATTGGTCTGCATCAAAATGGCAGCTCCTCTATTTTTTCTTGTTTCATAACTTCCATATGCTGTTGAGAATTATTTAAAAGTATTATCCATCAAAATAAACATCTTGCATTCACATGTGACTGACTAAACTGTTGTTGCTAATGTAAAAATTCAGATTAATCACTACTTATAAACAGATGTATTTCTAATATAAAAGCTATCTGCAAGTCTTCATATATCTGTCATGCCTCATTGATCTGAACTATACTTATAGAAAGCTTTCCTCCATTTTTTCATAGAATGACACAGGCTTTTTTATCTTATCTCTGTAAAGGTGTTGCAGGTTGCATTTTTTTTTCCTGTTGACTTAAGAAACTAATGCTGTTGCAGTTGTGGTTCACATTGAAATTTGGAATCATCAGAACAGTCATTATTTTAAAAGTACTGTCTCTCAGAAAGGTCCTGGAGGATTTCCTTTATCTCCTTTGTAACACAAAATAAATGAGAAAGAAATGAGCATTATCATAACTGCACTTGTTTGTCTTTGCTGTTATTTGAACATGAGCATCACCCCTTAATGTTCCAAACAAGGCAGCTGATGAGCTGTCTAGAGAAAGGAATATTACTTCTGTGTGTAAGAATCACTCCTCTTGGCACCACAATGTGAAAACTGCACTGCTTTCCACTAATAAGGCTTGTCACATGAAGAAATATACTAACCCTAGTTTTGTCAGGAAAACAGCTTTAATTTCCATCTTGAACTCTAGGTGGGAAGAGTGCCAAAGGGGTATCCTGACTCTGAGCACAATTCTCTTCCCAAGTGCATTCAAGCTATTGTTACTTGAGGGGCACTGCTGGCTCTTCTGCAGAGGTAAGTTAGCACCTATTTGACTTTGGAAAGTTTGTTTATGATTAAGAATATAAGGATAAAACATCTTTTCTCTTTATCTTTTTCTTTATGTATCTGCAGATGTTGCCTGACAGCATGATCCTTTAGCCTTTGTCTATACTTGGTGCTCCAACCTGTTCTGTGTACTATGGTTAGGATAAGTATGAGAAGAAAAGCAAGGAAAGAGGGCAACATGATCTGAAAGAAGATGAACAGATGAAAGAAGATGTAGTCTAACTACAGTTTTATACAATCCTCTCTTGTAGAAGAGTTATAATTCTCTGCAGCTAATTCCTTGAAGACAGATTCATTCACAACATGCAAGATGATCATTGCATAAGAGAAAAATATTCATAGTCTTGAAGAGCTTGCTTTTTGTGTATCCACACCAACAACATCCAAGATCCCACCAAAAACTAGACTGGTGTCAAATAAACCAGAGAGAACAGGAAACAGAATAAACTTGTAGTGTAAAATTGTAAGATTAAAATTCAAATTCATATAAGCTAATGCTTTATGCAAAAAAAAAAAAAAAAAAAAAAAAAAAAAAAAGAAAAGAATAATTTAGTCTTTTTAAGCTCTCCCTGTAATGAATAAGGATAACTGTGCACCTCCAGAAAGCAATATAGACTGCCTAAATTCTGAATCCAAGTGGATATGTCTAAGGAATACAAAGAGATTTACATCCCAGTGGAAGCCTGCGTAGCCCTTGTCCCAGATGTTCAGATGAGCTCCCTAGTTTAAGGATTACAAAAAGCATATTATATTAATGTAAACAAATAAAATCTTTAGCCTCCAAAACATCAAAACATTGGTTTTATAAGTATGCACTATAGTATTAAGATTTGTTGTTCAATAATGAAAATCTTAGTCACAAGCCTGGCCTTGTGACTTAGTGTTATTGTTGTCTAGATCATAACCAATATTAAATTATATTAAAGGAGCAGAAACCCTAACAGAAGCCCATATATCTGTGTATGACTGTGGAGCCAACATTAGTTGCTGTTAAGTGACAGTTATTGTCATTATAACTGCAGTTCCAGGGAAAAACTTTGTAAGCAAGTTAATAAAACAACCTTCTCGCAACAATTCTTTGTCTCTTTGTTTCTTTATCTCCTCATCATTTAGGAACAGGCAACAAAGAGACAAAAGATACGATATATATTTGACAGTTACATTAAACAACACAATTTTGTTGTCTTTATGGTCATTCCCACTATAAATTTACCTTTTGATGTCGTGCTACTACTGGCATCAGCACAGAAGCAATGTCTTTTTCTTGGTATCATGTACCTCTCAGCCTGTGGGACCAAGCAATTTTGTTATATACAAACCAGAGGGGGGGGGGGGAAGCATACAAAAGAGCAAAACTAAGACCTAATTTGAATCTGTTGATAGTGTAATTGCTCTCCTTAGACCAATCCATAGCTGAACAAGCTGTAACAGAAGAGGAGAATACCATACCTTGACAATACATGGAAGTATGGTGCCAAGAGGATGAAAATCAGCCAAACAAAAGGATTTCTTTTGTCTAATTTATGCCCCCAATGTGCTTTCCACAAGGGCTCTCTTTGCCATTGGAAATTTGGAAAATCATATTGTGGGAGGAACAAGCAGAATGACCACAGGATGTAAAAAGTCATCTCCTAGAGGGTGGGATATACCTGTATTCCATTCCCCAGAACACATATTATTAAAATGGAGCAGCTCCAATACTGCTGTGAATTGATTGGAACCGAGGACTCTCTCCCATTACATCTCCAGCATATGGAACAGACTACTTGGTTCATAAAGGGCTTGATCCTGAACCTGTTTAAAGTCAGTGAGGACCCTTATGACTTCATTTAATTTGATACCATCTACGTGTGGGGTTGATGGAATACTCATAGCAAAGTTTGCTGTGATTTTTTTAGTTTGAGGCTCACCCTGCCTTTTATTCTTTAAAATATTATAATGTAGGGCTCAGGCTTCCAACCCCTTTGGAGCTGTGATCTGAATTATCACTCTGAAAAAAAAAAAAAATCTTGTGACCTTCATCCCCTCAATTTCAATGAGCAAATTAAAAATATATATCACTTCTATTTTCTCCTATTACTTCATAATTCTCACAATTTTCAAGGTAGAACTTTTATTGTCTTTTTTTTTCTGAATGTGTACTGCAATTATAAACTAATTAGATATTAAAGCCAATTATTAGAAGTAGTTTTAAAAGAAAGAAATATAAATGTAAGTAGGGTGCTGGTACTTGCCAGGCAAAGGTAAGCTGTTTGGTAATTACAATTGCTAAACTCAATATATCTGATGTACAAGAGAAGTTCTTAAGCAATGAAATGGGCCTGGTAAATCAGGGATTTTTGCAGGTAAATCATCTGACAATCCACCTCTAGGCAAATGAAAATGTCCATGTTATACTAATGATTCATTCAGTAGCTCAGTATTCATTCTATGAAACCTGAATTCTTTAAAGCTTTGCCAGAAAAAAAATTATTACATAGTCTCATAATTTCATCAAATGTATGTACCAAACATAGACATATTTTCATCTCCTTCTGTAAAGGTGTAATCCATCAAACTCAGAGGACCCATCATAGAGTTGCTACATCAAACCCTATAGACATGGGCCAGTGGCTTGCTTATTGTCTTCAGACTGAGTCATCTTTTTATTAAAAAAAACCTGTAAACCAGAAACAGATTTTTAATCCAGATATTTTTTATAATATAGTCCTAAAATCAAGGTTCCTACTTGCAGATAGAGTCATCATATATCAGATCACTAAAATAAAACATACATTTATCAGAGAGAGATGTGTCAAGAAGAGGAACAGGAGGTCACAGCAGCTCCAAAGGATGCTGGGTCAAACTCCCCACAGCTCTTCCAGAAAGAGAAAAGCCTGGAAGGTACGGAATAGCACTCAACTATACATGTTTTATAAGATGCTTTTAGTATCTTAGGATAGAAGGCAAATATGAGAGATTAATTGGCACCAGCCTAATTTCTCCAAACCTTTGCTTTAGGAGAAAAGCAGAAGCATATATATCTGTATATGTCTATATGCTTTTCCAAAATGAAACGCTGATAAACATGTATTATGGAACTGAAAGTGCCAAGCACGGTATCCATCCTCAAAGCAGAAAACTAGAGCTTAGATTCTCCTCCATGCAAGAGGCAATGAACCTGCACCTCCTGCACACAAGAGAAGGACCTAATCTACCAGTTCACGGTCAGGAATGAGTGATACCTGCCCCAAATGGGGAGCGGAGGAAGCTTCAGGCTACTCTAACAGTTGGAGAACTCCCTAGGAGAGCAATGATTATGGGTGCTTTTGGCCTTTATAAACCTAGGAAGAATTTTACTTGCCTCCGTTGCCACAGAGATGTGAAATACATACATATTATTAGAAGAGTCTGAATTCCTAAGGCATCTCCTAGACAAATGAGTGGCCCATCTTTAAAAAAGATATCAGATGGCATTTATCAAGAGTCAATCATTGTTATATATGGCTTTTTAAAAAAATCCTGTTTCATATTTTAGTGACACACAGTCATACACATTGTTGCTCTGACTTGCTGGCTTCAAGATTTTCCTTCCAATTTTAAGTTCATAGAGCATTCTCTCAAATAATTTTTTGTTCATTTGTTTTCCTAGTGCAGTAGTAAAAATTAGTTGTGAGTAGTACCAGTATATTCTAAAGTAGAGAAGAAGGTGGGAGAAGTATCAAAACAGTACCCCACACCTGCCAACTTCGATTCTGAGAGCTGGTTTTCTTGAGGAAAGTTTATTTCCTCGGTGGATATTCCAGGTTAACTAGCTGAACTCACTGTGTATTTGCTCAATGAAAAGAAAGAATATCTTAATGTTTCTAACCAAGGTCAAAATTCATCCTCTTTCCATATCACATTCCCGAGGAAAATATAAATTAATCTTCAAGATGTCCTTTGTTCTCCAAGTGATGAAAATCCAAAGAGCCATGCATAGCTCAAGCCTTACAGGATGCTCCTTCTTCAGCCTCAGGAGACTTGATTAAGGGAAGAGAATGAACCTCTGTCCTGTTGGGTAGCACCTTCCTCCTGAATGTTCTGGGCAGAATGGGTGCAACTGAGTATGTGTGTAGACATATCTATAGGGATTCAAGAAATCTAGGACATTCCCTTTAGGTGATCAGAGGAATTTAGGAAATTAGAGGTCAAGAATTAGAGGGGAATTTAGGGAATCAGAGACCACTGTGTTTAGACTTTCCAGAAGACTGATAAGTCAGGTCAGTTTTAAACTTTAAAACAAAGCCTTATTAGGTTATGTTCATTAAAAATGCACATTATGCCATTTTTTTCTACATTTTATCAAAACTATTCTTTCCATTGAAAGTGTCTAAGACTCAGAATCATCACAATATTAGAAAGCTACATTTTCTACCTATTTTGTACCTATTTGTACAAATAGCATCACAATAGTGAAGATTAGTTAACCTGTATGTAATTACTAATAAGGCAGAATGGAAATTAGTGTAACTAAAACGTCTTTATAATATTTATATAACTATAGCACAACAAAAGAAGGCTAAACTAGAAACATGCTGAGTATGAGAAGGAAAATGACACTTTATCAGCAGGCAACAGTAACTTCAAGTGAAGAGGTACCTTTTATGCAGTATGTTTAAAGCAGGCTACAAGTCTGGTAAAAAGTACTAGCCAATTAGCCCTGGTAATGTTTTTCTGGACCAATAGGCTTTGGCAGAAGTAATTTCCTTACCTTTATTACCCAATATTTCTGCTATTTAAATTAAATAATTTATAAACCAATTTATATATCTGCTATGATCATTGATTTTAAAGACAGAGAAAAATAGTTTTATTTTGTTTTTACTTTTTGTTTAATATTGATTTGAATTTTATACAACTGAGGCAGTGGAAAGCAAAAATCAATTTATCTTTGATTTGATTTAAAGTAATCGTGTTTTAAAGTCATATTCTTGGGGTTCCATCATTTGTGATTCAAAGACTGCAAGACAATCTTTGCCTACCAACATGGGACAGTTCAAGTCTTTTTAATTACAAAAGCTTTCCTGCAACTGTTAGATTCTATTAAATCATCCTTTTTGTTAAATTTATATCTAGGACCAAATTCAAGCTGACAGTGCCTCTTTGATTCTTGGTCTCAAATGGGGAACATTTCATTTGTTGTGAAGCCAAAATCAGGAATGAACTACAGCTTAAACAATGTAAATTAAAATGAAGGAAAATAATTATCTAGCTAGTCCTTTATTTATCTCCACATTTCCTTGTTTTTCTAATTTTTATTACATCTCACCTAAATAAATAGTGCCATTTAAAGCACATTGACAAAGGAAAGCGCACAAACAATAATTTGTTGCACTTCCAATTTCAAATGTTGACTCACTACAAGAGGAAAAGTCCGTTTTTGTTTAAAATTAGAATCTACTTCAGCTCATCTGATTTTGTAAAGCTGCTTCTATATTCTTGAAGGAAACAATCATGTAAGCACATTTCCTCTTTACAAGAGAAGTAACTCAGTCTTAGTGTATCCTGAGCAAATGTAAGGAAAAC
This sequence comes from Falco rusticolus, assembly GCF_015220075.1. Classification (NCBI taxonomy): domain Eukaryota; kingdom Metazoa; phylum Chordata; class Aves; order Falconiformes; family Falconidae; genus Falco; species Falco rusticolus. Next base: position 43,157,529 of record NC_051191.1, on the reverse strand, counting down.
TGAGACAGCAAACCATTATCTAAGTGAAGGCCAGAACTATATTCTAACATTCTTACAGCAGATCTATTTCTCCAGTTCTTTCTCTGTTTCTTTTATTCATGTGGCCTTTACATCTTCACTAGAAACTGCTATTCACCATTGCCAATTCTACTGAGTTTTCAAACCTCTACACTTCCTGCTGAGAAAAGTCTCTAAAAACTTCAAGACAGTTGGGAAGAGTAGCCTCTAAAACTCCTTTAGTGTACAAAAATGGTAGAGGATTACTTTATATTTTTCTTAATCCATTAGAAACAATATTTAAATATTTATTTCTATATAAATTAAACAAAGATTTATTGATTCTGTCAGGATATTAGGTGGTGGTAGGGACAGGATACAGAAAGAAAAGCTAACTTTTTCACCATTCCCATTTAAAATACACTGAAGTAAGCTATATTCTGTGCTTGATGTCTTTAGTGTTTTCTAGAAATAAAAAAGTCTAGAAATAAACCCATTTGCCAGGAGACAGTAAGGTAATTTCAGTCTGAATCAATCAGAATTCAGCAATTTTTTGGAAAACCATCTGACACCTCTTCTACATGGTAAGCACCAAACCTCCACATGGGTAAACAAAAACTGTGCAATTATATTTAATTTTTGAATGTAAAAGGATCTGATTGAAAGATTGTCTAATATTTATATAGCTGGAGATTAGGACAGCATGTTCGACTATAAAGAAAAAATATTCACACGCCATTTAGACATTGGCTTCTTTTATGACTGACCACTTAGCATCCTTTTGCAGAATTGCATCACTTTTCTAATCCTGCTGAACTCAATCAAATGTAGCTGATAAAGCTAGAAATACAAGCTTTTATTTAGTAATCAAAGCAGAAAGAGAAGGTGTCAAGAAAGTACAATACAGAGGGTTTATTCTTTCCTCTGCATACTTACTCTGTCCCATTAAAAACAGTTTGAAAGTAAAAATCTCAAAAAATTAACACTTACCTAAAAATAATAATACTATAATGTTATCCAAATCACTTTAAGAAATTTTTCAATTGAAATCTCTTTTATTCTCCACTTTCAATATTTGCACCAAATGCCGATCAGATGTAACAGAAAACTCTGTAATTTGCTGCCTGTTTTCAGCTGCATTGTGAAAACTGCAGAATTCTTGATTATCTACCTTTTTTTATTATTCTTTGTATTATCATTGTAGTCTTTGCATTCACCTCCGCCAGCAGAAACTTTGCAGAAGAAATACTGTAATATGCTAAGTACTACTGTGTAACAAGTCTCCAGGTTTCTCTGCTTGATTCTGATTGTTAAAACATTTCACAGCTGTTCTTTCAATTAGAATGAACAACATTTTTGGCATTAATCTTGTTCTAGTAAAAAATATAGGTTTCATTTAATCAAGACATTTTGTGAATCTGTGAGACAGTTTCAGTAAAAAGGAAACAAAATTGTAAAACAGACACATTATTTTGCAAAATACATGAGCCAGGAGGAAAGTGAGCCATATGGGCCAAGCAGGCTAGTAATGTGGGCTATTCTCCCCTGTAGATACCATTAATTATTTATTTGGTATGAGTTATTTCTTATTAGACATTTGTGTTAGCCCATTTCCTTCTGCCTATCTCTACTCATTTTGTCCAAAGCTCAGGTCTATCCTGCTGAAAATGAGCAAGTCCCTCATGTGATTACTAGATTTGGGAAACGTTTGGAAGAGCCAGCATGTAACAGCTCAACATTCTAAGCCCACCTACATAAAGGCAAATCAGGAGTTTCCTGGAGACTGTAAATTTCTTTTACTTCATTAATGGTATGGGATCACAAACAAAACACAATCGTAATGTGCCAACAGCGTAAGTTAAACTATTCAACTTCTGTGTTATAACACCATTTCAGGAGTTCCTGAATGAGCACTGTTGATTTTAAAATGGCAAAGGAAAATCTTAAAGAGAAAGTTTAAGCTCTGTTTAACTACTAACATGTTTTTAAAAATGTCCTGAAATATTCCAAACCAGATCTTTGCAGGTTTAGGTTGATTTGAAGGGTAACAGAGACCCTGAGTTGCATGACACACAACAAGCACGAGGCACTATCATGACAAGGTTGAGAAAAATCTGCACAGACATGGGCATTTCACTTTCCCAGATTCTCTAAGTGTTAGAAAAGGGTACATGCCCTATGGAAGAGGTAGTTATACACAATCACACAGAACACATAAACTGTTTTTAAAATTTGCTGCATTTCAGAAACAAATAGGACATTGAATAATCTGAATGGATTATCTTTTTTTTCTCCCTACAGTATGCCTAAGGGAAGAAGTTGTGATAATGTCGAAAGGAACTTGTGTCATCACCGCAGGAGCATTTGTTTAATGACATTCATTTACATAGAAATATGCACACTAGTAGGAACAATTCAGAAATTCAGCAAACAGCTTGTGATTTCAAAAAACTGTTGACAATGCTAACAATTTGCAGTGGTAAAATACCTTCTGAGTAGTTTACATTATTATTTGTTTGCATAATTGTCACACTGAATCATTCCCTACTCACTGTTCTCATATTTTCTGCAGTGGTCATTTCCTCATTTTTGTTCACTCACAGGCAGACTCTCATTTCATAAGTCACAACCAAGATTTTTAAAAGGATATTATTAGTTGCTGTAAGAATTTAGAACAGATAATATTAAGTCTGCAAGTTTATGCAAAAGTAGAAGATATTTAGGCTCAGGTGGGAAAAATCTGGAACTTCCACTCAGCTGTACATCCAGAAATATGTCAGTGCTGTGATGGTCAACACTGCAGTGTACAGATGGACTCACCCCCAAAAGTGCTGAGGCAGTTCCTTCTATGGTGATAAAGCCAAAGTTCACTATTATCACATGGGATTTAGGTATTTACAAAAGGCCTTCCCAGATGGCTGTACAAGGGGACATTTAAAACAGGGAGCAGAGAATGCCTAAATCGTCCATCCAGAAGTGCGGTCTTGCTCCTGGACCTGGTCACTTGTCTGGAAGCTAGAATGAAGCACCTCTTTGAAAGCTGTGTTCAGGACACGAAAACATTTTCCATATCTAGGTTCTAAACCAGCGTGTTTTGGTAATGACCATTGCACAGTTCCTTTTCTTCTTCCAGATGGCTGTGTTGTTGATTTCATCATAATGATGATATGACATATATTGCCTTCTAGGAGGTCAGATACCCGGGGTTCAATCGCTTCTGCAGTCAGAGAAGAGTCAAAAGCACTTTTCCTGCTTCTTAAAAGACTCAGTTTCCAAGTCATTAAGCTTTATACCCATGTTGGAATTGGGAGCCTAGTACACTGTATTGGCACTGTGAACTTCCATTTGGTCCTGGGAAGCAAAATTCTCTTTTCTCTATCTCCTCCACAGCTGGGGTAGAAAGGAGGAGGAGATGATTAGTCACCTTTTACAGTTCTTGTGGGTACTAAAAAAGCAGTGAGCACAAAGGCCAACCTGACCTTGTAGGGAAGGTGAACTCACCACATCTTGCTCCCTGAAACATTTATTCTTTTTTATGTTAGAAATAAAACCAAGAGAAAAGATTGCATCCCAGCTAAAATGTTAATGTTAAAACTTCAAATGTAAACCAGTATATTCTAAAACACTGGCTAGATCCACTACGAAGAAGGAGGGGGGGGGTTCATGATAGTAATGAACTATGATTATTATTATTATCTATATTATAGCTATAGCAGGTAGTAACATTGAAAAGAGCTTGTTTGACCTTCTTTAAAGAAGAGAACTGCTGGACAAAATTATTAGGCAAGGAAATATTGAAGAGATTAACAAGACTGTTTGCAGTAGAAATAAAAATGTAATTTTCCTTATAATTGCCTGGTGTCTAGACACTGTGCACACATAACCATGAGTTTAGTACATTTGTTTCTACAAAACAAAACATATCTCCAGCTTGTCAAGTCAGCTTTATGATGTGCCATTGATCAAAATGGCCACAAAAATATTAGTGAAGAATAATTACACTTTCCTGAACTCTCTGACAGCAGCATTGTGTCTTGGTGTTCCACACTAGACCTGTGTTAATTATGTTGTTTACTACCATTTCTATGGTAATAATAGTACAGCTTGATTTTTGTGGGTTTTAAGCCCAAGACACTGTGTTTTAGTGTGATGGGATTTCTCAGTTCTGAAAGTAGTTTTGTCACTGCTTCCCTATAAGAGCTCATGCTATTGACCTCTTCTTTAGGTAAGTCTCCCCTCCTGTATAATGAAGTTACTAATCCTTACCTATCGCACTGAGGTGTCATGAAGACCCACTAACATTTACACAGTGCCTGGGAAACATATGGCACTGTGAGCTACATTGTGACTTCGTTGATACAGCAAAGCTGAGAATCTTCCGCCATTGCATGAGCTACACTAGAAACATGGGCTGGGACAGAGACTGGACTCAACACGGATGTTTCCTGCCAAATTTACAATTTACTGCTTAAACTGAACAGCGTATTTCCAGGTGGGAGAGAAAATCTGAGGAGTAACTACATCATATAAATTCTCCTGTCTCTATAATGCACCTTTCAGAAAGACATGGTAAAAACAGCAGGACTAAAAAAAACAATCTTTTTTTGAGAAACTGTACATCATAGAATAACATGAGTTTAATTCCTCTTTGAGCTTCTGTAGTGTTGTACAATATGCACATCACAATCTTTTTCTTTTTTATTTTGCTCTTGTTAAGAAAACATATATGGCCATATGCCCCAATGGTTTTATTTCTGTTTTATTATGTTACTGTGGATAAACATTTGGACTACATTAGATAAAAAAAAGAATTTTAGACTTATTCATCCTTTAGAAGATTCATCCTAATGTGACACAACAGATTTTGTGAGATTTTCTCTCACTTATTTCATCTGATTCTCTCTACTGGCCTGATCCTGCTACTTTTTCGTGTGCTGAGTATCTTCAAACAGATCCTTCTGAAACCAGTATGCAAAATCCTTAAGAGGAAATGCTTTGCTGTATTTCATACTCCTGTTCCATTAAAAACACTGTAGGGAAGAAAAAAACATCTTTTAACCTCTAGCCTTAGAAAGCAGGGAAGGGAAGAAAGCCTCTCTCTCTTTTCCTACAGTTTTCATATTCAAACATATCATTATTAGATTAAAATGACCTTGAAGTAGAAGTATGTTTTCTTTAACCAAAACTCACAAAATGTGAGATCCACAAATTGTATCACATGGAAGTAGTTCAAGGAGGGGTTGTAAAACTGAACAGTGCTTCACTCTGTTTACAATGCCACTCACTAAACAATGACCATCATATAACAGTGTTACATACTTAACAACACATATTCCTTTATATCAGCGCCAATCAGGTAACAGCAACCTCAAGAATAAAGCTGCTTTCCTTCTTCTTCATAGTATCAACAAATATTGTATGAACACTGTAGTAGTCAAAGATGGACATTTCCATAAATCCTAAAATGGTCTAGTTTATTCTAATGAGCCATACATTTCTATATCATCAACCACTGTATGAAAATACATAGCTATTTTTTCTATTTTCTGCAGCACTGTCGGCATGTGGCCTCCAATATGAAGAAACAACAGAGCTGAATGGAACATTTTATAAATTTCACGCCCAGTACAAACATGGAGTGATGCTGAAATAATAGTTCATTGCAATCTACCCTATACATAAATACAATGATAATGTACATGGAACAATTATATTTGATAAAATTTCTGAAATCCTGATGACACTATATGTTATTTTTTGGTATTTATATAAAAGCATAATGTAAAATGTAGTATTTCCACAATACATATTTTAAAGATTACTTTGTATGTGGGAACAAATGTCCAGAGAAGACTAACATATAAAAAACCCACTCTACTTGGAAAGCAGATATGTACCTGATACTAAAAGGCTACTTTTATATGTTGTTTGGCTAACTGAAAATGAAATGACCCCAATGACCACTACTTAGCTCAAAAGATAAGCTCCATCCTAGTGCTGTTTATGGTCATGTGTGCGTATTTATAGAACTGATTTAATTCAAATTGTTCTGGGGAACTAAATAAGAACACCTATGTGTATTTGCAGCTTCAGTGAGTAAACCGAGTTTTTCTCTAAATTGGGTTATAATGGCTTGGTATAATGAAGTACAAACATTAATACGTATTAGTATATCTTCTTTGAACCATTAGGTACGGTAAATCCTCTAGCTATGAATATAAATGTGGCCTGAGAGAATAAAGTCCCTTTGTCTCAGAATCCTTCCATACCTACCCTGGCACTGCAACAAGGGGCAGCTGGCATCGTCAGTGTCGGAGTCTGTTTCCCCAAGATGTCCATGGATTCAGTGTATGTGACAATATAGTCTGCGCTTTAAACGCAAACACAGAAGGCCTTGCATAGAAGTATGGAAGCACTGAGCTGTAAGAATCTATTCATCCTCTCTCACCATTAGTCAACTGCTTCATTTGTGTGAAAAAGATACTAACACTACTTATTAAAAGATATTAGAATATTTGACAGTTTCTCATGTCATATAAAACAAGGTGTCTTCTTACAAATGCCGAAAACAAACCAAAAAGATTTCAAATATAGTCCAGAACAAAATGCCTTCTTAATTCCTGGGCCTTGGAAGCAATTTTGTAAACAATAAACACTGAATATGCTCATTTTATTTTGTACTCTCGCCACTTTCTGTTTTGCCCAAATGAATTATGCTATGCCCATCAAAAATGATCCTTCTTTTAGGTCCATAAGAGACATTGCTCTATGTGAATTACAGACATCAGATCAGTGGAATTACAGAGACGTTATGCTGTTTTAGAATCATTGCATTGCATCAGAGGAAAGGGGCTAGTTCCAACTTACTGGGAATCTATCTCATCAGGTCAGACAAACCAGTCACTTGAAAAAGCCACGTATCTTGATTGTTATTGCCTAAAAGGGCTCACAGGCATTAGTATTATGCATTTTTCAAGCTTCCTATTTGCAAAGGGTTTAACTGGACACTATTTGTTACCAGCCTTTAAACGCTGTAGTTATTAGCTTGTGAGGCTTGTATTATTGGCAAACAAATGCATATAAAATACTCTAATTAAGAAGAAAAAAGGACTGATTGTTGCTGGTTTGGTGGTTTGGTTTTTTTGTTTTCTTTTTTTTTTTTTTCCCCTCTTTTAGACATTTAGCAACCGCTGTCTATTGGGAAAAGGCATTTTTTTTCGTTTCCATGAGTTTTCTATGTATTTGAGAACAGTCTTCCCTTCCCATGCACCTGGAGCTCCCTCTAGTGATTCAGCAAGCCGAGAAGTGACACTGCCTCAGTAACCGAACTAATGAACACATGCATTTTCTAAGCCGCTCACCTCGTCAGAAAATTGAAGTCATTTAAAATGTGAAGCCCAAACTATTTTCAAGGAATACGTGTTCATGTCAGCTGGGAACAGATTTGATTGGGTAAATGTAATCAGTCTCAATAGAAGAAAAACGTAAGGCAAAAGGCTGTACAAATAGAAATTAATATATGATCAAGAAGACATCAGATTCATGACAGTTAGGAGAGTGGACCAACATATTTAATAAATTTTGTTGTTTATTGGGGTGGTTTTCCACATCGATGGAGATAGTCAGGTACTATAATCATTAGCTGACTAAAGGTTAAATTTTCGCAGACTAGAAGTACCCAACTATGTTCCCAAATGTTTTCTGTAAGATGAAATAACTTTCTGATTTACTATGCCTGCCCTCCCAGTTCTTTTCCTCCTAAATCCATTGGCTTCTTATACAATCAACATCAGTGCTGCTGCATAACTAGAAAAGCTGAAATAGTTCCCAGGAGATCCATTGTACTAGATTTGAAACTCTTGCACAGCCTGCCAGTTCTAATTCACAAACTGGAATTCATGATTAATCCTCAACCAAGCTCAGAGCCACATCAGCCTTGTTTATTTGTTACTAGATTTTGTAATATTGAAAATTGCAGCATGTTTTTACAAACAATGAATTAATCACATTCCAGAATTGGGACCTGACCCAGCAAACTTTTATTCTGTTGATTAATCCTTAATCATGCCAGGAATCCCTTTAGAGCAGTAAAAGGAACAAGCACAAGGCTAACAGTTGTGCAACCAGGCTTTCAATTCCATCTGGAAATGTGAATCTCTAGGAAGCACTGATTCTTGCAGCTGAATCCATGCAAACAAAGCTTTTGACAAACAGAGTCACGGGGCTTCACCATGGATACAGAAATCTGACCACACATAACTACAAGGTCTTATAATAAAAGATTTCTAGGGAATAACTACATAGTCATCTCAATCTGAATACTGGGCAGCAGAATGATTTCTGCATTAGAATTTCAGACTTACAGAGAACATTTTTTTTCAACATATAAAACACTTTTTCAAGGCAGCATACCCAAATAAACTATTTTGCTAACGGCACCCAAGTGACAGGCAACTTAACATTAACTTAACTCTAATTTTGCACTTTACATTTAGAAATAACTGATATCCACTGTGGTTCAGTCTCATAACAATTCAGTATAGCCATATAATAGAGGTCATTGCTTCACATTGTAAAAATAATGTCTTAAAGGATATATAGCATGCTTTAAACTGCACTAGAGGATAATGTCAAGGGAATAACACTGGTTATTCAGTAAAGTAAACTGTCTAGCTAACTGATCAACAGCCTTGAAATGGCCTTTCTTATGTATCTCATATGTTAAATCATTACTTTTCAACACTTCAGTGGCTGAATTATTTAAAATCTTACATAGCCCAGACATATTTCAAAAAGTAAAACCTATTTAAAATAAAATACTTTATAAATCAAAATAGTTCTCCAACATATCTATCTAATTAACTGGCATCCTTGCAAACTGAGCCAGGTATACAATGGCTCTTAAGTAGGTTTGTCCTTTGATAGCTTAACTGATGGTGCATAACTTTTAAGTGGAAGTAAGAAAAGTTCTGCATTCTGGACAAATCCTAGCATAAAATATGTGGAGTTTTTGAAAGGATACATATTGAAAGTTTGGACATATTGAAGGAGAGCTATTAAGCATCGGAATGAGAAAACTGCTGTATTTCAACTAGCAGAATGCTCATAGATGCAAAGTAACCTGGTAACCTTGGTTGCTTTCGTAGGGAATCCTGGTTGCTGTCACAATGCATCGGGAATTACAGTCACAACAGCATCCCAAACACCACTTAATCAAGGTCTGTGGAGCACAGGGCCACCATGCATGTGACACTCCGAAAGGCTGTGGCAGTCCTGAATTGTCTGCAGTTTCTTTTGCATGGAAACAGTAGCGTCACTTTAACAGTGATCATGAGATTTTGTGCTACAGAGACATTTCTTGGCACTCCCAGGCTTTGAGCCTTTCTCCAGGGAAGTTAGAGGGAGCTGGTTCATGCCACACACAGAGTGGCAGAAGCTTAGTCAGACTATATGCTACCTGGTTTAATGAGTCGTGGTGGTAAAGCAGTCTTGGACTTTGCCCTCAATTGATCTGAAAGATCCCTGCACTGGCTGATCTGAAGGGCAGAATGACACTCAGAAATATGGTCTCTTGTTTCTTGAGGAGGTTATGAGCCAGAAGAGAATTGTGTAGTATCTTGTCTTTTACAGCAGTGCAGAACCAATTGGCCACTGTTTGGAGCAGATTTCAGGTTTTGTATTTTTACTGCATTATTTGTCCTTTCTTTTGCATTATTTGTAAAAGCTCCCATGACAATTTAGATACTTTATTCTAAGTAACAAAAACAAATGTCTTCATATAGTCCACAACAGAATATTGCTGCATAATTGCATTGTACTATAAAATACTGCAGCTATGAAAGCTAAAGAATGACATAAAATCATTGCTGATAAACTGCAAATGACACAAAATTTGGTGGTACAGTGAATAATGAGGAAGTCAACCTACTGTTTCAGAGTACTGTATTCCCTAGTTAAATGCTTATAACTCACTGAAAGCTTTAATACAGTGACATCAAGACTAGAATTATCCTAAGAGGCTACTTCAGGTTTAGAAATTTCTGGCAGTCAGCTCAGAGACATCACATCACCCCCTCAATGTGATATCTGAATGTAATCAAAAAGCTAGGAAGGCCTTTAAGATTAAAAAAAAGGGGCATATCCAGACCTGCGCTGGACGTGGTATGGTCCAATTCACCTGAGTGGATGTTGAAATCACAGCTTTCTAATGTTTGTGTTGACCCAGCAGAGCAGCCCCAGAGTTCTGGATTTCTGGGATGCTCACCTCTCACCTCCATACCTCACTGCTTCTTCCTTCATCTCACTACAGCTGACTGAGCCATATCCTCCTGTTCAACTTGCTAGAAAACTTTTCCTCTGCCATACTGCAATTTTCTTCACAAGGAAAGCACAAGCACTTGCTCAGATTTCTGCCTGGAAACTCCAACTTCTATATATATGAGATGGAGGGGAGAAAAAATACCCATCTTATCAGCATCCCGCCCAGGCCCAGTTCTGAAAAAGAAGATCGTGAAACACCAGCACATGCCTCAGGAGTGCTGCAGAAAACTAAATGTGATCTGGTGCCATACAAAGCCTAGGAAGCAGATGGTCTGCACAATGAATGAATAAGGACATAGAAATATAAACAAGAGTTCAAAAGACAGACATAAAAATGGCCCAAGCAGGAAACCAGCCTTTTAAATGTGAGGATTAAAGAACTCAACCAGTTTAACAAAAAGACTGTGAAGGCACGGCTAGGTGACCACACTTGCGTACAGAAAGGCTTGCAGGGATGGGATCTTTTTCCACCTTGCTAACAAAGCTGTATGCACCTCAGCAGAATGGAGCTGAAAGTCAGACAATTTCAGTCTTGCAGCAAAAAACAATCTGAAAGATGTGAGGCAATTTAACATTGCAACAGCTTTACCAAGACAGCTAGTGGGCTTAGTGTGCTTGTACCCTTTAACATTTTTGTTTTAGTTTCTCTGTCTGGGATTCATTTGGCTTGTCACAGTGGTCCCCATGGGTTGTATGTGTACATAGATGTTTCTGTTTCTTTCGTGGCCCACAGGAAGAACCAGCATCGACTTGGAAACCTGATAATACTGGCAGCTGTACATTAACAGCACTCAAGGCAAGCCCCAGGTCTCTTGGCTCATGACCTGAAGCAGTCAGAAAGAAATTTTCTACATATGCTGCTTCCCAAGTGTATTTTCATTGAAATTTTTACTTTCATCTGAAATGCCAACAGTTTCCAATGAAGGAACATTGACAGGAGCCAGAAGGACGCTTTCCCTAGATGTAGTCCTCCTGCCCACCTGGAAACAAAACAATTCATTTTCCTATGCTGAGAATTATCCCTTGCTGCCCCCCACCAGCTCTCTTTTTCCCCTTGTGCTTTGGTCCTAGGATCCAGACCTAAATGGACTGCAGAACAGGAGGAAACAGTATGGTCACAATGCTGATGCCATATGCCCTTTCTGTTTTGGGCCAGGCTGATGCTCACGTGTGTTATGGACATCACCATCTCTGTGGACTGGTGCCACTCTCAGCATCCCAGCTACTATGTCCTTTCAGTGTGTGGCACAGAGCTGCTCATATGTGCCAGTCCAAAACCTCCATGATCACATGGAAATTCAGAAATGCTCTTGGGAAGCTCATGAAACATTGTCTTTTGGATCATGAACTCATAACCTGAATTCAACCTGTGGACCTCCACCAGCTGCTGGGGGTGCTCAGCTGGATCCGCATAAGCACTAGCAAGGTCTTTGTGATGTTCTTACAGTATTCGTTATTTGTCAGAGGACACCTGGGATTAGTATTGTCCCTTTGGAATACCACAGTGTTTCTTCTCCATAAAATGGTCCCCAAGAAAAAGCATGGCAGTAATTATTCCCATTTCCCCTCCATCCTCCAGTTTCTGTCCCCCAGGGAAGTTTGGGGATTGTGGTTGTGCATTTTCTTCCAGGATGTCAAGTCCCTCTAATATTAACAGAGCTCCATTCACATGTTACTACTTACAGACTGTTCCCTGCCATGGTGATCATCAAACTCAAGAATTTCACCCAAGATGAGCAGAATTCAAAATGGAGCAGGGCAAGTGTTCCATTTTTCAAATTTCACATTGTTGTTTGCTTCTCCCCATCTGTTTATTTCTAGGCCTGTTTCTCTGAGGGATGTGGGAATTCTGCCTTGATTTCTATGCTAACACAGCAAAGACATTTTCTATGAAAATACCTTAAAGCAAACTCTAAAAAAGATATTTCTCATCAGAATCTGGGTTTCAAATACACCTGTTAATAAAGTAGAACATTGTTCCATGCTTCCCATTTTACAATAAAAAATATTTTTCTGTAATCGAGGAGGTCTCAGCAAGCTAGCATGTTAACTTCAACTTAAGCTTAAGTGTACCCTTAAAAGCTTTCCTAAATGGGGACCGATGCAAATACATAGTTATTAGCACTGATGAAGTACTGTAAAAAGTGTGATCTAGCCCTCTGTATGCCACCACGGATCATATATGTCTTGTCTTTTATATGTCATGATTTTTTAAATTATAATTTATATCGTCTTGGCAACTAGAATGCTCAGCGGGGGTCTTCTCTTTAAAAACTAGAATTTGCCAGCTGTTCCAGTGAAGTTAATTATATCAGAGACACTGCAGTTATTTTTTACAATAAGTGTGCAGCAAAACCACATTATCAGAACCCTTGCTATTGGACAAGGGCTCTGAGGACAGCTGGAGCCTCCTTTCAGTTTTAACAACAAAAAATGAACATACTTCAGAAATCACAAAGCCATTCTTAAATAGAAGGGAACTAGCTTTCATTTTTCATCTCCCAGCACCTTCCTCTAGCTGAAACTGCTCCTGCAGTCTCTGAATATTAAAGTACACACTTTTCCTTTTGTTCCTTACATTAATGACTAACCAAATCCAAAAAGTATTTGTGTAATATTCAGATAGGGATCCAAATGTCACCAAGCTTATCTGAATGAAACTTCTGAACCTCTAGAGGCTGACCTAGAATAAGGCATGTATTTTTTTGTTGTTGTTGTGGCAGAGCAGGTATATCACAAAATTGATCCCTCACTTAATACAGGCTATGGTGAGTCATAGTCATTAGCATTTGCTATATCATGCTTTGTTTTGCTATAGGTGATAGGTCCAAATACAACTACTTGTGTAATGGGGATCCAGCATAAATTCTACTGTTTCTTAAAATAATGTGATTAAAAAAAAAAAAACAACACCAAAAAAACAAAACACCAACCCCAAACCTCAGATAAAACACTGGAGGTATGTTTTATTTGGGATGAAATATATGGAATTTCACTCTGTATAGGCCCAGAATAAGAAGAGGAGGGGAGGGGAAGGGAAGGAATAAATACATAAGAAAACTATTAGATAGTGACAAAATACATTAAAAACATACTCTACCTCAGTAACAGTGGTTTCATACTGTGCCATATAAATATGAACAGTTTTATGAAAGACAAGGCAGGCTATAGTAAAAACTACCAGTAAGATTGCCCAGAAATGTGCAGTCTCTAAATATATTGCTGTCACACAATTTGTTAAAGTTAAAGAGCAATAATGGTACAAGGAGAAGCACAGAGATTCATCAAGGAAAAAGAACAGGAACAATTCCTGCATTTACCAATACCAAATGAAAGTCTGACCTCAAATGAAAGTGTGATTTATTTCCCAACAAGTAAGTGTTTCAAAAGTGGATAAAGCACAAGTCAAAATAAGAAAAAAGAAAATATAAAGTATATGAAATAAGTTTTAAATATATGAACTCTATAGATAACAAAATTATGCAATAGCAAGACCACTGTAACTTCAGAATAATTCATCTTTTCTATGGAAACCTATCCCAAAAATCTGGCTTTCCTGACAGCAAAACCAGTCTTGCCACTAACTTTAACAAGATGAGTATTTTGCCCTGACTGTAGATGATCTGAGCTCTGTGGTCAAGTTTGAGTACTCTGAAAGCCAAAGCAGCAAATTAGCAACAGCCACATAACCAACATTTGATAGAATTTTTGTGTGTTTTCAACTCTGTTAAATGCCTGCACTTTTGTAGATTGTGACTGCCATTGGAATTGATGTTTAAATTCTCCTCTGGCACCTGATCTAATTCATGCAGAAATTACAGACAAATCACATTTACAAGATTTTGGCCAAGATGTTTCTTATAAATTCAGGTAAAAGCAAGAAAACTCAATAAGCAGTAAAATGTCAACTTGTTTCCAAAATAATTACCTACAAGCAACTCCAAAGGTAAGTAAACTATTTATCAAATTAAGTTTAGCCATGGGTATCTCCAACTCAAAACTTTGATGTAGCCAGGTAACATTAAAGTACAGCAGAGAAAATCATTCATCATCAGTGCGACATCAAAGCATTAGTGACATAGTCATATTTGGGTAGCTATTAATGAAGTGTCAAGGTTTCTTTTAGTTCTGCATCATGGGTTTAAATTACAGGGGAAATTATGTTTTACTGTACTCCTAAGGAAACACAAAAACTTTCTTGAAAAGTTTTTTGCTATGCTTCTCCATGCTTTCAAACTTCCCCACCAGCAAACGTTATACAGGAAGAGAAAGATATTCTTATGCATGATCTAATAAAAACTGCCTGTAGTGCTTTTTCTAATCATGTCCTTTCTAGCTCATTAGTGCACTTGACATAAAGGTGACTGTGAAAAATATAATGATATCAATGAGGTCACATTTTCACAGGCCTTGTCTACTTACTAAAATGAGTTTCAAAAACTGTATAAACTGGTCAAATCGCTCTTTAGACATTCTTAAACTAACTTTTAATTCAAGGTAGTATAGGTTATACATTCTTACTACAAAAAGCTGAAGTGGTTGACATGGAGTTGTCTGCTAAATGCTTGAGTCAACCTCACTGGGCCAAATGGACTTGAGTATTCAAGGCAAAACTTCATCGGTTCATGGCAAAGCCTAAAACTCTTGGTGAAGGTGAAGCGAGCCAACTGATTTAGTCCTGTGGCATGAACTGGGGGCTGGCAGGCAGAGGTATGAAAAAAAGTCATTCCACCCCCTCCTTTCTAATGCAAATCCTGCAATTTACTGGAGATAATCATCCAGGGATTTCCTGAGTTGGAGACCGTTGGGACCGTGGCATCTAATCAGCCCAGACAAGTCTGTTCTCTTGAATTTATCTAATCTTTTTATATAGGTTTATACCTTGGATACCACAACATCTTGTAGAAGTGAATCTCAATTTAATCTTTCCCTAGTTATACTGTCAGATTTTTTTAAACGTGCTGCTCAATAATTTCAGTCAGTGGCTTCCTTTTCTTTCACTGTGGTAATTACTGAATAGATTATCTCTCCATCTTTATATAAATTTCATTTTTATTGATATTTGGATGTTTTTTCCCCAGTCTGAAAACTCTTTGTCTACTCAGCTTCTGTACAGAAGTTTTTCTATGCTTCTGGTGACTTTTGCTGCCTCTCTTACTACTTTTTCTGTTTCTACTCTATCCCTTTGAGATATGATGGCCAGAAATGCAAACAGTGCTTAAGCAGTAGGGACATCCTGGATGTATGCAGCCTCATAATTTTGCTTTCTGATTTATTCTGTTCTTTTCCAAACAATATCTAAAATTCTGTTTAGCTTTTTTATCGACCTGTTTTGGTGCTAGATACCTCTGAAAGTAACAGAATGGGGTGAAGGAGGAAGAAGGTGGTTCAGACGAAACACTCCTCAAGTAATAATGGGTTGGTGGGTTGGGATGAGTAGTCCCTGCCAAAAGCTAAAGCTACAGTGAAGATTATTAATTTAATAGAGCATATGTATAGCTAATACTTCTTATGATATGTAATTTTCAGAAGATTGAAACAGGCTTCCAACTGCAATAACCCAGAAAGTGCTTTCAATAGCAAAGTTAATTTTTGCCTCTGCTGCTAGATAAGCTATCAGTGCTCTGTTTAGATTGAGAAGCACTGCACTGAGATGTGAAAATAATGGGTGGAGAGGGAAAGGAAGGAAGATTTATCTTGAACCTGGAAGGTGTCAAAATAATTTAGAAGGGATCACTAGAAAAGGCATGCCTATGGGGAGCCTATATTCCCACCTCTCTTTAACAGGGTGAAGGACTGGAATCTGATGGTGTTAGATGATAGGAGGAGAGAGGAATGAAAGGTATTCTTTGAACTCTAAGGTCCCAGATTCTTAATAAAATTGCACAGAATATTACTAAAAGAGAATGTTTTGGTTTATGCAACCTTTTCCCAGCTCTTTAATAAGATATCTGACCTCAAGTTCTACATAATAAATGCTGTCCTTTTAACCATGCAGCCTGCTCAGTGATGTTGCAGTATGTGGAGTGGAATGAAGATGTCACATTGTGGATGAGCTGTCTCCTCAGAAGTAGAGATTTCAGAGACAGTAGTGCGGTTTTGTGTCTTGGGTGGATTTTGGAGAGGTAGAGGCTTATGCATGGGTCATGTCAAACTCCAAAGACCAGTGTGGTCACATACTTCAGGGTACTGACTTTTAAGATAAACCTTCCTCTTGTGCTTACAGACCAGCAATCTTTCTGCAAACCTGCATAAAGCCACATTTTCCTCTGCTTTGAAAGCCCTTCACAGACTGTCATCTCATATGCAGAGTTCCATTCACAAGATACCTGCAATATTCAGTGCTGTCAATTTTCCAGGCAAACATTTTTTTCCACCTCTTCCCACATGTTGCCTTGTTTCTGGGATGGGTAGTCTAAATATTCACCCTGCTTGCCTTTCTCAAAGCTCACTTTTGCTATGATACCTACAGGTTACCCTATGTTGGGGTACTATGATTATTCTTACCTTGGATGCATGGACTTATTTGTGTTAGCGCTCTTTCATCTGTCTGTCTGTATTCATCCAAAGGTACAATACATCTGGTCTGATACAGACTTTTACAATGTGTTTGCACACATGTAAGTATGTCATCATAGTCCTCTTTACTCAAGGAGCAAATCGGCTACTTCAAAAATAATCCTACCAAAAAAATGGAAGTCTAAAATATGGCAAAATGAATCACACTCTGAAAGGGTCTGCTCATTTCAAGTAACTGTACAGGGAGCCCAGAGTCACTAACTCAGGCTTTCACAAGTCCAGTGAAAAAAATTCCATCCCTCCATCTCTTTTTTCAGTATCTATCATTTTTTCAGTATATGTATGCACATGAACACACACAGGCAGCACAGCAATGCCATACAAATAATAACAGAATGTTTGGGTTTAGTTAATTTTTTTTCTCCTTACAGTCTTAATAGCCTCCACTCTTAACAATTTCTGCAGTGTCTGCTTTAAGTCAATAGGTCCAATTCCATTCTAGTTGCTCTTATAACCAAAACTGCAAAATACTTAACTAACAGAAATACATTTCTTGTAAGCTGTTATATGCTGTGGTTGAAAGCTACTCATACCCCTTGTCACAGCTGCAATCATTGTAATTATGTTGTTAGTGCATTAGTTGGCTTCAATCTGGAGCACAGTGTTTGTTCTCAATAGATGTCGTATGGTTGAAAGGCAGCACTTAACTATGAGTCACCCTTTATTGATGTAATCATTCTTACTTTATGAACACAGATAATTAATACAAAGCTTGTCTGTATGCAGCATTGGCAATCTCACTTTGGCAGAATATTTTTTTTAGTAGAAACGTCTTTGTGAAACACTCATTTCATGTCTTTTTTTCTGCACTCATCCAGTACCATTCCATTTAACTCTCTCAGCTGAGACAAGGAAACATGAAGTTTTTGCTTAGTTATATCTGTTCTTATGGAAAAGCTTGTGGTCTGTCTAGTGGCCAGGACTAACATCTTACTCTTTCACAGTTCAATGCCCAAGGAAATCTTTAACTTTAAACCTGCAATTACATTGTATTTTTGTGACTGTTCTCTTCCTTTTTAGCTCAAAATCAGACCTGACGTAGCTACAATTCTTTTAATGTTGGGGACTACATTTAGACCTTAATGCACCCTGTAATTAATTAATAATCTTCCTACCAGAGACAACATCTCTCCCTCACTCTCGAAAACCAAAACTGCCTTCATGATAAAAATAGAAAAAGCCTGTTAGTGTGGGGCTACTAGCAGCAGCTTAAGACTTGGAAACTTTTTGTTCGGTATTGTTCCAAGCTAACCTGAATAACTTTCAAGCATGGTGCAAAAAGCCAGGTGTCTAGAGGCCCCATGGCAAAAAGGAGGCAAATTGCTGGGTAGATAAGGCAGAGTGGCTACTTCATGTCAAGGGATAACTGGCTAGCTGAGATAAATATTTTTTCTCAATTCATTATGAAATAGAACTGGCAAGTAAAATGTTCACACATTAGTTTTAACCCCTGCTAGACAAGTTGTCACTTTTTGGAAGGCTTATACAACATCAAAACTCCCAGCACATGTTTTAAAAATGCTAAATCCAATGAGAGGAAGAAAATAAAATGCATGGTTTATCCCTGTGTGATACTATTATGAGTCTAGGACAGATGTGAACTCTTTCTTCTCTCACGTGACTTTATCCAGCTGACCCTAGAGGTGAAATGCAGCCAAGCGACTTCATTCTGTTGGTTAGCTCTTCCTCCTCCTCTTCACACCCTTTTCCTTGCTTCTTGCTGCTTCCATCTGAATCTGAGCCACAGTTTCTCAGGGGAGGAACCTTGTACATCATCTGTTCCATGAAGAACCTACACGATTTTGGGAACTCCCTAAACAGTAATAAAAATATGTATAACAATAAAATGTTATGGATAGGTACATTTAGGTTATGCAAGGAATCAGAAAGTGTCCTCATTTTTATCTGGAGAGTTTGCCTTTTGTCAGGTATTTTGCTGTGAGTTTGGGTTTAGGTTTTGGTGTTTGGGCTCAATTCTGTTATCATCATTGTAGTAAAATAAAATAAGCAAGAGACTGACTTTTCAAAGCTAGTTGGCTCCTTCTTTGGGAAACAGTCTATTTCATTTTGCTA
Source organism: Falco rusticolus (assembly GCF_015220075.1). NCBI lineage: Eukaryota > Metazoa > Chordata > Aves > Falconiformes > Falconidae > Falco > Falco rusticolus. The sequence goes on along the minus strand of NC_051191.1, from coordinate 43,138,560 downwards.
TTGCAAGAAAAGAAGAAAAAAAAAAAAAAAAGGAAAAAGAGTACAGCAGCATTCTACAACAATCATAACCCACACAGACAAAAATAAGAAAGCCCAAAAAAGTCATATTTACCTCCTGTTTTCCTTTGTTCCATTGTCCTAAGACAAAACAGCAGCAAATCCTTTAATCTAATATCTATAAAGTGCTTGCAGCTAACTTTTTAACTTTTGTTTGTCCATTCAAGATTAGTATTAACATTTTATCCTCTTCAAATTAATACGGTAATACTCATCCCTGATGACTCATGCTTAAATCCAGTGCTGTAACAGCAGGTGAAGTCATCACAGTATATGAGACATTATATTTCCTCCTACAGCTTCTGTGTTCCATAGGCTTAATTTAATTTACAGTGTCCCCTGATTTCCCATAGTCTCATCTCTGTCCTACTTCCCTAGCCTGCAACCTGATATTAAATCACCTTTTCTTTCTTTATATCCTGGCTAAAATGCATGTTTTCCTACCTAGACTTCCAGCTAAATCTAAATTATCTTGTCTACACCTAAAAGTCTCCCATTACTGCCACTGAGCCATTGCTAAACTGGGAGGCAAGGGAAAGTAGTTGATTTTGAATGAATGCCTGGAATTCAAAACATATTTAAAATTGTATAATAATTGATAAGAGAGAGAAGGATGGAAGAACTAAAGAACAGGAGGAAGGGAGGGAGGGAGGGAGGAAGATTGCTCTGCTACTTGTTTGCAAAGACAATTCCCATCTAACACAAGCTAAACAAACACTGAGGTCCTAATCAGATGAAATGAATAAATGCATTGAATGAAATTTCGGGGCAATGTGTCAGAAAAAGAGTGTATTCAAAAAAGGAAAGGTAAAAATACAAGAACAAAAATAATCAGATGAAATTATGGAAGTTTAGGAAAAAGAAGGTAAGATTTAGACATTTTTCACTGAGGCAGAGCAAGTTTATGAGACAAACACATAGATGCCATGCCTGTTTAAATGTTTGCGTCCTATTACTTTCTGTTATTATATTCTTTGACCATCTAGTTTATTTCCCAGGTAAATATTCCTGGTTGGTTTGGTTGGTTTTTGAACAGGCTCATCTATTTCTTAATTTCTGTGCTGGAATGCAAAGACAAATCAGGCCAAATAGTATTCCCAGTCACGGCTGTGAAACACCTCTAACATAACAGTAAAGCAGAATTTGTCTCATCTCATGCAATTCTATTTGGCATCTTCAGGATATGTTGAAGATAATATATTCATTCCTCAGAGTGCTGATGTTTCTATATAAGTGTAATACATTTGTAACATCTGTCCTGCCATCTGCGATTGCAAGTCAAGTTCAGCCTCCATGTCTGTTTTGCATATACAGATTGATTTCTGGAGATATATTCTGACAAATACAACACAATAATGTCAGTGAATTATTTCTTGAAGCGTTGCCAGCCCATGGAGAAAAAAAATAATTAATTAATTATTTAACTTGCATGCAAACAAAAATGATGAGGGTATTGAATTCATCTCCTAGTCCTAATTGACCAAATTAATACCTGATAGTAATAGGGGCAATAAAACAGCACTTTAAAATTTACTTCAATGTCCTCAATGTATTTCTACCCTAGAAAAAGATAAAACAAGGTTATAAGTAGTAGTTTGAGGAAGTAGCATGAAGATTGAAAGGGGATGGTTAATGTTAAATAGAAGAAATGCTTGCCAAAAACCCAATTGCCCAAAGGAAAGTCTTGACACAATTTAAGAGTAAAGTAAAGTTCAGAATGTTCAAAGTTGGAACACATCATTTTGCTATGGGAAATTGATGACAAGTTAAAATGAAAGCATTTTAAAATGTGTAATTAATAACAATCATGTATTTCCATTAATAATAAAGCACTTTGTTCCAAGAATAATGGAGGTTCATTTAATGAAAAATATAAATTATCCTTAATCACCCATTTTTTTTATCTATGTGCATTTATAACATTAGCAAGACTTTGCCCTGGTTTTAGAGTAGAGCCTCATTTTAATAGAAGTGTCAGCCGTTTCTAGCCCAACAGTAAAATGCAGGAAAAAGAAATCTATGGGATATAAACCCACTTTGAAAAGTGATTTCCACAAATACATTCGGAAAGTACTCTCCCAGGGATTTTAGAGCCATTTGTTGTGGTCTCTAACTGTAAGATTAACCCAGCTTTCAGAACAGAGTATTTTTAACTTCTACTTTTCTAAGAAGAAAGAGAAAAAGAGTAACCTAATGTACTTTAAGTGGGTACAACTCCACTGATTTACACCATATTTTAATTTGGCGAATCTAAGCTTTTGTCTACTCTGCTGCTTCCCTGTAGCAGTCAAGGATTTATACACATGCAACACAGAATGTTCAATTTAGCAAAACTGCCTTTTCAAAACTGTGTAGTCAAATGTTTAACTAGAAGTGTTTGGGGAACAGATGGACTGTTTAATTGTTGATTTTTAAAAAAGTCCTTAAAACAAACAAACAGCCCATTTGAATGCAATTTTGCTTGCAGTATTCTCAAGGGTATAACTGTTAATGTATGAATAAATGTATCTACAACTACATTTTTACTGCTTAGGCAAACTTACAAGCAATTGAAGAAAGTGTAAATATCACTGCATTTAACATGGTTTCTTTATGTTACAAGTGGTAAAAGAATACAAATTTTAATGTCTTAAATATTTGTAACTTGTGTATGTGCTCCTTGCATGAAACACTGGGCTCTAGAGGACTGCAAAGTCTCCCATGTTTCCTACTGTACTAAGAAAATATAGTAGAAGAGCACAGGAATATAGCAGAAAACACCTACAGCAATGCTAAGGCTGTTTTTCTCACAGGTACCAAGGGCTACTGTAACGTAGCTCTGAACATCAACTGTAAGACTGAAAGAGAGCACTGCTTCTAACTCAGTCCAAGGTAGATGTCATTTGTAGGATTTTTTCATCTGTGTCATGGGTATAAATTAGGGTAGAAGTAGACCTGGAGTAAGAGAAGTAGACCTGGAGTAAGTCATAATGGGCAGTACTAGATGTCTGCACCATGTTCACAAAACATCTCCTCCAGGGACTCCAGTGCACTTGTAAGAAACTTTGAACACATTTTGCACCTACCTCACCCCTACCACTGCAGTGAATTCAGGCAAAGTAAACCAAAATGAGGTTTGAACTGAACAGGGAAAGAGACCACTTTATTTGCAGAAAAAGCATTAGATTTCTCAAGGAAAAAGGTCAGATTTGTACAAATAACTTTTCTGAAGCACAATTCAGAATTACTCATAACATTTTGACAGGACTAGAGCAGTAACTGCTTAGGAGATGCAGCCCAGCAACCACTGGTATTTATACTGTGAGGTAGGGTAAGATGTGTCACTTAGTTGTGAGTTACCTCACTTGTCCCACTCCCAGCTCAATTGCCTCTCTCATAGGCAGCTGCTCATTTCTGAGGTCAGAGAAGGCCTTTGGGCTTCTGGACCAATGGGATTAAACATTTTAAGTATCTTCCTTTTCCTTTTTTTTTTTTTTCCCAAAACAATTGCCAGGATTATTTTTATTTTTATTTAATCATTTTTTTTAAACAGTTTTGTCAAGAAAAGAGGCTCATGCTGCCAGGGAAGCCATTCTCATAGATGTGAACACGCTCAGCTGAAACAAATTTTATAACCTGTTATTTTCTATGCTTATTTCTTAAGCTTCTGCAGCATCTCAGAGTTAATTTTTAGATGAATATTATTAAGTTAATGACCAGTTTTATTTGCTGCTGAACAAACCCCAAAAACTATTTTAAATAACAAGAAAAGCTTCTATAGGTATGTTGGTAATAAAAGGAAGACCAGGGAAAATGTAGGCCCTCTCTGGAAGGAAATAGGAGACCTGGTTACCTGGATATGGAGAAGGTTGAGGTACCCAATGACTTTTTTGCCTTGGTCTTCACTGGGAGATGCTTCAGCAACACCACACAACTCACAGAAGGCAAAGGCAGGGACTGAGAGAATGAAGAACCACCCACTGTAGAAGAAGATCAAGTCTGAGAATATCTAAGGAATCTGAAGGTGCACAAGTCCATGGGACTGGATGAGTTGCATCCACAGGTCCTGAAGGAACTGGTGGATCCATCATATTTGAGAAATCATGGCAATCTGGTGAAGTTCCCACTGACTGGAAAAGAGGAAACGTAACCCCTATTTTTAAAAAGGGAAACTATGGGCCAGTCTGTCTCACTTCTAATGCCTAAGATCATGGAGCAGATCTTTCTGGAAACTATGCTACAGCCCAGAGAAAACAAGGATGTGATTGGTGACAGACAACATGGCTTCAGTAAAGGCAAATTGTGCCTGACAAATTTGGTGGCCTTTTACAACAGCTGTTTAGGGACATCTTTCTTGCAGATTGTTTCCCATTTGCCTCCCACAACAGAAACGCAAAGAGTTGCATCATGCCCATAATGTCAGTTAATATGTGGAAAACAATCACTCAGTCTTTTAAATTATTCTCTGCACTTAAATCATTCCCTTTCCCAAAGTATCTCCCTGTTTAGAAGAGAAAAGAAGAAGAGAAGAGAAGAGAAGAGAAGAGAAGAGAAGAGAAGAGAAGAGAAGAGAAGAGAAGAGAAGAGAAGAGAAGAGAAGAGAAGAGAAGAGAAGAGAAGAGAAGAGAAGAGAAGAGAAGAGAAGAGAAGAGAAGAGTTGAGTTCTAGCTGAAAGGGACCTACAATGATCATCTAGTCCAACTGCCTGACCGCTTCAGGGCTGACCAAAAATCGTAGCCTATCATTTAAGGGCATTGTCAAAATGCCTTTTAAACACTCACAGGCTTGGGGCATCCACCACCTCTCTAGGAAGCTTGTTGCAGTGTTTGACCACTCCCTCAGTAAAGAAATGTTTCCTAATATCCAGCCTGATCATCCCTTGATGCAGCTTTGAACCATTCCCATGTGTCCTATTGCTGGGTACCAGAGAGATCAGCACCTCCCTCTTCACATCCCCTCCTCAGGAAGCTGTAGAGAGCAGTGAGGTCACCCCTCAGCCTCCTCTTCTCCAAACTAGACAAACCCAAAGCCCTCAGCCACTTCTCATAGGAAATGTCTTCTTCCTTCTGCCTTCTTCATGTTTTCTTCCTGAACGCTTTGCCTTAAGAAGGTGCTAAATCAAGCTGATCTCCCAAGCCTTTGACCCAGGCAAACCCAGGTGACATCCTCCAATGGCTCTCTTTTTTTTCTTTTTTTTTTTTCTTTAAAGATGACAGGGATAGGATTATATTCACCTAATGTAATATATCTGCAGTGCAAATGGCCACCTTCCCCTTAGGGTCCCTCTATAATTGACATAACAGAACAGTCCTGTCTACAGTACAACCTGTACAACCCATTTTGCACATCAATATTAAGAAAATAAACATCTTGAAGTACCTATTTCTCTCCACTGAGAGTTTAGTCTACACAACTGATGTAATCTATCTGCCATCATCTGAGATTTACCTCCTTCTTATGTCACTGCTTCTAGGTTGCCTAATTCAGCTGCTTTTAATCCTTGGTGGACAGCCAAGAACATCTAGTATTAAGAACACGTAGACACCCCTTGAGACCATATCAAAGAGATGGCCCATCTACTCCACATGGGAAACTAACTCACCTGTTAGACTGCACACATGCCAGATTTCAAGTTAGAATTCTGAGCACAAAAGGCCAGGAAACCACAGCTTCATCTTTGTTTTTTTCTAATTGTCCAGCCATTCCTGTTTCTTTAGCATTGTAAGTGACAATGACTAATTGCTTTTCAGGTAAGCCACTTCCTATCAGTGCCTGTGTTACTCAACCTGTGAATCAGCAGGAGTGCTTTTTACTTTTTTTTATTAATATATGTCCCTGTTGTCAGACCTCTTTGTTTTCTGACTTTCCTTTGTTTAATGTAGTTATGCTTGGTAGACTATTTTAAAACAAATCTCTACAGTGTCATTATTTTCTTTAATTAAAATTGTTGAGAACTGGCTAAAAACAAGCTCAGCAGTGAAAGTGAGGGTAAGTGTAGAACAGAGACCAGTCAAGTTCTGCAAAAGGAAGGAAAGTCACTCTCCGCAAAAAAGATGAGAAATCTACCCATGAATGAGTGAAAAAGACTTCACTTTTATTTCCTCACCTGAGGAATTTCCGTACTGAGGAAACTTGCTGCATACTGGAGACCACATTGACCACCTTACTCATTTTCCCTACCAGCCTCCACAGACGCTCAGGTTAGCACCAAGACAGCCTTGCTCACCAGTGTCTGACACCAGCTCAAAGACATGGCTCAAAGACAGCATCAGCAGCTCTGCTGCTGGCTGCAGTAAGGGCCAAGCCCATCCCTCGGAGGATGATGCCCAGTTCTCTTTTCCCAGACTGTGTGGGGCTCCAGCCACTTTTCCTGCTCCCTCTCTTCCACAAGTCTCATAGAATCTATGTCCTACAGGGAAATCACTGCCTCCACCTGGCCCACTGCTGGAGGCTTTCACAGAGGGGCTGGGGTGCTTTGGGATTCACTGTGTCTGCACACAAGAAAAGTTTGTTATTTTTCTTAGGTCTGGAACCACAGGATAAGGTGTGGTTTGCTAACCCCGAACTACCAAAGCATCCTCTCTCCAAGGCCCTGCCTTTCTACTTTTTAACCTTCAGGCCACAATTTCTTCTCAGAAACCCGCCTTCCCAGAGAGTCCATGGGAGGGAGCTGTGGATGAGCTAAGTGCCAGCAGCTGGGAGCCCTGCAAGGTCACAAGGTCCTGGTGCCAGATCTGGAGACCTCTTCAGTTATAAAATGGGGAGGTTAGCTGAATGCAGAAGGCGGCCCGTAAGTGTGAGGGAGGGAGAGGCACTGGTGATCTGTATCTGTGACTACAAGCTTACATAACCCTGTTATGATGTTGATGTGAGATGTTTTCCAGCCAGATGCAACCTGCTTTACCCCAGCACCTCATCAGCAGTACAAAAACAGTTTAACGCTATATTTTCCAAGTACACACTTTTGCTCAGAGTGTGAACTAGGCTTTGCAGTAATGCACACACTTATTCCACACCAGCTGAAAACTCATTCCCGATACAAAAGAATATGCTGTAACTTATGTAACCACCCAAAAGCTGTTAAAGAGTGTGATATCAGCTCAGTCAAGGAAACAAAAATAATAACCAATTAAACAACCCAGCCTCAGCATATTAGAGAAGATTACTGAAAACTCCATAAGAGCAGGGAGGCATTTCAACAGCTTAGGTGTAGCTTCCCACAATTTAAAAGGGATGCCTGTGAACCATGAATCCTAGATACTCCTCAAGAAGCCTTCCAGACCAAACAAGTATGCCAAAGATAGAAGTTAAAATAAAACACATAACTTGCTAACTGACTTGAATTTTCATTCTTCCCCTCACCCTACAGTAACAGAGCAAAGCTCCAAGCAGCACAGAGGTTTTCAGACCGCCTCTGTGTCTGCAAGCTCCCTCCCAGACATGCTGCCTTTTGAAAAGGCAGCAGCGGGGCAGTAATGAAGAATCATGCAAGCTGCATCAATGCGTGGCAAACGACAATACCTATGTCAAATCACTGGAGTGAACTACTGATGTGAGTACATTTTGAATTTTTCCCCACGATAGCAAGAAAATATCATAAGAAAAGTTGAAGTTTTATACAACAGTAAGGCAAAGGACAAGTACACTTCTCTGGGGGAGATATAAGTAAGATTATGTATAAGCCTGTAGGCGTGAGTGCAGATCTTCCTCTCTTTTTCTTTCCAGTCCCCACTTCACCACCCCACTAAATCTGATATTTCGGTAGGGAAGCGTTAAAGATTCTAAAAGCACTCTAACAGTTTTGCATAGATTTTGCTGAGAACACAAGCTTTATGATTCTTGCCCATGGCAAACTTAAATAGGCATGGTGGCAAATAAGTAATGCTGTAGAAGCAATTTTAAATTAAATGGGTGCCCTAGTTTAGTTGATTGGATTGTCAGGAAAGATTTTCCATTAGAAATCACTGATTTCCATTTTTTAAAATCAGCAAAATGAAATTATTACTTAGAAAGTTGGTGTGAAACATTCGTACACAAAACAGCAGCCGCCCACCACAACTTCATGATCTTGTGTAATAGCCCAGAACTCAAGTGCCATTACCCCTGCAGTACACAGCAGTGGAAAGGCTGAATTGCTGCTAGAAATGGCTGTCAATTCCCAAAAGGATTCTGAGTAAGAACAGAGCTGTTAAGAAGTGAACAAAGAGAAGTCTCTCAAGGTGTATCATTTCTTAGCATCCTGAACAGCAACAATGAAGCATCACGTACAGGAAGATGTTCAGGCGTAAATTGATTCCAGCTATCATTGTTCAAAAATGTGACTGTCAGCTCATGATAAGCCCCTGCTGTATTGCCTCCTGTTTGGGAGACCTCTTCCTTCCTACCTTCCATTTTCTCTTCCTTTATTTGCTGCATTTGTGATTCTATCATTTCCTTTCAATGTTCAGTTTCTTTCCTTGAAGGGGAAGGGGGCAGGTTTGCTTTTTGTCCTGTTTTCTATGTTTTCAGTAAGGTCCTTCTGAGCTGCTGCATTTGGCTCTTCATTTTATTCAGTGATATTAGCTTCAGTTGCTGCTTTGCTTCTTTTATTGCATAATCCAGTTTCTGACACAGCAACATCTATCTGTCCTTTGCTGAAAAGAGTTTCTGTTTAACTTGCTCTCTGAAGAAGTGTCTCTGAACTGTCTGCAATCACTAGTAGGTATTCTTCCAACTACTTAGGATGCTGTTTATCAGGACATTTTTTCTCAAGGAACAATAATCCATCTGTTTTTTCTTGTCTCCTTGTTTCTAGCTTCTGCTTTATCTCAGAAAGTATCAGATGTCCTGTAAACATAAAAAAGTTTTACTTCTTCACTGGGTTGAAACACTCAATTTCGAATGATGATCCAGTTTATTAAACTAAAATCTCTTTTCTGTAAATGGTCAAAAGTCCTCTTAAATTTTAAATTCCCAGTCAGTGCAATAACACCTTCTTAGAAAGAAAAGCTAAAAAACATCTGACCTAACAAACATCTCTCTGATAAAAGTTAATAAATTTCTCCTTAAAAGTAACTAGAGAGGGCTAGGAAAAAGAGAAGGAGGAAGCAAGTTGCCCCCACTGCCCCTTTTAGGAGGCTGTCAAATTTCACTTCTTTAATGATAACAAACCTTTGCATTTTCAGACTAAATTACACCTAGGTAAACAGCAGCATTCCTTGCCAGGGCACAATTCTTACTGATTTATTGACTGCTTGTTATAATATTTATGTGTGGATTCTTCTGGTGGATCTCACTTCCTGAATTTGAATAAATAAAACAACCTGATCCTATTGCAAATACTAATTTCATACTATCTTAGATATTCTGTGAGAACCAATGGAGTCAAATATTTAAAATACCCAGGCGCACAAATGATTAAGCTCTGTAATGAGATCTCTAAAAGAAGAGAATATGATATCAAACTAGAAAGGTCAACAGGTTTAAATGGCTCAAAGCCTAAATGCATTTTAGGAATATCCGGTCTCTAGTTATGCAGATTGCAATAGATAGCATTTAAAAAAAAAAAAAAAAAAGAAAAAGGAAAAAAAAAAGAAAAACAACAAAAAAACACAACTGGGGTAGGTTAGGAAGAAACTCCTCCTGCAGAAGGTAAGCCTGTATTTATTCCCAGGGATTTCTTCCTCCCCCCTTTGATACATACAATATTGTCCTCTAAAGCCAAAGGCTGAGGGACCTCTGGAATTTAGCCTCTCCTCAGCACTCCCAGGAAACAGGAAAAAAATTACTTTCCAGACCACATGGCAAACCAAAAATGTCAAGAGTCCATCACAAGTGCTAACAGGATAGGTACATGAAGTGTGAAGGAAAAATACACAAAGTGGCATAAAGGAGGACACATTTGATCCCCAAATGGCTGGAAGACTAACATTTAAGCAGACTGCTATGCTGACAGTTTTGCAAAAGACTTTGATGAGGTGACAGTTTGCCTGACGGAAATGCTAAAGCTAAGTAATGTAAGAATTTTCTTCTGCTATGCAACTGCAGAGTTTATGCCCACCTAGATTAGTCTTTGCCATGTGGACGAAAGGAGGCTACATGGTATGGGGGGGAGGCGAGACATGTTTCACATTTTGCCAAGCATTGTTTATCTTTAATCTATGCAGTCTTGCATTCTTTATTGAATTTTCTTCATATTTGGGACTGATATAGAAGTATCGATCCATGAATGTACACGTTTCTGTAAAATTTAAAAATTGCATTTTATTGCAAGTTCAAATAATGACTGCTTTCTGTGACAGCAGGTAATACCTAAAAATGGCTGCTCTGTCTGGGTAAGTTAGAGCACAATTAAATAAAAAAAATTCTACACAATAGAGCCTTATTCTCTTGGAATAGGTGAAACACCATTATTTACATTGAATAACAACTTACACTGAGCAGTCAGCTAGACAGCTTGTAAATTAGATTGTAGCATACAATAAGTAGCTGTAAATTAAGCTGGAAAATAAAATAAAATAAAAATAATAAGAATAAAATAAAATAAAATATGACAAAATACAAAAACTGCCACACTGATCAAATACCTTCTTCTGGAGGAGGGAAACCAGTCATGTTGCTATTGCTGTCAACACATTTCAAACATCATTAATTGACTGCAGATGCTGGTTTGAGGCTTCTCAGAACGTACTGTCTTTTTAAGAGAAACCAAAAGCAATGTATATAATGGGCTTGTGTCAAAGAAAGACATTGATTTTAATTGCACTTCAGTGTTTCATTATTCCAGACAAATGCTTGTCACAAGCACAGAGATCCAAAGTTCAAAATAACATTGTTTTAAAAAATCAATCTATGTACAAAACTTTTAATTACTTACAGGTTGACTTTGGTGGATTTTAGTTTTGTTTTTTTGTTTTGTCTTTTTAATTGTTATTCATTTTCCAGGCATAATCCATTGTTTCCCTCAGAAACCAAGAAGTTGTATCCTTGACTGACAAAGTAGTTCCACCTTCTCTTCTAAACGGTGTTTTGACCACGTTCCACATTTTCACAAGTCCTTATTTTCTCATAGCTTGGTTTTAACTTTGCTTTATACTATGAGCAATTACTTCTGCCCTTCACTAGTATAATGAGATTTTGAGGCACCAGAGATGGGATTTTCAAAAGTGTTTAGTGATGGATTAGCTCTACCCCGAAGCAAAGGAAGTAAGATTTTTACAACTGATTTTCATGGGAACAAAATTAGGCTGACACCACAAGCTTAGGAAATTTAACCAGTCTGATGGGTTCACTTGTTTATACCAATACTGTTTTCACATATAAGCTTTGTTTCATACATACAAATCCTACAAAAGGTGAGGTGACCAGAAAGCCACAGCTGGGGCAGATACAAACTATAGATACAATGACAGAATCTCAGCTTTTGACCATATTACATTTGTAGGTAGATGTGCAAAAAGCTTTCATTTTTGGCTACCACCTCCACTCCATCTGTTGTTCAACTGATGATAGATGGCACTAGACAGTCATTGGTGCCACCCATATTCATGGGTTTTAGCAAATCTTTTTACCAAGCCATTAGTTCATTCAACGATGCCATTGGCCTGAGGACGGTATGGGGTGTGTACTTGTGCACTCCCTTTACCTGTTTCACTTCACGTTTCCCCTGTGGCCACCTCCAACGCCATGGCTTTGTAATGCCATTCATTGCCCTGTCTGTAGGACGATGCATCAGTAAACCACACTCCCTTAAGGTCACTATCTTCTTTCAGAGGAGGTGCCTCCTGAATTGGGGAGGGTTTACTCGGTGTTGGTTGGAACAATAATGTGCCATCTATGTCCTTTTGTAACTTAGATACCTTAATGTTACCTTCAGTAAATGGCATGATTTCATTAATACCTTCCAAATAAGCATACCATTTATGAACTGTAGGTTTCTGAGCAACACCTGCAGGTGGGGTTGTATCCTTGTGGACTATACCTATGAGATGGAAAGGCCCTCAAACAACCACAATTTGTCTCATCATTATTGGTTCTGCTTGTTTCACTGCTCACACTAGAGATAACAAACCTTTCTCAAGGTCTGAATACCTCATTTCAGTGTCGTTGACAGAGTCAGAGGTAAATTCCAGTAGCCTTTCTGGCCCTTCTGGCCCTTTCTGCCCCAGGCTGCAGTAGGAGCCATGCTCGCTGAACCACCATTCTACATGGATAGGATCAGTCAGATGGATAGAACCAAGCTGCTGGAATAGCCTCAGTTCCTCTGTTAATAACTCCAGTGCATTTTTATGCTGTTTAGTTCATCCCCATAATTTTCTCCTTTTTAACAAATTATATAAGGGGCAAGCAATAATAGAAAAACCAGGAATATGTTTACACCAATAACCCAACGTTCCCAAGATTTTCTGTAGCTCTTTCACACTAGTGGGATCCTGTCCATGCCCTATCTTTTCCAGAGTATCTGGGGGGACAGAAGAAGCTCCTTTAATCTATCAGACTTCAAGGAACTGAACCTCTTGTGCTTGTCCTTGGCACTTTGATTCTGGAACTTTCAATCCCAATTCAGTTAATATATTCCTGATTTTTTCCATTGTTTCCTTCACCCTTTCTTTATCATCTCCCCCTATCAGAACATTGTCAATATACTAATACACTGTGATACCCAGTGGAATGGACATCTCTGTTAAAACTTTCTCCAGAGCATTGTGAGCAATAGTTGGGGAGTATTTGTATCCTTGTAGAAGCCTATTAAAAACATACTGAGTCCCTTTCCAGGTAAAAGCAAACTGTGCTTTTTCCTGGTCATGGAGCAGAATCATGAAAAACATTTCTTTAACATTTAAGGTAGCCATCCAAATATGGGAGGGTCCTTGTATCTGTTACTGGTTTGGCAATATTAGGCACCGCTGCAGTCAAAGGGGAAGTATTAGCATTTAATTTTCTTTAATCAATACTTAGGCACCATTGCCCATTGGGCTTTTTAACTGGCCAAACCAGAGATTTGTGTGAAGAGTGTGCTTGAGTGATAATACCTCTCCTTTCCAAGTCTGCTACCACCCCATCAATCCGTGAGTTTGCTGCTGCTGGCAAGGGTTATTGTTTTACATTTGTAACTTGAGAGTGAGGAAAAGGTATAGAGGGTTGCAATAGACAAAATAATTTCACTCGTCCATTTTGCCCCAAAATGCTCTCAAAAATTATTTGGAGGTCCCCATCATCTTCCTCATCTCCCATCCCTGGAGCAGCAAAACTCCAAACAGTCCCATCAGGCATTTCCCAGCACTGAACATAAAACAGATCAAACCCCGGGATGTTAGTATCAGCTGCCCTGACCAATACTTCAGCTTGGGTCATCCATTTTTCTGCAGGTAGCCATAAATTAATTTTTGAGACTGGAGTTTCCTTAACTATTCCTTCTATCCCTGTGTATTTTACTTTGCAGTGGCCAGGTTCTATGTTCAATCCCTTGGCCATTTCAGCAGTAATTAGTGACATTTGGGCTCCTGTGTCAATTAAAGAGTCTATACAAATTTTTCTATGTCCAATCGGAATACTAAGAAAAGGTTCAGGGTATTTCTCAGAGAGCCAATATATTGGTTGTATCCACTGGGTAGGGTGGCTCACACCGCTACCTGGGGATACAAGGTATTTTTTGCCAGGGATTCCAACAGATCAATCATGTCCTGTCTTGGTGCAGAAGGTAAATATTCATTTTGAAGCAGAACCTTTTCCTGAGATTGTGAAAAGACTACACCAGTTTTGTTTTCCCTTATTTCCTCTGTTTTCCCTTGCTGCAATTAAAGATTGGACTAATTGCAGAGAGCATCCTTAAAGGCACCCCGTAATCAGAACGGGGGGACTCCCAGTTCCCAAGCTTGACACCATAGGTCACTCCAGTCCTTATCGAATTTCAGTCTTTCTTTAAATGCTTCATCAAATTTAGGCTGTGGAGTGTTAAGTTAGTGGACTTACCGTGTATGGTCTGACATCCTTTCTGTGGATGACTTTATGGTATAGCCCATGAGATGTCCATACTAAACTAATACTTGTGCAAGCTCATCTCATGTGAAGTCATGGTTCTGCTGACCCCATCCACAACCACGAGCACCATCTTTATTAGTTTGCAGGCGTTTTTGAATATCTGCAACATGTATCTTAAGACTTTCCAAGAGTCCTGGAATGAGAGGGGTTAACCGTCCCAGATCAGTGGGGGATTGCATTGGAGTATTGCATTGGACTGCCTGTATGCATGCTCCTTCTGCACTGATGTAGTTAACTCAGAGGGACTACTGGTTTCAATTAATGGCAGTTCTCTGGTCTCCTGAGGATTTATACCTCCTGCCCAGTAGATAGCTTGTGCAGTTCAAGAGTAATAATGATCTCCTGGTGAAACTTAGTTAAGTTAAAAACACTCCTGGACCCCAAGGACCTCTTGCTTCCTTCTCACTCAGAAACACCTGATCTCCTCCTGTAAGAGAAATGTGCCTTACATACTCAACTTCAGACTCACCTAACTTCCTCGAATATTTTTCTTGCAAGTTTAACAACTCAGCAGGTGTCCAAGGGACTGTATGCATTGTAATAAGAATTTTGTCATCTCTACTAACAGCAGTCTTGGTCTTAACCACTGGTAGTAAGGAGGCTGGACAAGAGGCAGAGCAGGGGTTACCCGCAATCTCATCATCACCCTCACTCCAAACATCCCTATTCCAAGTCTCGGAATCCATGTAATGCACTGACTCACAAATCTGCCTGATAGAAACACAGGATTGCTCCTCCAGCAGATGTTTCATCCTGCTCTCTGTTAACTCAAGCAGAGTTTTAAGGTGGTCCAACTCAATTTTAAGACATTTATTTTCAGTTTCAAGGTGCTTATTTTCAAGTTTAAGATTACTATTTTCAGGTTTAAAATTGTTATTTTCAGTTTTAAGGTGGTCATTCTCAGTCACAAGTTTCTCTCCTGCCTCCTTCACAGAGGTTAATGATGACTTTAACACTTCATTCTCTGACTTCAAAGCAGCAGGTTCTACATGAGAAATCTGTTTGGAAGCAGGGGCATCTCTAGCTTCTTTCTGTGCACAAGCTAAACAGGCTCCTAAAACCACACAAATGGCACCTTTATCTTTTCCCTCTTTAAACTTTTGCTCAGCCTGACATTGTTCAATGCATTCTACCACTTTCTGTTCATCTTTCCAAAACTGTTGACCCCACTCCTTCCCAGCCTAGGAAGGGGCACAGTATTTTGTGCAGTTTATCCATGGCAATCCTGCCAACTACACTAATTTAAATGTCACTAAAAGGGTGGGCGGCAGATTCCCTCAGCCCTGGGTATTTGATCTGTCTATCAGCGTCCCAGGAAAGCCGAGACCCTTCTGCCTGACCAGTCTGTCAGCATCCCATTACAGGGACCCTTCACTGAACAGTCCCAATGGATCAGAGGGCGATTCAACTGCCTTGTTCAGGGAAACATGCCAACAGCATATGGGTCTTTATGAAGGTCCCACTTCATTTGAATATGTTACCCACTGCCAGCGAATACTAGCTTCCACAAAGGGTTAATACTAACAGTTTACAGAATAACACTCTGTTAATAAAAAAGCGTGACAAACTAAGGTTCGTGATTGCTGGTGACAGAGACTGTCTGCAAAAGTAAGCTTGAAATTATACACAATGAGACTACACACAACTAAAC
Source organism: Falco rusticolus (assembly GCF_015220075.1). Lineage (NCBI taxonomy): Eukaryota > Metazoa > Chordata > Aves > Falconiformes > Falconidae > Falco > Falco rusticolus. Next base: position 43,122,854 of record NC_051191.1, on the reverse strand, counting down.
TATAATCACTAATAACAGCTAACATCAGATAGTTATTAAGCATGCATAAGACAAAGTTCTTACACCGTAGGCGTCCCTATGGGGGAAGAAGACAGGTTCACCCCATCAACTGATCCCAGAAGTTACAATGAAGTCTTCCCTAACTTTTCCCTTCATCTGTCCACTTTTTATACTTCATAGTATATCGCTTATTCATTCATCATACATAGGATTGGTTACAAGTTTCTCACGTCTTGTAAATTTGTACACATCCTCAGATAGCACTAATTCTACTAGCTCGCTACTAACTACACATTCTCCTCAAGTGGGGGTTTGCCCTCTTTTGAAGGGGCTATTTGAGTTGGTAGTCATGATCTCCCACTACCACAATTATCTTTGTCTTATTTTCAACAGATTTTCTCCAGATGTCAGTGTATTGCAACACCTTATCAGCCTGCCTCCTCTTACACCCAGAACTTTCCTCACTTGAAGGCTTCTTTCTGCATAGCTTAGATAATGGTGTTCTTTTCACTATCTGTTCTGTTTCTCAGCCTCCCCAAGGCTGACTCCCTTGATTAGAAGGCACTTCATTTATAACAACTCTAGAGTGAGTCAGATTGACCTAGCTTTGTGAACAGTAAATCAGAATTGGGTAGTCCAGTTTAAACAACATTCCCCTCCCCCCTCCCCACCCTGGACTTATTTCAGTCCAGGACTAGTCCATTTATCAGCTGTGTGGTGCCATCGAGTTCCCGTTCCTGCAGGGAGCACAGAAGAGCCTGACCACAGCATCTCCACTCCATCCCCCGTCACTCCTATCAACATGTGCTGAACTGGCAGCGTGGGTTGCTTGGGGAACTGTGGTGATGTAGATTCCATGCATGCCAACCATCCTGAAGATGATAGCTGTGTGTAACCCTAAAAAAGCTTTCTGTAATGCTACACTTCTCTTAGGACCCAACTTTCTCTAATTCCACCCCCCTTCAAGGCGATTTTCCCACAACATTCTTTAGTCAAGGAAAATCAGATGTGAAAAATGGTATTTACACATGCTAACAATTGTATAGAGTTAAGAAAGGGAAGTTTTGGGGGTTTTTTTGGGGGGGCATGGGCTATACATGGGCATGGGCTGTACATTTCAGTAATTAAAACTCATACTTCTTTCTACCATATCATATACCCTTAAACAGATGTTTTAAAAAATCCTCTTTATAACACACTTCCCATTGCTCTTAAACTGACGGTTATATTCTCAATAACAGCAAACAGGCTTTACAGTGTGCCTGGCAAAGAAAAACAAATAGTATTAGTAGATCGTTATCACCAGGGGTTGTGTGATTGTGTTTGTACTGTCGGACATTTGTAAAAACACTGTGCGGAAAAGAACACAAAACTTGTCATCTTTTTCAAGCTTTGCTTAAGCTTCTTCTTGATGAGGTGCGCTTTGCTGTTCCTTTAAAGCAGGTCCCTCTATATCTCCTTTGACAAATCTGCCATCTAATCTTCTCCCCTTCTTCAAAAGCAAATGATCACCCCAAGACACTGAGCTGTTGCAGCTGGCCTTCTAAAGATCAGTGCTGGAGGATCTTCTTCAGTTCTTGGTACTGATATATGGTTTTGTATGTGGGTATAAGGAACTGTGAGAGGGTCCACAAACATTTAGTTCATCCCTACCATGGGAAGGTTTAACCGCCACTGACTTTCTCCACTGGATTAAAAAAGTTTACAAAGAAGAGGTCATATTAAAAGTTTTCAAGGCAGAGAAAAAGAGAATCAAGGCTAAGCTCATTTCCATGCTGGGAATGTGTGCCAGCCTTCTCACTTAGACTATTTGCTTTTGTTAGTATTGATAAAGATTCTTCCCTTCTTAATGGAGTCTGCAGCAACATTATCACTCACACATATCATGAGCTCACAGAAACCTTAAAAACACTCCATTAACTGCATGATATTTGGGCCAATTAACAAGGCAGCTCTCTGAGTTTCATCCCTCTTTAATTGAATGCTACTGCTCTGTCTCAAGGGTTGTAAAGCCTCTGGGATTGCAAATACAATAATTATTAGCATTCAGTTTTGATTCATTGAACTCAAAGTATGAAACTTAACATTGACTGAGGATTAAGCAAATGCTGAAAAAAGTTAGTCCGTTCCATGTTGTCACTATCATCTTCAGAGGACACTGGGGAGTAATCTGCCCTTGTATAAACACTCAGCACTATTGGCAGGAATATCACATACATCTGAAGATCTTTGTAGCATAACAGATTTTGACAAGATGGCTTGATAACGCCTGAGGCATTGTTTTTCTTTGTTTGGAAATTCTTCCCTTTCCTCTGCCAATAATTATATACATTGCCCACAAGGGCCTTGAAAGATAAACAGATAAACTTCATAACTACTGCTTTAACAAAAGCAAAAGCTGTAATTGAGAGCGAGAATTGAGTTCTACATAGGAGCAAGTAAATGCATACACATAGGTTCAGTTTCACAAATAAGTTCATGTTCAGCTGTGATCTCAGAATAAAAGGTGTTATTTATTTTTCTGCTTCAGTAAACTAGGTCAGCTATTTTGGCATTACACATTTTGGTATTGCAAAAGCAGATCTTTTTGCAAGAGTCTGGTTCAAGTGGCTGATATTAAAACTTCACAGGAAATTTGCTTTATTGCATTCATACCCATGCCAGGACCTAAATTAGTCCAAACCTTGTGTGCTTCAGACATCCAAAGACATAATGACCACATACTATAAGCAGCAGAGCCTCTTCAATTTCTGCAGACATCCCTTCCAAGGATGTTTTGTAAGGAGACTGATTAACATCCAGCATAGGGGTTAGGATTTGTCAAAATCCAGCTCATTTGTCTATGAGCAGCCCTAGCTTGTCCTTCAATCAGAAAAAAATGTCTATGACGTTTTGTGTTTGGCACAAGTTAGTATATTTGCTAAAAATTATATTTTCCATAGCACTGGAGAGGGATATAGAAAGAGAGGTGATACTAAGAGTCCACGCAGTGCCTCCATGGGAGCAGAAACTTCTATGAAATGTTAGTTATCCATGGAGCAGACAGCCTATGGAAGGAAGTAAGGAAGGATCTAATAAATTGGGGCAAAAACAATAGCCTATTTCTACTTATGAATTTGCTGTATTTTTAAAGACAACTAAAGAATATGTCAATCTTTTTTTGGGGAATAATGTAATTAGAAGAGCTTACAAGGAGAATTAAGCATTTATAGGCACAGCCATATCTGATGTATACTTTTAAAATATTTAAATTTAAGTACTGACAAGTATGCAATATTATACCACATGTCAATAATCTAAATACAGGTTAGGATTATGTTTTTTCATATTCTCAACTCTGAGTTTAAAAAATTTATAGGAGATGAAGCACTCATTAAAAAAAAAACCAAACTTAAAACAATTGATACTTTCCTTCATAGCTGTAATATAAAAATTATGAAGCAATGAAGATCGTAGTATAGGTGGGTATCAACTGATAGTCACTATCAGGAAAGATAATGTGGATCACTATAAGAGAAAATAAAATTGAAGTGGCAAAGGGAAAATCACAATATCAGATTAAAACCTGAGCTGAGATAGGTTTAAGTATGCATTAAAGCATTTTAGCTACTTCAGTTTTCCCAGAAGTGAGACAAAAATCCCATTCATGTAAGATACTTTTTAAAAAAAAATCACCTACCATGGTTTTAGCTAATCTATTTATATATATATATATATATACACATATACCTGAACTGTCAGATTACTGAGTATCTTGTTTGATGTTCACTTGGATAAAGACTCAAGGAATTTTGAAAACTTTATTTGATTTACCATATGGCTAAATACACTTAAACTAAAAAGAGATTCTTTAACGGCTTTATCATGTCAGAAAAAAAATGTACCTCCCTCTGTGCTGTGGGGTGTACCACATAAGTAATGACAACCATTTTGATTTAAGTATTTAGGCAAAATGTCAAAATGATGCCATGCTGTAGACACAAGGAAAGAAAAATAGCAGCTCAGTGCTCAAATATATGGCTCCTGGTATTTCTGGGAGTTGTGAGACAAAGATTAGAGCTCCCTCCCTCAAAGGAAACCTGAATTTGACATATCAGATAAAGTCACTGTCCCATCTTGCTTATTACCTTTTCTTGGGTAGTAGCCAGTATTTAATGTTCTGAATAATAGAGGGGGGAAAGCTTCCTGCTCTGCACAAGCAATTTACTTATATTATAAGCTATAAAGTTTAATTACGTTGCACTCCTTTCTTAGCTTGTGTAGTTCAATAAACCTTTACTTCCTCTGTTTAAATAATTAAATAATAACCAGAAACTTTCAAAATCCCACTTCACAACGTTTTAAAATGATGAGTCATGCAAAACAATCTGATATCACATGTAAAAGGCTCACTGGTGAATAACTGTGTGTCACAAGCACATGGACAGAATTATACGCACATCAAATACTTTGAATGGGATCCAGTCTTAGCCATCTGCATTCTGGGACTGTCACATTCTCCAGGCAAATGAGTTATTTAGATACCATTCTATTTAGTCCCAAACTTTGCAGGGCTTTGCCTAACTTCATTGGTACACCCATGTACAGAAATGCTTATTCTGGGAATGCTGATGCCTAAACTTCAAATACCATCCAAGCCTGTGTGGGAACACTGAATTGCCTGGCAAACTTCAAAAAGAACTGTGGTAGGATCAGTGGGCAGCATCTCTAGTGCAGCAGACTATGGAAATATGAATTCTAGGCTTCCAACTAACTGGCCTGAATAGGTACCGTCTTCACTCCTTTTGCTAAAACTCAAGTTTTCAAAAAGCAAGAGGATAAAAGGAGAAAAAAGAGGGGGAGTATGACTAAAGTCAAACTGAGAAATTTAGTTCCTGGTAAAGATACCTGGAGAGTATATGCATTTTATATTTAAATCAGGTTTTTATTTTAAATAATTTAAAATCATCCTTGGAATAGGAATCAAAACCTTCCTTCAGTACTACCCTTGAAGTATTCAGGCAATAAACCATTTCAGCTCATAACCCCATTTCTCTCAGTCTAATCCCATCATTCAGCCTGGAGCTCTTCTATTCACTACAAAAAGTTGTTCCCTTGGTTTCCACCAAGCACCATATTTTTGTTGTTGATTTCAACTCTCTTACTGTGACCTCAGCCCTCCCTTCATGCCTTGCTGTATTGTTTCCTGATATCAATTTTTCCACCTTTCCTCTCCTCTCTTTCACTGACGGAGCTGTTTATTCCCTTTGTGCTTTAAGTTTCCCCTTGACTCTTTTCCTTATCTTTCCTATTATAATTTTCTTTTGGTGGTTTTAGATGTGGCTTACCTTTGACATTACTTCCTCCATTCCCTTCTCCTATATTAGGAAATATCTGTGGCAGAAATTCTGAGATCAGATGAATTCATTTTCTCCTTCAGTTTCCCTATCTTAATTTTTCAGTTCTGTTGCACAGTTGTCCATCTGTCTGTCTTTCAGGTCTATAATCTTTGACTCAGGCTTCACTGACAGTTCTAGCTTTCAGACTATAAACCTTACACGTTCTTTCATCTTTAAGATCAGTCTTTTCTACGCAGCCACCTACCTTGTCAAACAGCCCATATTCTCAACAGTATGTGGAACAATGCTGCTCTAAAGATGATTAATAAAGTCATTTCTCCCTTTGAGTCCCTTTGAGTCCCTTTGAGCTATTAGCTGCCCCTTCTTCATGTCAAATACAAGCTGATAGTCTTCACTGTCAAAGCCCTTTTTGCTGTACTCTCGCCCTATCAGCTCCAGTTTGAAATAACAGCATTGCCTCCCCCCCCCCCGTCTGACAGTTTTGTTACATTTTGGAACAGATACTTCTTGGATTTTATATGTTTCTCTTCACATGTGGAAAGATGTCCGTGAAGATTTTCCATTCTTTTTCTCAAATTCTCCTTAAACTTTCTCTTACTGTACTATTTAGAAATAAAAATAGACAACGGCCTGCCTGGGATCAGCAATTTGTTTCATCCCACACACGTCTATCCACATCAGCTGAATCTTGTGTTGTATTTCAGTTGAGACTATTTGAAATAAGATCTGTCATTATAACCTTATATCCTTTACTTACACAGCACCTTGAATGAACTTCTGGGCACTGTGATAACACAAATAATTTTAATAAAAGAAACAAGTGCTCGGGAAGGTTTTACTGCAATTAAAACCAACTAATGGATTATTTTGGAGTTCTGAAGTACCTTTCAGGGCAGGAAACATGGTGTGACCATGCTATCCCACTAGAAGCACCTGGGGCAGGGCACAGGTATGATGCTTCCTGTAGACTGAAATGGGGGATCGAGACTGTTTCAGCAGTGAGAACGCAATGTGTGTTTCACCTCCTTTGCTCAATATGGAAAGGAATAAGGTATTTCCCACTTTCTGCTGTCAGTGATTGCCACTCCTCACAGCAATCCATGCAGCTGGGACAAAGCATGACTTTTTGTTATGCCTGCTTTGGCTCTTGCTTCCTGGAGTTCTCCCATCTTTATGTATATCTCTGCTCTGGTGGGTGCAAGTTAGCCAAAGATATTGATTCACTGTAACGAGCAGAACATACACAGGGTACTTTCCTTATTGATTGTACAGAATTAGAATGTCAATTAGAGTTTGGGTGTATACACACAACTAAATCATAAAGTCGCCTCCTGAGAAATACAACTCCCTAGCTGTCTCAATCCATCTAACATGCCAAAAAGCAATTACTCCCTACAGCTCTCCAAAAGCACTTTTTCTTTGAAGACGGCATCAGAAAAGCTCCAGCAGCTTTAGTGGTCTAGCAGTGAGTTTCTGGCACCTCTGATTCAAAAGCTCTGTAGGACACAATACACAAGCATTCTCAATGTGAATTCAACATGCGGTCAAGTGATTGCATATTGAAATGTCTTTGTACAACTGTATGGTCACTCCAATATAAATGAGAACTGGGATTAATGACTTTTATTACAGTGTGTCAGGATGACCATGGGAAGCAAGTCTGCTACCTTTTTGCTGGCAACTTTTCCCTCCCTGTTGCAATTCAGCAGTGCTTCTTGGGCTGTACCAGAATCAAAGTGATGCTTTATATGTTGAGAATACTAAGAGTTAATTCAACTACATGGCTTTTTTCAAGAAGAATACACTCAAATATATCTATGTAATGAAGATTTTTATATTACACAATGCCACAGAGCTATCTCCTCTATAACAATGAGCTATCAAAAATAAATCTCTCATCTCTGTTATTTAATTCAAGCTGAGAGGGAGAATGAAGATGAGATAGGGAAGAACAGTAGCTGTAGAAATGAAATCAGTTTGGTACTGCTGAAAGATCGTTAAAGGGAGCAATATGGAATAAATTAATTGTGGTATAGCTGATATCCTGGCAGGTTTTGGCACTTACCTGGAGCCTGCAGAGACCACTCCAGGACTATGGGAGCAGTATATTATATCCAAGGCCTTTGTACTTCATTTTGTTGTCACTCTAAGCAGCCAAGAGCAGGAATACATGTTTCAGGAAATTAAATATGAAATATCCTAGTGTCAAAGCCTAGAGTATAAACTATCCTTCCTACTTTAGCTGCTCACAGTGCTCAGGAAGTTCACAATTTTTTGTTGCAAAAGTACTTGGGGTTTTTTTTCCCTGTGAAAGTATATGGTTTAATTCTCAGTTGCATTTAACTTATTTAGCTGCTAGCTGCAATGGTACAGAAAATATCAAAATACACAGGGATTCCAAGGCTGTAGGAGAGCTGACATTAGATTTACTTAAAATCTTTGCTCCCAGTCAGAGACAATACAACAGCAAAATGTGGGCACTGTATAATAGCCAGTGTTTCTTTCCCAGGATCTGAAACTTTTATCTTTCGAAATATCTTTATTTTTGCTCACTTCCAGAGACATGCAATTGTTTCTTTTTCTGTATGTCAGTGAATACGGTGTAACCAGGAAAAAAGACTTTGAAATAAACAATTCAAGAATGCCTACAAGCATAATAGGATCCTACAATAATTTCCTAAATCTACAGCATATTTCTTTATATCATTAACTTTAAGCATACAGAAACCCCATTTGAAGCCAGCATAAAGGAATGAGTCTTACTCCACCATAAAAAGCAAAAAAAATCCTACACAAAAAAAACCTAACAATTCCTTTGAATTCTAATCTCTTTTTTTCTGCTGTCGTTAAACTCTTTGAAAATGGAAATGAGAAGAAATTTAAAAGAATTCTAGAAATGACCTTTCGTATATTCTTTATTAACAGTGTTTTAGTAGGTTGGAGTGTGATTAGAATGTGCCTGAGATTCCTGCAGGAATACAAAAAGCCATTATAACCTCTGCTTTGCAGTAGGTTTGAACGTAAAAGCTACCTTTATTAATAATAAGTAAAAATAAACAAATGTGACCATTTCCATAGGTCCCCAGCACTTCCTAATATCTCAGTAGGGCTACAGTGAAGGAAAACCATAAGGATCAAAGTTTATTAACAGCTTTATTGTTGGCAGAACATTCCTTTCTTAAGGGGAGATGAACAAACCTAGAGGCATGCACTGGATTCCCCAAATCCATGCAGCTTGTTTACATTCCCAAAACAATGATTCCATAACTGGATCCTTTTTTGGTTCTTGTGACAGAGTATTACAATTCTGCATGCTACAGGTCAAATACTACCCTCCAGGGTTTAACTACTGAGGCCATGCCAGTGCTTTGCTGGCTTTCTACATCTATTCAGGAAGACAAAATTTCACCGAATAGCTTCTAGCCCAAGCACAGGCTTGAATAGGTCTTCTTTCCTTCAGCAGCCCTTAGTATCAAACAAGGGGCCAGATTCATCAAAGCATTTGAAAATACACTTAAACATGTCTATAACTGCACGCCTAAATGTTCTGCCATGTAGGCTTCAGCTGTTCCACTGATACGCACAGGGATGTTTCTCATGAAGTTCATAATGCAAAGCAGAGTGCAGCTCTTTAGAAAGCTTTCTTTGGAAGTGTCTGTGAATTTCGATCAGAGGCGAGCTTAAGTGTCACTTACTGTGAAGCAACCCAGAGAAACTGGCAATGATGCACCAAGTGCTCTACTGCCAAAATCCAGTCAGAGCACAGTCAAATCAATTTCTGCCTTCAGAGCCATGTTCTAATCCATCTTCAGCGCTAGGCACACATTTACTACTCTAGCAAACAGCTCTACTTTATGTAGCATGAGAAATATCTTCTAGATATTGTTTTGGTCCCCATCTGCTGCTTCCTGAATCCACAGAGGAAACCCTGTGATTCTGGTAAAGACTGTAAATATGTCGTCAATTGCTGCCTAGAACAAAAGAAGAAGGGGCACCGACCCATATCACCTCTCAGTGTTTTTAATTACTGATGTTATCTGTCTCCTCTGGGAAGGGTCAACTCCTCCTCCTGCCCATCTCCTGCCCTGCTCTCCCCTTGCAGGCTGGCAAGGCTCCGGGGCTCTACAGAACCAGCAGCAGGAGGGTGAGGGACACAGAGACATGCAGAGGCAATGGGGAGGGGTGGGTCCACTGCCGGTAGACACCTCTGGAACCTGACAGCAGGAGCTGCCTTTCAGCAGAGGCTCTTTGCTCCAAAGTTCTGTGCAAAGAGCAGCTACTTATTAGATCATGGGCATCCATTGGTCACGTGAAAATGAGGGACTCACTGCAAATACAGCAGGCAGCCAAATTCTCGCTTGTGTAAGTCAATTTAAATTTAATTAATTTTAAGGGAGATATGTACATTTACATCATCTGAAAGGCAGGCCTGTGGAAGGTAAGAACTGCCTTGTCCAAACAGAGGTTGCTTGCAGATTCTGCAGAATAGCACACAGCACAGGCCGAGTCCCAATTCTCCCTGCAGCGATTTCAAAACAATTACTAGCAAAGGGGTTTCTTTCTACATTGAAAAGAATGTTATGGACAAATGAGGGGGAAGACATGTCTCACATAGCCCCTCTTCTCCCTGCACTGTGCAGCAAGAGGGAAGGGAGCAGCTAGGCAGGGCAAGAACCTTGGGTATCTCCTGGTGAGGGGCAGGTGGTAGGAGGGCTTTCAACAGGCCAAGAGCACCCTCATCAGAAGTCTTCTGAGATACTTCCAAGTGCCAAAGCCCAAGATCACGTGGAAAGTAAAGAGGTAGATTTAAATTTAAGAATTAAAGGGCAATGGGAGTCCTCCCTTCATAAAATTAGGTTGGAGAAGAAAGCCCACAAATTACTTCTTGAGGCCAATGCACTTGATCATAGGCAGGAGAAACAAAAGTCTTAAGCGCCAAGTTGTGTTTAGCAAGGGTGTCTAAAGCAGTCTGCAGGATCTTAAATGAGCTGTTCAGGTGGATTGTGTACTAGTAAGTAAGTTACACTGAGTTTCACATAACGTTGCTTTGCCTTTTCCTGCCAAAATCCACTGTGCTGCCAGATCTTTCCAAGGGTACATATTCCCTTCATTACCCCATCCAATCCTATTGCAATACCATGAACTTGTTGTGAATCTTTTTCAAATAGAGACATATTGCAGAATATTTTCATGGGGAAAAAAATACTGCACAAACATTTGAAAAATATGTATCAGCTTGTTAAAAACTTATTATTAAAGTTTAGCACAGTAGCACAGACATATTAAACCCATTAGAAAATTTAAAGAAAATCCAGCAATGATTTTCAGTGCTTGCCTTGTTCTGTAGCTTCTGGAGGAGAAAGAGACCCTAGATACTGAGACATTATTCAGTCAGTGTCAGGAGACTCTAGGGATCTAATTAGCTCAATACTCACTACCAGGTCTTCTGTTCCTTGTAGAAGCAAAGATAGTATACAAGCCATGTGTGGGCAGAGCAGGCTTCTTCCTTACCGTCTTTACAGTTGCTAATACCTCTAGGGAAGCCTGCTTTACTTGAAAAAGAGAATTGATTGTTGGAATACTATTTTATAAGGGGTATTGTTTTATAAGCAATGTTAGAAAAGTAAAAATAAATATAAAAAATATCTTCCAGAAGGAGAGACAGGAAGAACTATATGCAGTCCTTGAATAGCTTTGTTATTAACACGGCTCAACTTCTATTGTAGTCTTTAGTAATTTACCACAAAAATCAAAGAGAATACTGCACTGTATCTCAGTAGTTTCTCTGCTTGGTAAGTGATTGTAGTTTGGTTTTCTATCCAGCATCTGGGGACATTGTACTGCTATAACATGTTCGGGGAATGGGAATTGGCAGGCTATTTACTGGCATCACAGGATCTAATAGATCATAGAATTTATCCCCTTTCATCCAAAATCAGTTTTAAGTTGCAAAAATGTCTTATTAATAGTGATGAAAAAAAGCTATCATTAGAACATAGGTTGTTCTGCACTGCCATTCTATTCTGCCTCTTCTCCCAGTTCCCAGAATGAATTAAAAGAAATACTGGGCTGCAAAATTACTATTTACTTCTGTACCACTATTAGTCAAAAGATACAACGGGAACCAATTCAGTGCAAGTATAAAAGTATTCAAAATGTATGTTTTATTGACACTAGAAGGACAGATGAAAATAGGCATGTATTTTTTTGAACCAGTGTTTATGCTTATTAAGAAAATAATAAAATTACTTTGTTCTGAGCTGAAACCTATATCTGTAGGCTAGATTCAACCATCCATATTAGTTAACAACAAGTAACCGAGAAATAGAGTAAGTTTGAAGTTTAACAAAATTCTGAAACACATGCTTAGGTCCATTTCTAGTCACCAAATTACACAAGGATGTGATAAACCATAACTAATTAAGAACAGAAGATTACAGAATATTCCTTTAAAAATAGTCATAGAAATGTATCTATAATCAGTTTTTCATTGCAATTCAAATTAAAGGATAAACATGAATGTTTTATAGGTTCCTTAGGAAGTGATATTGAAGAAATTCTTTATAACCTCTTTTGTATCCAGTGTAAAACTATGTTCTTGTTTCAAAAAAGACATGTCCAAAAGAACTTTATTTCCACATAGATGAAGTCTTTCATGTAGACCTCTTCTACACTGTATTTTCCAAGAGCAGCTGAAATCTTGTTTTTACTGCCTGAACTCAAGTTCATTTCTTTTGTAACTCAGTTTCCAACTTGAACTATTTTGCTGGTGAAAAGCTCTTTCTTGTTAGACAAGGAGTTCTGCCATCTGTGGACTTAACTAGTTCAGTGGGGCAGAGGTGAAGGACACTGGTAGTAAGAAAAGCTGCCCTGAGGGAGGCTGCTTTTGCAAAATACAAGCTCACCTCCACCCTCTGCAGAGATCCAGTGGCAGTGGCTTTCTTATAACATGCCCCAGAACTGTGTAGCACTAATGAAGCAAATTCTTCTGATCCAGCCAAATTCTTCCTACATCTTTTCCCATCCTCAGAAGATGTCAGGAAGACAGTCAGTGGTGTTCAAGGTGAGTATCCTTTGAAAACAATAATTATTGTAGGCAGTAGTTGCAAAGATTTTAACAAATGCCTTTTTGTACAGCTCTGATCTCCATACCATGAAGGAGCACAATTTGTTCCTCTGTGTATGAGGAAAACTAACAGTACTTTCCACTTCATATTGAAAACCTTAGACCAGATCTCAGAGGAACATAAGTTTTTCATTAAAATAATGGGCTTTAATGTTACCTAAATGACTTCTTAACCTCTTTCTTGAAAGACATTTTGTCATTCTCTATTGATTTCTGTTTGCAATCAACATATCTGTTATCTGATCATAGCTGAAGGTCTTTACAGTATAAGTTGAAAGAGCTATCTATGTCTGTGCCAAGGTCAGTTCTGGGGCCTGATGTCTTGCCAGCATCATTTTTCCTCCACTAGTTTCCACATTGCTTATCTGCTACAGAACCTGGATGAATCTGGCTTGCCTGGAGCATGTCCCTTCAAGTCTGGTGAGACCACATTAGCCTGTACTTCAAGAAAAGAATATATACCAGACCTCCTGCAATGCTAATGTTTTTATAGAAAATGAAAAGCAGGTTAAACAGCTGTTTATTGCCTAAGAAGAAATATCCAGCCAGCTTCTAATAGAGATGTCATCCAGTGTCTCACCTCCCACAGAAACAGATATGTCATGGAATGGCCATGAGGCTTTGGCTCTATTTTGTCTTGAAACACAAGAGAACTGGGGTTACTGGAGGGGACTGTAATCCTGTAAACATAAATATTCACTCCAGACAGTTCCATGTTATTCAAGGCCACCATCTTTCAGAGAATCAAAAAGTTTGGAAGTTTAATGAAGTGGCAAAAGAAATTTTGAGAACTGATTGGCTCCCATTTCCCCCTGCTGACACTCAGATTAAGAGGAACCTGAGCAAAGATGACAGCCTCCTTAGCCTTCCAATTCTTACCCTATGGTAAACTATGAGGATTTAAAAAAACAAAAAGAAAATGCATAGCTGTGGTGGGTTGACCCTCACAGAGGCCTCTGTAGCCCCCTTACTTCCAAAACCTTGCCACGTAAACCAAATGCAATAGCTGTAAGGTCTTTTAAAAAAAAAAAAAAAGCATGCTCATCTACTCTCCCAAGTTGTGAATCATTGGCAGTTGGATCTGTTTAAGCACAGACCCATTTGGTCTGTCCCAACAATGACACCTTATCCTTTTAAAAATAAACTTCCAATCATACAACAAGGTTTCTTCATCAATGCTTTGCTCCACCAGCAGTTGGAGAAAACTATTTTCAAGGAGATCTTGCTTTCAAAGTAGCTACAATGAAATCTACCTTCCTGAAAAAGCGTGTGTTTATACATCCCATATCATAATGGTATCTTCAACCCACTGCCTGTCACAGAAACTTGGAAAGGTTTGCCTAAAACCCATTGTCCATCTTCCATTGTCTTGACTGGGAAAGTTGGAAACAGGTTGCCCTGCCTGTAAAGATATTTGCTTCTCAAGATTTTTTTACATTCTTCTGTCTATAGAATCAAAAATTTTAAAGTATACAATAACAGACATCTAAATACATCCAAACTTTATCAGAAATCAGGAAGTCTAGAAATATCAAACAAAGGAATGTTAGAATATTTTTGTTGAATCAGGACTAGAATTTTGGAATATTTTACTTGCAAACTCCTAGTACAAGAACACCTTATATGATGATCTAAGAATTTTTCATTAGGCTAATGGAAGTCTTATTAGTCTAATCAAAATAAACCAAACAGTTATTAGTCCAATTACAACAGTCCTAACACTCATAGTCCAGATTATCAAATTATAGAAGAGCCTCATTGGTAATACAATTAAGATTTATACACATAAAATTCCTAGTATTTGCTCTAGTGCTGTGCTCACCCTCCCAGTATCCCTCTGCATCCTCAGGCTCACACCTTCAGTCTCCCTCAGGAAGAGTTTATGTGGCAGGAGAGGGAGGGTAAGTGTTAAACATCATCACTATGCTTAGTTCTTCACCAAGAAGCCTATGACACTAATTGACATGAAAAAGTTGTTTTTAATTCCACTACTCCAAACCATAAGTAGATTTGACATTACTTTTAGGTTTTTTTAGTACAGTCAACTTATTCTTTATTCACTGCTTCCCAGCTAAAGTTTCCATATCATACCAGTACATCATCAAATTATGCAATTGCCTCCACTAGCCCTAAAGGCCTGTTTCAAAGTGCCTATACAGGATTTTTACCATGCGCAGAAGTCACCTCACCTCTAGACAATTTCTGTCTCAGAGAAAACAACATAAAATCAGTTCCTGCTAAGATCAAGCCCATACCAGGCCTAAAGTGGTGAGTTAATACAAAGTCAAGTCAGTCTTTGAATAATATTGAAAAATACTACGTACTGCACCACAGTAGCTGTGCCTTACAATACGTAAAGACAAAAAGACTACTGCGCTAATAAAACCAAAATGTAAATTAAGAAGCATTTAATCTTCAACTGGATGTCAGTCTGTTACTGAAAGTTGTCTAGGTTCATCTGATTTGATTTTATCACATATTCTTAAGAAACAAATAGAACCTACTCCCCCACTGTTATGGTGAGTTAACTGTAAAGACCCAGATATGGGCTTCCTGGAAACTTTTGATTTCAGAGAATGTGGAACAGACTCCATTTGGTCTGTAAAGACCTACAGGACAAACTTAAAATGAGATAATCATCAGTGAAAATGTAAATACCAGCTTTTATTTTATTTCACTGGGGTTTATATAATTTTTTGGCTGCTGCCTGCAACCTGCTGTGCTTCCACAGGCAAGCAGCTATGTCTCTCATTTCAGTGACAATTTAATATGAAATCACAGCTCTGCTGCTGGACATCCTGCAAAGAAATGCTCTTCATGATTAATTCCAGTCATTTTTGACCCTCAGCTTTCCTCGGAGAGCCACATCAAAAATATTGATAAGACTTCATATTGCCTTCTCAGGAGTATAACAAGGTTAAGACGATTGCTGTGTCAGCAAGATGCTGAGCTTTTGATTCATGCCTTTATAACAACAAGGTTGGATTATTGCAATTTATTGTTGGCAGTTCTCCCAGAACGTTCACTATGTAGGTTGCACTTCACACAAAAAACTCAGCAGCCTAAATGTTCAAAAACTAATACAAAAATATCTAAACGTAACTAGTAGTAACATCACAACCAGATACATTATGGTGAAATCCTGATCTGGTATAAAAAAAAACTGTGAAACAAGTACTTGCTGTGAAACCTGTGAACAACCAGGAACTATTTCATCTAAGTGTTATCTTCCTGTCATTTCAGAAAGTAACCTACTGTTTCTACCGCTATGTCTCTGTCAATCCTTTGTCTCTTTCTTTCATGCACCCTCTGTGGAATGTCTTATGCTGAGCTCAATGCTTCTGTTACATTTCAGTTTAGATTTGAATATCTAAATAATATTGTTATCTTGATGGATTGGTCATTAGACTATCCTAATGCACATTATGCTGTGTATTTTTAGATAAAATTATACAGAAACAGTAATGAAAGGATGTGTAAGCTGCACACTTTTTTCAGTAGATCATCTTTGGATAGGACACTGTTAAGTTTACAAATATTAACTCAACGGTATCTGAAATAGTTTAGATCTATTTAGCACTTGCCATCTCAAGCTTTGAAAATGTTTTACCAATAGGTATATATGCATATACACATACTGCATATTTTTGCAAAACAGAGCAGATGTTATTTCCCTTATTTCTATTATCATAATTATTATTATTATTATTTTTAAAAGCAGAAACAGTATTTAAAATCACAAAGGTCTAAAAGCAAGAAGTGCAAGATTTTTAGCAGCTTATATAGTCAGAAGTGAAGAAAAGCTTTCAGAAATACTGTCTTTTCATGTTATTTGACATAGCAGCAAAACTCAGTGAAAGATCTTTGGGTTTGGTTCAGAGGTTTGATAGGAATGGCTTTGGCTAGAACAGCAGATCATGAAGACAGAAAAGATACCTAAAAGCCCAGCTGCTCTATTTTACCTATATCAGAGCTAGGTAAAACAGTAGAAAACGGTTTCTACTGCTAGTGCTAGTGCTTCCCTTTCCTATCAATAGGAATACCACCCTGAGTTCCTAGGGATCATAGAAACAGAATAATTTATGTGGGAAAGGACCTCTGGAGGTCATTTAGTCTGACCTCCTGCTTAGGGCCAGTCTAGATAAGGTTTCTCAGAGCCTTGCCCAATTTTGTTTTGATTATCTCTGGGTATGGAGATCCACAACCACTAGGCACCCTCTTCCAGTGTTTGACCACCCTCCTGGTGAAAAAATTGTTCCTTATTTCTAGTCAGAATTTCCCATACCCAACTTGTTTCCATTGTCCCTCACCTGTTTAATCTGAGAAGCGTCCAATTAGGTAGCTGAAGAAGCAGAAAGATTACCTTTTAACTTTCTTGCAGCTGGACAAATCAATTTCTTCCAACTTCCCTTTGTACACCTGTGCTCCATCCCCTGATGTGGATGGCCTGCCACAAGACTCACTGCAGCATGTTTTTCTTGCACTGAGTCCAAAACCAGGGACAGTACTCCAGATGCAATCTCACAAGTGCCAGATAGAGGGGAACAATCACTTCTTTTCACATCTGGGCTACACTTGCTGATACATCCTAGGATATACCTGACTTTCTTTGCAGATGCTTCTTTGATTGCACATTAACTCTCTGTCTCAGGTTTGCTCCTCTGTTCACTTCCCTTCCCACAGCCAGAGCAGAACTGCTCTGCTCTGGACCTGACTCCTCATGTTGGGATGGTAACTTGAAATTTTGTCTGTACTGGTGAGAAGCATGAAACTGACTCTGAGCTGGAAGGAGAAAAAGAATATACTGTAAAAGTGGTGTGTGTCTTGAGTTCATACATTTTAGTAGCCGCTGGAGTTAAGACTTAGTCCCCAGTTTCTTCTTGTGAAGGTCTTCTGTGGCCTCCCTGTGGATCAAGATGGGTAAGCCAATGGTTATTTTTGAAAAATATGCTCCTGTCCCTTATTGACTCTGTGTGTGAGATCCTTTCTGGTGCACGGAGACTATATGATCTCATACACATAATTTCCACGAGGCTATTTCATATAGTGGATGCAGTAGAGCATATGTAGAGATAAACCTGTGTAAAACTTATGGTAGTTAATGGTCTTTTTCTAGATGAGCACTGATGACAGTGACCTTAGTCTCCACTGACCTCTCTGACACAGATGCTAACGACCCATTTTCCCTCTGTCATACAGCTCTAACAATCTGTTCCCTGCTGGTACCTGGCTGTGCTCCACTGGTGCTGATCACACACTTTCTCTCAAGTCGTTTAATCAAGAAAAAGAACAGATTAAACCAGGAGCATCCAACTATAAGGTAACATATATGTCCACAAAATTGTGTTCTTGATTTTAAGATTGATTGACTTTCTGCTATCATATCCTGAAAAAAACAAGTCCTCCAACTTCAGCAGTCTTACGATTCAGTTCTCAGTTTAAAGGTCAGAATATGTGGCTGTCTTTCACCCACCAATAAAGTCTTTTTTAACGAAGTAATGTTTAAGCAGCTCCTGAAGTGGAAAAAAATTCCCATTTAGGTGCCTATCCAACTCAACACAGAGCCATTCCTAAAGATTCAGGCTTGAATATTTACTTAAAAAACTCTCTCTGTTCCTCATGCCCCAGTTGGTAAGGGTACAAAGATAAATTTCCAGTCATGGCTGGAACAACTTATATTTCCAGGCGTTCTTCTACCAGCTCAAATGCAGAAATACAGACTCTGTATGTGAAGGTTCAACAAAGTGACTCCTTTTGTCCTAAGTATACGGTGACAGCAGTTTAATGTTTGAATTATTTAATTAATTTTATATGAAATATCACAATACTAGAGAATAAGTACTTTTAAACCCACTTGACAATATGACTTTTTAATACTGAAGTTGCACAGTGACACCTATAATCACTTACATGGTAGCAGCAAAATTATTGAGTAATCTTTTTATCAAGGAGATATTAATGATCTCATTGAAAACAAATTTAATTTTAAAAGACAGCCCAGTTATATCGCAAGTGAAATCATTTATATGACAAATTTCTTATGGATAATTTATTCTTTAAAGAATAAAAATGCTTGAAAATATGGGATTTATCATAAAAAAATAACCTCCACATTTTTCTATACCACATATTTAAGTACCTCCACATATTTCTGTGTATTTCTGAAATAAGTTTCCTTCCTAATGACAGAACATTTAACTCTATGAAAAATGACAAAGATTACATGGTACTCCTGTTCCTGGAAATTTGTTGAATTCTGTAGATATAATAACCAAAATAAAATATGCTGATATTGTGTAGTATGAATTATTAAGGTTCAAGTAAGGTTTTTTCTCAATTACAATGAAAAAATTTACTAAGATCAGTCTGATTTTCAGTGTTGTGGGGAATTGCTGTCACCCCGTGTCTATATAGTTTTTATTCCGTTTGTAGAAGATAAGCTGATTTCTTTCATGTGTCTAATACACACAGAGCTATTTTGGATGCTGCTAAAACTACAGTGTCTCTCTTTTGCATGCAAACCACAGGTAATTCATCAAATTTTGTCTTTACCTATTGAAGCGGTAATTTTTGGATAAGTACTGTCCAAAAATTTATTCACTGCAAATATGAAAGCAGGTTACTGATGGTAAATTTTTCTTTTCTTAAATCATGAGAGCTCCTTATACTGCATCTTGTAGCTGTGGTCCATCTCATCATAAATCTAGAGTATCCTGTAAATAAAAGTAAGGTCTCTTCACCCTTTTATACCTGTGAGCTTTGCTGAGATTTATGAGAAGTTAAAACAGATATGTCCAGATTCAATATCTGATCATTCTCTGACTCTGAGGTATTTAGTAGGTCTCTCAATGTCTTTCAGAGTTACTTAGTGTCATCCCCACAGCAGCTCTCCACAAGCAACCAGAAGTGTCCACTTCATGCAAGCTAAAAGATGACACAATGAGAATCAACTGTTTGGCCATTGCTGACCCATTTCTTAGACATTTTGCCCTGACAGAGGCATTTCAGTGCATCCTCCAGTTGCCTGGTGCACAAGGTCAGAAACTTTACGTTAGTGCTTCACCTTACCAAGGAGAAAGAACTGGTCCTTGGACTTAGCAGAGTTCTGTCAATGTCCAAATAAATCATTTGTACTGACATCACAAGGGAATGTCTCCAAATGATATAAATGTAACAACAGTCTATGGTTTTCTGATTATAGTCAGCAGACATTAACTGTTAGAATCCTAATCCACTCCAGATGACCAGCATATAAATAAAATAAATAAAATCTAACTGTGATGAGATTAAATGAAGTTGAATTAAATTATAAAATAGACTAAAAAAAAAAAAGAAAAAAAAGATATCCAGAGTCTTACTGGTGTTCCTGCAGATAAGGTACTTTGGGTTTTTTCTGCAGGACTGAGATTGCTGGAACTCTTAATTCATATAAAAATGCTGAAGATAATCTGTATTCTGAAGCATGATGTGACCTTTTAACTGAGACCATGTTTGATGATTTTATTTTAATCTTCAAGACAATTTAGTTTTACAACAGTAGCCATACAGTGAGACCAGTCAGCTGGTCTCTGAATTTATTCAACATGATCTTTTTAACCATCTGGAGAAGTTCAGGTTTTATTTCATTTCTCTCTGCTAATGGGACTTCCTTTAGTGTATGAACTTTTGGCAGGATACCAGTGACTATATCCATGTGGTACATTCTGTCCAGACTGCTTGGTAGCCTGTTAATCATCTCATATAATTGTTAAAGACTAGCCTATGAATCCTCTTCAGAAATGATGTATACGTTCATTTGCTTATCTGCACTTGCAGACTGCCCTTAAGTCAGGCTTAAGGTATGTGTATAGTGGGTCTCCACAGGGAATTTAATTTAATCACTGAAGTTCAGGGCTGACTTTGTAAAAGAATTATTTATGACTGTCATACGTGCACTCCTAGGAAAGTTAAAAGATCTAAAATCTAAAATTCTGTGCAATTGTCAATACAAACACACGTATCTGGTGTATTTGTGCTATTTCAGTTAAAAATGACAAGTGCATAACTTTTAAAATATTTATTGCAGGTTTTAGCTAATGTGTTTAAATTACACTAATTACAGTCATCTCTTATTGGGTCTTAACACTGTGTTGCAGCTGGCATGACCTAATAGCATAACTAACAATTTATTATGTATCGTAGTTGAGCTTGGATTTAAAGTAGCTTATAGTATTAGTAGAGTTATAAAACTGGGGGTTTGCTGGGACATAAATCTGTATTTTATGGATAAGAGATGTATCTATTCCCTTTATGATGTACTAAAATATTTAGAGTAGAACTCATGAATATGTTTATGACATTCAAAAATTTACTAGCCAACATTTATTCCTGTGTGAAATTTGTATTTGATAATGAAAATGTAAGAAAAGGTGCAGGCATTAGTGGATTTACACAATGGAATTGCTAGGGCAGGTTTCTTATGTGCCACCATGACATTTTAGATATAATAAAAAATCATAGTTATTGTTGTAAATTTCTTTTGAAGTGATTTCTATTGGCAATGTTTGGAAGCTGACCTTTGCCTGCATGACACTTTCAACAAGAAATGTCATGAAAGTATACAAATTATTTTTACAGCAAATTAATAATTTATAAAATTTATGTTGGATCATTTAAGGAAACCCAAATATTACATAAACATCTTGCTATAACAGAGGTATTTGACACTTTGGAGCACTACTGAAAATGAGTTTGATTTCTTTCACATCATAAAGGAATATAAGTAGCAAGAGCCAAATGGTGCCACTTAACTTATTTTAATTTGCTTCTCACTTTATGAATGCACGTACTTAGTATAATGGAACAATTGAGGAGTAAGATGCTGTTCAGCATGAAGCATCAGGACGTGCTTCTAGGAATGTCATCCTTATGACGAGAGCCCTGACTACATCAAACATCTTGAGAACTTGGCTCATGAAAATATTTCTGTGAATTCACTTTAGAAAAAAACTCAGGTAAAATGGATCCAAGCAAGGCAGTCAGGAAGGGTCTAATTCCATATCTGTCCTTGCACTTACTTCCAAGTCTGACAGCTTTTCTAGGAAAGTTTTTCCAGAGGTGGAAGTAGAGGGTCTAATTCTGGGCCAGAAAGATTTAGTGTCTGGGATTCATTTTTTTCTTGCTGTGGATACTATAGACCTCTTCAACCAAGTGACTCATCCTATCCTCCATTCATAGCTGGTGGAAAAAATGGACACTTTTAGGGCACATTTCATCTTTTTTTGAAATAGGCAACTAAAATAACTCAAATGAATCTCACCCTGAAAACACGTATTGCTATCTGCTGAGTACAAAATTGACCTAAGCTCAGTTGTAGACATTTGCATTTAGGTGAGCTGAATCTCACCCCTCATGTTTATTTAATGCAAGAAAAATTAATGAAGGCTTAGTACAAAACCTCCTGGGTCACATAGCATTTTGTTTCACAAAACAGTGGAATTATCCAGTGCAATGTTGTGTTAGAAAATAAAATAGGCTTTTTAAAATATGTTAATAGTAAGGTCAAAGGAAAATATTGGACACATACTTGACAAAGATAGTCACTTGACAAATAGGATTATGAAAAAGAGATATTCAATGTATTTATTGCCTTAGCATTTAATATTGTTAGACCATGGGCTGCCCCGTGCTCTGAGCTGAAGAATCACAACTGCAAGAACTTTGACTTTCCATTTGTGGACACTTAAATTATAAGGAACCAGCTGTATTATATGAATATTCATAAGTCTATAGGACTTGATGAGATTCATCCCAGACTACTGAAGGAGTTAGTAGATGTTATGGCAGCACCCCTCTCAATTATCTACCAAACATCTTGGGAATCTGGGGATGTCCCTGCTGACTGGAAGCTAGCCAATGTTATTCCAATTTACAAGAAGGGCATGAGGGAATCATAAAATGGTTTGGGTTGGAAGGGACCTTAAAGATAATCTATGTCCACCCCCCCTGCCATGGGGACCAGGTTGCACAAAGCCTCATCCAACCTAGCCTTGAACACTGCCAGGGATGGGGCATCCACAGCTTCTCTGAGCAAGTGTTCCAGTGCCTCACCACCCTCACAGTAAAGAATTTCTTCCTAATGTCTAACCTAAATCTACCCTCTTTCCTCTCAAAACCATTATTCCTTCTCCTGTCCCTATATAGCCTTGGAAAAAGTTCCTGGGAAGACGCAGAAAACTACAGTCCTGTTAGTCTAACCTCAGCTCCTCAAAATACGGCGGAGAAGATCATGCTGGGTGCTACTGAAAGGTATTTAAAGGACAATGCAATCATTAGGCACAGTCAACATGGGTTCACAAAGGGAAAGTTCTGTTTAATTATTTTTTTATCCTTCTACGATAAGGTGACAGGCCTAGTGGATGAAGGGGAGGCAGTGGATGTAGTTTTTCTGGATTTTAGTAAGACTTTTGATACTGTCCCTCACAGCACCTTTCTGGATAAGTTGTCCAGCTGTGGGATGAGTCAGTTTAGGGTGTGCCAGGCAAAGAAATGCCTGAAGGGCAGAGCTCAAAGGGTTGTATTGAATGGGACTACATCTAACTCGAAACCAGTCACCAGCAATGTTGCTCAGGCCTCAATTCTAGGGCCAGTTCTGTTCAATATATTCATCAATGATCTGGATACAGGAGTTGAATGCACTGCTAGAAAATTTGCTGATGATGCCGAATTGTGATTTGCTATTGCCTCTCTTAAGGGTCAAGTTGCCTTGCAGAAGAATCCAGATAGATTGGAGCATTGGGAGATGATTGCTGGAATGAAATTTTAAAAGACCAAATGACAGATTCTGCACCTAGGATGGAGTAAGGCCAGGCACAAGTATAAGATGGGAGAGGAGCGGCTGGAGAGCAGTCCTGCAGAGCAGGATCTGGGGGTGCTGGTTGACAGCAAGCCTAGTATGGGTCAGCAGTGTGCCCTGGCAGCCAAGAGGGCAAACCACATTCTGGGGTGCATCAAACACAGTATAACTAGCCAGTCAAAGGAGGTAATTATCCCACTATAATGAGCATTAGTGCGGCCTCACCTTGAGTACTGTGTACAGTTCTGAGCACCCAGTTTAAGAAGGATGTGATAGTCCTTGACTGTGTCCAGAGGAGGGCAACAAATCTGGTTAAAGGGTTGGAAGGAATGTTATGTGGGGAGCAGCTGAGGACTCTGGGTTTGTCTGTTTTGGAAGAAAGGAGGGTCCTTACTGCTCTCTACAGCTTCCTGAGGAGAGAAAGTGGAGAGGGAAGTGCTGATCTCCTCTCCCTGGTATCCAGTGATAGGACGCATGGGAATGCTTCAAAGGTGTGTGAAGGGAGGATCAGACCAGATATTAGGAAACATTTCTTTACTGAGAGGTTGGTCAAACTGCAACAGGCTTCCTAGATAGGTGATGGATGCCCCAAGCCTGTCAGCATTAAGAGGCATTAAGAGCCCTTAATAACACACTTTAACTTTTGGGCAGCCCTGAAGTGGTCACGCAGTTGCACCAGATTGTTGTAGGTTCCTTCCAACTGAAATTATTCTATTCTATTCTATTCTATTCTATTCTATTCTATTCTATTCTAAAATCTCCCAAGGTTCTACTTTGCAATACTTCTGTTTTAGGCATCCTTTTTTCTTCTGTTGGAAAGAAGTTCAATTGCTACATTGATTTAACTGTTAGGTAAATATGATTAGGTAGTGTTCATTTTTAGGAAATATGTCTCCTTCATGCTTTCTCTTCTTTACTTCAGTGCACAAGTCCTGTTTTACTGCATTTAAATAATCTTTCACACATCTCTGTTATTTTCTTTATAGTATTGATATGACTGTTCAATAGTCAGAATGAAATCTGTTCCTGAAAGTGAAAATGGCACTTATTTGGCTTAGCACAGCAATCAGAAAGTTCATGTGCAGCTAGTTCTTTATTTTTTAGTATTTATAGATGGTAGAATTATAAGATCATTTATTCTAATTGAGCTTTTGAAAAATTGCTGATTGTGGCATTCCTGATGAGGAATAAACCCATTATAGAAATGGTTTAAGCCTAACACCAGTGATCATAAACCTGTCTCCTTTGGATTTACTGCTTAGTAAATATTAAGAATTTTCCTCAAATTTTAATTTTATAGACCAAGTAATGGAGAAAAAGTCAAGGCAAATTCAGGCTGGATATACAATATTGCACTATTAGCAAAATACCACATAACTGAAATGAAAACAGGTATGCAGAGTCTGTCACCTTTGTTTGCAGAAATACATAATAATAAGTAGCTCTACTTCCCAGAAAGAGTGGGAGATTCTGGAACTAGGATAATTTATGCCTTTTATTTTGAATTTCATACAGTTGAAGGAAAGTTAAAATTCTTTATCTTGGTTTAGCTCAACACATATCCAGTACCATTAGGGTGTCCACTCTAACTCCAAAAGAGATATCAGAGTCTCTGTTTTCACATTTTAGAAATCCTTCCACCTGATGCATCAAATATTTCAAGTGGATGAAACCAAACAACTCCTGCAAAGCAGAATAAACAAACAGATGGACAACAAGGGACAGAAACACCTGGTTAGCAGTAGGGGAAACACTTTCCAGTAAACAACCACACCATCCCTGACCTCTCAGTACTGGTATCCAAGGAAGAACAGTAAACTCAAAACAACTTAAACCTCAGAAGAGGCTATGAGCTATAGTTCTTTATTCCACTGGACACCATAAATATTTGATTTAGCATAAACACTGGTTTCATGGCACCTTTTTATTTGTGCTGCTTCCAGCTGTAGAAGGTAATGATGTGTGCCTGTGTCTCTTTCACAGTGATCCAGAAATAGCTTCTTTCCTTTCCCCTTCCATCTCGTAGATACCACACACCTATTTTTCTTCTTGGATTGTCTTATTTACATAACTAAGTTAAATTGAGAGTAACTATTCCCAGCCTATACTTAGCTTGAACTATATTGCTTCTACGCCTGACCTACATCTGGAGGGTTTATGTGCCTGAAACATTGTCTTTTTCCTTCCAGCTTCAACCATGGGTCTAGCAAAGGATACTGCTAACTCTATACAGCTTGTTCATTCTCTGAATCTAAAGACATCATTGTTAACACTACTATTGTAAAAGTAGTTATTCCACATTTTTTGAGTGGAAATAAAATATTAAAAAAATCAGAGAGATTGTTATGGTGGATTTTGTGGCAAAGTGGGTTCCTGTTGAAGTGCTTTGTTTGATGTTGATGTGTATGACATTTCATTTTTGGAACACTACAAATAGAAGCTAAAGGTTGCTCAAAACAGCTTTCAGTGTTCTCTGCTCTTAGCAATCCACTCCAGGATTATAATCAAGCATGTATTTATAAAGAACCAAGGTTACAGTAGAATGATTTGGCATTTATAAGCAAGCCTCTTGTTTGCTGAATTTTATGTGTATATGTGAACACCCACAGAGTTTACACAGAGGATATAATTTCCAGAGGTGATTTTTGGCCTGTGTAGAATGGGAATTAATTTTGTATGGTAACTGCCTTTTCCCAGCAGCTAGCATTTCCACAGCTGGTTGCTGTTTCACTCACCCATAGTTTCACATCACATACTATAATTTCAGCAGCTTTCTTTCACATCCCCAAAGAAAGAAAATATTTATCCACAACAAATCAAAGGAAGTGAAAAAATGCCAGTGAAAGCCCACTGTTTTCTTTTGTGATTGGAGAAACCTCTCACCTTTGCTTTTTGGACTTTGTTGACTCAAAGTCATGGTTTTAAGACTTCAAGGATCAAGAATTTTGAGTTCTGTTCATTTTGACAAATAATATCAGAAGTAAATACTTTATTACATTAAATGACATAACTGTTTTATTATATACTTTTAAAATAATTGGTTTTGGTAAAGTATTGTTATGGTTTTACTTCTTTGTTTATCAGTACTTTTTAGGAATATCTGTAAGTGAAATAGCAGAGTACTGCCTCTCCAGGAGAAGCATCATGAAAAAATGACGTTATTTCAACAGAGGAAATGAGATTAGGAAGAGTTTGAGAAAGCATTTTTGAGGTAAAACTCAAATGTCCACAAAAAGAAGGTACTTGCTACCTCCTGCTGTTTAATCCTACAGAAAAAAACCCTTATGATAGTTTTTATAAACATTTTTGAAGGACTGAAATGATTGACAGTTGTAGTAATGCTTGAAGAAGTTCTGAATGATAAATCAGAGTGAGGGAATTTAAAGCTTTTCTTCATTCTAATTAACTGATGGTAATGATAGATATAAGCTCAAGGCAATGACATTGTCCCTTCAGGCAAGGACAGTTGTCTTGTTTGTTCCAGTATAGGTAAAGATCTGATTTGCCTGTTTACCATAGTAGAATTGACATGAACTTTAATCATTCAGTTGATGAATGAAGAGATGCAAAGCTATGAGATGCATCATTTGTTTTAAAAATTAGTAAATGTTATAGGAATTGAAAATTGTATTAAACAGCCCATCATGCTTTCCAAACCATTTTGATCACCCAGAAAGTGAGGATAACTTATGGATTACTCTAATGTATTATATAGGGGCACAGACAGAAAAGCACTTGTGAAACCTAAGGTGTCAGTCCAAGGAGTCTCTGGCTCCTTCTCTTAAAAATTATTCCCTCTGCAATAGTCAGCTGTAAAGGTTTTGTGCTTGTGCTTCAGGTGTGTCGATACAGCATTCTGCAGCTTAACTTAAGTGACATGCAGAGATGGTTTTAAGATAGATGACAGATTCTGCAACCTGTGGCTAAGGCACAAGCAGGCACTTTGTTCTGTCTGCCCTCCTAGGGGAGCAGTAAGTTCCATCAGCAGGAAGGAGTAGGCAGTCAGGGATAGGGATTTCTGGAAGATTGGTTAGATCTTCAATGGTAATCCCTTATTTTCCATCATGTAGCACGTAAGACTACTTATGTCGGCAAGGCCTACCTTCCAAGGAAGAAAGGATGAAAGGGACAAAATGAAATTTGAGCAGAATATTAAAGACACATGAAGAGCTGTGTTTACAGCTCTTTTAGTATCCACTTCTCCTAAGAGTTGCCATTAGCATGAAGTATTTTGAGAATATCTTTTGTATGATAGTGACTATCACTGGTAATAACTTCCATTGGTGTCTATGCTTTGGGTGGCCCAGATTAACACCACTGCCATTAAACATTTCACAGTCTATAGCTCCTGTGATGAGAGAGTGTAGTGGGTCTGGCTGGGATGGGGTTAACTTTCTTCACAGCAGGCTGTATGATGCTGTTTTGGATCTGTGACTAAACAGCATTGATATAGACCAATGTTTTTGCTATTGCTGAGCAATTGCCTCAAAGTTTTCTCTGTTTAGCACTTGGGGTGGGAGTGGACAGAGACTGGGAGGGGACACAGTCAGGACAGCTGACCCAAATTGATCAAAGGTATATTCCAAGCCATATAACGTTATTCTCAGAAGCAAAAATCTTGAGAGTTGTTTTTTCCAAACGCACCATTGCTCAGAGACAAGCTGAGCATTGATCTGCTTGTGGGACATGATGAGTGATTGCCTTTGCATCACTCTCCTCCTTTCTCCTCTCTCTTTCTTTCACTTATTAAACTGTCTTTAGCTCAACTTGAGCTTTTCTCAAGTTTGCTCTTCTTATTCTCACTCATCATCTGTGGGGGGGACTAAGCAAGCAGCTGGGGGGTGCTTAGTTGCTGGCTGGGGCCAGCCCACCACAGCCAGTCATTACAAAGTTTGAATGCCAGCTCACATGCTGGCAGAGAGCACAGCACAGCTCTTAGGTCTATCCTGATATTAGCCTCGTGACAAACATACAAACCAGAATATGCAACTGACTCCAAAGATCTCTACAAACACCTCCTACTCTTTGATGGAAACCTTTCATTTTTAACTAAATGAATTTCTAGAATATTGTTAAAGTCTAGACTGCACTAGCTGTAAATACTTTTAACTAATTCCTTTTTAAAAAAATTATTTAGTACTTTTCCACTTATATCAGCAGTGGTTTTGACTGTCAATATTTGGTTTTAACATTTCTGCTAGAAGTATAATATTAACAAAGGTTCATTGATTTGTATTACTCCAGCTTTTTATCCTGGTTATTTATAGGACACTTCAGACTACTAACTTTTTTTCCATGTCTCAAAGTTTCGGAACTCAGTGTTTTGTCGATCTTTACTTTTAGATTCAGGAATGCAACCTTACTGTCACTTAGCTGCTGATTCCTAACACCAAAGTTTATTTTGCACAAGTGGAAATTAATCAGTCTATGCTTTAACTTATAAAGCCAGTACAAATTGTATCATATTTTGTTCTATTCGTCTAATGGTTCCATTTCAGTGTATCTAATCCTATCACATCATTTTCAGACTTAGGTCCCTGCTTTACATCCATTTTATCTGTACAGAAAAAAATGTTTTGAAGTTTTTTGTAACCACAGCAAGTAAGGTTAAGATCACAGTCTAAATTTTACCTGTCCCTGTAATATATCTTCCTCAGCTCAGAATATGTTACTTCATAATGTGTTCTAGTCCCTGTCATGGGAAATTGAAGTCTACCTGTTAGCCTCGTAATCCTTCTGTTGATGAGACAGATTCACCATACTTCCCCATCTTAGCTATGCCATTTCCTTAATCTTCATTTTCTCAGAGGAGAAAAGTTGTACTTTCAGGATTATGTTCTCCATCTCATAATGCTGTATTCTGAAGTTTTCTCCAGTCTCAAAATTACAAGTCATTTTCCCCTAACATTTACTTAGTACCATCTTTCATAGTTCAGTTTCTCAAATTCCCTTGTATGTTTCATATTTTATTCCAGTATCACTAGAAAGGATCAACAGACATTTAATATTTTTTCTCATATTATTTCTCTTTTCTCTTTCAGATTTTGTGATTCTACACTTGAATTTTCCACATTAATATTCTCCCCCACTCTCTGCTTCTACTCCAAAGATTTGAAAACAGCGCCATCCCTTTTTTTGCCTGCCAGAAAGTAACTACAAAAATAAATTTCAGGGAAGTGAAAAAGAAAGGTAAGAAAAAGCATCATACATATTAATAATCCTGAAACAATACACTACTAACAACCTACTATTATTCCTTTACATCTAAAGAAAATATAGAATGTGAGCCTGAGAAACTGCAAAAGTGAAATTGAAAATTACACAAATGCTCTCTGGAAGAAGAGAGTTCAAGGAAATATTTCAAAAGAAAAAAAAAAAAAAGAAAGAAAAAGAAAAGGACATACACACACACCCAAGAATGCAAAGTTAGAAGCACTCCACAGTGGTAAGTGGAATATACCTATAAAAGGGTAGCATATACATCAGCCCTTAAATGATAGGTGTTCAGGGTTGCTTAGCCTATAAGAAGCCATTATATACCTGTGCAGGGATCCTTATTTTCATCTACTCATAGGAAAAAAGGGATAATGAAAAATTTAGGGGAATACAGCAGGAAAAGGTATTATTCACAGAGCTAGCCCAAAAGCCAAATGCCAGCACCTCATATAGGCCAAGCCATTGTACACTTAGGCTATGAAACACTATGGCGTGTCACTCAACAAGAAATTCCAGTGGATAAAGAGTATGTGTAGAAATAAATGTGCTCTCAGTGTGGGTGAGAGTATTGCAGGCTGGTCCGTGGTGTGTTGGAATCTATTTGGAACATATTGAGGACACCACCTGTTCATACTACTCAGAAGTTTAGCTAATAACTATAGTCAATATTATCAGAGTAAGTTTTAATGAAAAGTGTGAGGAATCAAATCCCTCTTTGCTTGCAGGCATCTTGTATGGTCTGTTGGGTGATGCAGTGACACTGGAATTTCTGCCTGGTAAAAGTCACCATGGTCAGGGCCTCAGTACAACACAATCTGAAATCAAATAGGTTCGCTGATTTATCTGCAAAACCTATTAGATTAGAATCAATGTGAGATAAAAGCCTAGCAGGATACAGTGGATCTGCAGCTCATCATAGAACTAGATGTGATTCTGCATTCCTTGACACTACATGACTACCAAATCACACTCAAAAAAACCTGTCTATGTTTGTTTCAGCAGTTATTTTGATAAAATAATGAGTGACACAATAAAGGCTTGGCTTCCATAATAACAAATAATAGTGTTGAGCACCCTGATCATACTAACCACCACTTGTGCTGTAAAAAGCTGTATTTACCTGATTTTAGCTGGATTATATTTAAACTTCATATATTTCTTTAATTTCATCAAATCAGATTTGGGAGTAGCAAAATAGAACAAAAACCCCTTCTTGCAAGAGCTCTGTTGTAACCAGCAAGGATGAAGCACCACAAGAGGTTTTGGAGACCACACCTCAGTTGCCTCCAGTTCAATCCCAGAAGAGCTACAAAGTTTGTGAAGGATGAAAATTCTGTGTACATATTCATGAACCTTTTAGGTCCAAGATAGTTCCATTTTCAGGACAAAATGCATTAAATACTCCAACAAAAGCTAGCTGGTTTAGAATTTGTAAAATCAATGTCATCTTTAATAATTCTGAATCAAACTATTATGTTTGCATGTATACTATTTTAATAACAGATGAATATAAATAAAAATTGCACAAAAGAGTGATATGGAGATATACCATATGACTGGATGCATCATGAGTATCCAAACCTGAAAAAATTATCACACCGTAGAAATCCATGTTTCTATGGTAAACATAACGTTTAATAAAAGAGATCCAGAGCTGTTTGTAAACTCATGCATTTTTTTCTCATGTCTATTTTTATGAAGAAATAGAGAGCATTCCCAACCAACCCATTAAAGTAAGCCCCCTAAGGCACTGCAAAACTAAATATTTTTGTACGCTTCATAGTCAGAGCTGTACAGAATGTGAAAATTTGCCTCAGGGCAGCAACACACATCACCAAATTCCCCTCCGTGAAAGCAGGTTGGAATTGTGCATTCTGGCCTACAGATAAAACAGAATGATTACTCCTCTATTCAGAACTGAAGCCATGTGCTTTTTTCCTTTTTTTAAAGGTGCATTCAAGATGTTGAGGTTGTTTTTTAAAATGATCAGCTAATGTCAGCATCAGTAATCTCATATCAAAAGATCTCTGTTTAGATCTGACAATGGAAAAGGAAAAATTGACGGACTTAATGCTTGTTGAATGATATGCAAAGAAATGCAGATCTTTGTTGTTATATTCCTACAGTCAGCTATAAAAACATGTCTGAAGAAGCTGCACTAGCTCCAGAAGCATCATACATATTAATTACACTGAATCAATAAGGACCTAATCCTGCTTTCCTTTAAGTAAATGGTAAAGCTCCCATAGATTTCAGTCACAGCTCAGTATGGGGTTTCTAAATACAATTAAGTGAAAGGGCTTTTAAAGTGAAGGCAAGATTAACTGTATGTCTTCCTATACAAAAAATGGGACTTTTTTTACAAATGATATGTAGAATTAAGCTTATAGAATTGTCAACAAGACAGAAAAGGAATTCTATATTTGTTGCAAAATACATGAACAAATTACATCTCTCTGAAAATAAAGAGGTTTTGTGGCTGGGACTGTTTTCTGGTTTCTTTATCAATGGATTTTCTCCCGTGTTCTGAAGTTCCTGCTCTTTACATTTTTATGGGTCTTAAATCACCTTGAGGTCTGTAAGCTATTCTTTGCCTAGTTTCAGGAAAGACACCACAGGAATGGAATCAGGTGATTCTACATAAAATGTGAACGAAATGTTACGTTTGATTTAGTGGTCTCTATTTGGAGAAGGGCTTCATAAGAAAACAGCCTGTAAATAATAATTTATTCTGACTCGTGAAGAATGTTGTCCCCATCTTCCTTTTCCTTCATGTTATCAGCCTGGAAAACACCGTAATGCTGAAAAAATAATTTCTCTTGGGCCTAAAGTCCCTTTTTTCCCCTTTTCTTTTTTAGGCTTTGGATCAGACTCTAGGAAGGGGATTATCATATTACATCTGTTTTGACAACAACCTTAGCTGATCGACTTAGGATGCTGCTCTAAGGCCATTTAATATAGCCCCAAAAAAACCCTTTAGTTTCTTTGAGGAGTCATATTAAGTCAGGCTATATATACACACATATGGGACATGGGAGGCATTAGACGACCTGACTTGGGTGTGCATACAGACATACATGGAGACTGTGGTCAAAAGGTTCATGTCTCCTCTGGCCCCACTTCAACTGACTTCCAATGACAAAAATTGTGGTACTTAGGCAGGACAGGAGTGCAAACACTTTCCAGAAGCTTTCCTTATTAAGATGACCTGGGAAGCAGGACTATGGGGCATACCATGCTATAAATCTGCTGTATTGGTTAGACACATTGTAAGAGCAAGTAAATTAAAGCTCTGCCTGACAAATAATTTCATCAACCCAAAAGTGTTCATAGAGAGATTAGCTTCCTATACTCAAAGGCCAAATGTCAGCTGTGAAAAGTACCCTTCACTCCTTTAAATACTACTAAATATCACTGGGCCCCCTAGGAAACCAGGAACTGAATCCATGTATTTCAAAAGCTTCAGATTGAAATCACACATTTCTGTTTGTGAGCTAGAATTGGAGCCACCTTGGTTGAGATCTATGTGATTATTAATACATAAATATATAAAAATTTATGGTATATAGCAAAGTAATCATTAAAATTGTTCATGTGCTGCTGGGAAGAGACTTGTTTAAATTTTGTGCTTTTGCTGCTAATTTTTGGGAAAAAAATCTGTCTCTAGAGATGTCAATGGACTAAAAAAGACTAAGCTCATGGACAGTTAAAGCAGATGTTTTTTAAGATAAAAGAAGGGATAATAAAAAGGATCAACCTAGATCAGCAAAAACATTATTCTATCCATGGGCTCTGTCTATGATAGTAGACAATAGCAGGTATCAGAGACAGGTATAACAACATGACAAGCAGTTGTGATACTTTCCCAATACAGCCTCTGGCAACTAAAGTGCAGGAATCCTAACCTCGAGGTGGCAGTTTTTACCTTGTTAGCTGGTGAGGAATTTTTTCTTCAATTAATTTGTTCAGCTACTTTCACAATCTGCAAAAAATGTTAGCATCCACAGTGTAGCATGTCAGAGTTCCACAGCTGTCTTTTATACAAATGTGTCCTGAATCAACTTAATAACATATAGGTTCTTTCTGGTTTATGAAAAAGCAGTTTAAAATCTCTGCTTAGCGTTGCTTAGCTTTTTCATGTCCCTTACGATTCTACAGGCTTTTCTCACTTTCTTTTTGTAACCATTTTTTCCAGGCTAAATGCTGTAATCCCTTTAGCCACTCCTCACACTGAAGCCAGTCTGTCTCTCTGACTACCCTTGCCATCCTTGTCTAGGGAAGCAGTAATGCAAACAGTACCCAAGATGCAAACACGCATTTTCTACAGTTGTGGAATGCCATTTTCTGGTTTATCTTCTGTTCATTTTTTGTGATTCCATTTGCTGGTCCCTGCTTAGCACTGTACGTTTCCATTGAAATACTCTAGTTCTTATTCCTAAATGGAAATATTTAGCTCATGGTCTAGTATTGTATCTAAATATTTAAGAGCTTTTCCACAATTTTAATGTTCATTTACACAGAATTCTATGTACTACTTTGATTCTCTAGTTACTCATTATCATGAGGTCCTTGTAAAACTCTCAGAAACTGGGTTTT
Organism: Falco rusticolus; assembly: GCF_015220075.1. Taxonomy (NCBI): domain Eukaryota; kingdom Metazoa; phylum Chordata; class Aves; order Falconiformes; family Falconidae; genus Falco; species Falco rusticolus. The sequence goes on along the minus strand of NC_051191.1, from coordinate 43,088,743 downwards.
CTAGTAACAGTAGCACTGCCAAACTGCCAACTGATCTTTCAGTTCCTTTACAAGGATATTTATAAATTCATGCCTTCATTCTTTTAGCTTTGATATATAATCAATCTGTAAATCAAGCATTAAATTTTATATTGAGTGAGTGCTGGGTTTAATGTTAACTACGGATTTGATAATTTTTCAGCATCCCGTGTTTAAGGACTGGAGGCTTCTGCAGTTTCCTTATTTGCAGGTCTGCCACATCAGCTTCTTAGTAAATTATTAGTAACTTCTAAGTTCATTAGCCTAACTTTATCCCTATTTAACACAGATTAAAGTCTTCAAAGTAAGGTTCTTTATATGCTTGTCAGAAAATGACCATCTGAAATTTATATTCTTAAAAATTCAATCAGAAACACAGCCATATCTGAGGTGCACTTATCATTTTGCAGAATAAAATGGTAAGTTAAAGTAATGCCTGGATTCTAATGCTTGTGGTTAGCATTCCAAAATCAGCTTGGAAGAAGAGGAAATGCAGAAGAAATGCTGTGATTATTTCCAATGGCTTGTAACTCATTAACCCTATTGGTCCTTTTCTAAGTCCATGAACAGAGAAAATGAGAAGAGAAAAAATATCTTTAATTCTTAATGCCTCTAGTGTTGTGCCTTCCGAGCACACAAGTAATGGGAATTAGTGTGTGCACTGAATGCAGTCCAGACTCCTGGGTAATGAGTAATTAGTACTAAGCTATACTACATTAAGGACCATTAGGAGATAATACTTCTCCTTAGCCTAGTTTTACTGGGCCATTTCTTTCAGATTAATTTGTTCTGTTCTCAGGAAAAAAAAAAATCAATTAAAGATGATAGAATAGATAAAAAAAACCCAACAAAACAGTAGGCACAAATGACTTTTTTATTTTCCTGTGGTAGTTCCCTTAAAGCCAGCACCAGTGGGAAGTGGAAAGCCTGTGCAGCTAGAAGGGTTAGTGGAAGGGGGAAGGGAGAGCAAAAGAAGGTGGTTGCCTGACTGGTTGCTGCCTTCACACGTTGTTAACAAAGCTGCATGAAGAGACTGAGAAAGATGTTCTAAACTGAGTGGGTATCTCTTCTCATGAAAGAAGTTGGAAAAGGACTATGATGCCGTGACTCACCATTTCTTCTCATCACCCCACAGCCACTAGCCACTTCTTTTAGAATTGTGAAAAATCCACAATACAGTGAGATAATTAATGTTAAAATCAGCTATGAGCTACATGATTGTATTATGGGGACACATTTTATTTTAATCTCTCAAATTTGTTGCAAATCTCTTTGGGCTGTTGTGGCTTCTTTTTTGAGTCGTCTATGCCTGAAGCTTCCCAGGTTCTAAAACAGCAATAAACTCTCCTGGTCTTGTGTAACTCTGGACAGATGGTAAATGCTGTAGTGCCTTTCAGTTGAATATCAAAGCATGAACAGCAGTTGTGATTATTATTTTCTAGTGATGGTGTCATCCTAAAGATTCTTCAGTTGCTATCAGGGGATAAACTGATGTACACGGTCAAAGTAATTCACAAGTTGACAAGCACTATCTCTCTTTAACCTTGCCCCCAGTGAACAGCCAGACAATTCATATGAGGACCTTTAAGACCAGAAAAATCTGGTTTAACATGCTATGCAACCTGCGCATCAAACAAGTGAAGTGTTTGTGCTAGTGCCAATGTGCCACTTAAGCTAGCCAATACGCACTGGTATGCTTCCTTTTGGAACAAGAAACTGCCCTAGACCCACTGAGATCTTCATTTTGGGTAAATATAAAACATTTAAGAATCTTAATTGGGTACTCTAAATTTATCCATTATACATATGGTTGCTTTTCACTGAGCTGTAAATTTAGATTTTAATTTCTTTCCCCTTAAATATGTCTGGTTTGATATCTACTGGAACTAGGTTGAATACTTTTCTTCCAGTATCTAAATTTCTGAGTATATATGTATCTATATACTGTACATTTCCATGAACTGTATTTATCCATACAAGTTTATCAGTTCCACAACTGGGAATTACAGACAAGACAGTAAAAAAAAAAATTACGTTACACTGCAAATGTGCTTTTTTTGAACAATTAGAGGATTCTGAGTAATCAAAGAAGAATAGAAAAGTGTGAGAAGGCAGGTTAATATTTTCACATATGCCCGAGTAATTCAAAAGCTAAGGCTTACTTTCAAGAGTGGATAAACAGGATACTGAAGCTTCCAAGAGTATTTTTATTGTCACTGTAATTAGTGGAATGGAGAAAAAAGATAAATGACTAGTCCCAGTATATACCATTCACACAAACTAATGTGAAACTTCATAAAAAAAAAACAAAAAAACCCAACTTTCTGTGTTACTTTGCAATGTCATCTTTTTATTCATTTAGATGTGAAAAACAGAACATTGACTTTAGCTGCATGTTCTACCTACTTACAATAAAAAGTAGAACCTAGAATAAAAATAAAAGAGCTAAAAGTTCTTTTGATACAGGTTTTACACACCACGCTTTCTTTTAATGTAGATTTTTGCTTCCCCTAGTGTGGCTTTACTAAACAAATTCACTCCAGGTGTCTTACGAGAGCAGAGTGGGAGGATCACCTCCCTTAACCTTCATGCTTCTTCTGATGCAGCCCAGGGTATGGTTGGCTTTCTGGGCTGCAAGCACACATGGCTGGGTCATGTTGAGCTTCTCAACCATCAACACCTCCAAGTCTTTCTCTTCAGGGCTGCTCTCAATCCATTCTCTACCTGGCCTGTAATTGTGCTTTGGATTGCTCAACCCAGGTGCGGGACCTTGCATTTGGCCTTGTGGAACTTCATGAGTTTTGCACAGGCCCACTGCTCAAGCCTGTCAAGATCCCTCTGGAGGGCATCCCTTCCCTCCAGCATGTCAAGTGCACCACAGAGCTGAGTGTCATCAGCAGACTTGTGGAGGGTGTGCTCAGTCCCACTGCCTGTGTCACCAACAAGGATGTTTAACAGTGCCAGTCCCAGTACCTAGCCCTGATGAATGCCACTTGTCACTGGTCTCCACTTGGACCATTGACCTCCAGCCAATTCCTTATCCATCGAGTGGTCCATCTGTCAAATCCATGCCTCTCCTGTTTAGAGACACAGACAACAGGCAATTCTGTGTTCTCACTTTTTCTTTGTGGCATCTGAAAGGATCTCACATTTTCAGGTTCAATTCTCAACGAATTTGGAAGTGTATATTCTTCTGGAACTCTGCTGACAGATTTCATGCTCCCCTGTCACCTGAGAATGTAAAAGACTTACACAATACAAACTAAAATATGACTTCCTACTTTTTTTATACTTTTCTTTATGCCAGGTAAGTCAGTGGAAGCATATGCAAAACATTCCTGTGGACTAAACAGAAGTTCTTGTTGAAATGAAAGGTTAATGGCTTAGTACCTATTACTTTTCTTAATCTTTTTAAACAAAATTATCTGGAAATACTAACACCACTTCTTCAGAAAATGAATGTTCATTCTTTACTCTTATTCTTTTTGGCCTGTATTTTCTTTTTATCATGGTAGCACACTAGCATGAAAAAGGCTACCAATGACATAAGTCTGTGATCCATGCCACAAAGAAACAACCTATAATCGATTTTATTTATGCCAGATTTTGGCGAGTCACTTTGCAGACTTAATGTAAACCACTGAAAAAGTTACACTTCTCAAGCAATATTGTTTATTGGCTCTTTTAACCCTCATATTACTATTTACAAAATTATTGATCTCAGAGACTTTTCACACCTTTTGTTATTTTTCTTACATTTCAGAGTTCTGTATTCTGTAAAGAAAGAATGGAATAATACTATGAATGGCATAATAATGGAATAATATGTGTTTTGCAATACATATCATCATGTATCATGAGATATTTATTGAGAATTACTAACAGAAGAAGGATAAATTTTGGCACTACTATCTGATATTGTCATGGTTAAACCTAGTCTCAACAATACCTGGGAAATATCTGTTGATTTGCTAGGCCTGACATTTTAGGGATATGTGGCTCTAATTCTTCATCTAACATTTCTTCCAGACTGTAATTATAACCACTGTACCATGTACTTTAGTTGTCAAGTAGAAAAAGCACTGGAGCTTGTATTGTCTTCCTTTTATATAGCAGCTGTACCTCTGCAAGGTGGGATTTAGTTATTATGATAATAATTAAAAGTCTTATGAAAAGTTACTACAATAAGACAGAAATGTTGCATGCCAACTTCGTTCAGAATAAAGCGAAGTTAAGGGATTAGGAACTGAATTCAGTAAACATTATCTTTGTTTTGTAGCCTAAATGCTCTTCTCAAAAAGAGAACTTACATATGGTTACTGCATAATACATGTTCTCTACACAGAGAAGTAGAAAAGGTAAATAATAAAAGTTTCTATTCTTAATTACGTGATCTAATTAAAAAATTGTGTATACCTAAATATGGACATACCAAAGACTTATTTTAAACAGACTTGAAAGAGAGAAGCTCAAGAAGCAAAATCCTTTTATTTATTTCTGGGCTCTTCACCGCCTTAGTGCCTTTAGTCTGTGGTTGTTGTACTACAGGCCGCAGTGGCAGCAAGGTAGCCTCTAACAGCTTCTGCCAGTTATGGAATTGTATGGCTGAGGTTTAAAGCATTGAAAAAAAAAAATACTAACTGTTTGGAAAAGTAGTTATTGCACATGCACTGTGCTTCTTCATGACTGAGACTCTAAGGCTGTATCTGCTCTGCAAAGTGGAAAGCACAAGAGGCTTTATGATCAGTTTCCTTCCTTTCCCCTTTTTGTTTTCTAGCTTCTTAGTCTGTTTATCTTCGGGGCAGAAACCATCCGTGCTCTGCTAAGGCAAAGAATATTGCACTTGTGGACTGAGCTTTGTCCTTCAGTGACACTTAAAAACCAAAATGAAAAGTTTTCCTAAAAGACATGCTCCCACACAAAAAGGAATTCTCTCAGAGGAACACAGAGGCCTTATTACATGACACCAACTGATTGCAGCAGTTCTGCTAACACCCCACCCAATTCACAAAAGTAAAACTGAGGCAGTTTCTGCCACAAAATGATGCAATGGAGCCTGGAAGGTTTTCAAAACTGTCTACAAGGGATCTTTTCAGATGATTAAAATGGGTCAAAAAGACCCATTATAATCATCTAACTTAACGTCAGACAAAACATATAGCTTTTCTCACAGACATTTTGGGAGAACTTGCAGGTGATTAAGTATTCTTGCCGTCTGTAGTATCAGTGTGCTAAAGCAGTTTTGCTTTTGAGCACTACGGAAAGAGCTGGCACATTTTTAAGGCCTAATGTAAAGACCACTGGAGCCATGGAAAGCAAATGCAGGTGGCTACATCTGAGCTACCGATTTTGCTGCATTCACAGTTAACGGACGTAAATAGACACTCTGATGGCAGTTTATCTCATGCTAAAGTAGATATCTAAAAACAGTTATATGAATCACACTTGGAAGTGCCTCTTTCTTTTCATCAATTGTTAAAGCAGCTTAGGATGAATAGTTCAGATATACACATCCACACTATACACATGCAAAGTCAGATGAGATGAAATCTTCCCAGAAAATCTTTTTGCATACTGTTACCTGAATTTGGTTCAAACCTGGTTTTGCATTGTTACTGTTTTTGATATTGATAGGGCTTTGCAACACAACAAATGTTGCAATAATTCTCTATATACTGAAAATATAAAAGGTCACCTATAACTATAGGCATTGATGTTTTTTGCTTCAGATAATTTTTGAAACTAAAAAAATAATCACTTCCTTAATATGATCACACCAGTGAAGATAATGACCCTACAAATCTGTTTCAGTGAAGAACAGATAACAAATGCAAAGTATGCAATATGCATAAAACCTGCTGATTTGTAGCAAGTTACAACATAATAACTGATCTTTTACAGACTACAAAATATATGTGCTTATGATAGCAGTATACTTCGAAGCAATATTTAGTATCTTGCAAGAAGTAGAAATGAAACTGTAAAAGACTATAAATAAATCACAACTGCAGCATTTCATCTCTTCAGGTTATCTACACATTACTTCTCTAAACTGGAATGTTTTTAATTTCTTCAACATATTGACCATAAATGCTATGTGAGATTGATGATTTTACAGTCAATGGCCTACACCAAAGATAAAAAGCATGCTGATATGGCATTCTGCTCAAGAAATACTCCTTTTCATCTCCCTGGTGTTATCAAAAACTTGACTTGCTTTAAAAACTGATAGAATTAACTACAGTACTTCCTTTGTGTACTCACATCTTCATAATTTACAGTCTAGCTGCCAAACTGAGAAAGTCTTTTCACATCACGTTAGCTTTTCTAGATGTTCAAAACATTCTCATCTGGTATTATTAAATAAAACAAGCTTGTGCAAGACCTCCAGTTAAAATGAAGTAAAGAATGTGTAGTTTCAGAGTAATGCTAATAATGTCTGTTATTTGTATTTATTGATTGGAGGGGAAAAAAATCACTGCTCTATTTCAGAACTGCAGAGGAATGAATTTTCTTAAATCTCAGAGCTATATTTTTCATGAGTAATGTATGTGGCTAAAGCCAATACTGTTAGATTTATTAGGAATGCGATGCTCAGTATTTCTAAGGACTTAAATCAGCAATATTAATCCAACAATGTTAATTACAGAGCTATTTTGCAGACTCCCATGATTATTCAGTATCAAGAGTTAGTTATACCATGGTAAGTAATTTATTCTTCTGTCCTTTTTTGAAAAAAAAAATCTTTGAAAGGATTGCTGTAACAGTCTTCATAACGGTTAAGCATGTATGTTGATCCAGGGTAAAAAAACTATTTTAAAAAATGAATTAGGGACTCAGGAGTATGAAACACATTCAGATTTACCAAGGCTTATTAGTTCCAGCTCAGCACTATACTAATGCAACTATACTGTTTCTGCACAGACCTGGCTTGCATCCAGCCAACTCAGAGCACAGCAATCATGAGTCTCTGCAGCCATCCATGGAGATACACAGCTCAGCGCTCAGTATCTAAAGGTCGCATTCAGACCAGCCACCACAGCACCAAGGGCAGGTGTTGGCTCCTACCACAGCGTGCACATTCAGAACAGAGATTAGCAGTTTACATCACCCTGGTAGCCAATGAAAACACATTTCATGACTGCAGGAACAGGGCTGACAGACAAAATACCTAGCACACAGTTCAATTAAGGGTTTTGGGGGGGGGTGGGGTTTTTTTAGAATACAATAACTTCATTGTTAGAAAGAGGATATGTAATCCATGGAAGTCACTGGTGCTTAAATCTTGATGCCTCCACTAGGATTTCCTGGGAAATGCAGTCCCTCCCGTGGAAAACTTTGAATGGAGAAAGACCACATTCAGAAGACTTCCAGTAGGTCTCAAGCTTTGGTGTCACTTCTACCACCCCCTTTAAATACCAGTGGCCCGCTTGATGGGAGGCAGCCTGAATGGCCTACTGCTTTCTTAAACACAGATGCCTCAGCAAGCATGACAACAACTGGCTAAGAGCGGCCATAAATTTCTTTTCAAATGTGGTTGACTAAAAATGAAAATGAGCATCTACAGGGAACAAAAGCACAAAGACAGGGTTGTATTTCTAACTCTACTTAGTCAGTCTGAAAATCACATATCAGGTGGTGGGTTTTTTTTAATTTAAAATTAAAATAAACTGGTAAAAAGGTTAAAATCTTGGAAAAGTAAAACAAAAACAGTAGAGCAGTTTATCCAGCATTATCATAGTTCCAAGAAGAAATGAGAAAACGTTGGAACAGAAAAAGTGTTTAGGGGCTGAATATCATTGTAGTTTACCTGTATGAGTCTTTTTCTCATGAACCAAATACATTTTTCTGTAATGACAGAATGCAAACTGCTTTTTATATCCTTCTTTGAAGGTATTTAAATCTGACCATTTCAACATGAGATGAATTACTTGCAAGAAAGAAAGATGAATTTGCCACGATTGAGGAACTGGATTAGTGTTTCAGGGAATTAGCCAACTCTATCGTTTGCTCCAGCTATGCTGGGAAATCTCTTTTCTGTACTATAAATCAGTAGAAGATATTTTAACTACATGCATAAAATATATTTCAGGCCAGTTCCTGCTACCCCAAGTGATAACAAAATTTTCTGAAACATTCTCAGACTAGTACTGACTTATTAAAGGCCTCTGTGTCACATATATTAATTGAGAGGACATTAACTACTAAACAGAAAAAATGCTAATTCATGGTCATAGAGCAGACATTTGAAACTTAATTCATACTGAGAAAGTATGGAAATAATTTTTTTAAACAGTGAGGTACACTACAAGAACAATCTTAAATGCCAGCATCCTGATCTTAGGAAATGGGATGGCTTTTGACATATGCTGGCAGTGTTGATGTTTAAGAGGAAGAAAATGGTAATACTGGTACTCTTGGAACCTAGAAGGAGTCTTATGGTCAGAGTATATTAAATTGTGTTGCAATCCCACTAGCAGGGATGAAATAAGCAAAAGCACCTGGTACCTGCAATCAGAGGACTGATTCCTTTCTCTGGGTAATTGACAGCTCCAGCTAAGGGGGTTGAATGTTTATGGACTATTGATCTAGCTGACACAGCACAAGCTGAGTTTCATGTAAAAGTCTGTACTCAAATCAAATTAGAGGGTAGGTGAGTGACTCATAAAACATCTAACAGCTCTAGTTTAGAGGAAAATGAAATGGCATTGAAATGGGATGTTTCAGTAAGAGGCTATACCTCTGATCATGACAGAACGTCTTCCACACTAGTGTTATTTATTTGGCACTTCTACAAATTATTAACGATTTTCTACTACTACAGTGAAACAATTCAATGGGAGAGTTCATTCTGGTAGGGAAAGAGAAGCCAAACTGCAGCCAGTGACCCAGACCACCCTGTATCAGTGCGGTACTAACAGAACATACTTCTATCAGAAACATGAGAACACTGACCCATGAGGGTCATTTTGCAAGGAGTACAGTCCAAAATAACAGGTCTAGGGATTAGGGAGGGAATCCATGGAGGAACTTGATTTTTCCAAATCTCAAATCTGAGATTCATTTAATCTCTCTTTTCTCAAGGAAACTCAGTTTCTGTGTTGCTTACAGATGTTTCCCAACAATGAAACAGCAATTCTTCCATGCTAGGGGAAAAAAAAAAAATTATCTTATTTCAAGATACAGCCATCAGAAATTTTCTATAAACATTCTGCAATATTTCAATTTTAATCTTGGTATTGTATGACTGACATCTACTTTTTGGTATTATAACTAAATTTGATACATCACTGATCTTGTACTAAGTAATCTGGCTTCAAAAAAAGGAAGAAATTAAATAATATGGTATACATATATCTCAGAGATTTACACTTTTCAACAACAAGACCTGCAGCCTGATAAAGTAGATGAAAATGAAGGTAAGGTGAAATTTAATAGCAATTTTCCAATATTTGATACCAAACAGAAGTATTAGGAAATTAATATACCAATGACATAGCATCTTAATATTTTAGTAGAATATTATCAACAGTAAATTTTCTGTGGTCTAAAAGGCTATGACAGTTCAAAATATGTTAGCACATATTAAAACAATGACTGCATTTCTCATTTCAAATGCATCTGATTTTCATAGAGCACCAGAAAGTCATCATCCCTGCTGCGATCATAGATTACAGAAAATAGAGGATGTAGATTGTCATGCTTCACTGAATACATTTTTATTACATTTAATGTTATTTAAATGATTGCAGAGCATACTTGAAAAATTGTGCTCCATCCTTGCCCAGAACCCTTAATGAAAGGCTGTGACTAGAGCAGTGAAATATATGCTAAAGGCTACCCAATTATTTACTTAAAGATTGCAAGTTTTTTCTATTATTGTAGTGTATATTCAACAATGTTTAAGAACAGCCTAAAATATTATTAAATAAAAATAATGTTGCATAAATCTTTTTCCCCAAAAAATAAAAAGCATATTTTACAAAGTGAATCTATGAGTATTGAAGATAAAATGTAACAGTCTTTCCTATAGACTGTTTGAATTCTTCAGAAATCTTCATCTCAAAAAATAGAAAGAAACGGCTACACTTTTTAATGGGCACAGGTAATCAAAAGAATAAAGGCCTTTACAGGAACTTGTCACTATCCAGAATGAAGCCTCCTGCAAGGCACAAAAAGGTTGAAGAATTTCATTGGCTTTTGCTTTGCAAAGTTTAGGTAGTCATAAAAGGCAACCTGAGAAGATCAGACAGGCTGTGAGAAAATACAGCAAGGAAACCAGTTCTGAGCAGACAAGTGACATACACTAAGCAAAAGTGGTTCTGTGTTTTAATGAAATAGGATTTAAGGCTGAACAAATATAAAAATAGATGTCATTGACCCTCTGATACCATCGTGAATTTCACCCAACAGAATCAACTTCTACCATCCTTAATCACTAGTTATCAAAAGGGAGCAACAACACGCTCCTTGAGCATGTGAAATATTTTCACGTCTTTCAAGCACAGACAGATCTACTGGAAGTCCCCAGTAAGTTTACAACACCCCATTCATATGTGAAAACTATGAAGAGAAAGACATTGTTTTAGGTATGAATACAGCAAATTAATTCTTTGATTTTAAAACCTATGTTTTTAACTGAAACTTTTGAGTAGAAATTGACATTTTTCATGTTTGCATGAAAAAGGAATGACATCTAGTGGCAGATTAAATTAGTTACTACTCTGTAGCAGGGGTGAAGGACACTGTAAGGAAATTCATCATCTGATTGCAGTGTTATGGAATTAAATCTAATAGATCCTGGTAACATTTATCAGTATGATTCACTTCACACCTATCAGAGCAATTACTGACCAAATCTCTTTAATAAGTTAAAGGTATACATGCAGGACTGGACCTGAGGGAAAATAAAATACACAAGGGGTGCATTATCAAAACAAGATACTAAAACCAAACTAGCAAATATGACTGCAAGCAAAAAAACACCTTTGCACGTGCAAGAAAAACCTACAACAGTCCAAGCATCTATCTCTTTTCAATTTTTGCTCATTTGTGTTGATTTTAGGTTAGCCCAGGTAGCCTTTTCTACAAAAGGGTAGCTAGGAATGCTTTGTGATCATGTAATTTTTACAAAATAAGGTAATTCTTTCCCAGCCCCATCGTGCAATCTAAGTAGATCACTTGAGGAAACTGCTACTTTTATACTATCATGCTTTTTTTTTTTTATTTATTTATTCTTTAAATGATGCAATAAAAAAGAATGACCAGGGCAAAGAATAACATCATCCAAAGATAATGGCCACTTTGAAAATTTAGATCAGAATATTGAAGACATCAGGTTTTCTTCGAACTCAGTGTTTTGAAAGCATATGCATTGTTTTAATGAAGGAGTATTTGTGGTCTGTTCTCAAATATGCAGTGATTCACTGGGTAAGGTCTTGTGTTATGATAGGAAATACAGGCTGATGGGTGACTGCCATTTCAGTAAGTAGAAAGAAAGGCAAAAGAAAATTTGATGTAGTACCAAACCACAGGTAAATTTATGAATTTATATTCTGTTAATTTCTTCTTTGCCTTCTGAAAGCTGCAGTATTAATAGGCAAAAGTCACAGTCTTCTATTGCTGCTGAATGAAACATGCTGTGAATAGAGATTAGATCCCCTCAAACCTCATTTATTGCCAAAACTTGACTTGTGTTGGAGCTTTGATAAATTACAGCAATTTCCAAATGTGCGATTGGGATTCAGGGAGATATGGCATGTGTTATCATGACTGATAAACAGCTGAAGACTGTCAGGAAGATGCAAATTTATAAACGCATTACTTTTTGTTCTTGAGTTGATTCCTATGTAGAATATTGGCAGGTATATTTTGCTTGTTATTTTAATCTCTACTTTTAGAAATATGAGGGTTTATGGATGGTTCCTCTGTTTGGAGAAAAAACACTAATCAAGGCACAATGACAAGCATTCCAATAAGACTAGCTGACAAGCATTCTGTTTGCATCGCACTTTACCTAAACATTATTAAACTTTTACATTGAAATTATGTCAATGTAATTTCATCTGCAAGGGTCCAGCTTCTTAAAACAAATTAGATGAAAACTAACTATTGATCGGTCAAAAACTGAGCCAGTCCTAATTAATGAGCAACCTGTAGACTAGGACAATACATTCCCTGTGTCCCCCATACAAGTGTCCCACTCAGTAAGTTTATCAGTTCAAGATTTCCAGGTCACGGGCCCACAAAAGCTCAGGGTTTTTTTGCAAAAGCCTTGTAACTTCCTTTAAAACTGGCCACTGGCTGCACATGTAAATCCCTACTTCTGCACTTGGCCACAGTATGAATGCCAAAACAAGGAGAACTGTTAATATCAAGCAAACATAAATTATATATACACAGCAATATCCTTCCAAGAGAAGTGTCCCATAATAAGCTTGGAATTATTATTTTTAAGTACTATTTAATAAACAATTGAAAAAAATTGTCTTAAAAGTTAATCCATAGTTTTTCCTCAGGTGTAAGAGTTCTTGATTTCCCCCTTACATTGGGCAAAGAGGACTTCAAGACCTCTCTATGGAAGCAGTTATAACTTCATCTTCAGCCACTGCCTCAGTTGCTGTTATAAATCAAGTAGCATAAATGTAAGGTTTTTTAAACAGTAGAACCACAAAATGGAATTAAATTCTGAAAGCCTTTATACACTGATATGTTATTTTCATTCTAAGCCTCTTTCCTGTCAAGCTTCATTAATTCTTTCATGTCCTTGGTTATCTACTTTTGTCTCTTTATCGCCTTTCTCCTATCCTTCCTTCCTTACTCCCTGCTGATAGAGTTCTAGTCTCTTTGCCTGCCCTCCATTTCTCCTCTCATCATGTCCATTTGAATCTGAAAATTTTTCTGAGATACTACATCACATTTCTAAGTGCTTCTGAAGTCACTTTTTTATAGAAGACCTATTAACCCAAAATGATAAGGGAGTAACATGTATTTAGGCGAGTTTTTACCAAGCTTCCATGTGTTCCATTATTGATCTGATGAGCTTCATACAACAAAACTGCCTAATTCTCATTTGAAATGATATAAAGAAATGCAGATTTCAGAAGTCTGTTATACTAACAGAATAGTATGTTCCCAGTCTCTAATCAGAAATACACTATCTAAAGGTTTGATCCTCTCTGACTGTAGTGCCAAATCTGCTCCAAAATTTAATGAGACAAGAATAGGTTTCAAATTTCAAATGCTGAAGAACATAGATGACAGAATTAATCAGCATCTTTTCTAATTTACTGCAGCAGTTAGCTATTTTGCCAGAGCAGATGAATCCAAGCAAGATATTTGGCTGCAAACCTTTGGTTTCACTTAGTACTGATAAAGCTTTCACTGCACAGAAGTGCTAGATCACCATTTAGTATACTGGCACACATTTTTTGATGAAAGTTAATTCTACACTTTTATCAATAATTTCTCACAATAGAATTAGACGTTACACAAACTACATCAGAAATGTGCACGTGGTTCACACCCCAACTTTGTAAAAGTAACTGCCTCTGCATTTTCTCCCAATTTCCAAATAAGCAAACAGTAACACTTAATTTCAGCCAGCTGACAGAAGCAAACCGGCAGGCAGACATGATAGAAACAAAAGTACTTATATAATTAATAGGGTGGACTTCCAGATGCTGGAAAGAGTGCACTTCAACAGCAGTCACTAGCATGGATTTTCAACTGACTTCAAACAATGACTTCCATGCCAAATAAGCAGGGAGCTGCTAAACAGCTCTTTCCCTTCCCTCCTTCCCCTCCTCTGCTTTTTTGTGGTTTGGGTTTTTTTCCTTTTTCTTTTTTTTTTTTTTTCTTTCAGCTGGAGACATAGACAATACCTGGAAAACAGCTTTTCTGTTGTTATTCACAACTATTGTGTCAATTGGTGAGAAACAATCTATTTCCGCTATCACATTTTGTCATGTTGCAAAGACACTAGCTTTTGAAGTTCTAAATACATACCCTTTCCCCCAGAGGTAAGACTTGTCCAGGATATGATTATGCTGAATCTCAATGATGTATCTAAAAGAAGATGTAAGCATCTCATTTTTGCAATAGTTAGCATATTAAAAAGGCACAGATAAAGTTCTTCTCTCTAATATTTCTTGGGTTACCGCACAATTTCACACTCAGAATAGATGAGGCACAGTAAAAAAAGAATAGTTTTCATTTGGAGGTAATGTGACATAGGAACAATCTTCAGGAACTAAAAAAGGACTGTGGTCTGTGGGATGGAGCAGCGGACCAGATGCTGAAAGACCTGGATTTTATTCTTGGCTCTGCTGCTCTACTCAGCTGCTTAACTTCAGCCAAGTTACTTCACAACTTGTGACACATCCCATCTGCCTCAGACGTTTTGCAGATATTCTCAAGGACTGAGATTCTGGGTTGCTGGAAAGTAAAATCACCTTTGCCACATATGCACCCAGAAGACTGCTGTAACTTTTGGAGAAGGGAAGTTTAGTCACACTTCTAGACACCCTATTTCTTCTTTGCTAGCTATAAAGCACCTCACCACTCCACGTAATGGCTTCAGAGACAGGGCTTCAAAGACATTTAGCTTTCTCCATTAAGGAGCCTGCACACCATAACCTCTGTGCTTTATATCAACTTGAGACCAGGTGTCTCACCGCTAAGTGTTGCAAAAGATAAGCTGCAGGCTTCTTAAAGAAGTGCCCAAAATCTCTCCTTTAGTTACATCATAAGTAGCATATTCCCAGTGCCTCTCCCTAGGGACAACTGAGTGCGCCTTACAGTCTTGACACTGTATTGGTTCAACAAAATATTTATCCTTTTTTTAAACTTAATTGCATTCTTGGATGTGAATTTTTGTATCAAGTCACTTCCTGGGCCTGTCAAAACACACCCAGTTGTTGTATGGCTGCTGTCACCTGCCATTGCAGGTTGCTACAGGCATGCTCCAACATGTATGTCTGTTGCACAGCCATCAGAAAACTGCAGTAAACTGTTTGTCCTTCTGAAAACACCACCTGGACATTCAGCTGGAGATCGCTATCTTAAAGCACAGTAATTCTATAATAATACTGTGGCTCCATCTGAGCTTTGTATTTTATTAGCTACATGCATATTCTATGTAGAGACTTTTAAAAAACACATTATTTACCTAATAGGCTATAACGACTCCTTCAGCGCCTTTATAGTAGACTATATAATCTCTTCTGACTTCATGGATCATTGACATGATAGATGTATTCTTCTTTCATTCTCCTGCAGGCACATAACTTCCATTATCATTAATGAGACTTACAAACACATACTGAGAAAAGAATATATCCCTTATTGGTATTTGTTACCCAAAGCACCACATTTGAATTAACCTCTCTGCTACAAAGCAGCCAAGGACAGATACTAACAATCGGGATTGTTCTGTGATATCCACTATCCATTGTGTATTTAGTTTGTTATTTATTATCACCATCATACTTGAAAAAATGAATAGTAAAAGAATCATTAGGACACGGGGCAATTAATTTCTAATTCCATGTCTAGAACTAAATAGCTGTGTGACTTTTAACAAGTTGAAACCTCTTTATTATTTGTATAATGAGGATAATGCTACTTACCATATCTCCCTCAAAGGGGCCTTCTGAAGCTTAATTAATATATGTTTGCAAACCTCTGTTAGATCGTTAAGCAGAAGGCAATATCTGTGTGGTAAAAAAGCTCTGACTATGCCTCATAGGCATTTTCATAATATAAATACCAAAAAAAATATGATTACATAAAACATTGTTGCCTGCATTAACACTTCTAATAACATAAACAGAAAGTGAGATGTTGAAGAGGTTTGCCATTTATATGACAGAAATAAATGTAGGATAGTATGCAATGGTTTAGCTTTTACATAGAAGGGGTCAAATGGTTTTGTTAATGAAGTACTAAATCTTTCAATGAATTAATTTATGAGATTAAAATTAGTATCAGATACTGCAGCTCTTTTAGCACTTCAAGTCCCCAAAACATAAATTTGAAACTTGGCTTTGCTGGAAAAAGAAAAAAAATAAAGTTCTTGTGTTAAACACTCATAAAGCTCCTGTTAAAATGATGTAAACATGATATTAACAAACATAATTAAGGATCCTAAATAGACTATAGGTCACATAACTGCACATAGCTCACAAGCAATTGTGAGCTTGTGATGAAAGAACTTGGATGAACTAGGAAGGTAAATGGAGTCTTTGTCTTGGAGCAGTTTTCTCAAATCCATAACTATTATTATTTACTTTGTTTCTACAAGACCAGAGAGTCTGCTAGTACTGTAATAACCTGTTAGAGATGTTACTTTATTAGAATGATTATTTGGGTCAATAAAACATATTAATCTTATTTATTGCTTATTTCTGATGAGCAAATTTACCTTCAAAAAGTAAAAGAGAGGTTGATTTTCTTATGGAATTTTCATATTGCTATTTTGTCAGATCTGGAAGAAATAATGGCCCTTCTCAATTGAGGTGTAAATAAATCACATAAATTCTGTCTTGTTACATTCCAAAGTAGAAAGTGTCTTTGATATTATTTTTTTTTTCGGTAAGGTATTGGAGCAGAACATTTAATGAGTCAAAAATAATACGTAATGCTTCTAATATTGCCTCGTTTCTCTTTGACGTATGTTAAAGCTCAAATACAGTATGTCCTCACTTTTATAAGCAATATACGTCATGAATTGGACTAATAATCGTTTGTTGTATTAAACAGATTATCCAGGTATAGTAGTGCTCTAGAACCACAGCTGTGTATCAATATTCCCCACAAGACATCAATGACAAGAAGAGTTGAAAATTAAAACATAGGATGTTTTTTCTAATCATATCAGGAAAATGATGTAATAATGACTTACTGCATAAGAAAAATCAGATCAGGTTGCTTTTGCTGACTAGTAAGTATGCATGGTCAGCCTGGGAAGTCAGGCAACTGGAAGACATACAGAATGATAACACCCACTTGACCTCATGCTAACCTCAGTTTTGAATATACCCTCTGAAATACTTTCCAAAATTACCATGTGAATCCAGCAGGTGCAAATATATTTGCAACCAAGTTTTAAAATAAACAAATTAATCAAAATAATTAGATTTACGGACAATTGTTTAGGACCAAATATATCATTAATATAATAACATGACAATGTACACCAGGGTTGTTGATTGACAAAGAATACATGTAAGTCAATGCGAAGAGTGGCACTTTAACCTTAATAAAAACTTTGGAAAGAAAAGAAAAAGGAAGCCAGGGAAAAGCACATTAAATTACCTTCAGAGAACTGGGTGCTGAAAAGCAGGAGTGCATTCTTGGGCAGAATTCTTCAGGGGACCTGCAAACCAGTTATGCACCCTCACTAAAAGTTTTCCAGAGGGTGGCTGCAAAGGAAAAACATTATTGACTAGGATGAATAACTGAGAAACTAGATGCCATCTCTTGAGTGGCAAAATATGGTTTGCACATGCTTCAGTTAACTAGTAATCTGAAGATAATTTAGCGGATGGAAATTTTTTTTATGTGTGGCAGAGTGACTTTTGCCGCCCTATCAAACTTCTGGTAGGGAAAGTACAGATAATGTAAATTCTTGTCCCTCCTCAAACAGCAATCCTAACCAGCTTCTGGGACAGAGCGTGTATATGATACTCTTCCTCTCCCCCTCTACCTCCAGTTCATGTACAGATGGGGAATGTCCACAGTCTTATCTGAATTTAAAAGAGAAAAACTGTATTTTGTAAGATCTGACATTTATTTAAGATCCAAGAAGTTAAAATGCCAGCTTCTCCATCAGAGAAACAGCACAATCGATTTCAAAACATTCAGTATAAATTCCTGTTTCTGCTGAGTCTTTGCTAGGATACCTATTAAAATTGCATTGGTCTAAAAGTGATATTGCTAGACATGTGTAAGATTCAAATGAATTGATATTTAATTGGTTGAGACAGCCTCACGCCCATGCTATTTTACTGAAAGAAAGAAAGATAAAATATCATTACCACTGCAGATCCATCTCCCAAGAAAGGAACATGACTAATATAAAAGCTTTTCAGCCCTGCATTAAAGTGTCAGTGACACAGAGAATAATCCAGAAGCATTGCGTCTATGTCCAGGCTGAAAAGATTGCTCATTTATAATGAAACACTCATCAAATGAGCATCTATCTGATACCCACGCTCAGAATAAAAGAAAAACCAGTGGCTGATACTGTGGGAACGAGTAGGAACATAGATGGCTTTCCTTGATTAATGGGAGTAGCTGCATTGCCTCACTTGTCCTCAAGCACAGCTACTCCACATAATGCCTAGTTTTCCATGACAGAATGTTTGTGGCAATTATGATCTTAGCTTTGTATAGGCATGTACCAAACATGGATTAAACATCATTTAAATATTACTTTTTTTCTCTAATTACACTTAAGAATACAGACGAAGTCTTGCATTTTCACTCTCCAGCAGTTTTCAAGCTTTTTTTCCCCTTAATAATAAGCAAGATTAGTTCTAGATGGCTCTGACATTTTATGTAGGCAGAAAATGGAACAGCTTTATTACCTCCTCAGGGATGTTGCCTTCTTCACATATGCTCTTCTACCTCCCATTAGCTTTAATGGGATTTTCTCGCACCAATCCACATGAGAACAAATATATATCCAATATACGTAATCCTTTGTTCAAGGGCCACAAGCTTGAAGAAGAATTATTTTGAAGGGCTTTCAGTAGATAAGGATACACAGTAGCGTATCCTTCAGATCTAAGCATATGTTTTTGACACCTTCTTTTTATGTGTTGCAAAAATCCTGAGGAGATACAAGATCAAACTGAAAGTGAAAAAAAAACCACCCTTATATGAACAAAGACTAGTTCACAAAAAATGCCAGAAATGAAAGGGCGATAAAGATGTGAATCTACCATTCTTCAGCACTACAGAATTACTCACTACACCTTTCTACATAAGGAGTTACAACAAAATCTATGAAATACATCAAAATGCTAACATGGAAACTGGTAGAAATTGGCTATAGATCCTCATAATTAGTTTTAATACTGATGCTGGCAATGATTCATTCTTATCCAGACTCTAATATCCAGGACTCTAAGCATTAATAAATTAATTCTCACAGTCTACCACTGAAGCTGGTATTAGCACCCTCATTTTACAGAGGAAAGAAGGGTATGCTGGTCTCCCCTTGAGCTACCTAAAAAGGGCACCTGCGTATTGAAAAGCTCTCACAGGGATTCACTCATATGCTTTTCCACTGATTAATCTACTTGAGGCAGGATGGCATCTACAGAATTGCTTCTACTTCAGCAAAACGGTAAGACTTGTAGAGATTCACCTGAAAGAATAAAATTTTCTTTATGTGGGATAATGTGCTTACAAAGGGCACTACCCCACTGCATAAGAGAGCTTTTGTAGCATTGATTAGGCACAAGACAACAAAGCAAGTTCTCACCTCAAACTGTAGGGATTTCTTCTTTATAATACATGATTGCAGACTACTAAAGGAATGACCACTTTTTTTCATTTTATGTTAATTGGTTAAATACCATGATATTTTGGTAATAGGATTATTACAGAAAAAAGGAACACTAATACATTACATGTAGTCTTACCAGATTTGCCTAAAAGGAATAGCTAATGGCTATCTAATTTACAATTGGATGACAGGAAGGAGAACTCTATTATAGCCAAAACAAAGCCTCATAAAATATATAACTTTTCTTTTTTGACCAAAATAATTTATAGACACTTTCTTTTCTTCTTTCTGTCAAGAAACAGAAATTTCACAACTGCAGAACCCTGTAGCAAGCTAAACAAGATAGCTCTCTAAATGAAATTTGATTTTAGCTATTGACAAAAATCCAGATTTAAATATATTTTTATTTTTAAAGAAGGTAGAGCTTCTTAGAGATTTTGTCACCTCTGAGCAAATATTAATGATATTTCCCAATTTGTTTGTATAACTTATACCCACATCTTATGGGTATGCTTGTATATCTATCTATTCCTAGTTTCTATAAAGACCAACATAGACTTGAGAACGTATCATATATGCACACACTAGCTCAGAAAATATTTTTAGTCCTTGTACTTTACCACAAAGCACTTCTAAGTATTCCAGTAGTCAAAAAACTCCTAAGCTTCTGAAGTTCTTCAAGCAAAAAAAAGTACATTACTATAACTGCTACCTCAACAGTGCATTGATATTCACGAAAATACTTCTGACACGTTTAATGTTAGGTTTGCTCTTAAAGCCAGATTATGCTAGTAGTATTGTAGCATTTTTATTACATCTAAGAATTTTTTCTTAATGGTTTTCTAAACTGAGGTCACAATCCTGAAATGCTACTAATAACTGAAATTTTTGAACATACCTTCCATTGCTATTCTGCAATAGTGACTTGCAATCAATTGTTACCATGAATGTACCTGCTGCTAAACTTAAATTGAAGCATTATTTAGAATGCACATAAAGGATTTTGAATACAATCACTGTAAATGTCTGGTTTGAAGACTAGAATTGCATTCATGCAGAAACAAAATAAAAACTATAGTCACAAACTAAACTGATTTCTATGAATGTAAAAGTATCAAGGACCAAAGAAAGAACATCATCATGGCTTGATGAGCCCAAACAGCAGGTGTTTTGAAACTCCATGATTTTCAACTCTACACCTGTGCAATGATAAGAATTCAACAGTGTAATGTTAATGAGGCAAATCATATTGGCATGGAAAGAGAACTTCTAGATCCGTTAAAGCAATTTTGCACGTTAATAAGTGTTTGGTCCTCTAAATTCAGACTATAGCTCCACTGCTGGAAACTTCAGCATTTAGATAAACACTAAAATTATGACATTTCTAAAGTAGCATGCCTCACTATTACTGTTTGGGGAGAGTTTTAGGAATGATTTTTTTACATGCAAATGCATACATGCAAATTTAGAGGTAATAATTATAAACATTTGTAGCAGTGGCAATTCAGTTACCTAAAGCTAGTTCTGATGGAAATTTTCCACCCAAATTACTCTTTGACTTAAAGTGCATTTTCCACTGAATTCAAATGTTGTCATTGTTTCCTATTCCTGCCTGAATCCAACATTCAGTGTGAGAAACCCTGATGACATAATTTGATTTGCATCAACTTAGTATTCTCACATTGCACTAAAATGTTGCATCTTAAGTTTCCTTTGTCTTAATCACCTCTTCTCCGATCTGCTATAGTGCTTCAGGAAATTGCATTTTGATTTTGCAGTTATTCCGTTCTTCCATAAAAGTAAAGAACTCCATCTAGATTTACACACATAACAGTGTACTGGCATTTTCCTCAACCTGCAGTGAAATTGCCAATTTAAAAAAAAAACAACTCAGAGTAGTACAATGTGTCCACATGATTTCTCTCAGAAATATGCGTACTGGACAAGCACTCATGACGTGCTAAGTGCTCAAGTGTCTGTGCCATCACGTATTAGGGTTCCTCTAAAGCCTGGTCTGGTGTCCTCCAGGGAAAACTGGCTTTCCATCTTTCACTGTCCTAACTAACCATGCAAGTGGGGTGTCAATATTCAAGCAATGACCTGCATCACCTGGTGTCTATCCAGACAAGAAGGAAACAGTGCTCTCTGAGCTATATCTCACCAAACCAAGCAGAGTGTTTCTGGGAAATTATGCTGGGCAGAAAACTCGTGCTAAAAGTACAGTACCTATCAACTACTAGAATGTAAATGATAATTAATTTAATTTTAAAAAAATATTTTTAAATTATATTTTATTTATTGATGCTCTCCTCCTTTATAGATTACCCAGAAATCTATTAACTGAAACCTCTAAAATATTAATAATGTTAATTTTTACTATCCTATACAATCCCAAGGAATTTTAAAATGTGAGACAGAGAAACACAACTAAATTAAGACAGTAATACTGTGATTTTTAGCCACAACATTAATGTCTTGATTACAAGTTTTAATCTAATAAAACAATAGAGTCACAGAGGTTATGTCCATTTGGCTTGTTCATTGAATCTGAATGGATACTCAGTTTGTTCATTCTGAAACAAAGGAGCTACAGAGCAGGAGAGGAAAAAGCACGACTAGAACAGCCAGCTAGACCCCTGGTACATAAGTCAGACAAAGTCCACACCTTGAGATGAGGCAACTGAAACTTATTCTTGTAGCCCAAACCCATTATCACATTTTAATTGGCAAGGACAGAGCAGAGATATTTTTTTTCCCATAATAACACATGGTTACAGGTCTCCTTCATTTTCATGTACAAACCCATATGGCTAAAGAAAATGTCAAACATAGTTGTTTAAAATCAAAACAAGATGCCAAGCAGGGCTGCTATACCTGCAAGATTCTACGAACACTTCATACCCATGAATATAGCAGAAATTCTTCTTTCTTATCCACTGCCAGGATAGTCACAGAACCGAGAGCCAAGGGACCCAGAGCAGATCGGGCTGCCTCCTTCCCAGATCATACTGGGATGAAAAAAGAGAGGGGGCTTTGGTTTCCAGAATGACTCAAGAAATATTTCAAAAAAATCCTCAGATGAGGTGATACCAGATATAGCACATTCTTTGCATCCTACCCAACTGCATAACCAAGACAAAGCTAGGTAACCACTGAAGCATTCTGTATACAAATTTATACCTTAAATATCTTATAATGCCTTATAGTATATCTTTTTATAAAATCCTGTAATGTGTAACTGGTGAATTATGATTAAGGAAGACAACTACTTAATATGAAAACTTAAATTAAAATAATGTCATTAATAGTGTACTTTATTGCTTCTAGTTCTCAAAGATGGAATTCTTAGAAATGCATTACTTGCCTCCTCTACTTAAATGGCAATAATATATCCTGATTCAACAAAGCATTAAAAGTGCACCCTGTTATGAAAAATGGATTACTTCAGTTATGCTTAAAAGATCTCGTGGTAATCATTAACAGAAAGAGCTATTATTCTCCCCTATTGCCTTTTCAAAAGAAGTTTATTCCATACAAAGGTGGATTTGGAAGTATTGGTAGGCTAGGAATACAAATGATCCTTAGGTCTGGTTTAGGCAGATTTCAACTCAGAAAGGGATTATGTCCAAAAAAATTTAAAACCAAAAAAGTTTTCCCAATACTTAACACTTGTTAAAGTATGAAGAAAGGATGGTTTATAGAAGCAACAAGTTTTCCTTTAAAGAAATTTTGCAGTGGGTTTGAAATTAATAAATGTTTGTCTGCATTTTGTTTGTACAGCCAGGTACATTTAACCTCTTCTTCCTCCTTCAATTGCTCTAATATTTCCCCATAGCTCATTGTTTTCTTTAGGTAGATGCCTATAATGAGTCACTACCTTTCCAGACTTTCATGTCTCTTCATTAATTGTTCCAAAACAGTGAACAAAACACAGGACAGCTGCAAGTTCAGATGGAATTCACTTCAATAAATTTGGCTTTGTTTACAATCAAGTTCCAGTCTGAAATAAACCTGGAATTCTACTCTGGAAAATAAGGACCCTACACTTTTATATTTAACCTTATTTAAACTAAAATAATAAGCAAATAATTTAAATAATCTATTAAAATAATTTAAAAATAAACATTATGTAGATTCAGTGCTCTGTACAAATGGCATCATCTGAATGTAGCAAGAAAAGGACAAATTATTTAATAGGTATTGCATTTAAAGAAGCAGAATGATATATTTCCTTGCAGCCTTAAAATAATGAAGTATCTTCATCTCATTAGGTATAGTTATTGAATGAATAAATCCTAATTTGCTATCATTAACAAAAAAAACCCCAAAACCAAACTACTAAAAAGTAGTTAATCTGAAGGATCCACTAAACTAAGAATCAAGGATATTAAAAAAGGTCAAAAAGCTGTCTGAATCTCTACTGATATTTTTAAACCACGTTGAATGCCGAGAATGTTCTTATAAGCATAAAAATGGCACTTTTGTAGTGACACTTCAGAAAAGTAAACAGAGCAGATAAAAAATTAACCCCAAATTTGCCCACCTCATGGCCAGTCATGAGTGCTAACAAAGGATGCTAGCAGTACATTCAGGGAAGACAATGCAATTGATGTCTGTGTGTACATGGTCCTGTGGAAAAAAGAGCTTCTCAAACTTGCTTTTGTACAAAAATATCTCAGATTTTATAGAAGAAAGTATCTGTAACACAATTTATATCTGTAAATTTCAGAACCAACAAAGGAGGATTTCTTTAGAAAGTACTAGAATTGCATACAGCTCACCATGATTCAAGTATAACCACCAGGTTCAGCTCTCTTTGCCACCTTCTTCTTCATAAAACAACAGCCAGGATATCTTCCAGGTTCAGTGTTACTGACTCCTTTCTCAACCTGCCCTTCTTCGACTCTATGGTTTCACCACCACCTGTTGTCATGTGAGAAAATGAGATAGAAGGGATCTTCCCTGTATTCCACCACCCTGAGCCTTCTAGACAAATTCTTCCAATGAGGGAGGACTGAGGAAGCTTCAAGAGATGTGGGACAGATAATCTCCAAAGCCATTTGGAGACAAGAACCACTTAGCACTACTTGTCAGAGATAGCTGTGGTTTGCTCCCTGCAGGGTATGCATTGCACAGCATTAAAAAGCCAATTATCTCTCTGTCAGCTGGTGTAGAGGAATGAGGGCAGTGGGTTGATCAGCATTGATAACATGCAGCTGTGGCCTTGCCTCAGAGGCAGTAGGTTGATTGACGGATGATGTGCAAGTGTAGCTCCTTCCTGCTAAGTGGTTAAATAGCCCTGAGGAGGAGCGGTGTGGTCTGACCTCTAGAGGAAGGGGATACAGCTCAGACAGTAGAATCTGACCAATGGTAAAGCCTTGTTACAGCCTACTGGTTTGTTTGTGCTGCAACAAGGTGGTTTACACAGCATTTGGATAACAACAAGGCACTGAGGTCAGGAGGGTGCTGTGCTTTGAGTAAGGTCTTTGGCTTGCCTAAATTGCTTGCCCAAATTGTTTGCCAAATTTGCTCTGCAAATGAGAAAAGCAAAGACAATTGGTTTGTAAAGGTAAAACAAATTGAATGACAGCTGTTCTCTTGCTTGCTGACTGAGTGTCCTAGCAAACAGCCTTACCTAAATCTATTTGTCTTCAACTCAGGAAGGGTCTTCTTGTCCTTTTCCAGATATGTTGACCTGTACTAGACAGCTGGCCAGGTATATGGGGTTCTTCCAGGGAGAGAGCGGGTCAGACTGCCCTCATCGCCCACCAAGAGCATGGTGGAGGGATGCTTCTGGGTCTGACCTAACCACGTAGCTATGACAGAAAGGGGCTGGTTGTTTCTGTAGACATTTACATATGTCAAGCCTGGTTAAAGTGAGGTGCCATACAGCCCTGCAGGGTCAGTGGGGAATACCAAAAGCCACACAGTCAGTATCTGGCCGCTGAGCTCCTTGAGTAGATACTTGCCTAGGATGAGAGAAGGCAGGTGAATTCAGGGATATGGTGAGTGTTGGAAGAGTCTGGTAAGGTGTTTGGGTCCTGAGGACACCCTCTGGCTCAGCAACCACTTCTCCCTCCCAAGAGACTCAGCTCTCGGTGCTTGTGCTCAGCTCTGACCACTGATCTGGCTTTTCCTCAACGATTCTGGTGAAACAGAGGTAGCAGTGTGAGCAGCTTAACAGTTCAGAAAATATTTTAAGGGATGCAAACTAATTTCTGTGTTTTACAAATCTAATACAACTATACGCACTGTGTCACAGAAACATCTCATGCCATCAGTTTTTCCTACTGAAATTAGTAATTGGCACTTGAGTAGATTAATAAGGACATTTTCTCTTTTTATTTTCATTTTTATTAAGAAAAATGCTACACTAGATAATAGGCAAAACGAAGTTTATAAAGACATTTCTTGTTATCTTTTTAATTATATGGCTTATGATTGGCTGCATATTCCCACAGTTAAATTTAGTACTATACATCAAGAAACAGAAAAAAAGTTGATTACAGTAAGAAATATAAAAAGAAAATTCCTAAAGCCATTACTACTTCACATCAATAAAGTCCAACTTAAAATGTTCTTGAAAACTGATTCTGATTATTTATTTTTTATTTATTTAATGCAATAAGAAAATTGCACTGTACCTAATATTTTTTCATTTATTTTATTCCAAGAAGTATCCAAAAAGGCAGTGTTCCCATGATACAGGGAAAAGAAACTGGTAAAGATGACCATCACACAAGGGCTAGTTAGAAAAGCTGGTGGCAGCTGGGTAGCTGAACTCTTTTCTCTGGGCAACTGAATACCAATCAAAACACATATGTGAAACATATAGGCACTCCTTAAAGCCAAAGTTAAAACTTTTTTAAGATTAAAAAAAAGTATCAGGAGTGGCATCCACTATCTACTTGAAAATTCAAATTTTCTAAAGGAAAAATGTTGAAGTTGTGTAAGATTATTGATTAAAATAGCAAAAGACAACTCCTACTGTCTCAGTGTCTCGGTGTTACAGTATGTTGAACTTCTTTTGCCCACTATATAAATCAGGAGTCAACACTCTAGGTAATTAAATGACTGTGCCCGCTGCTTCTCTTCCCAAAATGTCCTACATTTTAATAAAACATACTCTTCCAGTGAGAATACACTGGGGGTAAGAGGAAATAACTCCTTTCATATTTGAGCATTTCAGAGTCTAGCAGGTAAAAACTGAAGTCTATTAGTATTGCGAGGCAAAAAAAGTCTCTTAACAGGCAAGGCTTGTAAGGAGAAGGTATCTTTTATTAGACCGACCAATATAAAGAGGAACATATCAGTAAAAGATATAGTCTTTCATCTCAGACCTTGACTTGTTTATATTCTTTGACAGCCACAGCTACCATAAGAATATTTTTACTTTAGAAAAGCACTTAGCAGGCATGTCTGTGGCTGAATCCTGCAAGCAATAAAAGGATATTGCCACACATGGTAGGGCTCATGCCCACCTAGTACATTCAGATCCACAGCACGGTAGCAAGGGCTACCATATAGGAGGGTATTAAAAAAAAATTCTCAAAATGTGCAGGGTTAGTACTAATTTCTTGCTAAGAGAGAAAGTATTTTTCCTCTCCAAAAACTTGATCAAATTGTGTGGTTTGCCCAGTTAACCAATCAGAAATAAATACTGGAGGGTCTTTAAGGAGGAATTCCTTATTTAACCTATAGTGGTAAACAAGGAGAGGGTTGCAATTTTTCATATTTATCTAGTAATCTTAAGATAGCCTCAGCAAAGGGATTTCTTGGTGTGAATTTATCTCTTTTTCAGAAGCTATTTGAAAAATTAATTTCCTCACACTATTTTTTCCTCGTTTTAATCCACAGCTCTGAATAAGCTTTCACACTGTTTTGTAACATCCCTCACTCGCACTGCATGATAATACTCTGCTGCATTGCAAGTCACAAGACCACCTGTCTTGGAAAGCCTATTAAATACTGGTATGCATAACCTTCTACTCTGTTTTCAAAGGAGCACTGTGCTGAGTCTTTGTAGTGTTGTCTGTGATAAAAATGCATGTGAACATGGAGATAAAAAATTAAATTTGGGGAGTGTATGCATTTTAATAGTAGCCTTTCTACCCACTTGAAAGTCTCCATACTGCCTACTTTAAGATCTTTTGGTTTTTTACACTAGTCTAATATATAATTTGCTTCAAAATACATAATATACTGTGGGATTAATATCCTTTTATTATTTATATCACTTTTAATGCATTTAAACTAATAGACCAACTGGACTTTTTCAGAAAGTATGACTCCCAACAACTGAGATTTAGCTATTTATTTCCCAGGGTAGTACAAAGTCCACATGCTTGGAACAGTGCTATTTTTCAGAGGGAAGGTGTACAAAAATCAGCTCATAAGAGAGTTGTTCAATGTTCTGTGCCTACTCTGACCTTTATTCCTCTGAGCTGAGGGCTTCTGGGTGGCCAGGGATGCCCTGGCTGCAGCCAGCAGTGGCAGCAACATGGAACATCCCTCCCTGGATCCCTTCCCTAACCTATAGAAACATCATGAAGCACCTTCCATTTTGCCAAAAGCACCTTTTAAATAGGAATGCAACAGCTCAGCTTCTACCAGAGGTTTCTGATTAATCCTTACTCTCATTTAGACAGTGTCTACACCAAAAGGTTGTTAGACCACGCATGCTTAGGAGTGTCACAGATCTTAGGATCTTCTTTGTTAGCCCAGAATAAATATTGATTCAGATGTTCTCATCTAAACAGACTCCCTAGTCCACTAGCACTTTGGTAGGGACCTCTGCATCAATCCTTACCACTGTAACGGGTCCCTATAATCAGCAGTTCATTCAGTCTCTTCAGGTGCAATAGCCTTTGTTTCCTTCCAAGAAAAGGAACTTTCTCCTTCTCACATGATCTTGTTGAATAAGCATATTATGTGTAGTATGTAACACTCTATAAAATTGTCTGAAACTCTTGTATTTCCTTCTGAATTAGCTATCTATTGTCATTTTTCTATCCTGACTAGTGAGGTTGCTAAAATACCTATTTTCTCTAGAGCTTTTCAGCTAGAGGCATATATGAAGTACTTTGTTATATTTAAGAGTTTGTTCTGCTTTACTGGATTGTAATACATCCGGTTAACCTCAAATCTTCTAAGCTGTTGTGTAACTTTTTTTTTTTTAACCTATCAGCTTATGTTTGAATTCCAGGACTGAAAATGTAGTCAGATACTGTTCATCTATGGATTCTAGGTTGTTTTCCTTTTTGGTTTTTTTTGTTTGTTTGTTTTTGTTTTGTTTTTGTTTGTTTGTTTTTTTTACAGCCAGGGAACTTTTCTAAAATTGTACTCTTTATCACTGCTTTGCCTGAAGACCATTTCTCCTTTCAATACTCTATATTTTCTTTAAGTATTTTTGAAAATTCACACAATTCTTTTATGCATTAAGGGAACAAACATAGACCACCGCTCCAGTATGTCTCTGCAAGGTCTCCATGTTTTGATTCCCAGTGCTTTAACACTAAATATGCTACCAAGTATTTAGACTGACTACTGCTATGGACAGAGGTAACTATTTTCCTGAATATTGGATTTATAGGTGCCCTGATTTCAATGGGGATAGAGTTAATTTTCTTCTTGGTGGTTAGTGCAATGCTGTGCTTTGGCTTTTGTATGGGAATGGTGTTGATAAACTGAGTACTGCATCAGGGACATTTTTGGTTTCTCAGGCCCTGCCAGCAAAAGGGCTGGAGGGGCATGGGAAACCGGGAGGGGACACAGCCAGGGCAGCTGACCTGAACTCGAAGGGATATTCCATACCATGGGGTGTCATGCTGTGTATATAAACTGGGGGACTGGCTGGACATTGGTCACAGTTGTGTCACATGTCACTTGTTTTCTTTTCTGCCTTCCCTTTGGATTTCATTCCTCTCCCTTCCTTTTCATTATAACTGTTATTATTATTGTTTTGGTTTTATTTTCTTTCAATTATTAAATTGTTCTTATCTCAACCCTCAAGTTTTACATTCCAATTCTCCTCCTCCCTCCTGCTGGGTGAGGAGGGAGGGAGTGAGCAGCTGTGTGGTGCTCAATTGCCAGCTGGGGTTAAACCATGGCAATAGGATAAATCAGTCCTAGAACAAATCATGATAAATAATTCACAATTAATCAGTCTTTGAAGTTGAATCATATGATACAAATTACTCCATATATTCCATAACCTTTAAATATAATTTGCATATTCCCCTACACTTGAACCAAGAGTAATTTCTTATCTCAAATTTTCCTGAGAATCCTGAAAAACTACAGAACAATGAATGGAGGAAAAAGACAACAGTGAATGTACAAGATCAGGGTTAGAGTAGCTAGCTATTGTTAATTTTCACTGTGAATGATTCTGGATTAGAATACAGTCGCTTTCTTCATCTGTCTTTTAAAATAAAGTATGTTCAACTAATAAAGCTGCCATTTGACTAGCTTGGAGAACATTATAGTGCCCAACTTATGTTCAGGCATTTTTCTTCACCATTCCACAAACAGGTTTTTGCAACAGTTCAGTGCAACATTTATCTTTCTTTACTGCCTGTAAAAAACTTTATTTTGACAAAGACAGTCAAGCCTTTTAATAGTTATAGAATATTTTTCAGTTCACTGATTCCAATCTAGTTTACCAGCTCATGTTCTCTCATTTTTTATTTTGTGAATATAAATCTATTTTGTCACATAGGCCTTGCCAATATTTTCATAGACTGCTAAGTACTTATCAGTTGTAATAACGTGTATTTATTAAGGCTTTCTTCACCTCTTTCTGACTACACCTCTGCTTCACTGAGAATTGGTTTTTAAATGTGTAATTCATGAGCCTTCACATGCACATTTGACTCTGCCTCTATCTTGTCAATGTAATACACTGTAATACCACAGAACTAAGGTCTAGCCATATCCAGAAGAGAAAGATTTTTCTTAATAAGGAGCTTTTTTCCCCAGAGAGATATCAAGCAAAATATTTGGAAATATTTCTAATGTTCAAAAAATAAGAATTTCCAGCTTCACTGACGTTAGATATTAGAAAATCCAAAATTCACTACCAGTGGAGATCAGAAACAGTTTATATTACTTTAAATTTGTTTAATAGATTTATAAGTATTGACTCTGTAAATGTAGAAGATTACTTCATGCTCTATCTGAAAAACATAAGAAGTGTCACTGTTTTCTACTAAGAGGATTTGTCATTTTACCTTTTACATTGCAACAATTTACTACATATTATGCTGTGTAAAACATAACATCAAATCCTGGACAATGCTTGAATATGTCTTAAATAGCTGGAAAGGTGTTTTGTTGCTTTGCAAAATCATAATTTCTCACCAGATTATATTTTTATTTTAGCTACCATGTTTGGGATCTGAACAGATGGTACTCTATTATAAAGATTTTTGATTTTTCAAGTTTCTGGGGCGAGTAAAATGTTGGACATATGACTGTTTGTAAGAGAAAATGCCAATGTTATAACTAGGGATTTCAGTTTCTGTACACTTCTAAAACTGCTGTTTTAGGGAGGCAAATGGACTGTTTCATTTAGCATTTTCCAATTTGTAAATAAGATCATTTTATTAACGAACTGTAGTGGTATTCCCATCTTGTCCCAGTCTTCAAAGGCATAATACTTCTTTTAACTCCCAAGCCACATAAATGAGCCAAAGAGTACATTCACATTGCCTAATCTGTCTTGATTTCTATTTTAACTTAGAGTTTAACTTTTAGAAATCACCCTGCCGATGTACTTGACATGATTTTGTGCATTTGACAGTCAAACAGCTGGAAATTGTGTTAAGTCAGAAATTAGAAACATTTTGTTGTTGCCAGTCATAGTCTTGTCTACCTTATTGGTAGATTTATCAAAGATGATCCCCATCAGACATAGCAGTTTCTTTGCGCTACCCCATAGCTATTAGAACTGGACTATCCTAAACAGGGAAAAATAGTGGCATAACTGGAGATATTTTAAATCCAACAATAAAAAAAACTTGCTCAGAATTATTTATCCCCTATGAAAAGAAAACAAGTAAAACGAAGTAACAGCATAAAGAATTTCCTCACTTTCAGGATTAGGGAAATGAAATGTTATGATTTATTTTGGAGTAGAAGCGTGTTATTCCTCTAGCTCTTTTCACAATGAGCACCTGTATCACCTCAATTTTCAATACTTTTTCAAAAGCCTTTATTTTTACATATATTCTGCTTATTGAATATCATGCCATACAACCTATTGACATTTTGTTAATTCAGAAATAGTGTCTGGCATTAAGGGCAATATTTTCATCTATCAAAGTGCACAAGTCATACTAAGCATAATGAAAAGTAGCGTTAAACTTTAAATGTTTAGGATTTCAAGACTTTAAGTAGGCAATTTCTATTCTTCCAATAAAGACGACTCAGATATAACAGCTTCATTTTGTAGTACCATTGTTCAGTCATCTCCTACCTTTGATAAAGTCATCACAAGAATATGGATTTCTCTAAGATAATACAAAATGAGTCTTGATGTCAGCTAAATAAATCCAGCTTTATTTTATTGTTGTGCTGTCAAAGTGGTGGATAGAAAGACATGGATCAAAATTCATGTTTGGTGGATAAAGTAAAAAAAATTAAAGTGCC
Source organism: Falco rusticolus (assembly GCF_015220075.1). Taxonomy (NCBI): domain Eukaryota; kingdom Metazoa; phylum Chordata; class Aves; order Falconiformes; family Falconidae; genus Falco; species Falco rusticolus. Next base: position 43,056,558 of record NC_051191.1, on the reverse strand, counting down.
TATGATTGTTTCCCACTATCAGCTCAAAGTATACTTTGTTTTGATTGATATAAAGGGCATGAGAGAGGTTCATTAGCTAAAAATCTTGCTACAGTCAACTCCAAAATGTAACCTGAACAGTGTGTTTGGCAGATTATTAAGAATATGCATTATCCTTCCAAAATACTAGCAGCCCTTAGAAGTGTTAGTCTGATTTTTGAGAAGGCTTTCCATGTTGTTTTTTTTTTCTCCTGTAAGCAAGACATTCACCAGTGTACTTGAGCAGATTAAATTCTGAACAGCTTCACTACACAAAACCCTCCCTTTAAACATTATTATTGCTCTGTGGTGAAATGCACATACCAGATTCTTCCAAATTAGTTTAGTACTACTGGTAAGGAGTAAAGCACAAATTTACGAATTCTGACATAAATGCAGAAGTTTTCCACCTGACAGAGTCCTTAATGAGCAATTATTAGTTTTAAAATGCTTCCATTCAGGCTTCTTTACTGCTTTCCTTTACTAAGGATGCCACTTAACATTAATTTTTGAAAGCCATCTTTACAACTTTACAATGAAAGTGGCTAGTTTACTATCAAAGTGGAAGCATTTGCCAAGAATGCAACAGTCAGAACAACCAAGCAAACACAAACTATTAAATACAAGAATTACCAGTTCAGAGAAAATAGATTTTATATTGTCACAATTTATATAATGTTTGAAAGGAAACCACATTGTGCAATTCAGAACAGTTGTAAGCTCCCAGCCAAGTGTTCTCACAAAGCAATCCTAAATCTCTACCCAAAGTTCAGACTGTAAATGTATGTCCTCACATCTGTTTGCTTCTGTTCCATCCTACTTATCTTCAAAGTACAGCCAGCCCTGGACCCTAAAGGCAGACAGATCTCCACTATGAACAAGAAACGTCCCTGCTTCCTCCTGTGTTTACATGGAGACTTCAGCTTTATAAACCCTGAGTTTCTGGATGATTAGTCACAACATATCTTGAGCACTATCTTCCCCATAAACAATCACTATTTTCTGGTCTGTGTATCAAGACAAAAAATTCAAAGACTGACTGCAAAACTTATCCCAAAGCTGTCTTTTGAGCTTCAAGTTTATAAATATGACCTAGATAATCTACTGCAACAGGACAAACAGTTGAGTATAGGCCATCACCTGGTCCTTTCCACAGAATGCTCATGTCTATCCAAAACAGTCTCTCTCCCACCAGCTCTCCTCCTTTCTCCTGATATCTCAGTCACTCAAGCAAGTGGGTTTGTTAAAAAAAAAAAAAAGATAGGTGATAGTATTAAGGTGACTTTGGCAGATATCACCTTTGTACCTGTTTTCACACTTAACTGAAATAGTAATAACATCAAATTCCTCTTTCTTTTCTTCCAGAAAAATATTAATCTCAGAGTAATTCTTAAATGATTTTCCGCCTAATTTTTAAAATCTAAGTTTGGAAGTGACATGAAATAGAATTTAAAAGGAAATAGTCTTGCAGTCTTAACAATGGAACAAGAACTATGTTAAAAAGCAGCGGTAAAGTGTATGTCATTGTAGTCCAAAAATCACCGAGTGTGATGCCCTCATTTTCTTCAGAATTAACACATCTGTTTTCACATCTCATTTGAGAACATATTTCCCTCTATTGCATTTTATTAAATTCTTTATTGTATTGGTGCACAGTGGGAATACAATGCAAAAATACCACAAAGCAGATATGTTGTTGTTCTGCTATGAAGCAGTTGTCAGGTTCTGCTTCTTTCTTGATAAATTCTTTAGTTTTCCTTTTTTGAGAGAACTGAAACACAGACATTGCTGCTATAAAATTCTGCTCATGTAGAAATGAAGCAACAGTAGGACATTTGGTAACAACCTGCTTCCCTTTTATGGAGGAAAACTAACGAAACTAAAGAAAAGCATCAGGAAGAACAGGTTGGAGTGAGTCTACTTAAACAGCAGTCTGAGGAAAATGATGTAGTAGAGGTTTTGTTGGAACTTTATTCCATTCTCTAGTTTTTAGTCTCACTGACACCAGTGTTACTTCATTGACTCCACCATTTCTATTTATTGAAAGGCTGGTTTAGCCCAGCCTAGCTATTCAGCATGCTCCATCTGTTTAAGTGTGCTGTTGTCCAACAGTCATTGGGTTCTAAACATTAAACTGCTCCGTTTAACGGACACACACACTTAGGTGTTCTCTTGAACTGAAGCTGAGGGGAGGGGCAGGGGAGAGAGACAGGGGGGAAAAAAAGGAGGGAGACAAGAGAGATTGTTGGTCCATGAATAGTGACATCAGTGTGAAAGAAGAGCCTGAAGTTTTCCCTTGTATTTTCTTGCGGTGGAAAAAAACAGCATAATTTTTCCCAACAGAGCAACAAACAAACATTCTCATCTCTGGTACACGGTGCTACAACAAACTTAACATCTGACATTTTTTCCCTCTAGCTCCTTTCCTTCTGTGGATGTGCTAGGAATATACCCACAGCTTTCAACCAGAGCTGTAGCAGCTGTGTCTCAGCTAGATACAGCCATTGCACCTAGGGGATCAGGTGGTTTCCCTTTCAATACTAATTTCAGTATTGAAAAAAAAGAAGTTCTCTCTAGATGTTAGCAAAGCCAAAGCCTTTTTAAATGGTAAACAGAAAACCAGTCTTCTCATCACAGAAGCACCACTTGCCAAATTAGTTGCCTGGAACAGAGAAGACCAAGTTGCAAGTCCTAGCTCTGTGTAACCCACACAAAGGACATGAACATCAACACTAGGTGAACTCCCCATCTCTACCTGGCCTAATTAATATTGCCAACAAATGGACAGAGATATTGAGATCAAGATATTAGCATAATTGCCACAGTCAGGTCTCTCACTCAGGATGCGCAAGTTTGAGAAATCAGTCTTAATCTAAGAAAAACACAGCCCAAATTTGTTTTCCTGCATCCTGGTTTCTTGTCTCACACCCTTGTATTGTTACTGGCTGTGCAGGTCCTCAGTCTGACCAGAAATCCTATCCATCCATCTATTCCAAGATCTTCACACGCTTACAATGAAAGTTTTCTGTCTTTGACTTTTGCTGCCCGATTTTCACCTAAAACCACCCAATTAGCAATACCTACTTTACCAAATACATATTGCTTGCCTGACACCTCCAGCTTGAGAATTTAACCAGTACTTATAAATTCCATAAATGTGGATATGACACCAGCTAAACATACCTGTCATTTCTTTAGAGTCACATGCAAACATGTATCTTACTTTCCACAGAAATGTTCAAAGGCTTTTGAAAGTGACACTTTCTACGGAAACTTCTGTTTTCTGATGAGCTGTTTAGAAACCTTGTATCAGTTGACTTGCGAAAGTTAGGCAAACTATTAGTCAGTCTTGAATGTCTCTAATTTCATTCTGCTTTGTCTTCCTTCCAAAGTCATTAAGGGCATTATACTGAAGCACTAGTGTCTAAATACACCAATGAAAATTCATTTGAATTACTCATCTAAGAAAAAAATTTGTTTCTTTTTAAACAAAGAAACACTAGGCCTCCATAAAAGCAAAAAGTTAAAACAATCTGTTCAAATTTTGTGAGCTACCTCCAAGCTTTGCTTGCTGCCAGTTAGTCTGCGGCTTTCTCAACCTGCTGAAAGCTAAGCATAAGTCCAACTCTTGCTTTTTTTTTCCCCCAAGAGGTTCATAAATCACGATTTTCTTAATTGTTTGTTACTGTAACATGCTGACTTCTTAACACTAATTGTCTCTCATCTTCCTATGGAATACTAATGTTTGCAAGAAAAAAAACCAGAAAATTATAGCAGCAAATTCATTTCCATGTAAGTAGAAAATATGGCTAAAAAACTATTAGACAAGCTTTGTAACAACTGCTGCAATCCATGCCAGGGACACGAGGAAAACAGATTGAATCCACAAAGCACAACTCTCGTTGCTGTTGTAGAGTCTAAAGAGACTGGGCTGTTTCATTTCCTGGATTCATGGGTCCTCAATGAAGTATAATTATATCTCTATGATTGTTTCATGCTAATTGAAGGAGACTACAGAGGAAACTAGCTTCTACAAGGATTTTTTTTTTAAATGGACAGTTATCATTAGTCTTCTCCCAAGGTTTCACCACTATTTCTATCATCTCCTCATCTTTTCAGAGGAATAGGAACAAGCACATCATATAGGTTTTTTTACAATATATAAATATTAATCTTTCACTATGTACTTACAAACAAGTAATGTTTTTAACTGGATTAAAACTTTTCATTAACATCCCTATACTGGCATAAAGTCAGCCTTGCATTCTCATGCTACACAGCTCTAAGTTGTATTTCCTATACCCTCTCTTTCATTTTCTTCCTGAGCCCTAATACAGTAGGGAAGGTCCTGTGTTGATCCAAACTAGCAGACCACTGTACATCAAGGACCTAGTGACCCACATAACATTACCCACATTAGTCACAGTTACTAGTTACCATACCCAAGTTTGTGATAGGATAATCCCTCTTGTGGGGCTATTCCCCACAAGGTAACTGCTACCTACCACCATCACTTTAAACATTTTCTCAATTGCCACATCCTAGGAGCTAGAAAACCTGCTGGCCATTTTAGAGTGATAAAATATTTGTAGGGTCTAGGAGACGATCCCTCAAGTCACATATTCCAACATGTGCTTATCTCTATCTCTTATATACAAAACTCCAATACACCACTCTTGCTGATAGTCTACAGAGGTGTCACAGGTTAAATGACCATAAGAACAAGCATACTCCCTCCCATCACCCAACTATTTATTCAGATTCTTCCCTGGAGTGATCACCTTTGATTACATAAAAGTACTAATAAAAATAAGCATCACTGGCAACTTACGGAAGATACATGCATTTAAGAAACAACCAATGTTTAAGAAACTCTTTCAAAATGTTTTTTTCTTATAAACTATCCCAGATGACCAGTTATACAGAAATTCTTGAGTGTACATGGAAAAAGTGGATATACACTTTCTGGCATCACTGTTATTTCAACTTTTACACTGACTTTTCAGAAGAATGATATTTTAGTTCTGTGGGAAAACTATGCACACTAACCATTCTGTTCTTACAATACTTATTTGGAAAGTATAGCTTGCTTACACCTCCCTAGTTGACTCTGTAGCAAAGAAAAACCACTACTTTTCAAACACTTTGGAGAATTATAGAGGTGGCTCTGACTAAATCAAATTATGCTCCAAAAGCTTCTAAAGAGTTCAGTCTCTCCAGCATTCAAAATTATTTCTGTAGGCTGAAAAAGCTGACAGTTTTAATCAGGTTTGATCTAGGTCCTGGAAGAAAAAACCTTTGATTTGCCGAAGTAGCATAGAACTGGAATAATGAACATTAGCACTAAGGTCAGTAATATATACCTTAAAAAAATAATTCTAGGATTTTATTTTTTTTATCTTAGGAAATGTGTGTATAATTACATTTCTAAGTCTGCAGACATAATACAATGCCATTACACTTCAACAAATCACATAACGTTTATATAAGATTATAATTTCAATAAAATATCACATTTAGAATTTACATTTCTAAGACATAAAATGGAAAATTAAAAAGTAGATAATATAACTAATCATGACAGTAAAAATTAGAACAGGTATTGAGGGGAAATTAAACATCACAATTGTTTCTTGATGGAGGGAATTCATGCATTTTAATTTTTGTTGGTTCAAGTTATTTTAGCTTCCCTGGAGATGTTGTTTCGTTGCATGTGTTCCTGATTCTATAGCTAAGATCTTACCACAGAAAGCCCAGAGCTCCGCTGAAGTCAATAGAACTCTTCTTGGGCACCACAGTTCATCTCCCTGTTATCAGCTTGAAGATTTAGTATCTTTTTGGTTGCCTAGCCACACATCCAATTCTGTTAACCTGCAGCAAAAAGCTTTCTAGGACTGTCGTGGTTGGAATTATGATTAACAATTTGTTAACAAGCTGAAATTTTCTTTTGAAGCCTTCAGAAATATCTGAAACAAGTGTTGCTGAAACTTTCCAATTACATATTTAATACATCCATTATTGTGATTAAAAACATTGACATGTAAATATTCAGGGTTTTTCTTCACAAAAAAATTATTTTTAATCCAGGCTTCTGCTGCAGTCCTACTCTCCCCCACAGAGAGATCACCACAACTAAGTCCAAATTGCATGTTTGCCCTCAGTCCTGCAAAGCTATCAGTTCATCTCTATACCACTGCCAATTATTTGCACTGAAATTCATGTGCTTTTTGAAAATAGGTATCTAAGTCCTCAGATTCCCTCTTGCAGCAAGATCTCTCCAGCTATATGTAGGAGATGCTTTCTCTTTTAGTTATATGATTTTAGAGATTAATGTCTCACCCTGAGGATAGAACTAAATGCTTTGAGTCACTGCAGACTATAAGTTTGCAACAGAAGCTGAAAATTAGTTTAAATTTCAAGATAAGTCTCAAAACTTAGCTACCAAAACTGGAATCTATTTTACTAGCATATTATTGGCAGGTATATCTTCATACTGAGTTGAACTGTTGTCTGCCTGCCTTTACAAAGCAGCGTAAATGTAAATCAAGCCTTACAGCCAGCTTTGAAATTGGACCATACTATCCATTGTTATATTGGTCTCTATTTTACACATGAATTCACATACCCTAATAAACTGCTTTTGGCATCTAACACTCCCATCCAAAATATTAACTAACTTCAACTTGTCTGAATTATTAAGTACATCATATTCTTTACATTGGTAGGCCTTATTTATAAACTTGATCTTTCACTTTCAACTCAAGAAATTGATTTCCAGTCTTCCATGTTCTTATTCACCTGAATAATTCAATCTTGTTAAAGTAATATCATGAATGCCAATTAATTACTTGTGGTGGGGAAAAAGTTCAAACACTTTCCCCATCACATTTAGTGATATAGTCCAATCAAATTTGTGTGAGCAGGGCTGGAGCATGGCATGCATAACATAGCTATCAATAGGGCTCCAGTAACATCAGTTCTGTGGATGAGCTGTTTTAAGGCTGGGACCTAAGTGAGTATTTTCCATGCAGCTGTTCATTGGGTACAAACCTACTCAAATATACTATGAACCCAAAGCAAATACATCACTGACATACCTATGAACTAGTTACTTCTGGGAAAGTGGCAGAGTCTACACAAACATATCCTTACTCAGTATCTGATTGAGTCAGTAAACCTAGCTGTTAATCATATGTTATACTGTACAAGAACACCGTTCATTATCTAATGATATATATCCAAAAGATCTGTTGTTACATTACACATATTGTATAAGGACATTTTTATACATTGTTCAAGTAAAAACTAATTCTTATTTGCAGTTCAGGTGCATATAAAATATTTATAGATGCAACTCACACTTCATGAAAGCTTTGTGCAACTGCTAAATTCTTAACTCCTGAATGCAAATAATTTCCATAGTTGGTTCAATTTGCAATGCAGCTGACTTTTCAGTGAGTCCTTAAATTAATATTAAATGTTAAACTTGCTGGATCTTTTTTAAAGGTTCTTTTTTGGTGTTTCAACTACATAATTCAATTGCAAAAAAAAAGTAACATGAAAGGCTAAATATTTCAACCATCTTGCCCTCTGAATCATAAAAATAAGATTTTGGGGGTTTTAATAGAAATATTAGATTATGAACTAAAGGGTTTGGGCTGTATTGAGCTCCTTTTCAACTCATACATACAACTTGTTTCTGGAACATCAGTTAAGGTACTTTTTGGATGCTCCTCTTATTACCTTGAAACATCTGTATATGCTAAAAGTGCTGCTATGTAAACATGCTGCTTCAATATTTAGTAAAGCTCCTTTCTGTCAAGTGGGCCAGCAAATAACAGACTCTGTGGGATTTTAAGTGGCCCTCCTCATGTTTTTTCCAGTTAATACTGGAAATTATACTTGACATTGAGACTTCCTTCAGCTGAAACATGAGGAAGAAAGTGACAGTCACCAGAACTGCAAAAAGGCAAGTGCAACAACTGCCAAAAAAGTCACATATATTGTAGACAGGCTAGAATGTAAAGTCTATCTAAAGCCCAGTGGGGATGAGATGCTTAGCTGTGGGAAGACAGAGTTAAGTCCACACAAAGATATTCTCATCCAATTCAAATTGAATTACTAGAAGTATCTCTTAATCTTCCATTATTGTTTATAAAAATATTGTGTTATCACATCTTTATGGTTGCATAAATTCATACCATAAGTGTTTTTATAAGTGCTTAAATATATAGAAATGGGATTTATATATATCTAATAAAGGTGGTGCAGCTTTATTTGAGCCTAGATTTCAATTCCATTAATAGGATCTCTTTATTGTTACTAGTAGTTTATGCAAGTAAAGAGAACGGGGGGGGGGGTCACAGGATACAAGTCCAAAATCTGAGTGTTTGTATTTCAATCCAACAAACTTTGATATATTTGAAAAACCAGAGAACACATCTTAACAGGTAAGGCAGGCAAGCTTTGCCATCAGCTCCGAGACAGAAGCCAGTCATGAAAACACACACAGTTCTATTTTATGAGTTCTTGCATTTACTGAGGAATAATATTTTCAGATGAAGCTAGACATCTAAGTCCCACTGAAGCTGGGTCTTCCATTCCCTTAGACTATGGGAAATTCTACCTACAAACAAAAATATTTTAATATAACCATTCTGACTTTAGATTATGAAAACAAGATAATACACTAAATTGTCACTGATTGTAGCTAGTAATATTCTTCTCTTTCTACAGTTTATCAATTCTCCCGATTCTTAAAAATAACAAATAATTATAAAACATGTTTTTAAAAAGACCTGTCATGACACAGAAAACAATCAGTGAAGCAGGGGAATGAGCTGTTTACAAATGCAACTGAAAATCCAGAAAAACAAAAGTTCTGTTTGATAAAAACCAATCCTTGCATTTCATTTCTGAGCAAAACAAGTGAATCAGTGTGACTGAACTGTCAGGCTTTAATTGCTCCGAAAGTCTAATGACAAAGGGGGAGAAGTGCCAGAAATTCACATGATTTATTATCTTCCTACACTTCAGTTTCAAGAAAATGTACAATCCCAGAAGGATTCTCAACCACTTCCTGACAGCCCCTCAGCACTGAATTAATACACAAGGTAAAAGAAAATTTAATGTAGAGTATCAGAACTCATTAATGGAAGTCATGTCAGCTGTCAGTCCTCTGCAAACTAATTAGACAAAGCACTCAAGAAACTCAGTGCTGTATGTGAAGGTTGCCAGAAACTTTAAAGAGGATTATAAAAATAACAGTAGTTTATTAAAATAAAAAAATAATTTTCCTTCTATGTTTAATATGTATTTACTTGGACAACTGGTTTCTGTAAAGAAACTAGGATACAGTCCTACAAATTCATTCTGATTATTTGCTTGAATTTTCTAATTTTTTTACTTTGAGACCTTTCTTTAATTCTTTAAAACACAGTTCTAAGACACTACTGAAGTAATAAAACCCAAAGAATTCTAGGTAAAAATAATCTCATACACAGTGTAACAATTTCATTATGAATTTATTCATTCTACTACATGCCATGACTACTGAAGACTGAAATATTCTATCTTGAAAGAACCTTTGCTTTAAGCGTGCCCAAAAATCAAACTCTGTAGACACTAACATGCACTTGGCCTTGAACCACATTGGAGCTCTCATGTGAGAGGACATTGAATACCAAAGGAAAAACATGAAAAAACTTCATATAGGACAACATATATGAACAACTCAGTCTGAATGTCCCCACACTTAGAAACACCTACAGCTGCTTTTTTTTTTAACACTACCTGTCTTAGAAAGCATCAGTGTGTCACAGCACTATCCAAACTAGCCAGCTGCAACAAGGCTTTTACCACCCAATACCAGGTTAACTTCAATAAGTAGCTCCCACACCTTGCCCCAGCACAGCCACCAACCCCCGACAAGGTTTCAAAAGTTCACCTACTGCCTGTGCTGTTTCTTCATCCTCTTCAGGCCAATCCACCCTGCTTCTTGCCTCTGCTGCATCTGGGTTCTTTCTTCTCTGGACTCCTCTTCCAGCCAGCCTCTCCTCAGCCAGGCTAACATTCTCTCAGGGCCTCTCCTTGTTTCTCCTACATCCAGGGCACTCACTCTCCTCCCTCTGCTTCTTCCAGGTCTCTCTTCATCAAGTGCTCTTCTTCACACAGTCCTTAGAGCTATTTAACTACTTAGAAGAACCAACCACAGCTGCACATTATCCACGTCAGCCAACCCACCGCCCCTGAAGACAGCCCACAGTTGTATATTATCAATGTTAATTAACCCACCTTCATTCCTCTACAGTTTCTCTATATCAATGAACCCTTTTCATCACTGAAGTCTTTAATCAAAATACAGAGCATTCATGAATATTATTCTGTCAGAAGTATTGGACTCGGTTCAGCCCCTCCATCAACTGAACAGGTCAAGCTATTCCACTAGAACCAGGTAGTGCCATTGCCTCTATCTCAGAACAGTATCACCTTATGGTATTTTCTCTATGAAAAGTATGTCTGTGTGGAAGTTCAGAAGCCAGAGCTCACTGCAGCTCTTAACTGTGAGCAGAACTGATATGTCTACTCCATCCACGTTGCCTTTACTTTTTTATCTGTATTCTATATATAATTCCACATGGGACCTTTAGTGCACCACTGGAGATCAAAAGCCAAGCCTAGTGTATCCATGCAACTTACACTCTTTTTCATGTTACGTTTTCCCAGTGAAAAACAGCTGAGGCTCCTAGGCATCCTCAGCTAGTGAGGCAGAGGGCCACAGGCCAATGGCATCACTGAAGATGCTTCTTGGTCTGTTTGATAATTGGGTCAGCTCAGCCCTTCAATAGCCAAATCCATAACTTTCCTGGTATCACCCACCCCTATAGAGGATTCCCAGTTTCATGAGCCCTTTCCCACTCCTTTTCCATGAATCAGATCCCAGCTGCAACAATGTGGTGGATATATGTGAACTCACGCATGGCCCTGCTATGCGTGCTTAGAGACAGCGGGGGACCTCACCTTGTAATAAACTTTCAATGCAAACATGCTTGACAGCCTGGTTCTTGCAAGGTACGCCAAGTCCCATTTCTCCTTAAACTTCCCTAGAGTCCACACTTTCCCTAGAGTGCACACACATCTGGAAAAGCTATAAACCTAGAGAACAAACCTCAACATATGAGTGGAACATTTCCTTGTAGCTAGTCTTGTCACACCTTTTCTTCATCCCCAGATCCCGATCCCTTGTTTGTCCTTTTACTCCTTCTTTAAGACATCAGTAGGCCTTCTCTCAAAGCTACAGTTTGTGAGTCCAGCTCCAAATTCACCAGTTCCAGGACATCTCAGACTCCCAGTCTCTGGAGATGCCACACTACAGCAACAGAGAGGCTCCGGTTACAGGTTTATCACTCTGGGATTTTCAGGGAAATTCCTCCCACAGAGGAGGACTGTCAGAGGTGCCAGATTCCACAAGGGAGACTTTGGGGGCACACCCCTTCTGCCTGTAGACATTTCAGTCCATAGAGAGAGTCTCGGGATGACAGATTCGGTGTCCACACTGTTTTGTATCCACATGTCTGAGGAAGAGCCAGGGAGGTGTCCTTCGGGGGCCTTTTCTTTGATCGTGGTCTCTGTGAGTGAGAGGAGGAAAGTCCTGGTTGATAACCATTGGGGCAAACTGCTAGCATGAAGTGTGTGGCATCTGATATGCTATATTTTCAGGAAATAACAGATTCAAATACATCTACCCACACAAAATTAAGGATCAATATCCAAGCCAAGCAGCAGTATTTCCACTGGGGCTGGTGTGCTCCATTTAGATACTAAGGTGCCAAGCTGACAGATGTTTCCCAGATTGTTTTAAGTTGCCTCGTAGAAGCAGAGAGAGGTGCTGTACGAGGTGGAGAAATGTGGTATCTCATCTTTCACAGTGTCACAGCTTTAAACTGTCTGCCTCTCCTCCGTTCACCCTCGCACAGCAGTTCCCTGGAAACAGAGGTGCTGACAGATAATTCCCCCGATTTAGGACAGTGGAGGGGAGGAGCAGGCATGATGCATGTAAGCTGGGCACAGCTGAATGTTTAGAAGCAGTCAAAGGGCCTCAGAAGTCCTGGCATGGCCAAGGTGTCCCATGGGCCCCGACATGTGCATGTAAATGGAGCACTCTGAGGGCACCCACACCCCTCAGAGATCAAATGGCTTAACAGATGCCAAAGACCTCTTCAAGAGCTTAGGTCTATGATAAATTTAAAGTTAATTAAGCCCCACAAACTTTGTTTCTAATTCCTCACATCTTTGCGGCAACCGATATCTAATTCTAGCCAAAATACAGTCTAAACAAAAACTGCCTAGCGTGGTCACACAACGTGTTTAGCTTGAAATAATTAACTCAAACAGCAAAGCAGCAATTAGTTACAGTTCCATCTGCTGACGGGTCATTCTTCATTATTATTAAGTATAAACACATCTTGGAGTTACAGGCAGGCCCTGCCCTCCCACCATGTCTGTCATACTGTCCAGGGCCACCTGACCTCTTTACAGCTCTCCTTGGCTGTCCCTTGGGAAAAGAGGGACAGGTCAAAACAGCATGGCAACGAGGGGCTACGGCCTGCTCCTGTTTTATGATCGATTGGCATTGAGTTTCCTGGAGAAGAATCAGACCCATGCTCGGAAGAGAGCCCCACGCATCGCACACAGAGGCAGCTTGGCAGGCACACAGAGCCCCTGTCCACCCCCAGGCATCCTGGTGAAATGCCCGTACTGTTACACCACAAGGGCCAGACTGCAGCCCTCAGAGTGCAAACTTGGCACAACGGCTTCCTTAAACCTCCTGAAAAGTCCATACTCCTTTTGCACAGGCAGTCTACTACCACCCTCATAGCTCTTAAGTCCTAAAGTCATGCCCGTCACTGGCAGAGGCTGCAGGGCAGGACTATGGATGTACAGCTGCCATCTGCCTGCATTGTTTCTGATTTCCACAAGCAAACCCAAAGTACCACCCTAAATATCCTGCCAGACTTGCTGTTGCACACCCAGGCATGTTATATTCTTCAGCCAGCACATCAGACACTCTCAGGGTAATCGTGTCAGTGAAACCAAGCAAACACTTCACAGCAGAATGAACTCACCCAGGCAATCTATAAAGGATTAGGCAATTGCAAGTGGATGAATATTTCTCACAGAATAATCATTCTGTCTCTAATCCTCAGCCCTGTAGCTTAGGGAAAACCCACAAAATACCTTCTAAAAATGAGCATGGGAACTAAAATTCATAACTCTACTGGATACAAAATCCACAGACTCAGCAGAGCTAGCAGTTATGCCACACATAAGATGGTCCCTCCCTCCAGTAATGCAATCAACAGTCTGATAACTGCCTTTCTCTCTTTCAAAGATATATCTTACCAACTTTCTCCTTTTACCCTTTCTTTCCAAGATGGTCTACCTGCAATGTAAACTAACTGAAGTCCAAACAGGCGTTCTCAAATTGTGTTTGGTTTTGAAGTCTTCTCTTTTCTTTCAGACCTGAAATCTGCCCAAATCTTTGTCGAGTTTTACCAAATGAGGAGATAAATTGGCCTTCACCGTAGCAACTAAAGAGCAACACGGTGAAGACCTGTAGTCTTCTATCAATTTAAAACTATCGCAGGATCAAAACAGGATTCATAGGCTTTCTTCAAAAGGGAAAGAAGGAGCATTTGCTATCAAAAATGTTTTCTGGAGCCATACTGTCCATATGGAAATGAGCTCAGCGGGGATTTAATTCCTTACCAGGCTGGATACTTGTAACTATTTCACCTTATACTGACTTGAGAGCAGGCTGTTATCTTGAAGCAATCTGTCAAGGAATTCAGTACCATTTTTTTCTTCTCTGTTACACTAGTGGAAAATTTTCTATCCTGACTATTTCAAAGGAAAATTAGATTTCTTACTAAAGAAATTATTTTCAAAAAAGAGTGAGTGTGAGGCTGCTTGCCTTGCAAAATGTTGGCTTCTACCAGAAGCTCTTGCAGCTTTCCAGACAAAAACTGTCCAAGCAGGAAGGGACAAATAGCTTGTGGAGAGATCTTCTTTTTTTTACAAAGGCTTGAAATGTCTTTGAGTTAAACACTCCAAGCAGTTCTGTTTCCGGTCTCGGCCATTTTTGAACTTGTATCACACTATGGAGTAATACCTTACAAGTTTTGTACTCGTGTAATTTTAAGATACCTGCATAAGCCACTGAAATGTCATAAATACCTTTTAAACAGCTGACCTGCAAAAGAATGAGCATGTTACAAGCTGCAGATGCGCTTGGCAGCATGAATCTCAGTCAATATAAAAAGCTGGGGAGTGCCTGGGGAGTGCCTAATGAGCTGTACTAGAACAAGACTTGAGGGGATATGTTAACTAACACAACATCAGCTATGACTCTGCAATCAGGGCTGACAGAAACAAGCCTGTGGTTGGTGACCAGCTGACTGCTATCCTGCTGGCTGCTGCAGCTTGTCTTCGCTGGTGTTTCTGAGCCAGGGGTCGGCATGTAAGGTAACAAGCGGAGAGATGCAAGGCTTACACAGCTGACACGGCACTGCTCTCTTTCCTTCCCATGCTCAGGGAGGATGTGCACACCCAGCAGCCCCAGCTAGCCTCAATCTTCTGACACTCTCTTGAGCTTAACAGGCACTTCATTTCATCCTTGACGTGATAGTAAGAGACTTCAAGCAGAGTTTTAATTTTATCGTCTGCCTGCTGGCCACTTAGGACATTTAACCCTCCCACACCTCCTAATGCAGCTGACTAAACCAGATCACAATACCAAGTAAAATGTTTCTTTTCAGGCAGAATGTGTAAAACACTTATTTATCCATGGTTTTAATTTTGTACCAAAAAGCCAGTGAGATGGAAAGTCTTTGAAATTAAATAAAGGCACAAAATACACAAGTGACAGAAGACAGGGGTCTGAAATACACTCAGCTGCTCTGAATTTTGCTAAGCCTTGGCTCAGGCAAAGCTGTTGAGTTGGACAGGGAGCCTACAAAGCACGAAATGAAATGGGATTTGGGTTAATTTTATTTCATCATGTGCAGCAGATGTTTGGGTGTTTTGATGCAGAGATTCAAGTGAAAATGTTTAAAGGGTGTTTATCACAGAAGCCTACTATTTGCAATTTCAGCTAAAGGTGGTAAAATGTATCTAAATAACAAGAATCAAAAGATTGAAAGGAACAGTGTAACTGAATCATTCTCCCTTGATTAGTGAGACATAACTGCCACCCCTGCATCTTATCCTCTCTTACTTCAGTCTCATTTTATTTCCTTTATCCTAGTCACTAGAAGAGAGGAGCACATTTAATTCTGAAACTGTTTGATCACTTAAATATACAACTACAAAAATATCTGTAAAGAATAATGAAAAGGACAAAATTTTTGTACAGACATTACTTAACAAAAGCAATAGTGTTATGATATTCATGGAAATAGGAGCAGTTTGACTCCAGAGATTACCATATTCGCTATATTCTAACACAGCCACCAAAACACAGCAAACATATCTATGTTATATCTAAGTGCTATGATACTTACAATTATAGGTCAGGCATGTGTAAATTAGTTCCATGCTAAATAAAATCGGAGCATTTGTATATTAGGTTTTTTATCCTCTGAAGAGGTCTTTTCATACTTTACATTGAGAAAACTTGGCTCCAAAAGAAAGCTAAATTTATTGACCTAAAGCAAACCAGAATTGTCATGTGTTGCTTTTAGTTCCTTTTCCTACGATAAAATGATTTACAGCAAATTCTCTTATCTGATCTACTCAAACAAATGAATTCTGCTGGGAGTTCAGCATATGCAGGAGGAATAGAGGGTCAGTTAAAACTGGCTGCACAGACCTCAAAGGAGGATCCTGATCACAAAGTTTTGCTGGTTGGTTATTTTTATTGCTACTCAGTATATTACAGAATATCACATCAGAAAAGACAGCTTGGGTCATTCAGCCTATCTTCTGCACTCTAAACTTCTCCATACATCGTTCTCACTAACACCTTGTTATCGAACCCACTTGGGTCCCCCAGCAGTGCTGCAGCCGTTGCAGCTATCACCTGACTTCTCCCCTAGTGCACAGCCTCATGCACTCTCCACAGCACCACCGCACTCCCACCACGGGAAGGGGCAGTGTGTGTCCCTTGCCGTATCTGTGAGCCTATAAGCCCCACTCAGGGCTATAGTCAAATGATAAAAATGAGTAAAATGAGACAGACCTCTGCCACTGGACTCTGCAGCTGGACACCGTCATGCCCTCAGAGGCAATGCACAGCCCTTCGTGTCCTTCACCTTCTGCCCACGTGTATGCTCCTCCTCCGTATTCTCACCAGATGAGCAGAGCGGCTGCCTATTCGAAGTCATCTACCCATTTCTCCATCCACTAGCTTTAGATAACAAAGGAGCAAACATGCTGCCCCAGCTGAAAGGTTTAATGTTTAGTACATAATATCAACACAAATGTTGATAAAGCAGCTTTGCACCACCAAAAACGCAGTTCCCCTTTCAGTACAACATACAGCATTTGTTTTCTTAGGTGAAATGAGTAAGTATCTGTGCATGGGAAGTTATTTAAGTATTTTTAGAGATGTTTAAAATACCTATCAGTTTTTATTTTGTTCTTGTTAATTTTCTACAGGTAAAACGAGGGGAATTGAGTTAGATAATTATAGAAAGAAAGGTACAGAAAAGAATACCGCACAATTTTTTAAAACATTGAATGCCTTTCAAAAGTTTTATTGGCCCTCAAACATAATGAAATTACAGCTTGGTATTAGTTAATGATTGTTCTCTAATGCAAAATAGATGTGGAAGAGACTCCAGAGGTTGGTCTAGTGTTTGTCCAGGCAAAACTAACAACACTCAGTGTTTCTAACTCATGTTTGCACTGAAAGTTTGCTGTGTCCAATACCTTCTTAGTACAGATGTCCATTGCTTAACAAGACTAATTAGAGATTGTTTTTCCTGCTGTGCAGCTAGAAACCCCCCTTCTACCATTTTAAAACCACCACCGCTTTTTTTCATACTAACATGCATGGAGACCATTAATTCCTTTTTTCTTCAGAGCTTCCTTTGCATATTTGAGGAGTGTTACCATGCCACCATCTCTTCTCGGCTTTCTTAACTCTTCCCTCACAGTCCACCTTTTCTGTTCTTATTGCTCTATCCTTGACTTACTGCATTTATCCACATCAATTTCCCAGTTATTCTGAGTTCTAAATACTGTCCACTGTAGTTCTTCCAGCTCCTTCCAGTTTACTATCTGCATGTGAAATAAATGTACTCAATAATATCATTGATGGAAGTAGTGACTGACACTGGAAAATCCATTTAGAACATAATTTGAAATATTTTTTCACTTTGACTAGGAACTTTCAGATGTATTTTGTAAGCACAGCTCCTCAGTCCCTTTTTCATGTCACAGTAATTTCATCAAGACAGGTTTTGCCTAGGGTTTTTTTAGAAGAACAGGATATGACAGAGAGCCAACCAGCTTACTAAAGTCAGTTGTTTTTCTCTCTGTCTGAAAAGCCTGCTGTTCTTCGTAGAAAGAAATTTAGTTGATGTGACATTATGTTTTTTTCCAAATCTATTCTGGCTGTTATTTGTCATTTAGCTGTTTTCCAAGCTTTTTGGTTATTTCTTCTGCAACCATTCTAGCCATTTAAGTTGAGCTGACTAGTCTGTAATTTCCTTTTTGTTTTTTAATACATCTGAAGACAGGCAGTATGTTTGCCCTTTCTGGAATGTCATCCTTTCTGAATAAGTTTACAGCATAATAGTTAATGTCTCTGGCATTGTTTGTGTTTGTTCTTGAAGAAGTTTCAAGTCCATTCCATGTGAAGACACTCAGCTATGCAAACATTCAAACATGTTCTTGCACCAGTCTGCTCTTCTAGGCTTCCTGTCACTGGCGTTAATGGTGTTAACTATCTGACCAGCACACTCTCAATGTGATGGCCTCAGCAGGCTGTATACCGAGCTCTTTCCATCATTTTAGCATAATTGGCACTTAGCTGTTTGGGGTCCTTTAATTATTTCTTGGTCCTTCCATTACTATTAGTGTACTGATGAAATGTACTCCTACATTTTACATCACTGCTACCCGTGTCTCAGTTCTTGCACTCCTGGTGCTGTGCATGCAAGGTCTTCTCACCCTCAATACCAGACTGTCAGTTCAACATTTTGTTCAGGCCCAGCAAGCATTCATGGTTTAGTGAAGTTGTTACCTTATCCTTTTCCCAGACATTGTGCACATTTTTTTCTTTTCTGAGGCTGCTAAGTCTCCTAAAATCTTTTTCCTTAACCTTCCTTCGGCAGAAAGGTTATGACCTGTGTTTTTAAAGGCTAGCTGTTTGTTGTCTTTATTCTTTGGTTCTTTCTCCTTCCTTTCTAAAGTATCATGCCTTTCGTCTCCAAATTCCTGTTTAATTTTTCCCTGTTATTCATAGTCAAGAATAACTATTTTTAATTACTTATTTTAAGTTCCAGTGTCAAGAAATTGCTTTCAGCATATTGCAAGAGCTTTTCATATGTTTTGGTTAAATTTACAGCTCAGATGATTGACAGTTTCTGGCACTCCTAAAGCCTTTGATTTCATTATACATTTCCTTTGGGGGCAGTTAGGAAGGAGTTTTTAGCTGTTGTTTGGCAGTGCTACTCGGGCCCAGGATAGCCTCTCTGATGATATCCATCACCTGATACCATTGCAAGAACGTGCAATATGAGAAGTTCCTGTGTCTGAAAAGAAAGATGAAAGATACTCCAAGTTTCCTCCTAGCAGCATGTACTGTACCATTGCAAAGCTGCCTGCTTCAAAATGAATTTGGGCTCTCACCCAGTCTGGAAGCCTCCCCTGCCTAGCAGAGGAGAAGCAACCTGCATATCCAGTGGGCTCCTTCACCAGGAGATATGCAACTCTTACTTTTTGGATAAATGTGAGTTTTGGAAAAAAAGGACCAGCTGCTTCTTTACCTCTTTAAAATTATCATCACAGTCAGCCTGTATAAAGACTGTCATCTCATTCTCTCCTCTTTTTGTTAGCAGAGATTTTCACTGGTGTTTGTTTATGTCCCTGTCTCCTCTTTCTCTGTATATTCTTAACTGTAAAGCAATATATTTTCCTTCTTTTATGAGCCCAAACTTCTTGAGCCAGCTATACCCATGTATATCAATATTGCAGTCGTGTGAGCTATTCCCTAAAGCCTCTGCTACGCCAATTAAGTAATAATTTTAATTATGTGCTGAGATTTCTATGCCTGCTCTTCCTAGAGACATGGTATTAAGCACATGCATCAATAAAGCCTGCTGTTCAGCTTTTCAGTAGTTTAGCTTCTCTATTTTTTATTAAATTTTTGCATTGCCCTTGCCTGAATATCCACTTGTACACCATGCACTCATTGGTCTGTTCTAGCCCTCTAAATGTTCCTGAATGAGAAAACTACACTGTAAATTCATAAAAATTACATTTTAAACGGAAGGTGGCAGTTATGATATATTGTAAAGGTATGTCAGCCCAATAGGCTTTTTAGTATTTGCTATAAACAACAGAACTTATAGAGTCTTATAGAAATACCAGAAAATTTTGCTTATGCAAAATGAGTGGCTGCATGTCTACTTTAATACAGCAGTCACTCCAAGTGTTAAATTCAGTGTCCTGAGCAGAAAGCTGTACTGTTGAGAGGTTGTGGGGGCTGATGCTCAGTTTGTTGTATTTCTTACTGGCTTCCACAGTGCTAAATCAATTTACACCAGTTCATGTTCTCTTCCTGGCTTGCTATTGCTTTCTTTGTATCCAATTTTCAGACAGGCAGACACAAGCATTTTAAGACATAATGTGTTCTTTAGCCAGCAATCTCTTTAGTGTCCACTAGTGCCTGAATAAAAGATGATGTTGCAGGATAGGACACTATTGTAATTCTGTTTCACTTCTTTTTGTTTAATTTTTGACAAGCAATGGCTTCTGATAAAGGAATCCTTTCCACACATTTTCCCTTTAGATTTTAGCTCTAAGATTATAATTTGAAATAAACCAGCATTACACCAAGGAAAATTCTATAAGTAGTAGTTACAAATGAAACACGGAAAATGAGAATGGATGTACAAAATACCTAGGGCCAAATTCTACTATCAGTTCTCTTCAGTGAGGTTGGATCAGTACACCAAAAAACAAGATTTACAACCTCAGGACATGTAACAAAAAAAAGGGTTATGTCAAACTGAAAAAGCTAAACAAAAAGATGAAGGGTTTGATGTTTCTGAAATGGATCTAAAGTGTTATTGAAGCCATCAGGATTGTAGGGGTGCCGCTAAGAGAAGTGCAAGTCAGCAGTTATTTATTAGATAGGCTGCACTTCCAGTATTTATTACATGAAAATACACATTCAAGCTACTTCTGCTTGTGTGTCCTCTACACTAATTCCAACCATAAGACCTCTCCTGTGATTCAACCTAACAACTTTATCCTGCTTCTCTAACTCTTTGTCTTAAGACATTGTGCAAATTATAACAACCCAGATTTTCATACAGCAAAATAATCTTCTTAGTGGATTCTCCACAGGGTTTACTTATTCATCCTTCTTTCCCAGGTCTTCAAATAATGTAGGCAGCAACTTTTTTCCCACTTCTCTTCCACTGGAAAAAAAAAATATTTTTTTTAACACTAGACACTGATGTCAATGTTGATCATAGAAAACTCCTTTTAAAGAATGCTTATTATTTATTCAATTTTCAGATTCAGCATACATGTAAGGTATTCAAATTGTGCTATTTAATACTGATAGTCTCTTTTAGAAGGCTCTCTAATCTGTACAGTTATTAAGTATAATGGGATTTACTTCAACAAAGTCTAACACTAGGAAGGAAAGTACATGTGGTAAATCCTATTATAGCTCAAGAGATGGGTTGCATTTCCTTGTTTATTTTTAATCCTCTGTTGGCAGGAACAAAAACTTTTCAGGTGCTTGGGTTTCTTTCCCTGATTGTCAATTTTACTGCTTGAAAGGAGGGTGAAGGTTGAACATTTCCCTTTGAAGTGGGCAAACAGCAATCTCATGCAGCTCAACAAAGGGAAGCAGGAAGCCCTGTACCTGGGCAGGAACAGCCCCAGGCACCCCTACAGCTGGGGGCCAACCAGCTGGAAAGCAGCTCTGCAGGAGAGGCCCTGGGAGTCCTAGAGGGCACAAAGCTGAACATCAGCCAGCATTGTACCCTTGCAGCAAAGAAGGCCAATAGTGTCTGGGGCTGCATTAGAAGCAGCATTGGCAGCAGACTGCAGGAAGAGATCCTGCCCTGCTGCTCAGCACTGGTGAGACATCTGGAGTGGCAGGTCCAGCTCTGGGTTCCCCAGTGCCAGACATGGACACAGTGGATATAGTCCAGCAAAGGGTCAAGGAGATGATAAAGGGCTTAGAGCACCTGACATCCACAAGAGGCTTACAGAGCTGGGACTGTTCAGCCTGGTGAAGGCTCATGGAGATCCTACCCATGTCTATAAATACCTGATGGGCATAGCAAAGAAGATGGAGCCCAGATCCACCACAGTGGGACCCAATGACAGAAAAGAGGCAATGGGAACAAAATGAAATAGAAGAAATTCCATTTAAGCATAGAAAAGCACTTTCACTGTGAGGCTGGTCAAACAATGGAACAGGTTGCCTAGAGAGGTTGTGCACCCTCCATTGCTGGATCTACTCAAAACCCAGCTGAAAACTGTCCCTGAGAAACTGTTCTATCTGACCCAGCGATGAGTAGGGTATTGGACCAGGCAATCTCCAGAGATGTCTTCTAGCCTCAGTGATTCTGTGACCCTGTGAAGTCATCCATTAATTGGCTCCAAATCTAACACAAACTAATCTAACGGTATCTCACTCTATACCACTAGTTCCAAGCACAGGAAGGCAACCAGAGTCTGTCTCTCTACTTAAAGAATATATTAGGCTGATTTTTCAACTGTTTACACTACCCAAAGACAGGTTCATTTTTATTAAAGACAAACTCTCCACTCTTATTGCTTTCTGTTCCATTACCACTTCTGCACACACACACACAGAGAAATAAAAGAAAAATATAAAAAAGGAAAAGAAGACAAAAGAAGAGAGAAAGAAGAAAAGACGGGAGGGGAGGGGAGGGGAGGGGAGGGGAGGGGAGGGGAGGGGAGGGGAGGGGAGGGGAGGGGAGGGGAGGGGAGGGGAGGGGAGGGGAGGGGAGGGGAGGGGAGGGGAGGGGAGGGGAGGGGAGGGGAGGGGAGGGGAGGGGAGAAGAAAGAAAAAGAAAATAAAAGAAACATTAGTGTACCTGAAAAAGAATTACAAACATTATCAACATCTTTTCTCCTTTCTCTCTTCTCTTGTCTTCTCTTCCTTTTTTATCTTTTTCTTTTCTAGTTCTAGTTATACTCACCCATGGCATTTTTTCCTTTTTATGTTAAATGATTACGTCAGCCAATAGAGAACCAATGAACAAAAATGCTGTAAAGGGTGGGAAAATGAATTCTTTTTCATGTCCATTCAAAGGCATAAAATTCAAAACCTGACTTCCATAGAAAGTGACATTTAATTAGGCTGTTTGTGATCTTAGACACCAAAAAGAATAAAATGTAACATGACACATACAGGTGGAATTGAATCAAGATTGAATTAATCTTTTTACACACCAGGAGGGGTGCAGGTCTTTGGCAGTGAATGCAGTTTACATTTTCCACTTTGACAGCATTCTTCTATCAAAGTCTTACAAAGTAATTCTTAGTTCCAGGCAAATGTATATGGGAACCCCACTTAACAGCTCCAGATAGGTAAACACCAAACACATTGAAATCTACAGACACACAACCACATCCCCTGCAGTCTAGTTTTGGAAAAATACATTTGGGACCAGTTTTCTTGCTGCAGACAATGTTCACTGCAATGTATACTATTTGTATACCAATTTATATTGCTCTGCTGGTTTCAGCTAGGATAATTTTCTTCTTAGTAGCTGGTACAGTGCTGTGTTTTGGATTTCGTATGAGAATAATGTTGGTAACACACTGATGGTTTAGTTGTTGCTAAGTAATGCTTACCCTACTTTTCCATTTCCCCATACTCTGCCAGCGAGCAAGTGCACAAGAAGCTGGGAGGGGACACAGCCAGGACAGCTGTCCCAAACTAGCCAAAGGGATATTCCATAACACAACATCATGCTCAGTCTAGAAATTGGAGGGAGCTGGCCGGGAGCCACTGATCACTGCTTGGGGACTGGCTGGGCATCGGTCAGCAGGTGCTGAGCAACTGTACTGTGCATCACTGGGGTTTTATTCCTCTCTCTCTCTTCCCTTCTCCTCATTATGACAATTATTATTGGTTTTGTTGTGATGTTTTGTTTTTTACTTTACCTCAATTATCTCAACCCACAGGTTCTACCTTTTTCCGATTCTCTTCCCCATCCCACTGGGGCGTGGGGGGGAGTGAGCGAGCGACTGAATGATACTTAGCTGTTGGCTGCAGTTAAACCATGACAATTGCACGGACTGACAATTCTAAGACAGACAATACACTTAAAACAAAATCAAATTCTCCATAACATCAGAGTAAGGACAATTGTATATTTACTGACAACAGCATGCCTACAGCATCAATCCCTTCTAATTACAGAACATATTTTATAGATGTAATGGTATCAGTGAGGTTATGTCCTCCTATTCATCAGAATTTGACCTGTGTAATTTTCATTTCAGTATTTGGGGGGTGGAGGTTGGCTTCATGTAAGATTAAATCTGTAAGATTTCAAACATTGTTGTTCCTAGAAGTGGTTTTCAGACAGTTGTCAAAAGCAGCCTTTAGTCATCATGTGCAAACTATCACATACAATAACTTGCCTGTGGCTTAATTTATAATCCAACATATAGTATAGCCTTTATATGGAAACCTTGAAACCTTCAAACAACTCTCCTGTGTAAATATTAAATTAGATAAAGTATTGTTCCTAGATTATACTCAATACCCAGTATGGCTTCTCAAACAATTTTTGGAGAAGAAATTAATGGAAAATGCAATGTATACATGAATAATGGATACAAACACCTTTAGAAGTAACTCATTTTGCAATTAAATCACTGGACTGTTGGAATAGAAACTGATATTATATGCAGTACCACAGTATCAGGAGGAAAGTGGACTTTGGTTCCACTAGCAGTACAACCAGAGGTAGTATACTACTTATTCACCTGTTGATGCTATTTGCTTCTGTGCTTCTGTCAGCTTCTCTTGAGTCCCTGCAAGCTGAGGGGCCTCAGACAAGTTGAGCTCACTCTTCTGCTTTTATCAGAGGCTCCTGTTTGGTTGAGCGCCTGGGAACTTGCTCCCCAGGAGGCATGGGGCACAGACTCTGCCTTGTAGCGCAGCCCGCCATAGCTCTCCACTTTCTAAGAGCAGGAGTGTCCATCTATCTGGACCCCAACCAGGCCATTTTGCAGACAAATATACACACCAGAAAACTGTCGTGAGGGAAACTCCATGTGTGGCTGTTTTTAGGTAAGGGTGGCAATCACTCCCTTGAAGTCTCACTTGTCCTTTTCAGGTCAAGGTGTGTAAATGAGTGACCTCAGCTGCCCCTTGAGCCAGGCTTACTTTGAAGCCACTGCTACTCCTGTGTTGATCATGTCACTGTGCCCTACTGTCAAATTGTTGAAAAGACATAGGATGACCCTATCATAAAAGCTCTAATGTGAGCCCCATGGTAGTAAGCCCTCTACAGAGGTTAAAAAAGGGAGATCTTGCTCTATTCTTTGTATGTAATAGAAAGAAGTGAATAGAGGAAAGGAGGTAAGACAAGGCAAAAATAAAATAGACATAATTTATATAGTATAAAGAAAAGAAGTAAACTGTGCTGAACTGTGGCTTTTTCTCCAGACAGGTCTTCCCCCCTGCATTATTAGATCCTGCACAGGAATGATAAAACCAAATAATCCTGTCAGCATTTTCTCATAGGAAACCATTCCAGTATGTTCTAAGGCATCAGCTTAGTAGCGTACACATTCTCCACTGAGGATTATAACTTCCTGTTGAAAAGGGAATTAACTCTCTCTAATTGTTTTTTCCATGCCTAATTATTACATTCTGTGTGTCTGTGACCCATTAAAAATAATAGCCATGGAGAGGAAGCTGCTATATATGCATGACAGAATGTATATAGACACTCACATGCATGTACACACACACACATATGTGCACATAGTTCAGACACTCACATGTGTAAAGACATACCATTCTTTTATGGTATATATAATACAATGGAATCCCAATACTGCCAATACAAAAAACAGTGTTTTGCAAATTTTATTCATTTACCTTTTAAATTTGAACCAGAGAGACTGTGGGAATTTATTGGTACCACTTGCATTGCAATCCTCAATGAGGTACTTAATGTTTTCCAAAATTAGCGCTAACACCTGCAGTTCGGAATCTTAATTCCTGCTCTGTGAAGAAAAATCACTGAATTAAAAGCAGTGTTATTGTCATTATTTAGGAATTCATTTCACAAGATAATGTATGGAAAATACAGTGCAAAAGGGAGCAGGGTGAGGTGCGACGCAGCAGCATTCCCTATGGCACTATTCTGTCCTACTTCTGTTGTCAGTATGGCCCATCAGGATGTATTCCCTGTATTTGCATTCTCTGTATGTAGCTCCCCACTGATTACCTACCTGGCTTTGGCTAATTGTAACATTAGCAGAACAGAGGGCCTTACATTGTGTATGGCAGCTGAGGTTTACTTAAAAATATTTTTTAACCAGTGACTCAATTCTGAGTGGGCTTCACGATGAGTGGGCTCAGTCAGGAAAGCAGAGGGTGTCACTGTCTCTGAAAAGATCACCTTATCATCCTGCGACTCTTGGAATAACAACAAGCCTGGGCAGAGGCAGAATGACTGGTGAGCTGGGTGGTTTAATTCCTCTTTCTAATCCAGAAATATGAGTCACTAATACAGCAGGAGCTTTTCCTTCTTTGCAATGATACCACCATAATTTTGAGTGACAAGTGGAAACGATAATACTGCTACAAATCTCTCTGGGTTATTTAATGACACTAATCAGAAAATAGCGTTCAATAGCTGTAGTACTCGTCATCTTTTACCCTGGGAGCAACTGTCATTACCTATTGTTAGCAGAAAACCTATACAAAGAGGGTCGTGCTCAGGATGATCTTGCTTCTGGCAGTCCCAGAGCAGTGTGCTGGGCACATCCCACCCCTCTCACCTCTCCCCTTAGTGTACCACTAAACACCCAGCTTCACTGAACAGAAATACTTCTTAGCACTAAGTGTTATCAAAGGGCCAGATGCTCTGCAGCCGCTTTGTGGATGGGTCTGTTCCCAGGCACTGGACCCGCACACAGGCTGCTGTTTTCCTTGCGTTGCCCACACAACAGCAGGAGGCAATGACAACCAGTGAAATGTAACAATATAAAGCAAGCAGACACGGCATCACTAGAAATTCTACATCACACAAGGCAATATGTCTACATTTGTACTCTGCACAGTTTTGGACAGAGGAAACATCCTATGTGATTAGCATTTTATATATGAGTAAAAGCATATTTAACAAATGAAACATTTAATAGGTTCATGAAAAAGCATGGGAATTTGCTGTGAGCCAGACTGAAATAATCTTTATGATTCTTTTTATATATGCTGTTCTCTAGGTACAGTTCAAGATTTATCTCCATTTTGATTTTAAATCCTTAATTTTAAGGGAGGCAAGTAACCACCCTAGAGAAAAAAAAAAGAAAATCCCAGCTGCTGTTTTGAGCTATATGCCTTCAACACGGCTACTTGCTTCCTTACAAAAAACTTTACGGAATGTAGCTGAGTTTGTAATTTGATACCAGCTTTTTTTAAGATGAACTTTTCATGCAAAATTCCAATAAAACTGATAAAATAATTTGAAGATATTTATATTTTCTTGCAAAGCTTCCGAGTCAGAGAAAAAGTGGGTTTAGGAAAAATACCTTGGTAGTTTGAGACTCTCCAGCATCTAGGGCCAATTCAAGGGACAATGACTATCTCATTTTGGAGGTTTATGGTCAACTCAAAATTTGTTACTTAAGCTTTGGGATGGCTCTAAAACCCAGACAGGAGAGTAAGTTTGACAAGTGCACAAAAACTGTATTCCTGATTCAAACACAAACAAAACCATATATTCAGACCTTGTGCAGTAAAACTGGATTCTCAGGGGTATTCACATGGCTACCTTCCTCTCTAGGCATCCAGATTCACTTCTGCTGTCATGGAGGTTTTCAAGAATATTGTCCTGCTGTTACCATGTCATACACAGCGAGGCCTATGTTTTCATCATGCATCATGCAGAAAACTGCTGAAATGATAACACTGCTTAATAAATTACCTGAAGATCCAGTGCAATGCAAAGCAGGAAGGCCTTTAAGTAAGACAGAATACCTGGATGCCATCAGTAGGACTTACCCTACCGTTTCAGAACACTTTAAGCAGTAAGTTATTAGACATTACTGGGTCTCCCTCTCTCCTTTTGCACTACTGAGAGGAAAATTTGGCTTAAGTATCTAGTTCCAATAGAGGATATGAATAGAAAAGATAATTGGTATGACTCGTCTGGCAGATGTCCACTTCTACACTATTGTCTGCAGACTCATGATATCCTAGCTGTCTGTACACGTGGATGCATTCTAGACTACAATAAAACCTGTGGTTAGCTTTCCGTGTGAAATATTTTTCTTTTTTCTTTCCCCTCTAGCACAAAAATCAGGTATTTTTCTGTTTGCCGAAGCAAACTTCTTAATCAGTCTGGCATGCTGCCTGGTTGAGACTGTTCGGAAGGTGCGGGACAACCATGGGTCTGACAGATCACTTCATGGCTGTGGCCTGAGGATTAATCATGCAGAGTGGTCATTTGGTGAGACAGGGAAGCTTTTCACACTTGATGGATCTGGGCCAGGCTGAAGGAAGCAAAAGCTGAGGGGGAACCAGATATGATTGATTTAGAATCCCACGTTACAGTTAGGAGATTATGATGCTAGTGACAAATTCCTTGTGCATTTGCCAGCATTTCTGCATCAGGACAAAGAGCAGTGAATGGCAAGTTACCACTGTTTTATAGACAAGGTCTCTGATCTTCCTTATGAGGAAGGAAATTTTCATAAGTCTATTTGGCACTTGTACCAGTGCTACAGCACAGGGATAGATCAGCAAAGAAACCATACCTGCACGTAAGTACCTGCTCTCCTGTACATGGATCGGTTAGCCCAGAGTATTACCTGGCCCTGGCTAAGCAGTTGCAAAGCCAGATGTCAATGGAGGTTTGTGATGCTTGCCTGGCATGAAGGGACATCTAACAGCAGAGAACTGAGAATATTCAGCTCTGCCTTTGGCACTTGGGGAGTGATGGCAGAATGCACACTCAGAGAGATGCGAGGACACTGTCCCACAATCACCTGGAAGCCCACAGAGCAGAACCAGTATGTTTGACTATGTGGCACCCTACATGGTGTCTGTGGAGCTGTAGGTTGCTGCATGAAGCAAAGTTGAAGAGGAGACCGATAGAGTGTTCATCATACATACCCATTAAAAAAAGCTACAGAGGCAATATGGGAGCAGGAAAGAGGGATCAGGAAAATAAGGTATGTTGAACATTTAGATATACGCCAATTGTCACAGATAATCACCTGCAAGCTCCTACACTATTTTGCAGATCATGTCTCACCACCATCAAGAGCTGAGCCTGTGCTGCCTTTCACTGCTCAGAGCCCTGCCTTTGGTATTACCTCTACCAATCACATAAATAATCTTCCTAATGCATTTACAGCCTATCTATGCTCATCATCACTATAAGTACATACTCCTGATGTTCCTGGTTTGCCTCTCCTTCCATTTCTCATGTCTAAATCTAGCCTTTTAATTCCGTCTACTAAATCTTCCTGCTGCCATACCGAGCACCTAGAGCAGTGTTTGGCTTTTGACACATTTCTTTCCTCAGAGGGCTTCTCCTCTGAAGCAAAGTCTATTACCCCTGACAAAAGCCATAGTCCGTAATTTCACACTGAATGGCGATATAACAGCATATCCCCTCCCTGACCAGCTCCCACATCAGGGCTTTTCTCAAAAACAGCAAAAAATATGGTGGGCAGGAAACCTGAGCCTGGTTCCCTTTAATCTAAGCCTTCTGCAAGTCACAGTACTCCACAATATAGTGAGGGAAAGCTAGTTTTCAAAACTTTCTGTATTCACCTCTTTCTGCAAACAGCATACCAGATGAATAACAGATGAGGTGGGAACATATCCAATAGCTGAACAGTCTAATAAGTAAATAAGAAGGCACATGCTTGCAAACATCTCTCTGTCACTGCAAACAAATCCTACTTGCAGAAGGTCAGCTCCCCCTCATGCCTAAACACAGTACCTTTCTCTGTAGCAGTGTAGGACTCTGCTCATCAACCTGACCAGCTTTCTTATGTCAGCACCAGGTGTCTCCCTGGGGATCCTGGGTGGTGAAGTTAGGCAGAGAACTTCACCCAGGAGTAA
Organism: Falco rusticolus; assembly: GCF_015220075.1. Lineage (NCBI taxonomy): Eukaryota > Metazoa > Chordata > Aves > Falconiformes > Falconidae > Falco > Falco rusticolus. Next base: position 43,026,995 of record NC_051191.1, on the reverse strand, counting down.
GTCACCTAAATACCTTTTAAGGATCTATTCTTAAAGAACTACATCACACTTGGCTGCAGGCAAAGGAATTACACTTGAAACCTTGATTTCAGAGAAAACTAAGACATTTTCATGTAAATCAGCATATAATTGTTCCAACAGATATTGTATTTGGGGAACAAAAGTGACAGGCATACGTGAGCAGCTGTCACACACTCTTATGTTCAACCCCCCTTCCCCATGCCCTTTCCCCAAAGACTTCACTAACCACTATGCACTGTCAGAGCTGTCTGAAAATACATCTCCTGAATATAACAAGCAGACATATGACAAATCAGCCTCAGTGGAGGTTATTTTCTTTGTTGCTGCTTTTATTTGTGAAAATTCTCAGCTTTTAAACTCTGTACAGACTTTGTGACCTGGAGGCAGAGGAGAGATGGTAATGGAGTAGGTCAGCTCTTCTGTTTGTTGCTTTTAAGGAAAAGTTCTAGTGCTTATTGAACGGATGAATTCTGGTTGCCTATGGATTTTCATCTTGTGGTTGATTGCAAACTCTGATTAAAGCTTCTCCCAGGGAAGGGGCACTTACAAGAGCCCTCTCCAGGGTGGGTCCTCTAATATATGAGCTCACACTTCAGCCTTTCCTTCAGTCAGGGCACTTCAACAGTCTCCAGTCTGTCTGGCTGGCTATTTCCACAGGATTTATAAGAATATAATTATCTTCTGGTTCATTTAATTCATCTTTCATTCATCCAACAAATTCAAAAGTTATTGCTGGCAAACAGAAAAGCACAGCGTGATTATATGAGACTGGGCTAAAAACCACCACAGGCCTTCCCTCCTTCCCTCTCTCTCATGCACTCGTGCACACACACACGCGCGCACACACACAAAGAAGGAACAAAATGTGTAAAAATGCTGTAACATACACAAGGAAAGAAATCAAACCTAACAGGGCAGGCGCTCCCCCACCTGTACGCTCACCCCTGAACTGCAATGATTTCTGAAGATTTCCTACCAACCTGCAGGCTGGTGGGAATTGCTTCTGCTGCTGCTTCCCACCCGGTGACTGCCTCCCTGCTGTCCCTGAGTGAGGGAAGCATCTCCACTGCAAACAAGACATCCACTACAACCATGGCTGGGGCAAGCTCAGCTGCCACCAACAGCAGCCAGCCCTTAAGGCCAGACCCGCAAAGCTGAAGGATCTTCCTATCAGGAAAAATAACACTGTGACCTGGGAAAAGATAAAGAGGACCCCAGAAAGATTCACTTTACCTTCCCTTGTTTCTTTCTGGTCCGCGTCATCGTAGCTTTGTGCGGAGCCAGAAATGGAATTCATCTTTTTAAACTAAATGTCTTCATTTCTCACCATAAAAACAGGTCAAGCACAAATCTAAAAGATGTTCCTTCAACACATTTTCTGCCATAAATCTAGCTGGTGTTCCACTGTTTGTTGCTGCAGTGTCTACTAATCTATTCAATCTCTTTATCACAAGGAATTTTGTTACAGTCCCATTAGTAATTACTCACAAGTTTTAGAGTGCTGTCTCCATCCAGTGGTGAAACGTTAAAATGCTGTTTTCCTGCAGTTTCAGTTTTTCAGACTTTCTGCAAAGCATCAAATTCATTAAGTCCTGATTTTAAATTGCACAATTAGTAACTGGATAACTACATTGAAACACCCTATATGAGACCTAAAAACGCCCATTCCATCTGTAACAAATATGTGGTATTTTTAATCTAAAAATCTCCTCAGAAAATGCTGTGTGTTTTAATTCTTATCCCCCTTCACTCTTCATCTTTCCCTTTGAAAGCTGATCCTCTTCTGCCGATGTAACTGTGTCTGGAGACACGAAAGCAGAGTCTCACCCACCTCCCTCTCCCTTTCCTCCTCCAGTTTAATCCAGCTGCATCAATAACCTCCTCTTTGCTAATGTAAGAGAAGAGCGCTTCTGGCACTTCACATTTTTCAGACCTGGCAGCAGCAGAATGCCACTACAGAGAGTGTGGGGTTAGACAAAGTAATGCGGCTTCACCAGCAAAGGCTCAGTAATTAGTTAAGCTCCTGGTTCATTACCTTTCTTATGCGGTGTTGATTTTAGCCACCATGGACAGAAAAGAACAAAATGCAGGCAGAGTTGGCTATCAGTACCCGAAGGCATGCCAGATTTATTCCTCACTGTAGCAGTGCTTTCAGAGTCTTTCAGAGACAGGATGCCCTAGCTTGACTCTTACCTTGCCCTCCAGGAATATGTTCTTGTTTCCCCTTCTCTGTTTTTGGCGTGGCCTCAGCAATCATTTGTTCCCAGGTTCTCCTCACAAAGAAGAGAAAAAATGATGTCATCTCAGTAGGGCAAGGTGTGAAAGGTTAATTCAGATGATAAATGGTCTGTGCCAGGCTCTCAGCAATGTTACATTGACCTGCTTTTTGTTTTGTTTTGTTTTCCCTAATTGCTTTCAAGTATGCCAAGGTCTGGCTGATCTCCAGAAATCAGGAGCAGAAAAACAGGACAACCCCATTTCTAACCCACCTCCTTGGACTACACTCAAGGCAGCGCTGGCACAGTTCAGGCTGGGGGTCTTTATATTCTGAGCGTGCTGCTGAAGCCTGTGCAGATGCACTGTATGTTCTCTCTGTGTGTGAAGCTGCAGTAAGGGATTGGGAAGAAATCAATTTTTTCAGTGTTACCTTTCAGCATTTTAAATCCATGTATGGTCCATTCTCTTTTGAAAGTATTGCAGCTCTGAAGTTGATAAAAAAGAGTTGGCAGTAAAGCTGTGCCTGAGATGTTTGAAGAGTTTGCTGCTGAATGCTCTGTTGCTAATTCCATCGGCTGCCAGGTCATACCCTTGATTCCATAAAGTTTTGAAGTTAGTCTTGCCAGGAAGTTCAGGAGTGTTTGGACCAGCTCCTTGTTTTGGATCGCTTCCTAGGTTACAACCTTAGCAAACAATTCAATGCATTCAAATGGTCCTTCTAAACCAAACAGGACTGGCAAGCTACCAGGAGCACACAAAGTTATGTGTGAAAATACACTGAGAATCTAGGTTTAATCTCTCATTAGTCCGGAGTGCAAATCCGGAAGTACTGAGGATAATTCTCCTTTCATTGTTGAAGTGCTAAGGAAAGCTATTAATTTTTATAGAAGGAAATTACCTCCCTTAGGAAAAGCATTAGTTTATAATAAAACTACGAATTAAACAATCTGTCTTTTCATCTCACACAGAATTATTTAAAAGAGATAATTCAGATTTTCTCCAAGTCTCTGAGACTTTTTCCTATCTCTTCCTAGCCAGCTCTACACCCACATACACCACCTACCATGCTCAGGCTCCATTGTCAAGGAAAGCATTCAGGCTGGACTTGGCTGGTTTTGCTGGCTCTTTGAAGAAGATGCTGAAGGACATCTTCATACCTTAAACAGCCAGATGAGGGCACCTGAGAGCGGTCTCCTCTGCTAAGGAGACGTTCTGCAAGTCCAGCAACTTGGTCCCAGTGCTAAGGGACCAAACCTGCCCTGAGACAGGGCCTCCTGCCCCCACTGCTGTTTAGGTGGATCCCACATGAACTGTGCTGCCTCAAAAGCATGCTTCTTTTTCCACTAAAAGACAATCAGAAAGGAGACAAAATTACTATCCTTACCATTCAAAGACAGAAGTATGGTGCCAAGGAGGTGGTTTAACTATTAATCTGAGAGCTACCAGCAAGTGCAGGCAGAACACAGGCTCCTTCCTTCCTGGACAGTTTGTATTCAGTGGGGATGTGATGTCAGGCTGTAGCCCCTCCTCATCTCATTTACTGCTACCCTCATCTCCATTTTACATCTTCTTTAACCGATATATTTTCCTAAAACCTTGCTGTTAAGAGGTACTTGTAATCACCTACCTGTCTTTCCAGACAATTACAGTGTTACAAAGATACACACTCCTGTTGAGGAGACAGGAACTGACTATGATATTCAGCTAATTTATCAGTTCCCAGCCTTGCTCCCTGTGACTCACAAATTTTCTGGCCCCATCAGCCTGCAATGACCTGAGAGTTCTCCACCATACTTTACATGGAAGTAACTCCGACCAATTTACAATGCCCCTGAGAAAAGGCCCTGAACTGCCCAAACTCTCATATAAGTCATTCATTGTATTTAAATCCTCTGGCACATGGAATTGAATAATCATGTACCCCTTGCCCAAGGAAAGAAAAACTAGATCATAGCAGTCTTTTCATGAAAAGCTTCCACTGTCTGTTAAACTAAACCAAGTCAAGGCAGCCACCACTCATTTCTTCGCTGTGACTGAAGAGTTTCTGAACACCCACCCCTATGACCAACCTTGCAGGGCTTTTCTTAAATCCTACCAGTCTTGTTCTGAGTAACCAGAAGAACTGGCAGTGACCACAAACAACTGGATCCTTGCCTAGTTTGTTTCTCAGTCATCTCTCTTGCTCAATCACACAAATAGCTCCAGGCTCAAGGACAAGTAGAGTTGAAAAGGTTACTTACCTACACCCAGCACGCAGAGACTGTTTACTCAAACTCTTTCCAGCCACCTTCCTAATCCCTACTAGGGAACCCCTCCAAGAGCCAGTGTTGATTATTTTCCTCCCATAGTCCACATGATGACAGGTTGAGTCTTTTTAAAAGGCGGTAAAGAGCAAGTAATAGCAATGCCAAATGAACTTCCAAAGAGTCTCTTCCTTAGAGCCAAGAATCTCTCCCTTGGAGCTGACTGCATATCTAAAGCAAAGTTTGCTGTCTGTTTTCCAGGTCTTTACTGTGTCACTGTGCTGTTCTGTCTGAGTAAAAACATTCTAAGCCCTTCCAGTATATCATTAGCTACAGGGCTGGTAAACATTGACTCCCCTTCTGTGCCTAGAGGATTAACTTCTTACAACTGCAGCTTGTGATAAATAACTGAACCTTGAGGGGGGGAAAAAAATCTATTGTCAGAAATCCTTCCTGACACAGCATTATTGCACTGGGAGCTGGGATTTCTCCACCTCTGTTCCACCATTCTTAGGTTAGGACATATCTGTGACTCTGGGAACTCAGTTCACTCTTGCTTTGCTGCTCTCAAAACAAACACTAATTCTGGATGGCAAGGAGGACAGGACACCCTTTGATATGACTGTGCTCCCCGTATCTCACAGCTATGTATGGCTGTATCTGTGCTTACAGTTCGGTGTCACAGAGGTACAGACTCGGGAGAGCACACTGTTGCACAGTAACAGCAGCACAAGATAACTCTGAGTGTGTATCCATGTTTGTGTATGAGTTCGTGTAAGAGCAAGAAAAAAAGAGGGGACGATCTCAGGTGTCCCTGAGCAATCAGTCCCCAGTCTTTATAAAACTAACCAAGTAGAAGAGAAGATCATTTACAAAAGTAGATCGGAACCCAAGGTATCTTTTCTGAGAAGCATTTTTATCCATGTGTTTGGCTTTTCAGGGAGAATACAATATGCATGTAATTCTAAGAGATACACACGGTAAAGACTTCTGAAAATATCTTACTACTTACTAACTGAGGAAGCTGCAGTCCATCCTAACTGCTGGCCTCTCCAAACTAGCTGAACTTGTTCTACGTAAGTAATAGTCCACTGACCAAACCTTCTCCATGACAGTCTGACTTCACAAGCTAGGACCTGGGTGTCAAATCGGCGCATGATATGTAACAAATCTCTGTTCTGGATTTTCTATACTCCTGCATATATATTTTCATAGCAAACTGTAAAAAAAAGATGTGGAATGCAAATAAGACTCAATTTCTTATACTGTTCCTTTAAATATATCTGCCTTTCTTTTCTCTTGATCTAATTACTTAATTCTCTCTTTAATTCTGATCTGTATAATTCAGATTGTATCACTTCCAGTTATCCATTTATTTTACAATCTAGCTCTCAGAAGAGCAGGCACAGTAGTCTAGCTTGTAAGAAATTACTAACATGGGTGAACAAGAGAACAACTGAAGTTCTTTGTTCTAATAAAGAACATTAACAACATTAATGAATAACACTAAGCATGCAGTCAGAATTTGTCCTGAAAAACCACAGTACAGAAAAAATCAGGAGTAACAGGAGACAGAACTGTATCTGCACAGAGAACATTACACCGAGCTGAGCAGGAATGCACCAGCAAGACCACACTTGCTAGAAGACATACCAACCAGCTAGAGGGCGATCACAAAAAGCAACAGAATGATTAACAAACTTAAATATAGTATGGGATTGTAAGAGTCTTAAAACATCAGAATGTCTGCACTATCTCAAATCTAGTACTCTTGTCTCCAACCGTTCCAGTACATGAACACCTAGGAAGATTAGCACAGGGTAAGCACATCTGGTGGTTTTCCCTTCTGCTCCCCCCACAGCTCCAAATATTTTCTGCTCAGGGAATTCCTGAGCTTGAAGAGATTTATCTGTTTATTAAACCCCAACAGAAAACTCTTCCAAGATTTGTTCCGTTTCACCTTGAATCTGTCTCATAGTCTTGTCAGCACCCTATTTTTTTGCACATTCTATAAGTCTACCATCTCTTGCATGACAAACTGCTTATTTTCCTGGAACTGAATGGTCCTTGTAGCCCAAAAGACAGTGAACAGTCAACCCCTACCCATTATCTCATTACTACTGACGACTGCAGGTGTCTGCATACCCCCTGCCACTTCTCAAGGCTGAAGAATGCTAATCTGCTCTAGTGAATCCTCCTGTGCAAACCCTTCCATCTCATTATCCTTGCTGTCATTTTCCAAATCCCTTCCAGTTCTAATACGGTATCTTGAAAGTAAGGGGGTCAGAGCTGCCCACAGTAGTCAAGGGACAGGTAAACCATGGATTTATAAGGTGGCGTAACAATGTTCTCTTTGTTGTTTACTCCTTCCTAAAATGTGGTTTGCTTTGGTTATTGCCCCTAAGCACAGAGCTGATGTTTTCCTGGACCTGTTCCCTACAGCTACAAGGTCTTGTCAATGGTAACGGTCACATCTAGGCCTAATATTTTTCATTTTACCCCTTGACCATCACTTCACATTCATCTGCTTTGAATTCCATTTGCCACTAATTGTTCAATCATCCAAGCTGCTCAAAAGTTTCTCAAAAACACTCATAAGTAGTGAAGCATCAGAATTACTTGCCATATAATAAATACAAGATAAATCTGACGCAGTATCACTAATGTTTTGCTTCAGTGTGTTACGAAAGCCACACTTGAGAACCCTGCACAGGAAAATACCTCAAATAATTTTTCCACAATTGTATCTGCCTTAAATGGCAAATCTTGTTCTTTTCTTCTTTCAAGTTTTTAGTATTGGTTTATGTCCACTTCCACTTCATACAGCTCTACAGCTCAGTTGAGCAACTATGAAGGTTTTGTTCCCTAGGACAGCACTATTCCACAGGAAGTTACAATAGTCACTGATACTGCTAATTTACTTCTACAAGAAATAATTGTGAAGATATCACTCTTATAGCTGTTCTTTCATATTTTTACTGCAACAAAATTTTGAGGACTATTTTTTTCCCCTTTTACAACAGTTCTTTGTAACGGTTCCGGCAAGAAGAAACATAATGTCTACAGAAAGAACAGCATGTCAATTGATTTCTGAAAACAAAAACAAACAAAAAAAACCAAACCAAAACAACCATCTTTCTGAGGCAAAATAATCTCCCAGGCAGCATTTTGGGTACATGTTTGCTTGCTGTTTTTTGAGATTTGAAATGGAGTAAAACCTTCAAGCATGTTCAGAGGAAACAAGTCTCTATTTCTAAAATATGTTAGGTGATGAATACATTTTCTGAGCCTAATTTGTATATTTATTTGCCTTGAAAAGAATTGTATGGCTTACAAAAACGCACTAAAGGATGGCTTGTTGTTTATTTCATAGAGTACGTTTCTGTGGTCCTTAGGCTTTATGGACAGCAAATAAACAGATTTATGATATTGTTACAATAGACTGTGGTTCTCATGAGGTGTGACAGCTGTTATTTTATAGTACTTAAGTCAGTGTGAAGTGACAGTCAGCCACCTACTGGAAATGGCACATACAGGCATAAATGATGTATATCCACATGATTCCTGCAGCATGTAAATGCAATAATGCAGCCATATTCCCTCTCTCAAATGCACTCCCCTTGGCACATCACGACCAATTACTGGGCAGCTGTGATGCTCTGTGCCAAACAGCCCACTCTCCACACCTACTCGTTATTTATGGCACAATCCACCCTTTTTCAAACATATCGTCTTGTTGAATTTGCATTTTTTTCGTCAGCATCCTTTTTAATCCACAGATGTGAAAATAACCACGTTTATCTTCTTCATTAAAGATTCACATGTGAAAAAATACACTACTATCAACATAAAACAGAGGTAGTTCCTGATCCACCTTCATCACAACAGAAGAAAGATGTTTTGATAGAAGTTCTGCATACACAGAACATGTTTTGTAACAGCCAAAACCATTACCTGATGCAGCATGTTAATTTGACACTGATTCAGGAGGCAGGAACTGACCGAGTAGAGTCAAAATAACTTCATTATAAGGGTACAATATCAGAAGCCAAGAAACCTGGCCTCTCTTCATGGCTCTATCTCAGATTATTTATGTAACCATGGGTAAATCAGGTCAGGGTTCAAACACATCTAATAAGTTACTGTGGGCCTAAGCAGCAATAACTCACAGTTAACTACTTGCATTCTCATAGCCAGTGAAGGACACGTAAGTTGATCCAAATACCTTGGACGTGGGCAGACATAAAACAGGACTTAGAAAAAGTTAATAAAACTCAGCTGACAAGGGGATAACTTCACGAAGTGCCATATGTTGCTTTTGTCAGGTGCCCATAAGCTGAAATAAATCCTTGTTTTTAAGCAAGTGTAAAACTACCTGTGAAGGTCTAAGTGCTCCAGCCACCTCCTTCCAGCATCTCTTACAGATCCTTGGTTATTTATCATGTGTTAAAAGTTGTTTCCATCAACACAGAAGAAATCTTGTAAGAGAAAACAGTTAGCCTGCTCAAGTTAGTAGTCTACAGGCTCACCAAAGTAGGTGTTTTTGTTTTGGTTTGGAGCAAGGTTGGAGATTTGTTTTTATTTTTAACCTTCAAGGTTATCATGCAACAGGCTGATCAAAAGTAAATTCACTCTGCCAGGTCAATTTTTTTTTTTTTTTTAAAACATTTGTAGGTTAAATTTATATCAGCAGATTTTCAGTAAGATCTCATCTGTCAGCACCTGTCCCGCTTTATGTGAGATTGGTTATCATTTGTCCTCCCACAGACAGAATAAAAGGAGAAAACCAGTACAAAACTCCATGCTGTGTACTTCGCTAACTTAACAGGATATGGAGAAAGACAGGCTGGAGGAAATTAGATTGCTGAAAAGGATTTTACCATTTGAAAAAAAGTCGTTGGGTTGCAAAATGTTTTTTGTATGCACAGACTAAAATGAACTGACAGAGACTTGCAAAGCAAGTAGAAGTATAATAACTATAGTCATTGCCAAATGGGAAAACTAGAAGGACTGGAACAGAGTATCATCAAAAGGAGAAAAAACACAGGTGGAGAGGGGTATAAGAAGAGGAGACAATGTGTTTCTTGATTTTAATAACACTTCTACCAACAAGCCACAAGCTCTGCATTCAGCTCCTAGCAGAAGCAAGCTATGCTCCACCTACACAGGTACTTATTTCACTTATTTGTACACAAGTGATAACATCTGCATGCTGATCTCGGCAACACATGGAGCACTCCATCTGCCCCGCCTCCCCACCTGTCTCCAAGTCTGAGCGACCAAGAGGTAGCAGAACCATCAACCCCAGCATGGGTTAGCTGCTTGACAGGCCAAAGACCCCTATTAAAACAACTTTCATGTCACCAATGTACATGTTAAATCACAAAGCCTGAATCAAAATCATTGTTCGTATTCATTAAGGAATTTGGGCAGAACAGAGAGTAATTTTCTTCCTCAGCTGGAGCTCTGCATGCTCAGCATTACCATCGTGGCATTTCAGTGGGTTCCCCTATTCAGCCAGGTGGAGTCTGGTGAACACTGCCCCATGACAGCCATTTCAGCTCTGCTTTATAATTTGAGTTCTCTGAAGTGCCTATTGTTGCACGGCAGAAGAGAAAGGTATGTTACTCCTGCCCTGTGGGCATAATACACAAATTTTCATTAGATCACTACCCAAAATCCTGCACATTCAAGGCTAAAAAGATCTTGTAAGTGCCAGGTGCTAAAGTGAAGTGGATTAAAGTCAAGTGGGACCCTTCAGACAAGGCTCACTTCATCTTTCCTATTTCACATTTAGCATATTCACTTCCATGCCAGCAGGAGATGAAGGCAGTATCATCAACAGCTAACCATCTAAAATGTCTTCTCTCACATCTAGATAAAATTCTAGTAACACAGGGTCTAACAAGAGGGTTCAACTTAAAACTGGAAACTAGTTTCAGAAGACAGCAACACAAGTATAGCACCAGGGTCAGCTGATGTGGACTACTCAACATACTGTGCTTCTAGAGCAGGTTGACCCCATCCACACTGAAGAGTAGATGTTCTGGACTCTGAAACAACACCCTTACCTCCGCACCCAGATCAGGCTGTGGACACCATCCTGCAGCTCATCTATATTACAGTACATCTGCAGCATCCCTGAAGTTACTCCAGGACTCACAGCTACATGTACTGTCTGCCCCACAGTTCATGTTATTAAAACCAACTTCCATTTCGCATCACAGGAGATCCATGTTTTGGAAACCAAGCTACAGGACGAGTGCTTATATCACCTAGATCTTCCACAATTCCTGATCTTTCTTTGGAGCCAAGCCAATTCCCCACCACCACCACACACTCCCTAGTCAGGCAGCCATACCTGGAGAACAGAGGGCCACATAAATACTTCATCTAGGTCCTGAAACAGGAACAATTATTTTCATCCTGACTACTTCCTGGAGAAGCCCCCGGGTAGAGGTTGCCATCCTCATGCAGTGAGGAGTGCTGTGAGGCATAAGGAGCTGGGTGAACCGTAACACCAAAGCAATCATTGCAAACATTATTTCATCCAGTTCCTCTGCATCCAGCCCGTAACTGTCTCTGCTTGTGCTCCTGGCTCCCAGATGTATGCTAGCCACAATTCTTCACCTTAGGACTTGGGACATTACAGCCCCACAAGATGTTCATGAAATGAGCTACTGACAGAGGTCCTCTCTACCTTAACTCAGACAGTACTGGTTTACTGATTTCCTCATTCCCCTCTGTCCACTCTGGTTTCCTTGTCAAAGTACCCCATGCAATCAAAAAAAACCTCAACACAAGATGATCCATTTCCCCAAACATTCATCAGCTCAGTCTCACTTGCACCTGCAAGTCAAAAGAGCCCGGGGCAGTATTTGCAAAGCCCAAGCATCAGACCCACACAACAGCAACACCCTATGCATCCTCAGTGGAGTAGATAGCTCTGAGGTCAGGCTTGCACTCCCACAGCTGCCAGACACTGGCACCACTGATCGAGGTTACTGCCAGCACCCCTGCCTGTGGCTGGAGAACGGGTGTCAGGCTGAGCAAAGATGGGTCAGGCACCTCATGGATACCTTTAAGAACTTCATCAGTTATTGCCACCCTTGAGAAACACACAACTCTCAACTGACTCACAACACAAGTCAAAAGAAATAAATAAAAGCCCTCCCCCCCCCCAAAAAAAAGTGAATATATATATACATAAAAATTGATACCAGGCGTACATTCATTCCTTGGACTGTCCTAGAACAACTGCTTGGAAAACATGTCCCACCATCTCCAGCTAGTGTCTCAAAGCCTTCACAGAACACTGCAGTCATCCCTACCAACTGGAACTCCTCTGTAGCACCTTTTGGTGCAACTGCAACTACAGCAGGAATGACATAAGCAGTAACGTTAGTTTCAGTGTTACCATTGTTCTTAAATTAAATGCTATTGAATCTAACGCCACTGCTCCGTAGGTAACATGCCCCACGTAAAATGCTGGTTTCCACTGTGCCTGAGCTTTGGAGTACATCACTTCAAAGGCTTTTTGCATTTTGCTTGGTTTGGGGTTTTTTTAACAAACTGAAATCAAGGATGAATTACAGCCTTAACCTACAATTGATTCAGACTCATGCTAGGAGAGACTGACAAGTCAATTGATACCACAACTGCTAAGTAGCCTCTACGCAGCTGGTCTCTGTCCAGTCCCTAAAGAAACAGGTGCCCACATACCAAAGGTAGCAGCAGGGCTGTATGAATCACTCGCTACCCAAGGGCAGACCCATCAGGCTCAACCACATCAGACACCAGCGCAAAATGATCCTCTCAACAGCATTTATTATGAGATGAGCCCCATACACAGCACAGTCAAGGTACTCTGCACAAGGCCTCTGTTTCAACGCCGACAGGTACTTCTGATGTAAGTTTTCATTTTACAAATATTTAGAAAAAACGCTACACACCTCAGCATAAAAGTATAATACAGATCTTCCACATTTTGAGGACTAAACTTGTTGGAGAAAGTAGCTTTGCATGGTTAAAATGGCAGATTTGCTTAGGTTCCAGAGAAGACTGTTCTAATGAGAAATGGCCCAATGAGACATACAGAACCCCAACATTTTTATACCCTCCACCTTCTAAGGATCAGACCCAGAAAACAGGAACTTTAAAGCAAGAGTCTTGGGAGTCAGCTTTCACACCAGCACAACAGCATCCAAACCTTGGCTTCAGAAGCTGCACTTTTCAGTGGCAACCCAGGCCAATCCACATTGGTTGTACTGCTCTCCTGCATCTCAGCAGGGCAGTCAGAGCACAGACAGCAGGCAGAGCCAGGGCAGTTCAAGGCAGAGGCTTTCAGGTCTTACACCCACTGCCTCTCAGAAATGCCTCTCCTTTTGCACAGGCTTTTTGTCCGCTTGACTCACAGGCATAACACCTAAACTCCAACCCATTCCCGACATCTCTAAAAAAACCCCATGAAACCAGGTAAAATTAAGTCAATTTCTTTCAGCCTCACTCCTTTCCCCCCTATCAACCCCATCAGCGCTTTCAGGGAAAATATAGTGATCAAAATGTTCCATAAAACACAAGTGTCACACAACACACTTGAATTTGGCTTTGTCTACATCTTGAAGAGAAAAAAAAAAAAGAAAAAAAAGACATCACACACAAACAGTTGTCACATGTTTAATGTAATGGTACCCTAATTAAGTTTACAGTACTTTCATCTCCACTAGATACTGTGTTTCAAAAGCATAATGGGAAAAACAAACATGAAAGAAACCCACTAATTTTGGTAAAGTTACAGAAACTCAACCATTTGGAGTTACATATGCATAAATGCCTTTAAAAAATTAATTGTATTTTTCACCCTCACACAACAAAAAAATAGGTTTTGCTGGGTCTTTTCACAAGATAAGGAGATCAAAGATGGCACTTAAGCTTCTGAAGTCAGGGATGTCAGAAGGTTGTATCAAGACTTCCGCTGGCGAGCCTGCCATGAGGCGATCACTATAAATAGGAGAAGAATGTGCAAGAGCTATGAATAAGTGAGAAGTGCAACGTATTTTGCAAGCTTCTGTTCTGATAGCCATGAAACTGCAGACTGCTGGCGGAGGAAAGCCTGCCCAAATTTCTTCACCTGAAGCCTACTCAAAGCATACCAATCATAGAAAAATCATACGGATAGCCATACACTAGACTCTGCAATACTAATGGCAAGCTCTCCCTAAGATTTGACCTTGGATCAACAACCAAACCAAGCTGAAAGGTCACTTGGAGAAGCCACAGGAGTAATAGGAAGTATTTGTTGGTCTTCCTGTGACAAGCCATTAAGAGAACTAATATGGAAGCAGATAAAAATAGACTAGGCGGAAGTCTTTTTAAGGTACTATCAGCTAGAAAACTAGCAGGTCTATCATTTTATTATCCATTTCATACTTTTAACTTCAAAAATTAAGGCAAACAAGTACACTTTATATGAATAAAGTTTGAATCATGCTTAAAGAAGGGAAGCTAACCTAGAAACAGCCAAGAACCCTTAATTTTTACCTAAAAGTTTAGCCTAAAAGATGGTGAACTCATACAGTCACTCAAAACAGACTTAAGTCTTGGGGGCGGCTGTGTTTCCTACAATTTACAGTGCTCATTTTAGCTGTTATTCCTCTAACTCAAGATTAGGGAATGGACCCGAGTTCGTAACTGGAGAAAACTACCTTTGGAGAAGTCAAAGGTTTGCTTCTAGAAGAAACTTCAATATTCCTTCTCCCACGCTTAAGAACTGCTCATTCTGCTGTTTCCACATATAAGAAAATACTCACTAGATTAATAAAGGCATTAACATTTTACCTTTGCATCCTCCTTCTAGAGTTGCCTCTCACCTCTTAAGTTCCAGCAATCATACCTAAGTCACATTTGCTAATACTCTCTTACATTTCATACTAAAGACCACCTTTTGAAAGCTGATAAAGCATGAAAAATTCTCCTCAAATGCATCAGAAATGCCCTCTAAAAAAATTGGTATTTGTGAAAGTAATTCAGAACTTCAGGAATTTGTTCACTTGGATGCCCATATGATATTAATCAGGCAGATAACGTGATGCACAGGACTGATGTATGTTAAAAAATGCAGAAATCTACATGAATTAGAACTTTTGGTTGAATCATACATTAATTACACAGAAGAAACTAAAAATTTCTACTTGCACAGAAAAAGGGTGGAAATAAAACACACTCACTCCAGCACTTTTCCTACTATAAGAATATTGCACATTCCGATAATCTTGCACAAATTACTGGCTTTTTATAAAGACCATATATGAGGTATTAGTCTATTAATAAATAAAGAAGAACATGGAAAAGAAAAAGCACTTAATATAATGCAACAATCCATTCCAAGTATTTAGTGAATGAAAACTGAACAAGCAATAATATATACCCTTGAGGGGAAGGTTAAAGTTACTTAGCAAATAGGCAGCTTTCAAAATCCATTTTTGAAGCAAAGGATTAAACCTCTTTTGATAAAGATTTTAAGAACTCAAAGCCTATTTACAACTCTGCTGTTTAAAATGCTTGTTTTGCTCATCCAATCAATCTGAAAGGTAAATTCTTATCTCACAGTTCTAAAGGGACAGGAATAGGTGGGTGACAGTAAACTCTAAGGGGAACTTATTTAATATACTAAGCCTGTATTACTAGTGAAAAAATAAACCCAAACTTTTGGACTGACAGCAGTTCAAGTGTTCAGAAGTTTTGTTGTGGGTTGGTTTTTTGTTTTGGTTTGGTGTTTTTGTTGTTGTTGTTTGGTTTTTTGTTGTTTGGGGTTTTTTTAGTTTTAAACAGTTTATAGACAAGTTATGGGTTTCCATGGTGCTGAAACTGATACCCATTAGTACTGTCCTGATTAGCAAAGTAAGCACCACAAGGCATTAGATAAATACAATTGTAATTCTCAGGTTTATCTTGTGTTTATGGTAAGAATTTACCTTTCAAATCACAATGCTGAAAAATTCCTGCTGACAGGTAATAAGCCTGTCAATCTAAACACAATCTATCTGTATTTTATTTAGAACCTTCCAGAAACACTAGGAATCTGTAGGCAAGCTTATCTTAAGTTCACAAGAGCACAGAGGAGTATTTAAGTTCAATAAACTGAGCTATGGAAACTACACTGCACACATGGTAATATAATAAGCATAAAACGAAGAGTGTTTTCTATATTCTTCCAAACCTTGTTAAAGAGGTATTTGTATCTTGAAAGAAAAAAACCCAAAACCTTGTATGCACACAAAATTACATACATGAACATCCCTTAAATATGTCAAGGGTTATTCAAAACCTAAAATCTTTTCAGGCCAATGAAATCTGGCTATTTGGAAGTAAAAGCAATTCCTACATCATACTCCCAGGTGAAGCACAATCTTAACATATTCCCTCTCATTATTTTCCAACTTCAAAAAGTTTTTTTTTTAATACATTTGCAATGCTGGACAAAGTAACTAAGACCCAGGTAAATCATATTTCTGGTATTTTGAGTAAATTAGATAACTTGCAGAGTAAGTCCCCATCAGGTAAAAACTGCAAGTGAAAATTTGGAAAGACATGATAAAAAAAAGCAGCACTTGAAAATTAAAGTATCTTCTCTGCTGCAATCCATGCACCAGTAACTCAAACAGTCCTGAACTGGCATATGAAAAAAATTATATTACATTTCTGAAATTAAAAATATATATCTTGTGTTGAAGTTCAACTTTAGAGAAAGTGTTAACTAAACAGAAATATATATGATTTTTTTCTGTCATATGAGATTATTTCTCTCCCATTCTAGGTAGTTACTGAGACACTTACTTCCCAAATGCCTGTTCTTTCTATTCTGAAGATTAGTTTCATCTACAATTTCTTTATAGCAGTTAAGTGTTTTTTAGAACAAACAGTCTGAAGAATTTTTCCATGTTAGCACAAAACCAAGAAATATTACGAAGATGTTGAAAGAAGAAAAGAGATGAAAAGGAAACATTATTGTCCAGAACAGTCCGTATATGTAGTAACCATGTTTCCTCGTCTCTGAGTGACAGTCCTACAGTGCTTGCTGGATCCGTGAAACCTGGTATCAGTTCGCACCGCATGTCGGTGTGCATTTTCAAAGTCACTAAACGAAAACATTTTTTCCATATTTTCAAACACATCATCAAACAGTCCACCTCCAAAGGAGAACTCTTGGAAAGAACGTCTTTGCCGATTGTGAGCTTCCCGATGACTTCGGAAGTGATTTTCAAAGTGCTTTTTTGACCATGAGTTTTGACTAAAGAGGTCAAAGTCTTTGAACAGATCATCAAAGTTGAAATTAAATGACTGATGGAATGGGCTTCCACTATTTCCTTGTCCTCCGTGACGGCCAAACTGATCATATTCTCTTCGTTTATTCTCATCTGATAATGTTTCATATGCTATTTCCATTAAAAAAAAAGTTTCAAAAGTTTATTTACATTCCTATTTAAAACAAACAAAAAAATACACAAAGACAAAGAACAGCTTTCTTCCACTCCGTTAACAGGACAAATTTCAAGCAACATTCATTCAACACACAAGCCTAATCAAGCTCAGTATTTGTTCAACTTTCCCCAAACTAAAATAAGCTGTTTCAAAATAACTTTTTATTTATTATAATAAAAATAGCTATACTATGTGGGCAAATTATATCCTCAAAATTTAATATCCACAGTAATAAAACATAGTTTAACTAGCAATAAAGATTAGTGTTTATATTTGAAAGAAAACAGCAATGATACATGACAATCAGAAAGACTGAAGGAGGAAGGCAGAGCTCCTAACTCATCCTAACAAAATTAATTGCCTGCTGCATTCCTGTCAAAGAAACACAGTGAAATGTCTTCAAAACTACTCGCCAGCCAGCTAGTGAGTTCCAACTACACTGCAGTTACAACTAGCCACAAGATAAATATCAAGGAGATAAAGGGAATTAATTTCTCCTATGTCCAAATTACCATTTTTTCAAAAGTTCAATAGTAAACCTATATTTTGTGATTGGACATACCTGAAATGGAATTAGGTTTTCATCCGACCTTTGATCCAGAACTACAGCTACTAGTGTTCCAAGGTACAAACAGATAATATGCCTGTTCTGGTAACATTAAGAATTTTAAACACTTCCATTTTCTTATCTGTCAAAGGCTTGCAATTATTCTATATATTCAATGCTGACTTAAAGAGTTCCCAGTTCCTCCTGCAATAGGAGCTAACAACTGCAGTAAGTATCTAAAAAGACTGTCCCTCCCTTTCATTACATTAATGACAACCTTTCTTTCAAAAGAGTTCTTCTGCAGACAAGAAGGTAAAACCCAGAAATATTATTACCCTAGTTAGAACGACACTAATAGATGCACGTTGTAACAATATGGGGAGCAGAAGTAGGAGCACCTTATTTTTCAGCAAGTCGTCTTCTGTGTTTGATTATTTGCTTCCATCATTACGTTTTATCATAGAACACTTATGAGTGGTGCATTCCTAGGCTCACAGGATAATTCAGAAGTTGGAAGTGACCTCAGAAGGTCTTTAACCTTCTCAGAAGTAGGGTCAGTTACCAGACTAGGTTACACAGGGCTTTATCCACTCACTTCTGGAATATCTCCAAGGTTGGAGACTGCAGAACCTCTCTAAGCACCTGTTCCAACACTAGCCTATCCTCAAGGTGAAAAATATTTTCCTTATAATGACTCTGAACCTCTTTCACTTGTTGTCTCTTGTACTCCCCCCATGAACCACTGAAGCACCCTGTCGCGTCTTTTTTATAATCTCCCCGTAGTTACTGGAAGGTTGTTGTTAGGTCCCCCTGAAGCTCTAGTAATCCTGAGCTACATCTTACTAGACAGATCAAAAGATAAGAATTAACCTCCCAGGGCTAAAGCTGTCCTACTGCCAAGTGTATTTTGTGCCAAGAGGCATAAACCAAAAAGCCTAAGAAGCAGGAATACATAAACTGTGTAAAAGGCCTATGTGCAAGGACACAAGAACAAGTCAGATACCAATATTGGACATTTGACAGCACAGAAGTAGAATTAAGGAAAAAAATAATATCTGTTTTCACGGAATAAGACATAAAAGGAGTATAACAAGTTATCACATTTGCTCACAGGTTTAAGTCATGTATAGAATTATTAAGACTAAGGTTAGCATATATTACCTTCAGCAATTTCTCTAAATTTCGCTTCTGCACCAGGACTCTTATTTTTGTCTGGGTGGTACTTCATAGCCAGCTTGTGAAATGCCTTCTTGATCTGGCGGTCCGATGCATTTTTTGGAACTCCTAAGATATCGTAATAGCTCTCTGTGGCCAGTATTAATTCAGTTATCATTAAAATGCAGAGAGCAAATGTGAAGACAGATTGAGTAGTGGCCATTTCTCTGGTTCCTAGAACAAAACCAAAATATACTTGAAGAGCTAGTTATTCACATTCCACAACTTATAGACACAACCATAAGCCAGAAGAGGAAGACCTGTAAGTTTCAGGAGTCACTCAGTGACAGACATGTAAGCCCACTGTTTCACACATCAAACTCCATTCCCCTAGTTTCATAATCAGTATATGTAAATTAAAAATCCACAAATTCATAGTTCATACGCATCACATGCGCACTTCCATGTTCATCTTTGTTTTACACCTATTCTTAACTGTACATTCTCCCACAGAGCCGCTAAATATACAATACGTATCACTGTGTCAAACAGTTCATGCTGGCATACCTGAACTATAGTTTTAAACTAATCCTTGAGTTCTAGGACCATAAACACAGCAGCTCTAAATTAAGTGCAGATTGCAAACACCTACTCAATACTGAAAACCAATTGACTAGTTACCTTGTGCAGTAACAAGAGCCTGAAAACACAACTGGCCTAGAAACCAACTGTGAGTGCAGGAAGACAAGACTTGCATGCTCATGCTCAGCTTCTCAAGGTCATTTAACTGACCTAACATGAACATGATAAAAAGTAAAACACTCATTTAGAGTACAGAGTTCAGTCAAGTAGGGCACATTTTCCTTTACAATGGGCTGGGCTTTTGTATTAGATTGTACTATAAAAACACCTACCATAACTTTGATATCAAAGAATTCAGCTGATAAGTACCATTGCATATAAAGGTTTACATATGAAGCTCTCAACATCTAAACTGAACTCAAAAAAGGAGTCTTCTACACAAGACAAGCAGCTTCAACAATAATTAAAATTGTGCCTTTTTTTCAGCAATGTATTTGTCAAAAAGTTGTATCTTGAAACAAATTGATGCTGGAACTCAGGGGAAAAGCTGTGGCATAAATTAAGTCATAAAAAACATAGCCACATGATCTCTCATGATTTTTTTCCGAGGACAAAGTGAGCCCTTCCTACCAGAAGAAAATATTGAATGATTTTCCAAGGCCTGTGCATGTATTTAAAACACAGAGTACAGAAACATGAATGTTCGAAGACAGAATGCTGGCTGTCATCTAACCAGCAGAATGTATGACAAGGCCCTGAGCATGCCAGAAGTAACGCGTCCCCTTGACCAGCTTACACTGATTTGAGTATACCGTACAACTCGGAGAGATGAATGGTATTACCTTCCTGAAAGCTGAATAAGCTAACCTTACAGTCTGAGGACCATTAGTTAGAATACTTTTAGACAGTATGAGGCCCAAACGTTCGTCACAGATTTCAAAACCTTTGGATACCAGGTACATACGACAATTAAGCCTTTAACAGAAGTCCATATCCTCTAAAGAAAATTAAATCCCAAGCACCAAAAATGGGAAAAAAACCCCAATTTCTAACAGTTAAGTCAGGGGGCTAAAGTAAATGTTGTGAGGCAAAAGCAAAAAGCTCATAAAATTAACGTACCCGTGCCCTCTTAAGCATTTATTTGGCTAGCAGCCTGCATGGTATCAAGTGTTAAGGAACAGCAGTTGAAACAAATCGTATTTTGGTCAGCGTACTTAGATACCAAACAGACAGTTCTTTTTGGTATTCTTCATGCATGATAACAGACATATTTTTAGTACATGCCTTTTCAAGGTTTTTACCCGTATTTTCTCGCACCTCTTCACAAACCTGAAACTTTGCTGGGCACTAGGAACTACACACATGTATATCCTTCCACACTTTCAGAACTTTATTCCCTTATGTGCTTTACAGATACAGACTTAGGCCTGTCTTTATCTCACCCATAATATCGTTTTTATTTTACTTCATTACCTCACACCTGCATCATGCTAGTATAATCACCTGCTGCATTCTCTAACGGCTAACTTCCTTCTACTATTATTGAACAATGAAAAGCTAAAAAAAAAAAAAGTGAGTAGTTTATGCCCTTCATTAAGAGCCAAATCCTCTTTTGTAACATCCAAGTTAATTGAAGCCCAAGAACATCAAGTCACTCCTTCAAAGTTTTGTGCTCTGCCTAACCTTCTCAACTTCTATTATTCTTGATAATGAATTACACCTAAGTTTTCCTTTTTCTACAGTTTTACATTAGGTTTTCTGTAACACAGTTCTATGCTATACTTCCCCCAGTTTTAACTAGATTTCTAAACCATACTTAAAAAAAAATATAATCAGTACTTAAGTTTCACTATTTTTTAAAATAATGTAGATTTAATGCTGCCCTTGAACAACTCAATGAAACGTAAATGAAAATCAAGTACAAACAGAACTCCAATATAAACAGAATTTTAAATTTATAACATGATCAGAAAGACATATTGTCATATTTTGACACTATCATCAATTATTCAATTTACATTTTTGAAAACACTTATTTTATTATGCTGTCAGCATCTTAACTGCTGCTACCATTAACTAATCTGTTAAATGCCTGACCGCTGCCCTGCCACCCCTAATTACTTTCACAACCCCTTTCAAAATCAAGTCTCTTAAACACACTTATTCTGCTTATGCCTCTTCTCCCTCGGTTTCTCAGTCAAAAATGGACAGATAAGTTTCACTTTCCAGGCTATGTACAGTAGTTACTTCAAACACATTACAAAATGCATTAATTCTGTATACTTCTTGATATTCAGCTCATGCCACAAAACGTCTTTCCTAACAATTATAAAGAACTACATTTTATTTAGGTACATCTAGGAATAAAGTTAGAGATTTTATTAACACAGATCAACTATTTAACTCTGTTGAATAAGTTGTTACAGTTCTCAACTACAACAGCTTATAGTGTAAGTAGTATACTGTCTAACGACGATCAAAAATATAATAGAGGTGATAATCAGTTCTTTACCAGTCTATCAACATTTATCAATAGCTGCATGCTGAAGTGATGCTTAAGGATGATGTACTAGGAATAAAATCTGTCACTCATAGAAAATAAGACTCTACGTCCATCTTGCAATGCAAATGCCCGATTCCATCCCTCTTTAAAAGTAATTAACAAAGATCTTAAGAAATGCTTATATCCACGAAGTCTCATACTCAGAAAATCCACAGCATCACTACTGCTCTGACTGCAGGAATTGCAATGCACTATCCAGTGGGATCACGACGTCATATGATTATTTTTACGCGCTATTTATTAGCAGTAAGAAAGTTACCAAGTCCTCCAATGCTTCTCATATCACGACTAACTGGATGAGTAAGCAAGTCTCCTAGTTCACAGCTAACTACAGGAGTCTGTCAAAGTCCAGGGCTCGTATTTTTCTTGGCTTCCTATACTGACCGGAAAGCAAATCTAGAAGGCTCCTGCATCTTCTGGAGATCAAGGAAACGAAACAGAGCCTCCCCGGCGTCATCCTCCCTTGCCAGACCCCTCTGAACCTCGCCAGAGCCGTACCACAAAGCGAGGCCGAGCCAGAGCTCGACAAACGATACCAGCGACACTAAGCGACGCTGCCCTACCTCCAAGTCGAACAGGCTTGCAAAAGACCACAGCAGACGGGCCTAGCGAGAAGGGAGAGCCCAAAGGGCAAATAAAGGCACCAGACCGAGTCCGTGTGTGTCCTCCCTTTCCCACACCGCCCCCAGCTCCCCTCCCCCAGCCGCCACAGCACCTCCTAACCGCTCCGGCCCCACCGCGTCCGCTTTCCCTCATCAGCATCCCTCCACCTTCCCCAAGACCCTCCACAGCAGCCCCAGCCCTTCCGTGCCGCCCCTCACCTCGGCCCTCGCTCGCCGCCGCCAGCACAGAGGCCGCTGTCCCTCAGCGCCCCGCGCACCGCTCCCGCCCCACCGCCGCCAGCGCTCGCGCAGAGCTTCCCCCGCGCCCCGACTGCGATTTCTACACGAAGCGCTGCGCCATTGGCCGCTCAGCCCCACGTGACGCCGCGCACGCGAGCGGCAGCCGCCGCAGCTGCCGCCGCGGGGCGGGGCTTCCCCCCCCCCCCGGCACAAGGGGCGGCGGGCGGAGGCGGGGCTGTTGCCGCCGTGTCTCTTGTCCGCCGCGTCCCCACTGCTACCGCGTGGTGGTTCCGCCCCGCGCCGGGCTGCGGAGCACCGCCATGCCGCGGTACTGCGCCGCGTCCTGCTGCAAGAACCGAGGGGGCCAAAGCGCCAGGGACCAGCGCAAGCTGAGCTTCTACCCGTGAGTGGCTGGGGGGGGGGGGGCGGGGATAGAGGCCTGGGAGGGGGGGGGTGGGGGGGTGGCCCTAGGGATGGTGAACGCCGAAGGGGCCGGCTCCGAGTCCGGCGAGGCCCGCAGCGGCCCCTCAGGAGCTGCGGGGGTACATGGCCGAGGGACTAACTTCTGGGGCTGGTAGTCGCCGAGGCGCTGAGGGGAGGTGGCGCCCTCCTGTCTGCGGGAGAGGGGAAGGGAAAGGTGTGGGGAGAAAGGGTCGGCAGGCCGGGTGTTTAGTCCCCCCCACTCCCACCCCCCGCGAAGGGGCAGGTACTTGCGGGGGGTGGGGCGGGAGTGCTGCGGCGCCGAAGGGCTATTGAATAGACGCAGCCGATTAATGAAGTGAAGAGCTAAGAGATTCGATTAAGAAATAAAATTTGCGCTTCTAATCAGAGGCTGTGTGGCTGTTAGAGCTGAGTAGCACCGGTCACCCCGTGTATTTGGAGCGCGGCCGGCGCTGTGCAGGGGGTTAGCAGGGCGGGCGCGAGTGGGGCAGTGGCTCAGTGGTGAGGGAGCTGCGTGTCCTGTGGCTGACAGCTTGCAAGCTGAGGGGAGGGCAACAGAGCAGGAAAGGAAACATATACTGTTTCTTTAAAATGAAATATTCCCACTAGAATTGTCGTGCCTTCGCTGCGAACAGAGGCATTGCGGGTTTGTTTGGAAGCAGCTGAGCTGGCTGGAAGCTGCCTGGCTCGGTTGCCAAAACACGGTTTATGGTGGCCGCGTAGTATTCCCCGGCCACCCAACTGGTTGGTCACCGGCCCAGGCCCGCAGTGACCTCTGCGCTGTTGGCAGTTGTGTGGTTGTTGATTCCCAGAAGGGTGGGTTTCACAACCCCGAGAGGAGCACAGTGCAGGTAACTAAATATTAATGCATTTCTGTTGAATAAAAGCATGATACGCATTTGTCAACAAGAGGAATTTTGTAGCATTTAAGAAAAATGTGAAGAAATTTTATGACTAGCCTCAAAATCTGTTTTAGTAAAATGTATGCCTCAAACTAAGTTTTGTTTTAGTTGCTGATTAGTCTTTGTTATTCCAAGATCAGGAAGGGTATGTAGGAAGACCCACAGGAAGACTGCCTTGAAAGGGATTTTAGTTTAGATTGAAGGAAAGCTTTTTTCCCAGCATGCCTTTAATATGTGATTCATCATAAAACAATCACGAAAATGTGGGGAAATAATTTTTTTATATTGCTTTAGAGAATGTGCCACATGGATGATCAAAACAAGTTTCAGTGCTGATAAATATTCATATTCACATAAATGGCATTGGTATAAAGATGATTGCAAAAACACAGCTGTCTTATCTAGCCATTGAATTGTGCTGCATGGCGAGTATAATGGTCCTGTAGAAAGGGTGCTGGGACTTGATTTATAGAGCTCTCCTGGCCTACATTAGCAACTACTACTGACATGAATTGCAAGTTTTATTCTGTTGCCTCTTACCATCCCAAAGAAGTCCTTTGGTGCTCTGTGAGTTTGGGTCTGAGACCCTTCTGAAATTTTTAATTGTAATCTAATCTCAACTGGCCTAAGTACGCTTCTTCGTTTTGTTTCTACACCGCTCTGACTTGTGCAGTGGGGGCAACTGCTGAGTAAATTCTGTCCACTTCTTTCCATTTGTGTGTGTGTGTGTGTTATGTTCACACCAGAGAACAGATTCTGTTGATGAATAAGGGGGACTATTGAAGCAGGAGCAGGTTTTGGCAAAGTTGCCCTTAAGCTAAAATAATACATTTTGCTGTCAGACGTTGTCACTACAGACTATTTTGTTTTCCATCTGAAACTGGCTGACTGGAGAAAGCAGTGAGTGCTATGTTCCAAGGGTAACAGCAGTGGAAGCAAATGTTCTCAAGACCTTCCTGGACAGGGTGTAACATCCCAGGCTAAGCTCTGTTGCTCCTAGGGCATGCTTGTAATATATGTAACGCTGCTGTTGGGCGTACACGAAGTAGTCAGGATTTGAAAAGCCTGAACCTCTAACCTGCCCTTCACAGGTTATTCTTTTCTTGCCAGCATGTTTCCTTTCATTCCTGCAGATACTCAGAGCCAGATGCATCAAAACCTTACTCAGTTTCCTTGGTAATTTGAAAACTTGACTGGCAGTGAATTCAAGATTGGGGTAGGGGTGAAGATAGGCACCTTTATCCTGTGAATCTCAGGTGTCTTTCTCTGAAAATGAGCTGAGTTTGCAATTTTGGAACGCTGTGGGCTTGCTTAAGAGTCATTGCCCTGTATGGCTTTTGGAAGAAGCCTACAGCTTCAGGGATTTGAAGGTGGGATCTAGGGCTTGCCGAGAAGTTGCCTGACGGGTGCCTTTCATAGTATTCAGGTGACACTCCAGGCTCTCTCCCCAGCTTCTGTTGTGTTGGAATACCTCACTGCAGAACGATTTTTTTGTGTGCATGAAAGTTCCATAAATATATAGTAATAAGCACAACCAAAGGAACTGATTGTTAATTAAAAGGAAAAAAGAGCTAATGGAAGACAAATGGCATTAGGAATGCTCCATTTCTATTTAGCAAGTAACACAAAATGGCTTTTGTAAAGAGGCTGTAGGCACTTATTCACATCTGGATGTTCCGTTGTCCATCATACAGCCAACAGTGAATACTTTTTACATCCTACAGTTACAATCAGAACAGGTTTAATGACTACATGAATCTGTCTCTTACAGTATCATGTATACAAAACAGATGTATTTTTTTAATTTTCGTGATTCTGAAGAATGTTGTTTTCTTAACGGTAGTCATTTAACACTGCTCAGTATTCAAGTTATGTTTCATGTATCATATGTGGTTATATGCTAGAGTTAAAATAAACTTGATATGCACCAGAGAAATCTTAAGCACGTTTCAAATACCTAGATATCTGTCTGACAAGAAATGAGAGCCAAGAGTGGTCTGAATGTACATGTTGCCATTACCATAACTGCTTGACTGTATATGCATCATGATGAGCCTTTCATTTCCCTTTGCATTTGCAATTCAATAAGTAAACTGCATATATTCACCCATGTTCTTTTACTTTAGTTCTTTTTCCTGTGAAATTTGTCTGACTGCATATATTTTCAAAACCAATTTAATTTTTTTCTATGAATGTCTATACTCTTCGTTTGCCTTTTCAAATAGGTTAGATGGTTGAAAAGTTTGTTGTAGATTACATAAATTGTGTGGGCTCTTAGCACTGAAAGAAAGCTTTATTGCTGAAACACAAAATATAGAAATGCTTTGCATTTGCATGTATTTACTTTTTGAACAAAATTTAATTCCTGTATTGGAAATAGTCACTCTTCAAAATTACCAGAAAAACTGAAGTATGAGATGTATTAAAAGGTACTCTGTTAAACAAAAAACAGTAACAAAAGATTTTGTTACTAGTTGTGTCTAGTAAGACAAAAAAGCCCCACAAATACTATTTCTAAAATGAGGGCCAGACCTAACTTTTGAAAATTAAGTCAGAGTATTTAATCTTATTTCAGCAGAACTGCTTTCTGAGCAAGTGTTGCGGGATCAAACCTTTCAAAACATCTTGGCCATGTGTTCTGAAACTCTCGACTAGCAGAAATCAACAGAAATTCTGCTGTGAACTCTAGAGCAAATATCTAACTAGAAATAATTTGGATAATTATTGGATTAACATGTAAGTGACATCCTGATTAGTATTTAAATTTTTTTAAAGGATTATTTTAATTGTCTCTTAAGGAAAGACTACCTTGTAAGGAGCAATGAGATATTCTTTGTTTAAAAAGAAGAAAGAACGGAGAAAAAAATAACAGTTTTTTTGTTTGTGGTTTTTTTTTGTTTTTTCAACTGCTTTAAAAAAGATTTCCACTTCATGATAAAGAGAGACTGGAGAAATGGTTACGGAATATGAAACGAGATGCATGGACTCCAAGTAAGCACCAGCTTCTATGCAGTGATCATTTTACCCCTGATTCCCTTGATGTGCGATGGGGTATACGATACTTGAAACATACTGCTGTACCAACAATTTTCGCTTCCCCAGATGATGAGGTAATGTGTTCTTATCTTTCTTATTGTAGTACAAAGCTAATCAACTATTGATGTAATACGGATGTTCTAATTATCTGTAA
The DNA here is from genome assembly GCF_015220075.1 of Falco rusticolus. Taxonomy (NCBI): domain Eukaryota; kingdom Metazoa; phylum Chordata; class Aves; order Falconiformes; family Falconidae; genus Falco; species Falco rusticolus. The sequence goes on along the minus strand of NC_051191.1, from coordinate 42,999,812 downwards.
TACATCCATATTTTATTTTAAAAATTGAATTCCTGTCCATCAAAACATTTTGTCAGCAGGACTGACACAATATGAGTATGTGATTCCATAGTGTAAAGGAAGACAACATCCCATACTTTGCCTGGAGTTCAGTATCTTTTTTTATCTGGAAGCTACAGAAGCTTTTCCTGTGCAATTACTCTTACTTATATTTTAATGTTCTTTTAAGGCTTTTTATTAACTGTACATTAATATTGGCTTTGGAATGTTTTAGTTTCAAACTACTCATTTCTCTTTCTTGTCCCTAACCTCTCTGACACCTAAGAGCTCAGGAGAGTAGGCTGCTAAACATAGCCCACAAAGACTACATCTTGTCTTTGTTGTGGTTTAACTCCAGATGGCAACTAAGTACCAGCTAGCCACTCGCTCACTCCCCCACTCCCTCAGCAGGATGGGGAGGAAAATCAGTGGAAAAAAGGGAAAACTTGAAGGCTGAGGTAAGAATAATTTAATAATCAGAATGAAATAAAAACTGTAGTAATAATAAGGATGAGAGGGAAGGGAGAGGAATAAAAGCCAAAGGGAATGGAACAAAAACCCAAGTGATGCACAGTACAATTGCTCACCACCTGCTGACCAACACCCAGCCAGTCCCCAAGCAACAATCAACAGTTCCTGGCCAACTCACCCTGGTTTCTATACTGATCATGATATTCTGTGGGATGGAATATCCCTTTGGCTAGTTTGGGTCAGCTGTCCTGGCTGCGTCCCCTCCCAATTTCCAGTGCCCCTCCAGCCTTCTCATTGGCAGGGCCTGAGAAACTGAAGAGCCCTTGACTTAGTGTAAACATTACCCAGCGACAACTAAAAACATGAGTGTGCCACCAGCATTGTTCTCATGCTAAATCCAAAAGACAGCACTGCACCAGCTATTATGAAGAAAATTCTATCCCAGCCAAAACCAGGACATCTTTCACAGATTTGTACTATTGTTTACATCAAAATACTGTGCTACACAGGCACCTAATCTTGATCAAAGATATATCAAAACTATATTTGCATATATTTCACCACCATCTTGCTTTATGTATCTTAGAGCAAGTGAAGAGTATCTTCTCAGAAACGCTTAATGATTCTTCAGGAAACATTTCATATTATTTCTTCTTCCAAATGAAGAATGTTTGTGATACAAGAGCAGTATTAGTTGCCTGCATTTCAATATTGGTAACCATTCTACACTAGTTTGCAAGGATTTTTATTTTGAAGACTGTCATAAGAGTGTGAGGGCAGGGGCTTATGGAGAAGGAAGCTTTTCAATGAAAGTAAAGGTCTGTCTTCCAGCAGCTCAATCCTGAGGGGTGTTTTGGTGCCTTTCGTTCAGCCTTAATGGCAGTCCTGATAGGCAAGGATTTGGGGAACATTTCCCTGATATATTTCATAAGAGATTTCTCTAGGTAAAAGATTTAGTCTGAGAAGGCTTTTTTCAGCTGCTGGTAGAATGGAGAAAAGGAAATACTTAATTCTCTCAAAATCCCCAAGATTGATGTGGTATTAAGTGTTACCTCTGAAAAGATAAAGATAACAAAATGAATCCTATTTTTTTAATACATTTTTTCAGTCCGTTTAAGACTGAAGTTTCATATACAATTGAATTACAAGGTTTAATATATTTTGGATGCTTCAGACTACATACGTACTTATGAATATACACTTTGAAATGATCTTTTGCATCATCATCTGTTTTTTCAGCCTGGACTCTTCTTTGCCCCCTGTTTTGGTTTGGGGTTTGTTTGGTTTTTTTTGCTTGGCCTGTATTTAGTTCACAAAGCTAAAGTTACTCTTGTTCTGTTTGGTTGTTCAGGGCAGTTTTGGTTTTGTTTTTTAGTCCACAGGCCTAACATGAGTACAAGTTCCACAGGTTGGTTTCTTCATAATCAAGCCTACTAGAAAAAAATAAGGCACTCACTATTAGTGTATTTTTATTTCACTGACAAACGTACTAAAAAGCTTGTTTGGATACTGATCTTAACATCTATGTGGTGATGTAGTTTATGTGGAGGAAGGGAAAAGAAGGTGGCTAAAAAAGGATAAGCTTCAAATTGTCCCTCTTTCAGTAATAATTTCTGTTTAAAGTCCTGTGTAAATTGTATCCTGCTGCTAAGATTTCTGTCCATCCAAAAAAAAAAGTTCTCCATTCTTATGCATTACAAAGATTAGTTGTCAGAACTTAATTGCTTATTTAAAAATCAGCCTATGTGATTGTGCATGAGTACATTTCACTATTCAGCAAGCCTGTGTTCATAATCTTTTTTTATTAAATTTCCTGTGGGGTAGACAGCATGACTAAGAATTTCCTATATCTTTCTAAAACAACACTGTTACTGCATCGTTAATGCAAAAGTCTGGTACTGTTGATATTTAACAGACATATATTTAATACAGTATTTCAGGTGGTAATAAGGGATGTTAGCCTTTGTCAGACAGATTTCTCTTGAAGTGCTTTTAAAATTACATTGTCTTGTGTAAATTGGTAAAGTTCCGTAGGGTTTGAAAATGGGGGGGTGGGGGGGATGTCTTAACTGCCTTTAGAGATTTAAAATGCTATTTCAACAGTTAGGACCTAAAGCAAAGTTATGGAAGATACACCAGAGACCTGAAAATTCAAGTAATTTTTAAAGAGTGCTCATGTAAATTATCCTTTATGCAGTACCATAGTGTAGAATGAGATTTGCTTCATATATTTTTACGCTCAAGTGATTTCCTAGTTACAATGTTTGGGGTTTTTTTTTCCTCCAGGAGAAAGATTTTTCTCAGAACAGCCCACAGGAGCTAAAGACAAAAGACACAGAAGAAACAAATACAAAGGTCGTGTCAGAGAAAGCATCTGTATCACTTGAACCCTGTACGCCAAAGAAAAATCCTGTAAGTGCAGAAAATGTAGGTGAAGAAGCAGAAGTAGTTTGCTCAGCTGTTTTGAGTAAACCTTTACAAATTCAAAACCTGCAACTTCAAAACAGAGAAGGCTTTCAGGCAGACAGTGTTGCTCTTGATAGTTCATCTAAGCAGCATATACATCAACCTAATCCTGTTTTAATGGCAGCAGCAGTTCAAAGCATGGAAGCTACCAGTGTTTGCTCTTCTGTAGAGGATCCAGTAGGTTGTACAGCTACAGTTTTGCAATTTACAGACCCTGACTACATTAATTCATCTCTGAAACTGAAAAATGCTTTAGGTTCAATTACTGACTATGCAGTTGAAAATCCTGACTCTCATGTGGTAGGTTGCTCGCTTGAAGTACAACCAACAAGTGAAAATGCAGTTTTACTGAGTACAGTCACACAAACTATTGAACAGTTCAGCGGAAGTGAAGAATCTGTCATCGCTATTATTGTGCCAGCTGAGAGTCCAGAAGACCCTGAAATAGTAAATACTACTTTCCTGCCTATTAAGCAAGAGTTTCTTGACACAGAGGAGACAGAAACAGATAAACCTGTCTATATGAATGCATATGGTGGAAGTGAAGTATTACAAACTGAGCATTCATACTGCAAACAAGACATAGACAGAGATCACCTTTGGCAAAAAATTTCAAAGCTGCACTCTAAGATAACTCTACTTGAAATGCAGGAGATAAAAACTTTGGGGAGACTCAGATCCTTGGAAGCTCTTATTGGACAACTGAAGCAAGAAAACCTGCTTTCTGAAGAAAAGTTGAAGATTGTAGAAAACTGCTTTACAACACTCGAGGTGACTATGTTACAGTAAAGGCTTTCAATGATTGTTCTAATATATCTTTTTAGCCTCTTTGACAGTCCTTTTGGACAAAATAACTTCTGTATCAGTCGTGGTATTTTAGACATCTAATGCAGATTGTGTGAATAGCAAATATTCTTTAAAATGTTAAATCAATCACTACCAAAGCTAGGTGGAAGAACATTGCCTATAAAACGTGACTTGCAAGTAAGCTTTAAAAAAATCTAAACACGTTAAAGTTTTGTTAAAAAGTATATTAATTTAATCAATAAAGATAAGTTAAACCTTTCTAGCTGCAGGCTCCCCTGAAACATGCAACTCCAGCATTTGGGGCAGCAGTAGAATGGACAGAATAAGCATCTGCGATGGACAATTATGAACTTGTTTTTTTAAAAAAAGTGTCTTAATGCTCTTTTAAATGAGTAATGAGGTGTGTAATACACATTGTCCAGTAAGAACGCAATTACTCTTTCATCTTCTGTTTATCTAATATTTGTTCTGGTAGTTTTTTGTACACTTTGACCTTATTAAAATTGTTTCTGCAGTAAAAGGTGTTGCTTTTCATTTAGTTCTACAAACAAAAATTATTTTAAGAATATTGTTACAGTGAACAGGTCCATAGCTTTTTTTTTGTTTCATTGATTCAGCTGAAATGGAAAGAACCATACTAAATAGTGGTGTTTTTGTTGGTTAGTAAGAGGGAAAGCTCTAACTATTCAGTGAGTGCTATCTACTCAGCATTGATCATCTTGCAGTCTGGGTTGTGTATATACCGTTAATACACTGCAGAAGATAATTCTTTGCAGAGAAAATTGCTAGGGAAAGTAGCAGAATCTGGGTCACTATTTTTGTATGTCTTACTCTTCAAGAAATGGAATTGCAAGAGTAGAAATCTGTTCCCCTGTATTGATTATTTTTTTTTTTTTTTTTAAACTCTCTAGTGCACAGGATGCCACTGCAGTAGAAAGGTACTGACGGTTCATTTTGAGGGAAGTTAGCTTGCTTAAATGCTTTCTGTTTCTGTGTTCTGTTCAGATCAGGAGTTCCTTGTACTAGTACTGGATCATCTAGTCCAACTGTACATCACAGTTGGACTAGGTGATCGTTGGTAGTCCCTTTCAACTGACCTAGTCTGTTCTATTCTGCCATGATTCAATTACTTGAGGGGCTTGGATGTATTTTCCAATATTAAAAAGTGTGTCCCCACTACCACCACCACCAGCTCAGTCTAGGACTGGAGCAAATGGGTTCCTTTGCAGTCTGTTAACCTGTGTTCTCCATCAGAAACATTCTGAAGTGTTCTGATAATCTTTTCATAAGGAACTGAGGATCAAGCAACAGTGATTTCAAAGCTGGCCTCTAACTAGATAAACTGCAAACTAGTCAAATGTCAGAACATTTTTGAGGCTCAGAGTAGTAGCTGCCTAGATATTGGTCTGCTAAAGCAAAGTGCTGTAAGAGGTTAGTCTGTATCAGTAACCACTGCAGTAAGCTTGTTTTGTCCTTCAACTTGTTAACTTCTTTTAGGCTCGAAGCACAGGATATGTTTGGGAAAACTCCTGAAGAAGATAAAGGTCAGCTGTAATATGATCAATTATTTACCAGGACTCTGTGACCAGCTCAGTTCTTCCCCTCTTGTTACAGAGTACTGTCCCTGTAACAAAAGAACACACCTGTTCTGCCTTGTGTGCTCTGAAATTACAAGAATTGTCCTGTATTCTCTAGAAACGTTGCTAGTATGCAAAGTCCAATTTTGTTGGACAGCTAACATTGTCCAGGTGGCCTCTCTGAACTGCGTATTTTTTATTTTTTAAAAAAGAGATCTAAAGTGATTTACAAAATTATATACTAAGTTGTTACGTGATTTGGCGATTTTAGAAATTTCATTAATGTCACTACAAATTCTTTGCTAACACTATATTGTAAGACTGACCACCCAGTTCAAAAGTCCACTATAGGTCTTGAATGGCAATGAAAGCTCAGACATGAGCTCTATTCCAAAATGTGAAGGGTTTTTTTAACATAGTATTTGCATTTCTGCCTTTGCTAGCAGTTTCCAGTATTAAAATTGCAAGCATTATTTGTGGCATAGATTTTTTTAAAATCTGGGAAAAAGCAAGTTTACCGTTTTCCGGGGTTTTTTATGGAGTTTATTGGGACTATAGCAGAAAAACTCAGTAACTCTGCAAGTCTGTCACCAAGTCTACGAATTTGCTTCTTGGAGGGTGATTTGAGCCAATGGGCCTAGGGTGGACATAGCAGGCCCTCTGCCTTTTTTTCTTTACACACAGCTTTTTGTGCCAGATAGGTAATAGGCTCAGATGAGAAGAGTTAATTACAGGTCTTAATAATGACCTAACTGCTGCCTGAAGTAACCCCTATAGTCTTAACAAGCCAGATATTACAGCTCTTAAGCAAAGTGTCTAACAAGTATTCAAAAAAAGTGTTAAAAATTACAACAGTTTATTAACCTGGTGTTTCCAAGTAGAGCTTTACAACTTCAGTTTTAAACTTGCCAGTTTTCCTTAATTCTAAATTTGGCATGTGGTTGCTCTCAGTAGATCAGACCATAGCGTGTCCATCCCATCCAGGTTCATGGTTTCTGCAGTGGACAGCATCACCAACTTCAAAATAAAAAGTCAGAGATTGTCTGAAGACAAGATGATTTTGTATGTAGCATTTCTCAGGCCAAGTCTTGTAGCAGTGAGGAGGCTGAAACTCCAGAAAGCAATTCGAAGGTAGAGCAGAATCCATGCTGTGTTTTGTTGGTGACTGTTGCAAACTGATTCCAATAAATTATTTTGGGCAGAGAGCTTCTGTATTCATTTTAAAATGTTCAGCGTTATAGCTGGCTGTTGTTGCTTACAGGAAAACACAGCTAGGTCCTTTGCTTCAGTGATATGCTGACATGGAATTACTCAGGCTAATTATTAAAGGAAGGAAGAATGCTGTGCTGGAAATTGCTACACCTCACTGAATTAGATGGTACATGTACATTTTGTTTTCAGGGTTTCCTAATCATAAAACTGTACAGCCTTTGCACATAATTTTATTTCACTAAACTTTATGGGCTCTTGAAGGTGCTATATTATTCCTTGAGTCCCAATGGAAACTGCTTTTGTGCAGTTGCAGCCCAGCATTGAAGTAGTACGCTGAATCATCATTCCTTCTGTAATCAGGCTTTTATCTTGACCAAGTTACATGTTCTTATTTACCTTTTCAATAATTTTGCATTTGCATCAACTTTTTTTTAACTTTTGACTGCCAGTTTCCACTGATGTAACTCATTCTGAATGCAGGGACAGCTACAGGGGATTTTTCTTTCTCACAGGCTAATGAGTATCCAGGACTTCTCTTTGGTGCTTTCTTGCATCAGTGATGCAAATACTGACTGCACTCTTGCATGCCTTACAAGCATTCATGAGATGGCTGTCTAGATCTCTCATTAGAGATGTCTTTGAAGTCTTTCTACTCTCTTTTACTGCAGTGGAGTTGTAGTTATTCATCCTTTTCACTAAAACCCTCTCCTACTTTGAGTCTTGGCTCCTACATTAGAAAAACCAGCAGCAGATGTGGGCTTATTCAAAATACCATCTTTGTTAATAATTCATTTTCTCTGCCCTCCTCTGTTTTGCCCAAGCTAGTCTATGATGATGGGTGCTCTGGACCAGTGTGGTGGGGTCCAGCTGTGCCACCTGCTCTGCACCTGCTCTGCCTCCTGTAAAGGCATCCTCTCTGACTGAAGTGCTGCTAGGCTCTAATGACACGGTTCATCAATTCATGCTAGATGCTGTCTTCTCATCAGTAAACTTGAAGCTACATGTCACAATTTAAAAATTACATTTCTCTCCATCTCCTAACTTCTTCCGCAATAGATTGAGTTCCTTCAGACCTAACCACACTTTGGTTCTAACTGCCTTGTATACATCTCGATGCCTTCTCTCACTGGATAATGCTGCTTAACTGCAGGTTAATGTCATACATGCAGTGTGCCCAGGTGTCCAAGAAGGCCAACAGCATCCTGTATCAGGAACAGTGTGGTCAGCAGGACTAGGGAGGTGATGTACTTGGCACTGGTGAGGCCACGCCTTGAATACTGGGTTCAGTTTTGGGCCCCTCACTAATTACAGACATCGAAGTGCTGGAGCGCGTCCAGAGAAGGGCAACGAAGCAGCTGAAGGGTCTGGAGCACAAGTCTTATAAGAAGCAGCTGAGGGAACTGGGTTTGTTTAGACTGGAGAAAAGGAAGCTCGGGGGGACCTTCTTGCTCTCTACAACTGCCTGACAGGAGGTTGTAGGCAGGTGGGGTCAGTCTCTTTTCCCAAGTAACATGCGACAGGACAAGAGGAAATGGTCTCAAGTTACTCCAGGAGAGGTTTAGATTGGATATTAGGAAAAAATTCTTCACTGAAAGGGTTGTCAAGCATTGGAACAGGCTGCCCAGGGAAGTGGTAGAATCAACATCCCTGGAAGTGTTCGAAAAAATGTGTAGATGTGGTTCTTTGGCTCATGGCTTAGTGGTGGACTTGGCAGTGCTGCGTTAACAGTTGGACTTGATGTTCATAAAGGTCTTTTCCAGCCAAAATGATTCTCTGAGTCCATGCAAACCAGTCCAGCCTGTGCTCGATGGTGCCTCAGCAGAGCCAGAGCCAGCCCAGCCCTTCCAGGTAGCAGCGGGGTGGTGTAACACCCAGGGACCCCATCACGTTTCCAGGTGAGGGCTCATGCTGGCAGGGGTTTCCTGCACGCTGTGGGTTCCTACAGCTGTAATTAGTTAATTGTGTCAATGACAGTGGTAGACTGTGCTTGGCAGGATGTATTGTTTCTAAAGCCCACTGTGGTAAGTGCTGAAATTCCTTTACTCTTGGAGGTTTAAAACTTCATAATGACAGTAGGGCAATGAATCCCAGAGCCTGCTTTTGTGAGAGGTTGTACCTGCCCAGTGAGAGAGGCCAGGAAAGACCCACCTGCCTTCTGGGCAAACCCAGGAGACACTGAACAGCAGGCTGGCAATTTTTTATCTACCCAGGCAAAACTAGGCAAAAGTCCACATCGAGCCTCAATGAAAGGCATAAGTTGTTAAGGTTAGCAGTGACTGACTCAGGCCTTTTCCTCTTCCATAAACTCCACAAGCAGGAAACTTTGTGCCGCGTTGTAAGGCTGGAGGGGAGATGGCACCTGTGCGCTGGGGAGGTGTAGGAGATGCTCAGGGGACAGGGAGGAAGGTGCGGGCTTTGGCGTTAGAGTTGCTGCCTGGCAAAGGTGCCTTCCTGTGGGGCATCTCTGCTCTGTGACATCACTGGCAGGTATTGCCCTTTCCTGGGGATCCCGCATGCCAGGCAAGCTCAAAGCTACAGGGAAAATCCAGTAACCCACTGGAAAGGTATGCATTACCAGCACCAAGGCAAGAGGGAAGAGGACCAGAGAAAGAGAAAAGGACAAATTATATGCTCATTAATGACTTAAAAATGAACTTCGATTTGAACAAAAAAAATCGTTTTCTTTGCTTATTTAGCAGAGAATTTTATGACTAATTTGCATTTATGCAACCTCAGTGGATCTCTGGAAATGCTTTAGGATTTTATTCACACTAGTTCATACGAAAATATCACTGCTTGATTTTCTCCTTCACTGAAATCAGTGTAATGGCTTTGTAGTTTACCAGACCATCTACTGCTGCAGAGAAGATGTACGTTTCTGCCAAAGCGTTTTCCACAAATAAAATAATAAGACCTCTAAGCAGACTTTTTCCAATAAATGTATCTCATGGCATTAAATATTATGGGCTACATTGCAAAAAGTCTATCGCTAAGTCCTTCCTACAAAGAACACTTACAATGGCATTTATGAAAGCATAAAAGCCGTTTAGAAGCCCATTTCATATCCATTCGGAAAGGTTAAACTGTGTAGATGCTTTTGGAATAGCTATATTTATATATAAGAAGTATTATGTAGTGTATCTATAAAACAGCAATGCTCCCTGTGAGCAGCAGGTGGTGCTACTGGATCGCTTTGTAGAACTCGGACTAAAGACCTGCGTTTTATTTTTATTCTGTTGTTGAAACATGCAAACAGTTTATCTATGCAGGTTTTTTCTTCCTTATATTTCAGACGTATCTTTAATAAAGAAGGGTAGTGTCTGAACAAAAAATTATGACTAATTGTCTTCAATCTTCCAGAAATAAAGCTTCAGACAAGAAGAAACTCATTTCTATTCTGAGCATATAACATGAAATTTGAGAGCCTTCTGCTCAACTGAGTCGCAAAAGAGGCTGTATTCACTGTCCTCACATGGAGCATGATGGCATTCCTCATTTGTTGAAGTGGGTCAGTGATTAAAGTTTGAATCCCGTAAACAGTTTAGCATTGCTTATTTGCATACTGATGAGAGTAGTAGTATGAGGGTTCAATCACACCCTTCATCAAGGGTGTCTGGTTTGCCACTCAAGTACTGCAGCCATGTTTTTGTAACTGGGAAGATCCATGCACAACAGCTTTATGCATGGCATAATCTCCTCTTAAAATGTGGTGGGAGTAACTTTGCTCCGAGAATATGCAACTTCAGATGATACGAACAACATTGGAATAGGGGAATGCTGGTCCTGCACATTCAAGCAAGTTTCTTGTATTTTGGAAGTTACACTGGAATAAGCAACAACAGGTAAAATAGGGCATTACAGTACTGGTTGGAAGTATCCATGGGATTTTCTGAATGAATGGAACAGGACTGCGAAACAGTGGCACTGCAAAACCAGGTGAAGATGACAGCTGTGTCAAGGTAAATACTGTCTTCAGAGGCATGAATGAGCCTCAGAGTTGGTGGGGCCAGGGGTTGCAGCTTCTCTGGGTACACAGAAAGTGATCAGCCACTCCCCCACAGCCTCCTGAAAGAAACTGTCTCACCTGTCTCTGAATGCCTCTATCATGAGGTGCACCTTAATTAAGCGATATTTGATACAAAGAAGAAGAAATGAACTGAGGAGATGCCTATTTATCGACTGACTATGGCCAGGTGGATTTTCAAGACAGGTATTTCAGGTGTAGCCATGTATGTTATAAATGACTGAAGTTACTGAAAGTGAATCTCACCTTGTGCTTCAAAAGGTAAATCACTTTCAGTTAGGCAGGGACAAGTTGGGAAGACTAAAGGCTAATATAAAGGAGCACAGCAGTCCTTCCAAATTACGCCTTAATTTGCTGTATGGCTACCTTTTAAAGCTCTAGAGGGAATTCTGCTCAGATATTCATTTATATAGTTACCGACAACTTTTTTTTTTTTTTTCTCTGTAGATTTGGAAAGACACCTCTGTCTGCGTAAGAAGTTTGACCAAGTAGGAAAACCGATTCACCAGGTGCCTGGCTTAGGCAAAGTACTTACTAGGCACCGTTCTTAGCACTGCAGAACATCCTCACGAGGTGCATATCAGATATAAGAGCTCTGCACTGCCTTGTAATTAGCATTAACTGGCTGCAGTCAGACACATTTGACCTCTTACAGCCCCTTGGGACTGAAAAAAACCTTGTGGCTGCTCTAGCTTCTCTCTGGAGTAGTAGCAGACGTCACAAAGAGGTTCTTTTCAGCCATGTCTGCTTGAGTAAGCACAGTATAGATCACAAATACTAACAGTCTGACCTTCAGTTTGAGTCAATAGACTGTGCGGTCACATAAGAATAGGCTTCAGGAGCTCCCAGAATAGCTACCATTTGGAGATGGCAGACAAGAAAGACATGAGAGAGATGGTTTCACAGCATGCAAAATACATCAAGCACTTTAGATCTTATACTTACTAGTAGATGTTATTAAACTTACATCAAAGCTCTTTATTCAGTGTTTTATTTTATGAGAAATCCTGTACCATGTAAAGCTGCTTTGGCTGGAGGGCAGTGACAGAGCAACGACCCCATTTTGCCTCTAGTGCCTACTGAGAACAAATACTCTCACAACACTGAATAAGCTTTCCCAGGGCTGGCTCCAGCACACTAACCAGAAGTTTTCAGGAACCAGTGGATGTTCTGCTGCCACTAGATAAGGGTGACTGCAAAGGCAGGCCCTCTTTTCAAGTCAAAGCCCCAACCAATATCTGTAGAAAGGCATCCGTACCTCACTAGCAATGCAGCAGCCCCTCTCCACGACTCAGTTATCTGTGTACTCCTTTAAAAGATGGGGGGACTCACCTCCAACAGGCTCAACTCCTCACCTGGTACAGAAACACTGCATTTTCCACTCTGAGGAGAGCAAATATTCAAGGTTTGGCTGGCAAAGAGATCAGCTTTGAACGGAATCATAGCTTAAGCCTCCAGCAGGGACTCCATGAAAAAGCAAAACTTGGACTGATGCTGGTTTTTATCCTGGTTTTCCTTCCCCTTAGTGTAGTGAAAGAGGGACCAATAAACCAAGCTCCTGGGACTGACTGGGGTAGGAAATGCTGCAAGAAAAAAGATACAGATAATGAGCACAAAACTACTTTTCATTTATGGAGATTAATTAGAAGCAATAACAAATCCCAATTAGATTTTTAATTAAAAATGTATTACAGACTGACACATCTGAAAGTTGCTACAGAAACATGACTTCAGCCACAGTTGTATTTGAGATTACTAATTTCACAACTATCAAACATATAATTCACAATAGTGAGATCACAGTCATATATCCAAATGAAATTGCATTTTACATCTCTAACATTAAAAGCATTGATTTACTTCTTCAAGTATCCATTTTGTGAGATTTCAATAAAAATATTTATACAGGTTTTTATTTGCATAGCTTCTGTATTTTATTATGTATTTAACATCTGAAATTAATTTACAGCTTTATCCACAGACTTTGGTGCGTACTGAGGGATTCCAGGCACTCTTTGCTTACTGTTACTTGTAGTCTTTGTTCACCTGTTACACTAATCTCCTTTCATGACTTCAGGAACACAGCTTCCTATTGCAGAATCCCTCTCCAGACTGCCAGGTGACTGCTGCTTGTAACAGGCATTGCTTTCAGCCTATGTTACTTTGCCTTACACCAAGCTCACACATTAAAATTATGGGGTATGGACATGCACATGGCTTATTACACTGAAATCCTCAGCTTCATTTGACTGCACCTTGCCTGGTGAGGTGAATTATCTACCACCAGTTAATATAAATATGTTAGGTGTTGTCTTTTTTTAATCAGCATATCTTTTTAACCTGCTTCATTTAAAAGAAACTCTCCTCTGTGTCTGAAAGGATTTTGCTAATAATAATCTGCCACTGTGGGGTCTGCAGCTCCAGCTTCTGCATTGTTTATAGCAGATAATATATGAGAATGGCAGAACAAAAGGCAAAGAATAAACAATCTTTTCTATTTGACCTGTTTCTTTGACAAATACAGATTTTTGAAATTAGACATATTTCTCTTCTCCATCAACAGCTGCATATATAATATAAAAGTGGAAATCATTGGCCTAGCCCCCAACATAAGAGACGTAAGCTGGAATATTTAGGGATTCACTGTGAGAACTGCCTGTTATAAACACCTGCAGATTGGTTTATAATTTTCTAGTTACTAGTTACATACTCCAAGAAAATATAATCTGACAGTTAAAGAAATATGGTAAGCTTCCCAAATGATGACTTACCTAGCCATGAAAATTTTGCTTTGGGTTTTAAATAAGCATGTTTAAGAACAATTAAATGTGTGATATAATACAAGTTTCATTGCAGGTGAAGTGATGCAGTGAATGTTATGCATTGATATGAATACAACACTGAAGTGATGTAAACTGGTAGGGAGGCAGGGGACTTTTACTCTCCCTGACACACATGCACATGCCCACAAAACACTCAAGATACGGAACATGCCTTAAAAACAAGGAAATTTTGAAATAATGTTGCTAGAACAAGTCCCAGACACATTACAATCTTCTTCCTCTAAACATAAAAAGGCAACATATTCTTGCTTCCCAATATTCACGGTAAAAATGCCTTTTATACTTTCTACAACAATTTTCAACAATGGAACATGAAGCAGTAATGACATGTTATAGAACAGAATAATACGTCCTGTCTTTTCTTGCAGGACATTCTCTAACACTGTGCAATGTTTGAAATCACTATTTCACATTACCTCAACATCCAACAGGATCAATAGCCTTCTGGGAAATTCCCCTTACTGCATTCCAACGACAAAATTGATGGCTTTTGAAACAGAAACAAGTTATAATTCAGACAAGCTATAGCTGGGAATGGCTAATTTGCTATTAATATTGACACCTGTGCAACAGTCCATTTTTCTGCAGCTTTCTAGAGAAAAAGCAGAAGCCAATAATATTTAAGAACTGCAGGGACATTAAAAGCATTAAGTGCTGGTTCATTTTGCTTTTCTTCCCAGAAGATTGTGATTTGTAAGGGACTGGAGTGAAGACTATAAAGAAGAGTCATGAATTTTTGGAATTTAAATTAACCCTGATATTCTTTGTTCAGTACACAGACCATCTCCTGTCCTTTACAGCAAAAGTCTGTTTCTGTTATGGAAGAAATTACCTGAGCCAGGCTCAGGCAGGGAGCCCTTTGTTAAATCCTACAAACAGTGTGAAGATGCACTGGAGACCTTGTCAGACACATGAAACTTGCCAGTGCTGTTCCCAGTGCATGGCCCTGTAATGTATCTCTCTTATGCAAAATTAAGACTACAAATTTCTGCTGCCCTTGCCCCCAGCCCCCTTGCAAAGAGTAAGATGTAGGAGTAAGGTATGCCACACATACCATTTTTCATACTGTTGCCTTTTCCTCAAGTATTTATATTTCTTAAAAGAAGCTAGAGACTAAAGGTTTCATTTTTAAAGAAAAATAAAAATAGCATCATGCTATTTGTACAAATCTGGCCACTAATTTTTTTTTATTCTCAGTGGATCCAAGATGCAGGGAGTGGTGTGCCAAGGCTGGTGGTCTGTGCCGGTGGCCTGGAGCCACAGCAGCCACCTCAGGCACACCTCCCACCAGCAACCCACCCGCCCAAAGGGAGAGGAATAGCTGCTAAGAGAAGGTAGCACAATTTGTACAGCCTCGGGGCTGGGAAGATGCTGCAAACATTAAAAGAGAGAGCTAATACCTTTGTCACCTGACATGATGTAATATCAAAGCACTTAAGCACGATACTCATGAAAGCCTTACATAGATCTGAAATAATGAGAGAACTGGCCTCAATATACTCTGTGCTTCCTCTGAAAAACACTGCTCCCTCTTCTCCCTTCAAATATGCCAGAGCCTGCATGAAATGAAATTCCTGGTGAAGCCACGATGCACCAGAAGCTGCCTCCAGCTGACTGAGGCCTGCGCTTGTTGCGAAGGGCTTCCAAGCGACCCCAATGAAGGACAAATATTTGCACGCTGCCAAGTCTGGTGTCACATCTGCTGTTGAAAAGAAGTCACCGTAAAGTAGCTCCTAAAGGAAGAAAGGCAAATCTCCCAGAGTGAAAACATTTTAGTAATCTGGAAAGGGAGAACAGTAACTTACCACAAATACCGTAAGCAAAATGCAGCTCTGTAAGGACAGGAATCCTGGCAAAGATAACCCGCAGGTTTTGCACTTTTACAAGCTACGTTATTCCCTTATTACCAACTGCTTACTTTTAGAGGAGCTCCACAAAAACAGATGTACAACATGCTCCTTGGCACTGCCCTTTTCCTGTGTCTTTTTTTAAAACTCCTGAATGGGTAATATTTTCCTGCTACATGTAATCATTAATAATAAATATTCAGATTTTTTAATTCCATGTGTATCGAGTTTCTGTTCTAAATGTTTGATGCAAAGGGACACAATACTCTTAAAACTGATGAAAAGCATTGTAACTGAAAACATTTATCTAAGACTTGAGCCAAAACATAAATCTGACATGAAAAATGTAAGAGAAGAGGAACTAACTCATGATCCTGAAGGGACTATAAAACATGCTATAAAAATACTTTGAAAGTGGCTTAAGAGAGACTGAGGGCCAAAGTAACACAAAATATCAAACCTTGCTCCAAACTCCATCTCCCATGACCCATCACAACCGCAGCACAACTGCCCACTGGCTTCATTTTCATTACTGTTATGAAGGGAACAAACATCTCAGGGGTGATACATACCCAGAAATTAATCTAATAGAAGAATCAGCTAGCAAGCAAAAGAAGTTTACTACCCCTATTCTATATATCTAGAACCACACAGAGAGGTGGATGCCCTTGGGAAAGTTGGGAAAAGACTTGAGAGTTTCCAAATTCAGTCTAGTATCTCAGCCACAAATCACAAAAACACAAAATCCCAGAAATGTTGGTTCTGTCAGTCCTCTGAAGATCACTTAATGTGGCTTCCCTCTCAAAGCAGCTCTGCCCCTTCCTGCTGCTGGGCCCTGGTGCAGTGGGGGGCTCTGAGCTGGGCAGCTCCCCACCAGGAGGGGGGGGGACAGGGGCCCTGGCTACTGGCATGGCCCACAGTGCCACGCTGAAACGCTCTCTGTGCTTCAAACACCACATAAAACAAAAGGCTTGTGTTCCAGGTTATATTTTCTGAATATAATACTGGCACAAAGACCTGCTTGTGTTCACACAAGAGTGTATAGACCAAGCAATCATTATTTTTGGGTGGAAGCCTTTCAAATTAATTTATTTTCAAATGTCCTTTGGTTTTGCTACTAGTGAGCATTTGTCATCAGGGAAAAAGAAAACAAGATGGAACAAGAATGACAATTGTTTGCATCCATGTCCCAGCTCTACTATTTTAAGGCTGCAAAAATGCCATTTTGATTTTCAGACGGCATGCAGAGCTCTGCCTCTGCTGGGTGAGGAGAGCATCATGATGACGCAAAACACATCAGAATCGATGGAGAGGCTCACATGCACTGTCCTGTAACTGCTCGTTAGGGGAAAATGTAAAGAGAAAATGTGCTCTGTCCTTTGACACAGCTTCTCAGAATTAGTACAAATACTTTGGCACTAGAAGTTTATTTTTGCTAGCACATAGATACTGCTTTATATTTTTTTTTACAATCCCTTTGTAAATCTTCTCATTGCCATATTTAGCAAGAAAAAGAATGAAAAGTAGGTGAAAGATTGGAGAACAAGGGGGCAGCAGAGTCTTTTGCAGAATTTATGTTACAATGGCATTGGAGACAGCCCAGTATGATTAAGGGAAAACTAGCACATCTATTTGAATCAGTGGCAGTGGAACAGCATAATCTCCCATACTAAGCCCTGCATTGTTTTCAGATTGTGCTGCGCATCCTAATGAGAAATATCAATGGGAAAGTAAAAACGGGCCCAAATATTTGTTTATATTCTTTGGAGTAAATAGTGTAATCTCCTACCTCTGGTAGCATCCCCCAGGGCTGCCAGTTGCCTCTAAACACTGCTTTTATCTGCCAGTTTCCTAATTCAGTCTCAGAAGTCAATCAACAAAATCTCCACCGATGATTTCTAAGTATATCTGGATATATATTTATGTACCGGTTGAAATTTGTTTCCCCAAAGGTAAAAATGCCAAGAAATATAAAACCAAAAAGCCAACCCGTCACTACCGCTTTCCAGGTTTTATTACGTATTTTGACACACTCCTGTGATTTGAGGCAGCCTCAGCATATTCTGATTAAAAGTGTGAAAATATGTTCTCAGGGGAAGAAAAAAAAGAGCCAGATTTTTTGCCCAGGGAAAATTAAGCTAATTAGCACAGTATTTGTCCAGAAATGACTGAAACATACCGGAGAACTTAAATGATGGAAAAAGAAAGAAAGATCTTGTCATTGATAAATCCTCTTATTTCCCATATTCCTTTCCAATTATTTCATTGGGTCACACACCCACAACTATTAATTTTGATCACTTGATTTTAAAGGAAACCTCTGATTTTAGCAGCATGGATATTATAATATGCAAGCTGTCTTGTGTGACAGCCTGAGCTACCATTACAAAGTCTGGTGGGCTGAAAATAGACACTATTTTCCACACAAAAGAGCCTTGCTGCTTGAGCAGCTCTCCTCAGACATCACCACCAGCAGCACAATGTGATTTCCAAGTGAGCAGCTGCCCCGCTCACCAACAAGACATGGTAATACTCAGCATAAGGAGCAGAGAGGAGCTTACCACCTCCAGCAGGCTAGGGGATCTGTACCAGGTTGATGTGGCTAGGGTTTAGCTTTTGACAATTCGCAAACCCCGGGGAAATGGTGTTTCAGTGGGCCCTAATTGCGTGATTCCTTTTGGTCTGAATGTTCACTGAGAACGAATTGCCTTAGAGATGTCTTGTCCCCTTCTGTAACCTTCCACTATCTAGTCTTTTCCTCTATTCTTTGTCATCGATATTTAAGTGTAAATCAAGTCTATACCCCAATGGAGGGTATTTTGGGAATACCCTTGGGATACTTTTTCCTCCACCACCTCAAAAATGCTTTCCAGGATCAAATAGGAGTTGCCGACTTGCTAAATCTTATGACTACGACATTTTTGACTAATCTTCTTATTTGGTTTCCCCAGCTGTCGTCATACTCAATGGGATTTAATTTTCAGAGCAACTTGCTTATCTTTGAAGTCAGTGTTATCCCTTCATAAAATCCTCTGTGTGCCAAAGCTTAGGGGAGCCACTCTTTAGCATGCTCAGCTTTTGCAGCTCCTATAGGTAACCTAGATAGCCCTAGCTAACCACCGTAGCTAGGATCATGTTAATTCTGCTCCGGCAGTCAAATATGCTGTTCAGCAGCCCAGATTAGCTGGAAAGGCTAAAATGAAAACAGTTTTGGACACTGTTGACAGCCAGCAGTATTTTTCAGAACTGAGGAGAAACGAGGATCCCTTTTGACTAACTGGACAGAGGTCATTCGGATCTCATTTAACAGTCTGAACTAATTTACTTGTTTGTCTCAGAGTTCCTAGAAATAATAATTCCACTATATTCAGATAGCACTTTTCAGCAGTATGGGGCCTTACTCTTCGTTTAGGGTAACACATGTGGTGTAGGACTAGAAAATAGCAGTTTATTTAATATACTTTCATTTTGATGTCTAAAGGCAGACTTGCTATTGAAAGAGTTACTTTATTTATCAGTCTGGCTCACAACCAAACAGTTTCATGGCTGCTAATCAGACTAGAGCAGCTGCCTCCTTCAGAAGAACATGCGTGTGCCAGGATGTCTGCTGCTGGCTTTGTAATTCCCTGCTGCAGCTTCATGGGCTGCCTAGTCCTTCCTCTTGCATTTGAATCTCATGGCTAAAGAAACAACTTTCTGAAATCAAAGTGTGTAGCTCTAAAGTGCCATCCACCTAGAAAGAGCATGTTCTGTAGCATTTTATAAGTTTTTCTCTTAATTCTAGAACCCAAATTTTCTCTACCCCTGAACAGCCACAGCGCTTGCTGGCGGCAACACCTGCAAGCCAGAAACCAGAAAGGTTTCCAGCCCTTGTCATCTGCACAAGGAAGGGAGAAGACCACCAATGGAGACTGGCTCCAGGTGGTGTAATAAGCCATATGGGTTATTTCCCCATGGGTCAAGTCTTGCTCTTGAGTTTAACCTGGACTGTTTGTTCCTCCTTCTAAAAAGCAGGGCCTGCTCAGATACTCTGTTGGCCACGGAGATACATATTGGGTGGGCTGGCAGATCTGCAGTGTATGGTAGGCTTCTTACAGGTGTCATGCCATCAAGGCAGACTACAACAACCAAATACACAGACACATGCTACAGAGGAAAATGGGAGACGACTGACATTTTTAATTAGATTTTCTGTAGAGCAGGCATTCCTTTCCATACCTCACAAATGTTTGAACTAATCAAAAGGAGGTAGCATTTCATGCAATGGGTAGAACCTTCTTAGAAGAGGGAATTTCATGAAACTTGGCCAGAGGACACTGGGTACAAGTAGTCTACTTGGCTCAAGAGGAGACTGATGATGAATTGGTAAGACATCAGCTGGGCACATTTCTGCTGCTTAGACTCACTAAGTAGGCAAAATACATCCAGGAGGGTAGGAGGGAAGTGTTGTATACATTTTCCATGTTCTTGCACTTTGGACCATGTTGGAAACAGAATGCCAAGTTATGTGGACCTTTGGTCTGAGCTGATGAACTGACATTCTGATGAATCTGATGTTCTGACATTAATTTATGACAACTATTATGGTAACTTTAATTATTACTCAAATGTAAGGCATCTGAAAGGAATTTACATACATTGATGCTAATAATTATTAATAATTTATTGTTAATCGCATGTAAGGATGACTTCAATAGGACCATTCATGACACAGTACTTTTTGCAGGATGAAACTTTTGGGCATTTGTCATGTCTTCCGTGCTTTTTAATGAGAAAAAATAACCTTGCTTTATAAATGTGCATGGTAGCAGTAATTCTGAAGCTGCTTTGTTAAGGGCCTTAAAACACAAGTTTATTTTCTGCAGAAATAAAATGTTAGCCTTGATCTGGAATGCTTTGGAATATGGGAAAAGAGGTTTGCATGCACAGAACTAAACCAATTGTATTGTCATAAAGTCTCTTCAAACTGCCAAAACAAATATCTCTTCCATGTAACAAATGCACATCCACTAGGATTAAGATTTTCTGTCTTCCATAGGGTACACTCTTGTCAATTTTCCATTTATATTTTGATTTCGGGAAACAAACTCATTGAACTGCAGTATCATTTTAAGTTTCCTAAAGTCACTTGTGAATTCCAAGTTATGTTTTCACTTCCCTTTTCTGATACAATTTACCATGAGGCTGGAAGATATTAAAGACTATTAGCTAATCAAAAGTATTTCTATAATAAAATGCAATTTCCTCAGGACCAAAGCTTACCTTTTCTTCCCAAATACGAAACAATGCTAACACAGACCATGAATTAGTCATTCTCAGGGAAGAAGGTAGCCCCTAAATTCTGCTTTAGCTGATGCCTTTTCCTAATGTTCATTTTATATTGACAATAATCTTTAAGCTATCATTACAGTCATAAAGAAAGTGAATTGATTCTCATAAGAATGGGACCATCACCTTCTTTTACCTTCCATCTCCAACCCACAAAAACCAATTTGAACATTTTGCACCGTTGCCACTAAGCATCGTTTGACCATCCATCTCCCACCATAGCCAGCTATGCTGGGCATGAAGGTGACTGGCAGTGTGCTAGATCCCCTCCTGACCCTTCTCTGCTCCTGACTGTTTTCATCATCTCTGTACAACCTTCACCATCTTTCAGCAACAAATGGCCCTGATCCCTCATGCCTGTGGGTCTCCTCATGTGTCCGTCAGCTGCAGGATGTGGTATGGCAAGGCAGCACAGTTCAGGGTAGCACCGTGCAAAGACAGCAGACCTTCCAGCAGACCCTCCGAGCTGCCTGCATTTAAACTCTCAGGGTTTCTCAGCTGCAGATTATGTCTCTCCCACACTTGGTTGAACTTCTTTTCTTCATTCTTTACTTTAAATACTAGTTTTTATTAAATTGGAACAAAGCAAAAAAAATAAAATCCATGATTCTTTATCTCAGTTTATTATTCTCATCATTTTCCTGTCTGATCACTCACTAGCAGTTTTTTCCATTTGCATCAAAAGGTTGGGCTTTTGCTTTGCTTCTTAATATCTTTAATTTTTTTTATCCCACCAGCCATTGGTTTATACAACATTAAAATGATCTTGGAGATACTTTTTGAACAATTTACTTTGGTTATAACATATAAACTTTTAATAAAATGTCCTATGTTCTCATGTTTAGAAGTCTGGATAAGTATCTCTCAGCTTTGAGGTGTGTCTTCACTTCAAGCTGTGGAAACCACACCATATCTTAAAGAGATACAGCCAAGGGTTGAAGTTTCAATGAACATTTTCTTTGATGCTCTGAAGTGATGACAGGTGCTAAGAAGGTGCTGCCTTTGATCCACCATCCTTGAAAGGGTGACTTCTTATTGAAGTTAAAATAAGCTACTCCTTGCTCAGTAATTAAACAGTAGCAGCTACCACCCAAGTGACAAACTAACTTTATTTAGCAAAAGTGAAGGTAAGGCAAGCAGGTAAAGGTGTTTCTATGGGATCAATTGGAAAACAAAAACAATAACCCAACACAGAAAACTGCCTCCTGCTGCTCCTCCTGTCTGTGTTGCGGGAAACGCAGTGCTGGCTGCGTTTCTGTAGATAAAGAGGGTTGTGCTGAAGAAATACTTGAATCTTTCAAGAATTTATCTTCCAAGGAAAAACTTGCTAGCAAGGCCCTGAATATTTTGTGCCAAGTGTCAGTGCTTTCATCTGTTGTGCAGAGCTGACTGCATTTTGCAAGAAGGGAGACCGCTGGGACTATGTTTCTGATCATCACCAAAAAAGTTTATTTTCTCTGTGAGGAAGCAGAGGCAGTTTTTTTTCATGGCTGTATTGATTTTCACAGCATAGTCATTTTCCTCCTCATAACACCCCAACAAACGAAGAGTATGTTAAAAACAATACAGAAGTCCCATATTAACTTGATGGGCTGATGACAATACTATACATAACATACCTGCAATCATCAACAGGAAAATGAGGTATCAGAGTTCAAATGAAAATGCAGAGAATTGGGAGCACAATATTAGCCCAGCCTGCACTTTGATTTCTCCTATTTTTACATAGCTACGGCCAAAGTGATGTGTTAGTGATTCTCTTAACACTGTGACCATGCAAATGTTTTAGACCTAGAGGAGGTCAAAGGTAGACAGTGGGAATCAATCTAATACAATGGGTAAAAATTACTTTTTCTTACACATTTTTTTGTTTGCTTGCTTGAAGTTTGTAAAAACATTAAGTAGGGTTTTTAATAGGGAAAATCTTGATAGAAAATTCTAAAATGAAAAAAATTTCTTGATAAACTGGCATAAATTTTCTTTAGCTGTTGTACTGAGGCAAAATATTTTAGGCATCAGAACTAGCTTGTTCTACGCAGTCCTCCCGTGCTCTGCATGGGAAGCTGCCAGGGAAGGGGAACCTAAGCAATATGACAAATTACCAAAGTTTATTCCTCACCCAGAGGTCCTAGACTCTTAAAGGACATGCTGGTGCTCTTTCTTTGATGAAGCTCAAAAACATAGGGGATAAATAGAGAGGGAAAACTGCAACAAAAGTTTCACAGCTGTCTTCATATCTGAGTTACTTTCCTCTTTCTTTTGTTTTCCACTTTGTTTTCTTTTTCTGCCAAAACAATAGATCTTCTGGCTAGTAACCTGATATGTTACCATTATATCAAACTACCCATTCTACCGAAAGCAGAGTGTGGCTCTAATGGGAGCAAGCAGCAAATCCCTGCAAAGGAGATTTCCTTGTTTCCCACCAAAGTCTTCTGGTTTTGGGACACAGTTCAGCGGCTGGATATGTGGATGCAGCTTAGCATTCACCTTGGGAATTCTAGTATTTGATTTGCATGTATCTGTACACAGCAAGGCAAATACAGGTATTAGAATAAGAAAAAAAAGCTGGTTCAAAACACCTCTGCAGACTGTACAATAATCTGGTTTTTGCTCTTACTCACAGATTTTCTTCAGCATCCTTGTAATCAGTTCTAACAGTTCAACTTTTAAAAGATATAGTGAGCGCCTTTTATTAACTCAATGTATTTCAGTGAGGATTTGGGGGGGGGGGGGAGGGGTATAATACTTTTCTCCAATTTTGTACCTTGCGAAATAGCAATAGCTCCTAATAAATGTAGCCAGCTGATGAAATGAAATTCTGTTCTTTGCACTCTCAGGTCTCTAATCCTCTAGAGCGAACAAGAACCATACACATAGGCCATGTGGATTCTCTCACCAAACAGGGCTTGACAAGATACTGATCCTTATTACACCTGTTCACTGGTGGCATACGGACAGTACTTTGTGTCACACAGGAGGTTAAGGTAGTAATGTCATGTGCCGTGGCTTTCTGTTTGACATTTTGTCATTAAAACAAATTGCTGCAAATACCCTAAAAGCATTTTATATATAAAAGCATTTGAACAGATTTGTATCCAGGCAACAGCTGTAAGCTTCTAGATAAATTTTCTATTACTTATTGGTTGTAAATTAGTTGCAGTTAATTTCTCCTAGCAAATGGGGTCTGCATAGGCCTGATAAAGGGAAGTGATTAAAGCGTGTTTTAGGAAAGCTGACAGGGCAAGCATTGTTTTACCAGTCTCTGGCCCTGCGTTTTCTATGGATTATGTGTCTGAGAAGGACCTCGGTGTGATTCTTAGCAGTGTTGCAAATTCAGACCATTGCAGAGTTGCTGACAAAGCTGCATGTTTCTTTTCTGCAGATGGAAATGCTGCCTATTATCTGAACTCCTAAGAATTATAATGATAATGTAAACAAAGCATAAGCCAGCTGAAAAAGCATCCCAATAGAGAAGAAGTAACAAGGTGAGTGCAGGCCCCCAGAGCTGCAGGAGGATGCCCTGGTGACCCCAATACCTGCTGCTAGCTACAGGCCCCTTGCAGCAGAGTTCATGTTTTTGTCATAAACTGGCCACAGTTGTCTCTGGTTTGTGGCAGATGCCTTCAGAAGTTAACATAATCCACAGCAGTCTAGAAACCACTTCTCTGCTTAGAGACCAGCTGCTGGACTTTTTGGTCACATCTGTATTTGTAAGTAAAATGGAATGAGAGCTGCTCCTTGGTCCTGAGATGGCACAGTGCAAGTGTACAGCTAAACCCGCTCAGCCCCCTACACAAAGCAGTTATATTAGCATTACATAAAGAGTAAGAATAATATAGTATTGCACCATTATATAGAATTAATATGTTGATACATTATTATATTTCATACAAGAATACAATTATTGCATATCTTAAGAGAACATATAATACATTATCTATAAATTAATAATATTAATATGTTTCATAATATATTGAATTAATATATCGATGTTTACGCATTATAAAATTTATTTTATGTATTGTATATTTTATATATGGTAAAATAATGTGCTGCTGTTAATATTATGCATACAATGTAATATATTAATGTGGCTATTTGGAAATGGTCTCTGGCATGTTGTAACCACTCCCAGACCAGAAGCTTTTTGGGAAGCACTAGCTGACTGAAGCCAGAACTGGGCCAAAGTCTGTACAAATATTTCAGCAGATGGTGAGCACATACCAGAGTTCAGCCCTGGCCCTGATAACGTACTAATGCGCACAAAGCCTATAATACCTTCAGACTTAGACAAATGCCTTATAGAAGACAGATCCTCAGTTTAATCCTGTTGGATTGGTATGGCTTTCAGGGCACCAGCCACTACCAGAGGAGAGGAGGCATCCCTTGGACATGTGGGTCTGGAAAAGGAGGCAGAGATGAGGCTTCTCCAAGTTACCCCATACAGCAGTTCTGGGGCACAAATGGCATGAATGGCACCAGGGTGAAGGACAGTACATCTCCCACACCCTATGCCTAGGGAAAGCAAGGGTGAGGATGTTCACCCCACAGCAAAGTATGAAATATAATCACTGCCTTATTTGTGGAGAGCAGATCAGCCCACTCAGATCAACAGCCTTTCTCAAAGACTTGCCACAATTAGGTTTTTTAAAGGAAGGTGCAGGGAGCCATGTAGCAGGCAGACAACAGCTTAAAATCAGAATCCTCTTGTCTGGGGCTGGTGAATGTGCTTTTGATTAGAATTTCAAAATAACCAAGAAGGCGCAACGTACTGCTTCTGTATGCATTCAGCCTTTTTTTTTTTCCCCTCTTGTGCTTAGATGCTTTCAACTGTAAGCTCCCTAGGAAGACTTTGTTATAATGAAAAATGCTAATTTGTAGAAACTTTTGATAAAAACAAACTTCCATGACAACAAATCCACTTCAGCTCACATGAAAATGAACTCACGAAGGATGGCAAGAGTAAGTGTGTTTAACGCACTGGAAATCTATTTCTCTTTTTGCTTCTCTCTTGAATTAATATCCATGAATGTTCACAATGTTATGTAACAGTGCATAACTTCTCTGTTTGCAAACATTTTCCCATTGCAATTATTCAGGTATAATTCATTTAGATATAATCTATACTTATAATCCCCAATAAAACCGTAACACAGGAACTGTAAAGTTCATAGTAAACTGTTAAAATACAGAAAAAATATTCACCCACACAAACATACATATGTTTTGTCTCACAATAGCTCTGATTGTAATGACGGCCTTTTAGCTTGCAATTACAGCAATATGATTGTTTAAAACTTCATTTTCTTTCAACCCTGCAAGGAGTTACACCTTTCTTTGTCATCTACTAGTTTTGTATAGGACTGCAATAGAAAAATTTCTTGATTTTTACAAAAAGACTTTTAAATTAAACCCAGATCTTGTTCCTGAATGTGAGTTGATTTCTGTATTGTCTTTCAAGCCAACCTTCTCAGTTATGCAATAGATAATTTGTATCTAAGACCTCCAGTCAGAAGTATTTCCACTGGCTTTAGTAGGATTTGG
Organism: Falco rusticolus; assembly: GCF_015220075.1. Taxonomy (NCBI): domain Eukaryota; kingdom Metazoa; phylum Chordata; class Aves; order Falconiformes; family Falconidae; genus Falco; species Falco rusticolus. The sequence continues at coordinate 42,973,675 of NC_051191.1, read as the reverse complement.
ATCAAGCTTTAAGTAAGAAGACAGGAACGATTTTTCTATGTAAATTGTCTCTTCACTCTTCTTTTGTGACCCAGTGAACCCATGTGTAACAGAACCAATTCATCTGTCTCCTTACTTAAGACCGTTGATGGTTAATATGCACAAGAATGTTACTGAACCATTGGTCATGGGGAACTGTATTCTAGAAAGTGGGACTATTAACACAAGCCAGCAGAGAGACCTAGATTTTAAAACCAAACATGCATAATTCACCTTCTTAATCAGTGATACAGCAGCAGTGTCATGTTTCTTAAGGCTCCCAAGAGCAAAAGCAAAATCCTCCTCCTGATTTCTTCCATCAGTTTTAATGGGACAAGAATCCCTTCCCAGCCGCAGACGCCTATTTTAAAGTTATTTTGGATATCTTTCCTAGTTGAAACTGATACATTAGAAATACCACTTCTAATTTTTACTTGCTGCTTCTCCCAGCCAGTGAAATTTGGTTTCCTGTTATGTATATGTATAGGTAGCTAATGCATACGTAAGGACATCCTTACCCGAAAGACTGACTCAGTTGATTAGCTTACCAGCTGCTACTGCTTACTGTGAATGCTCAGCTTCCCCAATTTGGTATCTGTCCGAGAGCTAGATTTGCCAAACAAGAGAAAATGTAATAATAATTGCTTAGTTAAATAAGTGATAGTAGTTGTTTAACTAAATAAGATCCATTGTGCTTTGGAAGAATTATATTTCCTGCTCTCGCATTCTTCTGTTTCAGTTCTTTCCACCCTGTTCAGATATATATCTACAAGCGGTCTTTTCTTCCTTTGTTATAGATTATTTCTGTTGATATCATTAGTTTGCCCTTCTTATTTGGCAATGTATCTGTAGGGCTTCTATGGCTGCTATTAAGCTTCTTTAGAAAATCCTTTCCCTTAAGCCCCTTCACAAAAAAAAAAAAAAAAAAAAAAGAGAGAGAAGTGACATATATATGGATGCTGTTTTTTCCCCTCAAATTTTCTTTGGGAGACAAAAAAGACATTTTCATCTTTATTCCAAAAGCCAAGGCAAGAAAACAAAAGAAGAGTAATAATAAGTGTGAGCTCCAGGCATCAAACCACTCACCAGTGAATAGTTAGGGCTGCTGATTTCACTTGAACAAAAAAAGCATTTTTGCTAGAAATGTCTTATCCTTAATTCTGTTAATATACTTCCAAGAAGCATATTGTTTGCTTTTGAAACAGACTAAAGATAGGAGGCTTTGAGGAGGAAGTGAGGAAGGTGAGGAGGAATGTTAGGACAGCTGACCTTGAAATTCATATTTCATGGTTTTCAGGTACCCACTCCATACTTTCTAATCTCCCTTTGGCAATTCTTTTTTTTTCCCAATTTCAGCATATACAGAGAAACACCTCTACAAAAATAGTATTTTCAGCCTCTGCAACTTTATTGGAAGTCTAGCAACAAACAACATATTAAAGCTCAGGCTGCTGTATTTAAATAATTGCATGAGACCCTCAGGTAAGTTCCTAGTTCTCATATTTTCACCATAAAGCATGAAAAGATGACTCAGGCATGCACTAAATATTTAAAACAAAGCCAAACAACTCCACCCCCAATATATAATTTTTCATTGATTTAAAATCATGCTTCATTGCTTTAGAAGAATCTGTGATCCTGTTCATGTTTTAAACTGGCAAAATTATGACTGATACACCTCTACAAACAGTGAAGTAGCAAAAAATGACTAAAGCAGCCCCCTTCAGATGTATACCACAGTATGCTGGGTTTGGTTGGGGTTTTTTTTTTTGTTGGCCAGAAGTCCAGAGCAGAGCTAGCACTCTCCTCAGGCTTGCAAAGTGGGGCAGAAGGAAACATCAAACCTGATGTTTGGCCCCTCATTATTTATGGAGAAAATACAGGAAGACTTTCACTTTTACCATTCCTTTGGGACATGGTTATGGGCTGTGCAAGCAGCTGGGCAACCACATCAAGCCTGGCTTTAAAGATCTCACTTATGAGGGTACAAGGAAGAAGTGAATCCTGGAAGCTGGCTGGGCAGGAAGCTTGTTTATTTATCTTCTTAGCCAGACTTCCCCAGGACCTCTGAAGCATCTATGTCCTTAGGAAAAATGTGTCTAGATTGAGTAGGCCTAATCTTCTGTTTGTGTTAAGTTACAGACAACCCTTTCACTATGGGCTTGCATGGGAGCTAGGCAAAACCTGAAGCCTCACCAGAAAGGAACTATGGAAGCTATTGCTTAACCAGAGAGCAGTTTTAGTGCATTTTCTGGATGGGATTTTTCAGCAAGTTCTCACTAAACTGAGACCCTTGCAAGTGTTCTGCCTCTCCTATTACATGTTCTGTCCAACCAACAGGAGAAATTCCCAGACATCTGAACAAATATGGAAGTAAATTTAATAAGCTGCTCTTGACTGCATTGTCTTTAAATTATTAAAATTGCCCAAGAGAGTAACTTGGGCTAGAGTAAGTGAATAACTGTTAAATCCATTATTTCTGAAGATTAAGTGGCAGCTATGGAGAGTTCATTATTACAAGACTAAATTGGTCTCACTTAGATACCAGTTGTCTTGGTTGTCGTGGCTAAGCCAACTACAATTCAGTGGAGAAATGGCACCTTCAAATAAATACAGAGAGTGAGTTAAGTATAACCTCAGTTGGGAGCTGTACCTTTAAAGACTTTTGTAGAAAGTGTTCAGGTGAGTTAAGGACATAGAACAGAAGTATAGTTCATTCAACCTTTTGCTATTAACGATCATTAAACCCGTGATCGGGAGTGTCAGGCATATGATATAACAGGAATAAAACCAAAATAATTTCCTAAGTGGAAGGCTAGAACATGTAAAGCCTCTGCAGAAATGAAGTTTTGTAGTATACTGAAGACATTTAAAAAGGGCTTCAAGATACATTAAAAGAAAGGATACAAAAATGCCTGAGAAGCCAGTGAAGCTTTAGCTATTCGTCCTTCAATCAGACAGAAGGAACTATACACTTAATTGCCCTATACCTGAGTAGTTTGACATATGTGGCATTGTATGCCCCAACAGTGTCTGGGCCTAGAGAAGGCTGAGGTGGCAGCTGTAACATTATCAATATTCTTGTTAAAGCCAGTATTTCAGTAAAAGCATAAGGCAGGGGACCAAACAGAACAAGATTCAGGACATATGTTAAAGAGCAGCTCTTCAGCAGCAGTTGAGGTGCCCTCAATAAAGCACAAAGCCAAAAGAGCCCATGACCTCTGTTTCCTTCTACTTGTCCTGAAGTATAGTTAGAAGACAAGCTGAATAGGTTAATTGCTCATTGCAATTGTAAATTTGCAATTTGCAAATTACAGAGTAATTCCTTATTTTTTCTTTAGTAGAAAATTCTTGTATCTTTGAGTGGAATGACCCACAGTTCTTCCCCTGTACAAACCTAGTGCTGGTAGTAGTGCTAGTAACTAGGACCATTTCTACTGTTTTATTTCCCTGTTCAAATACTATCAGCACACACATACATATAATCATTAGAAAAGGATCTTTGAGGACCTGGTACTTACATTGCTGAACACTGCAGGAGAATTTTGAGTAAATCCACTAAAACTAAAATCCACATAAACAGACTTTACTGTCCACAGGGTCACTCTTCAATGCTGTGTGATTTCCGAGTCTGAAGCCTCACAATCTGAGCAGAAAACTGAACCTAAGTGTTCCCCTTCCTGGACAAGTATTCTCACCATTAGACTATAATTTCAGAAGCAGACACTGTTAATGATCCACCAGGTAAGCCAGTGTTTGGCACATTTGAAAGGGAAACAAAGTAAATTTCAGCTCTGTTCAGTTCTCTGGAGGAAAACAACACAAAACAACAACAAAAGAACCACTCCCAACAGAAAACTCAGCTTTGGAGACAAAATCTCAGAAAAGGAAAATTTTGTCTACCTCTTTCTTGGCTATTTGCTTGTTGGCTTGTGTGGGCCTTGACATCTATCCCTTCAGCCTGTTTGGTGTGTAGGCACCTCATACAGGTGCCCTAGAGGCCAGGCTTCTTCCAGCCACCTGTCCTGGTTTCAGCTGGGATGGAGTTGATTTTCTTCTTACTAGCTGGTGCAGTGCCGTGTTTTGGATTTGGTGTGAGAACAGTGCTGGTGGCACACTGATGGTTTTAGTTGTTGCTGGGTGATGTTTATACTAAGTCAAGGACTTTTCAGTTTCTCAGGCCCTGCCAGCCAGAGGGCTGGAGGGGCACAAGAAACTGGGAGGGGACACAGCCAGGGCAGCTGACCCGAACTGGCCAAAGGGATATTCCATACCATGGGGTGTCATGCTGAGTACATAAGCTGGGGAAAGAAGAAAGAAGGTGGAGACGCCTGGCATTATGGCATTTGTCTTCCCAAGTAACGGTTACGCGTGATGGAGCCCTGCTGTCCTGGAGGTAGCTGAACACCTGCCTGCCCGTGGGAAGTAGCAAATGAATTCCTTGTTTTGCTTTGCTTTGCTTTGCTTGTGTGCGCGGCTTTTGCTTTACCTATTAACTTGTTCTTATCTCAACCCTTGAGTTTTACATTCCTTCTCGATTTTCCTCCCCATCTCTCTGCGTGAGGGGCAGTGAGCGAGCCGCTACATAGTGCTTGGTTGCTGGACAGGGTTAAACCACGACACCGCCTGACTCATGGCAGGGTCCTCAGGGTCCCTTGATGGATATTGCTCTTGTAATGCCACTTGTTAACAGTGCTTTTTTTGTATATTCAGCTCAGTAACTCGAGTGCTTTTATACAGCCATAAAAAAACAACTAGACAATCAAATTGCAGTAATCCCTGCTGACACAAAGTACAGAAATGACAGATCTGATCTTCCTGGAACCATTTAGTTATATATGATTTCTTCCAGCCATCCTTCTGTATATTTGTCATGTCTTCACTTTATACTGTCCGCATTTAAAAATATTCATAACAGAAATGAATTATACCATCTGGTCTAGAGGATGAAAACCTTTTCAGATAAGAGCATTTACCATCTAATAGATACTAAAAGGCCTAACTATGAGGCAGTTGCTGTCAGAATGGCACCAAAGCTTACAAAGTGTTGAAGCAAATGTGAAAACAAAATGATGTATGTTGTGCAGTTCAATCCTTTAGTACTTGTGAATAAAGTCATGTTGTTTTATCCATGCTGAGCAAGAAAAGGAACAGACGGATTCAAATGAATTACTGTTCCTAGGGTGCACTTCAACGTAGGGCAGGATCCCCACTCCATTTCTAGAGCTGACTGGAGCTTACCCCAAAGTTCAGACTTGCCTCTCACCACATTTTTTGCCAAACAAATTGTGCCCAGAGGCATATTCATACTAATTTGCAGGGTGATGGGGCAGATGTCACCCTCTTCCAAAATACAAGAAAACATGTCATTTCCCAAGGAGTGCTGCTGAACATACACATTAACTTCAGTCTGCAAGTCTCTAATGAATCTAATCAGGTCATTCCAATGGGAAAGACTGCATTTGCATCCTTGTATATCATCTGTTTTGTAAAAATACTGCCTAATGATACTACTTCATCCCTTCTAGAAGGACTTTATTTCTGCAAGGATTGCACATGGGATTTCTCAGCAAAGGATATGTATGTAAGTTAAATTTCACATAAACAAAGCTATAAACTAATAAAAGAATATGCTATTGATCACAAGCAGTATTTCTCTTCTAATGAAATATATGGCATAGTCAGAGATGACTCTTTAGTTCTATGTAATGGAAGGAAGATATACCCCAGAAATAAAATGTTTCACATTTGAAATGGCACCAGGAGTTAAAAGCCAGTTATTTTGTTCATTTTCACTGATGTTTGCACAGGCATTATAAAGTTGATGCATATCATTGTAAAGTCTGTGCTGCCTATACTGCCACACTGTTGCTTCCCCTCTACTCAACCGGCCGGTGTGAAAAGTCACAACATCACTCTGAGATCAATATTTTAACTCCAAGGCATGTGAAAGTTGTCAGTCTGTCCCATATTTTCCTATTCAAGCCATGCAAAAATTCCTATAAATAAACCCGACCCAAACTGAATATGTGGTATAGCATAGTTTTATTGCTGTCAGACAGTTTTTCCAGTATGTAATTTACAAACATATATGGCAGAAGCGGTGAAGGAAAGTAGCTGGAAATAAAAATCAAACTGTGGTATATAGTTTACTAGTTTCCATGTAAGCAGTTTTTTTCTGGTATACCTTTAGCTACCCTGAAGGACATACACTCTTGACTGTATTGTTTTATGTATCACTTTGACTATACCTGTTCTTAAACCAATATAACTAGCAACCCCCTACCCCAAGGACAAATTTCCAATTTTCTATGATCTTTTAGACCACATCCTATTCCTGGGACAGGCTACTGGCTTTTTAAGATCAGCTTCTGTGATCCCAGTCCATTTTGGAATATATAAATTCTGCCTTTAATTGAAAGGGTTCCAGCACTACTTTCAATGCAGTTTCAAAATTGAAGCTGTAAGGAGCGTTTTGCCAGCTTGTGATCGTCAACTGCCATTACACAATAAAATGTTGCTAATAAAGCTGCCACCTAACACTGCAGTCAAGCTATGTGTCGATCTGTTGTCAAATAAGATGGGTATCACACCTAAAGCAGCATTTTCCTCAGGGCTTAAAGGTGCAACCCCCTTTGCAGCACACTGCAATGGCTTCCTACCAGTCCTGCCTCCTGGCATCCTTCTTTAAGCCTGTTTTGTAAATGCAACAAGTCATGTCTTGACTATGGATGGACATATACTGCACAGTGACTGGAGGCAAGGGCAATAAGCCCTCTGTTCAGCACCTGTATCTCCCTCCTCTCTCTGGTAAAAAGTCATTAATCTGATGATTGACTGTGTTTTGGTTTCATTCATCTCAGGGGAGATTATCTTGCATTTGTCATAGATAATCTTAAACTATGTTCCTTAATTGCATATTAGAATAGGAGGCAAAGAAGGAAGTGGTTATTTGTTTCTTGGTCCAGGTCTCTAGATACGACCTTTTAAAACCCTTTAGAAATCCTCCAAACTCAAAAGGCTACATTCTTTCCCTGCATTAAACCCTAACATTAACTTCTCAAAAATATGATTTATTTTCCACAAAAGATGATGTAAAAATTATACATCCCATCCTCAGACCTGCTATAAAGCTTTGTTCAGAGTCATTGCTATAGTCTTCCACAGCAAAACAAGCTTATTCTTATTCCTGCTCTTATATCCTGCAGACTGGACACAACTATCTGAGAATTATCTGAACCCCTCTGTATGTCATTGTTCATGAAAACCAAAATTACTTGTTTATGCCAAGATTTTGTGTCAGGGTGCCTTTTTCTTTTCTTTTTTCTTTTCTTTTCTTTTCTTTTCTTTTCTTTTCTTTTCTTTTCTTTTCTTTTCTTTTCTTTTCTTTTCTTTTCTTTTCTTTTCTTTTCTTTTCTTTTCTTTTCTTTTCTTTTCTTTTCTTTTCTTTTCTTTTCTTTTCTTTTCTTTTTTCTTTCCTTTCCTTTCCTTTCCTTTCCTTTCCTTTCCTTTCCTTTCCTTTCCTTTCCTTTCCTTTCCTTTCCTTTCCTTTCCTTTCCTTTCCTTTCCTTTCCTTTCCTTTCCTTTCCTTTCCTTTCGTTTCCTTTCCTTTCGTTTCCTTTCCTTTCGTTTCCTTTCCTTTCGTTTCCTTTCCTTTCCTTTCCTTTCCTTTCCTTTCCTTTCCTTTCCTTTCCTTTCCTTTCCTTTCCTTTCCTTTCCTTTCCTTTCCTTTCCTTTCCTTTCCTTTCCTTTCCTTTCCTTTCCTTTCCTTTCCTTTTTCTTTTCTTTTCTTTTCTTTTCTTTTCTTTTCTTTTCTTTTCTTTTCTTTTCTTTTCTTTTCTTTTCTTTTCTTTTCTTTTCTTTTCTTTTCTTTTCTTTTCTTTTCTTTTCTTTTCTTTTCTTTTCTTTTCTTTTCTTTTCTTTTCTTTCCTTTTCTTTCCTTTTCTTTCCTTTTCTTTTCTTTTCGTTTATTTTCTTTTCGTTTCTTTTCTTTTCGTTTCTTTTCTTTTTGTTTCTTTTCTTTTCGATTCTTTTCTTTTCTTTTCGATTCTTTTCTTTTCTTTTCTTTTTCTTCCTTTCTTCCTTTCTTCCTTCTTTTCTTTCTGTCTTTCTCTCTTCCTCTCTTTCTCTCTTCTTCTCTTTCCTTCTTTTTTCTTTTTTCCCCTCTCTTTCTTTGAACATCAGCAATCAGATTTTCAAAAATAAAAAAAAATGTTGTTGCTTTTTGATGATTGCTTGGGAAAACCTGGCTACTCGATTAAGGGACTAAATGAATCCTTGTGGGCTTTAGCTTCAGGACCTCATTTATCAGAACTCACTTTTTCAGTTGCTCCACAGTGTCCTCATTAATGACTTTATCCTGTCACATCGAAGTACACTGTTGGAAATCAGCAGGGCTCCCTACATGACACAAAAAGAACACACCCTACAGAAACTTTTTGGCAATTGATACTGCTGATGCTGATGAGCAAGCAGGAGAGCTTCCAGTTTATTTTTACTTTTTTTATCTTTAAAGTATTCATTCAAGCACATCTGTGTGTCTCTAAATGCACTACAATGTTGGATGACGAGCCTGTTGCTAGGCTACTAACAACACGTGCTTTTATGTGTCTAAAAATACATTTAATGTCTGTATTTAATGATGATGCTTTCCCTGTATTTTAAAGCACACGATTGTTGCAGAGCACCTTGAGGCTCTGCGAAGATGAATATTATATTCACTGTTACCCAGCCCTATTGAGATTGTTACAGAATCTGGGATGAGGCATGAGTGCTCCTGTTTCCTAATTCATACGTGCTGTTCCTTTCCTGGCAATCATAACAAACAGAGCTGGAAAGGACTTTAAATGTCATATCAGTTATCTGTCTATATACGGCAGGATCAACTAAATAACTGGCAGACATTTGTCAAACAAGAGTCTGGAAGTTTCTAGAGATGGAGATTCTTTGACCTCCCTAGGCAACCTAATCCCATGCCTAAATATCACCACTAGAAAGTATTTCCCCAATATCCAACCTGTATCTCCCTCACTCCTCTCTAAAATCATTACTGTTTTTATGAAATGCAGTTCATGACTCTTGCCTGACTAAAGAGATTGAAAAAACATAGCAACAACAGCAAAATTAGGTACCAGGCCTTCTTCAGACTACAAAAAGTCAGTTATTTCCAATAAATAGAATAAAGGCAACTGCTGCTCCTGTTTCAGACTGAGATGCAAGTCTCTAAAACATTTTAAAAGTGGAGATTTCCATACATTCAGAATTCTGTATCTGGTTTCTTCTCTTCCTGATGGAAAGAAACAACATCGGAAGAGATCTGATATGAGTTTGAGGAATTACTGAGGGAGGTCAACGTGGAGGGTAGACTGAAAACATGCATGTAGATTTATGTTCCCACTTGTTCAGATTGCTCCGCACAAGTACAAGTGAGTAAAGCTGAGCGTACACTTAATCCCTTACAAAGTCAAGGCCTTGGCTGTTATGGGCTGGAGAACTGAGTCTTTGATGATGGAAGTGGATAGTGGACAGGGTCCTACAGTCCTGCATGAGTAAAGGAGCAGATTTTTCCTGTCACGATGAGGAACATCATAACAACCTGCTTCAAAAGGGTACCTGCATAAAGCCCAGGCACGTGCAGAGTGGTGATGGATTTCTAACACTGTCACTGTGAATAATGTATTTTAAGCAAGCAATGGGTATTTTTGTCTAGCTGCTGAACCAGAAGAGGAAAAAATGAGAAAACAAAGCCAAAAATATGCAAGTGGTGGTATCAATGAAATGTAGTGCCTTACAGATTTGTATCTTAAGGGTGATTGCAGGCATGGATTCTCCACAACCTATCCATCAGGTCACCAGAAGCATCTCTCTCTGTCAAAGCTACTGACTTTCATGAAACATGGAAGACTCTATCCTGCCTTCAGGTTTGGCCAACAGAAAGTTACTTCTATGACAGACAGAGATAGTTCACATGCTTTGATTAGGAAGGCCTCCAAAATTAGGTCACTATTAAATAAAGTTATTGTTCTGAAGTTACTAATAGGCATTTTGAATACAGCATAACACATTATGTTGAAATAACAAGTAGCATTTTGAAAATGTCACAATAAATGGTATGGCATTTTAAAATTAAGAATGATAACCACAGCCTCAGAACACATTAAAAATGTTAAACTGAGTCCTTATTAAAAGATTAATATCAAATTAAAAAAGGAAACTATCAAGAAAATAGCACTGTCTAGCCCTCAGCAGACTGATTGCCCTACCCTGGAAAATGATGAGAGCTCATACAGTGCCAGGAAAACTGAGAAAAGACAAAAATTACCACAGAAGAAACCAATGTGTTGGAAGATTTGAAGAGGTGAACAATCATTTGATGTGACTTACTGTTTTGGGGTTTTTTCCCTGTTTTAATAGAGGCTGGATGGAATCTACGCCAGAAAGGGTTCAGAATTAATTTCTGTCTGCTCAGAAAAGATAGCTCTTCCCAGGAAGAAGATATAAAAAACTCGAAGCAGTGACCTCTTCACTTTTAGCATAGTACAGATCTCTTCAGCTTCTCAACACTCACACCTCCCTACAGCTATGATTCCCAGGCAGAAAGCAGCATAATCTAACTAAGCAGAGCCCCTTCTGTTTGTTAACTAATTGCCCTTCATACAGATATCTCAGCTAGAAATGTGCCTGTATTTTACTTCAAAAGCAGAACCCTCCTTCAAGATAGTCATTACCGCAATGGCAGAAATGAGAGCACTGGAAAGAAATGAGACTTTGTGTTTCTTCTATGTATTCTCCAAAGTGCTCCTGTAAAAATCCTCTTCCAGGACAACTGATACAGCAATTAATCTAGTAGTAACAACTTCAGCAGTTCTAAAAAGACTTCTGGCAGAGGCAGAGGTGATCCTCCCACTCTGCTCAGTATCTGCCAGGCTGCATCTGGAGTAATGTGTCCAGTTCTGGTCCCCTCAGTTCAAGGAAGATGCAGACAGACTGGAGAGGGTCCAAAGGAGGGTCATAAAGATGATCAAAGGGCTGGAGAACCTGCCCTCTGAGGAAATACTGAAGAGTTAGGTCTCCTTTCCCTGGAGAAGAGAAGGCTCCGGGGGACCTCATCACAGCATTCCAATACCTAAAGGGCAGCTACAAAGAGGGTGAAGGCTCTTGAGAAGGAGCCACATGGAGAAGACATGGTGCAATGCATAGAAGTTGCACCAGGAGGGGTTTCATCTCAATATAGGAAAGAAATTTTTTAGAGTGAGAACAATCATTCACCAGAACAACCTCCCCCGGGTGGAGTCCCCATCACTGGGGGTTTTCCAGATGCGACTGGACAGGGTGCTAGATAGCCTCACCTAGGCTCCCTTTCCCATAAAAAGATTGTACCAGATGATCTTTCAAGGTCCTTTCCGAGCTGGACTGTCCCATGATTCTAGGAAAATACAAGTTTACATCAGAATTCCTTCTGTTCCCTTGGCTGAAGACACCAGGTATCAATTGCAGCCTTTGGCTGTATGTTCGCACATACAACAAAAAGGATGGTGTCACCTGTAAGGTCTCATTTGACCATGATTCAGTCTGACTAAACTAAGAGACTGGGGCGTCCTTGCTTTATTCCAGCAGAAATAATCAAACATCAGACTAGGAACTGTGGTGAAGAGGAATATATATGTTCTTTGGTCTGACATGATCTCAAGCAGGCAAGGTATTGCAGCTGAGCACATTACTTTCTCAGAGAAAGAAGTTTGCCAACTCGTTTGGTGGATGGCAGAAGGAGAGTGACCGAAGAGAGAAGGGAGAAGCACGCTATCTATACATGCATTCGACATAGGAAACTTTTTGTCCCACGACCCATTGATGCTGCTATTGTTACAGAAAGATATTGCTTTACTTGTAACTGTAACAGGAATATTTAATCATCAGATCTGACTACATTTGTAGCTTATTGATTGTAAGAGTGCTCCTTTGCACACATCAAAATTCTAATAATAATAAGCAGACAAACCAATGCTTCCAATTTCACAATGTAATAGTAATCCAGATGATGTGATAGTGCAAAATACTGCTTCAAAAGGTGTTGGTGGTGCCCAGTACAATTCTCTCCAAGGAGAAAAAATCATGTATGTGAAAGATATTCTTCAAGTGCTAAGCAGCCGTATATGCCCAGAAAGATACATCCAAAATAACTTTGACAGCTAAATCTTCGCAATTAGTCCCCTATACTCAGAGTGATTAAATTCTTTTTTTTTCCAAATCAACATATTTCCTCCTAATTTAATTCCTTATCTAAGTTGTCATAATAGCATAACAAATTTTAGAAGAACATGGCAATCAGTGGTAATAGACCAAGCTTGTCAAGGCTATAAACAAACCAGCAATCTAATATTTTCAACAACTATAATCACATAATTATTTGCAAAATAAATATTTTTTTATATTTCCTGAATGTTTCTTTGTTTTACAGAAATGAAGATGAGAGGCATTCAAATAATGGTATGGACATGCAACATGATAGAACAAATTTAACAAAGATTTATGAGACTGTAAATTAGTGGTAGCCCAAAACCAAATTCTTGGATGAACGACTTAAACTTTGGGCAGCTAAAATCTTAATGTTAACTTTTCTATGAATAGAGCTAAAATTAAAATGCTCCAGAATTTGGGCATCAGGAACTGTTGGTGCAAGTAAAAGCAGTTCTTTTTCATTTGAATATATAAATTAACAGCAGCATGGTTCACCATTAGGTGTGCCTCCAAAAATCACTTATACCTGTATTGTGGCAATAATTTAGCTGAAGACAACGTGAGGTGCAAATCTCTGAAGAACAACCTTTCAATAGCATTTAATTTTCTTTGCTGCTTTCTACAAATTTGGTCAATACTGGGATACCTTATAATATCTGCTCAGCAGTACATTCAGAGATCAATTTCAGATGCAGTAGAAGGGAAGTCTGCATGCAGAAAAGGAAAAGATAAAACTGTGGTGTCTGGGATTCATGTCAACCCATCTCTACATGTGTAAGTCTGAACTAGTCATCCCAGGCTCACATTATAATCACTTTAGAATTCCAGAGACTTCCAAAGAAGGTTTTGCATAAGCCACAATAGACACGTACTTAATGATGAGATGAACTGCCTTTTGGAAATGTCCACTGATGGGAAGAGAGACTACAGGGAATCCTGTTCAATATCTTCTGACTTTCTAGATAACCAAATTGGAGCCTACATATCACAGCATCAAGCACTTGAAAGAGGGATGTGTCCCTCTATCCATAGCTAAAAGGGACTCCTTGATGATTGGCATTTGTGTCTAAATACTGCTTTGTTGCTTGTGGCTGAGGTTCAGCCCTGTGGAAATGTCCAGAACTGCTGGACAATGTCGCGACGGAGGGAAGACACAGTCGCTCAATATGAGTGATCAGCAGACTTCGTTTATTGTCCCTTACAGTCACTTTTTATGCCTTGTTATAATTAGCTCATACATATTACAAAAGTTAAGCTCATTATTGGTTAGTTGCCTAAATACCAAGCCCGCCCCTAGTTTCTCTTCTGTAGTTTTCTGTTCCCACCTGCAACATTCTTTTCCCACCAAAATCTTCCTGTTATTGTGTAACAAGAACAGACAAAGGCAGTTATTTTTGCTTTACTTCAGATAAGCTGAGAGCGATGTGCATTGTTGTCCAGCCAGCTGGACTATGTCTATGTGACCCTTTTCAGCTAGTCAGTTATCCACAATTCCCCCGTTTTTATTTTGGGCGACATAGGCTTGGTTGACCATTTTCAATAACAGCATTTTAACACAGGAAAATACACAGCCAACTTATAAAATCTCAGTTCAGAAGTATAATTCCTGAAATACTTGAAAAATAAAGTTAGCTTGAAGCTTTAATTTAGATGCTCTTTCTGTTCCAGTGATATAAAAAGTTTAAAAAATTCAAAGGTAATTTTAAAGTTCTGAACATGGACTAATGCAAGCTCAAAACCCAAAAAGAAACCAAACTGATGTTTGACTAGGAATATTTGCAAATATTTTAGTGGAAAATCCCTGACCATTAACAATTTTCTGTCCAAATAACAACTGCCTTTATGCAACCAACCAGTCCATACATTTTCTGAAGAATTCCTCATTGATATCAAAGAATTAACAAAGGGAAAAAATTAGTTCTAAGCTATATACATTCATAAGTGGATTTTTCAATAGTTACATACAGATTTACACACTAAGCCATAATGGCTTGTAGGTGATACACACAAGAAGAGTACGTTGCTTATCTGTCTGAATGTCTATGCTAAATTTGACAACTATGCCACAAGCCAAGCCTACATGGGTGCTGTGTTATGCACGTTCCTTAACAAACAGAAGTATAATAGGTAAATTCCCAAGATCTAGTCCCCAACCTAATTATATTATTTTGTAGCCAATTAAGGAAAATAACACAAATGTGCATATCTACATGTGCACACACCTTTTAGTTCAGAACCAATCTGTGATATAAGGCCTTAGCCTTATGGCATCATCAAATCTTAACGAGTACGGTAATTAAAAATGCAGTCTTACTGTAAGTGCGATTTATGCTGACATTCCCTCAAATGCTACACGTGAGTATTTCTCACTCAACTGCCTCAAGGTAAAATAGTAGTATTCGTTAATATGTATTAAAAAATCATTAATTCTCTACAATAGCAGTTGACTTCCATAACACTATGTAAGCAAAAGAGGCCTAAGATGGGTTTTCTGAATACTAACAATTTATTTTAGACTGTCTAAACTCAGGTCTTGAAAGATTTCACTCTGCCAGACATAGAAACACTGTTGCACTCCAGTTGTGATATCCCTTTTCCCAAGTTGTCACATGCACATCTCGCTCAAGCAACATTATTGTCAAAGTTTCTCTCTGCTACATAAAAGCATGTTGCACTTGTAGATATAAAAGACAGCACCCTTACTTAGATTATTACCTTATTACCTCATAACTCTTAGTATACCTTGTATCTCTGATTTCATCACTTCAAAAATTCACCAGAAGCAGATAAAACCACAGCATCAGACTAAACTACACCTTAACTGCTGATTCAAATAAAGGCATTCTCTTCCACATATGCCTAATGCTTACAAATAGTGTTGGCTGGTTTTGATCAAGAAACTATTATTACAATAATGATCAAAAATAATAATCCCATTTGCAAAATGCCTTTAAGCCAGCCTCCTAGTCCCAACCAATTTCCACATTCAGAATACAGCATAAATACAGAATACAGAATAAATTATCTCCATCAAGGCAAAAAGGCTTCTCTTTAAGCACAGAGATGTTTGCTAGTTCAAGGCAGAAACCCATTTCTTGTAGGGGACATCTGAAGCACTTTTTTTGGTGGGTTTGTACTCAATTCCGTATTTTTCCTTCAGAAGCTTAAGCTGTTCCTCTTGTTTCAGGAGTGTTTCCAACTCTGATTTGTCGAATAGGTCCGTATTTCCCAAAGATATCCTACATTTCCTCCGCTGTGATTTCATACGGCAGGTTCCGAATATAAAGGATCCGATTGACCTCTGGGGGCAGCCAGATGTTAGCTCGCTTGGCCGCTTGCATCGCCATGGCGCCGATCGGAGCGGGGGGGGTGGAGGGGGGGGGTGCAGCCTCGGAGAGAAACCGCGGCCGGGACGGGGCCTGCCGGGCTGCGCCGCCGCTCGCCGCTGCCGCGGGGGTCCCGGATGCTATCCCATACGCTAATAACCCGGGTAATGCCTTTTTACAATCTATGTCCCGAACGCTCCGCTTTTCTAAAAAGCATATGAGCGAATCGTACGTCGCTTGTCTCTCCATACCTTCGTCCGCGCTGTTGCAGCCTTTGCGAGACTTCGGCGACGCGTGGCCGGCGGGACCCTCTGTAGGTGCTCCCGGGCGCGGGGACTGTGCCCTTCCGCCTCCTGCGCTGCTTTCAGGACCGGTACCCGAATCTCCGTCGAACCGTGGCTCGCAGGTTCAGCCCTCTCTAGGGTCCCTGTTCGGGCGCCATTTGTCGCGACGGAGGGAAGACACAGTCGCTCAATATGAGTAATCAGCAGACTTCGTTTATTGTCCCTTACAGTCACCTTTTATGCCTTGTTATAATTAGCTCATACATATTACAAAAGTTAAGCTCATTATTGGTTAGTTGCCTAAATACCAAGCCCGCCCCTAGTTTCTCTTCTGTAGTTTTCTGTTCCCACCTGCAACATTCTTTTCCCACCAAAATCTTCCTGTTATTGTGTAACAAGAACAGCCAAAGACAGTTATTTTTGCTTTACTTCAGATAAGCTGAGAGCGATGTGCATTGTTGTCCAGCCAGCTGGACTATGTCTATGTGACCCTTTTCAGCTAGTCAGTTATCCACAGGACAACACATGCTGGGTAACCTGCACCAAAATCCTATTAGCTTCCAAAAATAAGCCCCCCCCTCTCCGAAGGGTCCAATCTTTTAGAAAACAAAATAGTACTATTTAAACATAGATTAATGTTTATTATAGAAAATTAATACTTCAAGTAACACTGGGTCTCTCCTGGACAGTGTAAACAAGTTTTGGGAAGAGGGGAGGAAGCAGTTGAAGCATTTCACATGTAACCTTGTGTCTAACTGACTTGTACTGGCAGGCTGGAATCAATGCTTGGATTTTCTGGATTGCTTTCCTAAATCAGCTAGTCTGCCAGGACTGTGCAAAAGCCCTGGTATTAGTGGGCTTTGTACTACACTCTGAAGGGTCAAACATCTCATGTGTAGCAACTGCCACAACTAACTTGTAAGAATTTATAGGTGAGATCACAGGAGCTCATTCAAATATATTACAGCAGTCTAAGAAATGGATGTCCCAGGTAATCATTTCAGTCCTTGCACTTGAGATCACAGCCCCTACCGGAGGGCACTGGGATGGAGGGTGGATCCACTTAGTTCAAATCACCTTCAGCAGTCACTTAACATCACTAGAACAGATCAGGTATGTTGATGTTCTCTCTGATAAAGTCTTGTGTGATTTTGAAATGCGTTGTAGCTGAAAGGGGCTATTTCTGGAGCCAAAAGCTGTTACAAAGGGTGCGGGTGAAGCCGGACAGCCATGCAGCCTTGTAAGGTCATTTGGAGGGTGTGGACTGCACTCAGCGGGGCATATGATCAGCAGCACCAGATACCAGATATACACAACCAGGTACTCATTCTCCCCAGACCTCCCAGTAATAAACGGCTGGAGTTTGTGAGAAAGATGTAATATTTTCAAATCCTACAGCTGTTTCTAAAGTGGTCATGCCTGTACTGTTGTAAAGCATATCACATTTAAGGAGTACCTTATTGTTGAATGGTGCCACTGCCAAATGATGTCAAGACAGTTTCATATGCACAAAGACTTATCAGAGTGGTCCATAGCTGGTAGCATACATCCATTATAAGAGTGCAAGTTACTTCTTGGGTGGGGGGTGGGGGGAGAAGGGGAGGGATAAGGGGAAAGGATGCAGACAGGGAGAGTCAGAGGCAGAGGCAGAGGCAGAGGGAGGGGAGCTGTCTCCCATAGCCAGCCAAGAAGAGCAGCAACCATCCTCTGGATGCTCTCTTCAGTGCACGAGGTAGCAACACTGAAGATGTTGAGGAGGATGATTTCCATCATGCTTTTCCCCTCAGTAATTTCCATTGTGGTTTGCTGGTTATTTGCTGTGATTCCCTGGTACTTGTTCCAGTTTATGATGCTTTTAGCATGGATTGGAATATGCTAGTTAAGTGTAAAGTGCTGCATATCCATTGATAGTTAAGTTCCTGTGCACAAGTATCATTGGATAATATTTACCCCATATCTAAATGACCGCTATTTACCTTGTGCTCTGTGTTTGCTTTTTCTCTGCCATAAACTAACATCTGCAAAAGAAGAGATGAAGGAAAGAGGAAGAAAAGGGAGCAATTTGCAGACTGGTGGTAGTTACCTCCCATGAGAATCCACCTTAACAACGATACAGAGGTTTGCAGGCACAAAGTCATGAGACCAAAGGCAGCACATAACACATGGGGAAAATACTGCCACAGTGACGGACGAAACAGTGCCATCGCGTCTGTGGGGAGAAATTGCATCAGTAAGGCTAAGATACAAAGGCACCTAGGGCACGGTACAACAGCACTGTGATTCTGACCATCCCCCAAGCAGAACAGGATTAGCAGAGAAACAATTCCTTTTCAGTGTCTTCTGTGACAAAGTCTCACCTAACAGCATGAACACAACCCTGGAATACAAAATAGAAAGTCAGCAAACAGACCTGAATCAAGTCTTTTGTTCCCTGATAGTAAAAAAATAAATAAATTTTTAAAAAATTAATAAATGAAATCACTGGCATATATCTGTGGAATGATGCAGATTAGTGTCTGTGAGAAGCAATCATTAATATTTATAAAGAATAGCAGCAGCAGCTGCCAAAGGATGAAGGGAATCTTCAGGAAATTTCAGACTAGCAATAAAACAAGTTAGGGTTATAAGAGTGACAAATTTGCATATGAAAGCAAAATGTATCAATGTACTGAAGGGCTTATAATATATGTTCCTCCATGGTTCCAGTATTCCTACACTGAGAAAGAGAGAAGACATTTTTTAAATAAACTATTGCACTGAGATCTGACAGGTTTTGGTGATTTGGGAAATCAGTACTAATAATCTTTAGTCGAGTCCTGCAAAATATATCAACAAGTTCAACTAAAGTACAGTCAAAATGAGTCAACAAACAAAGCTTTCAAAAGAAAAATTACTCTGGCAGCAAAAAAAAAAATTTAAAAATTGCTCCCTCTTTCCTACAGAACTGTTGCTTGTTACTCTGAGTGCTCAGATCAGATCCCCACAAGATAAGTAGCAGAGGGAATATTTCCCTCTATAACTTGTTCCATGCAGTAAATTTTATATGTAGAAGTTTTATAAACTGAAAAGACATAAAAGCTTCTGCTGTCTGAAATGGAATGAAAAAAAAATATATTCTGGTGTAAAAGTCTGTAAAAGAGCAACAAAGGAAAGCAGCTAACACCAAAGCTGAAGGGGTCACTTGTCTTACTGCCAGCAGCAGCGTGTGTCCATGCTAACATGTTACTATACTTGAGTCTCGGGGGCCCTTTTATTTATAAGAAATTCAGTTCTGTGTAAAAAGCTATCATTTATCCTACACAAAACTTTAATTTTGATTTAAACTTGTCATAATAATAACAAGCCACAAGTCACGCATAGGGTTTTCACCTTGGAAACAAGCTAAGAACATTGACAGAAAAAATGTGCTTTTGTAGAGCCTGACATTTTTCCTGCCTTACCTGCTGTGCTTGTACCATCTGCTTCAGGCAACCGTGTTTCTGTCAAAGAACCATAGTTCTCACTTTGCTGTGCATCCGTGTTTTGCCCCCAGCATATCCCCTCTCCAGACACAGACCTCAGGCTTCCCTGACTGCACACAACTGGGTCCAGAAAGGGAGAATACTGCCAAGGAGGTCAGAGCAAATTTCTCATTCCCTTTCAGCAGTGACGAACACTAACAAAGCTCATGTCTGAGAGGAATAATATAGGGCTCTTCTTAAATCATATTGTATTCAGAGCTAGGGTCAAACTGAAGCCAAATTAAATGGATTAATGTTACAAGAACTACTTCAGTAATGAGTTGCTGTGACATGACCTTTCCTTCAGAGAGTTTTCAAGCAAAAATAATTTTCATGTCTGGCTCAGATGACTATTTTGGACAGCAAACAGTTTATTTTGTTTCCAGGAGACCATAAATGATGCCTTAAATATCATTAAAATAAACAGATGCAGATCCAGAACTAATGTAACTATGAGGTATGAATATAATTAAGCTTTTATCACCACAAAAAAATCATAGAAAATATGGGTTGTGATTGCAGCAGTTTTAGACAGGTGAGATTGATTTGTTTCCCTGTAAATGGTACACCTGAAGTACTTGGAAAAGGAAATGCAATGCCACTCTACGTTTTCAAGGTCACCAGCAAATAGTCCCCAATGTATTGACAGCCAGATGGATAAATGATTGCATTAATGTCACAGCAACTGAAGCAAAGTAACGTCTTAGATTTTGGCAGATGCGATGTCAGAAAACAAGAAAATGCTGCTCCATTCTTGGCAGGTGTGAATGTGAAAAGATTCATACATCTTTTCAGGATGAAACACACCCAAACAGAGAAGCATTGGATCTCTTTGTTACAGATCTTAAGTTCCAGTTTCATTCATTTCATTTCCCCCACCTGTAGAGGACATTTTCAAATAAGAGCACACAAATTCAGGTATGTGTGTGCTGTCAGTATCAGTGAATACGTTACTGAGAAATCCTCCTGTGCCTTGGAGAATTGCCACTCCAGTCTCAGTGGCTTGGAATTGACCATATTTGACCAGAAAGAGTATCTCCAAGAGAGGCTACAATAAGTAATACTCTATGCTCATGATCTGCTGCTTTTTTAACCTAGTGAGGTGGAAATACCCTGTGAATATCTTTGCTACAGTAATAGTAACTGAACTAAATGTAAAAGAAAGATCCACAGCTGATAACAGGAAAGATAAAAACATAGATAAAACACAAACATTACTAGAGGCAGGAAACCATCAGACTGTGAATACTGCCCTTTGAAGACTAAGTCACATTTGGCCAGGGATTCTGGTGATGATGAGAATAATCTTGAGACAAGCTACAAAAATGCAGAAGTTCTCATCTGCATATAGTCACTTACGTACAATGACCTGAATTTGATTCCACTATAGACATATGCACACAGACATGAACACTGGAGTACAAGAATGTTAGGGCTTCAAAAATAAATGGTTAAATTGACTAACATCAATCATATGTTAATCTGGATAATCATAATGCACACCATGTCACATATATTGGCAGTGTAGAATCCTATATCTTCCCTGTTTCTATAACAGGGATTAATACCTGATTGCTGCTATTTTTTCTGAGATCTTTGTGTCATTCAGTACATAGACAAACAGAGTTCAAAAACATTCCCATCGTTTGATGATCAGCTTAATACGTTAGGTGTTGCATGCCAATCAAATTTTGCATTGAACATGGGAATTCCTCATGGACTTCCTCTGTACTGCTTATCTTTCCAATACCTGAGCACTGCATACATATAAATGCATTTTCAGAGCATCCTGTTGAGATAGTGGGTGTTATAAGCCCTACTTTACAGATGTGGAGCTCAGGCACAAGATGAACAAGGCTAGAAATACACACTAATTTTCATAACTTGGTTTGAGTTGCACATCACTTGATTTTGCAGAGTATTTATCCTTATACAGAATTTGTACCTCTAAAACACACAACACACAGCTTTTTATGTCACAGCATACAAAGAGGGAAATATATTTTTACCTTCAAGCTTTTGATATTTCAGATTATATGGACTTAGACTTTCAAATGTAGTGATGCAAGAACTGAAACCCTGAGCTCAGCTGTGGCAAGCTAGTATAAAGAGCTGAATGCAGATCAGAAGTACTCATAGCATCCTGTTGCCAAGGAACACATGGTCACATTGTGTACTACTTGGAGTTGCCTAACAGTTCTAAATCTCTTGGCTAAACATATCCATATATACTTTTGGCCTGTGTTTCCCACTGTGTTCCAGTTGGGAAATCATTAAAAATAGACATAAGTATTGAAAGGTTGCCAGAAAGCTATATTTGACTACACTGCTTTCGTACAGAACTTCTAATGAGAGATAAGTTTCATACAAGGTCTCACTAAAGACTTGTGAGAACAAGGTAAATCTACGATGCTGCATATTCATATGTTACATGAAGAGCTGAAGCCTTGCATTTCATCAGATTTCCTATATCCTAATGAACAAATTAAACAGCAAATCATCTAAAACAAACTGGAATAACTGCGAACATTTTTTAAACCATCAGTAGTTGCTTTTCATCAATTCCGCAGGACAATATAACAAAAACAACAACAGCAACAACAATAATAATAATAATAATAAACATTATTGTTATTGCTTTAGATGATTGACTGCAGAAGTGTGATTATATATGTAGGCATTTCTGCTCTTTTTGAGACAAACTGTCATGATGTAAAAAAGATCTACTCATGTGATACCTTACTTGTACTGTCAATGGCTTCTAATGACAACTTTCTAATAAGAATCCTCAATCCTTTACACAAACAGAATTTAGTATTCTCCATGTCAATACCTATCAGACAGGAAATATTTTCAGGTTTTAAGTGCAGCTGCACATTGCTATTAAATTCTAACAAATTACACGTCATATTTATGTTGTTCATGTGAGTGCCACAGGCTAATAAATACTGTACTTTTTGGGTGTTCATTCCTTTGTCAGAGCTAGAAATTTTGTCAGGCTTTACTCTTTCAGTTTCTAGTTAAACATAAGAAATGAACTTTTTCAGCCATTCATTGCTCACGCAACAGAGGTATTAATGGAATGCTTTAAGGAGGATTTTTTCACATATTCTGTCCATGGGAGGTACTCTGCTGGATCTTCTACTCAAAGCCAAGGAAGAACTGGTTGGGGATGTGACAGTCAAGGGCAGCTTTGGCTGCAGTGACCACCATGTGGACCCTGAGGGGAGTGAGAATGGTAAGTAGCAGAGTACCTAGTGCAAGGGTATAGGGAAGATGAAGCCAGACTCTTTCTGAAGATGCCCAGTGATGGGGCAGGAGGCAAGGCTCACAAGTTTAAAGAAGGCAAATTCTGAGTAGACAGACAGAATTATTGTAACCCTGAGGGTACAAACTCCAGGAGCCATGCCCAGGAGTTGTGTGGAACCTCTGTCCTTGGTCCTGAGCAACCCGAGTCAGGTTGGACCTATTCTCAGTGTGCGACTGGACCAGATGACATGCAGAGGTCCCTTCCAACCTAAGTTATTCTGAAAAGTATGACTAAAGACCCTGGATTTCAGGAAAGTGGAGTTAGTCTTGTTCAGGAAATTCTTAAATTGGTCCTCCTGGGAGGCTTTTCTCACAGGCAAAAGTGCCCAGGGGAGCTGGCTGATAACCAAGGACAAACTCCATGATGTGTAAGTACAATTCATCACAGTTTGCAACGAAATGGGCAGGCAGAGCAGAAGGCCAGGTTGGCTAAACAAGAAGTACGTAAATTACTAACTGAGCTAGAGTATGACCAGACTGATGACTAGAAAAAGGCAAATACTACACCTATCTTGAAAAAAATGGCAAGAAAGGATCTGGGGAACTATAAACTGGTTGATCCAGCCTTAGCCCCAGGACAAATCTAGAGCAAATTCACATGGAATTCATTCTACACGGCACTGAAATGCTTTATTCAAAAATGCAAAACCAATATGTTCAAGGATGCTTAGTGCAGCCTTCTTAATGGGAAGTTCTAGACAGCTACTAGACACTAAACAAGTGTGGAGCAAATAATACAGCACCCTGGCAGTATTATTTAATAGATTAAGTTTTCAGTCTCTAGCTTTTAGTCTAAATGCTAGCTGAATGATCAGTAAGCTACTCACAGTTTTTCCTGTACTAGGTATTAGCTGTATCGCTATTATCTTTGTATATTATTGAGTTGACAAACGAACATGGAAATTCCTTTTTTGTCCACAATTCTCAGTCTGTTGATTGAAGTCATGTTCAGACTTCCTTCTCCAGCCTCCCACCACTACTGCTATTTTCCTAGGGTAATCCTAAAGCTACTCTTGCTTTCCTAGAACGATGAGATTAATCAGATCATTGAACTAAACTGACAGAGAGCTAGCACACACACCCAAAACGTGTTCATTACTTCTGAGGTGTTTTTTTCTGGTTTTGGGGTTTTTTTAATGAGATCAGCTTGTGAACATGAATGCTAGATCCAACACAAGGCAGTGAAAGATAAAGACATCTAGGAACAAGGGAAGAGTCATGGACCACTTTTCTCAATTTATTTTCCCAAACCAAGTCCTATCAAAGTCAGTGTCAGCACAAGGGTAGAGGCTGGGGATGTAAGATCATGAGCAGCTATGGAAAGGAACTGCTCTTCTCAACAGTGGTAACCTGCTAGACTAACTTGACAACTGTATTCTAAGAAAACCCTGGTCACGTGCAATAATTCTGCTGCAGGACAAGCACATTTATGTACAGAATCACCCATTTAAAATGTTTTTGACTTCAAGAATTTAGTGTTATTGCTTTTTATTTACCTTACTGTCCTGCTTAACCTCTGTCTGATATCAGGACCTCTCTGTGCTAGATGTTGTACCTACCTAAAGAGATAAACATAGCTTCAAAATAGCTATGAGAGGTGAAAGAAAATAAAATTATTATTCCCCATTCACAGAAGTGAAACTGAGGCATCAAGTGATGAATAGGTTTTTTTTAATTTCCTAAGAAGTGTGGATGCTCAGTTCCCATCCATTTTAACAGAAGTTGACTATTCAAAGACATGAAAAAGTTCTGTAAATCCTACCCTGATGGATTCTCAAAAGACTCTCTGGAATTTAATGTATTTTCTTTTTTATAAGCATTTAAAGTAGCATATGTGTACATGCCTATATCTGTATATGTTTGTGTACTCTGTGACTTTCAACAGCCAGCCAGTTCAGCATATCTTTGCTGAGTTGCATTTATTTGTACTGATGTGTAGAATTCCATATAATCCACTCACAGGACAGTGTGTAAATGTTTTGGGTAATACACAGACTGAAAAGTTTGTCCTTATATACTCACCCAGACATGGGTCCTGTAAACTGCTCAGCTTGCTCTGCTGACTGAATTTTCTAAATGTCATGGTCAGCTATTTTAGCTTTGTAGGACACCATGAGCAAATTTTCCACACTGCTTTCAGTGCTAATTATTCCTAGGAAGTTCTGCCTTTGCAGGGTATTTCCATTGCCCAAACTGCAGGCATAGGCAGACTCTAGATGAAACAGTCACCCATTAGCCACAGGCTTGACTACTCCAGCCTCTTCTCTGGACATCCCAGAAATACTGGATGCCAAAGCTGCCCCCAGCCAGCCAGACTGCCCCTCACACATCTGTGCATATATAAGAGACTTAAAGTAGGTACTTTGGATTTGGGATCATAAAGGTCTTTCCTAACATTAACAGTTCTATGATTCTATAGAAATCACCAAACACATCAATATTTAATGTTTAAATGAAATAAAGGTTTAAAATATTTACCACTCTTACTTTGTTCACAAATCTGTCTCAAAGAAACAGGGACAAGGACAAGAAATAATCTGTCACTTGGCTGTCACAAGGGTGTCAGCCATTTTGATATCACTCTTTCATTTGTAAAAATCTAGCTTACTTGTCAGACAATTAGTGATAAATGAATCCACTTCTAATCCTGTCTGCCCCTGTTAAAGAAAAAAATGTTCTATCTCCTTGACATGACTTTTCTCATTGAGCATTTAGTCTTATCCAAACAAGAAAGTCCTGCTATCCAAAGCTTAGTTTTATCATCCACAGTATTAATTTTACCCAGACAGGACCCCTCAAGGTGTCATGCCTGATAATCCCTTACCCATCTTGCTGTCATTTTGGACATTTTTGAGACTTCTTTTCAAACAACTATATCCCTCTGTGTGTGTGGAGCAGAGAAGTGGCGCGGGGTATCTTTAGACAATTATATTAATCAGCTAACCTCTGTAGGCTCTCCAAATAATTATCAGAAGGTTGATTTCTCTGGAGATGATCTCCAAACATTCAAGACAGGCTCCTGCTCTGACCTGCCCTATGTCTTCCCCACAATTACATAGAAACCTCCCAGATGGGGCTCCTATGCCATCTCTGCCACAGGGCTGGTGCACTCTCACAAGCCCGATACTCCAGCCATCCAGACTGAGAAAGTGCTGGAGGACAGCATGGTCACTTCTCTTATTTTTGGATACAAGAACACTAGTGTGGAGGCAGGAAGGGTGAGGAGAGTATGGTGTCTTCATCCCACCGCTACATTCAGATGTGGCTGGGCTCATACCTGAACCACAGTGAAGCCAAAATCAAGCACTCTCAGGTTCAGGAGGAGAGCTGTGGCCTAAATTAGATGTTGGCTTCCAAAATACACACCAAGGGCAAAGCAGCATGAATTTTTGTGGGCCAGGTTCAGACAGACACAAAAAGTGACTCCAGAAAGTTAAGTGATTGTTTTCACTTTATTCACTAAACCTCCATTCTAGCAGTGTGCTGGTAGCAGGTTGGCAGTAATGATGAACTAGCTCTGAGAATGCATCCAGATCAATCATCTTCCCATCCTGTTAGAATCCTTGCTACCAAAAATTAGAAATAAATAGAAGTAGCATAAATTGCAATCTGAGAACAAAACAAAAAGGCTCAATAGGTCTGAAGGATCCGTAAAAGGTTTTCCACTACATTGTCAGAACTTTGCAGTATTCCAAGAACTACTTCACGTAGATGCAGAAGTAAAGATTAAGTCATGATGAAATCCAGTACAGCAGACAACTTCTCTCTTTGTATATTGGCATAATTCAGGTGTGCTTGGGAAATACAACACACAAGTATTATGGTCTTAGAAAACAGACTGTGAAAAACAGAATAAATAAGATTCCTTAAATTTTCCATCAGCAGGTCTTGCCTAGTTACAAACGCAGCGTTTTGAGCCGAAAATAGAATTGTTGATGTTTAGAATCTGCGCAGCATACTCTGCTGGACTAATTAGGCCTGTTTTGAGCAGGGTGTTGGACTCCATTTCCTCCAGAGGTCCTTTCTAACCTAAATGATTCCACGATACAATATCTAGACTTTTTTCATTTAAAGTTAATCTTACTATAAATTAGTACGAACTCTCAATTTTTGATGAGCGTGTTCGTCATAAAGGAGCAAAGTCAAATGCAATACTTGAACGAATTTCTGGAGGAAATGACTGCATGTAGCAATGTAGGAGTTGCCTCTCAGTGAGGTGCCTTTTCAATAAATTGTGCTGTCTCCTGGATGATGCATTACCTGTGGGAAGAATATCAGGTCATTTTCTTTATTATACAGTGAAGTACCTGTGTGCTAAAAATTTCCAGAACCTTGGGTTCATTTTGCTAGCATGCCACTTGGTATGACAAATTTCAAAACATAAAGGTATTAATTTATACATGGAGATTTTTAATATTATTATTCCATGAGAGATCCAACAAACACATTGCCTGGTTTTTAACTTCTTGGTCATTTGCATTTGAAGTCTAAGAAGTTTTACCTCATAATTTTTTCACATAATGCAGGTTTTAATAGCTGTTCAGAAGAACAGTGTATCTAGCAGAAATATCCTTCAGAAGCTCAGTTGGCTGTAACAACATAAAGGAGACATAAAACTGATACAGACATACAGTCATAGAGGGGTTATAACCCCATCTGTATTTGCTGAGTCCCCACTCATCTTTGCAGTCATTTCAAGAGATGGTATGAGGGCTAAGCAGTGAGTACCCAGTGATCTCAGAGCATTCTCCTGAAATCTGTGTCATACTCTGTCCTTTTGTATTTGGTAGCACATTGGACTGACTATTTTCCCAGAGGCAGAACTGGTTAAATAACACATATTTTTTAAGCTAGGGCATTGACAACAATATTAAATTGAGATAAATTCAAAATGGAGAGATTCCTCTAATTTATTGAAACAGAAAATTAAAAACAAATAACCTTGTTTTATTTTTCAGATGAATCCTTATTTACTTGTTCATAAACTGATAATCTTTAAATGAAAAACTGATAATTTTTACACTTTACGATTTTTTCTTACACTTTTTTAGCTGAAACCTTTCACCCACCCTGAGCCAAATTCTCCATTTGATCTGGTTCTCTTAGACTAAACCAACAAAGCCCATATTCATCTTCCCCTAGACTGGCAAATGAGGGATTCTTAGGAATTCCCATAAATTACCTTATTATGATAGCTACAAACCATCAAAAATTGAAATACTTTATACACATTTCTCTGACAAAATTAAAGGAAAGTTAAAAATAATCCTTATCTCAAACCTGAGGAATAACCCAGAATGGAAGATGGGGGACAGCTGCTCTGGCCTCACAAACACTCACGCCTGCCCATTTTCCTCAAGTAATCATGCGCTTGACCACAAATCCACAGCAAATATTCAGTCCTGCTGCAGGTCTTGTTTGGACCTGTCATCCTGATTCCACCTGCAGACAAGCCCCAGAGTCTCAGCTCCCACAGTGCCTAGTGACTGAGCTGACTTCTGATTTTCAGTGCTACTTCTTCTTCTTGCTTTCTCTCCTCCAGGGTTGAACTGGGGCAAATACCACTAGCAATCTACCGCGTTGCTACCAAAACCGATCTATCACTTTCACAATGAAATTCAGGGATAAAACTACTTTTCACGGTTTGCTTTCTTCAAGCAAAGATCAGAGACAAGCCCTCAGATGTAATTGGATCCTTATTAGTTTGAGAAGCCTCTGTTCATTTAATTGGCATTCAATAAGACAAGTATGGCATGCTTAATGAAAATAGGGATGATTTATTGGCACTTTTATTTAACACTCAGGCTTTTTTAATGTAGGCTGGCTTGTTAGGATACTAAAATTAGTATTTTTACTAATTTTACTAGATTTACTAATTTACTAAATTTGTTAGGATACTAAAATTTACAAGTTTCACACTCTTAAAACTTGCTGGAGTTCCCATTTAAGAACACTTCATAAAAGAAACAGCGTTGTTGCCATATGACAAATTTCTTTAGAATAAGCCAGCAACATGCTTTTCCAAATAGACATGTTCAAAACTAATGCAATTTACAAGAAAGCTTGTATCTGAAGCTATTAATCTAGGTCAAACTTCTGAGGAAGTGCACTCACTGGTATCCTTGATATCATTCCTATTTATTCTCCATGATTGTTGTATTCTCATCTTTAATTAAACCAAGCTTTTAAGCTCTCACTCCTTTCGTGCATCTAATTTCTTTCTTTTCTTACCCATTTTAGTCCCACTATTTGCATATTCAGGAAGACAAGTAGCTCTAAGAATGAGAATGTATGTAAAATTATACCTGTAATTAATCTCTGTTCTTCAATAAACAAGTTGTTTTTTTCTGAGACTGCACATATCTTGACCTCTTTCTTTAACCATACAACTGTGGGTATCTGAAATACACATTGTATATCATGCTGCATTGCAACTTGGAGATATAGGAAACCTTAACAGTAGTATTTGTGCCATTGGTAGCTGATGAAGGCGGAAAAAGATGCACCCTCATTTACTTGCTAGAGTTAATTCTCAGTGCAGGGCTGCTCTTTGGGAGTCGTGTTTTGGTATGTGGGGTGAGACTGTTGAATGATGGCACAGGCTGGAAGCCGCTGTGTTTAACAGCTGATGTACAGAGTAAAAATAATAATAATTAAAAAAACTATGCTAGGAAAATATTCACATTTTCAGATTGTGGTCTGACTGAAAATGATTCACAATTTCTACCTTTGGCCACCTGATAATGTTGCATTTAGTCTTAAATAAAGTGGTGAATATTTTACGGAAGGAGTAGTTTTTATCTATCTGTTTATATAGCACCCAGTACAATCATCTTTAAGAGTTTTAAAGGTCTTTGTCATACTGTAGAATAGTAAGGGAATAATGAAACAAATAACTGTTTTATACAATATTATCTTCCTTTCTGACAAACAAATCCGTAAGGACCAGAAATCTACTTATATGGCCACATACCCCTTGCACAAGAACAAGATGTGTATCAGCCCTTCCTCCAGATATGATGTAGACTGTGCCAGGGACAGGGGCAGCCCCCGAGGGCAGCTCACAAGGGTTCTTCCAGACGCTTGTGTTACCTTGAATCCTGATATCTTCAGCCAGACCTAAGATTAGAAGGCCCAAAAGGTGGCAGGTTGTTATCACTCACTGGGTATTCATTGGCTTTGAGATTATGATTCAGTCATTGAAACTTCAATTTCAAACAGGACACTATCAAACTTCAGGGGAAAAAAGGCTTGGGAAGAAAGAGGTGTCAGATTGTCCCAGCTAGCAAGCAAATTCAAACTGCAGCCATTAAAAAAAAAAAAAAAGTCATATAACCAGATTAAAATTTGAACTGTTGTTCATTTGCCAAGGAACAAACTGCAAACTTTAACAGCTATTATGTAGTCTGTAGATATTCTCAGCAGGGTAGGAAAAAGTTAGCACAAATGCCTCTGTAATTGTGTCATACAAATTGGCACTGTTCACTGACCCTCAAACCTATATTTTCATCTCTGTTACAAGTTACTGTTCTGTAGCATACGTGCTGCAGAAAGCTTGCTTAGTAACTGCCTCTTTTCTACAGTCTATGCTTCCTTAAATGTATTTGCTTGGCATTGATACAGGTTGTAAATGGCCACTCGATTACACAGCAAGCCAACAACTGGAGCACACAGGACCATCGGGCTAACATAGCGTAGCGTGGAAATGGTTCATAAACATAGTTCTGCATGTGACACATTAAGGTGTTTCACAATATTGTTTTAAAGCCTACCCAGGGAGAAAGGGTTGCATTTTTTTCCAGATACCAGAAAGGAAACCACAGGTTTTTACATGATGCAGCCTTTTGCCAAACCAAGTTTTAAACCAGATAGATGTGATTAACTGGTTATTTACAGGGATGTTGCCAGATTGGGCAACAATCATGTTTATATGTTACTGTATTTGTAATATCATGGTAAGTCCTAAATACCCTAGGAGATGAAGAAGCTTTTTAGGTATCTTCTCCTGCAGCTTGCCTTTATGTTAAATGCAGAATTTGTATGTTTGAAGGTGTATATGCACTTGGTTTCAAACCTTGGTTCAGATAAGATCTTTTTTTGAACCAAGCCAGTTTTCTGATTTTTATTGTTTTTCATGTGATACACTGAGCATTTTCATCTCTGGTTGATCATTCACATTCTGAGCACGCAGCACACCTGGTGGAGCACAACTGTATTGGGTTTGCATGGCAAGAATTTGGTAGCAGGGGGGCTACAGGAGTGGCTTCTGGGAGAAGCTGCCAGAAGCTTCCCCCGTGTCTGGTGGAGCCAATG
The DNA here is from genome assembly GCF_015220075.1 of Falco rusticolus. Lineage (NCBI taxonomy): Eukaryota > Metazoa > Chordata > Aves > Falconiformes > Falconidae > Falco > Falco rusticolus. The sequence goes on along the minus strand of NC_051191.1, from coordinate 42,942,688 downwards.
CCAGCTGGCTCCAAGATGAAACCGCTACTGGCCAAGGCTGAACCCATCAGCAATGGTGGTAGCACCTCTGTGATAACATATCTAAGAAGGGGGGAAACTGCACAAACAGCAACTGCAGCTAGAGAAAGAAGTAAGAATATTCAAGGGATATTGTATCGCTTTCTACAACTACCTGAAAGAAGGTTGTAGGCAGGTGGGTGTTGGTCTTTTCTCCCAGATAACAAGCACCAGGACAAGAGGAAATGGTCTCAAGGTGTGCCAGGGGAGGTTTAGATTGGATATCAGGAAAAATTTCTTCAGTGAAGGGTGGTCAAGCATTGGAACAGGCTGCCCAGGGAGGTGGTGGAATCACCGTCCCTTGGAGGTGTTTAAAAAATGCATAGATGCGGTGCTTAGGGACATGGAGTCCTGGGTTAACAGTTGGACTTGGTGATCTTAAAGGTCTTTTCCAACCTAAGTGATTCTGTGATTCTATTACTCTATATGTGAGCGGAGCACCCCTGCAGCCCCCCAGGCCGGTGCAGGCGGAGGGGCAGGGGGGGCTCCAGGCCCGGAGCAGAGGTTCCCCGGCAGCCCCTGGGGAAGCCCCTGGTGAGGCAGGCTGTGCCCCTCAGCCCATGGAGGGTAACGGTGGGGCAGATCCCCACCTGCAGCCCCTGGGGACCCCCCGCCGCAGCAGGGGGTGCCCGAAGGGGGCTGTGACCCCGTGGGCAGCCCGTGCTGGGGCAGGGTCCTGGCAGGGCCTGTGTCCCCGTGGGGAGAGGAGCCCGGGCTGGGGCAGGTTTGCTGGCCGGGCTGGTGACCCCGCGGGGGACCCAGGCTGGAGCCGTCTGTGCCTGAAGGGCTGCGCCCCGTGGGGGGGACCCCGGGCTGGAGCCGGGCAGAGTGTGAGGAGCCTCCCCCTGAGGGGGAAGGGGCGGCAGGGACAGGTGTGAGGGGCTGGGCGCAGCCCCCAGGCCCCATCCCTGCTGCTGGCGGGGGGAGGTGGGGAAGCTGGGAGTGAAGTTGAGCCTGGGAAGAAGTGAGGGGTGAGGAGACGGTGTTTTTAAGATTTAGGTTTTATTTTCTCATTACCTCACTCTGATGTGATTGGTAATAAATTAAACTATTTTGCCCAAATCGAGCCTGTTTGCCCGAGACAGCAGCTGGTGGGTGATCTCCCTGTCCTTGTCTTGGTCCATGAACCTTTTGTTATGTTTCCTCTCCCCTGCCCAGCTGAGAAGGGGAGGGATGCAGCAGCTTTGGTGGGCACCTGGCGTCCAGTCAGGGTCAACACACCATAACAATGAAGTGTAAATGTTTGTGCCGCTAATGCATATTCATCTAACTCATTTGTATTACCTTTTATACCAGAGGGGTAGGACATTTTGTAATAACTTGAAATAATAAAACTAACTTACCAATTTTTAGAGTTCTGGGGCATTCAGTGAAGATCGGAATTTAAAGTAAAGTTTAAAAGAGTTTTCAGAGTAGAATTTGGAAAAGTATTTCCATTCCTGTTTTCCATTCTCAGTGTTACAAGGTAAATCACAATTTGATAACAATGTGAAATTATATAGATCTAAAGTACTAAATTTGAAGTAAAAGATATTTCTACACTACTATATGGAGACATATTCTAGCTACATAGATTACTCAGAATATATTTTCATAATGTTCAGTGTTAACAGAAATGTTGAAATTTCTAGGAAAAATATTTTGCACAATTTCTTTCTGTTACAGATGCAGGAGGAACAATTTAAAAGCAGTTCATTCCTGAGATTATTTTTTTTTTAATCAGCTCTACATTTCCCTCCAGGACACAAATGCATGTATAGATTTGTAATTGATTTTTTAACCTGAGGGTAGAAAAAATATTTCGGCTTTCGAGAGCAGTACAGAAAATAACAGAGTATTACAATTCATGGAGTTTGTATCAAATCACAAGATTAAATTTTAACATGTAGACACATCTATTTCTGACATGGCAGTTCTTATTATAAAAAGATGGACTTATCTTAGAAATTGATTTATACAACAGTATTTGATAGCATTCTGAGGGTAGTCCTTTTGTGACTCCAGATATTTTACAGATTATGGACATAAAATACTGTATTTCATTTGATCACAGTCTCAAGTTAACTCTTAGTCTTATATCAATGAATTCTAACCTGCAGCCTCGACAGCTTAAAATTCAAGAGGATTAGCCTAATTTTACATTTATGATATTCCTCTCATCTGCTTTGATTTATAGAAAAGAATCTTTATTAGAGGAACCTGAACCTACTGATTAATTCATGTCAGGTATTCACTCAGTTTGGTTCCTCCATTTCAGTGCCTGAAAATGTATTTTTTATAGTGCCCCCAGGTAATTAAAAACAAAATTCAACACTTTGTGGCTTAGAGACAGTCCTTGCTTAAATTGCGAGTAAGATGAGCTTAACTGTCTCATTCTCAGCAGAACAAAACCTCTGCCATAGGGTAATCCCCTTCTCTTGCAGAATCATTACAGGGTTTCTACCAAAAGTACCAGGCTAAGGTGACATTGTAGAGAAAAGGATTCAGTAAAGCCATTTATCTGTTGCAGAGATGCAACCACACGTCATCTTCTTTTAGCCCCATGAGGAAGAGGTGGAGGTGGGGGGAGCGTGGGGCAGAGCACGCCTGCTCCCAGAACAGCCAGTGACACCCTGCACAGCCACCTGTACGCACTGTGGCAATGTCCACCCACTAGTCACTTGCTTTGTTGGGTTCATGCCCAGCTGGATATTCAGTGCATTGTTTCATCACAAAAAAAGCACAAGAAGTAGCTAAGGATATTCCTGTGCTAGTGCCTCCAATACGGAGAGGCTTCTTGATCACCTTGCCTCTGTGTGCTTACTTCCATGGGCAGACAGCCTTGTTAATAATAGATGTGGTCTGGTTCTGATCATCTGTAGTCATCGCTGTTCACAACCTAAATATGCTTTAGCCACCCGGAATGCACCTTTAGTGCATGCGCACTCTTAGTGCACTCTAAGGGAGCTTTCATATGACGTCTCATTCCTATTTGATCTTCCACATCCTCATCAGGGAGCCTTTGGCAGCAAAATTTCCCAGTGACTGTGTATATGCTGGGCATGCTCATCCAGGATCTGCAGGAGCAGCAGCAGAGGAGCCCTATGGCAGCTCCGTGTCATTAATGTGTGCATTAAGCACATGCATACCAACGACATTCAGGCACTTCTGGAGCTCTAAGTGGTTGACTTGCCATCATATCATTCCTTTAATATAGTCTACATATAAGTGTCATACAGTCCCATATTACTCCCCTGTGTGAACGAAAACAAATAAAGCCCAAATGCTGCAGCAGAGTTTTAAATCTCTTCTTTCACAGCAAATGCATTACACTCCAAGATACCCAGGTGCTGAGCAGAAAATAAGTGTTACTTCCCCTGAAGTTTGGCTCACATATTTTTCATGAGTTCAGTTACAGCTGAACACGTACCATCTCAGAACATGAGACTGCATCAGTCTTGTCAACAGAGAATCAAGAATATGAATCACATTGCCAGCAGACTGGAATTTGTATTAAATGTATCAATAAGGAGTGTGTTCACATCATGTCTGTGCTTGCCAGAAGGCTTGTATTCTCTATGATGAAGTACGATTTTTCCCATCAGTAAGTCAAAAGCTGGAGCCACTCAGCATTAAATCATTTGAGGCCAGACATCTACCAACACATTTAGAGACATGGGCAAACATTTCCAATATACTGTGATAGCTAGCAGATTATTTATTCCTAGTATCTCTTCAAACATGGTGATACAGGTAACTGAACTCAAGATTAAGCCAAGGAATACAACCGGCATCTTAAAGCAACAATTTTTGTTTAATATGTACACAAATAAACATATAAACATGAAACAATTTTTTAATGTTTTGTCCCAAAATTCATCTTCAGGTAGCTTCATGGAATTCACAGAACAAGAATCTTGGAATCAAAGAACTTATCTACATCTTTATAGCTAAATAAAATAGCAAGATCAGAGAGAAAAGTTGCATTTGTTATTAAGATGTGTTTTGGATTATTTTAGCTTCAGAACTGATCTACATATGTCACACTGTGCCAAGGTAATGTTTTGTTTTAAAATTTATTGTAGGTTATATGATGATGATGATGACAGAAATATTGAGCCTTTCTTATATCTGGTTTTAATATCTGTTACTGCATCAATTCTCTTGAAAAATGGTTACTGGGGTGTAAGTTGATGTTTGTCTCTAGCTGTGCCCAACTCCCCAGACAAAATTTTCGAGACCTTCAAGGTTAGATGCTTTTGTTTGGCATTTTTTCAGAATTCTTTCCTAGATGGTGTTGAAATGTTTCCTTATGAGGTCCTACTGATTCCGCTGTTGTTAACTCAGAATTCAGGAGACTTGTTGGTAAAATTTAGGTAATGTACAATTTTAACAATTTGGGGGAAGTATACTGAAATGGATGCATGAAAGAAATCCACACTCCTGAAGATCTTTCAGAGTGTCAGTCATGATGTAAAAAAGCATCTGATGAATACAATAGCACTTGAATAAGTTTGCACAGCATCTATAGGGCAACATTTGGATGGAAATTCAAAAAGCCTTTGGTTAGAGTTTCATTGCCTCCAAAGTTCATTATGGAGCTGGATGATAGCATAGATTAAATTAGTCGCTATGACTTAATGGTGGAAAGCACATGCTTTGGTCTGCTGTGTTGGTAAGAAAAGAAAGCAAGAGGGAGTAGTTATGGCCTGCTTAGTTTCACTCAAAGCCTATGCTTTCTTTTGTGCCTGAAAAAGTAAAGCACAAAGTAATGGAAATTTTACCAAGGGCTTGTAAAGATGCCCAGAATTTGCTTTGTTAATGAGATGGCCCTCCAAAGGTCCTCAAGTGGCAACAACAGGAGCACCACATAAGCCCAAGAAAAAGACACAGCTTCTATCGTTTTATTTCAGAGAGGCAAAGTAAAGACAACGTGGGATACCTCTGCAAGATATTAGGGCCGGTAGCATTTGGAAACTGTATGGCAGATCATGAGGCTCTACCTGGGACCGTGAGAGCATAGACGGACCTGGTGCTGGCACACATAGGACTGAGGAAGTGGGTTTGGGGATAGTTGGAGTTTTGATGTGGTAGCACAAATTACATCAAGCTTTCTTGCTGATTTTCTAAGAGTGTGATTTCCTTTCAGTTCAAATATATATGGATCAGCTAATACAGTAGTAAATAGTTTCTTTGTGACTGCTTTACTTTAAGTAATACGATTCCTATTCCTTTGCAATCCTGTTTTGCTGCATGTATGAATCATCTGTTTCACAATTATGGAAGTTTCCTGTAGATAACCAGGGTATTGAGGATCAAATCCCTACCTTATGAAGACAGAAAATGGCTTGCACTATTTTTTTGTTTTGTTTTGTTTTTTCCCCCCTCTAAGGAATCCAACGCAAACTGGATTTGACTGAAAGAACCGAGTAGCTGGCTAATCTTGCTTTGCCTTTGTCTGCTCATGATACTTTTCAGCCAAGAATAGCTAACATTCACAATCTCTTGATACTTTTATCCTGGCCAAGTGTTTGGGAACTAGACAATACAGCCATGTCTGCATGCCATGTCTGCTTCACACAATAAAATCTGCCAGTTCCAACTTGGGTCTGTTGGAATCACATCTGTTGTGATGTTAGACTGTTACACACAGTCTTCCCTGAACAACACAGAGACAGGAGCAGTTTATTTGACCCAATGACCAGTTACCACTGTCAGAACTAAGTGATCAAATTGAAATTGGCAGGACATCAGTTTGGCACCATCCTTAAAATTTGTCAGCATCATTTCATTGCAAGAATAAAGAGAATATTACCCAACACCTCTGGCTTCAGTGTTCACCATTTACAAGTATCGGAACTAGGACTGGCTATGAAAATACAGCAGCAGTTCTGTAAAATAACAGAATTATCAAAATATACTGTAAAGAATGCAAAACATGTTGGGATTTTCCTTTCATTCTGCTAGGGTTTGGGTTTTGGTTTTCTTTTCTTCTGTAATAAATCTATAAAGAACTAATAGTTACATTACATTGATTCTTCTTTTCTGTACTGCAAAACACAAACCAAGAATTTTTAAGAAAGAACCTAATTCCTTTTACTGAACTGTGCCTTTCCAAAGTGGTAAAAAGCCTGAAGAGCAAAAAAAAGGCCCACTAGATAACAAAAAACTATATTGCGGTGCCAGCAGCAACAACACAACCATTCACTTCAAGAGTGTGAAGTTGTATGCTATGTATTTTTCTGCTCAGAAATTATTTGTATGAGTAAACAGAATCTAGGCATTGATGAGGAAGGCTTTCATCTGATAACTGGATTTTCTCATTTGCAGGTGTTTCCAGAGTGCCTCCAGGGACTTGCACGTTCGAGTTCCTGACTCTCCCATATGGATTAAACACCCTGGCCAGACTACAGGGATGTCTCAGTCATTCCTCTTAATGAGGCACTGTAATGCCTATTGGAAATCTAAGTGACAGTGAATTGGAAAAGATATTGTCCAGCTGAAGAATCAAAATACAGTGAAAAACAAGGGCACGAGGTGCTCAAACTACAACTCCCAAGAAAGCTGATGATGAAATCTACAAAGAGAAAAATCTCATTGTATTTTTAAATGTCTTTTTCTTTAAGGAATAAGAAAAGACCTGTAAAGGACACTTTATTAGAAAAAAGAAAGAAAAAAAAAAAAGAAAGAGTTATCAAAATGAATTTCCATCATTTGAAAATTAGTTTTGACAGAAAATTGTGGACTGGAACCAAACTCCCCATTGAGTGTGTTTGTCGGGTCAGTGCTGCCCATGGGGCAGGGACAGGCCATGCAGGATAATGACTTACATCTGGAAAATGCAGCCTGGTTCACTTCGCTAGGAAAAAAGCAGGAATACCCATGTTCACATACTTCCTGACAGACTGAAACTAAAAGCATCCATAGCCTGTAGTTTAACACTGCAGTGCAGTAACCTTTATTTTTCTTAACAGTGGGACTGATGTCAGGGGAAAGAAAATGAAAAAAGCAGAAAGCAAGCACTTGAGAAGTAAAAATATCATTGTTTTGAACATTACAGACAGTGGGCATTCACTACTGAACTTAAGATCTGGCATTTCATTCATTACATGATCAAAATATCTGAAATATGGACAGTAATACCGCTCTCAGACTTTTATAGAAAACATTGAGCTATTGTTATTTAAGAAATTGAGCTCTACCAAATTATTTATAAAGCCAATAACAAATACATGAGCCATGCAGAAATGTAAGTAGCAGAAGTTATACCTTTTAAATATCAGAGGTCGGATCAGGTGGTGTAAAATAGCACAGCTCCACCGCAGTCTCCGAGCAGTGCTGTGACTTACATCAGTTCTGGATCTGGATGAATATTTGCACACAATTTAAATGCCTGTTTTCCTTGCAAATTATAACTTTTGAGGCTTTCAGTGTGTTTTGCTGCAAATCCAGTAGTACAATGACACAGGTGATTCCTCAAAGCATTTCTATTTACATTTCCTTTGAACATTGCATATTCTACTACGTAACTAACTGCAAAGGAAGTGGAAAAAGTAAATGCCCATCACTAACCACTGGATTAAGTCATAAAGGAGAAGCTGAGAGCTAATTTGACTTAAAGTCTTAGAAAATCAATGGCTGAATATAACAAATATCCTATCAATAGTATGGATTGTATCTTGGATGTTCATACCCCAGACAAGGACGCTGACAGTTACAGAATTGCTCTAACAGGGAACATGTTGTGTGGTAGAATTAACAACTATTAATTAAAGAGAAGGGGACAAAAAAACAGCAAGAAAAAATTATCAATTGCAATTATAATATGAAATTACATAAAGACTCTTTCCATTCCTATCTGGCTCTGGTACTGTCTTCATCCACCTTCTTCCTCTTCCTACTTGCTGGAGACCTGTTCTTCTTGCCAGCTGGACTGGGACACTAGCTTTCCCCATCATAAGAACAGCAATATTTGGTTCATACCTCTATCTGGTCTAAATATGCAGGGAATAGAAACCATAGAATAATCAGTCATTATCAGCAGACATTAACCTGAAGTGTAACTATTCATTGTGCAGCAGCACTTCTCACAATCCAATCAGTATTTAGTTTAAATCGATATTTCTTTGAGTACAATTTAAAGACTGTCAACCCCCACCCGCCGCTTTTATAGCTTTTCCACTGAAATTTGAGATTGCTAGCACTCATAAAAATGAAATGTGAAGAGCACTGATGAAACATAGTATAATGTAGGCAGATGACGTGCAAGTATCATGGAGAATCTCTGTGAATGCAGCTCTATTCTCACCTGAAAAAGCCTTGCTGATATTCCTTCCATACTCCTCTGATTAGATTGCAGACACTGAAAGGGGAATAAATAGGTACCTGCATAAAACACCCACAAACTAACAAGCAAATGGCATTTTGAGATAAAGATATGCAGATTTATTTTTACCACGAAGAGGAAATAATGGAATTTGAGCCTGAAGGGGTTCTACGCACACTCTGTCAATAAATTGCACACCAAAACAAATAGGTCTGAATACCAAATGAAAATGTATGTTCCTAGCAACCATTTTTATTTAAAGTATGTGGACATTTGTGTATCTATGTGGGGTTTCAGGTAACTGCTTGCACATCACGGAATGCATGGAAGATCAAATCCCATGGTGTGAAGCCACAAACCTGGACCTGCTACTATGCTGCCGACACCTGTGATCCACAATGGCATCTGAAACCAAAGTAGGTGTGCGGTGTCTCAAACACACTGAATTATTTTTTTTTTAATTGTATTAAGCTGCTTGGCATTTTACAAATGTATATAAGGAGTTAATTTAAAATAGGTGTTAATAATAGCTGGCAAAGTGTTTTTCTGACCTTCTTCTGCCTTCTCAAGATTTGCCAGACTGTCCCCCAGTTACATCAGAATGACAAACAATTCATGGTTCAATTTAAAAACATATTCAAGTCTAATCATGCCAGACTTCTTTCCAATTATGTTTCAATTTGTTGGACCAGTTAGTTGTAAAATTTTACTGGTTAGAAATCCAGAATCACAAAAGAGAAAGTATTTTAGGACACAAAATATTTCTGATACTTTCATGTATCTTTGCCAGTCTTTACAAGAATTCATTCTGATAACACAGAGGTGATGGAAGCACTGAGTCAGGCTTGCACAACACAGAAACTTTCTGTATATGCTACAGAACTGCACAGAAATATATTTATACAACAAAAGATAATTTTCCAGCCTCCTTATCCATAAAATGAGGGACGGTGGTAAAATATCAGTATGTCTTGTGAACATAGCAAATGTAACAAAACAACAAAAAACATCCAATATTTATGCAGAAGTACTGTTTTCCTCAGGGTCTCTGTCTATGAGTTGAATGCTCCCTGTGATCATTGATTCCTCTTGAGCCGAGGTATTCTCCAGCTGCTTATTTTTGCAATACGGAATGTGGCCGCAAAAATACATGTAAATCCACGGGTTGGTGCAACTATTTAAATTGCCGAGGAGCATGATAATGGTGAATGCCGAACCTAAAATTAAATAGTTAAAGCAATAACAGTAAATAAAACACTCATATAACTAAGTAACATTTTCACAGTCTGCTGCTTTCTGGTGTGCCTGTTCATATATTAAAGTTAATTAAATAGTAGGAAATTCCCATTTATTCAATGCAGTTTGTACTGTTGAAGGTATGAAGCACACTGTATTGTATGCATTTCAGAGTTAAATGGTTCCATATAGCTCTTTTTTGATGTAGCTCTATTACATTTGAAAGCAATTACTAACCTGCTATACAGATACAGATAAATACAGATAGATAGATAGATAGATATAAATGTATGTAGATTAAGACTCAAATTCACACTGGCAGGAAGAATTCTTAAAGATCAGAAGATTTTTTTTTCATCAGACAGAGCTATTATCATATTTTCCCCTTTGGTTTATATCTTTGAGTTCAGAAGTTTGACAAGATTAATCTTGTTTACAACATGGCATTCTTTGATACCTCTCTCAGGCATGCTTTTTTGCTTTATAAATGGCTGTTTCACAACTTCTAATTGTTTCATAGTGTATTACAGACATTTCATCAATATGATTTCGATATTCAAAAAAAATGAGATGTCTTATAATATCACTGTCCTACCCAGTAAATAAGAAATATTTATTGTATACTTTCAACAGTTAATTACTCCTTTTCACCTTAAGAACCAAAAATACTGCTGCTATAATATCTAAAACTTCTAAAAGTCTGAACCCTTGCTGGAGCAGGTGATACTTTTCACTGTTGGTAGCTAATCTTTAAATCATTAACCACTCAAAACACACACATGAAATACACACTTGTATGTGTGTGTTGATCACACAACACATCAAGTTCTGGGTACCTAATTAAATACAGTAGATAATAAATCCAGGAATTCCTTTTTTAATCATGCTCAAATGATCACATGTAACTTTTACAAATATAAAGCAATACAGCAATATGCTAGCCTTATATGAAGTTATGAATGAGGATGGAGAGTATCTTACCTTCAGTCATGACACTGGGGAACCACACAGACCACAGCTGTGCAATGAAGAAAGGTGACCAACAGAGAACATACGCAACAACTGTCACCACTGTCATTTTTACAGTCTTGATCATAGCCTTTGAAATACAGTTCACACTGCTTGCTCGGGATGGCAGGACTTGCTTCTGATTTGTTACTTCATATTCATTCTGGTTTTTCACATATATATTTCTTTTGATTATTTTGCAAATCTTAACCTGGCACATGATAAGGATGGCTGAGGGAATGAAGAATATAACTACAAAAATCCAAGTCACGTATGCCCTTGGGCCCCATGGCTGAATAAATTCACCCCAACATTCAAAGACACCTGGAGATATTTCAGTCTTAGAAAAGATAAATACCTGTGGTAGGCTAAAAATCAGTGATATAGACCAGCTGGTGCAAATGGGGATGTTCCAGAGAGCTCTCTTCTTCTGGAAAGTGACCATAGGGTAGCAAACCGCTTGATATCTGTCCACTGTCATGACCACTATCATATACGTGGAGGCAAACATGCCCAGCAATTGTAGATACTTGATAATTCTGCACAAGAAATCTGGCCCTATGAAAACATCTGTAATATCCCATAAAAGCTGAGGCAGCACTTGAAAAAAGGCTACCACTAAGTCAGCAATGCTGAGGTGAAGCATGAACACATACATCCTAGAAAGCTTCTTTCTTCTTCGCCACAGCACCAGTATGAGAATAAAATTGCCCACAGACGCTGTCAGAAATATGGCCCCCAGCACAGCAATCTCTACTTGAGCTAATCGCTCATCTCTCTCTGGTCTTCCAACAGGATCTGACTGATTTGTCAAAGTCAGGAATCTGTGAGGAGAAGAACTCTCGGTCTGATGTGTGTTATCCTGCATAGGAAATGAAAAATTCTTCATAATGCACAGAAGCTACTTACAGTAACTGCTACTTGTAACTCAGGTTGACAGCTGTGAAGTACTGGCTGGCAAACAAACCAGCCTCAGGTTTCAATCTACCAGAAAATCTCCTCCTGCTTGTGCGAACTAAAGCAGTGGGACCTGGATCCTGATAAAATTCTGTCTCTTGCTGGCATGCAGAAAGGCTTTATATAGGCTCCCAGCAGACAGAGCCTTACGTAACTGCAGAGCCCTCGGGTAGGCTGCAAGGACTGCAGCCAACGGCAGACCGAGCCACGCAACTGGGGGAAACACATAAATAAAAGGCAAACTTCAGAGGCTCAGCGTAATTCAATTACTCACTTCTGTCTTGTAAATAGCTGTGGCCAAAATCATACTTACAATGATCGCACTCAGGAGAGTTCTTGCAAATTTTATTTTTTTTTTTTACGCAGACCAGAAGTACACGCTTCGGCTGAAGAGGGAGGAATTTTTATACGTAGACGGAAAGTTGGGCCCCTGAGCCCAGGGCGCATCATAACTGCAATTCTCTAGGCTCCTGGGGCACAACCACATCCTAAATGCAGCAGAGACAAAGAAATGTATTTTTCCATAGCCTTTTTATTTTTTTTCCCTTTTTTGGAGTCACCTGATTCTAAAAAAAAATAAATTTGAACTGCCATCAAAATAATCATTTTTGTTTCAAGACAGGGTCAAGATTAAGAGGTATTTTCTCAGAAAAATTAAAAATAACACATGTGAAATTAATTACTTTTAATGGGACTGCAAGTCTACTGAGAATTTAATAGAAAAGTAAGTGAAAATTCAGTGAGAAATCCAACTAAGGAAAAGGTCTCTACATGAAACAATTTGCAAGGGTCTCTACTCTACTATAGTGCTAAAGGCTGGGAGGTCATTTTTCAGTACTTAATCCTTTTTGGTTTTGTGGAGTAAGTTGTACCATGATGACAAGTATTTCATTATTCTTACCTTCCAGTATGACTTTCGCATATTGTTAGTGGCAGATAAGAACAGCAATTTTGATTTAATTTCATTTGTTCTCTCTCAGTCTGCCCTCTTAATCACCAAAGAGAGATTTAATAAAATTAATTAATTTTATATGAAAGACAACACATATTTGTATGCAATCTTGTTTGAAGCTAGAGCACTCATATCCTTTTGGTTACAGTTAGAACACTGGTAATTCGAAGTCTTTCTGAAGATGAAACCGATAAGGTTAAATTATGTCCACGCTGCACGTATAGTACATAAAACTGCATGTACACTGACTAATCACTGTGATCATGAATATGTTATAATACCCGCTCAAGAATCTCACAAACAGACTACCATCTCTTTGGCGGTAAATGTTTTCAAGTATCAACAGACAGGGGAAGGGTGAAATTCATAAACAAGATGCTGAGGTAGACTACAACAGCGTATAAAAACAGCATGATCTCTTTCCTCTCCCTCTTTCCCACCATGGGACTGATGTTAATACTTCAAGCAAGGGTAAGACTATGAGAACAGACAACAGACAAGCTGAACAATCTCAGGAAGCTTTGCCACCACCAGCAGACATAGGTACCCATAATCCAGATCTGGCTCAACGCTGCTGCAGCTGCCTGAGCCTACAATGGCTTTTCTCTAAGAACATGTTGCAAAGAGTATGAATCACAACAACTTAATGTAATTACACCTGATAATTTTTTTTCCTAAATGGAAGCCTGTTTGCAGGAAACTTGCATTCCTGAGGTCGTTTCCTTTTAGTTTACCCCGAACCCCCATTTGGAATCTATCTCAATTAGTGGGAAACAGCATGGCAAGGCCATAAGGGAACAAACAGGTTTGCTTGCACGCTCACCCTCCCTCCCTCCACCCAGCAACTTGTAGAAGAGTAACTGAATTGGCCACAAAGCATGAATCCCTGGCAATTCTGCTGATGGCAAACACTGTGCTGTAGAGCAGGCTGGCTCATCTCCAGTTCTGCCTTCAGATGGAGACAAAATTTCAGGTGTGTGCTCCAAAATCATTTATCTTGACTATCCTCACTCCATGAGTGAACAAAAAGCTAGGTGGGATCTTTATTCTTCTAGCAGGATACAGAGTAAACATGTACATCTAGGCAGAGCTGGGACTAAGTGAGTTGAAAGAGGAACATATTAAACAGAAAACTGAGCCCAGGGTCAGGCAAGGAAGATAAAAGTAAATTTATATTTCATGATCTGAAAGATTATATATGAATTATATGTAAAAGGATCAAAATACACAACACAAGTCACTTCTGGGGTACTGTTGGAAGACTAACCAGAATTTAGTACCAGAAGCATACGTTTGTAAAATTTTCGCAAGGCATGATGTATGGGTAGACATATTATTTCAGGCAAAGGTGTTTTATCACCTACACCTAGAACAGTTCAACAAGATCCCTGGGAACATGCAACTCTTCCTAGGCCTACACACGTACCCACAACAGTGTCTGAGCAGCAGACACGCTATAATAGGTGTCACGCTCAGCGAGTGGACACAGGTTAAAGGGAAGCACACTGTGTAATGACTGGCCTTTGCCATGTTTATAAAAAGGGAGGTGGGCCTCCTTGCAGAAGTTGTCCTAGTGATGTAAGATTCTACTCCATCTTGCATATAATCAGTTCAATATATGTTAATGGTTTCATACCTTTGAATTGCACCCTTTCCATCTTTTTCATCCACATTAGCAGACATTCAGGACAATGTTATATTGAAACTGAATCCACTCTGGGAATGTAACTCACTCAGAAAAGAAAAACAGGGTTACAGATGAAAATATTTAAAGAGTCTTAGCTGTTCTTTTACTCCAGTCATGTCCTTTTCCTGTTCCCCAGCTTTGCTTCATTCCAAACCATATCTGTCCAAGTTAAATCCTTTTCCTAAATTATTTACTTTCAATAGTGTGCGAAGGCACATTCTAATTAACTTCTGCTTAATTTCTCAGTGTGGGTTCTCATCTAAAGCTTGTTGGTTAGCTAATAGGGAGGGATTCAGCTCACAGATTAACACTTACATTTAGATGTCTGCTTAGAGTTACAGAATCACACAGCTGCTCAAGGCAGGGACAACACTGAATCCAGACCAGTTGACTTAGGGTTTGTCCAGTCAGGTTTTGAAAACCTCCAAGAGCTTAGGCCCCAAAACCTCCCTGGGTAACCGGTTGCAAACTCTTACTTATTTTCACTGTGAAAAAGCTTTCCTTACGTGCCAACACACCCTCCCCTAATTCTGACCACCTTCTCTCATTCTTCTGCCATGACCACTAGTGCAAAAGCCTGGCTTGGACCTCATGCCAGCCTTCCTGTAGGTACCAGGGGCACTGCTAGGCACCCTGAAGCCATTGCTCCTCTAGGCTGAGCAAGCTGTATTATTGGAAGCACTGCAGAAAATGTGGTATTCGAGAAGTTGGTGATCTTGAACAGGACGTGTCTGCTGTACTGAGCCTTGTACTTAAAGCCTGTTCTGGCACTGGTGGATATTATGACAGAGATGACGTCTCAGCTTCTCAGGAGAGGATATGTGATTTTTTGCTACACAAAATAAAAGGCCACTGTGGGAGGAAGGAGGAACCCCTCTACAGATGGCATCTGTGCAGTGTGCTGGAGGAATAGCCATCTGATGTCTGTCTGATGCTGCACAAAAGCAGGGTTCCCACCATGGGAAGGGACCTAATATCTCCTCATTGCCTATAATTTTGGTTTTACCCTATGTTACGAAAACCACTATTTTACCACACCCTTTATTGCTGCACCGCCCTGGTGCAGAGCACAAGCCCAGCTCACTCAGCCTCCCCCTCCAGGTTACACCTTTCAGCCTTTGGGTCATCTTCACAGGCTGTGCTGGGCTTGCTCAAGCTCATCAACACCTTTCCTGTGCAGGGGCTCCACAACCAGAGGCAGCATTCCAGATGTGGTATAACAAGTGCTGAGTAGAGGGGGATAACCATTTCCCTCAAACTATGGATTATGTGTGTGTCAATGCCTATCACATCCAAAGGGAATCAAGGCTTCAGTTCTGTGCCTAAATGTAGGTACTGAGTACTGTTTGAGTTGCCCTAGGGCAATGCTGAGATCACCTGCCAACACCGATAAGAATATGGTTTCATCAACTCCATAGCTGCCCTTAAAGCACTTACAGGCTGCTATTAGATTGTAGATGCTTTTTGCCAAGCCAGGCAAGGAATATAAGCTGAAGCAGAAATACGTGCATTTTAGTGTTAAACCCTGCCCCGCAACTTCTAAAAACCAGCAGCTGTTTCATCTCATGACAGACATTACTTATTAAATACAACTTGTGAAGATAATAGGTTTGCACTCTTATACTCTGGAATGCATAAACAAGTTCTAAAAAGTTCCTATTTAAGAAAAGATCAAGTGTAAAATACTGCTGTCTGCTTTGATTGAAGAAACCCAGGTCTGCCTCTTTTTCTCTGTGAGATTCTGTATACCTGAAGAGCTAGTAGATTATTGCTACTGCACTTGACTAGTCACAAAACCCAATTAATTAAGAAAAGCAAATTTTCACATGATTGGTTATGTCTCTAGAGGATTTCAGAGAAATGAAAAATTATCTCCTTAGTGCTGTTGTGATTCTCTTTCTTTTCAAACATTAAAATGTAAAAGCCAGCTGCCATAGAACTTACATGGTGGAAAGGACTAGAGTGTGCAGTAAAAGATTCAGTGAACAAGAAGGTGGTGGAAACATTTACTTGATATATTTATATAGTAATATATTCTAGGGTAGATTAAAAGAGTTAACATAGTATTGCATTGAAATTACCCTAGTGATAAAGAATACATTTGAGGAGATGTATTAAGTAACGTAAATACAAAGCATGTAGCATGAAATGTAATGAGAACGCCTTTTGGAAGTAGTGTAATAGCTAGCAAATGGATTCTTTCATATGGGAGATTAGCCAAGGTTCCACAAGTTCTGTTCAAGGATTTACCCTGTAGCATGGATGCATTTACAGCAAGGTAGTTTCATATTTTTCAGTATTAAAATACTGCTTATTTCCAGAATGCAGTGGATAAACTACTTCACTGTAAATCATCTTTACTGGACTAAAATTATGCATTACTTTTTTCTGCTGTACCGATACAACCTCCTACAGTTCTAATTTCTCAAAAAACAAAAAAAAAAAAAAAAATCCACCGCTAATTCAATAGTTCAGTTAACATAAACAGTTCTTTGGATCAGGTTTAATGATTCACTCCAACCCTATATAGTTAGAGTTGCTAGGGAGGGTCTATGGAACTAAAACAGCCTCAAATGCAACAGCTAAAGCCAATGGGCTGATAAAAATAGAGAGAAATGTATTGCAGACAGCATATATACAATCATGCTATGTAGGCAGCTACTAATGCTGTTGTCATGACACAAGAAGACACAAAATTATGAACAATGTCAGTAACTCCATTCCTCAGAAGGAGTTGAACTTTGGTTTGGACAAAAATATTTGTGGGCAGAAAGGAGAACTTTTAGGGAAGCCAAAAAACTACTAGAAAATGTCAGGACAACCCCAAATCTCTTCCATTTCCAGCCCACCCGCACTATAAACTTCCCCTAACTTTTCAAATTAACATTATAATGAACATGGGACAACATTCTGTCCTGCTGATCCTGTTTGTATACCAAAAGTGGAATTTAAACCCTTCAAATTTAGCTTTTAGTTGTGTTCATGCCTGGTTTGTGTATGTGTATATGTGTGTGCAAACACTGCTCCACTGCACACACACAATCTTGACGCCTTCCACTTTCCATGAAACTATGTTCACTTCTCAGATGAGTAAATTCACTGTGTATTTAAAGGGAGGGGATGTTACTTTAGGAAGATTAAAAGCTACATAACAACAAATCCAGCTTTCTAGCCTTAAAATGTAGAACTACAACACATCAAACTACTATAATTACTGTTAGGCAATATTTTGGAACAAGACTCTCCTAAATTAAGTGCATCCTTTAATAGGAATTAGCCACAGGCATTAAAGCCAGAGAAAAAACAACGGGTATGGGCCCCCTGTGGCTCGTAACTAGGCATGTTCCAGATACTCACCATAAAACAGTACCACTAACTACGTACATTACTACGCACCTCTTTTTAATCCCCAAGGAAATTATGTCTGAAAAAATAACTTTTAACCTGTTTCAGTAAAAGTTTTATTATTCACCAGTGCTGACCTCACTCTTGGGGTATGTTTCTGATTTCATAGACATTACTGACAGCAGTGACTTGAGAGTCCCACTCGGCCCAAAGCCTAGAATTGGTTTGCTTAATTGATGTACTTGAATTATGGTGGTAGGGTTATCTTCCACAGTTTGTAAACCATTCTTTAAATAACGGCTTTCCCCCACTGCTGCTGTAAAATTTTGTGCAACTTAATAGTGTTTACCTGTACAGTACTGAGCTTTTACTGGTACTTCTACAACTTTCATCAGGCTACTTTAAGCTGAGATAGATAAATCATTACAAATCAGGTACATAGGCTTCTGCCAAAAAATATCTTTCTCATTTGCGGCACTCCAGACAGTCTGTGCTCTCTATTAGGACACTCAATGGCCTGCCAGCTCATCAAACACCAGGGCCACAGAAAAAACCTGACAGATAAGGAGCCTCACCAAGGCTGGTCAAAGCAAAGAAAAAAGGAGAAATAATGTGTAACTTCAGGAGAAGGAACTGTGATAGACTGGTTTTGAAGAAGAATGACAAAGTATTTTTTCCACAGATGGGAAGTTATAAGCAGCATTTTTTAATAAAGGGAAAAATGCTAAGATGGAACCTAGTATAGCACCTCAAGGTCTGGTGCAAAGGTCAGACATATTTCAATGCTTTAATTAAAAGACAAAGTAAATAGCAAAGACTCCGTTTCTCCAACAATACTGAATAAGCAATTGCAAACAATGTGGATAGTGAATTAATTCCAGTTGACCTAAAGAGACTGTGAGTTTTGACCTCCTTCCATTTATACCAAGACTTTTGGTACTTGCGCAATCATACTCTCAGTACAGAGGCTGCAGTAACAAAATTCACATCTATCAGTTCTTGAGTGCTGAAAGTCAACAGAATGGCTATTATAGTAATCACAGGGGGCTGAAAAGGAATTGTAATATGACCCCTAGCATGAGTCTGAATTTCAAATTCAATGTAATCACCTGCATTATTCAGAACTACTTTATAATTATTTGATTAGTACACTCCTGGTTTTAGCAGTTAGATTTCTAGAATGCACAAAAGCGCTGATCAAGGCCAGTGACCATTGCCTATGAACTGTGGAGGGACAGGACGCTAAAGCCAGCTGTGTAAAGGACCTGGGGCACCAATTCCCTGAGCAGAACGCAAAACCCTGATTTAGGGATCCAGAACCATGATTCAGGGACCCAAGCACTTTTAAATTTTATGGGAAGCAGCAAACTGCCTGGATTTAGCAGAGCAGGAAAACAAACAGAGGAAGGCACAGCTAAATCCCAGATCCAGATTCTAATCTAGAGTCTTAAATCTGAATCAGAGCCAGGTACCTTTACCCATTCAAATGCAGAGCCTGTAACTCCAAAGGCGTCCTACAACCACTCCTTCAATGAACAGGCTGGGACTTGTCCAGTTGTTTCAAATGGGGTGAGGAAATGGAGGTCCCTGGTTGGGGAGAGGACAAACAGCAGGAATAGGAAAGAGGAACAGGAACAAAGTCATTGACAGTATCTAGTGTAATGCTATTTTCAATGGAATATTGGCCCAAGTGATACAAGAAAATGGAGTCAGTGCAATTTTCAGCCTGAGAAGGTTTAAATACACATTTCTGATTCCCTAAGAGAATTTCATGTTCACCAACTTATTGGCAAGGCAGAACACAAAATGCTTTCTCCTTCTGTTGAAACTAGGTGACTACGCACAAAAGAATGGAAGATTCATGGAACCAAGAAGAAACCCTGCAAAAAGGGATGTAGTTCTGTGTCCTTGTGGCTAAAGGACTCCCATGGGAAGGGGAATGCCTCAGTCTGGTGTTTGCCTCTATATGCACATTTTATACCAAAAGCTGTTACATGATGAGAATAACCTGAGGAACAAAGATCAAAAGCTACGGCCATCTTTGTAGATTACTTCCTAACCGTGAGGCAGGAAAGTCATACTTACTTTTGCACTTGCCCTTCTGTTCCAGTCCATTAACTTTTACTCATTTGGAACAACCTCAACAGAAAAAACACCACGGGAATAACTTGGGTCTTTCCCACTTACAGTTCGTAAGGCTGCCAGCACTGCTCAGTGAGGCACTGAGGGTAGCCAGACTGGCTTGGGGTCTGCACAACCACAGGAGCAGCACAGAGAGGAAAAGATCAGGTGGGACTTGGTGGGATCTGTTACAGTTCTAGTACTGTACTTGCACGTCATGGTTTAATATCAATGAAAACTTTGCTGGTTATCAGTCCCATAGATGCACTACACATTTATAAATAATAGGCAATGCAAAGCAGGTTTTTGTACAGTAACCCCAGACTGTCTTGTTAACTAACAGCACCCTGTGCAGGCACAGCGCAGACAGTACTTCATATCCTACAAGCAGTCACATTAGTGTGGTGTTACAGCTAGATGAACTGGCATTTTAATGTGTGATTCTGTGTGGATGTACCCTCGGGGATTCTGACCCTCCTGCCACACTTATTTAGGAAGATGTATCCAGGAGAGGAACAGGCTAACAACCCAAAATTTTCACTGGCTGCTAGGTGGACTATGTAATATTTAGTACAATTTATAATATTCTATGAAAATGAGTTGCCTCCTTAGTGCACATGTTACCTCTATATTATTTTCCAAAATTCAGTGACAACAAGGAGCAAAGCAGCCTAATTACTTTAGGTAACTAATGTAAGACAAAGATACTACGCAGTTGCAATGCAAATCTTGTATTGCCTGCTTGTTGGATTTATGGAAGGCAATTTCACAACCATGCAAGCACCCAGAAAGGGCAGTTTTCTTTGAAAGTTTCTCTTCTATCTGAGCTGTTTAAGCCTTTCTAAGGCTTCAAGAATTTTTAGTTCTTCTTTGACAAGAGCAAAATATTGAAGGGAAGTAGCAGAAGAGATAAAAAAGCAATAAGAAAATAATACAGAAATGTTCCACTTGATTATTTGCAGTATTTGTGCCAAAACTCACAGCTAAATGAAAGACTGCAGCAGAGAGTATCCATGCTATCATAAGCATGGTATTTTCTGTCTGTGTCCACTGGTGTTCATTCTTATAATTTTGAGAACTCTCAGTGAATCTTCATTCAAGATGCAAATTAATTCTTCAATACTCTATCTCTGAAAAATAGGAAATGTTTTCCCATTTTTGTCTGCCATCTAGTGTTAAGAGGCAGAATACCTATGTTCTGTATTTATAAAGCTTAAAATACAGCTTCTGCCTATGTCATACCATATTGATGGAAATAGAAAACAGCATTTTCCCTAAGGCTTAATTGAAGATGTTAGATTTAAGCAATTATCTTAGATACCATTATTAGCAGAATACTACCCTACTAATGTATGTTAATTTGTCATCGTGCTTTGAAATACTTGCGTTTTTTTAATTTGTTTGAGTCTCTTAAGTGACAGGGCTGTTTCCAGGACACCATCCATAATCAATATTGCAAGTAAAAATAAAACCACTGCCTAAGTATACTCAAATGCTGTTCATATAATATCTTTGATTCAAATGTAAAATTAAAGTATATACAAAACTGTTTTCACAGGATTAATATCCCGCCCCTGGAAGTTGTTCTGTTCAGGTTTAACTCATCTAAGCTGAAGTCACTGGATTCTGCAACCGGAATACCAATAAAGAGTAAGAAAATTTTGCATGGAGTTCCAGACTTAATTAATTTCAGTGTGTTTCTGCCACATTTTATAGTGAAGGAGAGTATAAGAAAATATAAAATTTTCATATTTCATAGATCAAAAGAGAGAACCCTAGAAAGACAAATTTTTGGAACGATTATTTTTGGTAAATATCCATTTTTTTAATCAAACTGCCTCATAACACATTATGACTTTGTCTCCAAGTAGCAGTCCAAGACAAACATACAAATGTGAATATTAGAAATAATTAATGGCATCTAAAAGTATAGCATACATATAAATGAACACAGTTAACTCACTTGTAGTATAGACATCACAATACTTTGGCTGTAACATGACAAAAATCACATGTACCAAAGAACTCTCTTTCATTAAAGTAGGAAGATTTACCACAATTTTTCATCTATAATTTGATTTACAAAAGTTTGCATCTTACCTACAAAAACATGTATGAACATGTGCATTGAGGGAACGTTTTGAAAGCCTTGGATTTTTTTAATTAATTCACAGATATAGCACTCATTTAAATCAAAGTACATTCAGTGTTGTGCTAAACTGGAAACTATCATGTTTTGAGGGACCATTCTGACAGGGCTTGAGTGCTGGGTACGCAACCTAATAGAGATCAGCAAAAAAAGCACCAATAATCACAACAAATTCTTGGTTGAGGCTTCCACGCAAAGTATTCAAATGGAAGTATTTTAAAAACAGCTAATGTACATACTACTATTATTAAAATATATTTCAAAATGTGAAAATGCTATCGTTTCCATGCTATGTAGAAACTACTGTGATTGGAGTTAGCCACTCTGAATACTGCAGGTGGATTCATCTTTCTTATCTAAAAAGTAGGTGTTTAGTCAAATGCAATGAATCAACTCACCTTTGACTATTAAGAGAGCTTACAAAATTAGCTTAGTTGAAGTGTCTATCTTTCAAATAAATAAATTTTAGATCATTTCTTCTTAATGTCATGACCATAGTAAAGACAAGGCTAAATTGGCAAAATGTTTGAGAATGTGTGGATGCAGAACTTGTGCCTAGAAACACATATATTTATCTTTTTTTTGTCCAGCGTTTTTTTAGTTCTGTCAGAGAGCTGTGTGGCTGTTTTGAGAAGCTGATGAATCATGGGCCTCTGAACATGTCAGATCAGACAGGTTGGTTCATCCCTGTGGAGAGCCATGTGGCAAGAACGCACGGTTTTGTGAGTAGACCTGAAATATGAAATCCTTAAATCTTTTCCTTAGCAAAGGTATGAATTGACATACCATTACACATATACCAGTGGTGAGACAAAAACCGAAGCAGGCACAGAACAGAATTTTAGAAGGAGAGAGTGTGACTGTTTAGGAAGGAGCTATGTGCAGCTAAAAGGGATCAGTTGCCACCTACCTCCAACACCCTATTTGTCAAAGAGAGGCAGGATGTGTCCTGGCAGCATGAAGCTTAACGTGGCCAACCTTCTTACTGAAGTTGTAGGTCTTGTCTTGTCTAAAACTTTGTTGTCCTAAGAATGCAAGTTAGCATATTTAGAGCCAGCTCAGACTGTGGCTTCAGATGAGCCATTGCTTCTGAAGTCATCTGATGAGGTCCAATTCAGTTCACCACATTGGCAAGCAAACAGGAGTCCTGGGGTTTGCACAAGGGTAGACACAGCTGGGGAAGCTGCTTAAGCTAATGCTGATACAGGCTAAAACGTGATCAGTGCTGTCATGCTTTCGTAACAGTAAGCAGCCTTTACCCAGAGAAACTCATACAACAGGCAGCAAAACCTCCCAGCTTAGCGGCATCTGGCACCTAGGGCAGAGGCCACTACTGTTTGAGCTATTTGGTTTAAAAATTATCTTAACCATATACAATGAAACCCCACAATAAATTAAAGAATAGCACACAAGTCTTAAAAACAGTTGCCAGGTGTAAACCATCACCAGATAATACAACCAGGTATGAAGACACCTACAGACAAGGCAGGCAGACCATACCTGCAGAACAGGCCACTGCAATCCAGAATTAACGGCAACTCTGAAAGCATTTAGGAGGGAACAGATGAGCACCTGGGGGTGAACTGCCACTATCCTGCACAAAAGGATCCT